>NW_027362771.1:361339597-362544163 GCF_046119375.1 Phyllobates terribilis | reverse complement strand
TGGCTCGTCTCGGGTCCTACTGGTTGTCTCGGACCCTGTTGGCTTTAACCTTGGCTTGTCTCAGGCCCTACTGGTTGTCTCGGGCCCTTCTGGCTTTGGCCTTGGCTTGTCTCGGGTCCTACTGGTTGTCACAGGCCCTGCTGGCTTTGGCCTTGGCCTGTTTTGGGCCCTACTGGTAGTCTTGAGCCCTGCAGACTGTGGCTTTGGCTTGTCTCGGGTCCTACTGGTTGTCACGGGCCCTGCTGGCTTTAGCTTTAGCCAGTCTCGTGCCCTGCTGGCATTGGTCTTGGCCTGTCTCAGGTCCTACTACTTGTCTCGGGCACTGCTGGCTTAAGCCTTGGCCTGTCTCGGGCCCTATTGGTAGTCTAGGGCACTGTAGGCTTTGGCTTGTCTTGAGCCCTACTTTATGTCTGGGGCCCTGCTGGCTTTGGCCTTGGCTTGTCTAGGGCCCTACTGGTTATCTTGGGCCTTGCTGGCTTGGACTAGACCTGTCTGGGGCACTAATGGTTGTCTCGGGCCTTGCGGGCTTGGCCTAGACCTGTCTCAAGCCCTACTGGTTGTCTCGGGCTTTCCTGACTTTTGACTTGTTCTGTCTCGGGCTTTATTGGTTGTCTCGGGCCCTGCTGGCTTTGGCCTTGGCCTGTCTCAGGCTCTGCTGGTTGTCTCGGACCCTACTGGCTTTGGCCTTGGCCTGTCTCAGGCCCTACTGGTTTTCTTGGGCCCTGCTGGCTTTGGCCTTCTTCTGTCTCGGGCCCTACTGGTTGTCACGGGCCCTGCTGGCTTTGGCATGGCTTACCTCGCACCCTACTGGTTTCCTCGTGCCCTGATGGCTTTGGCCATGGCTTTTCTTGGGCCCTACTTGTTGTCTCGGGCCCTGCTGGCTTTGGCCTTGGCTTGTCTCGAACCCTACCGGTTGGCTCGGGCCCTTATGGCATTGGCTTTGGCTTGTCTCAGGTCCTACTGGTTGTCTCGGACCCTGCTGGCTTTGACCTTGGCTTGTCTCAGGCCCTAATGGTTGTCTCGGGCCCTTTTGGCTTTGGTCTTGGCTTGTCTCGGGCCCTATTGGTTGTCTTGGGTCCAGCTGACTTTGACTTTGGCTTTTCTCGGGCCCTACTTGTTGTCTTGGGTCCAGCTGGCTTTGACCTTGGCTTTTCTCGGGCCCTACTGGTAGTCTTGGGTCCAGCTGGCTTTGACCTTGGCTTTTCTCGGGTCCTACTGGTTTTCATGGGTCCAGCTGGCTTTGACCTTGGCTTTTCTCGGGCCCTACTGCTTGTCTTGAGCCCAGCTGGCTTTGACCTTAGCTTTTCTCGGGCCCTGCTGGCTTTGGCCTTCGCCTGTTTCAGGCCCTATAAGTTGTCTCGGGCCTTTGGCCTAGGCCTGTTTTGGGCCCCACTGGTTGTTTCGGGTCCTATTGGTTGTCTTGGGCTCTCTTGGCTTCGGTCTTCGTCTGTCTTGTGCCCTGCTGGCTTTGGCCTGTCTCAAGCCCTACTACTTGTCTTGGGCACTGCTGGCTTAAGCCTTGGCCTGTCTCAGGCCCTATTGGTTGTCTCGGACACTGTAGGCTTTTGGCTTGTCTCAAACCCTACTGATTGTCTGGGGCCCTTCTGGCTTTGGCCTTGGCCTGTCTCGGGCCATACTGGTTGTCTTGGGCCTTGCTGGCCTGGACTAGACCTGTCTCGGGCCCTACTGGTTTTCTCGGGCCTTGGTAGGTTGGCCTAGACCTGTCTCAAGCCCTACTTGTTGTCTCGGGCTTTCCTGACTTTTCCCTTGTTCTGTGTCGGGCCTTACTGGTTGTCTCAGGCACTGTTGGCTTTGGCGTGTCTACAGCGCTACTGATTGTCTGGGGCCCTGCTGGCTTTAGCCTTGGCTTGTCTAGGGCCCTACTGGTTGTCTCGGGCCTTGCTGGCTTGGAATAGACCTGTCTCGAGCCCTACTGGTTGTCTCGGGCTTTGCTGACTTTTGCCTTGTTCTGTCTCGGGCCTTACTGGTTGTCTTGGGCCCTGCTAGCTTTGGCCTTGGCCTGTCTCGGGTTCTACTGGTTGTCTCGGACCCTGCTGGTTTTGGCCTTGGCCTGTCTCGGGCCCTACTGGTTTTCTTGGGCCCTGCTGGCTTTGGCCTTCTTCTGTCTCGGTCCCTACTGGTTGTCACGGGCCCTGCTAGATTTTGGCATGGCTTGTCACGCACCCTACTGGTTGCCTCGGGCCCTGCTAACTTTGGCTTGCCTCAAGCCCTACCGGTTGGCTCGGGCCCCGCTGGCTTTGGCATTAGCCAGTCTCGTGCCTTGCTGGCTTTGGCCTTGGCCTGCCTCGGGCCCTACTGGTTGTTTCGGGCCTTTGGCCTTGGCCTGTTTTGGGCCCTACTGGTTGTCTAGAGCCCAGCTGACTGTGGCCTTGGCTTGTCTCGGGTCCTACTGGTCGTCGTGGGCCTTGCTGGCTTTAGCTTTAGCCAGCCTCGTGCCCTGCTGGCTTTGGCATTGGCCTGTCTCGGGCCCTACTGTTTGTTTCGGGCCTTTGGCCTTGGCCTGTTTTGGGCCCTACTGGTTGTCTCTAGCCCTGCTGATTGTGGCCTTGGCTTGTCTCGGGTCCTACTGGTTGTCGCGGGCCCTGCTGGCTTTAGCTTCAGCCAGTCTCGTGCCCTGCTGGCATTGGTCTTGGCCTGTTTCACGCCCTACTACTTGTCTCGGGTACTGCTGGCTTTAGCCTTGCCTGTCTCGGGCCCTATTGGTTGTCTCGGGCACTGCAGGTTTTGGCTTGTCTCAAGCCCTACTGATTGTCTGGAGCCCTGCTGGCTTTGGCCTTGGCTTGTCTAGGGCCCTACTGGTTGTCTTGGACCTTGCTGGCTTGGACTAGACCTGTCTCGGGCCCTACTGGTTGACTTGAGCCCTGCTAGTTATGGCTTGTCTCAGACCCTACTGGTTGTCTCGGGCACTGCTGACTTTGGCCTTGGTTTGTCTTAGGCCCTACTAGTTGTCTTGAGCCCTGCTGGCTTAGACGTTGGATTTTCTTGGGCCGAAATGGTTGTCTCGGGCCCTCCTGGCTTTGGCCTGTCTAGGGCCCTGCTAGATTTGGCTTTGGCTTGTCTCAGGCCCTACTGGCTGTCTCGGGTCCTATTGGTTGTTTCGGGCCTTGCTGGCTTTAACCTTGGCTTGTCTCAGGCTTTACAGGTTGTGTCGGGCCTTTCTGGCTTTGGCCTTGGCTTGTCTCAGGTCCTACTGGTTGTCTCAGGCCCTGCTGGCTTTGGCCTTGGCCTGTCTCGGGCTCTACTGGTTGTCTCGGACATTACTGGCTTTGGCCTTGGCCTGTCTCAGGCCCTACTGGTTTTCTTGGGCCCTGCTGGCTTTGGCCTTCTTCTGTCTCGGGCCCTACTGGTTGTTAAGGGCCCTGCTGGCTTTGGCATGGCTTGTCTCGCACCCTACTGGTTGCCTCGTTCCCTGCTGGCTTTGGCCTTGGCTTTTCTTGGGCCCTACTTGTTGTCTCGGGCCCTGCTAGCTTTGGCCTTGGCTTGTCTCGAGCCCTACCGGTTGGCTCGGGCCCTTCTGGCATTAGCTTTGGCTTGTCTCGGGTCCTACTGATTGTCTCGGACCCTGCTGGCTTTGACCTTGGCTTGTCTCAGGCCCTACTGGTTGTCTCGGGCCCTTCTGGCTTTGGTCTTGGCTTGTTTCGGGCCCTACTGGTTGTCTTGGGTCCAGCTGGTTTTGACCTTGGCTTTTCTCAGGCCCTACTGGTTGTCTTGGGTCCAGCTGGCTTTGTCCTTGGCTTTTCTCGGGCCCTACTGGCTGTCTTGGGTCCAGCTGGCTTTGACCTTGGCTTTTCTCTGGCCCTACAGGTTGTCTTGGGTCCAGCTGGCTTTGACCTTGGCTTTTCTCGGGCCCTACTCGTTATCTTGGTACCAGCTGGCTTTGACCTTGGCTTTTCTCGGGCCCTGCTGGCTTTGGCCTTCACCTGTTTCGGGCCCTACCGGTTGTCTCGGGCCTTTGGCCTAGGCCTGTTTTGGGCACCACTGGTTGTTTCACGTCCTACTGGTTGTCTTGGGCTCTGTTGGCTTTGGTGTTGGCGGGTCTCGTGCCCTGCTGGCTTTGGCCTTAGCCTGTCTCGGGCCCTGCAGACTTTGGCCTTGTTCTGTCCCGGGCCCTGCTGGCTTTGGCTGTCTCGGGTCCTACTGGTTTTCTTGGGCCCTACTGGCTTAGACCTTGGATTGACTCAGGCCCTACTTATTGTCTCGGGCCCTTCTGGCTTTGGCCTTGGCTTTTATCGGGCCCTACTTGTTGTCTCGGGCACTGCTGACTTTGACCTTGGCTTGTCTCGGGCCTTACTGGATGTCCCTGTCCTGCTGGCTTTGGCCTTGGCTTTCTCGGGTCGTACTTTTTGTCTCGGGTCCTGCTGGCTTTGGCCTTGGCTTGTCTCGAGCCCTACTGGTTGTCTCGGACCCTTCTAGCATTGGCTTCGGCTTGTCTTGGGTCCTACTGGTTGTCTCAGGCCCTTCTGGCTTAGGCCTTGGCTTGTCTCGGGTCCTACTGGTAGTCTCAGGCCCTGCTAGCTTTGGCCTTGGCCTGTCTCGGGCCCTACTGGTTGTCTCGGGCCCTGCTGACTGTGGCCTGGGCTTGTCTCGGGTCCTACTGGTTGTCACTGGCCCTGCTGGCTTTAGCTTTAGCCAGTCTCCTACCCTGCTGGCATTGACCTTGGCCTGTCTCAGGCCCTACCACTTGTCTCGGGCCCTGCTGGCTTTAGCTTTGGCCTGTGTCGGGCCCTATTGGTTGTCACGGGCACTGTAGGCTTTGGCTTGTTTCAAACCCTACTGATTGTTTGGGGCCCTGCTGGCTTTGGCCTTGGCTTGTCTAGGGCCCTACTGGTTGTCTCGGGTCTTGCTGGCTTAGATTAGACCTGTCTCACACCCTACTAGTTGACTCGGGCCTTGCTGGCTTGGCCTAGACCGGTCTCGAGCCCTACTGGTTGTCTCAGGCTTTGCTGACTTTTGAGCTGTTCTGTCTCAGGCCTTACTGGTTTTCTCGGGCCCTGCTGGCTTTGGCCTTGGCATGTCTCGGGCTATACTGGTTGTCTCGGACTCTGCTGGCTTTGCACTTGGCCTGTCTCACACCCTACTGGTTGTCTCAGACCCAGCTGGCTTTGGCCTCGGCTTGTCTCGGGCCCTACCGGTTGGCTCGGGCCCTTCTGGCTTTGGCGTGTCTCGGGTCCTGCTAGTTGTCTCGGACCCTGCTGGCTTTGACCTTGGCTTGTCTCAGGCCCTACTGATTGTCTCGGGCCCTTCTGGCTTTGGCCTTGGCTTGTCTCTGGCCCTACTGGTTGTCTTGGGTCCAACTGGCTTTGACCTTGGCTTTTCTCGGGCCCTACTGGTTATCTCGGGCCGTGCTGGCTTTGGCCTTCGCCTGTTTCGGGTCCTAAAGGTTGTCTCGGGCCTTTGGACTAGGCCTGTTTTGGGCCCCACTGGTTGTTTCGGGTCCTATTGGTTGTGTTTGGCCCTGTTGGCTTTGGTCTTGGCCTGTCTTGTGCCCTGCTGGCTTTGGCCTGTATCAGGCCCTACTAATTATCTCCGGCACTGCTGGCTGAAGCCTTAGCCTGTCTCGGACCCTATTGGTTGTCTCGGGCACTGTAGGCTTTGGCTTGTTTCAAGCCCCACTGATTGTCTGGGGCCCTTCTGACTTTGGCCTTGGCATGTCTCGGGCCCTACTGGTTGTCTTGGGCCTTGCTGGCTTTGGCCTTGGCTTGTCTCGGGCCCTACTGGTTGGCTTGGGCCCTTCTGGCATTGGCTTTGGCTTGTCTCGGGTCCTACTGGTTGTCTTGGGCTCTGTTGGCTTTGGTCTTGGCCTGTCTCGTGCCCTGCTGGCTTTGGCCTGTCTCGGGCCCTACTGGTTGTCTCGGGCCCTGCTGTCTTTAGCCTTGGCCTGTGTCGGTTGTTTTGGGCCTTGCTGGCATTGGCTTTGGCTTGTCCCGGGCCCTGTTAGCTTTGGCCTTGGCCTGTCTCGGGCCCTGCAGACTTCGGTCTCGTTCTGTCCCGGGCCCTGCTGGCTTTGGCCTTGGCCTGTGTCGGGCCCTTCTGGCTTTGGCTGTCTCGGGTCCTACTGGTTTTCTTGGGCCCTGCTAGTTTTGGCCTTCTTCTGTCTCGGGCCCTACTGGTTGTCATGGGCCCTGCTGGCTTTTGGCATGACTTGTCTTGCGCCATACTGGTTGTCTCGGGCCCTGCTGGCTTTGGCCTTGGCTTTTCTCGGGCCCTACTTGTTGTCTCAGGCCCTGCTGGCTTTGGCCTTGGCTTGTCTCAAGCCCTACTTGTTGTCTCAGGCCCTGATGGCTTTGGCCTTGGCCTGTCTCAGGCCCTATTGTTTGTTTCGGCCTTTGGCCTGCTTTGGGCCCTACTGGCTGTCTCGAGCCCTCTTGACTGTGGCCTTGGCTTGTCTAGGGTCCTACTGGTTGTCGCAGGCCCTGCTGGCTTTAGCTTTAGCCAGTCTCGTGCCCTGCTGGCATTAGTCTTGGACTGTCTCAGGCCCTACTACTTGTCTCAGGCACTGTTCGCTTTAGCCTTGGCCTGTCTTGGGCCCTATTGGTTGTCTCGGGCACTGTTGGCTTTGGCTTCTCAAGCACTACTGATTATCTGGGGCCCTGCTGGCTTTGTCCTTGGCTTGTCTAGGGCCCTACTGGTTGTCTTGGGCCTTGCTGTCTTGAACTAGACCTGTCTCGGGCCCTACTGGTTGTCTTGGGCCCTGATAGCTATGGCTTGTCTCAGACCCTACTGGTTGTTTCGGGCCCTGCTGACTTTGGCCTTGGCTTGTCCCAGGCCCTACTAGTTGTCTTGAGTCCTTCTGGCTTAGACCTTGGATTTTCTTTGGCCCAACTGGTTGCCTCTGGCCCTCCTGGCTTTGGCCTGTCTCGGGCCCTGCTACATTTGGCTTTGGCTTGTCTCAGGCCCTACTGGTTGTCTTGGGCCCTTCTGGCTTTTAGGCTTGGCTTGTCTCGGGTCCTACTGGTAGTCTCGGGCCCTAATGGCTTTAACCTTGGCTTGTCTCAGGCCCTACTGGTTGTCTCATTTCCTTCTGGCTTTGGCCTTGGCTTTTATCGGGCCCTACTTGTTGTGACGGGTCCTGCTGGCTTTGGCCTTGGCTTGTCTCGAGCCCTACTGGTTGTCTCGGGCCCATCTGGCATTGGCTTGTCTCGGGTCCTACTGGTTGTCTCGGACCCTGCTGGCATTAACCTTGGCTTGTCTCAGGCCCTACTGGTTGTCTCGGGCCCTTCTAGCTTTGGCCTTGGCTTTTCTCGGGCCCTTCTGGCATTGGCTTTGGCTTGTCTCGGGTCCTACTGGTTGTCTCGTACACTGCTGGCTTTGACCGTGGCTTGTCTCAGGCCCTACTGGTTGTCTCGAGTCCTTCTGGCTTTGGTCTTGGCTTGTCTCGGGCCCTACTGGTTGTCTTGGGTCCAGCTGGCTTTGACCTTGGCTTTTCTCGGGCCCTATTGGTTGTCTTGTGTCCAGCTGGCTTTGACCTTGGCTTTTCTCGGGCCCTACTGGTTGTCTTGGGTCCAGCTGGCTTTGACCTTGGCTTTTCTCGGGCCCTACTGGTTGTCTTGGGCCCAGTTGGCTTTGACCTTCGCCTGTTTCGGGCCCTATCGGTCCACTCGGGCCTTTGGCCTAGGTCTTTTTTGGGCCCCACTGGTTGTTTCAGGTCCTATTGGTTGTCTTGGGCTGTGATGGCTTTGGTATTGGCCTGTGTTGTGCCCTGCTGGCTTTGGCCTGTCTCAGGCCCTACTACTTGTCTTGGGCATGCTGGCTTAAGCCTTGGCGTGTCTCGGGCCCTATTGGTTGTCTCGGGCACTGTAGGCTTTGGCTTGTCTCAAGCCCTACTGATTGTCTGGGGCCCTTCTGGCTTTGGTCTTGGCCTGTCGCGGGCCCTACTTGTTGTCTTGGGCCTTGCTGGCTTGGACTAGACCTGTCTCAAGCCCTACTTGTTGTCTCGGGCTTTCCTGACTTTTGCCTTGTTCTGTCTCGGGCCTTACTGGTTGTCTCAGGCACTGTTGGCTTTGGCTTGTCTAAAGCGCTACTGATTGCCTGGGGCCCTGCTGGCTTTAGCCTTGGCTTGTCTAGGACCCTACTGGTTGTCTCGGGCTTTGTTGGCTTGGCATAGACCTGTCTCGAGCCCTACTGGTTATCTCGGGCTTTGCTGACTTTTGCCTTGTTCTGTCTCGGGCTTTACTGGTTGTCTCGGGCCTTGCTAGCTTTGGCCTTGGCCTGTCTCGGGTTCTACTGGTTGTCTCAGACCCTGCTGGCTTTGGCCTTGGCCTGTCTCGGGCCCTACTGTTTTTCTTGGGCCCTGCTTGCTTTGGCCTTTTTCTGTCTCGGGCCCTACTGGTTGTCACGGGCCCTGCTGGATTTTGGCATGGCTTGTCACGCACCCTACTGGTTGCCTCGGGCCCTGCTGGCTTTGGCTTTTCTCGGGCCCTACTTGTAGTATCGGGCCCTGCTGGCTTTGGCCTTGGCTTGTTTCAAGCCCTACCGGTTGGCTCGGGCTCCGCTGGCTTTGGCCTTGGCCTTTCTTGGGCCCTACTTTTTGTCTCGGGCCCTGCTGGCTTTGGCTTATCTCGAGCCCTACCGGTTGGCTCTGGCCCTTCTGGTATTGGCTTTGGCTTGTCTCAGGCACTACTGGTTGTCTCGGGCCCTTCTGGCTTTGGTCTTGGCTTGTCTCAGGCCCTACTGGTTGTCTTGGGTTCAGTTGGCTTTGACGTTGGCTTTTCTCGGGCCCTACTCATTATCTTGGGTCCAGCTGGCTTTGACCTTGGTCTATCTCGTGCCCTGCTGGCTTTGGCCTGTCTCGGGCCCTACTGGTTGTCTCGGGCCCTGCTGTCTTTAGCCTTGGCCTGTGTCGGTTGTTTTGGGCCTTGCTGGCAGTGGCTTTGGCTTGTCCCGGGCCCTGCTAGCTTTGGCCTGTCTCGGGCCCTACAGACTTTGGCCTTGGTCTGTCCCGGGCCCTGCTGGCTTTGGCCTTGGCCTGTGTCGGGCCCTTCTTGCTTTGGCTGTCTCGGGTCCTACTGGTTTTCTTGGGCCCTGCTAGTTTTGGCCTTCTTCTGTCTCGGGCCCTACTGGTTGTCATGGGCCCTGCTGGCTTTTGGCATGGCTTGCGTTGCACCATACTGGTTGTCTCGGGCCCTGCTGGCTTTGGCCTTGGCTTCTCTTGGGCCCTACTTGTTGTCTCAGGTCCTGCTGCCTTTGGCCTTGGCTTGTCTCAAGCCCTACTGGCTGTCTCGGGCCCTGCTGGCTTTGGCCTTGGCCTGTCTCGGGCCCTACTGGTTGTTTCGGGCCTTTGGCCTTGGCCTGTTTTGGGCCCTACTGGTTGTCTCGAGCCCTGTTGACTGTGGCCTTGGCTTGTCTCGGGTCCTACTGGTTGTCGCGGGCCCTTCTGGCTTTAGCTTTAGCCAGTCTCGTGCCCTGCTGGCATTAGTCTTAGCCTGTCTCAGGCCCTACTACTTGTCTCAGGCACTGTTGGCTTTAGCCTTGGCCTGTATCGGGCCCTATTGGTTGTCTCGGGCACTGTTGGCTTTGGCTTGTCTCAAGCGCTACTGATTGTCTGGGGCCCTGCTGGCATTGGCCTTGGCTTGTCTGCGGCCCTACTGGTTGTCTTGGGCCTTGCTGGCTTGGACTAGACCTGTCTCGGGCCCTACTGGTTGTCTCGGGCCCTGCTGACTTTGGCCTTGGTTTGTCTCAGGCCCTACTAGTTGTCTTGAGCCCTGCTGGCTTAGACGTTGGATTTTCTTGGGCCCAACTGATTGTCTCGGGCCCTCCTGGCTTTGGCCTGTCTCGGGCCCTGCTAGATTTGGCTTTGGCTTGTCTCAGGCCCTACTGGTTGTCTTGGGCTCTTCTGGCATTGGCCTTGGCTCATCTCGGGTCCTATTGGTTGTCTCGGGGTCTACTGGCTTTAACCTTGGCTTGTCTCAGGTCCTACTGGTTGTCTTGGGCCCTTCTGGCTTTGGCCTTAGCTTTTATTGGGCCCTACTTGTTGTCTCGAGTCCTGCTGGCTCTGGCCTTGGCATGTCTCAAGCCCTATTGGTTGTCTCGGGCCCTGCTGGCTTTAGCCTTGGCTTATCTCGGACCCTGCTGGCTTTGGCCTTGGCCTGTCTGTGGCCATACTGACTTTGACCTTGGCCTGTCTCGTGCCCTACTGGTCTCATCGGGCCCTGCTAGCTTTGACCTGTTTTGGGCCCCATTGGTTGTCTCGAGGCCCTGCTGGCTTTGGCCTGTATGTGGCCCTACTGGCATTGACCTTGGCTTGTCTCGGGACCTACTAGTTGTCTCAGGCACTGCTGACTTTGACCTTGACGTGTCTCGGGCCTTACTGGATGTCCCTGTCCAGCTGGTTTTGGCCTTGGCTTTTCTCGGGCCCTACTTGTTGTCTCGGGACCTGCTGGCTTTGGCCTTGGCTTGTCTCGAGCCCTACCGGTTGGCTCGGGCCCCGCTGGCTTTGGACTTGGCCTTTCTTGGGTCCTACTGGTTGTCTCGGGCCCTGCTGGCTTTAGCCTTGGCTTGTCTCGTACTCTGCTGGCTTTGCCCTTGGCCTGTCTGTGGCCATACTGACTTTGATCTTGGCCTGCCTCAGGCCCTACTGGTTGCATCGGGTCCTGCTGGTTTTGGCCTGTTTTGGGACCCATTGGTTGTCAGAGGCCCTGCTGGCTTTGGCCTGTCTGTGGCCCTACTGGCATTAACCTTGGCTTGTCTCGGGACCTACTAGTTGTCTCGGGCCCTGCTTACTTTGACCTTGGCTTGTCTCGGGCCCTACTGGATGTTCCTTTCCTGCTGGCTTTGGCCTTGGCTTTTCTTGGGTCCTACTTTTTGTCTTGGGTCCTGCTGGCTTTGGCCTTGTCTTAACTCGAGCCCTACTGGTTGTCTCGGGCCCTTCTGGCATTGGCTTCGGCTTGTCTTGGGTCCTACTGGTTGTCTCGGACCCTGCTGGCTTTAACCTTGGCTAGTCTCAGGCCCTACTGGTTGTCTCGGGCCCTTCTGGCTTTGGCCTTGGCTTGTCTCGGGCCCTACTGGTTGTCTCGGGCCCTCCTGACTGTGGCCTTGGCTTGTTTCGGGTCCTACTGGTTGTCGCGGGCCCTGCCGGCTTTAGCCAGTCTCCTGCCCTGCTGGCATTGACCTTGGCCTATCTCAAGCCCTACTACTTGTCTTGGGCCCTGCTGGCTTTAGCCTTGGCCTGTCTCGGGCACTATTGGTTGTCTCGGGCACTGTAGGCTTTGGCCTTGGCTTGTCTAGGGCCCTCCTGGTTGTCTTGGGCCTAGCTGGCTTAGACTAGACCTGTCTCGGACCCTACTGGTTGTCTCGGGCCTTACTGGCTTGGCCTAGACCTCTTTCGAGCCGTACTGGTTGTCTCGGGCTTTGCTGACTTTTGCCTTGTCCTGTCTCGGGCCTTACTGGTTGTCTCGGGCCCTGCTGGCTTTGGCCTTGGCCTGTCTCGGGCTCTACTGGTTGTCTCAGACTCTGCTGGCTTTGGCCTTCTTCTATCTTGGGCCCTACTGGTTGTCACGGGCCCTGCTGGATTTTGGCATGGCTTGTCTCGCACCCTACTGGTTGCATTGGGCCCTACTGGCTTTGGCCTTGGCTTTTCTCAGGCCCTACTTGTTGTCTCGGGCCCGGCTGGCTTTGGCCTTGGCTTGTCTCGGGTCCTACTAGTTGTCTCGGACCCTGCTGGCTTTGACTTTGGCTTGTCTCAGGCCCTACTCGTTGTCTCGAGTCCTTCTGGCTTTGGCCTTGGCTTGTCTCGGGCCCTACTGGATGTATTGGTTCCAGCTGGCTTTGACCTTGGCTTTTCTCGGACCCTACTGGTTGCCTCGGGCCCTGCTGGATTTGGCCTTCACCTGTTTCGGGCCCTTCTGGCTTTGGCTGTCTCGGGCCCTACTGGTTGTCTCGGGCCCTGCTGGCTTTTCCCATGGCCAGCCTTGGGCAGTTCTGATTGTCTCGGGTCTTTGGCCTCGGCCTTGTTTTTGGCCCTACTGGTTGTCTCGGGCCCTGCTGGCTTTGATCATGGCCTGTCTTGTGCCCTTCTGGCATTGGACTTGTTGTGTCTCGGGCAACAATGGTCATCACAGGCCCTGCTCGCTTTGACCTTGGCTTGTCTAGGGCCCTAATGGTTGTCTCGCGCCCTGCTGTCTTTCGCCTTGGCCTTTCTCGGGCCTTACTGGTTGAGTAGGCCATTTTTACCTTGGCCTGTTTTTGGCCCTACTGGTTGTCTCAGGCCCCGCTAGCTGTGGCTTCGGATTGTCTCAGGTCCTACTGGTAGTCTCGGGCCATGCTGGCTTTGCCCTTGGCCTATCTCGTGCTCTTCTGGCTTTGGCCCTGGCTTGTCTTGGGCCCTACTGGTTGTCTCATGCCCTGCTGGCTTTGGCCTTCGCCTGAAACATGCCCTGCTAGCTTTGGCCTTGGCCTGTCATGGGCCCTGCTGGCTTTTCCCATGGCCTATCTCAGGCCCTTCTGGTTGTCTCGGGCCTTTGGACTTGTCCTGTTTATGGCCCTACTGATTGTCTCGGGCCCTGTTGGCTTTGGCCTTGGGCTGTCTCGTGCCCTACTGCCTGTGGCCTTGGCTTGTCTCGGGTTCTACTTGTTGTCTCGGGAGCTGCTGGCTTTGGCCTTGGCTTGTCTCGAGCCCTACCGGTTGGCTCGGGCCCCGCTGGCTTTGGACTTGGCCTTTCTTGGGTCCTACTGGTTGTCTCGGGCCCTGCTGGCTTTAGCCTTGGCTTGTCTCGTACTCTGCTGGATTTGGCCTTGGCCTGTCTGTGGCCATACTGACTTTGATCTTGGCCTGCCTCAGGCCCTACTGGTTGCATCGGTCCCTGCTGGTTTTGGCCTGTTTTGGGACCCATTGGTTGTCAGAGGCCCTGCTGGCTTTGGCCTGTCTATGGCCCTACTGGCATTAACCTTGGCTTGTCTCGGGACCTACTAGTTGTCTCGGGCCCTGCTGACTTTGACCTTGGCTTGTCTCGGGCCCTACTGGATGTCCCTGTCCTGCTGGCTTTGGCCTTGGCTTTTCTCGGGTCCTACTTTTTGTCTTGGGTCCTGCTGGCTTTGGCCTTGGCTTATCTCGAGCCGTACTGGTTGTCTCGGGCCCTTCTGGCATTGGCTTCGGCTTGTCTTGGGTCCTACTGGTTGTCTCGGACCCTGCTGGCTTTAACCTTGGCTAGTCTCAGGCCATACTGGTAGTCTCGGACCCTTCTGGCTTTGGCCTTGGCTTGTCTCGGGTCCTACTGGTTGTCTCAGGCCCTGCTAGCTTTGGCCTTGGCCTGTTTAGGGCCCTACTGGTTGTCTCGGGCCTTCCTGACTGTGGCCTTGGCTTGTTTCGGGTCCTACTGGCTGTCGCGGGCCCTGCCGGCTTTAGCTTTAGCCAGTCTCCTGCCCTGTTGGCATTGACCTTGGCCTATCTCAAGCCCTACTACTTGTCTTGGGCCCTGCTGGCTTTAGCCTTGGCCTGTCTCTGGCCCTATTGGTTGTCTCGGGCACTGTAGGCTTTGGCCTTGGCTTGTCTAGGGCCCTCCTGGTTGTCTTGGGCCTAGCTGGCTTTGACTAGACAGTCTCGGACCCTACTGGTTGTCTCGGGCCTTGATGGCTTGGCCTAGACCTCTCTTGAGCCGTACTGGTTGTCTCGGGCTTTGCTGACTTTTGCCTTGTCCTGTCTCGTTCCTTATTGGTTGTCTCGGGCCCTGCTTGCTTTGGCCTTGGCCTGTCTCGGGCTCTACTGGTTGTCTCGGACTCTGCTGGCTTTGGCCTTCTTCTATCTTGGGCCCTACTGGTTGTCACGGGCCCTGCTGGATTTTGGCATGGCTTGTCTCGCACCCTACTGATTGCATTGGGCCCTACTGGCTTTGGCCTTGGCTTTTCTCGGGTCCTTCTTGTTGTCTCGGGCCCAGCTGGCTTTGGCCTTGGCTTGTCTCGGGTCCTACTAGTTGTCTCGGACCCTGCTGGCTTTGACCTTGGCTTGTCTCAGGCCCTACTCGTTGTCTCGAGCCCTTCTGGCTTTGGCCTTGGCTTGTCTCGGGCCCTACTGGATGTATTGGTTCCAGCTGGCTTTGACCTTGGCTTTTCTCGGGCCCTACTGGTTGCCTCGGGCCCTGCTGGCTTTGGCCTTCGCCTGTTTCGGGCCCTTCTGGCTTTGGCTGTTTCGGGCCCTACTGGTTGTCTCGGGCCCTGCTGGCTTTTCCCATGGCCTGCCTTGGGCAGTTCTGGTTGTCTCGGGTCTTTGGCCTCGGCCTTGTTTTTGGCCCTACTGGTTGTCTCGGGCCCTGCTGGCTTTGATCTTGGCCTGTCTTGTGCCCTTCTGGCATTGGACTTGTCGTGTCTCGGGCAACAATGGTCATCACAGGCCTTGTTGGCTTTGACCTTGGCTTTTCTAGGGCCCTACTGGTTGTCTCGCGCCCTGCTGGCTTTCGCCTTGGCCTTTCTCGGGCCTTACTGGTCCTTGGCCTGTTTTTGGCCCTACTGGTTGTCTCAGGCCCCGCTAGCTGTGGCTTCGGATTGTCTCAGGTCCTACTGGTAGTCTCGGGGCATGCTGGCTTTGCCCTTGGCCTATCTCGTGCCCTTCTGGCTTTGGCCTTGGCTTGTCTTGGGCCCTACAGGTTGTCTCATGCCCTGCTGGCTTTGGCCTTGGCCTGAAACATGCCCTGCTAGCTTTGGCCTTGGCCTGTCATGGGCCCTGCTGGCTTTTCCCATGGCCTATCTCAGGCCCTTCTGGTTGTCTCGGGCCTTTGGACTTGTCCTGTTTTTGGCCCTACTGATTGTTTCGGGCCCTGTTGGCTGTGGCCTTGGCCTGACTCTGGCCCAACTGGTTGTCTTGGGCCCTGCTGACTCTAGGTTTGGCCTGTCTTAGGTGCTACTGGTTGTCTCGGGCCCTGCAGGCTATGACCTTGGCCTATCTCGGGCCCTACTGGTTGTCTCGGGCCATGTTGGCTTTGGCCTTGGCTTCTCTCAGGTCTTACTGGTTGTCTCGGGCCCGGCTGGTTTTGGTATTGGATATTCTCTTACCCTACTGGTTGTATCGGTCCTGCTTGCTTTGGCCTTGTCCTGTCTCGGTTCCTACTGGTTGTCTCTGGCCCTGCTGCCTTTGGTCTTAGCTTGTCTCGGGGCCCTACTGGCTCTGGCCTTGTCTAAGGCACTGCTGGTTGTCTTGGGCCCTGCTAGTTTTGACCTTGGCTTGTCTCAAGACCTTGTCCTGACTTTGGCCCAACTGTTTGTCTCGGGCTCTGCTGGCTTTAACGTTGGCCTGTCTTTGGCCCAACTGACTTTAGCCTCGGATTTTCTCGGGCTCTACTAGTTCTCACCTACCCCACTTGCTTTGGCCTTGGCCTGTCTCCAGCCCAACTGGTTGTCTCCGGCCCTGCTGGCTTTGGCCTTGGCTTGTCTCAGGACCCACTGGTAGTCTCAGGCGCTGCTGGCTTTGGCCTTGGCCTGTCTCAGGCCCTGCTGACTTTGGCCTGACTATGGCCCTAATGGTTTTGACCTTTGCCTGTTTCGGGCCCTACAAGTTGTCTCGGGCCCTGCTGGCTTTGGCCTTGACTTGTCTCGGGCCCTACTGGTTGTCTCGGGCCCTACTGACATTGACCATGGCTTAGCTTGGGCCTTACTGGATGTCTCAGGCCCTACTGGATTTCGGCATGGCTTGTCTCGCACCCTACTGGTTGCCTCGGGCCCTGCTGGCTTTGGCCTTGGCTTGTCTCGAGCCCTACCGGTTGGCTCAGGCCCTTCTGGCATTGGCTTTGGCTTGTCTCGGGTCCTACTGGTTGTCTCGGACCCTACTGGCTTTGACCTTGGCTTGTCTCGGGCCCTACTGGTTGTCTCGGGCCCTTCTGGTTTTGGTCTTGGCTTGTCTCGGGCCCTACTGGTTGTCTTGGGTCCAGCTGGCTTTGACCTTGGCTTTTCTCGGGCCCTACTGGTTGTCTTGGGTCCAGCTGGCTTTGACCTTGGCTTTTCTCGGGCCCTACTGGTTGTCTTGGGTCTAGCTGGCTTTGACCTTGGCTTTTCTCGGGCCCTACTGGTTATCTTGGGTCCAGCTGGCTTTGACCTTGGCTTTTCTCGGGCCCTGTTGACTTTGGCCTTCGCCTGTTTCAGACCCTACCGGTTGTGTCGGGCCTTTGGCCTAGGCCTGTTTTGGGCCCCACTGGTTGTCTCGGGTCCTACTGGTTGCCTTGGGCTCTGTTGGCTTTGGTCTTGGCCTGTCTTGTGCCCTGCTGGCTTTGGCCTGTGTCGGGCACTACTGGTTGTCTCGGGTCCTGCTGTCTTTAGCCTTGGCCTGTGTCAGTTGTTTTGGGCCTTGCTGGCATGGGCTTTGGCTTGTCCCGGGCCCTGCTAGCTTTGGCCTTGGCATGTCTCGTGTCATGCAGACTTTGGCCTTGGTCTGTCCCGGGCCCTGCTGGCTTTGGCCTTGGCCTGTGTCGGGCCCTTTTGGCTTTGGCTGTCTCGGGCCCTACTGATTTTCTTGGGCCCTGCTAGCTTTGGCCTTCTTCTGTCTCGGGCCCTACTGGTTGTCACGGGCCCTGATGGCTTTTGGCATGGCTTGTCTTGCACCCTAATGGTTGTCTCGGGCCCTGTTGGCTTTGGACTTGGCTTGTCTCGAGCCCTACTGGTTGTCTTGGGCCCTTCTTGCATTGGCTTTGGCTTGTCTTGGGTCCTACTGGTTGTCTTGGACCCTGCTGGATTTAACCTTTGCTTGTCTCAGGCCCTACTGGTTGTCTCGGGCACTTCTGGCTTTGGCCTTGGCTTGTCTCGGGTCCTACTGGTTGTCGCGGGCCCTGCTGACTTTGGCCTGTCTCGGGCCCTACTGGTTGTTTCGGGCCCTACTGGTTGTCTTGAGCCCTGCTGACTGTGGCCTTGGCTTGTCTCTGGTCCTACTGGTTGTCGCGGGCCCTGCTGGCTTTAGCTTTAGCCAGTCTCGTGATCTGCTGGCATTGGACTTGGCCTGTCTCAGGTCCTAATACTTGTCTCGGGCACTGCTGGCTTTAGCCTTGGCCTGTCTCGGGCCATATTGTTTGTCTCGGGGACTGTAGGCTTTAGCTTGTCTCAAACCCTACTGATTGTCTGGGGACCTGCTGGCTTTGGACTTGGCTTGTCTAGGGCCCTACTGGTTGTCTTGGGCCTTGCTGGCTTGGACTAAACTTGTCTCGGGCCCTACTGGTTGTCTCGGGCATTGCTGGCTTGGCCTAGACTTGTCTCGAGCCCTACTGGTTGTCTCGGGCTTTCCTGACTTTTGCCTTATTCTGTCTCGGGCCCTGCTGGCTTTGGCCTTGGCCTGTTTCGGGGTCTACTGGTTGTCTCGGACCCTGCTGGCTTTGGCCTTGGCCTGTATCGGGCCCTACTGGTTTTCTTGGGCCCTGCTGGCTTTGGCCTTCTTCTGTCTCGGGCCCTACTGGTTGTCACGGGCCCTGCTGGATTTTGGCATGGCTTGTCACGCACCCTACTGGTTGCTTCGGGCCCTGCTGACTTTGGCATTGGCTTTTCTCGGGCCTTACTTGTTGTCTCGGGCCCTGCTGACTTTGGCCTTGGCCTTTCTTGGACCCTACCTACTGGTTGTCTCGGGCCCACCTGACTTTAGCCGTAGCGTGTTTCAGGCCCTACTGGTTGTCTCAGGCCCTGCTGGCTTTGGCCTTGCCCTGTGTCGGGCCCTTTGGGTTGTCTCGGGCCCTGCTGGCTTTGGCTGTGCCCTGTCTCGGGCCCTACAGGTAGCCTTGGGCCCTGTTGGCCTTGGCCTTGTCCTGTCTCGGGCCCTATTGGTTGTCTCGGGTGCTGTTGGCTTTGGCCTTAGCCTGTCTTGCGCCCTGCTGGCTTTGGTCTTGGCCCCTGCTAGTTGTCTCGGGCCCCGCTGGCTTTGGCCTTTTTTGGCCCTACTGGTTGTCTCAGGCCCTGCCGGCTTTAGCCTTGGCTTGTCTCCGGCCCTACTGGTTGTCTCCGGCTCAGCTGGCTTTAGCCTTGGCCTGTCCAGGCCCTGATGGCTTTAGCCTTGGCCTGTCTCAGGCCCTGCTGGTTTGGCCTTGGCCTGTCTGTGGCCCTACTGGCTTTGACCTTGGCCTGTCTCGGGCCCTACTGGTTGTCTCTGGCCCTACTGGTTGTTTCGGTCCCTGCTGGCATTGACCTTGGCTTGTCTCGGGCCATGCTGGCTTTGGCCCTGGCCTGTCTCGGGCCCTACTGGTTGTTTCAGGCCCTGCTGGCTTTGGCATTTCTCGGGCCAGACTGGTTGCCTCAAGCCTTGCTGGCTTTGGTCTAGGCTAGTCTTGGGCCCTACAGATTGTTTCAAGCCCTGATGGCTTTGATTTTGGCCTGTCTCGGGTCTGACTGGTTGTCTAGGGCCTTGCTGGCTTTATCCTTGGCCAGTCTCGGGCAATACTGGTTGCCTCGGGCGCTGTTGGCTTTGGGCTTGGCCTGTCTCGGGCCCTACTGGTTGTCTCGGGCGCTGCTGGTTTTGGCATTGGCCTGTTTCGGGCCCTACTGGTTGTATCGGGTCCTGCTGGCTTTAGCATTGGCCTAGCTCGGGCCCTGCTGGCTTTGGCCTTCGCCTGTCTGTGCCCCTACTGGTTGTCTCGGTCCATACTGGTTTTGGCCTTCAACTGTTTCGGGCCCTAGTGTTTGTCTTGGGACCTGCTGGCTTTGTCTGGCCTGTCTCGGGCCCTACTGGTTGTTTTGGGCCCTGCTGGCTTTGGCCTTGCCCTGTCTCGGGCCCCACTGATTGTCTTGGGCGCTGTCGGCTATGACCTTGGACTGACTCGGGCCCTACTGGTTGTCTAAGGCGCTGTTGGCTTTGGCATTGGCTTTTCTTGGGCCCTACTAGTTGTCTCGGGCCCTGCTGCCATTACCCTTGACTTGTCTCCCGCCCCTATTGGTTGTCTTGGGCCCTGCTGGCTTTGGCGTTGGCCTATCTTGGTCAACACTGGTTGTCTGTGGCCCTGCTGGCTTTGGCCTTGGCCTGTCATAGGCCCTCCTGGCTTTGGCCTTGGCCTCTCTGTGGCCCTACTGGTAATGACCTTGGCCTGTCTCGTGCACTGCTGGCTTCAACCTTGGCTTGTCTCGGGCCATGGTGGCTTTGGCCGTGGCCTGTCTTGGGTCCTACTGGTTGTGTCGGGCTCTGCTGGCTTTGGCCTTAGCCTTTCTTGGGCCCTACTGGTTGTCTCGGGCCATGCTGGCTTTAGCCTTGGCTTGTCTCGGGCCCCACTGGATGTATCAGGCTCTGCTGGCTTAAAACTTGGCTTATCTCGGGCCCTGCTGGCTTTGACAGTGGCCTGTCTTGGGTCCTACTGGTTGTCTTGGGCTCTGCTGGCTTTGGCCTTTCTTGGGCCCTACTGGTTGTCTCGGGCCATGCTGGCTATAGCCTTGGCTTGTCTCGGGCCCTATTTGTTGTCTCGGGCTCTGCTGGCTTTGGCCTTGGTGAGTCTCGGGCCCTCCTGGCTTTGGCCTTGGCCTGTCTTGGGCCCTACTGGTAGTCTCGGGCGCTGCTGGCTTTGGGCTTTGCTTGTCTCACGCCCTACTGGTTGTTTTGGGCCCTGCTGGCTTTGGCCTTGCCCTGTCTCGGGCCCTACTGGTTGTCTTGGGCCCTGCTGGTTTTGGCCGCGCCCTGTCTCGGACCCTACAGGTTGTCTTGGGCCCTGTTGGCCTTGTCCTGTCTCGGGCCTTACTGGTTGTTTGGGTCCCTGCTAGCTTTGACCTTGGCCTGTTCCGGGCCCTACAGTTTGTCTCGGACGCTGTGTGCTTTGGCATTGGCCTGTCTCAGGCCCTTCTGGCTATCTCAGGCGCTGTTGGCTTTGGCCTTGGCCTGTCTCGGGCCCTATTGGTTGCCTTGGGCCCTGTTGGCTTTGGCCTGTCTCGGGCCCTACTGGTTGTCTCGAGCCCTGCTGGCTTTAGTCTTGGCTTGTTTCGGGCCCCACTGGATGTATCAGGCTCTGCTGGCTTAAACCTTGGCTTATCTCGGGCCCTGCTGGCTTTGGCCTTGGCCTGTCTCGGGCCCTACTGGTTGTCTCGGGCACTGCTAGCTTTGGCCTTGGCATTTCTGGGGCCCTACTGGTTGTCTCGGGCCCTGCTGGCTTTAGTCTTGGCTTGTCTCGGGCCCCACTGGATGTCTCAGGCTCTGCTGGCTTTAACCTTGGCTAATCTCGGGCCCTGCTGGCTTTTGCCTTGGCTTGTCTTGGGCCCTACAGATTGTTTCAGGCCCTGCTGGCTTTGACCTTGGCCTGTCTCGGGTCTTACTGGTTGTCTGGGGCCTTGCTGACTTTACCGTTGGTCTGTCTAAGGCCCTACTGGTTGTCTCGGGTCCTGCTGGCTTTAGCATTGGCCTACCTCGGGCCCTGCTGGCTTTGGCCTTTCTTGGGCCCTACTGGTTGTCTGGGGCCTGCTGGCTGATGCCTTGGTTTGTCTCGGGTCCTACTGGTTTTCTCGGTCTCTGCTGGCTTTGGCCTTGGCCAGTCTCGGGCCCTCCTGGCTTTGGCCTTGGCCTGTCTCTGGCCCTACTGGTAGTCTCAGGCGCTGCTGGCTTTGGCCTTTGCTTGTCTCACGCCCTACTGGTTGTTTTGGCCCCTGCTGGCTTTGGCCCTGCCGTGTCTCAGGCCCTACTGGTTGTGTCGGGCCCTGTTGGCCTTGTCCTGTCTTGGGCCTTACTGGTTGTCTCGAGCCCTGCTGGCTTTGGCTTTGTTGTGTCTCAGACACTACTGGTTGTTTCGGTCCCTGCAAGCTTTGACCTTGGCCTGTTTAGGCCCTTACTGGTCGTCTCGGGCACTGTTGGCTTTGGGCTTGGCCTGTCTCGGGCCATACTGGTTTGTCTCGGGCCCTGCTGGCTTTGGCTTTTCTTGGGCCCTACTGGTTGTCTCGGGCCCTGCTGGCTTTGACCTTGGCTTGTCTCAGGCCCTACTCGTTGTCTCGAGCCCTTCTGGCTTTGGCCTTGGCTTGTCTCGGGCCCTACTGGATGTATTGGTTCCAGCTGGCTTTGACCTTGGCTTTTCTCGGGCCCTACTGGTTGCCTCGGGCCCTGCTGGCTTTGGCCTTCGCCTGTTTCGGGCCCTTCTGGCTTTGGCTGTTTCGGGCCCTACTGGTTGTCTCGGGCCCTGCTGGCTTTTCCCATGGCCTGCCTTGGGCAGTTCTGGTTGTCTCGGGTCTTTGGCCTCGGCCTTGTTTTTGGCCCTACTGGTTGTCTCGGGCCCTGCTGGCTTTGATCTTGGCCTGTCTTGTGCCCTTCTGGCATTGGACTTGTCGTGTCTCGGGCAACAATGGTCATCACAGGCCTTGTTGGCTTTGACCTTGGCTTTTCTAGGGCCCTACTGGTTGTCTCGCGCCCTGCTGGCTTTCGCCTTGGCCTTTCTCGGGCCTTACTGGTCCTTGGCCTGTTTTTGGCCCTACTGGTTGTCTCAGGCCCCGCTAGCTGTGGCTTCGGATTGTCTCAGGTCCTACTGGTAGTCTCGGGGCATGCTGGCTTTGCCCTTGGCCTATCTCGTGCCCTTCTGGCTTTGGCCTTGGCTTGTCTTGGGCCCTACAGGTTGTCTCATGCCCTGCTGGCTTTGGCCTTGGCCTGAAACATGCCCTGCTAGCTTTGGCCTTGGCCTGTCATGGGCCCTGCTGGCTTTTCCCATGGCCTATCTCAGGCCCTTCTGGTTGTCTCGGGCCTTTGGACTTGTCCTGTTTTTGGCCCTACTGATTGTCTCGGGCCCTGTTGGCTGTGGCCTTGGCCTGACTCTGGCCCAACTGGTTGTCTTGGGCCCTGCTGACTCTAGGTTTGGCCTGTCTTAGGTGCTACTGGTTGTCTCGGGCCCTGCAGGCTATGGCCTTGGCCTATCTCGGGCCCTACTGGTTGTCTCGGGCCATGTTGGCTTTGGCCTTGGCTTCTCTCAGGTCTTACTGGTTGTCTCGGGCCCGGCTGGTTTTGGTATTGGATATTCTCTTACCCTACTGGTTGTATCGGTCCTGCTTGCTTTGGCCTTGGCCTGTCTCGGTTCCTACTGGTTGTCTCTGGCCCTGCTGCCTTTGGTCTTAGCTTGTCTCGGGGCCCTACTGGCTCTGGCCTTGTCTAAGGCATTGCTGGTTGTCTTGGGCCCTGCTAGTTTTGACCTTGGCTTGTCTCAAGACCTTGTCCTGACTTTGGCCCAACTGTTTGTCTCGGGCTCTGCTGGCCTTAACGTTGGCCTGTCTTTGGCCCAACTGACTTTAGCCTCGGATTTTCTCGAGCTCTACTAGTTCTCACCTGCCCCACTTGCTTTGGCCTTGGCCTGTCTCCAGCCCAACTGGTTGTCTCCGGCCCTGCTGGCTTTGGCCTTGGCTTGTCTCAGGACCCACTGGTAGTCTCAGGCGCTGCTGGCTTTGGCCTTGGCCTGTCTCAGGCCCTGCTGACTTTGGCCTGACTATGGCCCTAATGGTTTTGACCTTTGCCTGTTTCGGGCCCTACAAGTTGTCTCGGGCCCTGCTGGCTTTGGCCTTGACTTGTCTCGGGCCCTACTGGTTGTCTCGGGCCCTACTGACATTGACCATGGCTTAGCTTGGGCCTTACTGGATGTCTCAGGCCCTACTGGATTTTGGCATGGCTTGTCTCGCACCCTACTGGTTGCCTCGGGCCCTGCTGGCTTTGGCCTTGGCTTGTCTCGAGCCCTACCGGTTGGCTCAGGCCCTTCTGGCATTGGCTTTGGCTTGTCTCGGGTCCTACTGGTTGTCTCGGACCCTGCTGGCTTTGACCTTGGCTTGTCTCGGGCCCTACTGGTTGTCTCGGGCCCTTCTGGTTTTGGTCTTGGCTTGTCTCGGGCCCTACTGGTTGTCTTGGGTCCAGCTGGCTTTGACCTTGGCTTTTCTCGGGCCCTACTGGTTGTCTTGGGTCCAGCTGGCTTCGACCTTGGCTTTTCTCGGGCCCTACTGGTTGTCTTGGGTCCAGCTGGCTTTGACCTTGGCTTTTCTCGGGCCCTACTGGTTGTCTTGGGTCCAGCTGGCTTTGACCTTGGCTTTTCTCGGGCCCTACTGGTTATCTTGGGTCCAGCTGGCTTTGACCTTGGCTTTTCTCGGGCCCTGTTGACTTTGGCCTTCGCCTGTTTCAGACCCTACCGGTTGTGTCGGGCCTTTGGCCTAGGCCTGTTTTGGGCCCCACTGGTTGTCTCGGGTCCTACTGGTTGCCTTGGGCTCTGTTGGCTTTGGTCTTGGCCTGTCTTGTGCCCTGCTGGCTTTGGCCTGTGTCGGGCGCTACTGGTTGTCTCGGGTCCTGCTGTTTTTAGCCTTGGCCTGTGTCAGTTGTTTTGGGCCTTGCTGGCATGGGCTTTGGCTTGTCCCGGGCCCTGCTAGCTTTGGCCTTGGCCTGTGTCGGGCCCTTTTGGCTTTGGCTGTCTCGGGCCCTACTGATTTTCTTGGGCCCTGCTAGCTTTGGCCTTCTTCTGTCTCGGGCTCTACTGGTTGTCACGGGCCCTGATGGCTTTTGGCATGGCTTGTCTTGCACCCTAATGGTTGTCTCGGGCCCTGTTGGCTTTGGACTTGGCTTGTCTCGAGCCCTACTGGTTGTCTCGGGCCCTTCTTGCATTGGCTTTGGCTTGTCTTGGGTCCTACTGGTTGTCTCGGACCCTGCTGGATTTAACCTTTGCTTGTCTCAGGCCCTACTGGTTGTCTCGGGCACTTCTGGCTTTGGCCTTGGCTTGTCTCGGGTCCTACTGGTTGTCGCGGGCCCTGCTGACTTTGGCCTGTCTCGGGCCCTACTGGTTGTTTCGGGCCCTACTGGTTGTCTTGAGCCCTGCTGACTGTGGCCTTGGCTTGTCTCTGGTCCTACTGGTTGTCGCGGGCCCTGCTGGCTTTAGCTTTAGCCAGTCTCGTGATCTGCTGGCATTGGACTTGGCCTGTCTCAGGTCCTAATACTTGTCTCGGGCACTGCTGGCTTTAGCCTTGGCCTGTCTCGGGCCATATTGTTTGTCTCGGGGACTGTAGGCTTTAGCTTGTCTCAAACCCTACTGATTGTCTGGGGCCCTGCTGGCTTTGGACTTGGCTTGTCTAGGGCCCTACTGGTTGTCTTGGGCCTTGCTGGCTTGGACTAAACTTGTCTCGGGCCCTACTGGTTGTCTCGGGCATTGCTGGCTTGGCCTAGACTTGTCTCGAGCCCTACTGGTTGTCTCGGGCTTTCCTGACTTTTGCCTTATTCTGTCTCGGGCCCTGCTGGCTTTGGCCTTGGCCTGTTTCGGGCTCTACTGGTTGTCTCGGACCCTGCTGGCTTTGGCCTTGGCCTGTATCGGGCCCTACTGGTTTTCTTGGGCCCTGCTGGCTTTGGCCTTCTTCTGTCTCGGGCCCTACTGGTTGTCACGGGCCCTGCTGGATTTTGGCATGGCTTGTCACGCACCCTACTGGTTGCTTCGGGCCCTGCTGACTTTGGCATTGGCTTTTCTCGGGCCTTACTTGTTGTCTCGGGCCCTGCTGACTTTGGCCTTGGCCTTTCTTGGACCCTACCTACTGGTTGTCTCGGGCCCAGCTGACTTTAGCCGTAGCGTGTTTCAGGCCCTACTGGTTGTCTCAGGCCCTGCTGGCTTTGGCCTTGCCCTGTGTCGGGCCCTTTGGGTTGTCTCGGGCCCTGCTGGCTTTGGCTGTGCCCTGTCTCGGGCTCTGCTGGTTGTCTCGGGCTCTGCTGGCTTTGGCCTTTCTTGGGCCCTACTGGTTGTCTCAGGCCCTGCTGTCTTTAGCCTTGGCCTGTCTCGGGCAATACTGGTTGCCTCGGGCGCTGTTGGCTTTGGGCTTGGCCTGTCTCGGGCCCTACTGGTTGTCTCGGGCGCTGCTGGCTTTGGCATTGGCCTGTTTCGGGCCCTACTGGTTGTAATGGGTCCTCCTGGCTTTGGCCTTGGCTTTTCTTGGGCCCTACTGGTTGTCTCGGGCTCTGCTAGCTTTACCCTTGGTTTGTCTCGGGCCTTGCTGGCTTTGGTGTTAGCCTGTCTCGGGCCCCACTGGATGTCTCAGGCTCTGCTGGCTTTAACCTTGGCTTGTCTCAGGCACTGCTGGCTGTAGACGTGGCCTGTCTTGGGCCCTACTGGTTGTCTCGGGTCCTGCTGGCTTTATCATTGGCCTACCTGGGACCCTGCTGGCTTTGGCCTTTCTTGGGCCCTACTGGTTGTCTCGGGCCCTGCTGGCTGTTGCCTTGGATTGTCTCGGGTCCTACTGGTTGTCTTGGGCTCTGCTGGCATTGGCCTGACTCATGCCCTCCTGGCTTTGGCCTGTCTCAGACCCTGCTGGTGTTGTCCTTGCCTGTCTCGGGCCCTACTGGTCGTCTAGGGCCTTGCTGGCTCTGGCCTCCGCCTCTCTCAGGTGTTAGTGGTCATCTCGAGCCCTCCTGGCTTTGGCCTCGGCCTCTCTCGGGCCCTACTGGTCGTCTCGGGCCCTGCTGTTGTTGGCCTTGGCCTTTTTCGGGCCCTTCTGGTTGTCTCGGGCTCTGCTGGCTGTTGCCTTGGCTTGGCTCGGGCCCTACTGGATGTCTCGGGCCCTGCTAGTTTTGGCCTGTCTCGGGCTGTACGTGTTTTTTCGGGCCATGCTGTCTTTGGCCTTGGCCTGTCTCGGGCCCTACTGGTTGTCTCAGGCCCTTCTGGCTTAGGCCTTTCTCAGGCCGTTCTGTTTGTCTCGGGCCCTGCTGGCTTTGACCTTGGCCTGTCTCGGGTCTTACTGGTTGTCTAGGGCTTGCTGGCTTTGGCCTTTCTCGGGCCGTACTGGTTGTATCGAGCCCTGCTGGCTTTGGCCTTGGCTTGTCTCAGGCCCTGCAGATTGTTTCAGGCCCTGCTGGCGGTGGTCGTAGCCTGTCTTGGGCCCTACTGGTTGTCTCAGGCCCAGCTGGCTTTAGCATTGGCCTACCTCGGACCCTGCTGGATTTGGCCTTTCTTGGGTCCTAGTGGTTGTCTCGAGCCCTGCTGGCTGTTGCCTTGGTTTGTCTAGGGTCCTACTGGTTGTCTCGGGCTCTGCTGGCTTTGGCCTTGCCAGTCTCGGGCCCTACTGGTCATCTCGGGCCCTGCTGGCTTTGACCTTGGCCTGTCTGGGGTCTTACTGGTTGTGTAGGGCTTGCTGGCTTTGGCTTTTCTTGGGCCCTACTGGTTGTCTCGGGCCCTGCTGGCTTTAGCTTTGGCTTGTCTTCGGCCTTACTGGTTGTCTCGGGCCCTGCTAGCTTTGGCGTTGGCCTGTCTCGGGCATCACTGGTTGTCTCTAGCCCTGCTGGCTTTAGCCTTGGCCTGTCTGTGGCCCTACTGGCTTTGACCTTGGCCTGTCTCAGGACCTACTGGTTGTCTCGGGCCCTGCTGGCTTTAATCTTGGCTTGTCTTGGGCCCTGCTGGCTTTGGCCGTGGCCTGTCTTGGGCCCTACTTGTTGTCTCAGGCTCTGCTGGCTTTGGCCTTTCTCGGGTCGTACTGGTTGTCTCGAGCCCTGCTGGCTTTGGCCTTGGCTTGTCTCAGGCCCTGCAGATTGTTTCAGGCCCTGCTGGCTGTGGTCGTAGCCTGTCTTGGGCCCTACTGGTTGTCTCAGGCCCTGCTGGCTTTAGCATTGGCCTACCTCGGACCCTGCTGGATTTGGCCTTTCTTGGGCCCTACTGGTTGTCTCGGGCCATGCTGGCTGTTTCCTTGGTTTGTCTCGGGTCCTACTGGTTGTCTCGGGCTCTGCTGGCTTCGGACTTGGCCTGTCTCGGGCCCTACTTGTTATCTCAGGCGCTGTTGGATTTGGCCTTGGCCTGTCTCGGGCCCTATTGGTTATCTTGGGCCATGCTGGCTTTGGCATTGGCCTGTTTCGGGCCCTACTGCTTGTCTTGGGCACTGCTGGCTTTGGCCTGTTTTGGGCCCTACTGGTTGTCTCGGGCCCTGCTGGCTTTGGCTTTTCTTGGTCCTTACTGGTTGTCTCGGGCCCTGCTGGCTTTAGCCTTGGCTTGTCTCGGGCCCTACTGGTTGCCTCGGGCTCTGCTGGCTTTGGCCTCTCTCGGGCCATACTGCTTGTCTCGAGCCTTGCTGGCTTTGGCTTGTCTCGGGCCCTGCAGATTGTTTTAGGCCCTGCTGGCTTTGACCTTTCTTGGGCCCTACTGGTTGTCTCGGGCCCTGCTGGCTGTTGCTTTGGTTTGTCTCGGGTCCTACTGGTTGTCTCGGGCTCTGCAGGATTTGGCCTTGCCCGTCTCGGGCCCTACTGGTCGTCTTGGGCCTTTCTGATTTTGACCTCGACCTCTCTTTGGTCCTACTGGTCATCTTGGGCCATGCTGGTTTTGGTCTCGGCCTCTCTCAGGCCCTACTGGTCATCTCGAGCCCTGCTGGTTTTGGCCTCCGCCTCTCATGCCCTAGTGGTCATCTCGGACCCTGCTGTTGTTGGCCTTGGCCTTTATCGGACCTTTCTGGTTGTCTCGGGCCCTGATGGCTGTTGCCTTGGCTTGTCTCGGGCCCTACTGGCATCACGGGCCCTGCTGGTCTTGGCCTCGGCCTCTCTTGGGCCCTACTGCTCATCTTGGGCCCTGCTGTTTTTTTCCTTGGTTTTTGTCTCGGGTCCTACTACTTATCTCGGGTCCTGCTGGTTTTGGCCTTGGCATGTGTCGATCCCTGCTGGTTTTGGCTTTTCCTGTGTCAGGCCCTACTGGTCTTCTCGGGCCCTGCTGGTTTTGGCCTCAGCCTCTCTCTGGCACTACTAGTCATCTCAGGCCCTGCTGGCTTTGGCCTCGGCCTCTCTCAGTATGACGTTTACAGCTATTTTGGCCTCGTCCTCTCTCGGCCCTACTGGTCGTCTCGGGCTCTGCTGATTTTGGCCTAGGCCTCACTCGAGTTCTGCTAGTTTTGGCCTCGGCCTCTCTCGGGTGCTGCTGGCCATCTCAGGCCCTGTGGTTTTGGCATCGGCCTCTCTCAGACCCTACTGGTTGCCTCAGGCGCTGCTGGTTTTGGCCTCGGCCTCTCTCAGGCCCAGCATGTTTTGGCCTCGGCTTCTCTCGGGCTCTACTGGTCGTTTCCGGTCCTGCTGGTTTTGGCCTCGGCCTCTCTAGGGCCCTACTGGTTGCCTCGGGCCCTGCTGGCTTTGATCTTGGCTTGTCTCGGGCCCTACTGGTTGTCTCAGGCCCTGCTGGCTTTGGCCTTGGCTTGTCTCGGGCCCTGCTAACTTTGACATTGGCCTGTCTCAGGCCCTACTGGTTGTCTCGAGCCCTGCTAGCTTTGGCCTTGACCTTTCTCGGGTCCTATTGGTTGTCTCGGGACCTGTCACTTTGGTCTTGGCCTGTCTCAGGCCATACTGGTTGCCCTGCTGGCTTTAACCTTGGCTTCACTCGGGCTCTACTGTTTGTCTCCACCCAATCCAGATGGTTTGCGGTGAGCTGGACCGCAGAGTGAAGGCAAAAGGGCCAACAAGTGCCAAGTAGTGTTGAGCGAGTATGTTCTATTAACCCTTTCGCCGAGTATGCTCGGGCTGAGCTCCGAGTATTTACAGCTGCTCGGTGATATGTTTGAATCGCTCCCGTCTGCATGATTTGCGACTGTTTGACAGTTTTAACACATGGGAGGAATGTCTATTTCTTACACATTCCTCACATGTAATAAGGCTGTCAAACAGTTGCAAATCATGCACACGGGAGCGATTCAACCATATCACCAAGCAGCTGTAAATACTCGTAGCTCGGCCCGAGCATACTCGGAACAGAACATTTTCGCTCAACACTAGTGCTAAGCATCTCTGGGAAAGCCTTCAAGATTGTTGGAAAACCATTTCCGGTGACTACCTCTTGAAGCTCATCAAGAGAATGCCAAGAGTGTGCAAAGAAGTCATCAAAGCAAAAGGTGGCTACTTTGAACAACCTAGAATATAAGACATTTTCAGTTGTTTCACACTTTTTTGTTAAGTATATAATTCCACATGTGTTAATTCATAGTTTTGGTGCCTTCAGTGTGAATGTACAATTTTCATAGTCAAGAAAATACAGAAAAATCTTTAAATGAGAAGGTGTGTCCAAACTTTTGGTCTGTACTAATATATATATATATATATACACACACACACATATATATATATTTACATATATACACTGCATATGTTTACATACAGTTCAAAAACTCACCATACACACTCATGCACTATTAACATATATGCAGCCATTTCACACATGTATACACACAATTACACAATTATACATACACTAACCATATGAAATAAATAACGCCCCTCTTTCCTGGCACATACTTGTAGCTTATTCAGCGTTTAGTTTCTCTGTCATGTTGTGGTGACATGGGGGAGGGGCACAATCACTACTCCAGCAGGCATCAGCGCTTAATAGTGTGAGCAAGGGAAACGGGGAGGAGGAGGAGGAGGATGTGAAGGAGGAAGCACAGGAGAAGCCTCCAGCTCACTGACTTATGGAGCACAGTCAGCACATACCCAGAGCCGCACGCTGGACTGAACACATCCAGTCCAGTCACAGTGCCTGGGCTCAGACCGGCAGACTGCCGTTCACTTTCCTTGATGCACTGCATCATGGGAGAGTGACGTCAGCACAGCAGAGAAGCCGGGGAATCCCCATCCCTGCCTGGAGGAGACTTCAGCTGAAGTCGCTCAGTTGGATCAGAGGCTCGTGCAAGAAAGGGAGTTTTTCTCCTACCTACTTAATTTAAATACCCCCCCCCCCCTCCACTGCCCTTCCCGCACGTCACCGCGCCCTGTGACGTGCAGTCTAGGTCTGGAGATCCAGCGCATGTGCAATGCGCCTATAACGTAAGGAGCATTTTTTTCTCTCTGGCATATTTTACACTGCTGGGCTCTAGTGCGCAGGCGCCGGGAATCACTGCGACCTCCGGCGTGCTCAACAATAAGGTTTGGTCCCCGCTTCCTCCCGACATCCTGATAGTTAGGAACTATGTTGTATATACTCGTGTATAAATATATACAATATAGTTCCTAACTATCAGGATGTCGGGAGGAAGCGGGCACCAAACCTTATTGTTGAGCACGCCGGAGGTCACTGGAGTGGAAGTCGCAGTGACTCCCCGGCGCCTGCGCACTAGAGCCCAGCAGTGTAAAACCGGGAAGGGAGAAAAAAGAACGCGCCTTGCGTTATAGGCGCATTGCGCATGCGCGGGTTCTGCAGACATGGCAGGGGAAGGAGGGAATATTTAAATTATGTAGGTAGGCAGGAATTTCTTGGCGTCACCCAGACCCCAAGAATAGGGATTTTATAAAAAGATATTTCAAAGCAAGCAGACCTCTACTGTGGGCCATACAGGTAAGTATAGATTTACATGTCTATCACCTGTATGCCCATAGTAGAGGTCTGATAAGTCCTAGGGGGTGACACATTCCCTTTAAAGCTTGTGTCCTGGTTGGCCCCTGGCCCAGTGTCTCCTGGGTTGGATTTGCCCACCCCGGGTCCTCCTGAAGGAGGGAGTAGGAGTGGTCTTTATATTTTGTGCTTTTGGCTTCTTGTCCAGTGATAGGGGCAGATCTCATTCTCTCAGGCGCTTCCAAAGTTTCAGGAAAATCATATTACCGGTACGTTATTAGCATTTTTTTGCATAAAAGAAAAAAACATTTCCATATTGATGGTAGAAATAGAGACATGGACCAGGTTGAAAATTGCTCTGTCTGATTTTTTTCTTGGACACAAAAGCGCAAACCTGGTTGTCTGAATGAGGTCCAAGAGACATTTTCTTGGAAATGTATTTCTGTAAAGGGATCACTGTGCAAAGGCAAGTGATGTAATGGACTGTTGATGATGTCACGTGCCCTGTGATGTCATCATTACTATCACTGTTTTTTATGGATCCATATTTCAAGATTAACAAGAAATTAATTTAATAAAAAGACAAAAAACCCTGCCCCCTTCTATAATTATAATACACATTTAAAGAGGCCTTTTTATTTTATGTATATTACCTACTGCTCTATGTACTAAAAGAAAACACAGGACTTCTTACTGCCATTCTGACCGCATTAACCTTTTAAAGACTATGGGATTTTTTTTGACATTTGTTTTTTATCCCCCCCTTCTTCCCAGAGCCATAACTTTTTTGATTTTTCCATCAATATGGCCATGTCAGGCCTTGTTTTTTGTGGGACGAGTTGTACTTTTGAACTACACCATTGCTTTTACCATATTTTGTACTGGAAAACAGGAAAAAAATTCCAAATGCGGTGAAATTGCAAAAAAAGTGCAATTCCACAATTTTTTTTTTTTTTACCATATGCATTAATTGCTGAAACTGACCTGCCATTATGATTCCCAGGTCATTCTGAGTTCTTAGATAGCAAACATGTATAGGTTATTATTAAAGTATGTAAAAAAAAATGGCGCCATTTTCCGAGATCCGTAGCTTCTCCATTTTTTGTGATCTGGTGTTTGGGGAGAGTTTATTTTTTGCGCGCAAAGCTGACGTTTTTATTGATACCAATTTAGGGTAGATACAGTGTTTTGATCGCCCGTTATTATATTTTATTGCAGTGTTGCGAAGACCAAAGAAACGTAATTCTGACGTGTTGACTTTTTTCCCCGTTATACCGTTTACAGACCGGATTAATTCTTTTTATATTTTGTTAGATCGGGTGATTCTAAACACGGCGATACCAAATATGTGTATTTATTTTTTAAATTGTATTTATTTTGAATAGGGCAAAAAGGGGTGATTTGAAATTTTTATATTTTTAAACATATTTTTTTTTTTTACTTTTTACCTCCTCCAATAGTCTTCATGGGAGACTAGAAGCTGCTATCTTCTGATCGCTTGTGTTACCATTTGTGTAACAAAAATGCTCCTCTGCTATGAGCACCAACCACCGGGCAGTTTGGCAATGAGAACCATAGGGGTCATGCCAACCCATCAGTGCCCCGTGATCATGTGACAGGGACGCACATCCGGTTTGCTCAAGTTAAATGCCGCTGTCAGAGATTGACAGCGGCATTTAACTAGCTAACAGCTGCGGTTGGATCGCGAATCCAACCGTGGCTGTTAGAGGCCCATGACAGCTGATCAGATTAGTGATCAGCTGTAATGTGCCGGAAGAGGTGCGGGTTCATCGACGGAGCCCGCACCAAAGAGAGGGAGGCGACCTATGACATGTATACGCGTCACTGGTCGTTAAGGGGTTAAACTACAACTCCAATGTCAGCCCCTAATTCAATAGGAACAAAAGAGCTGAAAACAGAGAATGATAATAATATAATTTGTCCACGTAAATGGCAAAACTACCCAAAAATGGAGCCACATAAAGATGTCCCAACTTGATCACCCCCTTTCTACATGCCTTACTAGAGCATAGGGATTGTATAGAGGGTGAGCTACATTGAAGACTTCCATAGTGGGGAGCCAGTGCACAGAGCTGAAAGACTCCTTACAAACATGTTTTATTACATTGTCATCCTCCTACTATAGGTGTCCTGTAGGGGTTGTTACTTCCTCAGCAATATAGCAGCTAATTGCTAGGGGATTTAGCTGCCATACCCTTTAATATCAACTGATCATCAGCAACTCCTCATTTAGGCAAGGAGTTATTCTGAAAATGTGTCATGACAGTGTTCCCGGCAATCCATGATAAATCCGGTGGATACGCTATAAGTATACCAAAGCTTAAAAGTAAAGAGCGGCCTACCTGGAATTGTCCCCTTCCAACTGTCAGGTTCTAGTGACACAAGATGGCTCCCGTGCAGAACTTTATACAGCTTACTCCAATTGTGATGTCTACGATGTCCTGCTCCTTTTGTCTAAAGACACAAAATAATTCAGGTTTAGAAATTTGTACATTCTATTCCTGTAATGTCATAGAATGTCAATGATATTACATGACCTGTGATAGTGCAAAAAAACACTGCACTACTGGACCAAGGTGCACGAGTAGGGTCCAATACCGTGATTGTATAGAGAAAATCTCGGCATTCAAAGGCTTATGTTCATCAGAAAATATAATGTAATAACAGTCCACAGCAAAGAAAAGTGTTTCGGTCAACATGACCGTCATCAGTGACTGCAATATGAGAAAAAACAAAACAAAACATGACAAAAAGAAAGAAAAACAAAAAAAGAAAACAATTTATCGGAGGAAATGCAGAGTGATAAAGTAAACCCTACACTAAATATCACCCACCTAACCCAGGAGGAAGTTCAGAAACGCCTAAATAATATAAAAATAGACAAGTCACCAGGGCCAGATGGCATACACCCCCGGGTACTAAAAGAATTAACTAATGTGATAGACCGCTGTATCTTATATTCAAGCACTCTTTATGGACAGGGACTGTCCCACTAGACTGGCGCCAAGCAAATGTGGTACCAATATTCAAAAAGGGGTCTAAAAGTGACCCTGGGAACTATAGACCAGTAAACTTAACGTCTGTTGTGGGTAAATTGTTTGAAGGATTTCTTAGAGATGCTATTGTAGAATATCTTAATGATAATAACTGTCTAACTCCATATCAACATGGATTCATGAGGGATCGCTCCTGCCAAACAAACCTGATCGCCTTCTACGAGGAGGTGAGCTCACAGCTGGACCGGGGAGAGTCAGTGGATGTTGTATACCTTGACTTCTCCAAAGCGTTTGATACCATGCCACACAAAGGTTGGTATGTAAAATGAGAATGCTTGGTCTGGGGGATAATGTGTGCAAGTGGGTAAATAGCTGGCTGAGTGATAGCAGAGGGTGGTTATCAATGGAGTAAGCTCAGGGTGTGTCAGGGTTACTAGCGGGGTGCCTCAACGGTCTGTCTTGGGCCATATATTATTTAATATATTTATTAATGATCTAGTGGAAGGGTTGCATAGTAAAATAGCAATATTTGCAGATGATACTAAACTTTGTAAAGTAGTTAATACAGATGAGGATAGGGCACAGCTACAGGAGGATTTAGATAAATTGGGGAGTTGGGCCAAAAAATGGCAAATGCGGTTCAATGCCGATAAATGTAAGGTCATGCACATGGGAAAGAAAAACAGCAGTCACCCATACATATTAAATGGGAAACCGTTGGGGAAATCTGACATGGAGAAGGACCTGGGCATCTTGGTTAACAGCAAATTAAATTGGAGTGCCCAGTGTCAGGCAGCAGCTGCGAAGGCAAATAGAGTCATGGCATGCATCAGAAGAGGAATAGGGGCATATGATGAGAACATTGTTCTTCCTCTGTATAAAGCGCTGGTAAGGCCGCACTTAGAATATTGTGCACAGTTCTGGGCTCCGGTGCTCAGGAAAGACATATTGGAGCTAGAGAGGGTACAAAGGAGGGCGACTAAGGTAATAAAGGGAATGGAGGGACTAGAATACCCAGAGAGGTTGTCAAAATTAGGCCTATTTACGCTGGAAAAGAGAAGGCTTAGGGGAGACCTCATAAACATGTATAAATACATCAGGGGGCAGTACAGAGATCTCTCCCATGACCTGTTTATACCAAGGATGGTGACAAAGACGAGGGGGCACACTATGCGTCTGGAGGAAAGGAGGTTCCTGCACCAGCATAGAAGGGGATTCTTTACAGTCAGAGCCATGAGACTCTGGAACTCTCTGGGAGAGGAAGTGGTGATGTCCAACTCACTTAATGAGTTCAAGAGAGGCCTGGACGCCTTTCTTGAGAACAATAAAATTACATCTTATGCTTAGTGATAGTTAATTAATCCAGGGATTTAATCTGACTGCCAGATTGGAGTCAGGAAGTGAATTTTTCCTCAATGATGTAAATTGGCCTATACCGCATGTTTTTTTTTTGCCTTCCCCTGGATCAACGCTGCGGAATAGCTGCAGTGCACAAGAAATAGGCTGAACTGGATGGACGCTTGTCTTTTTTCGGCCTTATAAACTATGTAACTATATAGATAAATAAAAATTGGTCACAGTATCGAGTTCACGGGTAAAAAAACCATATGCAGGCAAAGATAATAGGATGTACAGAAGTAGCACCTACCCAATACCTGGGAGTAGTATGGGCAAGACATTGCGTCCTCACTCTCTTTTGCCCATACTACTCCCAGCTATCGGGTAGGTGCTATTTCTGTACATCCTATTATCTTTGCCTACATATGTTTTTTTGACCCGTGAACTTGACACTGTGACCAATTTTTATTTAGCTATTATGTATATTGCGAATTGTTTGTGTCATGTTTTGTTCTTTCTCATATTACAGTCACTGATGAAGGTCTACTGTGGACTACTATTAAATTATATTTTCTAATGAACATAAGCCTTTGAGTCCCGAGGTTTTCTCTATACATGTCCTGTGATATCATCAAAACGGTCACTGTTTTTTTTTATGGATCCAATTTTCAACATTAACAAGAAATGAATAAAAAGACAAAACCCCCTACCTCGTTTTATAATTGTAAGACACACATTTAAAGAAACTCTTTTATTTTATCTATATTATCTACTGCTCTATGTACTAAAAGAAATTACAGGACTCCTTACTGCCATTCCTGATCGTAGTGAACTATAACTCCAATGTCAGCCCATAATTCAATAGGAACCAAAGATCTGACAACAGAGAATGAAAATAAAAAAAATTGTCCACATAAATGGCAAAACTACCCAAAAATGGAGCCACATAACGATGCCCCAACTTGACCACCCCCACCCACCTAATATCAACTGATCGTCAGCAATTTCTCATTTAGGCAAGGGGTTGTCCTGAAAATGTCTTATTACAGAGTGTTCCCGGCAATCCATGATAAATCCGGTGGATGCGCTATAAGTATACCAAAGCTGAAAAGTAAAGAGCTACTTAGCTGGACTCGTCCCCTTCCAGCTGTCAGGTCCTAGTGACACAAGATGGCTCCCGTGCAGAACGTTCTACATTCTATGTTCTATCTGATGTCATCATAGCTATCACTGTCATTTCAAATTTACAACTGCAAGAAAAAGTTGATTTCATTGTTTAACAAAAACCCCTGGTGGGTAATTGCAGCCTGTGATTATTTTACATACTGTTATTAATATTTATTGTGTCCTTCACTGCCGCCTCCTGCACTGCGCTTTATATACTGTTTATTTTAATAATGGACAATTCACAAGCCCTGCATGTAGAATATATAGTTAATGGCCTCTGATGAATGACTAGATGCCTATTAGAGCAATAAGATATACTTTAGCAACACCATCTCTATTTCTACAATCTTTTGGTTGAGTCTAAGGCTGTGTGCCCACTATGCGTTTTTCAAGTGTTTTTGATGCGGAATTTCCGCAGCAGAAACGTTTTAAAAACGCTTGGTAATCCGTGCCCCATGATCCCCAATGAAAATCTGCATGTTCTGTGCCCATGCTGTGGAATTTTCCGCAGCGGATTTTCCTTGCGGAAAAATCCGCAGCATGTCCATTATTTGTGCGTTTCTGCATGCGGATTTGAGGTCCCAATGCATTTGAAAAACGCAAGTCAAATCCTCATGTAAAAATGCTGCAAAAACGCCTCAAAAACACGTGTAAAATCCGCAAACGTTTTTGACTGCCAGGAACATGCAGAAACGCTGCAGAAATTTTCTGCTTCATTTCTGCACTGTGGGCATATACCCTAAGGGCTCATACTCATCTGTGTTTGAATCACACGAGTGCAATCCGATAAAAAAAAAAATCAGATTGCACCTTGACTCTTGTTATTGAATGATTGTGTTCATCTGTGATTTTTTTTTTTCCCAGCTCGGATCGGACTGAGGAAAAAAAAAATCGCAGCATGCTGTAAGTGGCCGCATATATCAAACGAGACTCACCAATGCAAGTCAATGTGTGCGAGAAAAAAAACGCACAGCTCACGGACCATGCTTATGCCATCCGTATAGCGTCCGTATAATACGCATCTATGTAACACCTTTCAGTGGCTGTGGCAGCATCTCGGCACACAAATCCTGTGTCTCAGATCTTTGTCTGGCCTTGTCTTCTGTGTTTTGGCCATCATGCCAACAAGACAAGGGTGATTGAGGCAAGAGACATGCTGGTGAGAAGGTTGTTGGCTGCCATGATGCTGGCACTGGAGGTGGCTGCCGTGATGGTGTCACTGGAGGTGGTGGTGGCTGCTGTGATGCTGTGACTGGAGGTAGTGGTGATGACTGCTGTGATGCTGGTACTGGAAGTGGTGGTGGTGACTGCCGTGATGCTGGCACTGGAGGTGGTGGCTGCCGTGATGCTGTGACTGGAGGTAGTGGTGATGACTGCTGTGATGCTGGTACTGGAAGTGGTGGTGGTGACTGCCGTGATGCTGGCACTGGAGGTGGTGGCTGCCGTGATGGTGGGTCTGCTGAGGGCCCTTCTTGGGGATCTAATGACCGTTTTTTGTTGTCCTCAGAAAGCTGCTACCTTTCGAGGAATTAAAAAACGGCCATTGGTGAATTTGGTGGCATGGCTTAAGACAAAACAATTTGGAGGGCAGCCCTGGTCTGCAGCCTCAATGAAAAGGAACATGCCTGAAATAACGGGCCAAGCTCAGACAAAAACTCTCCTCATCATCATCACTCACAGGCATTCCCATGTCACGTACGCCAGTGATGGTGGGGTAAACCTCCTTCGGCGGTAGCAATGCTGGCTTATTAGTGCATGAGGGGAGGTGTCGAGGGGCTGTGGTATACTGGTGCTCTCCGCAGGCTCTTCTTCTTTCTGGCCCCCAGCTCCGGCCTCCACTTCAGATTCCTCTCTGGCCTCCAGCACCTCCGAGCTAGAGGTATTTCCCTTTTTGGCCCAGTCAGATCTGTAAGGTCAGCGATGACAGAGAAAAAAGCACTTTTAGTATGCAAAATCCTAATAAAACCATTACAACAAATAAAACTGAAAAGGATAGCAACTTGCGGGTGAAAATCTAGGACTAGGGTCAAAAACTGGAGCCGGTCATAATATAGGTATGGCCTTTCTTTTTAAGAACGACATCATCACTCTTCCTACCCTGTTGTCGCTCGCGGCGGCACTGGTCCCGGCAACTGCTCCATAATCTTGTCACTACACCCACTGGAAAGAAAAGTGGAAGAGATTATATAAAATTTTTATAGGTAAAGGATGCTATATGTAATAACATGTATAGTGTGTATTCTAATATCACTGCTAGCAGGGGCTAGCTGGCAAATTTTAGCCTTGGGGGCAAGCACACAGCAGCGGTCCATGAGTAGCGGCCCATCCTTAAAGGGGTTTTCCCACGAACAAAAGTATATTTTAATCAATAGATCTTGGAGTAATAATAATTTCCACAATTGGATGTGATATAATAATGTTCCTGTGCTGAGATAATCTTATAAATGTGCTCCTACTGTGTACTGTGTAGTGGCTGTGTCTGACCATGCTATGCTGGAACAGGGTCTGATCATACCACATCTCCTGGGCAGGGCGGGAGAAAAAGAGAGGATACAGGCAAGACAGTAGGGGATTATAGCTGATTCTTTTTGTGAGTAAAACATTTCACTGCCTGTTTTTAAACAATATTTTAGCTCAAAGAAAGACTCAGCTGTGATCCCCTGATGTAATATCTATATACTCTCTTTATATATAGAAGATTAGCGTGCACACAGTCTATAGGTCAAGGTGCAAGTACACGGGATGTGGAATCCCCAGAATCGGCGTAGATTAAATCACTGCACATTCTAGTTTCAAGATGCAAACTAAGGTCTATTTGAAGACGTGCAATAAGACACATTTAGGGTGCAGGGAATAATGCAACAGTAAATGAACGTTTCGACCCTTCGTTTGCATCTTGAAACTAGAGTGTGCAGTGATTTAATCTACGCTATATACTCTTTTACTTCCTCTCCTGCCCAGGAGCTGTGGTATGATCAGACCATGTCCCTGTATGGTAAGACACAATCATTACACAGTACACAGCAGGGACACATTTATAAGATTATCTCAGTACAGGGACATTTTATTTAAACACATCCAATTGTGGAACGTATTATTATTCCAAGATCTATTGATTAAAATATACTTTTGTTCTCGGAAAACCTCTTTAAGTTTATTACCAGCTGCTTCATAGGCTGGGTGGCACGGTGGCGCAGTGGTTAGCACTGCAGCCTTGCAGCGCTGGGGTCCTGGGTTCAAATCCCACCAAGGACAACATCTGCAAGGAGTTTGTATGTTCTCCACGTGTTTGTGTGGGTTTCCTCCGGGTTCTCCGGTTTCCTCTCACACTCCAAAGACATACTGATAGGGAATCTAGATTGTGAGCCCCGATGGGGACAGCGACGATAATGTATGTAAAGTGCTGCGGAATATGTTAGCGCTATATAAAAAAAAAAAATAAAGAATATTATTATTATTCTTATAGGCTATATTCACAAAAACGTATTGTCTAAGTGCTGCCCGTGGAAAAAAATGACAGCACTTGGTCCAGTTCAGGTGAGTATTTAAAAATGGTAATACATAAGCATAATATGTACAATGTCTGACCACTACAAAGAAGATTTAGGTTGTTAGAGGTGTAATGCAAGTAATCCAAGGTACGCTGTGCTTTTCTACACTCCTAAACACAGAGTAAAGGTGGCCACTAGTGTTGAGCGAGCATGCTCGACACTGCTCGGTACTCACCCGAGCATCACGCTACTCGGGATGTTCGGCGAGCACTGAGTATTTCCAGGTTACTCGGGCGGGAGCTCGGGTCTCCGCCCTGCATGTTTGGCGCTCTTTACAGAGCCAATGAACATGCAGGGATTGCCAGCCAGTCACTGTAATGCCGCAGCCATGTTGTTTGTGGGCATTACAGTGATTGGCTGGACGCACAGCGTCACCTCGAGTATTTAAAACCGGGCACCCCCATCTTGGACACAGTCGCTCCGGATCAGACAGTGTATGGACAGCGCTGCTGATTTAGGGAGAGATATATCCTGCGAAATAGTTAGTGTAGGGTCTGTAAAGGCTGCCAGATCAAACAAACAGTCCTTCTCAGGACTAATATCCATCCCAGATATCAGGCAGGCAGGTTGTATAGGAGACGCAGTGGTTATACCAGCAAACCCTGCATTACAGTACTGTGTGCTCCTGTTGCTGAAATTGCTGGACTTAGCTCCAGGTCTCGAGGGCCAGGAAAAATCCTTTTTTTTCTTCATCTAAATCCTCTTTTTTTTTTTTTCCTCCTTCACACTGTACAAATACCCGTCTTATTAACCTTTTGGTGTCCCCCCCCCAAAAAAGAAAAGTGTGTCTCTGATTTTTCAGACACAAATATATCTGTTGAAAATAGTCTGGTGTAGGCTAGAGAAATAGAAGTGTGGTTTTGCAGTTCCATGGTTCAAACTTCTGTATTATCCAGTTTTGGGCCATTTGTATCTAAAAAAAACAGTTTGAGTGTGTCGCTCACTGTTCAGCCGCAAATATATATATTTGAAAAAGTCTGGTATACACCAGTAAATTATAACTGTGGTTTTGCTGTTCCATGGTAAAAAATCTCTATTATCCTGCTTTTGGCATTTTTTGCCGTAAAAAAAAAAACTAATAGTGTCTCCCTGATTTTTCAGACACAAATATATCTGTTGAAAATAGTCTGGTGTAGGCCCGAGAAATAGAACTGTGGTTTTCCTCTTCCACGGTTCTAATCTACTTTTTATTACCCCTTTTCCATTGATAGTGCGAGTGTAAGCTATTTTACTTCCTTTACAATGGGCAAGGGACGTGGAACTGGACGTTCTGGTGATGGTGCGTGCAGAGGACGGGGCCGTGGCCAAGGTGAAAATGTGCCACAACCAACAGCCACATCTTCTCGCTTCCACTTCTTGACCGAATTACTAGGGAAGCACAGAACACCACCAGTATTGTGAACTGATCAGTGTGAACAGGTTATTAATTGGATAGCAGATAATACTTCCAGTTACCTGGGCACCACCACCTCCGTTCAGTCTTCCACACGGTCAACTCTTAGTAGCCGTGAGTCTCGACCGCATACTCCTCCTCACCCTGATGCTCCTTCCTCCCACCATGCCGAGTGTCGTCAGACAGCAACTGATCCCACACTTGGACACTCTGAAGAGCTGTTCACTGGTCCATTTCCAGATTCGTGCCTCTCGCCTGCTCCTCTTGAAGTGGTGGAAGAGGAGATCCCATGTAGCGATGCCCAAATATTTGAACAGCCACGGCCACAAGAAGTCGGCGCTGGCAATTTGTCACAAGAGGTGGACGATGACGAGACACAATTGCCAGGAAGTGAGGAGGAGGATCGTGGTGCGCAAGTGGAAGCGGAGGAGGTGGTGGATGATCTAGTAACTGACCCAACGTGGCAGGAGGACATGCAGAGCGAGGCCAGCAGCACACAGGGTGAGGGAGGCCGAGTACCCCAACAGGCAGGAAGAAGCAGTGTGGTGGCCGCACACAGAAGGTGGGCAACAGTTCCCCGTAACACCAACACGATGGACGTTGCCAGTACAACCTGTAGGTCTTCCAGAGTCTGGAATTTTTTTAAAGACTCTGCTGATAACCCCAAAAAGGCCATTTGTACCATCTGCCATGCCAACATCAGCAGTGGTGACAAAACTACCAGCCTGACCACCATCAGCATGATCAGGCACATGGCAGCAAAGCACCCGACTTTGTGGGGCGAACCCCAGGGTCCACGACCAGTGTCAGCGGGTGTCACTACTGCTTTTTCCGCTGTTGTGCGTGCAATAGAACCCTCTGTTGTGTGTGCAAGGCAATCCCCTGTCCATACTGCATGCAAAGATGCCCCCTCCTCTCAGTCTTCACTTGTTATGGCAGTTTCTCAAGAAACAGCATCAACGTCCACGTCCCACCGCAGCGTTCAATTGTCCATATCCCAGACCTTTGAATGAGAGCGGAAATTCGCAGCTAATGCCCCACAGGCCACAGTCCTAAATTCGCACATTTCATGACTGCTTGCGTTGGAAATGCTGCCTTTTAGGCTGGTGGAGACGGAATCCGTCCGCAACCTTATGGCGGTGGCCGTCCCTCGGTACTCGGTCCCCAGCCGACACTATTTTGCCCGGTGTGCCATCCCCGCACTACACAAGCACGTGTCCCAAAGCATCTGCCGTGCCCTCAACAACGCAGTTACTGGGAGAGTCCACCTGACAACAAACACGTGGACAAGTGCTTGTGGCCAGGGACGGTACATTTCCCTGACGGCACACTGGGTAAACATAGTGGAAGCCGGGACCCAGTCGGACCTTGGGACGGAACACATCCTCCCCACACCGAGGATTGCGGGCCCTATGTCAGTCAGAGTGCATCATCCTTCTCCTCATGTTCAGCCTCCATCTCAGATATCACCACATCAGTTACAAGCTGGAAGCACTGCAGTACTGCCTCCGCCAAGCGGCAACAGGCTGTGCTGAAACTCATAAGCTTAGGGGAGAGACCTCACACTGCTTGTGAGTTGTGGACAGCTGTGAAAGAGCAGGCAGATCTGTGGCTGAGACCGCTGAACCTACATCCAGGCATGGTCGTGTGTGACAATGGCCGTAACCTGGTGGCGGCTCTGAGGCGAGGCGAGATCACACACGTACCATGCCTGGCTCATGTGCTTAACCTCGTGGTTCAGCGGTTTCTTAAATCGTACCCCGAGTTGCCAGATCTGCTCGTCAAAGTACGCCGCCTGTCAGCTCATTTTCGCAAGTCGCTACAGCTTCCACCGCCCTTGCTGTGTTGCAGCAGCGTTTGCAGCTTCCGTCACACCGACATGTTGCAAAGGATTTGTGAGCAGAAGAGAGCAGTTGTGGAGTACCAGCTGCAACAAGGCCGTCGATATTCAGGTCAGACTCCACACATAAGACCTCAGGAGTGGACCTGGATGTCTGACATATGTACCATCTTGACAAACTATGAGGAGTCCACCAAGATGGTGAGTGGCGATGACGCCATCATTAGCGTCAGCATTCCACTTGACTGTCTTTTGCAACGCTCTCTGCAGAGAATTAAAGAGGAGGCATTGCAGCCAGAGTATGATGAGATGGATCAAGAAGCTGTAGCGGTCGATTACACACAGCCCAGCCTCATCTCATCCCAACGTGCATTGGGGGACAATGAGGGAGAGGAGGAAGAGGAAGAACAGGAGCTTGTATCATGCGCTGTAGACGGTAGTACCTGTACAACTGTCATACCGTCGGTTCAGCATGGGTGGCCTGAGGACAAGGGGGAGGAGGAGGAGACCATGGTCAGTCGTCATCTTGGTGAGGACACGGAAGTCTTGCCCGTTACCAGTCTGGCACGCATGGCTGACTTTATGTTACGCTGCCTTAACCGTGACCCTCGCGTTGTCAAAGTGTTGGGTGACAGTCATTACTGGTTGGTGACACTTTTAGACCCCCACTACAAGGAGAACTTTCACTCTCTTATTCCTGAGGTGGAGAGGTCTACAAAAATGGGGCAGTACCAGAAGGCCCTTGCTGCAGAACTGTTAAAAAAATTCCCATCTGAACACTCTAGCGGCAGAGGTCACAGTTCATTGACCAACCAAGGCGTACAAGCGAGAGAGAGGCAACTCTAATCCAGCAGAGGCAGGGGAACACTGTCAACGTTCTGGGACAGTTTTCTCAGACCCTCCCTTCGGACAGACCCTGAGGTGCGAGGTACTCTCACAATGAGTGGAAAGTTTCAAAAGATGATGAGGGAGTTACCTTGCTGACCGTACCAGTGTCCTCTGTGATTCCTCTGTGCCTTTTAATTATTGGGTATCCAAGCTGGACACTTGGAATGAACTCTCGCTGTACGCCTTGGAGGTCTTGGCCTGCCCTGCCGCTAGCGTGTTATCAGAGCGTGTTTTTAGTGCTGCTGGGGGAATTATAACTGATAAGCGCACTCGCCTGTCAACTGACAATGCTGACAAGCTGACCCTAATCAAAATGAACAAGGGCTGGACTGGGCCAGACTTCTCATCACCACCAAATGACAGGAGAGTAACATAAATTCAAATCAACTGTGTTATTTCGGGAGGTATATTCACATGCACCGCTTCACACCCACACATGGGTATTGTTATGCACACGCCCGGGCTAAGCGGCGTGTGCGTGTGATTGGTAGTGATTCCACTGGACCGTGCCGGAGAGTGAATGCCTGGAGGGGCGTGACTAGGTATTCACCCGATCCGACCAGGGTCGCACGACGGCATACGACGCCAGTGCACCAAGGAGGAACCGAGCAGAGGGACCAGGTGCTACTCCAGGACAGACCCCGGACACGGCTGTTGACCCACACAGGGGAATACAGGAACAGGCTGGTAGGCTGGCACACAGACTGGTGGGTATAGGCAGGCACGACTGGTATGCAAGCAGGCGGGTAAAGGCTAGCACAGCTAGAGTGCAGACAGGGAGGCACTAGCAGGTAGGAACACAGGCGGGATAGGACCCAGTACACACTGGGACTCAGGAATAATACAGGCAGAGGGGTACAGGCAAGCACGGCTAGAGTGCAGACAAGGCTGAGCAGGGAGGACAGGGCTCTGTTCACACGGAACAGACAGGAAGGGAAAGGCAGAGCCAGACACCCACAGGGTACTTGCAGTGAAGTAGCGAGTGGACCACAAACTCACAAACGGGAGTACAGAGACAACTGGCAGGAGTTAGGTACGAGTTCAGACTCTGCAGAAAAAGGAAGGGAACGGACATAGAGGCAAAACAGGTAAAGGATAGGAGAGAGTTCAGACTGGAACTGAGTGTACGGAGGAGACCGACACTGCAGCGGGATAAAGGAGCGGGTCTGGGAATACTGCCCCCAGAGAGGCGGGACGAACAGGCAAGGAGCGTGTTCAGACAGGACAGACAAGATACAGGAGCGGGTCTAGGTAATCGGCCCCTAGAAGGCGGGAGGAACAGGCTAGGAGCGTGTTCAGACAGGTCAGACAAGATACAGGAACGGGTCTAGGTAATCGGCCCCTAGAAGGCAGGAGGAACAGGCTAGGAGCGTGTTCAGACAGGACAGACAAGAGAACACAGAAAGGACTCAGTTCAGACACGGGAACTAATACCAAAAAGCAGGAGACATACAGGACTCAGTTCAGACACGGGAGCTGATACCGCAAAGCAGGAGACATACAGGACTCAGTTCAGACACGGGAGCTGATACCGCAAAGCAGGAGACATACAGGACTCAGTTCAGACAGGCCTGGAAATACAGCCTCCAGGAAAGGCAGACAAGGAAACAAAGAACGGGACCTGGCACCTTCAGAGTGCAAGCACACACTGAAGGAAACACTATGCTCAGGCAGGGATAGAAGGGAGCTGCTGAGCTATATACCAAGTGACAGACAGCAATAGGCTGAGGACGCACAAGGGGTGTGACCCACAGCAGGTACAAAAGGCAGGAAGTGATCGGGCGCCGCCCTTAAGCAGCAGAAACAGACACAAACAGACAGCATGGAGGGAAGCCAGAGAGACATTCTGGACAGGAGATCAAGTGCGCCCTCTTGCACAGTGGGAGATGGACCACCATGCAAGGACGCCGCCAGGTATGTTACAGTACCTCCCCCCTTACGCCCCCTCTTCTTCAGGCCTGCCAGAATCTTCTGCAGGGAATTCGAGGACCAGTCGTTCACTGGGTTGGAGGGGGACAGAGACTTAAGGGTAATCTCTGCTTCGAGGTACATCTTGTCAAGCTCACAGGAAGAAATAGACGGGTTATCAGGTACATAATGAGGAAAAGTCACTGTCTCTTTGTTATCTGGTGGTATCCCGGAGGATTCAGGAAACAACTGGAGGTCCTCCGCCGGGTCAGAAGAGTGCAGAGGCTCAGAGAAAACAACTGCTTCAAAGTACACTAGGTCGGACTCACTGGAGGAAGCAGGCGAGGTATCGGGTACCGAGTATAGGAAAGTCCCTGTCCATTCACCACCAGGTGGCACCCCGAAGGGTTCTGGAGACAGCTGGCGGTCCTCCGCCTGGTCAGAGGGGTGTAGAGACTCACGGGTAACCTCTGCTTCAGAGTACACTAGGTCGGACTCACTGGACGAAGCAAGCGAGGTATCAGATCCAGGATATAGGAAAGTCTCTGTCCATTCACCACCAGGTGGCACCCCGAAGGATTCTGAACACAACTGGAGGTCCTCCGCCTGGTCGGAGGGGTGTAGAGACTCAGGAGTAACCTCTGCTTCGGAGTACACTAGGTTGGACTCACTGGACGAAGCGAGCGAGGTATCAGGTACAGAGTATAGGAGAGTCTCTGTCCTTTCGCTACCAGGTAGCACCCCGAAGGGTTCAGGAGACAACTGGAGATCCTCCGCCTGGTCGGAGGGGTGTAGAGACTCGGAGGTAACTACCACTTTGGGGTACCCATTGTCAGGCTCACAGGACGAAGCGGACAAGGTATTGAGTACCGGGTGTAGAGAAGTCTCTCTCCATTTGTCATCGAGTGGTATCCCGGAGGGTTCAGGAGGCAACAGGGGATCCTCCGCCAGGTAGTAGAGGTGCACAGACTCTGAGGTAACCACAGCTTTGGAGCATCCTTGGACATGCACACCGGTTAAAGAGAAAGAAGCATCTGATGCCGGGTGCAGGAAGTTCTCCTGTGTGGAGTCTGGATGGGCAGAAGTCTCTTCGGCCAGGAGAACTGGTGCACTACCCACGCACATTACCCATTGGGGTTTCTCCGGGATACAGGGAGATGAAGCTTTAGTAGGGACTTCAAGGTTGGGGTCAGGAGGTCTCAGGGAGGACAGACCCTGGCGTGACGGCTCGCCTCTAAGTCTAGCACGTCTGGACTGCCTCTTGAGGTTGAGAGAAGTATTCCGGAAAGCGTAGTCACCCTGTGAGGATTCTGGGTGGGCAGTAGTCTCATTGGGCTGGAGGACTATTGCGCTACCCACACACATTACCCGTCGGGGCTGCTCCGGGATATTGGGAAGTGAAGCTTCAGCAGGGGCTTCAGAGTTAGGGTCCTCGAAGACCATACGAAAGGCCACCAGGAAGGCCTGCAGGTCAAGGACGACAGGATCCCATGCTTCCCATAGGGGGGTGACCCATTTCAAGGCATCACCCGCTAGGTAGTCAATCATAAAGGCCACTTTAGCCCAATCGGAAGGAAAATAGAGAGGGTAGGCCTTAAAGTGTAGCATGCATTGCTCCACAAATGCACGACACTGTCTTGGATCCCCATAGTAACGTGGCGGATCCGCAGGAACGAGAGCTGATAGATCCATCTGGACGGGTGCGTAATTCGCCTGGAACTCAGCTAAAGGGGGAAAAAAAATTTATTTATTTATTTTAATGCATGTATTCGCTGGAAAAACTTCTCAAAGAGCGAAGGCCGTGGGGCTCAACGGGAACCATGGCCTGAGCATGCTGTTATGCACACGCCCGGGCTAAGCGGCGTGTGCGTGTGATTGGTAGTGATTCCACTGGACCGTGCCGGAGAGTGAATGCCTGGAGGGGCGTGACTAGGTATTCACCCAATCCGACCAGGGTCGCACGACGGCATACGACGCCAGTGCACCAAGGAGGAACCGAGCAGAGGGACCAGGTGCTACTCCAGGACAGACCCCGGACACGGCTGTTGACCCACACAGGGGAATACAGGAACAGGCTGGTAGGCTGGCACACAGACTGGTGGGTATAGGCAGGCACGACTGGTATGCAGGCAGGCGGGTAAAGGCTAGCACAGCTAGAGTGCAGACAGGGAGGCACTAGCAGGTAGGAACACAGGCGGGATAGGACCCAGTACACACTGGGACTCAGGAATAATACAGGCAGAGGGGTACAGGCAAGCACGGCTAGAGTGCAGACAAGGCTGAGCAGGGAGGACAGGGCTCTGTTCACACGGAACAGACAGGAAGGGAAAGGCAGAGCCAGACACCCACAGGGTACTTGCAGTGAAGTAGCGAGTGGACCACAAACTCACAAACGGGAGTACAGAGACAACTGGCAGGAGTTAGGTACGAGTTCAGACTCTGCAGAAAAAGGAAGGGAACGGACATAGAGGCAAAACAGGTAAAGGATAGGAGAGAGTTCAGACTGGAACTGAGTGTACGGAGGAGACCGACACTGCAGCGGGATAAAGGAGCGGGTCTGGGAATACTGCCCCCAGAGAGGCGGGACGAACAGGCAAGGAGCGTGTTCAGACAGGACAGACAAGATACAGGAGCGGGTCTAGGTAATCGGCCCCTAGAAGGCGGGAGGAACAGGCTAGGAGCGTGTTCAGACAGGTCAGACAAGATACAGGAACGGGTCTAGGTAATCGGCCCCTAGAAGGCAGGAGGAACAGGCTAGGAGCGTGTTCAGACAGGACAGACAAGAGAACACAGAAAGGACTCAGTTCAGACACGGGAACTAATACCAAAAAGCAGGAGACATACAGGACTCAGTTCAGACACGGGAGCTGATACCGCAAAGCAGGAGACATACAGGACTCAGTTCAGACACGGGAGCTGATACCGCAAAGCAGGAGACATACAGGACTCAGTTCAGACAGGCCTGGAAATACAGCCTCCAGGAAAGGCAGACAAGGAAACAAAGAACGGGACCTGGCACCTTCAGAGTGCAAGCACACACTGAAGGAAACACTATGCTCAGGCAGGGATAGAAGGGAGCTGCTGAGCTATATACCAAGTGACAGACAGCAATAGGCTGAGGACGCACAAGGGGTGTGACCCACAGCAGGTACAAAAGGCAGGAAGTGATCGGGCGCCGCCCTTAAGCAGCAGAAACAGACACAAACAGACAGCATGGAGGGAAGCCAGAGAGACATTCTGGACAGGAGATCAAGTGCGCCCTCTTGCACAGTGGGAGATGGACCACCATGCAAGGACGCCGCCTGGTATGTTACAGGTATACACTTCCTCATTTCGGTTGTTTTATGTTTTTCTCCTTATCCTCAGCCTCCACCTCCACTATACCACCAGGGTGACCGTGGTCCGTGTTGCCATTTTTGAAAGTTCCTCTGTCCTTATTTTTGTCAGCTTTTGCTTGGAAGGCTTAAGCAAAGACTATGGGAGACCCACTCCCCAATAATGGGAATAATATTTTTAAGATGCTGTACTGTATGGCTCTCGGAAGGGGCATTAAAAGCGTCTTGTTAAGCTACTGCGACCTCCACCACTTTTCCGAGGGGCATTCAAACCATCTTGTTAAGCTACTGCGACCTCCACCACTTTTCCAAGGGGCATTAAAAGCGTCTTGTTAAACCACTCTGAACTCCACAGCTCTTCCAAGGGGCATTGAAATGTTGTTTTTAATTAACTCTAACCTCCACGACTCTTCGAACGGGCATTGCATTTCCTCCTAATTTTTGGCAGCTTTTGCTTGGAAGGCATAAGCAAAGACTATGAGAGACACACTCCCCAATAATGGGAATAATGTTTGTAATATGCTGTACTGCATGGCTCTTGTAAGGGGCATTGCAAGTTCCTCCGTCCGAATTTTTGGCAGCTTTTGCTTGGAAGGCATAAGCAAAGACTATGGGAGACACATTCCCCAATAATGGGAATAATGTTTGTAATATGCTGTACTGCATGTCTCTTGTAAGGGGCATTGCAAGTTCCTCCGTCCTAATTTTCTGCAGCTTTTGCTTGGAAGGCATAAGCAAAGACTATGGGAGACACACTCCCCAATAATGGGAATAATGTTTGTAATATGCTGTACTGCATGGCTCTTGTAAGGGGCATTGCAAGTTCCTCCGTCCTAATTTTTGGCAGCTTTTGCTTGGAAGGCATAAGCAAAGACTATGGGAGACACACTCCCCAAGATGCTGTACTGTATTGCTCTTGTAAGGGGCATTAAAACCGTCTTGTTAAGCTACTGCGATCTCCACGTCTCTTCCAAGGGGCATTAAAACCGTCTTGTTAAGCTACTGTGACCTCCACGTCTCTTCAAAGGGGCATTAAAAGCGTCTTCTTAAGCCATTCTGAACTCCACAGCTCTTCCAAGGAGCATTGAAATGTTGTTTTTAATTTCCTCTAACCTCCACGACTCTTCCAACGGGCATTGCATTGCCTCCTAATTTTAGTCAGCTTTTGCTTTTCAATGCAAAGGCGAAAACTAAGGGAGACCCACTCCCCAATAATGGGTAGAAGGTTTTTAGTACGCTGTAATCCACTTCTGTTTCAAGGGGCATTGCAGTTCCTCATCATTTTTGGAAAGCCTTCCATTCACTCCTTAGGCCAACAGTGTACAGGAGACCCAGTTGCTATAAAATGGAAAAAACTGTTTAGTTAAGGCCCTCTGACCTCCATGTCATTTTCAAGGGGCATTGAAGTGGCTCAAAATTTTTGGTAGGCATTGCACTCACTGTATGCCCTATAACTGTGTAGCCGAACCGCTCCTTTTGGTACAGAAACATATCCTACAAGACATATGTGGTTGACTGGCCTGATATTGATGTGAATGGTCCCTGTTCCTCCTGCTCTTTCTCCTTTGCCACCACCTCATCCATCATTTATCACCTGAAGCTTTGTTTTAACGGGAGTCATAGAACTGGGATAGTAGCAGAAAAACATCCAGCAATCCTCGGAGGAGGTAGGATATGCGCCAAAACGCTGACCACCTCAGGCCTAGCCGCTACTACATACATGCGCTTGCATTCCAAGAAAAGAAAGCGGATGCTAACTTCTATCACCATCATCATGCTCCTCACCTTGGCACTCTCAACTCCCCTGATGGAGAAGCCAGGGCCCACCGGAGGAGTCTGGTTTTCTGGTGGGCTCGTCCAATGCTGCCCTAAAGCAGGCCGGGCTAAGAAAAGTGTGGGGGGATGTTCCAAGGAGAAATAGGGGCGGCTGGGGACCGTGTGTGGACACCCGGCTGCCGGGCGGCTGGGGACTGAGTATGGATACCAGGCCGCCAACGCAGCCATGACTTGGTGGCCATATTCCGCCTCCACATACCTAAACGGCCCAATTTCAAGTGCAAGCAAGCAGTATGGTATTGCAGCCTGGGGGTGGGTGGGTGGTTGGCTGCATATTTGCGCTTGCATTGCAAGGAATGGGGGAGGTACAATTGAACACTGCCCTGCGACAAGAACTTGCACGGAGATAGTGGCAAGTCTGCATCTTCTGATGCTGCAAGGATGACTTCTGATGGGCACATTTTTAGGCAGTGACCTGGGTGTCAGAGATGCTTCCAGGGGTCTTGCCCATGCTGTTCCCATGTCTTTTCAGCACTGTATGCATGTGTCACACAGCACATGGCCAGATAAGGTTGTAAAATGTTAAAATGACATTTCCCGGTGAATGCATTTGTCACGGTTGAAAGCAATACAAAAGTGCAAAAACGCATAAAAGATGCTACTTGTGAACATAGCCCAAGGTGTGGAGGAGTATTTTTTGGGGGGGTTATTTATTTTACCTTATACACAAGTCTTTACCCTGGAAAGGAACTTCCTTAACATATTTCACAGGAAAGCAGTTTCAGTTTTGTTTTTGAACGTTTTATTGTGAGCCCTTAAAAGTGGCTTAATACCTCTGACCACGTTGTTGTGAGCAGTGACCTGGGGGTCAAAAATGCTTCCTGGGGCGATCCCCATGCTGTCCCCATGTCATTTGAGCACTGTCCCTATCGTTTTTGGCACTTGTTAGGCTTTTAAAAGACTGCCGGGGGTGCCGCCGCAAAAATGCTCGGATCTCCCATAGACTAACATTGGGCTCGTTGCTCGGGTCGAGCACCCGAGTATCACGGCGAGCTCGGCCCGAGCTTCGAGCACCCGAGCATTTTAGTGCTCGCTCAACACTAGTGGCCACACATAAGCACAGGTCTGCCAGATAGATACCTATGAATTATTATTTTGTGTATTTTTTCCTACAGACTTGTTCGAGCAAGTCATCAATGTAGACGTCAACTCCACATTTAATATATGATGTACGAGTCACTAATTGTCATGTGTGTCCCATCTGATGTCTGTGCACACAGTGAATATATTATACCACATACAGTACAATATACATAGGAGAATATATGACTGGTATATAGAGACTAGATGGTGGCCCAATTCTAACGCATCGGGTATTCTAGAATATGTATCCGGCCGACCGGGCGCAATCAGCAGAGCGGTGTTTAAATTTGGCGCCAAAATCGCTGATTGGTCGAGGCCGGCAACCGTGAACAATCAGCAAAGCGGTGTTAAAATTTGGCGGCTATATCGCAGATTGGTCACGGTCGGCGGTCGCGACTAATCAGCAGAGCGGGGTTTAAATTGGGCGCCAATAATGCTGATTGGTCGCGGCCAGCGAACGCAACCAATCAGCAGAGCGTGGTTTAAATTTGGCGCCAATAATGCTGATTGGTCGCGGCCAGCGAACGCGACCAATCAGCAGAGCGGTGTTTAAATTTTGCGCCAATAATGCTGATTATTCGCGACCAGTAACCGCGACCAATCAGCATAGCGGTGTTAAAATTTGGCGCCAATATCGCTGATTGTTTGCGGCCGGCCACCGGGACAAATCAGTAAAGCAGTGTTTAAATTTGGCGCCAATAATGCTGATTAGTCGCGGCCGGCAACCGCGACCAATCAGCAGATCGGTGTTAAAATTTGGCGCCAATATCGCTGCTTGGTCGCGGCCGGCCACCACCACCAATCAGCGAAGCGGTGTTTAAATTTGGCGACAATATCGCTGATTAGTCGCAACCACCGGCCGTGACCAATCAGCATAGCGGTGTTAAAATTTGGCGCCAATATCGCTGATTGTTTGTGGCCGGCCACCGGGACAAATCAGTAAAGCAGTGTTTAAATGTGGCGCCAATACTGCTGATTGGTCGCGGCCGGCAACCGTGACCAATCAGCAGAGCGTTGTTCAAATTTGCCGCCAATACTGCTGATTGGTCGCGGCCGGCAACCGCAACCAATCAGCAGAGCTTTGTTTAAATTTGGCGCCAAAATCGCTGATTGGTCGCGGGCAGCGTCCACGACCAATCAGCACAGCAGTGTTTAAATGTGGCGCCAAGATCGGTGATTGGTCGCGGCCGCTATTTAAATGTGGTGCCCAAATCGGTGATTGGTCGCGGGCAGCTGCCGCGACCAATCAGCACAGCGGTGTTTAACTTTTGCGGCAAGATCACTGATTGGTCGCGGCTGGAGAGCGCAACCAATCAGCGAATCGCTGCCTGTGCGGGTACTTCCGCTGCGAGAAGCCGGCAGATGAGCGACTGCTCGCAGCAGAAGTATCCCGACCCTCAGCGCCGCTCCCCGGTCCTCCCTTGACACCCTAGCCGCATGGATGTCAGCGCCGCTGCCTGTGTGGCTACTTCCGCTGCGAGCAGCTGGGAGATGAGCGACTGCTCGCAGCAGAAGTATCCCGACCCGCAGCGCCGCTCCCCAGTCCTCCCTTCCGCATGGAGGTTGAGGTCCTTCTGCTGCTACCGGCCGGGAGATGAGCGCCTCGCGCCGGTCATCTCCCGGCTGCATCTCCGTCCCGCTGATGAGCCGCTAACGGCCGCCATCTTTTTTCAGAAATCCTGCGGCGCTGATTGGCCGCTGCCGGACCAATGAGCGACGCAGGATTTCCAGGACAGACAGAAAGACAGACAGACAGACGGGATAAGACGATTATATATATAGATGAGCAACTTAATTTGCAGGACCCTGGTCCAGTGGTCAGATGAATATTCAGTGGCTGCTGGATAGGAGCCCTGAGAGCCTCCTACCTGACACCATTCTCTTTCTCATCCTTTGATTTGTAGCCAGGCGCAGTGTCATGTATGTGTCACGCCAAAAAGATGACATCATGCAAGGACTATAATCAAAAGAGGAGTCAAAGATGCCGGAAGGTAGGCGGAGGCTCGCGGGGCTCCAGGCTGGTGGGCACAGACTACTGACGGGACTGTTTGACCAGTGTCCTGCGAATCAATTGACTCATCTGAACTGGAATACGATATATTATGACTACACACATCAGATATTACATACAGGATAGCATGTAACAATTATATACCACACTATGAGCACAGACATCAGATATTACACCAGTGACATATTATCCTCCGTATAACATTGGATGCCTGTATCAAAGTACATCACTTCCAGTATACAGCATAATATGTGATGGTATGCGATATACTGTGATACAAACATCAGATATTCATACCTCTCAACTTTTGAAGAACAGAAAGAGGCTATGTGCGGCACATTTTGGCCACGCCCCTGGCCACACCCCAATTCCCACCCATTTAGCATTAGCTTTCTCCCCCGGCAGGATGAGTTGTCAGAGGGGCACTGGCAGAGAGGGAGACGTCCGAGACTGCAGGGCTCAGACCCAAATCCAGGACTGTCCAGTGTAAACAGGACAGTTGGGACTAGAGATAAGCGGATGGATTCACGGCTCTCCAGTCCAGCGTCCAGATCAGTGTTACCTGGCGGCTGGACTGGAGGCGGCGAATCTCCTATTTTCCGGTGCAGTGCGGTGTCATCTGTGCGTCCTGCTCATCTCTCGTTGGGACCTGAGGATTATTTTTTGTTCCCTCATTCACAGTTGGAGCCGCCAGAACTTTCTCATCTTTATGTAGCTTCATTATACGACATCTGGCTTTTTTGTGGGGGCTCATACTGTATATTGGGGGCTATGCAAGGGCTCATACTGTAGGTAGGGGTGGTGTGTGCTAATACTGTATGTATGGGGATGTGTGGGGGCTCATACTGTATATAGGGGGATGTCAGCATACTTAAATCTGCTTAATATTAAGTGATAATATAAATATACAAAAAATATATAGTTAATATTAATATTGAGCAGATTTTATTTGAACCTATTGGTTCGGCCTCCACAACAGTCACGGTCGCTCATGTGGTCCCTTGGGAAAATTAATCTCCCACCACTGCTCTATTTTATATAGCGCTATGCTATACATCACACGGACATCATACACACTGTGGGCACAATCATCACACAGACATCATACACGCAGCGGGCACAATCATCACACAGACATCATACACACAGCGGTCACAACCACCATCACACAGACATTATACACACCGTGGGCACAATCATCACACAGACATCATACACACAGCGATCACAACCACCATCACACGGACATTATACACACCGTGGGCACAATCATCACACAGACATCATACACACAGCGGGCACAATCATCACACGGACATCATACACACAGCGGGCAGAATCATCACACGGACATTATACACACTGTGGGCACAATCATCACACAGACATTATACACACAGCGGGCACAATCATCACACGGACATCATACACACAGCGGTCACAACCACCATCACACGGACATTATACACACCATGGGCACAATCATCACACAGACATCATACACAGCGGGCACAATCATCACACAGACATTATACACACAGCGGGCACAATCATCACACGGACATCATACACACAGCGGGCACAGACATCATACATACAGAGGGCACAATCATCACACGACATCATACACACAGCGGGCACAACCATCACACGGACATCATACACACAGCGGGCACAATCATCACACAGACATCATACATACAGAGGGCACAATCATCACACGACATCATACACACAGCGGGCACAACCATCACACGACATCATACACACAGCGGGCTCAATCATCACATGGACATCATACACACAGCGGGCGCAATCATCACACGGACATCATACACACAGCGGGCACAAACACCATCACACGGACATTATACACACAGCGGGCACAATCATCACACAGACATCATACACACAGCGGGCACAATCATCAAACAGACATCATACACAGTGGGCAGAATCATCACACAGACATTATACACACAGCGGGCACAATCATCACATGACATCATACACACAGCGGGCACAACCGTCACACGGACATCATACACACAGCGGGCACAATCATCACACAGACATCATACATACAGAGGGCACATTCATCACACGACATCATACACACAGCGGGCATAACCACCATGACACGGACATTATACACACAGTGGGCTCAATCATCACACAGACATCCTACATACAGCGGGCTCAATCATCAAACAGATATCATACACAGCGGGCACAATCATCACACAGACATTATACACACAGCGGGCACAATCATCACACGGACATCATACACACAGCGGTCACAACCACCATCACACGGACATTATACACACCGTGGGCACAATCATCACACAGACATCATACACAGCGGGCACAATCATCACACAGTCATTATACACACAGCGGGCACAACCATCATACGGACATCATACACACAGCGGGCACAACCATCACACAGACATCATACACACAGCGGGCACAACCATCACACAGACATCATACACACAGCGGGCACAACCATCACATGGACATCATACACAGCGGACACAATCATCACACAGACATCATACATACAGCGGGCTCAATCATCACACAGACATTATACACACAGTGGGCACAATCATCACACGACATCATCCACATAGCTTCCTATATAGAGTGTGAGCCTGCACATAGTCTCTCTATATACACAATATGAGCCCTCAAATAGCCTCCTATATACAGTATGATTCTCACATAACCTCTTATATACAGTGTAAGGCCGCACATAGCCACCTATATACAGTGTGAGCTCTCACATAGCCTCCTATATACAGTGTGAGCCCTCACATAGCCTCCTATATACAATAGGAGTCCTCACATAGCCCCCTATATGCAGGCACACATTCCATGCACATACGAAAAAATAAAAAAAAAAAGAAGACATACTCCCCTCACTCTCGTTCCCCCACAGTCTGTTCTGGTCTCTGGTGCTCTGACTCTCCGCACAGCAGATGTGATGTAGTGATGTCGTCATGTTTGCTGTGTCAGTCGCACGAGCTGATCTGTGGAAGTAGGAACCGGTGGCTCCGTCTTCCACCAACGTATTCAGCACAGTCTGCATCCTGAGGATGCAGATACCAGTGATATCGGGATAGGGGAGAGTATGGTGTGGCCCGTGCGACACAGTTTTGCTTGCCAAATTTTCCCTTTTGGTGGCGATATTTTTTGGACAAAAAATTAGACACATAATGTTCTGGCTTCAATAGTTATTCGTGTTAAAGCTCACCTACAAAATAACACATATTCAGACAATCCTAATATACCGTCTGTATTTGCCATACTTAAATCATCGTGAACCTGCTGTGAGCTGCCTTCCAAATTAGGATATAATTGGCAGCAAATATAGTTCCACAGTGCTTTCCGTCGACTCTGGTCCCCATAGCCATCATCTTTTCTGTCTCACAATTCTGGCCTTTGCTGAACCAGAACCAGCATCATTTCGACATCAATGGTATGAGCCATGTTGTTTGTTTCCATGGAGGCGTGTTTTTTTGATCACTTTATAACAACTCTTGTCCCAAAAGATGAGCTTCCTGGGCTGGGATAATGAACCACAGCAGTAGGGTGGTATCTATGGCCAGGACCAGCCATACCTACCAAACCCTCCGGACCATGGTGTATTTCAACCCTTTAGTCCACTTCCCTCACTTACCCTCTACGTCTCCACTCATGTTGCTGATCCCCCAAATTTTTCAACACCCAATCCTGGCCCTGATTCCAGTTCCACACCTTATTATAATTTGTAATGTTTATTTGTTTTATTTTGCATGTTTTGGCGCATGACAGAAATATCCCTTTTTCATTGTTTTTTTTAATAAATTCAGTTTGTTTTTTCCTATCTGCTTGTTTTATTCTTTGCCACCTTATAAAAAAGGTTAAATGTAATGTTCAAGGGTATATGATTTTCACAATAATCTTGGGTAAATTAAATTTATTATAAAGATTTTGAGAATGGGGGACTTCAAATACATAAGTAGGGCTATAGCAGTGATGACTTAGGACCTTATATTGTCTTTTCATATATAGTTTAGTCTACAACGTTTTGGCGTTGTTTTACATCCTTACAAATTTAGATATTTATTTTGGAAAAAATGGGGTGGGGTCCATTTAATTTTCTTAACAAAAATACTCCTCCACACCTTGGGCTATGTTCACACTTAGCGTTTTTGATGCGTTTTTGCACTTTTGCATTGCTTTCAACCGTGACAAATGCATTCACCAGGAAATGTCATTTTAACATTTTACAACCTTATCTGGCCATGTGGTGTGTGAGATATCATCAGACACATCGTGTTTCATTTATGAAGGAGGGACTCTGAAAGTCACAAAGCCTATTTTATAGGGCGGTCTTTACTATTCTTAAAGGGTCAGCAGTCGGCCCTCACTATTCTTAGAGAGCCATCAGCCGGCTATGTTTTATTGTTCCCATTACTAAACAGTGGGTCTCCTATACTGTTATTGCATATGCAGTGAATGGCAGGGCTGCCCAAAATTTGGACACACCCCAATACCCCTTTGAAGAGACTTAGAGGAGGGCCTCCTGAAAACAATGTTCCCATTATTAGGAAGTGGGTCTCCCATTGTGTTTGCCTATGCAGTAAATGTAAGGGTTGCCAAAAAATTGGGAGGCACTCAAATGCCCCTTGGAAGAGACATGGAGGAGGGCCTCATAAAAAATGTTCCCATTAGAAAGGAGCAGGTCTCCTATACTTGTAATGCCCATGCACTAAGTGTATGGGCTGACAAACATTTACCCCTGGGGGTATACATGAACATACTGTATAAAAAAAATTTTTACGGGCATCATAAACAGCCTTTAAAAAAATTATGTGGGTGTTGCATCACGGACCACGGTCACCCTGGTAATATGATGGTGGAGGATCAGGATGTGGAGAAGCAGGAGGACAAGAGCAAATAGCCAAAATAAGGAAGCGTATACCCATGTGTGGGTGTGAAGAGGTGCATGGGAATATACCTCCCAAAAAAAGACACTGGATTTGAGTTTATGTTACGCTGCTATCATTCGGTGGTGTTGAGAAGTCTGGCCCAATCCAGCGCTTGTTCATTTTTATAAGAGTCAGCCTGTCAGCATTTTCAGTTGACAGGCGGATGCGCTTATCAGTTATAATTCCACCAGCGGCACTAAAAACCCGCTCTGATAAAACACTAGCGGCAGGGCAGCCCAGGACTTCCAAGGCGTAGAGAACCAGTTCATTCCACGTATCCAGCTTGGATACCCAATAATTATAAGGCACAGAGGAATCACGGAGGACGTTGGTACGGTCAGGATCTTCCCAAACTTTGCACTCCTTGTGAGAGTACCCCGTGCCTCATGGCCTGTGCGATGGGAGGGGCTGAGAAAATTCTCACAGAACTTTGACGGTGTTCCCCTGCCTCTGCTGGATTGAAGTTGTGCCTCTCTTGCCTGTACTCCTTGGTTATCCAAAGACCTGTGACCTCTGCCCCCAGTACTTTCAGATGAGAATTTTTTTAATAGTTCCGCAACAAGGGCCTTCTGGTACTGCCCCATTTTTGTAGACCTGTCTTCCTCAGGAATAAGAGATATAAAGTTCACCTTATAGCGTGGGTCTAGAAGTGTCACCAACCAGTAATGACTGTCACCTAAAACTAACATAAACTCAGCCATGTGTGCCAGACTGCTAACAGGCAAGACCTCCGTGTCCTCACCAAGAGGATGACTGACCATGCTCTCCTCTTCCTCCTCCTCTCTGTCCTCTGGCCATCCACGCTGAACAGATGGTATGACAGTTGTGCAGGTAGTACCGTCTATAGCGCATGAAACTAGCTCCTGTTCTTCCTCCTCCTCTTCCTCATTGTCACCCAATCCATGTTGGGATGAGATGAGGCTGGGCTGTGTGTAATCACCCTTTATGGTTCCTTGCTCCATCTCATCATGCTCCGCCTGCAATGCATCCTCTTTGATTGTGAGCAGAGAGCATTTCAGAAGACAGAGAAGCGGGCTGGTGACTCTAATTATGGTGTCATCGCCGCTCACCATCTTGGTGGAGTCCTCAAAGTTTTGGAGGATGGTACATATGTCTGACATCCATGTCCACTCCTGAGGTCTTATGTGTGGAGTCTGAACTGAATACCGATGACCTTGTTAATGCTGGTACTCAACAACTGCCCTCTTCTGCTCACAAATCCTTCCCAACATCTGCAGTATAGAGTTCCAACGCGTGGGGACATCACATACCTGTCTGTGAGCCGGAAGCTGCAAACGCTGCTGAAACACGGCAAGGGCGGCGGAAGCTGTAGGTGACTTTCTAAAATGGGCACACAGGCGGCATACTTTAACAAGCAGATCCGGCAGCTCTGTGTAGGATTTGAGAAACCGCTGAACCATGTGGTTAAGCACATGGGCCAGGCATGGTACGTGTGTGAGCTCGCCTCGCCTCAGAGCCGCCACAAGGTTCTGGCCATTGTCACACACGACCATGCCTAGCTGTAGGTTCGGCGGTGTGAGCCACAGATCTGCCTGCTCTTTCAGAGCTGTCCACAACTCTTCAGCATTGTGCGGTCTGTTACCTAATCATATTAGCTTCAGCACAGCCTGTTGCCACTTGGCCGAGGCAGTGCTGCAGTGCTTCCAGCTTGTGACTGATGTGGTCATTTCGGAGATGGAGGCTGAAGAGGAGGAGGAGGCTGAGGAGGATGAGGTGCAGGAGCTGTAGACTCTGGGGGCAACCTGATTGACCTAGGGCTTGCAATCCTTGGCGTCGGGAGGACGTGTTCCGTCCCAAGGTCTGACTGGGTCCCGGCTTCCACTATGTTAACCCAGTGTGCCGTCAGCGAGATGTACCATCCTTGCCCACAAGCACTTGTCCATGTGTCCGTGGTTAGGTGGACTTTCCATGTAACTACGTTGTTGAGGGCATGGCTAATGTTTTGGGACACCTGCTTGTGTAATGCGGGGACGGCACACCGGGAGAAATAGTGGCGTCCGAGGGATGGTCGCCGCCATCAGGTTGCGGAATGCTTCCATCTCCACGAGCTTAAAAGGCAACATATCGAGCGCAAGCAGTCGTGAAATGTGGGAATTTAGTAGTGTGGCCTGTGGGGCGTTGGCTGCGTATTTGCGCTTGCGTTCCAACGACTGGAGTATGGACAACTGAATACTGCGCTGGGACAAGGATGTGGACGTGCTTCTTGATGCTGCTAATCTTGAGAGCGTGCAACAACAGGTGCAGGGCAGGAGGCAGGTGGCATCTTCGCATGCACCATGGACAGGGGATTGGCTTGCATGCACAACAGCGGAAGAAGCAATTGTGCCACCCGCAGACACTGTTCCTGGACCCTGGGGTTCGGCCCACAAAGTCGGGTGCTTTACTGCCATGTGCCTGATCATGCTGATGGTGGTCAGGCTTCTAGTTTTGCCACCCTTACTGATGCTGGCCTGGCAGGTGGTGCAAAATGGCCTTTTTGGGGTTATCAGCAGAGTCTTTAAAAAACAACCAGACTAGGGAAGATCTAACAGTTGTACTGACAACTTCCTTCGTGTTGGTGTTACGGGGAACGGTTGCCTACCATTTGTCTGTGGCCACTACGCTGCTTCTTCCTGCCTGTTGGGGTGCTCTACCTCCCCCCCCCCTGTGTGCTGCTGTCCTCACTCTGCATGTTCTCCTGACAGGTTGGGTCAGTTACTATATCATCCACCACCTCGTCTTCCACTTCCACACCCTGGTCCTCCTCCTGACTTTCTGGCAATTGTGTCTCATCATTGTTCACCTCTTGTGACACTTTCCCATCGTCACCTTCGTGTGACCGTGGCTGCTCAAATATTTGGTCATCGCTACATGCGATCTCCTCTTCCCCCTCTTCAAGTGGACCGGGTGAGAGGCCGAATCTATAAATGGCAAAGTGAACAGCTATTCAGAGTGTCCAAGTGTGGGATCAGTTGTCTCCAGGCACTTGGAATGGTGGGAGGAAGGAGGATCAGGGTGAGGAATATGCTGTCCATACTCATGGCTACTGAGACTTAACGGTGTTGTGTGGAAGGTGGTGGTGGTGGTGGCTGAGTGACTGGAAGCATTATCCGCTATCCAACCAACAACCTTTTGACACTGCTCTGAGTTCATTAGTGGTGTGCTGCGGTCCCCTAGGAATTGGGACAGGAAGGTCGGGTGAGAAGATGTGGGTGTTTGTTGTGGCACAATTTTAGCTTGCCCACGGCCTCGGCCTCTGCATGCACCATCACCATCAACATCACATCCAGTTCCCCGTCCCTTGCCAAGCTCCTTGCCCATTTTAAATGGAGGACAATATCTTCCACGCTCACTACAAATGGCTGAATTTGGAGCGAAGTTATATGTAATCCGTGTGATGGAGAAACCACAGTTTTAAATACCTGGCCTTTAGGTAACTATTTTGAACAGCAAACCGGTGTTGAAAACTTTGCTGACACACTGAAAAAAAATTAGAATGGAGGCCAGAAATGGCAGAATTTTCAGAAAACGTATATGTGATCCGTGTGACAGACAAACCACAGTTTTAAATACCTGGCCTGTAGGTAACTATTTTGAACAGCAAACCGGTGTCAAAAACTTTGCTGACACACTGAAAAAAAATTTGAATGGAGGCCAAAAATGGCAGTATTTTCAGCGCAATTATATGTGATCCGTGTGATGGACAAACCACAGTTTTAAATAGCTGGATTTTTAGCGCTGTAATATGGAAAGGACCTGGCTGAATTCTGCAGTGCCAACAAGCAAATGGCGTGTTCTTTGGATTGCTTTTTAAGCAAATAATGAGGATTAAGATCCAAAAAAAATTATTTCTGGCCCCTGAGACCTAGGCCTTTGTCTAGAAATGTCTAACAGCAGCAGAACATGCTCTTGGACAAACGGTGGATACCGCGTCCTGCGTCCTTTAAAATACAGCATACAACTTCCTACCGGGCTACTGCCTCTGGTTATTTATTTTCTTCTACGGCTTACGGCACCGACCAGGCCATTACCTTTAAGTACCTACCGCAAGCAACGGTTTACAAATTTCTACAGACAGTGGCCCAAATGCATCACGCCTTTAATAAATCCGTACACCGATGAAGGTCTATTGTGACCGAAACGTCTGTTTATTTGTTATTTACTACATTACTCTATTAAAAATCACTAAAAGAACCCATGAGTCTTCTGAGTGCCAGGTTGTTTTTCTGTAACAGCAGCAGAAGGCAGAACTGGAATGGAGCCTCTTGTGCTATATGCACTGCAGTCTGCTATATACACTGCCTGCCTGATATCTCTGCAGATGGATTAGTCCTCAGAAGGTCTGTTGGTTGAGATGTGTAATGTACTTGTTTTCTCCCTACACTACCTAATACACAACCAAATCTCTCCCTAGCTCATCAGCACCTGCCTACACTGCCTGATTGCAGAGTACACTGTCGAGCACCGCGGCGCCAGGTCTTATATAGACCCGATGACGCTGTGCAGCCAGCCAATCACTGTAATGCCATAACCAACATGGCTGTGGCATTACAGTGAGTGGCAGGCAATCCCTACCTGTTGATTGGCGCTCTAAAGAGCATCTGCCCGAGCATCTCGCAAGTACTCGGCGAGCTCCGAGCATCTCGAGTACTGAGATGCTCGAGTGAGTACCGAGTACTTGCAAGTATGCTCGCTCATCACTAAATAACAGTAATTTTTAACCAGGGGTGCCTAAAGTTTTACATGTCACTGTAAGAGACGCACATCGCTATTTACATTACTCATAAAACCGCATGGCACTGTACACATAACATCATGGTTGCCTTCAAGGGTAGAAATGCAGCAGAACAGTCCATCACTCTTATATTCCCTCTTTGGACATGGTCATCCTTGACCATTCTGGAACCTGGAAGACCACACACAGCTTTTACAGTAGGGGCCCTGGAAAACGCACACAGCAGCCGCAGCGCTCGCTGCAACGGTCAGGCCTGAGGCTGTGGTACTGCCCGTGGAGGAGTCATTGCTGGATATGGTCTTCCCACTGAGGGCTGAAATATTGGATGTGACATTTGGTCAATGACTTCACCACCTCCTGTGTGCTCGAGTTGGGCCCTCACCCATTTCTCCCACTCCTTCTTTCCCTCAATGACCTTCACCACCCATCTGGCCTTAGCGGCGTCCAGGGCTGGTGTCTCTTCCATGTACTCCGTGGCCAGGGGATGAGGGCTGTTTCCCAGGCTGATACCTCTCCAGGATGCTTAGGTGTACTCACGGCCAGGGCTGCCACCATAACTTTCAGTCGCACTGCCTAGTCACAGGACCTCAGCCACGCTGACACTGCTGCCTCCGCCTTGGAATCGGGTTCCGGTTTTGGGACCTGCGGGCGATCCTTTGTCTTGAGATCAGGCATTGGATTCTAGGCCTTCCCCGGACCTTGGTTGGTGCCTCTACTGATGTCAGTCCACCTGGCTGTACCTCTTGCTCCAGCTGAGTCATCTTTCTTTTCCACTCGACCTTTCCTATGCCCACTGCGGAGCACAATGCCGTAGCACCGACCATCGCTTTCCATAGGTAAGCCGTAGCACTACATCTTCTCTTGCTGCTTCACCTCCTCACCACCAATGGTCCCAGCCCACTCTGCTGTGGGTGTGCTCTTACGTTGCTCTGCCCATTCTTGGGGGAGGCCGCTTCTGGCTCACCTGCGCGTTTCCTGGGAGTCTCTACCCGTTCTCCCTTGGCTCGCTGCTATGGGCATGATTTATTTTTCTTCCACCGTGCCCATTGGGGGCGGGCATCACTCACTAGAGGCCATCCTCTCAAAACAAGCCATTTCCCAGGCTTTTTCACTTCTCTTACACACACGATGGGAAGGGTCCGTCTCACCCTTTCGCTCCACTCACCGACATCTTGCAGTCTCTATCCATTAACTATATCCTATCCTAAAGACTAAAGCTTTTATCCTTATCTTATGCCCTGTACTGTTGCTAAGCCACTTAACTATATGAACAGTTCTTATACGCTGTTATAAGTTTTGTCCTAATAGTGTATATATGAGTACTTATATATCAGTTTATCATAGTGTAAAGCGTTAGATGTTTTGCACTCCTAATTAGAAGATGTAGTGCACAGAAGGAATATCAATAAGATCCAGTAAGAAAACCTTTGACACTATAGATATGACACTTGAGATGCAGAGTAAATTCACTAGTACATTTACTCACAACCGACATATAGCTTATCCTATACTTCTCTTTTTTTAAATCTTTAGATATTATTAATAAAGTGTTTAATTGAAAATATAATGAATAAGGTTAATGTCAGATGAAACACATTGATCAAATGATATGTAAAATGACTAAAAACGGAGTGGTAATGGTGGAGATTAGGTCCTGCTCTCTCATGAGCAGCATAGCTGAGCTCAACATGTCTTCCTGACACTGGTGGACTAAACATGCACAGATACCCTATTACGGAGATCTCCCCTCCTTTATCACTGGCACCAGGAATTTTATGTGAAAATAACTGGAGGTGGCTATGACCACTACACATGTATCCTTACAAGGTTGGTTTTATCTCGTCACATCTTGCATTCAGTGACACACTCCTTCCTGCTTTATTGCTGATGTTTAGGAGTACGGGGGCGACTTGCATAGTGACATGCTTCTGTACATGACACGGATGAGATGGTGTTTTGTTCCTACAGATGGCTGTGATCTCGTACTATAGTGATGGAATACATCAGCCGCCCATCAGATGACAGCTGCCGTGATGCAGAATGAGAGGATAGCACTTATAGTTACATAGTTACATAGTTTATAAGGCCGAAAAAAGACAAGCGTCCATCCAGTTCAGCCTATTTCTTGTGCACTGCAGCTATTCCGCAGCGTTGATCCAGGGGAAGGCAACAAAAAACCATGCGGTATAGGCCAATTTACATCATTGAGGAAAAATTCACTTCCCGACTCCAATCTGGCAGTCAGATTAAATCCCTGGATTAATTAACTATCACTAAGCATAAGATGTAATTTTATTGTTCTCAAGAAAGGTGTCCAGGCCTCTCTTGAACTCTTTAAGTGAGTTGGACATCACCACTTCCTCTCCCAGAGAGTTCCAAAGTCTCACGGCTCTGACCGTAAAGAATCCCCTTCTATGCTGGTGCAGGAACCTCCTTTCCTCCAGACGCATAGTGTGCCCCCTCGTCTTTGTCACCATCCTTCGTATAAACAGGTCATGGGAGAGATCTCTGTACTGCCCCCTGATGTATTTATACATGTTTATGAGGTCTCCCCTAAGCCTTCTCTTTTCCAATGTAAATAGGCCTAATTTTGACAACCTCTCTGGGTATTCTAGTCCCTCCATTCCCTTTATTACCTTAGTCGCCCTCCTTTGTACCCTCTCTAGCTCCAATATGTCTTTCCTGAGCACCGGAGCCCAGAACTGTGCACAATATTCTAAGTGCGGCCTTACCAGCGCTTTATACAGAGGAAGAACAATGTTCTCATCATATGCCCCTATTCCTCTTCTGATGCATGCCATGACTCTATTTGCCTTCGCAGCTGCTGCCTGACACTGGGCACTCCAATTTAATTTGCTATTAACCAAGACGCCCAGGTCCTTCTCCATGTCAGATTTCCCCAACGGTTTCCCATTTAATATGTATGGGTGACTGCTGTTTTTCTTTCCCATGTGCATGACCTTACATTTATCGGCATTGAACCCCATTTGCCATTTTTTAGCCCAACTCCCCAATTTATCCAAATCCTCCTGTAGCTGTGCCCTATCCTCATCTGTATTAACTACTTTACAAAGTTTAGTATCATCTGCAAATATTGCTATTTTACTATGCAACCCTTCCACTAGATCATTAATAAATATATTAAATAATATAGGGCCCAAGACAGACCCTTGAGGCACCCCGCTAGTAACCCTGACACACCCTGAGCTTACTCCATTGATAACCACCCTCTGCTTTCTATCACTCAGCCAGCTATTTACCCACTTGTACACATTATCCCCCAGACCAAGCATTCTCATTTTATATACCAACCTTTTGTGTGGCACGGTATCAAACGCTTTGGAGAAGTCAAGGTATACAACATCCACTGACTCTCCCCGGTCCAGCTGTGAGCTCACCTCCTCGTAGAAGGCGATCAGGTTTGTTTGGCAGGAGCGATCCCTCATGAATCCATGTTGATATGGAGTTAGACAGTTATTATCATTAAGATATTCTACAATAGCATCTCTAAGAAATCCTTCAAACAATTTACCCACAACAGACGTTAAGCTGACTGGTCTATAGTTCCCAGGGTCACTTTTAGACCCCTTTTTGAATATTGGTACCACATTTGCTTGGCGCCAGTCTAGTGGGACAGTCCCTGTCCATAAAGAGTGCTTGAATATAAGATACAGCGGCCTGTCTATCACATTACTTAATTCTTTTAGTACCCGGGGGTGTATGTCATCTGGGCCTGGTGACTTGTCTATTTTGATATTATTTAGGCGTTTCTGAACTTCCTCCTGGGTTAGGTGGGTGATATTTAGCGGAGGGTTTACTTTATCACTCTGCATTTCCTCCGATAAATTGTTTTCTTTTGTGAAAACAGTGGAGAAGAAGCTATTGAGTAGGTTTGCTTTACCCTCATCGCCCTCTATGATTTTACCCAGGTTATTTTTCAATGGCCCAACGCCATCAGTTTTAATCCTTTTACTGTTTATATAGTTAAAGAACAGTTTGGGATTCGTTTTACTTTCCTTGGCAATTAGTCTCTCTGTCTCCTCTTTTGCTATTCTTATTTGTTTCTTACAGATTTTGTTTTTTTCCCTATAAGATATTAGCGCTTCCTCACTGCCTTCTTGTTTAAGTTTACCGAAAGCCCTTTTTTTGTTTTTCATTGCCCTCTTGACTTCCTTATTTAGCCACATTGGCTTCCTCCTATTCCTAGCCCTTTTATTCCCATAAGGTATGTACCTTCTACAGTGACTATGTAGGACTGTTTTGAAAATTTCCCATTTTCTCTCCGTGCTCCTATTACTAAAGATACTATCCCAGTCTATAAGGTGAAGGGCATCTCTTAGCTGATCAAACTTTGCCCTCCTGAAGTTCAGTGTTTTTGTTATCAGGCATCAGCCACAACATGTGAGAACCGCTCATATGTTTAAAGGGAACAGACAAGTCCACCATGTACGAGGGTGTGTCTTCAATAACCAATCACAGACCCCTCGTCGCAGGCAGTAGTAAAGGGCGCAATGTCCCGCATAGCAGCATTGGTGGTGCCAGACTGCTGTCATTCAGGTGATGCACACTGAAGCCCTGATTCCTGATCTACAAGCTGCAGGGATATAGCAGAGCACATCCCATTCATAGCATGATGCGATCTGCTGATGAACAATAGAAGACAGCTACAGCACATCTAGCATCTCTGCTTAGCCGCGGGGGTGAGCTCCTGTGTTCTCTCCCTTCTTTAGTACTGGTTCAGTACCACAGTGGTGGGCAGCTCTTCTCTGGGCACTACAGTCCTAGATTCAGCACCACAACGGTGGGCAGCTCTGATCTGGGCAATACTGTCTAGATTCAGCACCACAGAAGTGGACAGCTTTTATATGGGAAGAACTGTCTAGATTCAGCACCACAGCAATGGACGGCTTGTCACCAGGACATTATAGTAGCATTTTAGTTCAACAGCACAACGTTGGAGGGCAGTGCCATCCAGATTCAGCACCACGCTCGTGGCCAGCTCTGGTGCTTCTGGATACAACAGTTTCAGCACTTCTGCCTAGGACAGCTCCAGCATCTTCACCTCTACCTTGAAGAACCTGTCCTTCTCCTCTCCCCCCTCTCTGATATCATCAATTATAAACCAATGCACTGGTTATTGGCCCAATAATAAGTCAGGGACCGAATCCAAGTACACAGCAGGATTGGAGAAGGATATTCGTATTGGAGGGAAATGGCTCTTAAGCCTGTCCTTTCCTTCTGTGCACTTATCGGAGTGATATGTTTTGTTCATGGATTTCCTAAACCAGAAAGTAGACAAGGTAAATCTACTTCTAAATATGCAATTATTGCTATCATTTAGCATCACTTACATAGTGTTTATGGGCCAGATGTTCAATAGTAACTATGAACCAGATCCTGTGTGCTAAAATGTGTATTGCCCTCTAGAAAGAGGTAAGACAGAATGTATGGGGAGAATGCAGCTGACATGTTCTCTGTAATCCAACTAAATCCATGTTCACGAATCAACTCTTAAAGGAATAAAGCACTTTTTCTGTAGAAAGCAGTCTTAGAAACGTGTATTTGTGTATTTAGAATCCTTCTTCTATAATTTATATTCAGTAATTATTTCAGAATTTATGCATATTTAATTTACATATATGAACTCGGTGATGAGTTAATTGAATTTTTTTGCCTCTTTATCCCTTCTAGACAAGGCTCTGCATAACAGAGAGTTAAGTGTAGAGAGACCACTGGAAGAACAGGCAAGTTTCCAGACTTTTGCATGGTTTACTGCATTTTGTGCAGAGAATTTATACAAAACATTTCCAAACAGATGTATTGTTTATTAATAATATCATATATATAACGTATACTGTAACTGTTAGCCAAATTACCATAATTATTATACAACCTAGATTGTTTCTAAAACAGATGCACTAATATGTCATGCAACAGATGTACAGACTAGACCAGTGTCGGACTGGGGTGCCAAGGGCCCACCAGTAACCAACTCCAAGGCCTCACTTTTCAGCTACATGCAAATGTGACATTATCCTCAATCACAAATTTATATAACAATGAACTGGTAGATTGTTACATGAATAAGATGCTGCCTTTGTCTGTACATAGTGATTCATGTATATAGTGCCAAGTACAGCTCATATAAGAGGATGCTGGCTCACTCCTGCACAGGGGCCCACCGGAGGATTCTCCTGTTCTCCTGTGGGCCAGTCCAAGCCTGGACTAGACTACTATTGCCCTACTGTCGGATACAACAATATTCTTGGAAACAAACATTTGCATTTAGGAGCATATATACTTTGGGTAGTGGGATCTATTATAATTTGGCAGTGCGTCAGCTCCATGCAGCTGTGTTGTGGAGGATGGAGCTATGAACTCTGGAGACTGTGCTAATGTTTGTCTGTTTTTCATTATTTCTCCTTAGATTGCTGAAGCGGATACAGTAAGCAGAGGAGCAAGTAAAGGTAAAATATATTAACTACAGCCATTCATTGCTACTAAAAGTGAGCAGCAGCAGTAAGAGCTACAGTTTTTCCTGTTTTTCCATCCTGTAGATAAAGTAAAAAATGATTCCTTGTGGATGACTTAAGCTTCTTGATGTCAGTAGCGGAGAAAGAAAAAAATGTCAAAAGAAGAGGTGGGATAAAGACCACAGGCAGTGACCACAAGACCCCAATGGATGAGGCAGACTCAACAAAAAGCTTAAAGCCAGTGGAGTATTGTGATTCCACTAAAAGTGGATTGGATGATAAATATGAAGGTATTTGATAATCATCACAGCCATGTCATATTATTTCCAGTGATAAAATACTCTTCCAAACGTTATATATTGCTGTACATCTTTTGAATTTGGTTTAGGACTTCAATTTCTCAAAAAACAGACATCACAACATAAAAGTAGAACGCTTGACAGGCCGCAGATCACAACATAACTGGGTGGCCAGACATATAGCATATACATCTCATGACAGAGCATCACAAAATCATGTTTTGTTTTCGTTTTTTTATTAAAAGATGGTAACCTTGCTCAACACTGTAGTTGATGATTAATCCATCTACTTCATTAGTGGAATCAGGTATCATGTACATGAGAAAGCCAACAAAAATTATCTTCTCATAGGACGCAGATGGGACGACAACATTAGTGCGGGCTGTGATTCAGAATGGTATTGATTTTGTGAATAAAGTGGCTCTAAGTAATGATTAATCCACTTTATCTGCTCTGATATTTCAGTTACTGGAAATCTCATCATTCGTGAGACTAGCCATGTGTTTAGAGTGTTCCAGTGATAAAAGAAATCTCTCAGTGATGCTCGAAGGGTTTATTGCACTAAACAATTGGAAACTGATCAAGCTCTTTTTTTAATAATACTGATATTATGTAGTAATAATAAAAATTAAAGGAGTTGTCCACTACTTTTTATTATCCCCTCAATGTATCCCCCCAGGGCCCATAAGGGTTTCTGTAAATACCTTCTGTTGCAGTTACTGCCTGTGAGTGGCGCTATCACTGGCCGCTCACAGGCATCATGTGACCCCCGGCTGCAGCCGGCGCTGACATCCGCTGATGTCACGTCATGGTTCCGGATGTAGCCGGGGGTGACTTACTTCTGCGTTCCACGGTGGATGCTGGGTGTGACACGCGGGGAAACCTCGCCCACAACCCAGCATCCACCACGGGGACCGCATCACTGATGTCACGCCTCAGTTGACGTGACATCAGTGGTGGGTCACGTGATGCCTGTGAGCGGCAGTAACTGCAACAGAAGGTAATTACAAAGACACTTATGGGACCCGGGAGAATACATTGGGGGTATAATAAAAAGTTGTGGCCATCTTCTTTAAACTACCATATCAAAAAAAAAGTCACCACCATAGTCAAAGACTAAATACAGTAGCGGTACACATAAAATATATGATCACTTATGGGTGGATTTCCCCTTAAGGATTCATTCCTGTAAATTAAATATAATGCATGTCTGTTTTGCGCTTTTTTTGTTCTTTGAACCCAATTCATTATTCTATTTTGCCTTTTTTGTAGTGTATTATATACTGTATGTGCTCGCTTGCTTGTTTTTTTCTACTTTGTGGGCCGAGTTTGGCAATTACAGATGTAAAAGTCACAAAATTTGGCACAACTCAACTCCAGTCCCTCCTGGTGTATTTTTGTTGCATTTTTTAAGTCATGTTGCTGAACGTGTGACTTTTGGCATCAAAAAGTATTAAAAACAGTTCAAAAAGATAATTTTTAACTCATCAAATGCCAAATTCATGAATCCTGTGCGCCATTTTGAACAATTTAGCAACAATAACGAGTACTAATATCACAAAACAAAAAAGGAAAGTGGCAACAAAAGCAGCAAATGATGAATTTGGGACCAAAGTTTCATAGACATGTACTTTTTAACCCCTTCACTCCCGGGCCTTTTCCCATTTTTGTGCTTTCAATTTTTGCTCTCCTTCTTCCCAGTACTATACCATTTTTATTTTTTGGTAAATATGGCCGTGTGAGGGCTTATTGTTTGCGGGACAAGTTGTAGTTTTGAACGACACCATTGGTTTTACCATATCGTGTACTGGAAAACGGGAAATAATTCCAAGTGCGGTGAAATTGCAACAAGAGTGCAATTCCACAGTTGTTTTTTTGTTGTTGTTTTTAACCATGTTCACTAAATGCTAAAACTGAACTGCCATTATGATTCTCCAGGTCATTACGAGTTTGTAGATATCAAACATGTATAGGTTCTTTTTTTATTTAAGTGGTGAAAAAAAAATCCAGAGTATGTTAAAAAAAAATGGCTCGTCACATTGCCTAAGCCTGGAAAGAACCCTGATTCTCTAGGTAATTTTAGACCAATAGCACTTTTGAATAGTGATGTAAAGATCTTTACCAAGCTCTTGGCTGTTAGACTAAATCGTGTCGTTCCTTCCCTGATATCCTCGGATCAAGTATGTTTTGTAGCTGGTAGGGAAGCTAAAGATGGTACCAGGAGGATGTTGGATCTGATTAAAGTGGCAGAGTTGAGCGGCCTCCACAGTGCACTCCTGTCGCTAGATGCTGAGAAAGCGTTTGATAGGGTGCACTAGGGATACCTTAAAAGTGTTTTGCTTAAATTTGGACTAAAAGGACCTATTCTGTCTGCGATTAACGCATTGTACTCCACTCCTTCCGCTAAGATTTTGACGTCTGGTTTCCTCTCTGAATCCTTCCCCATAACAAACGGGACACGGCAGGGCTGCCCCTTATCTCCAGTCATATTTGCTTTATGTATGGAGCCCTTGGCTGAAAAGATTAGAAATAACTCAGAGATTTTCTGGCATCTCGGTGGGGGGGTCCTCCCACAAAATCGGTCTATATGCAGACGATGTGGTTATCCCGTGCACTGATCTGGACTGGTCCTTCTCTGCCATTATGTCCGATCTCAAAACGTTTACAAACATCTCGTATTGTAAACTGAATGCAGCTAAGACAGTTGTCCTGCCGATTCTTGTTCCGTTGTCACTTAGGCAAAGACTGGAAGGGGCATACCCTTTTCAGTGGGCGCAGGAAGGAATGATGTATTTGGGTATCACCTTAACCCTTTCAAAACAATTGGTGGAAGTAAATTTTACTAGACTGATAAATACGGTGCGGGAGGAACTGGCGCTATTACAAAACGTTGTTGCATCGTGGATAGCCAGGATAAATATTTTTAAAATAAAGGTCCTTCCAAAAATTTTATACTATTTACCAATTAAAATCCATTCTAAAATCATAAATACCCTTCAAAGACTGGCTAATAATTACGTTTGGGACAATAGGAGACCGAGGGTGTCTAGTAGACTTCTGTATTATCCATATGACATGGGAGGGATGGGCATGCCCAATCACATAGCCTACTATAGAGCGGCCGTCTTGACGGGAATCAGGGACTGGTGGAACATGGACAGCGGCCACAAATGGTTGCAAATAGAGTCCTTACTTGCCCGAAACCATTCTACCAGATTGATATTGGAGATAGAAGTAGTTAAGCGAAGCACTATGGTCGCCGAGTTACCAACATCGGAGGCTACTATGCATTGTTGGAGGAATTTGGCACCCAAACTGCTGTTACTCCCCAGGACTGAGATCTCTTTACGAGCTCTAGAATATCATATTCCATATATTAACCTTCAACGTTGGGTGACAGCTGGAGTTCAATCGCTAGCAGACCTGTTGGAGGACAATGTAATAATTCCTTTTGATAAACTAGTTATGAGATTCCCGGACCTACGGCCCTTGTTTTACCAGTATTTGCAAATAAGGCATTTACTCCACTCTACACAGACATCCCCCTTTTTTATTCTACCTAAGGATAAAAGAGCTATGGGTTACTTTCTCCACTCTAAGACAGGTTCTAAGGGGGTTTCTATACTTTATAGGGCTCTAAACGACCCAGATCTGGACGATAAATTGATGTATATGACTCGTTGGGAACGGGATCTAAGAATTTCGACGGACCCTCAGGACTGGCGGGATGGTTTGGATGAGGTCCAGCGAGTTTCGTCGTGTTTAAACCACCTAGAGCAGCTTAAAAAGACGCACATGAGATGGTACTACTACTCGACACAGATGGTACACTTCGGGTCAGAATCATCATCTTTATGTTGGAGAGGATGCAATGGGGAAGGCTCGTTGGGCCACATGTGGTGGTTTTGTCCAAAACTTCAATCACTATGGGGGGCATTGGATAGTTTGATATGGGATGTACTGGGGACTCACCTAGAGATAACACCTAGTATGGGAATACTTCTTATAGGATTAATGGATGTCCCCTGGGAAATTAGAGGAATTTTGTAACATATTCTGATCTCAGTTAGATCAGCTATCGCGGCTAAATGGAAAGGAGTGGGCATCCCTACGGTGGGGGAGATAGTGACCAGACTGAACACGAACTGTCAATATGAAAGGGCTCTGGCTCACACACTCAAGGCAAAGAAGAAAACTGATAAAATATGGGAACCTTGGTTAAACAGCCCATTGTCTATACATGGGGAACGTTGAGGAAGTGGGATATTTTGTGTGCCGTTCTGAGTTTGGGTGACGCGCGGGACGATTCTGGGCCCCTCTCCCTACCTTGCACCTCCGATCTTGCAATAGTGTAAATATGAGCCATGCGACACTCACAGCACTTACGGATATAAATTATTTCTCACAACCATCTAATATATGGGGAAATTAATGTAATTAATCCATTCTTTTTTCTTTTGTTTTCTTTTATGAATATGTATTTTCCTTTTATTTTATCTCTATACTGTTCACTTTGTACATTTTGTAAGCCCAGAGGTTGGGACACAGTTTTGGGCATCTGTTGGCCCTATAGATTGTATGTTCTGATTTTTGTGCAAAATTCAATAAACACATTGTTTAAAAAAAAAAAAAAAAAATGGCACAATTTTCTGAGACCCGTAGCGTCTCCATTTTTCGGGATCTGGGGCCAGGTGAGGGCTTATTTTTTGCGCACCGAGCTGACGTTTTTACTGATACCATTTTGGGGTAGATAACATGTTTTGATCGCCCAGTATTGTATTTTTATTGCAATGTTACAGCGACCAAAAAACTTAATTCTGGTGTTTTGATTTTTCTTCTCATTACGCCGTTTCCCAATCAGATTAATTGTTTTTTATATTGATAGATCGGGCGATTCTGAACGCGGCTATACTAAATGTGTGTATTTGATTTTTTTTATTGTTTTATTTTGAATGGGGCGAAAGGGGGTAATTTAAACTTTTATATTTTTTTTTATTTTTTAAACTTTTTAAAAACATTTTTTACTGCCTTCTATAGTCTCCATGGGAGACTAGAAGCTATGACGTTCTGATTGCTTGTTCTGATTGCATCAGATCGCCTGTGTGTAGCAGAAATGCTCACTGGCTATGAGCGCTGACTCCTGGGCAGCGCTCATAGCATCCTGGCAATGACTACAGCAGGAGTCTCCTGCAGACCCTGGGTTGTCATGCCAACCCATCGGCGACCCGCGATCATGTGATACGGACGCTAATGGGTGGGACCAGTGACGTCCTTCCGCCGCGGCCACTGTCAGGGATTAACAGCTGCATTTAACATGGTAACAGCCTGGGTGGATGGCGATTCCACCCGTGGCTGCTAGGGGCACATGACAGCTGATCAGTTCAGCTGTCATTTCCCCGGAAAGGTGCGGGCTCAGTTCCGGAGCCCGCGCCAAAGGGAAAGACACGCCATGTGCCGTACATGTATGGCACATGTCGTTAAGAGGTTAAATAAGATTAATTTTAGTTGGAAAGATAGAATAAGCTAATGAAACTTCTCTTATTATAAATCATACTGTAGATTAATTTCTTTTCATGGCTATCCCTAATAACCAATTTAATAGCACATAGATTTTTCTCTATTTAGGTTACTATTTTATGAATGGAAATGAATGCCTGATTGAGTCAATGGGGGCTTTAAGTTTAAGCACTCAGCATCAATGAAGGAGACATTAAGTGCAGCTCTCCAGAAATGACATCCAGTTAGATGGAACTCCTCTCACCGCAGAAGATATTGTTCTGAAGATTGCTATGAGAATATACTGTATGAAGAGAATGACAAAGGAGTCTTTGACAAGATTGTTTCCAAGCTTCTAAACCTTGGTTTGGTAAGTGAAGATTTTCCATACTTACAGATTATCAATTAACCAGTTATTCCCTGGAGGAAATATTGGAACATTTCCTTGTAATTTATTCAGGGGTCACCCAAATTCATTTTATCTTGGTCAGGGATGTTTGGCTTGGAGGCAGTAACCAATTTTGGCCTTGTGTTTGATGATGTAAAGTTTGCATGCGGCTGCTCAGCTATTAAAACTCATTTCATTAAGCTCCTGATGCACAATTTTTGTTCTGACATTAAAGGGAACCAGTCATCAAGTTTTCCCAATATAAATTATGGCCTGCACCTTTAAGCCCTCTTTTACAGCATTCTAGTATGCTGTAAGTATGTCTCCAATCCCCTATGCAAGGCACAAAACAGACCTTTTATTATACTTAGACAGCTCGATCCAGTTTAATGGGTGTCACTGGTCTTGATCCGGTGCCTCCTCTCTTCCTTCAGTCTCCGTCCTAACTGCTTCATGTGGATGACGTGTCCTATGTCATCCACACAGTGTCATCCATCGCGCTCCTGCACAGGCGCCCTTCTCTCTTCCTTGCCGAGGGAAGAGCAAAGCACTGTAGTGCGCATATGCCGGCTTTACCTAGAGGTTATCTGTGCTCTTTGGCCTTTTCCAGTGCATGTGCACTACAGTACTTTGCTCTGCACTCGACAGGGCAGAGAGACGTGCACCTACGCTGGAGCACAGTGGGGGACACCATGTGGATGAAGTAGGACACGTCATCCTTATGAAGCAGGGAAGGAAGACTGTGATTGTAAGAGAGGATGACGTGTCCTATGTCATCCACACAGTGTCATCCATCGCGCTCCTGCACAGGCGCCCTTCTCTCTTCCTTGCCGAGGGAAGAGCAAAGCACTGTAGTGCGCATATGCCGGCTTTACCTAGAGGTTATCTGTGCTCTTTGGCCTTTTCCAGTGCATGTGCACTACAGTACTTTGCTCTGCACTCGACAGGGCAGAGAGACGTGCACCTACGCTGGAGCACAGTGGGGGACACCATGTGGATGAAGTAGGACACGTCATCCTTATGAAGCAGGGAAGGAAGACTGTGATTGTAAGAGAGGAGACGTCGGATCAAGACCAGAGATGCCCATCGGTCCGGACCTGTGAGCATAATAAAAGGACTTAAATAAATAAATAAATAAATAAAAAGCATAGAATATCTAATGGGGCGATTAATCATTTGCGATTTTTTTGAAAAGGCACTTTCTTTTTTTGGCTTGTGGTATTAGTTGCATTGAAATGGAGAATGTGATTCATTAATTTGGTGCAAAGTTAAAAATAGGCTTTGTTGCTGTCTTTAGCTGTATTTACGATTTTCGGCACCAAAAGTTGCAAAGATTGCACCAAACTGAAGTGAAGATGCACCTAATTTTTCAACTTTTTAAAAAGTCGCAATTGATGAATCAGGCTAAAACATCTGGAATTGCTAGACTCTAGCTACAAAAACAAAACAAAACAGGTGAGCACATATAAAATGAGATCAAAGAAAAAAAAAGGCACAAAACTAGAACAAAAAACAGGCAGACAGGCATTGATGAATTGTGGGCTATGTCTGGCAGAAGTAAGACTGACCTTATTTTAATAGCATTTAACACAGCAGTGTACCAATCCATTAATTTCCAAATGTGATTATGCCTGTGTACATTAGATGAGATTTACAGTACAGACCAAAAGTTTGGACACACCTTCTCATTTAAAGATTTTTCTGTATTTTCATGAATTTGAAAATTGTACATTCTCACTGAAGGCATCAAAACTATGAATTAACACATGTGGAATTATATACTTAACAAAAAAGTGTGAAACAACTGAAAATATGTCTTATATTCTAGGTTCTTCAAAGTAGCCACCTTTTGCTTTGATGACTGCTTTGCACACTCTTGGCATTCTCTTGATGAGCTTCAAGAAATGGTCTTCCAACAATCTTGAAGGGGTTCCCAGAGATGCTTAGCACTTGTTGGCCCTTTTGACTTCACTCTGCGGTCCAGCTCACCCCAAACCATCTTGATTGGGTTCAGGTCTGGTGACTGTGGAGGCCAGGTCATCTGGTGTAGCACCCCATCACTCTCCCTGGTCAAATAGCCCTTACACTGCCTAGAGGTGTGTTTGGGGTTATTGTCCTGTTGAAAAATAAATGATGGTCCAACTAAACGCAAACCGGATGGAATAGCATGCCGCTGCAAGATGCTGTGGTAGCCATGCTTGTTCAGTATGCCTTCAATTTTGAATAAATCCCCAACAGTGTCACCAGCAAAGCACCCCCACACCATCACACCTCCTCCTCCTTGCTTGACGGTGGGAACCAGGCATGTAGAGTCTATCCGTTCACCTTTTCTGCGTCGCACAAAGACACGGTGGTTGGATCCAAAGATCTCAAATTTGGACTCATCAGACCAAAGCACAGATTTTCACTGGTCTAATGTCCATTCCTTGTGTTTTTTTAGCCCAAACTAGTCTCTTCAAAAGTTTGGTCACACCTTCTCATTTAAAGATTTTTCTGTATTTTCATGACTATGAAAATTGTACATTCACACTGAAGGCATCAAAACTATGAATTAACACATGTGAAATTATATACTTAACAAAAAAGTGTGAAACAACTGAATATATGTCTGATATTGCTTTGATGACTGCTTTGCACACTCTTGGCATTCTCTTGATGAGCTCCAAGAGGTAGTCACCGATAATGGTTTTCACTTCACAGGTGTGCCCTGTCAGGTTTAACAAGTGGGATTTCTTGCCTTATAAATGGGGTTGGGACCATCAGTTGTGTTGTGCAGAAGTCAGGTGGATACACAGCTGATAGTCCTACTGAATAGACTGTTAGAACTTGTATTTTGGCAAGAAAAAACAGCTAAGTTAAGAAAAACGAGTGGCCATCATTACTTTAAGAAATGAAGGACAGTCAGTCCGAAAAATTGGGAAAACTTTGAAAGTGTCCCCAAGTGCAGTTGCAAAAACCATCAAGTGCTACAAAGAAACTGGCTCACATGAAGACCGCCCCAGGAAAGGAAGACCAAGAGTCACCTCTGCCTCTGATAAGTTTATCCGAGTCACCAGCCTCAGAAATCGCAGGCTGACAGCAGCTCAGATTAGAGACCAGGTCAATGCCACACAGAGTTCTAGCAGCAGACACATCTCTACAACAACTGTTAAGAGGAGACTTTGTGCAGCAGGCCTTCATGGTAAAATAGCTGCTAGGAAACCACTGCTAAGGACAGGCAACAAGCAGAAGAGACTTGTTTGGGCTAAAGAACACAAGGAATGGACATTAGACCAGTGGAAATCTGTGCTTTGGTCTGATGAGTCCAAATTTGAGATCTTTGGTTCCAACCACCGTGTCTTTGTGCGACGCTGAAAAGGTGAACGGATGGACTCTACATGCCTGGTTCCCACCGTGAAGCATGGAGGAGGAGGTTTGATGGTGTGGGGGTGCTTTACTGGTGACACTGTTGGGGATTTATTCAAAATTGAAGGCATACTGAACCAGCATAGCTACCACAGCATCTTGCAGCGGCATGCTATTCCATCCGGTTTGCGTTTCGTTGGACCATCATTTATTTTTCAACATGACAAAGACCCCAAACACAACTCCAGGCTGTGTAAGGGCTATTTGACCAAGAAGGAGAGTGATGGGGTGCTACGCCAGATGATCTGGCCTCCACAGTCACCAGACCTGAACCCAATCGAGATGATTTGGGGTGAGCTGGACCGCAGAGTGAAGTCAAAAGGGCCAACAAGTGCTAAGCATCTCTGGGAACCCCTTCAAGATTGTTGGAAGACCATTTCTTGAAGCTCATCAAGAGAATGCCAAGAGTGTGCAAAGCCATATTTTCAGTTGTTTCACACTTTTTTGTTAAGTATACAATTCCACATGTGTTAATTCATAGTCTTGATGCCGTCAGTGTGAATGTACAATTTTCATAGTTGTGAAAATACAGAAAATTTTTTAAATGAGTTGTGTCCAAACTTTTGGTCTGTACTGTATGTGTATGTGCATTGCTTCTACATGTGGACATATATGTGCAATGTTTATTCACTTTCTTATCATATATTTTTATATACATGTGTATTATTATTATTATTTATTGTAGTATTATCGTCCAGGGATGGGGGTATCCGATCACGTGACCAGGCCTGTGCTCACGTGCTGGCGTGAGCGGGGCCTGGGTCCCGTGGTAGTGCCGCTGGCCTTGACGCATTCGTGGGATGCGCCCCTTTTCCGTGCGGCAGCGCAACATGCACATTACCTGATGGTGATCCGTTAAAAGCTTCTGAACTTCTCCTTGATGTGCAAATACGGAGGAATGATCATCAATGTGTGCTCATTTTGAAACACGCCCCTTCTCTTTGCTGATTGGCCACCTAGATGTTTATATACTCCCATTAGTAAGCCTGTTGTCTGAAGATCCTCCCCAAACCAAGTAGTCACCATTTTAAAGATTTACATATGTAGCTCCGGCCATGTTTATACATCGTGGATTGCACTGAGCGATTTGACTGGTCTGATTTTATGCTTACTATGTGTTCCTTGTGATGATTGGTCATCTAAGAGTTTAAATACCTGATCTTACTGGTGTGATACCACCCCCAGAAGAAGGCTTATTCCGAAACGTGTATAGGGGCTAGTAACACTGCCCAGTAATAGGTAATGTATGATCCTTTTTTGATTGTTTAGTTTATACTTTTGTGCAAGGACAACGGATTGTCCTGTATGTCTATATTAGAAACTAGGTTTCTTCCCTTGACTTATGTTCCCTGCTACACTACAAACTTTACTTCCCTTCTCTTGCTTTCACTATTATAGGCTTTTGCTGCCATCTTGTGGTTTCCCACTGTAACTTTTAATGTTATGTGTTTTAGTTGGTTGATTCTTTGTATTTAATAAAATATTCTACATTTTATATATTGGTTCTTGAGTACTTTATTTTTATATGAATTGAGTTTCTCTGGTACTGAACCCTTTTCCATGGTGGTTTGGGATACCCGGTGATAGTTGCAGATAATCTGCACTGCACATTTCATGTAGGGGTATAACACACCAATTGATTCAAATCTTTTGTATTAACTTTTCAATAATATGACTCAAAGTTTATTGTGAAATATATTTTAGGGAAGAAATTTCATGAAATGACTTGTTAAAATGGTGTCATCCTATTACAGGACCATGCTTGAATTCAATAGTAAAATCTCGGCACACCAATGGTTAGAATTTTACTGATTTTATTTAGAGCAGTCCACATTAACGTTTCGGTCCGGTTGTTGGACCTTCATCAGTGTATGAGTGTGGAGAGGAGGAAGGGGAAAAAAAAGAAAGGGATGAGAGACGCTGTGTTCCTAGTAGGGAACCTGAGCGCTGATAAGAGTAGGTGTGAAGGCATGCGATATCCACCGCTAATGACCGGCCTCCTCTCCACACTCATACACTGATGAAGGTCCAACAACCGGACCGAAACGTTAATGTGGACTGCTCTAAATAAAATCAGTAAAATTCTAACCATTGGTGTGCCGAGATTTTACTATTGATATTACGGTCTTGGATCCTACTCGTGCACCCCGGTCCAGTTGTGCTGCGTTCTTCTCTGCATGCTTGAATTCAGTGAGCTCTTTATTATAACCCATTCTTTCACAAATGTCTGTAGCGGCAGACTGCATGACTTAATGTTTAGAAATACTAAGGGGTGTTTCTAAATTCTTTTGTTCATATACTGTATCTAAAGTCTGTCAGAAACTGTCTGCCAAAAAGGCTACCTCGCACAGACTTGGCTCAAGCCATTCCAGTTAACAGAGCCCAGAGGAACCCCAGCCTTCACACTTTAACCACCATAAAGGGATCTGCACTTACTACAGGGTCCAATTTAGTCAAGGTTACAGCCAAGGTCAGCTAGGTGTTCAGTGAAATCAGAAGTCAGGCTAGCTGGGGTCAGAGTCAGGAGGATTTCAGAGCAAAAAAAGTGTCACAAAAGTCAGTGTCACAAGTTCAGTCAAGATTAGAACTAGAGATGTGCGAGCACTAAAATGCTCATTATTCGGACCGAGCAATTCCTAATACATTCATGCTCGTTTCGAGTAACGAGTATAATGGAAGTTAATAGAAAATTTGAGCATTTTTCCAGCAGACCCTACAAGGAGGTCTGAGGGGCAGTGAAAAAGTGCTGAATGGAAGGAAGACCCCTGGAAACATGTCTGACTCCCAGATTGCTGCCGAGAACAATGCTGTCACGCTTTTAGGCTGTGTGCCCACGATGCAGATTTAACTCATTAAAATCGCTTGTTAAGATGTCTGCCATGTTTCCCAAATTATCATTGCGGAAAAATCCGAAGCACAACCAATTTGGGCACGATTTCGTGTGACCATCAGCTGACTAAATGACGTTACCGCATGTCCTGCCAGTACACCGCGGGCCGCCGAGGAGAGAGGATCGCCACCGGGAGGAGACCGGGGGCCGCCAGAGAGGTGAGAATAAGGTTTTTTTTTTCTTTTTACTTTTTAATTCTTTTTATTTACACTAGATGCACCATTTGAAGCAGAAATCTCCTCATAAGTTGGTCGCACAATATAAATCCATGCCAGTTGCATGGATTTATATTGTGTGACCAACTTGTCAAGCCCTTTTCCAAGTGATGCTCAAAATCGCTTGGAAAACCGCTTGAAAAAAGCGCAAGCATAAACGCATGTAAAAACGCTTGAAAACGCTGAAAAAACGCATGTAAAATCCGCATGCTTTTTTTCTGCCAAGGAGATGCAGAAATGCTCAGGAAATTTCTGCTTCAAATCTGCATCATGGGCACATAACCTTACTCCACTTTAAGGACTGACAATTAAACATTCCAAATCGACGGGAAATTGCAGTTTACAGGAAAAAATGTTAAGAAACACTTTTTCTTGTATAATGACTTGTATATAAGGCTAAATTTAAAAAGGATTAAAAAAATATTATTTAAGGTTCCAAAATGGAATTATTAAAAAAAATAGAAAATTTCAGTGTAATTTCTAAAGGAAGCAAGAAATTAGGCACTTAGAGGGACTTTGATACACCCTGTATTAGACATAAAGGAGGGCCTCATACATATTCTGTTCAAATTGTCATGTAGTGGTACTCCTAAACTCATAAAGGCTATGCACTAAGTGCAAATGCTGCCAAAAATTACATGCAGGGTCATCCATACACCATTGAAGGCACCAACTGTAGAGCCTTATTGAAATTTTGTGAACAAAGTGTAGTTGTGGTACTCCTATACTCATAAAGGCTTTGCAAAAAGTGCAAAGCAAGGAAAAAAATATAAGTAGGGTCCTCCATAGACCCTAGAAGACAACAACTGGCGGGCCTTATTCATATAAAACATTAAAACACTTCATGTGCTGCTATGATCTGGTGGTGTGTAAAAGTCGGGTCTAAGCCATGCTTTGTTCATTGTTATCAGAGTGAGCTTGTCAGAACTTTCTGTTGACATGCGAAAGCGCCTGTCTGTTATGACTTCCCCCCCCGGCAGCATTAAAAATCCGCTCAGACAAGAGGCTAGCGGCAAGGCAGCACAGCACCTCCAAAGACATAGAGGGACAGCTCATGCCAAGTATCCAGCTTTGAGACCAAATAGCTGAATGTCGCAGAGCAATTAGGGAGTACTTTGTTTTGGTCAGCCAGGTATTGCTTGACCATCTTTTAAAACTTTTCCCTCCTTGTCAAAAAGGGCAAGAACGCTGGGAGGGTGTCATGAAATTGGCCCAGCCCTTTGACAGTGTACCCCTGCCTCTGCTGTACTTGGTGGGTGTCTTTCTCACTTCTCCTCAATGGTTGTGCAATGAAGCTTGCTCCCTGCTCCTAGCATTGTCTGATGGGAATTTTTTCAACAAATTTTCCACAATGGCCTTCTGGTATAGCACAATTTTAGAAAACCTCTCAGGAAGAAGAGATGCAAAGTTCTTCTCTTAGCTTGTGTCTAGCTTGGTGAACAACCAGTACTCTTTTTTTTTGACAAGATGAATGTAACGCTAGGGTCTAGGGAAAGGCAGCAGTACATAAAATCAGCCATAAGTGCCAAGCTCCCAACAACCAACAATTCCCAGTCTCCACTATGATGACGACTCTCCATCTCCCTGTCTGCCTCTTCATTTACATCCTCAGGCCATCCACGTCGGAGAGATGGGATGAAGCTTGTGTGGGTACTACCGTCTTTTACGCCAGCTCCTGTTCCTCCTCCTCAGCCTCCACCTCCTCATTGTTAGCCAATCCGTGCTCAGCAGATGAGATGAGGCTGGGTATTATCTCTCGGTCTCATGTCTTTCTCCATTTCCACCTGGTCCGCTTGCAAAGCTTCATGTTTGTCACCAGCCACTGTTTAAATAGTCACAGAAGCGGGATCATTGCACAGATGATGGGCGTCATCGTCGCTCATCATCTTTGTGGAGTCCTCAAAGTCTTGGAGAACTACACAAATGTCAGACATCCATGCCCACTCTTAAGTTATTATGTGCGGAGGCTGACCAGAATACCGACAGGCGTGTTGGAGCTGATATCCACAACTGGCCTCTGATGCTCGCAAAGCCTACCCAGCATGTGCAGTGTGGAGTTCCAGTGTGTTGCCATGTCGCACACCAGTCAGTGAGCTGGCACTTGAGTGCACTGCTGCAGCACTGCCAGAGCAGACTTGTGTGAATGGGCGCTGATGCGGCATATCTTGAGCAGAAGCTTTAGCACATCTGGGCAGGTTTTCAGAAAATGCTGAACTACCAAGTTGAGCACATGTGTCAAGCATGGTATGTGTATGAGCTTGCCAAGCTTCACAGCCGCCACCAAGTTACCCACATTATCACACATGACCATGCCTGGTTGGAGGTTCAGCGGCAAAAACAGAAAACCAAAACAGATAAATTAAGGGGTCCTTAGTCAGTGCCTGAAACCAGAAAAAAAACACCTCTCTAAAATTATTCTTTATTATATATTATATTAAAAATGTATACAAAGACACAGCACACACAGGCATGAAACTGTTAGGTAACTAAAATACCAGAGGACTCAAAAACACTGAAAGGTCCCTAGCAGGAAACCTATTCTTGCCCCTGCCTGCTAGCTGAGGTTGGCACCCTAACGTGTGGTCGAAATGGCGCCCCCGCTCCACGTAGGCTGACCCTATAGGTCCCTGAAAGTCCCTATATCCTCAATTAGATATGAGCAAAGCGATATGTATACAAGTATTTCGTGGTGTCACCTCACACAATCTCACCCAAACACTTGTTGAATTGGTGTCAGGTAACAAGGTCAGACAGGTGATTTAGAAAAAGGAAAGAAAACTATCTGAGGCCTAAATCCAACCTTATATTTGCCCTTATCTGTCAGCAGAGGTTGGCACCCTAATTTTTATTGGCGCCCCGGCTCCTCGTCGGCTAGTCCTATAATTCCCTATAAGGCCCTTAACAGAAAGGAAAAGGGAACCAGACAGGACAGAAAAAGGTTGGGGGCAGTGTTATTAATGGTCCCACATTTATCATTGACAGCTCAGATATCAACAAAGACATGAGAATACAAGATACACAAGTCATGCTACATTGAGGTATCTAAATATTCGGGACTCCTTTCTGTCCTCCATTTACAAATAAATACATAATGATTATTGCAGCTCCAAAAGGACAAAAGGGATCAAATGTCCCCTCTAATATATGTGCATGCAATGACACTTCAATGTCTCCAACCGCGGTGAATCTCTGTCCGCAGTGAATGCAATGGTGGAGGTGGGGCCGCCCCCCCCTCTTCCACCAATCAGCATGAGAAACAGGTGACGCGATGACGTAATTTCAGTGCGTCGCAGACAGGAGCAGAGGAAGAGCGCCGGGCTAATAGGAACGAGGTGAGTATGTGGTGGTCTTTATGTGTTTGGAATGTTTGGCTGGACATAAGGGGAGGCTCTCATGCTGGACATTGGGGGAGGCTGTCATGCTGGACATTGGGGGAGACTTTCATGCTGGACATTGGGGGAGGCTCTCATGCTGGACATTGGGGGAGACTCATGCTGGACATTGGGGGAGGCTCTTTTGCTGAACATAGGGGAGGCTGTGTGGCGCTCAAACTGTATATAGCGGGATGTCAGCATACTTAATTCTACTCAATATTAAGTGACAATTAATATGAATATAATCATTAATAATATAATATTTAAAATTAATATGTTAATATTAATATTGAGCAGAATTAATTTCAGCCTATTTGTTTGGCCCTCCCCTCGGGAAAATTAATTGCCCAACCCTGGCTTAGGAGATACTGTTTCAAGACAGTAAGTCCATCTGGCCTCCCGCTGTAGGATTGTTTTCCATCCCAGTCGCCCAAATGCACAGTGGGGGGGGGACAACCTCTAGTACCATAAACGAGATAGACCTAGCATCACCATCGTGTATTTGCGTGACATGGCGAGCCAGATGCGTGTCCCTGCAGTTTCTGATGTCGCCCAAATGCTCGCTTATTCAGATCCTTAATTGTCTCTTTGTTTTCCCTACATAGTTGAGGGGTCATGAGCATGTGCACAAATAGACGACCCTAGCAGTTCTACAATTAGCAAACATCCTCATGTTGTAGGTCCTCCCTGTGAAAGCGCTTATAAAGGTTTTCGCTGTTCCAATATATCTGCAGAAGCTGCAGGAACAGCATCTATAGGTGCCAACCTAGCCTCTGTCAAGCCACGTTACCCCGTTGGCCTCAGGGCGACATAGCGACTGTGAACAAGCTGATCTTTGAGTGATTTTCCTTGCCTAAACGTGACTGATGGTGTAGTTGGAATACAGTTGCTAATATCCGGATTGGCTTTCAAGATCCCCTAATGACGTCTGAGAATATTCATCACCTGGTCCACATGGTCATCATACGTCCCTATGATTCGGGTAATTGATTCAGTATTTTGTTTGGGTTTAGGTATTAGTAAAGTTGTCCTATTCTCTTTGTGTGCTTGATGATAAGCTGTGTCTATGACCGTCTGCGGGTATCCCCTTTCTCTAAATCTCATTTTGAGATCTCTACTCTCACCACAGATGTCCCTCAAACTTGAACTATTTCTGCGTAATCTACAGAACTGATCCTTCTGGATGCCTCGTTTCAAATTAGTCGGGTGGTGGCTCTCCCAATGCAACAAGATATTTGTTGCTGTTGGTTTCCTGTATATTGATGTACCAAGGGAACCATACTTGCCCTTTGTCACAAGACATCCAAGAAGGGAAGTTTATCCCTCCCGATCTCGAATGTGAAGGAGAGGCCAATGTCATTAGAATTAAGATGTGATACAAAGGATTCGAACGATGTCTCTCTACCTGTCCAAATCTCAAAGACATAGTCGATGTATCTGCCCCAATAGATGATTCCTTGGGGACCCCAGACCGTCTCTTTTTTTAGGTAATGAAAAGAATAAACCCCATCAAAGGGCGCCCAATAGTGTCCTGGATTGATGCCCTTTGTCAGAATTCCACTGTTTGTTTGGACCAGATACTGCTTCCCTATGTTACAGCTTCGCCCTCACATTTATGGGATACTATGGACCTAATAAACAAATTAGAGGGTATGGTTGTACACAAGTAAGCTATACTTGTGTACAAGGTGCTGTACAGCAGCATACCACATAGGTCGTGGAAAAAAGCTGTGGAATACTACCTCAACACCAGAGGTCTGCATTTAAAACCACATAATAGATTCATCCTTGAACTACTGAAATTTCATGGCAAATATTACCACCAGCTCAGGGGCATGGCAATGAGGAGCCCCGGCGCCCCCACATATGCCAATCTATTTCTGGGCTGGTGGGAGGACACAGTAGTGTTCAGGGATGAAGAGACAGTCTGAGGTCCCCAAATCATCTATTGGGGCAGATACATCGACAATGTCTTTGTGATTTGGGCAGTTGCAAAGACATCATTCGAATCCTTCGTGTCACATCTTAATTCTAATGACATTAGCCTCTCCTTCACATTCGAGATCAAGAAGGATAAACTTCCCTTCTTGGATGTCTTTGTGACAAAGGGCGAGGATAGCTCCCTTGGTACATCAATATACAGGAAACCAACAGCAAAAAACAGCTCAAAAGGAGATTTAGAGAAAAGGAAACCCGCAGATGGTCATAGACACAGTTTTTCATCAAGCACGCAAAGAAGATAGGACAACTCTACTGATACCTAAACCCAAACAAAGTACTGAATCACTTACCCTGATCATAGGGATGTATGATGACCATGTGGACCAGGTGATAAATATTCTAAGACGCCATTAGGGGATCTTGAAAGCCAGTCCGGATATTAGCAACTGTATTCCATCTACACCATCAGTCACGTTTAGGCGAGGAAAATCACTCAAGGATCACCTTGTTCACAGCCAGTAGGACGCCTTGAGGTCGATGGGGACGTGACTTGACAGAGGTGTGGTTGGCACATTTAGATGCGGTTTCTGCAGCTTCTGTCAATATATAATATAGTAACGTAGGTTGAATAAAGACCTATGTCCATCCAGTTCAACCTTTCTCTCCCAATTGTACTCCCTACACTAACATACTAACTTACTGGGACTAGGCCTCTCAAATGTATTATTACCATTTTTATTATTACTGTATTATTACAATTAAAAATTAGTCTGTTTATAATGTTTTAATTAGGTTTATATTTTGTATTACTCTTGTGATTCTAATAATGGTATTACTAAAATTACTAGGCCTAAAGCTGTTGATCCAGAAGAAGGCCAAAACCCCAGGACACATTCAGCCAATTTGCATCACAGGGAAAATTTCCTTCTTGACCCTGAGAAAAGGCGATCAGTCCTAGTACCTTGGATCAAACCTAAATATGATACTAGTTATGTAATTACTATTATCGTATTAAATGTACTATTAGGCTGTGTGGCCACGATGCATTTTTTAAGCGTTTCCGCAGCGGCAAAAACGCTGCAGAAACGCTTAAAAAATGCATGGTAGAAGGCCTGCCATGTTCCCCAATGATAATCCGCATGTGCTGTGCAAATGCTGCGGAAATTTCCGCTGCATATTATCATTGCGGAAAAAAGCGCAGCACTACCAATTATTTTGCGGAAGTGCTGCGTTTTCGCCACCATTGACTTGCATTAGAACGCATGGATTACGCATCACTGTATATGTAGATGCGCAATCCACACGTTCCAATGTGCGGTCTAGAGGAGAGGAGACTCTCCTCCGGACCCGGGTACCATAGAAACTGTGAAAAAAAGAATGAAATAAAAAATATATATGATACTTACCTTCTGACGGCCCCCGCTGCGCTCCTCCTCCCATGCCGGCAGATCACGATGGACTGAAGGACCTGCGCTGACGTCATAGTCATGTGACGGGTCACGCGATGCTGACGTCGTCAGGTCCTTCAGTGCAGTGTACCGCGAGCTGCCGGCAGTGAGCACCGAGTGAAGCAAGACTGCGGGGGCCATCGGAGGGTAAGTATAGATTTATTTTTTATTTTTATACATTCTCTCAGGTCACACTATATAAATCCATGCCTTTTGCATGGATTTATATAGTGTGACCAAGTTGTCAAGCACTTTCCAAGTGATGCTAAAATCGCTTGGAAAGCGCTGGTCAACCCGCATGCGGAAATGCATGTGAAGAACGCTTCTCATCCGCATGTCCCTGGCATTTTTTTCTGCCAGGGAGATGCAGAAATGCTCAGGAAAAATCCAGAGCATTTCAGCATCGTGAGCACATAGCCTTATAGGTGTAATATTTTGTCTAATTTAACTGTAACCCACAATGTTATGTGTATCAAGGAAATTGTCCAGCCATTTTTTGAAAGCTGTTATAGTGTATGCTATTCTTCCACCTGTAATGAGTGCCCCCTGGTCCTTAGTATAGTCTTTGGAAGGAATGAGTCATGTGCTAGTCCTTTCTACTGACCACACATATATTTATACATGGTCATAAAGGAGGAACGAGGGAGCTTACACTATTTATTATATGGTGTTAAATTATTTGATGTAATAAAATTGTTCATTGTTTTCTACCATTTAAGCTCCCTCGTTCCTCCTTTTTGACCATGTTCCTGGAGTTGGTATACTTATGCTGATTCTGGCACTGTCCAGTTTGTCAGTAATGTTCCTCTCTTTTTGAGTATGTATAAGGCCGATTTGTGTATACTAATATATTTATACATGTAAATGAGATCTCTGAGGCGTCGTTTTTCTAAGCTAAACAGACTCAACTTTTTCAACCTCTCATCATATGAGAGGCCTTCCATCCCTAGTAATAATCTGGTTGCCCGCCTTTGAACTGACTAACGTTTGAATATCCTTTTGAAAATGTGGAGTCCAAAACTGGATCCCATATTCCCGATTTGACCTCACCAGTGATTTATAAAGGGGTAACAGTACATTGGGATTGCCAGATTTTATTTCTGTTCTTATACATCCTAAAATCTTGTTTGTTTTGCGGCTGCTGCTTGACATTGAGTACTGCTGCTCAGCTTACTTGTAACCAGAATATCCAAGTCTTTCTCCTGTTCTGTAGTCCCAAGTATACTCCTATTTAATCTGTATGCAGCAACAGGATTACTCCGTCCTAGGTGCATTACTCTACATTTATCTACATTAAACCTCATCTGCCAAGTGTTTGCCCATACAGTCATCTTACCCAGACCGTTCTCGAATATTGTAATGTCAAGATCAGATTTTAATATCCTACATAGTTTGGTGTCATCAGCAAAAACCGACACTTTACTCTCAATCCCATCCCCAAGGTCATTAATAAAGAGGTTAAAAAGAATCGGTCCTAGCTCAGATCCCTGCGGCACCCCACTGCTGACTATATCCCATTTAGAGAACGTACCATTTATGACGACTCTTTGTTTCTTATCATTTAGCCAATTCCTTACCCATCTGCATATAGGTCCCCCAAGTCCTTGCTTCTGTAGCTTCAGTATAAGGCTGATATGTGGTACAGTATCAAATGCCTTTGCAAAGTCCAGATAAATCACATCACCCACATTACCAACATCCAGATTTGCACTTACCTCCTCATGGAACCCCAAGATGTTGCTTAGACACAACCTGTTTTTCTCTCTTACGATGCCCTCAAAAACTTTGCACACTACTGATGTCAGACTTATCGGACGGTAGTTACCTGTATCCACCTTTTTATCTTTCTTAAATATCGGTACCACATCGGCTATCCTCCAATCCTATGGCACTACCCCTGTTACCAGATAGTCTAAGAATATGAGATACAGCGGTTTGTCAATTACTGAGCTTAATTCCCTCAGTATCCGTGGATGAATACCATCTGGACTGGGGATTTATCAATGTTTAATTTTCTCAGACGCAGGCGTACTTCTTTTTGAGTTAATCTATATTTATTATTTGGTGAACTTTGATTTTTGCCCTTTTGAAAGATCCCTGAAATGGACGTTTTGTTGGTGAACATGGATGAAAAGTGCCTGTTTAAAATCTCAGCCTTTTCTTTGTCCTCTATAATTATCTTGTTGTTACCGTTTTTTAAGGGGCCGATACCATCTGATTTTTTGGGGGCATTATTGGAACATCAAAAACGTTTACAAGCGCTTCCACAGGGAGGACCTACAACATGAGTAGCTTTGCTAGTTGTAGAACTACTGGGGTCATCTATTTGTACACATGCTCATGTCCCATCAACTATGTAGGGAAAACAAAGAGACAATTAAGGATCCAAATAAGCGAGCATTTGGGCAACATCAGAAACTTCAGGGACACGCCTCTGGCTCGCCATGTCACGCAAATACACAACGGTGATCTTAGGTCTATCTCGTTTGCGGTACTAGAGGTTGTTCCCCGCTCTGTGCGTTTGGGCGACTGGGATAGAAAAATCCTACAGCAGGAGGCCAGATTGACTTATTGGCTTGACACAGTGTCTCCTAAGAGATTAAACAAACATCTAAGTTTTATTAGTTTCATTTAATCACCAACCCTTTGGTCATTTTTTACTTGTATATTACTCTGAGCATATAAAAATCTAGCCAATATAAAATATAAAAATAGGATGGCTTGAAACCCTAAAGAAACTATCTAGTTTCTGTCCCAATGATTATTATGGAAAAACATAGATTGACAATAAGAAAGATAGGATTGCTAATAATGATCCTATAGGATCCTTCATTTTATGTGTTAAAGGTGTGTTATATACCCCTGTATCTACACTTTAATGCTTCCTGTACACTATGGACTACATCACCTCTGGATGGGGAGACATGTAACGCCCACAGTGTCAAGCCAGGAAAACTGATGTGGAACTCGATCTGTGCTCCAGTACGCAGAGGATCGCGTCACTTCCGGGCAAGGTACATAGGTAATTTCTGCTGACGCAAACAGCAAGACAGGGTTTTGCGTTCTAACATTCACGATGCTCCGGTAGGAAGTGAGGTCACTTCCTCCCTTCTATGTATGATCCACGTGCCACAGGCGGAGTGCACGCAGCGTTCCACTGTGTCACTTGCTGTGCACTTGGGTGCACATTGGAGCAACTAGGTGACTTTCTCTGCCACCCCTGATGAACCTCTACAATGAGGAAGGGGGAAAACGCATTGGGTTTTGGTGTTTCTGCTAACTAAGATAAGTGTCACCTTTTCTATATTATACACTTATTGAAGTGTCATTGCATGCACATATATTAGAGGGGAAATTTGATACCCTTTGTCCTTTTTGAGCTGCAATAATCATTATGTATTTATTTGTAAATGGAGGACAGAAAGGAGTCCCGAATATTTAGATACCTCCAATGTAGTGCGACTTGTGTATCTTGTATTTTCTTGTCTTTGTTGATATCTGAGCTGTCAATGATAATGTGGGGCCATTAATAACATTCACCCCCTTTTTTCTGTCCTGTCTGACTGGTTCCCTTTCCTTTCTATTAAGGGCCTTATAAGGAATTATAGGACTAGTCGACGAGGAGCAGGGGTGCCAACCTCCGCTGACAGGTAGGGGCAACTATAGGGTTGGACTTAGGCCTCAGATAGTTTTTTTTCCTTTTTCTAAATCACCTTTCTGACCTTGTTACCTGACACCAATTCAACAAGTGTCTGGGTGAGATTGGGTGAGGAGACACCACGAGTTACACATATACATATCCCTCTGCTCATAACTAATTGAGGATATAGGGACTTTCAAGGACCTATAGGGTCAGCCAACGTGGATCGGGGGCGCCATTTTGACCCACATTAGGGTTCCAACCTCAGCTGGCAGGCATGGGCAAGAATAAGTCTCCTACTAGGGACCTTTCAGTATTTTTGAGTCCCCTAGTATTTTAGCTGCCTAACAGTTTAATGTATTTGTGTGTTGTGACTTTGTATAAACTTTTAATACAATATATAATAAAGAATAATTTTAGAAAGGTTTTTTTTTCTGGTTATGTCAGCGGCAAAAAACACAGATCTGCCTGGTCTGTTATTCCTTTAAGTAACTCTGCCACGGTGTGCGGTTTGTCTCCTAGACAAATTAGCTTCAGCAGAGTCTGTTGACGCTTTCCTGAGGTACTGCTGCAGAGCTTCCAGCTGATGTGGACGATGTCCTCTTAAATAGTACATCAGAGATTGAGGATGAGGAGGAGCCAAAGGGGGTGCTGGAACTGATGTAGGACGTGGAGAAAACTCCGATAGAAATAGGGCCAGCAATTCTCGGCATCGGGAGCACATGCCAGGGTGTGACTCGGCACCAGCCTCCACAATGTTCACTCAGTGTGCCATCAGGGAAATGTAGCATTCCTGGCCTTAAGCGCTTGTTCACTTGTAAGTCATTAAGTAGACAATACTAGTAAGTGCGTTGGTAAGGGCATGGGTGATGTTTCTGGACACATGCTGGTACAAGGCAGAGATGCCACAGCAGGAGAAAAAGTGGTGGCTGGGGACCGAGTACCTACTCACGGCTGCCGCCATGAGTCAGTGGAAATCCTCCGTGTCTACCAGCCTAAATGGCAACATTTCCATGGCAAGTAGCCTGAAAATGTGCCCATTTAGCGTTTGGGTGGGTGGCTGGCTGGGAACTTTTTTTTTCATTCCAAGGCCTGGGGTAGGGACAGCTGAACCCTGTGCTGGGACAAGGATTTGGAAGTGACTGATGAAGGTGCCTCAGAATGTGCAAGGACAGGTGCAAGGTGGAAGGCATCTGCACCAATGTCATGGACTGGGGATTGGCATGCACCTAGCACAGGGAAAAAAGCAGTGATGTCACCCACTGGCACCAATCATGGACCCAGGCATTCGGCCCACCAAGTCGGGTGCTTAGATTATGTGCCTGATCATGCTGGTGGTTGTTAGGTTCTTAGTGGTCAAGCCCCTGCTGATCTTGGCATGGCACAGGTTGCAAATGGCTATTTTGTTACTCTCAGAACTCTCTTTAAAAAGTCCCAGACTGGGGAACACCTAACTCTATGACGGAGAAATTCCCAAGTGTCTGTGCTTTGTGGAACAGTTTCCCGCCTCCTCCATCTGGTCACCCCTCCGCCTCTTTTTGTCTGTTTTGGTGCTGCCGATATCTCGCCCTCAGCGCTGCAGGCCTCACTCTGCATGCCAGTGACGCACCCCCTGGGCCGTGGGGTATTCGGTAGCCGGGCCGGTCCTGTATTGGGGTAGTCATGGTGGCAGTGACCCGGTCCGTGGCCCAGGGCGGTCAATATAATAAAGTGAATTGGGAAAGTCAATTTGGGAATAAAGAAAAGGGGAATAAAGTTTGTGACGCCACCCGTGGTATGCGGCTATAGGCGGCCGCCGCTGCGGTGCAGATCCACTGGGGCTGTTGGTGACACAGCAGAGATAGTGCAGGTCTCCACGGGCAGAGCTAAGCCCCAGGGCAGTACATAGGACTTGATGAGGTAGATGTTGTTGGCAGGGACATTGTAGTGCAGGCCCAGTGATGCAGCAATAAATCAAGGACACTGGGGTGCAGTCTTCAGGCTTTACTCACAGTTCTTAGGCAGTTCCAGGTTACCGCTGCAGCCGGTTATAACCCCCCACGTCATCCTGTGTTCTCCAAGGAAGGGATGCAGCCAACTCCCAGGCAGTTCAGGTACACTTAGTCAGGATCCCCTTCTTCTGTGCCTCTCTGGCCGTCTCCCTGCTCTGGTTCTCGCCCTCCTGCCCTGCACCTCACAATCAGTGTCCCAAGCCGAGTGGCCTCGGGCCTTGTCGGGCGACTTACTCTCAGTCCCCTGGACCCTATGTGGCCACCTTTTTGGGGGTTGTAATTGTGGATTTCGACTGCAACACCTTGAAAATGCTGCGGCCTCCGGTTGGCTAGCTGAGCCTGGTTGTTCTCCACTAGTCTGTGGCCGGTCCCCTTCTGCGGCCTGGTCCCTCTACTCGACGGCGGTCGGGTGGATGCGGGTCCCCACGGAGAGAGTCCGCGCTCCCGTGCCCCTGAGACCCCCTCTGTCTCTTCTTCCTTCTTCTGGGCCCCTTACTGTGGGCCCCCTCCTGTCTGGAATTGTCACTAGCAGGACCTCCCTCCTGGGCTTACAGCCCTGACTGTACTGAACTCCTTCTAGAAGGTTCCCCTTCTTCTTATACCCTCTTCTAGGGTGCTCCTCTTTGCTGCTTCCTCCATCCACACCCATTACATGGTTCCCTCTCCTTTGGTTCCCCCCCCCCCTTCAGCCAGGGACAGGACTCAGCCGTGACCAAGTGCATCTTGCCCCATCTGCTGGTCTGGAGTGGTGTAGAGCTGGATGCAGGTGTGTCGGTCCCGGGTAGTGTTCCTTCCTTACCTGGGAGTGGGGTACCACACCTCTGTGGCAACTGGACCCGCAGGGGCGCCACATACCCCCCTTGTTAAACACAGCACGTCCGCGGGCTGGAACAGAATAAAAAGGTTTGTAAGACATGTAAAAACTTTTCGGATGCATCCACATAGAAGACAGTAAAACTTTTTCTTCCCTTTATGGGAGGCACTTTCTCTTAAACGTTACACATAACTACTTAGTATATAATTCAATATAAGATCATTTTAAATAACATTTTATCAAACAAGTTCAGTAGGCCGTAGTGAGATCCTTATCAGGGTGTCCATCTCACTGGTGTAAGTGCAAAGTGGGGGGACCCGTCCACAACAAACCCCCAACGTAGGCCCTGGGCGTGGCTGCAGGGCATATCTGATCCACTCATTGGACCACGTCTTCGGTCATGCCAAACGGGATTTTGTTCAGTGGTCTATAAAAAAAAAAAGAAGCACCTTAAGAAGTGCTAACTTTTTACAATTAAAGTTTGCAGGTTAATCATTGTCCTTAACCACAATGTCCTTTTTTTAACTGGGTCCACACAAAATGAACAAAAACTTTTCACACATGAATTGTACTGATACCCTTCCAGGTAACTATATACAGTTTCAGATTTTTCAACTCTGTTTAGTTCAGTAATGGTGCTCCCTCCGGGGAAACACCTGTCCACCACTGGATGGCCCAGCCTGGTCATCAGCCTCCGATAGCAGGGGTGCACTCTCCTCCTCTCTACACACATGTATTGTGTACCACCCACGTTCTCCATGGTGATGGGTGTAAGTGACCCTGTCTCCAGGGTACTTAGCTGCAGCCAGCGCAGAAGCTGCTTGTGGGTGGCCAGGGTCAGCGACACCAGTTAACTGACCAATTAGAATGCTGACCTTCTGCCCTTCGGCCAAGGGATAAACGTCAAACAGGCTACGCAGTCTCTCGTTGAAATCGCTAAGGGTATGCGACTCCCCTGAGTATTGTGGTAACCAGGCTGCTCCTGGGATATATGGCATAGACAGTGGCATTATGGGGGCTGCGGCAGCCCCTGCTGTTGAAGCTTCACCTAAGTTGGGCATCTTTCTTCCCCCTTAGTTCACCCTTGCCGGGGTAGGACTCACCACTCCGGATGCTTATGTCGTCACTCCTTGCACAGCCGGTCAATGAGACTGCTCTGCTGGTCACTGTACATCCGCACTCTTGCTGCACAGCTTCTCACACTTGTGTTGTATTCACAGAGCTGCAGCAGCTGGGATCACACAGCACAGGGCTGCAGCGGCTGGATGGATGGGATTACACAGCCCTCTGCAGGGGGAGGCGACAATCTCCCCCCTCAGTCTGATGCAAAGGGGAAGGCTGGCACCTTTCAGCCTGAGTGACAGACAACTCTTTTACAGTCTATGCAAGTGGGAGGGGCCTATTTTGGCACCATTTTTGAGGCTCCGCCCATGATGGGACACCCCACATATCATTAACTCCACATATGCTACAGTAATGGCTGCGGTTTATACAGTTGTACACAGTCTTTGTGACACACAAGACCTGGTTAACAGGTTGGTTCATCCTGTTCGTGACGCCAAGTATGACGCGCCCCCTGGGCCGTGGGGTACTCGGTAGCCGGGTCGGTCCTGTATTGGGATAGTCACAGTGGTAGTGACCCGGTCCGTGGCCCAGGGCGGTCAATATAATAAACTGAATTGGGAAAGTCAATTTGGGAATAAAGAAAAGGGGAATAAAGTTTGTGATGCCACCCGTGGTATGCGGCTATAGGGGGCCGCCGCGGCGGTGCAGATCCACTGGGGCTGTTAGTGACGCAGCAGAGATAGAGATAGTGCAGGTCTCCACGGGCAGAGCTAAGCCCCAGGGCAGTATATAGGACTTAACCATAAGAAAGGAAAATGAGCTGCACTCACCAGTCCTTAAAAGCAGTATCTTTATTCCATGAGGATAAAAAGTCCGGCAAGCAGGGAGAGCGGGGAAGAAAAAAGCAGACAACAGCTGTTTCGCGTGAAGACGCTTCTACAGGTCTGTGTTACACACAAAACATGACATCACATCCTTTATATGCAAATTTAATAAAAACACATGATCACAAAAATAAAAAAAACACAAATCAGAACAGAATCATAAAAACATAGAAAAATCCAGACGATCATTTAAGCCCAATGGACCATTAGCATTCAAGCGAATGATCCATTTAGTTTCGATTTGAAGCATCAGCTTATTCAGATTGCCGCCTCTACTGGGAAAATGAAGCTGTTCTAAGCCAGCAAATCTCAATGATTTAGGGTTAGCATTATGAAATTCAGTAACATGCTTAATAAATCTTTTGGAGCCCTTTTGGGTTTCTAGGGAATGTAAATGCTCCCTGATCCTAATAAATAAAGAACGTATAGTCTTCCCTATGTAAAAAAAAATTACAAGGACAAAAAATTACATAAACAATATTCTTTGGACCTACAGGTAATGAAATCCTTAACAAAATGTGTAATCGGACCAATACGCAAGGGATTAGTCGTGAGGTGCAGATTACAAAAAGAACAAGAACCGCATCTAAAATTCCCAGAGGAAATGTTTTTCTGCAACCAATTTTTAGATTCCACTGGAAGTCTGTGTTTACTGACTAAGTCTCCTATATTCTGACTACGCATGTAGGATACTATAGGTTTGTTTTTGGCCACTGATAATAAATCTGGATCAGACTCCAAAAGATGCCAATTGTTCAAAATGGCTTTTTTAATCGTGTCATTAATGGGACTATGTTTGAAATGAAAATCAAACCTTTTAGTAGCCGTTTGTGCATGATGGGAGGGTGACTTATTGCGTTTTAATAAAAGACTATCTCGTGTAAATTTTTCTGCTTTCTCAAGTGCGGTATTTAGTTCATGTCTAGGATAACCACGAGCAAGAAAGTTGTTATTCAACTCTGAAGCCTGATCAAGAAAGGTTTGGTCAGAAGTATTCAATTCGCGCAGACGGAGAAATTGGCTGTATGGAACCCCAGATTTAGTATGTGTGATGCCCAGCTGCGCTTGGTATCACAGATCCTAGAAGAGTGCATTGATGGATTCCTCACAAGAGGCCCCCATAAACGTTCACACATCTCCACCTTCCACCTCAGACCAGCAGAGGGAGCCCGTTAGGTAGGTAAATAGGGAAGGTGGAGCCAGGCAGTTCAGTATAGCCAGAACAGAGTTCCTGCTCACAGTCAGAGAGAGACAGAGTTCTCAGTTCAGTTCCTGCAGAAGTCTGTCTGCAGAGGTAAGGCCAGTCTAGACTCAGTTGTAGCTCAGAATAGTGAGCTTTAGGTGTGCCGGCGCCATAAGATCGGTGAAGCCCGAGTAGGCCGAAGGCGAGTGGAGAGTTAGTACATAGGGGGCAGAGGAGCTTAACTAGCTCACCCCAAAGTATACACCGGACATCGGGTCCGAAGCTTACCGGGATCTCTATGACCCAGTAAGGCATAACCGGAATCACTGGAGAACTACAAGTCCCAGGATCGCTAAAGCGCTGATACGTAACAGAGCCAGGAGACACATAGGCCCCGCAAGCAGGGAGCGTGTACTCCAAGGAAAGGCCCTACCACAAGGTCAGCCAGCGCTGGACAGAGACAAAGTTAGGGCTAGCTCCAGGCAGGTCAGAAACTTACTACGCAAGAGGCAAGAAACAGGAGGCCCTACACCCGCTCCTTGGGGAGGATCCGGATATGCACCCTTCACCCTACAGTGCTCCGGGGTGTGCCTGAATTTTCATCAGTAAAAGGTACTGAAGTGACTATCGTGTCCATCCCCGTTCTTGCTCTGACCCGGCTGGGTCTAGTCTGTCCTGCATCCCCCTCTCCGTATGCTGCCCTGAGGCCTAGCTCCACCTGTGGGGAGCTATACCATCGAGCTGCCTTATCACCGGCCTCAGTGGACTGCAGCAGCGCTGGTGATTCTCACCAGAAACCACAGGTGGCGTCACGAACTTTCATAAAATTAACAAACTATCACCCTTTTAAAGAGTGACCCCAGGGTACGGTCCCCGGGAGCCGACCACCGCGACATACCCAAGGCCAGGCAAAGGCCCGGGTACCGAGTCATCCCCATCCCCTGGGCTAGTCATATGCACTGGATGAGCACTATTATAATATAACAAAGTGTTACCTCCTGAAGGTTTTTTAAATAATTCTGTGTGAATGGTATTATTTTCAATTGAAATGGAAACGTCCAGAAAATCAAGAAAAAGTCCTCCAAAATTCACAGTAAGATTCATATTAGCTGTATTTGTGGTGTTCAAAGACTGAACAAAAGCCGTAAAATCTTCTGCGGTACCCGACCAAACGATGAAAATATCATCAATATATCTTAAAAAAGATATAATATACTTAACAAACGGATTTTTGCAGGAAATGATAAATTGCGTTTCAAAAAAAGATAAAAAAAAAATTGCATAGACACACGCTGCGGGTGTGCCCATCGCATTCCCAATATTCTGGTGGTACCATTGGTTCTGGAACTGAAAACAGTTATTTGAGAGCACAAAATCAAGGCTTTCTAAAATAAAGGAGGAAAATTCCTCACTTTTATTAGACTGCATCAGGATTTTTTTTACTGCCTCCAACCCTAGTGCTTTGGGGATGCGAGTGTATAAACTGGTAACATCTATAGAACATAGAGAAAAATCAGGTTGCCAGTTTACCTCCTTTAGAGCAACCAGAAAACTATCAGTGTCCTTTATGAATGAAGGTATTTTTTGCAGAAACTGTTTTAAAAGCCAATCTATAGATCTCGAGAGAGGCTCCAAAAGGGAGCCCACCCCCGAGACAATAGGGCGGCCTGGGGGCATTTTGGTACACTTATGAATTTTTGGTATAGTATACCAATAAGGTCTCAATGGGAACTCTGGCAGAAGCTTTTCAGCAGTAGATTTAGATAGAACGCCTTTCTCTATGTATTTTCTTAATAAAGATCTCAATAAATTTTTATTTTTAAATGTGGGGTCACTAGGTAAAGGTGTATAAGTATTTTAATCTGCCAATTGCGACAATGACTCTGCCACATAGAAATCTCTATTAAGTAATACTATTTTACCACCTTTATCTGGTTTACGTACAACAACATCCTTCCAAGATTTAATTTCATTCAAAGCCGATTTCTCATTTTGTGACAAATTAGAAAGCGGGGGTACATAAATCAATGATTCAACTCCCGAATAACGCGATCCTGAAAGGTGTCAATAATATTACCAGGACTAATGGGAGGTAGAAAAGAAGACAAGATGCCACCAGTGAAGGCTGCATTCTCATTACCGGCAGGTAAGTCAGACAAAACCTCATAATCAGCATCAAAATCAGCTGGTGGAATGGTATTCAAATTAGCCAAAACAAGCTCATCATCCATAATATGGTGGTCTGTAGGATCATTGACATAAAAGCCAAGGATGTCAGAACTGCAAGGAGTCTCACACTCAAGAGGTGCATAAACACGGGTATCACTTTTTTTGTTGGAAAAAAATTTGTGCAGATGTCTCTTTCTGACGGCTTTGAACAAATTGACTCTGAAATCCACTGGATCAAAAGCTTCAAGTAAACAAAAATTTAGTCCCTTGGACAGCACAGACAGATGCAACCGAGATAGGCCATGATCTGTAAGATTAAGGACAAAGTCAGTGGGAACTAGTTCTTCCAGGAAACTTTCTTTCTCTTGCGGTTTGGATATCTTTTTCTTTTTCTTTCCACCTCTCCTGATCTTTCTTCTAAAGGGAGGGAGCACAAAGCAGTTGGAGAAGCCGCAATTTCAGATTCAGAAAGATCATTAGATTCATTGTTGATACTAGAGTCTGAATCCGTGGTCCAGAACTCTTGTGGTGTTCTTTTGTTGTTATAAAACCGATTCCTCTTATTGGCAGCGTGTCTGTTATTGGAACGGGACTGTTTATGACCCGAATTTTTATTTTTATTCCATGAAAACACATTGCCTGTTTCAAAGTCGACTTTGTCTCGGATAAATTTGTCTTTCTTTCTGGACTTAATATCCGCTTGGATCGGCAACAATTTCTTATTCAGTCGACTTAAAAAAGAAGACACCTGTGTTGTTGAGAGCCTGGAACGAATTTCTGTTTCGGCAGCTTCCAACTCATTTTTATTTTCGCTCCGTTTAAGAACTATATGCATCAAGTCCATGGAGCATTTCAAATGAATGGCTTCCCATTCCTTCTGGAAGTCAGGGTCCTCTCGAAATTAAGATATTTCTTTAAACACTCTTAGACCTCTTGGTACCCGACCACAGTCATTGTACGATTTCAGAGAGTGAATGGTCCAAAACAGCCTTATTTCTCTTTCACACAGGGAAGACACCTTCCATTCAAGTGTTTTAAGACCCAGGGCCTGAATTTCGTTTTGAGAATTACAAGCAGAAAAAAATTCCTCCGCATTTTCTCGACCTGCATTAAGACCGGTTTGCCTGCAACTCCTGCATATCTATGTTAGGAGTGTCCATTATCAGTGGAAAGCTGCTGAACCAATCTCAAGGAGCAAAAACAGGTGTGCTAGGATAATAAAGTCGATAAATCTTACAGCAAGGAAAGTGAAAAACCTGCACCACCTGCAAGCAGCTGCAATAGTCAGTGCAAAGCTGAACATGTACAATGCAGACACCTAAATAGGACTTGGTAACATTTCAGGTGCAAAAGCTCATAAAGTTTAAACAGTCCAAAATAACCATAAGAAAGAAAAATGAGTTGCGGTTGTGACGCCTCTACTCGTAAAGCTCGTGTTTTACCCTGGGTGTTGGGGGACTCGGTGTCGGGCCCTGTGATGGAGAGGTGGGATGCAGCCGTGGCCCGGGCCCGACTCGTGCTCAGGGCCGTCACATTAGAAAGAGATGGTGTGGGCTTGTCCGGGTTGAGTGGCTGATTAACGACTACGCCACCTGTGGTGCCTGGTGAAGGGCCACCAGCGCCGCTACAGTCCGCTGAGGCCTGGTGTCATGGCGGCCTAAGTTCTCACTGCTCCCCACAGGCGGAGCAAGGCCCCAGGGCAGCGGGACAGGAGGATGGGGGTAGTAGTAAAGGTAAACGGGCGCCGCATCTCGTGGTGTAGCGCAGAATAAACAGTCCAGAGGCCATAGGGGTGAACTTCCAAGGCTTTACTCACTTTAGAGATGGCAGAAGGAAGGCGACTCCCTGCTCCTCACGGGGTCCTGCGGTCACCAGGGACGGGGGTCCGACAACCTCTGAGTAAGTCCAGCATTCAGTCGCGACCCTACAACAGAGTGTTCCTGAACTACAGACCGAATCCTTTCCTGTCCATGTGTACGTAGATAGGCCGGGTCTCCCTCTGAGTTCCTCTCAGAACAAGGGTACGGGTGGCAATTCCTCTCCATCCAATACCCGGTGGGATCCTCAGGGCCTCACCGGGCTTTCCCGTCCAGGACGTAAAGTAGCAAGGTCGGGTGTCGGGGGCCGGTACCCCTCTTGCAGCCGGAGTCCCTCTGACTATATCAGCATGGCGAGGACAGGTGGCGTACACCGCTCCGTCTGCATCCTGCCTGGGATCCATTTGCTGTGGAGCCCCGATCTTAGGCTCCCGGCCTTCTTCATCTTGGTCCTTGGCCGGGTTGAGACATTCCGTGTCTACAACCTACCTCTCGTCCCAAGACCAGGGTACGAGGGCTGTGTCCCATTCCGGTGCAGGCCCACACAGGATCTGCGCTCCCGGAGGGAAGTCACATTACACACAGTATTTTTGACAGCACAGCACGACCAAGGCCGACTAGCCAGGTTGCACCAAAAGGAAGAAGAACTCTGGACCAAGATCAAAGATGGCTTTTTATTAAATATGAATTCTAAAGTGTCACTAACTTGTAAGTCCTCCACCCTCACCCACTAACTGGTTCCTACCACTTTGTGTTCCCCAGTCTCCCTGTAACCAGGGGAGCAGCACCTAGTGCATACTAGCTCCCTCTGGTGGAGAAGTGTGGTGTTGGATGCAAAAGGTTAGGTCACGACTATCACACTGGCCTTACCTCAGAAGAGGAACACCACACTCCATTAAAGAAGTGCAGCATCCCTGTGGCGGTCGAACCCTCAGGGGCACCACACACTCACCAGTCCTTAAAAGCAGTATCTTTATTCCAAGCAGGGAGAGCGGGAAAAAAAAAGCAGACAACAGCTGTTTCGCGTGAAGACGCTTCTACTTTTTTTTTTCGGACATCGGGTCGGATGTCCAAAACTAGAACCTGTTGAGCTTCACTGAGAAGCTTCTCAGTGTCTGCGGCATGGCAAGCTGGATGGCAGCGTTCTACATCTCGATGTAGCAGAGCTGAAGCTGTCCTGGGAACCAAGGAAAGGTAAGGATGAGGTTGGTTTATTATTTTAATTTTATTGCAGAAGACATTGGCTTCAGCTGGAATGGGTGTGACGGTAAGTAGAGTTTAATTTAGAACATTAAAGAATTATGTGCTTATTTCAATTAAAGGACTTTATTCTGGGTGTTTGTGTTTTTTTTTAACTTTCACTATGAAGTTAGTAATGGGGGTGTCTTATAGAGGCTTCTCCATTACTAACCTGGGCTTGATGTCAGCTGGCATTATAAGCTGACATCAACCCCAACCCTATTTCCCCACTGCCACCGCTACAGGGCAGTGGGAAGAGCGAGGCTAAGTGCCAGAATTGGCACATCCTATGGAAGCGCCATTTCTGCCTAGCCTTTGCTAGCTATTAAAATAGGGGGGACCCCATGTCATTTTTGGGGGGGGGTCCCCCATTTTAATAGCTAGTAAAGGCTAGGTATTCTGCTGGGGGCTGATATTAGTAGCCTGGGAAGCTCCGTGGGTATTAACCCCTTCCCAGGCTTCAAACATCTGCCCCAGCTGTCTGCTTAACCTCCGCTAGAGACTAAAATTACGGGGAACCCCATGCCAATTTTTTTTTTAATAAATCCTTTATTTTAACACTAAATGACAAGTACAGTAATCAACACTATCACTGTACTTATTATATATGTGACTGACATGTTTCTATCTATCTAATCTATGTGTGATGCTCTATTCTTTCTGTTCTAAATTGTCGGGTACCGGTGTATGCCGCTGCTGAATTGCCGGCCGGCTTTTTTAAAGAGAGTGTCTCCTGAGCAGTTTGTCAGCTTTTGGACACCTTTGAAGGTGTTTTCTATGTGTTTCTATGTGTTTTTGTTTGTCTGACATTGGTTTTAACGGTGTTCGACAGTGTTCTAAGGTGTTCGACGAACAGTTCCACGAACATCCCGGTGTTCGACGAACCGAACCTGAACACTACGGGGGTGGCTCAACACTACATATCACGTATAAGTTCGCTTCAAATTCAGCCATTTCTGTCCTCTACTTAAATTGTGTTACACTGTGTCAGTGAAGTTATTGACACGAGGTCGCTATGAAAAATAGTAACTTACAGGCCAGTTATTTACAACTATGGTTTTCCTTCACACGTATCACACATAAGTTCGCTCCAATGGCAACTTTAGGGCTTTAAAAAACACTAAATGAAATCAAGATTAAAAATGTGGTATTCAGTAAGGGTAACTTTTTTCAGACCAAGCAGAGGGAAAAAATTATGGAATCACTCAATTCTGAGGAAAAAATTATGGAATCACCCTGTAAATTTTCATTTCCAAAACTAACACCTGAATCAAATTAGATCTGCTCGTTAGTCTGCATCCAAAAAGGAGTGATCACACCTTGGAGAGCTGTTGCACCAAGTGGACTTGTTACGCACATGCCCGGACTGACTGGCGTGAGCGTGGTTAGTGATCCCACTGGACCATGAACCGAGGCGTGCCTGGAGGGGCGTGACTAAGTATCAACTCGGCCCGACCAAGGTCGCACGGTGGCTCAGTCGACTCCTTGAACCAGGGAGGAACCGAGCAGAGGGACCAGGTGCTACTCCAGGTCAGACCCCGGTCACAGCTGTTGACCCACACCGGGGAATGCAGGAACAGGCAAGTTAGGCTGGCATACAGACAGGTGGGTACTGGCAGGCACAGCTGGTATGCAGACAGGTGGGTACTGGCAAGCATGGCTGGTTTGCAGACAGGTGAGTACTGGCAGGTAGGAACGCAGGCAGGATAGGGACCAGTACAGACTGAGATACAGGAACAGAGCCGCAGGTGCGGTAGACAAGCAGAGCAGAGCAAAACCCGCAGGTGCGGTAGACAAGAAGAGCAGAGCAAAACCCGCAGGTGCGGTGGACAAGCAGAGCAGAGCAAAACCCGCAGGTGCGGTAGACAAGCAGAGCCGAGCAAAACCCGCGGGTGCGGTAGACAAGCAGAGCAGAGCAAAACCCGCAGGTGCGGTAGACAAGCAGAGCAGAGCAAAACCCGCCGGTGCGGTAGACTAGCAGAGCAGAGCAAAACCCGCAGGTGCGGTAGACAAGCCGAGCAGAGCAAAGCACGCAGGTGCGGTAGACAAGCAGAGCAGAGCAAAACCTGCAGGTGCAGTAGACAAGCAGAGCAGAGCAAAACCCGAGCAGAGCAAATACACACAAGGTACTTAGAATGAAGTAGCGAGTGGACACTAAACTCACAAACAGAAGTACAGAGACAACGAGTTGGAGTTAGGTGCATGTTCAGACACTGCAGGAAAAGGGAAGATATGGACATAGAGACAAACAAGTAACGGGCTAGGACACTTTTCAGACAGGAACTGAACCAGGAACAAGATACAGGAACGAGCCTGGGAACTCAGCCCCCAGGGTGGCGGAAACAGACTAGAAGTCACAGATACAGGTAACAGGCCTGGGTATACAGCCCCCAGGGGTGGTGGAAATGGACAATATAAAGGACAGGACCTGGCACCTCAGTTGCACAGAACACACTGAAAGAAAGTGTTGCTCAGGCACCTCCTACTGGGTGGAGGGGGTTTAAGTATCCAGTGACTCACAGCAATAGGCTGGGGACGCATTAGGACTTTGCACACAGTAACTATAAGAAACAGGCAGCAACTGCGCCGCCGCCCTAAGCAATCAGATAAGAGACATGCACACAGCAGGTACTGGAGCAAAGTGTGCAGTCTGGTCTGACAGGTAAGATGGCGGTCTTGCATGGTGGGAGGTGGTAAGCCATGCCAGCACGCCGCCACGGATATTGCACGACTGACATAAATCATGGCTCCAACATGAGAGATGTCAATTGAAACAAAGGAGAGGATTATCAAACTCTTAAAAGAAGGTACATCATCACGCAATGTTGCAAAAGATGTTGGTTGTTCGCAGTCGGCTGTGTATAAAATCTGGACCAAATACAAACAACACGGGAAGGTTGTTAAAGGCAAACATACTGGTAGACCAAGGAAGACATCAAAGCGTCAAGACCGGAAACTTAAAGCAATATGTCTCCAAAATAGGAAATGCACAACAAAACAAATGAGGAACGAATGGGAGGAAACCGGAGTCAATGTCTGTGACCGAACTGTAAGACACCCCCTAAAGGAAATGGAATTTACATACAGAAAATCTAAACATAAGCCATCATTAACACCTAAACAGAAAAAAACAAGGTTACAATGGGCTAAGGAAAAGCAATCGTGGACTGTGGATGAGTGGATGAAAGTCATATTCAGTGATGAATCACGATTCTGCATTGGGCAAGGTGATGATGCTGGAATTTTTGTTTGGTGCCGTTCCAATGAGATTTATAAATATGACTGCATGAAGAGAACATGCAAATTTCCACAGTCATTGATGATATGGGGCTGCATGTCAGGTGAAGGCACTGGGGAGATAGCTGTCATTACATCTTCAATAAATGCCCAAGTTTACATTGATATTTTGGACAGATTTCTTATCCCATCAATTGAAAGGATGTTTGGGGATGATGACATCATTTTTCAAGATGATAATGCATCCTGCCATAGAGCAAAAACTGTGAAAACATTCCTTGAAAGAAGACACATAACGTCAATGTCATGGCCTGCAAATAGTCCGGATCTCAATCCAATTGAAAATCTTTAGTGGAAGTTGAAGAAAATGGTCAATGACAAGGCTCCAACCTGCAAAGCTGATCTGGCAACAGCAATCAGAGAAAGTTGGAGCCAGATTGATGAAGAGTACTGTTTGTCACTCATTAAGTCCATGCCTCAAGGATTGCAAGGTGTTATTAAAGCCAGAGGTGGTGCAACAAAATACTGGTGATGTATTGGAGTGTTTTTAGTGTATTTGTTTTTCATGATTCCATAATTTTTTACTCAGAATTGAGTGATTCCATAATTTTTTCCCTCTGCTTGGTCTTAAAAAAATTACCCTTACTGAGTACCACATTTTTAATCTTGATTATTTTTAGTGTTTCTTAACCACTTTGCGCCAGAGCCTGTTTTTGCCTTCGTGACCGGGCCAATTTTTTCAATTCTGACCACTGTCACTTTATGAGGTAATTACTCTGGAACGCTTCAACGTATTCCCCTGATTCTGAGATTGTTTTTTCATGACATATTGTACTTCATGATAGTGGTAAAATTTCTTCGATATAACTTGCGTTTATTTGTGAAAAAATCAGAAATTTGGCGAAAATGTTGAAAATTTTGCAATTTTCAAACTTTGAATTTTCATGCCCTTAAATCAGAGAGATATATCACACAAAATAGTTAATAAATAACATTTCCCACATGTCTACTTTACATCAGCACAATTTTGGAACCAAACTTTTTTTTTGCTAGGGAGCTATAAGGGTTAAAAGTTGACCAGCGATTTCTCATTTTTCCAACAAAATTTAAGAAAACATTTTTTTAGGGACCACATCATATTTGAAGTCACTTTGAGGGGTCTATATGACAGAAAATATCCAAAAGTGACACCATTCTAAAAACTGCACCCCTCAAGGTGCTCAAAACCACATTCAAGAACTTTATTAACCCTTCAGGTGCTTCACAGGAATTTTTGGAATGTGGAAGAAAAAAATTAACATTTAACTTTTTTCACAAAAATGTTACTTTAGACCCAATTTTTTTTATTTTCACAGGGGTAACAGGAAAAAATGGATCCCAAATTTTTTTGTGCAATTTCTCTTTAGCGTGCTGATACCCCATATGTGAGGGAAAACCACTGTTTGGGCGCACTGCAGGGTTCGGAAGGGAAGGAGCGCCATTAGACTTTTTGAATGTAAAATTTGTCTGAATAATTAGCAGACGCCATGTTGCGTTTGGAGAGCTCCTGATGTGCCTAAACAGTGGAAACCCCCAACAAGTGACACCATTTTGGAAGCTAGACCCCTTAGGGAACTTATCTAGATGTGTGGTGAGCACCTTGAACCCCAAGGTGCTTCACAGAAGTTTATAATATTGAGCTGTAAAAATAAAATTTTCACATTTTTCCCACAAAACTGTTTTTCATCCCTTAATTTTGCATTATCATAAGGGTAATAGGATAAATTGCACCATGAAGTTTGTTGTGCAATTTCTCCTGAACACGCTGATACCCCATATGTGGAGGAAAATTACTGTTTGGGCGCATGGCAGGGTTTGAAAGGGAAGGAGCGCCATTTGACTTTTTGAATGTAAAATTTGTTTGAATAATTAGCAGACGCCATGTCGCATTTGGGGTGCCCCTAATGTGCCTAAACAGTGGAAACCCCCCACAAGTGCCACCATTTTTGAAACTAGACCCCTTAGGGAACTTATCTAGATGTGTGGTGAGCACCTTGCACCCCCAGCTGCTTCACAGAAGTTTATAATATTGAGCCGTAAAAATACAATTTTCACATTTTTCCCACAAAAAATGTTTTTCATTCCCTAATTTTGTATTATCATAAGGGTAACAGGATAAATTGCACCATGAAATTTGTTGTGCAATTTCTCCTGAACACGCCGATACCCCATATGTGGAGGCAAATTACTGTTTGGGCACATGACAGGGTTTGAAAGGGAAGGAGCGCCATTTGACTTTTTGAATGTAAAATTTGTTTGAATAATTAGCGGATGCCATGTCACATTGGGGAGCCCCTAATGTGCCTAAACAGTGGAAACCCCACAAAAGTGCCATCATTTTGGAAACTAGACCCCTTAGGGAACTTATCTAGATGTGTGGTGAGCACCTTGCACCCCCAGCTGCTTCACAGAAGTTTATAATATTGAGCCGTAAAAATAAAATTTTCACATTTTTCCCATAAAAAATGTTTTTCATTCCCTAATTTTGCATTATCATAAGGGTAACAGGATAAATTGCACCATGAAATTTGTTGTACAATTTCTCCTGAGTACGCCGATACCCCATATGTGGGGGAAAACCACTGCTTTGGTGTACGGCAGGGTTCGGAAGAGAAAGGATATGCAGCAGACACCATGTCACATTTGAAGAGTCGCTGACATGCCGAAACAGCAGAAACCCCCACAAGTGACCCCATTTTGTAAACTACACCTCTCAAGGAATTCATCTAGGGAAATAGTGAGTATTTTTTAATTTTTAAATTTATACCATTGGGCAGTGAAAAAAGCATAATTATATTTTTACCACAAAAAAATGTTTTACCCTCAGATTTTACATTTTCACACAGGGCAATGGGTAAAAATGGTGCCGAAATGTGTCACACAATTTCTTCTAAAAGTGTCAATACCCCATATGTGGCTGTATCGTACCGCTTAGCCATACGGTGAGATCTGGGGGGGACGGAGTGCTATTTGACAATTGGAGAACAAATTATTGTAGAATAGGCATTTGGATTTGGGAGCACAAAATTTTCTGAATTTCTTTTGGGGGGCAAGGGTCATTTTGCTTTTCCAGAGCCTTTCTGCTACCAGTAACTTGGAAGTCCCTTATATTTTTAACAGATGACGGACCTGAGTGGGGACTAGCTTTTTTTGAGGACTGAGTTGAAGCTTTTATTGGGAACATTTTACGTAACATTTATCCGGCGCTCTAGGCTGAGCACTTACATCGGGGTTTCCATCTAAATTTCCAAGTGATGTAATTCAAATGAAACCCCTGCGGGATCCATTCACTGTAATGAGGCAGCAGAGTTACTCTGGACACCGTCTGGCCTCTGTTTAGCGGTGTCCTTTTTTTCAGAATTGCACAAAACTGTGGCCAACCGCACTTTTATGCACGCCTAAAACAAATGACACCGTGGGATCCCAGGCTAGACGGCGTCCACAGTGGCCTATATCTGCCTCATTACAGGGAATCTTCTGTCATGGGTTCCGGCTGAATCATGTATTTCAGAGATTTACACGGAAACTCTGGTGTAAGTGCTCCGCGCAGAGCACAGGATAAATGTGGGCAGAGCCTTACTGGGATCTTTGGGGACATAATAAACAAATCAGTAGCAGGTGAAGAATTGGTTTTATTTATTTTTTACGCCGTTCCTAGTGTGATATAACTGATTAGATTACTTTATTCTTCGGGTCGGTGCGATTACAGAGATACCAGATTTATATCGGGTTTTTATGGCTGACAGCTGTCACACACTAAAAGACGCTTTTTTTGCAAAATCTAGTTTTTGCATCACCATATTTTGAGAGCTAATTTTTCCATATTTCGGCCGACAGAGTCATGTGACGGCTTGTTTTTTGCGGGACGAGTTGACATTTTTATTGGTACCATTTTTGGGTACGTGACATTTTTTGATCGCTTTCTATTCCGTTTTTTGGGAGGTAAAATTAACAAAAACAAGCAATTCAGGAATTGTTTTTTGAGGGTTTTTTTTATGGCGTTCTGCGTGTGGTAAAAGTGATCAGGCAGCGTTATTCTTCGGGTCAGTACATTTACAGCGATACTACACTTACTGTATTTTTTTATGTTTTGGCGCTTTTACACAATAAAACAATTTTATAGAAAAAAAAATTTTTTTTGCATTGCTTTATTCTGAGCGCTATAACTTTTTTATTTTTCGGCTGATTGAGCTGTATGGCGGCTTTTTTTTTGCGGAACAAGATGACGTTTTCAGTGGTACCATTTTTATTTCTATTTTGTTTTTTGATCGCATTTTTTTCCACTTTTTGTTTGGCGATATGATGAAAAAGCATATTTTTTTGCTCCTTTTTTTATTTATTTTTATTACGGTGTGCACAGAAGGAGTTAATTAGTGTGACAGTTTTATAGCTCGGGTTGTTTAGGACGCGACGATAACAAATATGTGTACTTTTTTTGGTTTTGTAAAAATATACGGATTTATTGGTTTAATATTTTATTTATTTATTTTTTTAATAGTTTAAAAACTTTTTTTTTACTTTTTTTTTACATTTTTTCTTAGTCCCTGTATGGGACATTAATTTTTATTTTTCTGATCACTGATCTCATGTAATGTAATTACATTACATTACATGAGATCTTCCCTGACTGTTTCAGTCAGAGTCTCCTGTCTGGCTACAGCTGCAGCTGAGCCAGACAGGACACCATATATGGCAGAGCTGGAGGCGGTCATGTGACCTCCAGCTGCCATAGCAACCCCAGGTCCTGGAAGGACTCGGAGGTCTTTGGAGAGGTAAGTTGACGACCTCCTCTCCTCCTGCTGTCTCCTATATGCCGCGATCACTATAGATCGCAGCATATAGAAGACAGCAAAGGGTTAACATCACTGGGACCTGATCTAATCATGTCCCGATAATGTTCCCTGTCAGAGCTAACGCTCTGCACCGGAATCGCAGCGCTTGCAGGACCCTGGGGGTCCTGAGCGCTGCGAGACCACCCACCGTTTTTAAACGTCGGCGCTGCACAGAGCCCAGCAAGCGCCGACGTTTATCTACAGTGGGCGGTCGGGAACCGGTTAAAGCCCTAAAGTTTCCATTTGAAATGACTTTAGTTCTGTGCCATGTCTGTGATCTGCTTTTTCTCAAAAACATTAAACAACTGAATGAACATCCTCCGAGCACGGTGATTCCATAATTTTTGCCAGGGGTTGTAGTAACTTACAGGTCAGCTATTTAAAACTGTGGTTTTCCGTCTCCCGTATCACATATAAGTTTGCTCCAAATTCAGCCATTTCTGGCCTCAATTTAAATTTTGTTACAGTGTGTTAGTAAAGTTAATGACACCAGGTCGCTGTGAAAAATAGTAACCTACAGGCCAGTTATTTAAAACTGTGGTTTTCCATCACACGTATCACATATAAGTGTGCTACAAATTCAGCCATTTTTGGCCTCCATTTAAATTTTGTTGCAGTGTGTTAGTGAAGTTATTAATACCAGGTCGCTGTGAAAAATAGTAACCTACAGGTCAGCTATTTAAAACTGTGGTTTTAAGTCTCACGTATCACATGTAAGTGTGCTCCAAATTCAACCATTTCTGGCCCCCATTTAAATTTTGTTGCAGTGTGTCAGTGTAGTTATTGACACCACTTTGCTTTGAAAATTAGTAAGTTACAGGCCAGCTATTTAAAACTGTGGTTTTTCATTACATGTATCACATAAAAGTGTGCTCTAAATTCAGCCATTTCTGGCCTCCATTTAAATTCTGTTGCAGTGTGCCAGTGAAGTTATTGACACGACGTCGCTGTGAAAAATGGTAACTTACAGGTCAGCTGTTTAAAACTGTGGTTTTCTGTCTCCCGTATCACAAATAAGTGTGCTCCAAATTCTGCCATTTCTGGCCTCAATTTAAATTTTGTTGCAGTGTGTCAGTGAAGTTATTGACACCTGGTCGCTGTGAAATATAGTAACCTACAGGCCAGCTATTTAAAACTGTGGGTTTCCATCACACATATCACATATAATTGTCCTCCAACTTCAGCCATTTCTGGGCTTCATTTAAATTTTATTGCATTGTGTCAGTGAAATTAATGACACCAGGTCGCTGTGAAAAATAGTAACTTACAGTCGAGCTATTTAAAACTGTTCTTTTCTGTCACAAGTATCAGATATCGTTGTGCTCCAAATTCAGGCATTTCTGGCCTCCATTTAAATTCCGTTGCAGTGTGTCAGTGAAGTTACTGACACGAGGTCGCTGTGAAAAATAGTAACCTACAGGCCAGCTATTTAAAACTGTGGGTTTCCGTCTCACGTATCGCATATAAGTTAGCTCCAAATTCAGCCATTTATGGCCCCCATTTAAATTTTGTTGCAGTGTATTAGTAGTTTTTGATACCAAGTCACTGTGAAAAATAGTAAAATACAGGCCAGTTATTTAAAACTGGTTTTCCATCAAACATATCACATATAAATGCACTCCATATTTAGCTATTTCTGGCCTCCATTTAAATTCTGTTGCAGTGTGTCAGTGAAGTTATTGACACGACGTCGCTGTGAAAAATAGTAACTTACAGGTCAGCTGTTTAAAACTGTGGTTTTCCGTCTCCCGATTCACATATAAGTTTGCTCCATTTTCAGCCATTTCTGGCATCAATTTAAATTTTGTTGCAGTGTGCCAGTGAAGTTAATGACAACAGGTCGCTTTGAAAAATAGTAACCAACAGGCCAGTTATTTAAAACTAATTTTTCATCACACGTATCACATATACAGTACAGACCAAAAGTTTGGACACACCTCATTTAAAGATTTTTCTGTATTTTCATGACTATGAAAATTGTACATTTACACTGAAGGCATCAAAACTATGAATTAACACATGTGGAATTATATACTTAACAAAAAAGTGTGAAACAACTGAAAATATGTCTTATATTCTAGGTTCTTCAAAGTAGCCACCATTTGCTTTGATGACTGCTTTGCACTCTTGGCATTATTCTCTTGATGAGCTTCAAGAGTTAGTCACCGGAAATGGTCTTCCAACAATCTTGAAGGAGTTCCCAGAGATGCTTAGCACTTGTTGGCCCTTTTGCCTTCACTCTGCGGTCCAGCTCACCCCAAACCATCTCGATTGGGTTCAGGTCTGGTGACTTTGGAAGCCAGGTCATCTGGCGTAGCACACCATCACTTTCCTTCTTGGTCAAATAGCCCTTACACAGCCTGGAGGTGTGTTTGGGGTCATTGTCCTGTTGAAAAATAAATGATGGTCGAACTAAACGCAAGTCGGATGGAATAGCATGCCACTGCAAGATGCTGTGGTAGCCATGCTGGTTAAGTATGCCTTCAGTTTTGAATAAGTCTCCAACAGTGTCACCAGCAAAGCACCCCCACACCATCACACCTCCTAATCCATGCTTCACGGTGGGAACCAGGCATGTAGAGTCCATCTTTTCACCTTTTCTGCGTGCATAAAGACACGGTGGTTGGAACCAAAGATCTCAAATTTGGACTCATCAGACCAAAGCACAGATTTCCACTGGTCTAATGTCCATTCCTTGTGTTCTTTAGCCCAAACAAGTCTCTTCTGCTTGTTGCCTGTCCTTAGCAGTGGTTTCCTAGCAACTATTTTACCATGAAGGCCTGCTGCACAAAGTCTCCTCTTAAAAGTTGTTGTAGAGATGAGTCTGCTACTAGAACTCTGTGTGGCATTGACCTGGTCTCTAATCTGAGCTGCTGATAACCTGCAATTTCTGAGGATGGTGACTCGGATAAACTTATCCTCAGAAGCAGAGGTGACTCTTGGTCTTCCTTTCCTGGGGCGGTCCTCATGTGAGCCAGTTTCTTTGTAGCGCTTGATGGTTTTTGCAACTGCACTTGGGGACACATTCAAAGTTTGCCCAATTTTTCGGACTGACTGACCTTCATTTCTTAAAGTAATGATGGCCACTCGTTTTTCTTTACTTAGCTGCTTTTTTCTTGCCATAATACAAATTCTAACAGTCTATTCAGTAGGACTATCAGCTGTGTATCCACTTGACTTCTGCACAACACAACTGATGGTCCTAACCCCATTTATAAGGCAAGAAATCCCACTTATTAAACCTGACAGGGCACACCTGTGAAGTGAAAACCATTTCCGGTGACTACCTTTTGAAGCTCATCAAGAGAATGGCAAGAGTGTGCAAAGCAGTCATCAAAGCAAAAGGTGGCTACTTTGAAGAACCTAGAATATAAGACATATTTTCAGTTGTTTCACAGTTTTTTGTTAAGTATATAATTCCACATGTGTTAATTCATAGTTTTGGTGCCTTCAGAGTGAATGTACAATTTTCAAAGTCATGAAAATACAGAAAAATCTTTAAATGAGAAGGTGTGTCCAAACTTTTGGTTTGTACTGTACGTGTGTATATATATATATATATATATATATATATATATATTATAATAGAAACACAGCAGGGTCTTTGGTATAAAAACCAGACTCGCCAATGTAACCTCAATGTAATCACATTGTACAGCTCCTTCACCTCCTCCTCCTCTTCGGCCTCCATCTCCGAAATGACAACATCAGTCGCAAGCTGGAAGCACTGCAGCACTGCCTCGGTCAAGCGGCAACAAGCTGTGCTGAAGATAATATGCTTAGGTGACAAACCGCACACCGCTGCAGAGTTGTTGAAAGCTGAAACAGAGCAAGGAGATCTGTGTCTCTCACAGCTGAACATACAGCCAGGCATGGTCATGTCTGACAATGGCCAGAACCTAGTGGCGGAGAAATGACAGCCGGAGTAGATACAGTTTCCCTCTATGCCAGTCCTTTCACCTACCTAAAGAATATGGCTGTGGTGAATTACAACTCTCACCCTGGCTAAGAAAAGCCTGTGTGAAGGTTCCCAGACACTCTGTGGGTGCTTTTTTTTTTTTTTTTACTGTCGACTGGCTCCAGCAATCTATAAGACTTAAGATGCAATCTGGCACCTTGGCAAAATCCCAATTCTGTTTTCCCTCTGATATCTAACAAACAGGTCATGCTGGAGAAACTTGCACCTACTGCCACTTAGTGTCTTCAGCTCCTTTGTGAGAAACTAATGTTTGGGCAGCCAGTCTACCAAATAAAATTCCTGAGATGGAAATTGTGGATGGCTTCACTTCTGGTACTGGGTGCTAATACCAAACCATGCCGTGCCATTCTCTGGATATTCCAGGCTGGTTGGAGACGCTCATTCCCACAGAAAAGTACCAGTGTCATGGAACAACAAGGGGATGTCCGGCGGACGGCACAACACACGGATGCAATGGGAGATAGAGGGGGGAAGGAGGGCCCTAGCGGTAGGGAACAAGGGAAGGGACACCTCCTGACACCAACCTGTGTCTGTCCCTATTTTCCCCCCTATCGTCCCTAGACGGGTCTTTCTCCCAGTGCGCGATCACGTGCCTAAGCCCTCGCTGGTCTTGGACTTAACCTGGCTAGTTCGCAGGCCAGCGAGACACTAGTCTCACCACTGCAATAGGACACACAAGAAAGGGAAGACTAACAATAGGAAGATAACAACATAAAATACACTTATCTCACCAACAGAAAACTTCACCTCTACAATAGCAACGAACACCACAGCTTCTCCAAAGACTGGCTCCTTCAAAGAGGTCAGCATAGAATGAACTATAACCAGTGGTCAGCTGATGGATCATGTGGCTATTTAAAGGGAGGTGGGAGTGTCACCAACCAACATCAGCTGACCGTTAACAAAAGGCTGCCACCAAGAGACTAACATTATCCCTTGCTGAACCAAAAGGAAAAAGGAAAAAAATACATTTAAATTACAGCATAACCAGAGCTGCCACGAATCTCCAAATTATTTGTGACAACCAGCAAGCTAAGGAGATGGTGGCCTCTACCATCATGAAGGAGTTTGCTCGTTGTCTAGGAGACCGACCACCACTGCTGTTTACCTTGTGAACATAGTGTTGAAGCTTTATTGACCCAGGGCCCACAATCCTCTGGGTCGGGAGGATGTGTTCTATCCCAGGGTCCGACTGGGTCCCGGCTTCCACTATATTAACTCAGTGTGCCGTCAGTGAGATGTACCATCCCTGGCCACAAGCACTTGTCCATGTGTATGTGGTTAGGTGGTCCTTCCCTGTAACTGCGTTGGTGAGGGTACGGGTAATGTTCTGGGACCCGTGCTTGTATAAGGCAGGAACGGCACACCGGGAGAAATAGTGGCGGCTGAGGACTGAGTACCGAGGGACAGCCGCCACGAGGTTGCGGAAAGCTTCCGCCTCCACGACCATAAAAGGCAAAATTTCTAGTGCAAGCAGTCGAGAAATGTGGCAGTTTAGTATTGTAGCCTGTTTGGCTCGTATATGTGCTTGCATTCCAAGGACTGGGGTAGGGACAACTGAATGCTGAAGGACAACTGAGGAATATGCCGACTCCAAGCAAAAAAAAAAATCTCCCTGATCCGCACATTCCTCAAACAAGAATCTGCAAAAACAATTGCTCTTGCCCTCATCATCTCCCGCCTCGACTACTGCAACCTTCTGCTCTGCGGCCTCCCTTCTCGCACCCCTCCAATCTATCCTAAACTCTGGTGCCCGACTAATCCACGCCCCCCTCCGCTATTCCCCGATCTCTCCTTTCTGTCAATCCCTTCGCTGACTCCCCATTGCCCAGAGACTCCAGTTCAAAACCCTAACCTTGGCATACAAAGCCATCCACAACCTTTCTTCTGCATACATCTGTGACCTAGTCTCCCGATACTTACTGTACACAATCTCCGATCCTCACAAGATCTCCTTCTCTACTCCCCTCTTTTCTCCTCTGCCCACAATCGCATACAAGATTTGTCCCGTGCATCCCCCCCTACTTTCTAACTCTTTACCCCAACATATCAGGCTCTCTTCTACCGTGGAAACCTTCAAAAGGAACCTGAAGACTTACATCTTCCGACAAGCCTACAAGATTATTGTAATTGTTTTTGCTATCTATACCCCTTTTTCACATGTAAGGCGCTATAATAATAATAATGTGGTCCAAACTCACTCTACGGAGACTGGACCGTGTGGAAGACAGGGTGGTGATGGTTGCAAACTGACTGGAACCATTATCTTTTTATCTGCTATCCAACCAACAACCCTTTCACACTAGTCTGCCTTCAAGAGTGGTATTCCACGGCCTCGTAGAAAGTGGGACAGGAAGCTAGATCGACATGATGTGGGTGCTTGTTGTGCTCCCTCAGCAGGCACAGTTTCATCTTGCCCATGGCCTCGGCCTCTGCGTGCACCGTCACCATTACGTCCACTTCCAGGTCCCTTGCCATGCACCTTGCCCATTTTAAATGGAGTTTAATATTTGTCACGTTGCCAAAAATGTCTGTATTATTACCGCAATAATATAGGATCATGTCTAATGACCACAGTTTTAGGCAGTGACCTGGGAGTCAGAGATGCTTCCAGGGGTCTTGCCCATACTGTTCCCATGTCATTTCAGCACTGTATGGTGGATGTGTCTGATCATGTCTCACACACATGACCAATTAAGATAGTAAAATGTTAAAATTACATTTACCGGTGAATGTATTTTTCACCGTTGAAAGCAATGCAGAAACACATCAAAAACGCTACATGTGAACATAGGCCAAGGTGTGGAGGAGCATTTTTGTTTTTGGCTATTTATTTTGCCTTATATACAAGTCATTACCCTGGAAAGAATGTTCCTTAACATTTTTTCCAGGAAAATCCATTTTGGCTTTGTTTTTGTATGTATTATTGTGAGTCCGTAAAAGTGGCGTAATACTCTGACCACATTGTTCACAGCAGTGACCTGGGAGTCAGAGATGCTTCCAGGGGTCTTCCCCATGCTGCTCCCATATCATTTTAGCACTGCTCCCATCGATTTGTTCAATTTTTAGGCCCCCTCCAGACCTCCGATGGGGGGGGGGGGGGCACCGGAAAATGCTTGCGTTTCCCATTGACTTACATTGGGCTCGCTAGTCGGGTCGAGCACCCGAGCATTGCGATTTGCTTGACACAAGCACCGGAGCATTTTAGTGCTCACTCATCACTATTCCTTACCTTTCCTCTTTGCTCAGTATATGGTCAAATAAATGGTGGCCCCACATAGTCCTCCACATAGTATAATGGGCTCCACACAGTGTAATGGGCCCCGCATAGTCCTCCATACAAGTAAACAATTATTCACCTCTCCCCGGTCCCTCGCTGCTTCAGTCTTGGCACGAGCAATCTGAAGCTCTTCAGTGCTAGGTGTGGCGCCCCTGAGGGTACAGTCGCCACAGGGGTACTGCACCTTTAGACCGAGGAGTGGTATCTCCTCTCCGAGGTAAGGGTGGAGCACCTCTCAGGACTCAGCCATCCATTCAACACTACACCACTCCTGTCCTGAGGGGGGCTTTAAGGCACCATAGTGCTGCCCCAGCCGGGATAGAGGAGATGGGGGGAACCATGTAGTGGGTGAGGGTGGAGGACGCACTTTAGGTTGCACTCATTCAATCATATTTAATCAACGGCCATCTTAGGTTCAAGGTCTTTTGATTGTGGTCTTCATCACTGAACGTGGCTTTCCGGTGGAAACTGCAGCTGATTGAAGATACATGGTCCTCGCTCTCTGGCCTTGAGACGAGGAGCGGGCTAGAGTTAACAGCTGTCTCTACCCTGTCAAGGTCCCTACCTAAGAAGGCCTGGAGGGGAGCAGAGGAGACAAGCTCCACAGGCAAAAGGATCCCAGGGGGATGCAGACGGAGCGGCATACGCCACCTGTCCTCACTATTCTGGCCTAGTCAGAGGGACTCCTGCTGCAAAAGGGGTACCGGCCCCCAATATCTGGCTTTGCTACTTCATGTCCTAGTCAGAAAAGCCCGGAGACTTAGAGGATCCCACCGGGTAACGGACAGAGCGGAGTCGCCACCCGTACCCTTGTTCTGTGTATAGCCAGAGGGAGACCCAGCCTTGTAACACGCACCACATACGGACAGGAGAGGACCTAGTGGGAAAGTCTAGGAACACTCTGGTGCAGGGAGTCCTGATTGATGCACCCAAACTACCCGGAGTGTGCTGAACCCCTTCCTGGTGGCCGCAGCACACCGCGAGGAGCAAGGAGAAGCCTTGCAGCTGACACCTAACAACGTGAGTAAAGCTTGGAAGACTGCATCCATTGCCTCCGGTTCCTCATTTCAGCGCGACACCACACCACCCACTACGACCCCCCCCTGATCCATCTTCTCTGCCCTGAGGCCCTGCTCCGCCTGTGGGGAGTAGTACCATCTTCTGCTGCCACGACATCCCGCCTCAGAGGACTGCCGCAGCGCTGGTGGCGAATCACCAGGCACCACAGATGGCGTAGTCATTACATCCACTCGATTACCACTGTCCCTCCTGGCCTCTTATTTTTACTGTGATGACCCTGGGCACGGGCCGGGCCTAGGCCACGACTGCATCCACTGTACACTAGGAGGCCCGGTTCCGAGTACCCCCATCTCTCAGGGTAGGGCCAGCGAGCGGGAGCGAGGCGTCACACTCGGCACTGCGGGCGCGAATTAGTGACATCATCACGCCCTATGCACTGAAACATCAGACACAGAGAGAGAATGATGGCTGCGGGAGTGTCAGCTGACAGCTCCCTCTGTTGTCACTGCTTTCAACTATATCAGCATCCAGGATGCCGATACAGTTGAAAATGTGATGCTGGGCAGGGGGTGGCCTGCCCGGAGTTGCAGGCCAAATATGCCCGCCCCGTGGGCCAGATTTGGCCCGAGGGCCAGAGTTTGATATGTGTGATTTAAATGATGAGCAATGCAATCTGAACTCACGACGCACAAACAGTGTTTATATAGGATGAGAATCATGAATGAAACAGTTGAATAGTGATAGTTACATCGTAACATCGAGCATTGTGTTTCAAGTGAACAATCTTCATTTACATTACACAATTGTGTAAGCTTTTTTTTTTTTTAGACACATCGATCAGTTGCTCAACCCACTCACATTACACAATTATCGTAAATAATGGGTCGTTAACGTTTGACTCTGAACGATTATCAGCTAGTGTAAATGCACCTTAACAGTTGTCTACCACTGGTAATCATTAGTATGGATCTCATATGCAGACTGCATCTTGTAATTTATCTGCTTGAGATAATATTTAAAAGTATGTTAAAATGCATTTTTTTTATTGCAGGGTGGTTCAGATCTAATCATTAATGGATATGGACCGATTGTCAAGCAAAGCACAAAGAATAAATGGTTATTTTTCAAGGGCAATACTAAAGACAATGCAGGACAAGTAAGCATTTATGGTGCCAATGTTGAATGCATTTCTGTATTTACCGTATTTTTCGGACTATAAGGCGCACTTTTTTCCTCCAAAATTTTGGCGGAAAGTGGGGAGTGCGTCTTATAGTCCGAATGCTATATTATTGTATGGTCGCATGGTGGTGGGTGTGGGGGTGCGGCAGCGGGGGATCAGCGGGGCACAGGAGGCAGCAGCCGCCTGCTGCAGCCTACACTGTGCCCGCTACTAAAGAAAATGAATATTCCTTGCTCCCCACGCCCATGGGCGTGGAGAGCAATGAGTATTCATTTCTCTTAGTAGCCGGCACACTGGAGCCGCAGCACGGCTCTTGCTGCCGCTCTGCGGTCAGTGTGCCCGCTATTAAAGCTCATGAATATTCGCTACAACCCACTCCCATGGGTTGTAGTGAATATCCATGGTCTTTAATCGCAGGCACACTGACCACAGAGCGGCAACAGGAGCCGCGCTGTGGTACAGTGTACCGGCTATTGAACAGACTGAATTGTCACTGCTCCCCACGCACAGAGTCCCGGTGCGGGGAGTAGTGACTACTCCAGCACAGCGTCTCACACTGTGTGAGGGCGCATGGCAGGGACGCCATGCGCACCCTGTCATGCGCGGTTCACACAGTGAGAGTGTCGGCAGCAGAGCGGGACAGCGCTGGAGGAGAGAGGAGGTGAGTATGAGTGTTTTTGTTTGATTTTTTTGTAGGCAGTGTGATGGGGGCTTAGAGGGTGCCATACATACCAGAATGGGGGCTCAGAGGGGTGCCATGCATACCATGATGGTGGCTCAGAGGGTGCCATGCATACCAGGATGGGGGCTCAAGAGGTGCCATGCATACCAGGATGGGGGCTCAAGAGGTGCCATGCATACCAGGATGGGGGCTCAAGGGGTGCCATGCATAACAGGATGGGGGCTCAAGGGGTGCCATGCATACCAGAATGGGGGCTCAAGGGGTGCCATGCATACCAGGATGGGGGATAAAGGGGTTCCATGCATACCAGGGTGGGATGGGGGGCACTTATATCAGGAAGGAGGGGCCATACATACCAGGATGGAGGATATTAACAGAATTGGGGGACATTACCCCAATACCATTGTCAGCAGCAGACCCCTTCCCCCATAACAGGGCATCATGACCACATTTTTTGCTTACATTTTTTTTCCTATTTTCCTCCTTTAAAACCTAGGTGCGTCTTATTGTCCGGTGCGTCTTATAGTCCGAAAAATACGGTATATATAAAAATAGTGCTTTATATTTAATTTTATTTTTTTTCACGCAGTACAAAAGAAAAATTAAGACTTCTGTATATTGTCCTGGCACAACGGTCCTGATGGGAGAGGACGGGTCTCCCACATCACCTGGTCATCCTGGCACATTCCAGATGCGACATAGCATAGCAGCAGACACAGAACATTCTGGGAACAGCAAGGAAAGTCATGAAACCAGTGATTCTGGGCGGTATTCCCATGAGTCTACTGATGAAATTCACCTCTGCTCTGTGATCAGTACCTCACCGCCCACACCCGACTCATTCAGTGTTGAAGAATGTGGAAAGGACCCTTCCTTAAGCAAACATGGAAAATCTCCCAGTGTCAATTCTTGAGGAGCGCATTTCCTCAATACCTCAAATTATCCATATTTCCTAAACATTTCAAGAAAAAAAAAATTCCTGAAGCCAGATATTCCAGCCATTTGCCTGTTCGAAGGACAATGACAGAGCAAAAAAAAAGAAAATGTTTGTGAAATCTGGTGTCTCAGATCAAATCTATCATTTTTCTTCAGAATGTTTCGCTGAGTAAATCTATTGACATTGAAGGTTGCTTTGCTGGATGGTGAATGGCTCTGAAACTCTCCAGGTTTTATGACATTTGTCTTTGTTGTAAAGAGACGTCAAGCAGTCTCTTTGATTTATGTCTACCTCAGCTGGTCACATTATGGACTTCATTTCGCTGCTTTACCCACATTTGTGTTTGTTTGTCTCCCCTTAACCTTCATCCAAGGTACTTCCTAAATGTATGTATGTTTGTGGGTTTTTATTATTATTGCTTTTTATGTGTGATGAATGTGTTACTTAAGGAGTTGTAAAGGCAACACCCATTACATGGCTTTTTCTAAAGCTCTGCTAACGTATTACAAATGGATAATGCTATGAACCATCTCTACCTTAATGAATTGATGACTGCCTCTATATGTGTCTTTAAGGAGACCAACTTTTCTCATGAAGAGTCACTACCTTGTAACAACTGTGCCTTCAAGTATCTCCGTTACACAGAACTGCCTTACTGCGAGGAATTCAGGACATCACTCAGGACGATGACAAGATGCCTTAACTCCTAGAAATATATTGGAAACGATGAAATCAAACCATATCTTACCGTTTACAGATGCTGAGTTTTAATGAGGCAGTGATCTACCTATGCTGGTCTGTGCTGAGCTTACCCATATTGCTCAGTCCATAGTTCCCATCTGCTACCTGTGTAACACTACAACTACGATGTCCCCATGGCACAAGCCAGCCTTACCGCTGGGATCAGTAACCTGGACATCCACCAGTGATCCCCACAAGGACAGTGGAAATTACATGGAGACACAAGTCAATGTATTTTATTCTTTTTTTTGTTATTTAAAAGATGTAAAATCCATGTTTCTACCGAGTCTCAGGTTGACCAAGGGTGGTCAGTTTTTTTACAATAGCCCTTTCACTTCTTTTCAGTGGATGGTGTAAAAACCAGCAATTAGACTGTTCATTGCTGATTCAGTGTTAAGCAGAGGCTTTAGAAAATGACTTCTTACATGGCTATTACTGAATGCTGCCTTTACAATTCCTGTTTTAAACGACCTCTTTTTACATTTATGTACATTTCCTGGACTCAGGGAATAGTGTTTTTTGTGTCTATCCCATAAATATATGGGGCTAATGTGACAGGGTATCATGCTCATATTTGATTTTGAAAGGAGATGAAGTAGGTCAGTTACTTGGCTACATTATAAAAGATTACCTGTCACGTGTGACTCATTGAGAGCAGAGATAACGTGGCTAAAATTAAGACGCAAAGCCTTCTATAGACATTAGGAATGTGCAGGACAATGCTGCTTTCAGCCTAAACGGTGACGGATTCCTTCATGTGCCTGTTTGGTTGGGTCTGATGTGCATCTTCGTTCCATGGAGGAGAACGGGAGCAGTTGCCAGACACTTTGGACAAGTCGTATAGAAGTTATATCGTCCATCCTGCATATTTAATGTCTATAAGCAGCTTAACACCTGATAGTTAAGATGTGGGAGCAGATAATCTCATTTCCAACTATCCAAAATTCTTCTGTACAGGAGTTCAGGAAGCTGGGATCTGAGGAGTCCTTACACTGCATTAATGGGAGTCTGTCATCAGAAATTATCCTGTTGTTTAAATCCAGTTTTTCTGCTGCATGTATCTAAAAAAACAAAACGGGTAATTTTTTTTTGTTTTGTTTTTTCTGAAATTTTAACACTGGTCACTTGGGCTTTTTTAGACTTCTACTTTCTTGTCCTTTTACTAAGGGTTTTCAGGAGGCTCCTTATCATCAGACATTATTACAATGACAGCTAACAACTTTATAAACAGCTGATAACACAAGTTCCACCATTCACAGTAGTGATTTCACCTCCCTTCACAATGTCACTTTGCACAGGATCATCTGACACTTCAATACAAAAGATAGTCGGTAGCGGACCATTGTGGTTCCTGAATCAATAGTCTAAAAAGCCCATTGTGAAAATTGCAAGATTTCTTTTTTTTTTACATTTTTTTAACCACTTCGCGCCAGAGCCTGTTTTTGCCTTCGTGACCGGGCCAATTTTTTCAATTCTGACCACTGTCACTTTATGAGGTAATTACTCTGGAACGCTTCAGCGGATCCCCCTGATTCTGAGATTGTTTTTTTGTGACATATTGTACTTCATGATAGTGGTAAAATTTCTTCGATATCACTTGCGTTTATTTGTGAAAAAATCGGAAATTTGGCGAAAATTTTGAAAATTTTGCAATTTTCAAACTTTGAATTTTCATGCCCTTTAATCAGAGATATATATCACACAAAATAGTTAATGAATAACATTTCCCACATGTCTACTTCACATCAGCACAATTTTGGAACCAAAATTTTTTTCTGTTAGGAAGCTATAAGGGTTAAAAGTTGACCAGCGATTTCTCATTTTTACAACAAAATTTACAAAAACATTTTTTTTGGGACCACATCTTGTTTGAAGTGACTTTGAGGAGCCTTTATGACAGAAAATACCCAAAAGTGATACCATTCTAAAAACTGCACCCCTCAAGGTGCTCAAAACCACATTCAAGAAGTTTATTAACCCTTCAGGTGCTTCACAGGAATTTTTGGAATGTGGAAGAAAACAATGAACATTTAACTTTTTTTCACAAAACTGCTACTTTAGCCTCAAATTTTTAATTTTCACAAGGGCAGCCAGAAAAAAATGGACCCCAAAATGTGTTGTGCAATTTCTCCTGAGCACGCTGATACCCCATATGTGGTGCAAAGCCACTGTTTGGGCGCACGGCATAGCTCGGAAGGTAAGGAGCGCCATTTGACTTTTGAAATGGAAATTTGACTGGAATCGATAGCGGACGCCATGTTGCATTTGGAGAGCCCCTGAGGTGCCTAAACAGAGGAAAACCACAACAAGTGACCGAATTTTACAATCTACTCCTCTGTATAAATTAATCTAGTGGTGGGAAAATAAGTAGATAGGTAAATGGTCACTAAACCCATAAATGAATTCCCACAGAGGTGTCATTTCCATAATGGGGTCACTTCAGGGGGGATTATGCTGTTCTGGCACTTTTCAGAGTAGCAGAGCTAAAGAATCCCCCCTGAAGTGACCCCATTTTGGAAATGACACCCCTCTGGGAATTCATCTATGGGTTTAGTGACCATTTTAACTCGATGGATGATTTCCAGAAACAAGCACGCAATGGAAGGTTTAGATTCTGGAGAACCCCCCCTGGAAATTAAGTGAGCTCTATTCGAATATGTCATTCACTAAATGAACCAAATGTTTGAATGACAAATTGGGATACATTTTTACAGTTTAAAAACGTGGTTCTGTGTGGTAGATTTTAAAGCAGTCAGTGACGCATAAGGCTGGCAATGATGGGCATTGTGGGCAATAGTAGCGGGTATCACGCCTCATTCCTCTCTTAGTACATGCACGACATCTTTTCTAGGGGTTCCTTCTTGTTTCCATTGCTGGAATAAGTGAAATAAAATGTCGCTCAGTGAGTCTTTTCACATCCTCAGATTCTAATGGATGAGCGGGGCTAACACTTTGAAAGACAAGATTTTCAATTACCTTTTCTTGATAATCAAGAAAAGGATCTGAATTTCCTGCTTTTTTTGTACAACACAAAAGAATTGTATGTGGCCACCTGAAACAAATAAATAACCAACTTTTTATACCAGGTATAGGACTTTCTTGATACCTGGTATGGCTGTAGAACCTGGTCTTCAAGGTCCACACCCCCCATGTGTTTGTTGTAGTCAATGACTGACACAGGTTTTTGCTTCGGAGTGGTGGATCCTAGTTCTACAGTGGCCCTTGTGGCATCTGTGTGGATCGAGCTGAGGACAAAAATATCCCTCTTATCCCTATATTTCAGGGCAAGCAGCTCTCCGTTGCGTACAGCCTCTGACTGCCCCTTTTGAAACTTTTGGTTGACCAATGGTTATGGAAACCCCTGACGGTTTTTACGGATGGTCCCACAAGCCCCGATGTTGTGTTCAACCAGACTTTTAAATAGGGGTATGCTGGTGTAATAATTGTCCACATATAGATTGTAGCCTTTTTGAAAAAATGGACTTATCAGCTCCCAAACAATTTTTCCAGATGTCCCCAGATAAGTAGGGCATCCTGGTGGGTTTAGTTGGCTGTCTTTCCCCTCGTATATGCGAAAAGCGGATGTGTATCCGGTTGAACTTTCGCACATTTTATAGAGCTTTATTCCAAACCTTGCCCTTTTAGATGGGATAAATTGCTTGAGGTGCAGTCTTCCTTTGAATTTTACAAGGGACTCATCTATAGAAATATTTTGTGTTGGGGTGTAGAGGCTTAAGAATTTTTCTGACAAATTTTCAATGATGGGTCTAATTTTATATAACCTGTCATGTTCTGGGGCATTTCTGGGCAGGCATTGACTATTGTCGTTAAAATGCCAAAACCGCATGAGCATTTCATAACGGGTCCTAGGCAGAATGACTGAAAACATAGGGGTGGCTTGAACAGGGTGGTTGGACCAGTAGGATCGAATGCTCGGTTTTTTAACAAGCCCCATGGCAAATGTAAGTCCTAAAAAATTTTTTATTTCCGGGACATTAGTTGGTGTCCATAAATTTGCCCTAGCATAGTAAGATCGGGGATTCTGGCTTATGAATTGGGATGCATATAAATTTGTTTGCACGACAATATGCTCTAGCAAGCTGTCTGTAAAAAACAAATTAAAAAAATGAATTGGTCCAAAATCTTCCACCTCCACATTTATAACAGGAGTGGCGTTGAAATCAGGGCTGAATGGAGCAGCCGAATCCGAAGCCTCCCATCTGGGAAATGCTAGATCATGTGGCAAAGCCCCTTGTACACTGGGGTGCGACAATTCACTAGTAGCAGGGACAGCGCTTGTACTGGGCAGTGTTCCCTGATTTGGAGACGTTTCTCCAGTAGCGCTATTTGCACCTATTGCTGTACTGGTCCTTGGGCTTGAGGATGGAACAGAATCACTGCTCATTTCTGAGCTCTCAGTGTCGCCGCTACTAAAGCCCTCAAAATCCATATCTCCATCTGAGATTGCGCTGTCATCAGTGTCAGAACACAGCAGGGCATACACCTCTTCTGCGGTATAAGTCTGACGGGCCATTTTATTTTTAGATTTTTTGACTGGACTGAACGGACCGGACTGGACTGACCGGACTGAACGGACCGGACTGAACGGATGGGACTGGACTGACCGGACTGATCTGACAGGACTGACTGACATGACAGGACTGACTGATCTGACAGGACTGACTGACTGATCTGACAGGACTGACTGACTGACAGATCTGACAGGACTGATCTGACAGGACTGACTGATCTGATAGGACTGACTGACTGACAGATCTGACAGGACTGACTGACTGGACTGATCTGACAGGACTGACTGACTGGACTGATCTGACAGGAATGACTGATCTGACAGGACTGACTGACTGACAGATCTGACAGGACTGACTGACTGACAGATCTGACAGGACTGACTGACTGACAGATCTGACTGACTGACAGGACTGACTGACTGATCTGACAGGACTGACTGACTGACTGATCTGACAGGACTGACTGACTGATCTGACAGGACTGACTGACTGATAGATCTGACAGGACTGACTGACTGATAGATCTGACAGGACTGACTAACCCTAACTCTTACTTTCTTTTTTCTTTTTTTTTTTTTACTTTCACAGTGGCAAGGCTGACACAGCTCTTGTCACACTGTTTCTCCTCTGCTCTCTCACTGAGATCGGAGGAGAAACAGTGTATTTATCAGGCAGATCGCCCGGGAAAGTTTGTTGCTAAAACAAACTTCCCTGGTGATCTCTCTGATTGGCTGGTGTGACGTTGACATCATCGAGACCTGAGCCAATCAGGTCTCGATGATGTCAGAGGTCACAGCACCGGGATCCCCGCCGCTCCTGAGGTATGTGGGGGGTCGCGATCGCCGACCACCAGCTGTCACTATCTTTTAAATGCCGCGATCGCTATGGATCTCGGCATCTAGAAGATAGGAACAGGTCAACATCATAGGGACCTGATCCATTCAGGTCCCCATGATGCCACATGTCAGAGCTATCGCTCTGAACCGGTACCGCAGCGCTAGCAGGACCCTGGGGGTCCTGAGCGCTGCGGGACCACCCACCGTTTTTAAACGTCGGCGCTGCACAGAGCTAGGGCAGCGCCGACGTTTATGTACAGTGGGCGGTCCTGAACCGGTTAATACAGATTGCAAAATGTTTACACTTAACACAAAAAACCTGATTTAAACAATAGGTCATTTTTTGATGATGCCTGTACACATGAAATATTTGCCCACTGAACTGGCATTTTGGCTATCCGCTCCTTCCTGTCTCCCCCAAACACATGAAGACTTGGTTTATCTGACAGGAGAATAAGAGGACTGGGAATTTGATTCCAATCTGCCCAATCTTTCTCTTTCCTGACACCTGTGATTGGGCCTGAGCTGGTCCCATCAAAATAAGTGGGTTCCGACTACTTTCAGGTAATGAGTATGGAAGCCTATAGTATGGAGGAGAACTAAAGGACAAGGTGATCAGTGGTGTTTTCAGGCATAAGCCAGCTCTCTAGTGTAAAGACCCTGCGGAAGGACACCCAATATCTCAGCTACTGCAGCTCCTGAGAGTATGAATTATTTGGTGAATACTTTTGATAAAGTAATATTTTTTTAAGTTCATTAGGTACTTCATTCCTCAGTCATGTTTTTAGTACCTACAGTGGTGGCCAAAAGTATTGGCACCCCTGCTATTCTGTCAGATTGCAATCACAAATTCTTTGGTATTATTATCTTCATTTAATTTGCTTGCAAGGAAAAAACACAAAAAGAGAATGAAGCAAAAATCAAATCATTGATCATTTCACACAAAACTCCAAAAATGGGCCAGACAAAAGTATTGACACCCTCAGCCTAATACTTGGTTGCACAACCTTTAGCCAAAATAACTGCGAACAACCGCTTCCGGTAACCATCATTGAGTTTCTTACAATGCTCTGCTGGAGTTGTAGACCATTCTTCTTTGGCAAACTGCTCCAGGTCCCTGATATTTGAAGGGTGCCTTCTCCAAACTGCCATTTTGAGATCTCTCCACAGGTGTTCTATGGGATTAAGGTCTGGACTCATTGCTGGCCACCTTAGAAATCTCCAGTGCTTTCTCTCAAACCATTTTATAGTGCTTTTGGAAGTGTGTTTTGGGTCATTGTCCTGCTGGAAGACCCATGACCTCTGAGGGAGACCCAGCTTTCTCACACTGGGCCCTACATTATGCTGCAAAATTTGTTGGTAGTCTTCAGACTTCATAATGCCATGCACACGGTCAAGCAGTCCAGTGCCAGAGGCAGCAAAGCAACCCCAAAACATCAGGGAACCTCCGCCATGTTTGACTGTAGGGACCGTGTTCTTTTCTTTGAATGCCTCTTTTTTTTTTCCTGTACACTCTATGTTGATGCTTTTTCCCAAAAAGCTCTACTTTTGTCTCATCTGACCAGAGAACATTATTCCAAAATGTTTTAGGCTTTCTCAGGTAAGTTTTGGCAAACTCCAGCCTGGCTTTTTTATGTCTCGGGGTAAGAAGTGGGGTCTTCCTGGGTATCCTACCATACAGTCCCTTTTCATTCAGACGCCGACGGATAGTACGGGTTGACACTGTTGTACCCTCGGACTGCAGGGCAGCTTGAACTTGTTTGGATGTTAGTCGAGGTTCTTTATCCACCATCCGCACAATCTTGCGTTGAAATCTCTTGTCAATTTTTCTTTTCCGTCCACATCTAGGGAGGTTAGCCACAGTGCCATGGGCTTTAAACTTCTTCATGACACTGCGCACGGAAGACACAGGAACATTCAGGTCTTTGGAGATGGACTTGTAGCCTTGAGATTGCTCATGCTTCCTCACAATTTGGTTTCTCAAGTCCTCAGACAGTTCTTTGGTCTTCTTTCTTTTCTCCATGCTCAATGTGGTACACACAAGGACACAGGACAGAGCTTGAGTCAACTTTAATCCATGTTAACTGGCTGCAAGTGTGATTTAGTTATTGCCAACACCTCAGGTAAGTTACAGGTGCTGTTTATTACACGAATTAGAGAAGCATCACATGATTTTTCAAACAGTGCCAATACTTTTGTCCACCCCCTTTTTAGGTTTGGTGTGGAATTATATCCAATTTGGCTTTAGGACAATTCTTTTTGTGTTTTTTCATTGAAGACAAATTAAATGAAGATAATAATACCAAATAATTTGTGATTGCAATCATTTTCAGGAAGAAACTGAGTATTATCTGACAGAATTGCAGGGGTGCTAATACTTTTGGCCACCCCTGTATTGAATTGAACTTTGCTTTATCACAAAATAAGTTCCCATAATCTCTTTACTTCGTATGTGACTGGTAAATTATATACAGTCTTCAAAAACTGTGCTTGCTTTTTTTATTTTGCCTTTTCGTACCAAAGATTGTTCTTTATAGCTTAAGGGATAAAATATTTTTTTTCCCAAAAGAAAAAAAAATCTACTATTTCGTTGTTGGCATAGCTGCCAAGTAGTAGTAGTGACTGTATTAGTGCAGAAATGCATTTTAACCCCTTAACAACATTAGACGTACTAATACGCGTCTGTGCCCTGGGACTTAAGAGCCAGACCCGTATTAGTACGTCATCGCGATCGCGCGCGCACACAGGCTGTGCGGGCGCGATCGCCGCCGGGTGTCAGCTGATTGTCACAGCTGACACCCGGTACTATGTGCAGGGAGTGGTCCTGCACCGCTCCCAGCACATTAACCCCCGCAATGCTGCGATCGAAGTCGATCGCAGCATTGCGGTGGCAAGGGGAGGTGATCGCAGATACTCACCTCCTCTTCCGGCCTCCAGCGCTGTCTGCCGTGGCCTCCAGGTTGTTGCCATGACGACCCGATGTCGTCATGACAACATCCTGGTCACCAGACAACAGGAAGATTGTTTGGACATGCGCAGTGCATCTCCAAACTATCTTCTCCCTGTCCAGCGCTGACAGCCTGCATAGCACAGGAATGGTGCTTCATTCCTGTGCCATGCAGGCGATCAGAATAAAAAAAAAGTGAAAATCCCAGAGTGGGACAGAGTAAAAAAGTGTAAAAACTGTCATAAAGTGAAAAAAAAATTTAAAAAAAATTGTAAAAATATTTAAAAAAAAATAAAAAAAATAATCCACCAAAAATAAAAATATAATGTACCCATCAATAAATATTATTATAAAAAAAACAATAAAAGTACACATATTTGGTATCACCGCGTCCGGAACAACCTGACCTATAAAACTGTCCCACTAGTTAACCCCTTCAGTGAACACAGTAAAAAAAAAAAAAAAAAATGAAGCAAAAAACAATGCTTTATCATCATACCGCCAAACAAAAAATGGAATAACACGCGATCAAAAAGACGAATATAAATAAAAATGGTACCGCTGAAAGCGTCATCTTGTCCCGCAAAAAACAAGCTGCAATATAGCTCCATCAGCCGAAAAATAAAAAAGTTTAGCTCTCAGAATAAAGCTATGCTAAAAAATATTTTTTTCTATAAAATTGCTTTTATTATGTAAAAGTGCAAAACATAGAGAAACTATATAAATGTGGTACCGCTGTAAACGTACTGACCCGAAGAATAAAGCTGCGTTATCAATTTTACCACACGCGGAACAGAATAAATTAAAAAAAAAAAAAAAACAATTCCTGAATTGTTGTTTTTTGTTTATTCTGCCTCCCAAAAATCGGAATAGAAAGCGATCAAAAAATGTTACATGCCTGAAAATGGCACCAATAACAACGTCAACTCATCCCGCAAAAAACAAGCCGTCACATGACTGTCTGACAAAATCTGGAAAAATTATAGCTCTCAAAATATGGCGATGCAAAAACTAGATTTTACAAAAAATGCGTCTTTTAGTGTGTGACAGCTGTCAGTCATAAAATCCCCATATGATTCTGATACCACTGTAATCGCACCGACCCGAAGAATAAAGTCGTCTAATCACTTATACCGCACGAGGAACGGCGTAAAAAATAAACTCTCGGGTTAGGGTTGGGCTACGGTTAGAGCTAGGGTTAGGGCTGGGTTTGGGGTTAGGGTTCTGATGGGGTTGTTATATTTTTCAAAAGTAAGAAAAAAAGATGACGATATGGCGACTAGTGTTGAGCGCAAGTGCTCGCTACTTGAGTTTGCATCGGGTGCTCAGGTATGCATTGAGTATCGTGGGTATTTGAGTGACATGCTCGAGTCTCCGCCGCATATGCTTCGTGGCCAAAAAAACTTTGCGGGGATTGCTTGCCATGCACGAGCGATCCCCGCATGTTTTTTTTTGGGTGTCTAATAACGGTGAAACATGCGGGGCAGGGACTCGAGCATGTCACTCAAGCACACGCAGTACATGGTGCATACCTGAGTACCCGATGCAAACTCAAGTAGCGAGCACTTGCGCTCAAGACTAATGACAACTTATTCAATATGATGACCTAATGTTATCAAATTCTGTGTCGTACCTCTGGGTTCAAAATGTTCACTATACACCTTAATAAAATCCTTGAGGGGTATAGTTTCCAAAATGGGGTCACTTGTGGGGGAGCTCCACTGTTTAGGCACATCAGGGGCTCTCCAAATGCGACATGGTGTCCGCTAACAAATTGAATGGAAAATCGGCTCAAATTGTTAGCGGACGCCATGTTGCGTTTGGAGAGCCCCTGCGTGCCTAAACATTGGAGCTCCCCCACAAGTGACCCCATTTTGGAAACTAGACCCCCCAAGGCACCTATCTAGATGCATAGTGAGCACTTGGAACCGCCAGGTGCTTCACAAATTGATTCATAAAAATGAAAGTGTTTTTTTTTCACTTTTTCATTTTTACGAATCAATTTGTGAAGCACCTGGGGGTTCCAAGTGCTCACTATGCATCTAGATAGGTGCCTTGGGGGGTCTAGTTTCCAAAATGGGGTCACTTGTGGGGGAGCTCCAATGTTTAGGCACATGAGGGGCTCTCCAAACGCAACATGGCGTCCGCTAATTATTCAAGCAAATTTTACAATCAGAAAGTCAAATGGCGCTCCTTCCCTTCCAAGCCCTGCCGTGCGCCCAGTGTTTTTTCCCCACATATGGGGTATCTGCGTGCTCAAGGGAAATTGCACAACAAATTTTTGGGTCCATTTTTTCTTGGTACACCTGTGAAAATAAAAAAAATTGGGTCTAAAGTAACATTTTTGTGAAAAAAGTTAAATGTTAATTTTTTCCTTCCACATTCCAAAAATTCCTGTGAAGCACCTGAAGGGTTAATAAAGTTCTTGAATGTGGTTTTGAGCACTTTGAGGGGTGCAGTTTTTAGAATGGTGTCACTTTTGGGTATTTTTTGTCATAAAGACCTCTCAAAGTGACTTCAAATGTGATGTGGTCCCTAAAAAATGGTTTTGTAAATTTTGTTGGAAAAATTAGAAATCGCTGGTCAACTTTTAACCCTTTTAGCTCCCTAACAAAAAAAAATTTTGGTCCAAAATTGTGCTGATGTAAAGTAGACATGTGGGAAATGTTATTTATTAACTATTTTGTATGACATATCTCTCTGATTTAAGGGCATAAAAATTCAAAGTTTGAAAATTGCAAAATTTTCAAAATTTTAGCCAAATTTCCATTTTTGTCACAAATAAACCCAAGTGATATCGAAGAAATTTTACCACAATCATGAAGTACAATATGTCACGAAAAAACAATCTCAGAATCAGGGGGATCCGTTGAATCGTTCCAAAGTAATTACCTCATAAAATGACAGTGGTCAGAATTGTAAAAATTGGCCTGGTCATTAACGTGCAAACCACCCTCGGGGGTTAGCTCTTTATTATAACAGTATTAGATGACCTATTTTTGAACAAATTGCTTTATATACTAAGGGAAAAATTGTAACCAAAGATGTATTTTTCGGTCGTGTCTTGCTATTTTAGTGTACAGAAAGCAGCTTTTGCTATAAAAACTGAGTAGTTTTAGATGCTTTGTGTATAACTGTTCATATCTTGTGATCATCAGTTAATGTTAACCAGATGACATGCAGGGGTAATTAAAAACCATAATCCTTTACTTTGTTAATCGTTCAGACAGGTTTGCTATTGGAAAGTGTGCGCAAATTATCATGATATGGCACGCCAGGTGCCATGTCTGTGCGCAGTGTCTAGCAAACAAAAGTTATATGTGTCCACTAGTGTTGAGCATTCTGATACTGAAATATCGGGTATCGACCGATATTCGCGGTATCGGAGTTCCGATACTGAGTTCCGATACTTTTAGAATATCGAATACCGGAATCGGAAGTTCCCATAATGCCTGCGCTCTGCAGTGTCTCTGAAGGATGACAAGCTGGATGGCAGCGCTCAGCTTACTGTACTTGTCATTTAGTGTTAAAGGATTTATTAAAAAAAATAATAGTGTTTTCATGCACCGTCTCTTTAAAAAAGCCGGCCGGCAATTCAGCGTCGGTACCCTACAATTTAGAATAGAAAGAATAGAGCATCACACATAGATTAGATAGATAGAAACATGTCAGTCACATATATAATAAGTACAGTGATAGTGTTGATTACTGTACTTGTCATTTCGTGTTAAAATAAAGGATTTATTAAAAAAAAAATTGGCGTGGGGTTCCCCGTAATTTTAGTCTCTAGCGGAGGTTAAGCAGACGGCTGGGGCAGATGTTTGAAGCCTGGGAAGGGGGTAATACCCACGGAGCTTCCCGGGCAACTAATATCAGCCCCCAGCTGAATATCTAGCCTTTACTAGCTAATAAAATGGGGGACCCCCCAAAAAATGACGTGGGGTCCCCCCTATTTTAATAGCTAGCAAAGGCTAGGCAGCCAGCTGGGGGCTGATATTAATAGCCCAGGAAGAGTGCCATGAATAAATAAATTCAATGGACGAGAGAGTTCAGAAGCTCCTTTCGAACAAGGGGTCCTATGTGCAAATGTAACATCACCTAGAATAAAGTTTTGAGTTGAAAACTGTTTGATTTCAGTTTGTAATAACCTGCTAATGCTTATAATTTAAAAAATGACCATATTTTTGTTCTTTATTAAAATGAAAAGGTTGAAAACTCTGCTGTGCATAATAATTTGAAACATGCATTTTGAGTGCAGTTTGAGTTTTTTATTTTTTTTAAAATATACTGTTATCATAGGCAGTTTGTACAAAAACCTTTCAATTGTACTCTAATAGTTATTTGACTGGAAAATTACAATGACTGCAATTCATATAAGTAATTTGAGAAAATATTATTTGCATAATAATTTGGAACACAGTGTAATGTCAGCTGACATCAAGCCCAGGTTAGTAATGGAGATGCGTCTATAAGACACCCCTATTACTAACCCCATAGTCAAAGTTAAAAAAAAACACAAACACCCAGAATAAAGTCCTTTAATTGAAATAAACACACAATTCTTTACTGTTCTAAATTAAACCCTACTTACCATCACGCCCATTCCAGCTGAAGCCAATGTCTTCTGCAATAAAAGTAAAATAATAAAGCAACCTCATCCTTACCTTTTCATGGTTCCCAGGACAGTTTCAGCTCTGCTACATTCACATGACAGGCTGGATCACAGCCGAAAGCTGCCATCCAGCTTGCCATGCCGCAGACACTGAGAAGCGCAGGCATGTGAATGTAGCAAAGCTGAAGCTGTCCTGGGAACCATGGAAAGGTAAGGATGAGGTTGCTTTATTATTTTACTTTTATTGCAGAAGACATTGGCTACAGCTGGAATGGGCGTGATGGTAAATATGGTTTAATTTAGAACAATAAAGAATTGTGTGTTTATTTCAATTAAAGGACTTTATTCTGGGTGTTTGTGGTTTTTTTTTTATCTTTGACTATGGGGTTAGTAATGGGGGTGTCTTATAGACGCCTCTCCATTACTAACCTGGGCTTGATGTCAGCTGGCATTATAAGCTGACATCAACCCCAGACCTATTACCCCACTGCCACCGCTACAGGGCAGTGGGAAGAGCGAGGCTAAGTGCCAGAATTGGCGCATCCTATGGATGCGGCATTTCTGGGGCGGCTGACGGCTGGTGTTTCTAGCCTGGGAGGGGGGCAATATTCATGGCACCCTTCCTGGGCTATTAATATCAGCCTCCAGCTGGCTGCCTAGCCTTTGCTAGCTATTAAAATAGGGGGGACCTCACGTCATTTTTTTGGGGGTCCCCCATTTTATTAGCTAGTAAAGGCTAGATATTCAGCTGGGGGCTGATATTAGTAGCCTGGGAAGCTCAGTGGGTATTACCCCCTTCCCAGGCTTCAAACATCTGCCCCAGCCGTCTGCTTAACCTTCGCTAGAGACTAAAATTATGGGGAACCCCACGCCAATTTTTTTTTTAATAAATCCTTTCTTTTAACACTAAATGACAAGTACAGTAATCAACACTATCACTGTACTTCTTATATATGTGACTGGCATGTTTCTATGTATCTAATCTATGTGTGATGCTCTATTCTTTCTATTCTAAATTGTCGGGTACCGATGCTGAATTGCCGGCCGGCTTTTTTAAAGAGACGGTGCATGAAAACACTATTATTTTTTTTAATAAATCCTTTAACACTAAATGACAAGTACAGTAAGCAACACTGTCACTGTACTTCTTATATATGTGACTGACATGTTTCTATCTATCTAATCTATGTGTGATGCTCTATTTTTTCTGTTCTAAATTGTCGGGTACCAGTGTATGCCGCTGCTGAATTGCCGGCTTTTCATGTAATACATTCTACATTATTCTTAGTTGTTTTCCTTCATGTAGAATTAACCTACAAGGAAAGAAAGGGTTTATTTTCATTCCGATATTTGTGTCCTATTGACTTGCATTGGTTTCCGGTATCGGAATCGGCGATATCCGATATTTTTTGGGTATCGGTCCGATCCAATCCGATCTGTTATTTCCCGATATCGGAAGGTATCGCTCAACACTAGTGTCCACCCATCTTCTGGAAATGGAGGGATGAAATCACTGCAGGAGGACAATATTCAGAGGGAACTGGAAAAATGTAATCTGTGCTGGCTGCATCTTTACCCCAATGGCTGGCTATGGCAGTACATCAGTGTCATCTAGTTATGTCTTCAAGGACAATTGGTCCCCTGAGTCATATATCTGTCAAATAGCAAGTACTTTTTCATGTTTTTTTCCCCAATATATCACAAAACAAGTATTATGGCATGTGTTGCCCAAAACATCTGACCTCATAAAACTCTTTTGAAGACTTTGACAGTGTTTGATAGTTGATATTACAAACCTATGCAGCCTTGCCATTGTAATAGTGGTTTATAGCATTTAAAGGCTACTATATATACATGCTGTTAAGATGCCAAATTATTGTTCCTTGCAGCAAACTGTCTTTTTAAAGCTTGGAATAGTTTCACATTAGTGTTTCCTAAATCGTAGAAATCAGCAGGTTACAGATGTATCATGTATATGAAGCTTTGAAAATCTGCTCTTAAGTGTGTGTTCACACGTAGTTTTTTTCTGAGTTTTTGAAGCAGAAACTTTACAATTTCCCAATCAAAACTCAATTTTTTTTTTAAAGAAGTTATCCGGGACTATTGTATTGTTTTCTTATGGGCCTAAGAACTGACAGGCAGGTATTTGCAACCTACCTGCCTGTTCTGCCCAGCACCAATCTCTGCCAACTTAGAGCGGTCCCAGATGATTATTAACAAGGTAGTTAGCAACTACTTGCCTGTCAGTTATTAGAAAAAAATAAAATAGTCCCAGATAACCCTTTGTGGTTTTGTAGAGTTTGTGCTCCTAGTGTGAACATAACCTAAAAGTGGAATGGGGCAGTAGAATTCAAAACTTCACATAATTTCAGTTTTGCTAGGCACTTCTGAAATTGTGGGTGTTTTTTTTTGTTTTTAAACCAGAGGAAAAAATTGCACCTCATCCCACTCAGTAATATGATATTGTGGTTCTCTGCTGCACCATACCACTCATTCTGATTAGGTGATAAATTGCTGCTTTATGTTGTGCTAATTATTCCCATGAACATTGCCTTCCTCGATTAACAATTTATACCAAAGATAATTATGGTTAATCCCCTGCATATTAGATGATAAGGCTTTAAAAGTATGTTGCTCTTGTTGGCCAAATGTATTGTTTATATACTGAAGAGCCATTTCTAGGTAAAATGGACTTTAGTCTTATCACAGTGGTTGTGTTCTACCAATATGTCAATTAGTGTAACTAAACCTTCAAGAGATGAATTGACACCATGTTGTATATACTGCATTTCCAGACCATACTGCCAGTGGCTTTACAATTTTGTTGGATTTTTTTTTTTTTTGGGGGGGGGAGGGGGCATATGTTTAGCAATTATAACTAGAGTTCCTTTAAGTCCAGTACTACTGTGATAGAGGTATCATGTTTTTTGGGTGTCTCATCTTTTGAAGGACAGTGACATCTCTGTATTACAACTATTTGATGTTGGTTTTTTTTTTTCATTTTATAAGTGAAGATTACATGTTTGGTATATATGTATATATGTAATGTACACTATTAGTTCCAAGGTTTATTTAGCGTTCACTACCTTAGTGTCCTTGTCTCTGGCAGGTCTTTTCCTTGTATATTACTATGATCACGGATATGCACCTGACCATAGCATCTGTAAATGAGATAATCTGTGTGTGATTATATAATACCTTATACTGCAGCAATCTATTAGAAACCAACCATCTATGACAGAGGGTGCTGCCCTGTAATAGTTTAGAATCATCAGTTTTCATGTGCGTTTTATAAAATAGAAGGGCTTCACATGAATAAAACAGTTCCTTAAAGGGAATTTGTCTACAAGTTTTTGCTAATTAATCAGCAGGGGATTGTCACTAGAAGTCTAGTTGTAAGCTATGTGTAACTATTCATGAGCACTGTGTAACCACGTCCACATCACTGATTGGCAGTTTTCTGCCTATGCACAGTGTATACAGAAAACTGTCGATCAGTGGTGTGGGCGAGGTTATAGTTATGCTCTGTGATTTTATCAAAATTTAAGCAAGAAACCCAGTAAAGTGACATATTGCTAGAATTAGGGCCTTTGTCCGTAAATCATGGAGCTCTCAGATTGGGGTAGCAAAAACATGGTGACTGATTCCCTTAAAGAAATTCCTTGTTGAAATTCCTGCCTCTTAGCACAGACAGTGACCTGAAATTAGAGTACAACAGCCACAAAAAGTAAATTAATTGGGAATAAATGTGTTTGGAATGAGCTCCTCTAATGCGAAGCCTCCAATATACTTGATGCTCACACTTTCCATGTGAATAGGCTACAGAGCTATGGAGGGGCAGGCAGAGAGGAGTTTAGTTTCTCTGCAGCCATTATACATACATCCTGATTTAACATAAAGTACAGTGTGTGGTAACTGTGAGCACTTTAAAACCCAAGAGTCTCACCCCTTCCAAATCTCCGGTCTGAACCAGGTTTCCTTTGGCAAGCTGAAGGCTACAATTCCAGCATATTTGAGTGTGTACATATTATTACACAGATGTACTGTATTATGTTCAGGGTTACTCAAAAATGACATAAAGCTGTATTTGGTCAAAGTGCATATGTAGATTAGAGCCAATCATCATCTCATATCATTTGGCTCAGGCAGTAACAGAAACCTACTAGTTCATGTGTGTGCCTCATAATTGTGTAATGAACTTTCCATGAACCAGCTGTGAATCCTCTGGATAAAGCCAGACTATTACTTGTGTATATACCGCCATAGTCACCCAGCCAGTGTCCTTGGGTTTTGGTTTGTATGTAAAACGTGTTATGTCTACATAGAGGATCTGATGATTTATTTGTGAATTCTCGTCATAATGTCCTTGGAAGTGTTTTTCTGGAACATTGAGTTACATTATTTCTGAAGATGCTCAAACATAGAGATGAGGGCAAGTGTATCATACAGACCGAAGATACGCTCACGTAAACTGTTGTAGGCTGCGTTCACACGCTGTGGCCACAGTGTGTAGTATGTTTTGTTTTTTTCCCACAATCATGGTAGAACGGAAATATGTTGTCATAAATTGCGTCCGCAAGTAGTGAACGAATCCTTAGGCTATGTTCACATGTTGCATTTTTTTGCTGTTTTTTTATGCAAATTTTAAGCTTCATTTTACAGTACCAGCAAAAGCTATGATATTTCAGAAATCTCATGCACACACATTGTTTTTTTTTCCTGAATGAATTGGAAAACTGCTGCGTTTCTGAAAACTGCAGCATGTCTCTTCTTTCAGCATTTTTGCAGCGTTTGTGCAAAAACACAACAAAAATTCAGCAAAAAATACTGGTATCAGGTTTTGCTGTGTGAAAAAAGCAGGTACAGCAGAATGTGAAACGCATTTATTTTTGTGATCTTCACAGCTTTTAACCATAATGTCTTGGTCTCCTCACCTTAGAATGGCAGTTAGGATTAGTACAGTTTAATTAAATTTAGTGATATGCATAAAGTAAACATTGGCTGACCAAGGTGTGAAATTAAACAATACCCAACCAACTCAAGGACTGACCAAATTGTGAAAGTAACGTGTCCTACAATCTCAATGCTCTGCCAATGTCTTAGGAAAACAACTCCTGATCAATTCACCCCCCCCCTGTTATGTTTGTAATTGTGTATTTTTTCATGAACTCATGTAAACTTTTTCTTTTTTGTTCAGAATAGTCACTATTTCTTCACATATAAAAATATTTTCCCACTACACTAAATAAATTGATCAAATTGCCTTTTTTTCCAAAATAATTTTATGGGTCTTTCATTCGTGACCTAACACCTTGCATTGTTCATGCTTCTGTGGTGGAAGCAAAGCTGAACTTTGTGATCCTAAAGTATGCAGCTAAACCTGCTTTTTGTAAGCAGCTTCTTTACTGCCAAGAGAGCAGGTTTTGCCTGCAGAAAAAAAAGCAACAAAAACGCAACGTGTGAACATAGCCTTACAGTTTCTTGTATATGGTAATTAAGCTGGATACAATGTAGATTATTTTATGAAATACTGGCACCTGTGAAACATTTCCTATTATTAATCATAATTAATGTGTTCACATGAAATCAAGCCACAAGGGTTATTAAAATATAGGATTTGTGCCAAAAAGAAAAATATAACCATTTTAAGTAAACTTCTCTCCTTTGGTTTCTAATTCATCAAGCTGGCATATGGGTAATTTCACCATCAAAGGATGGATACGGCTCCTTCATTCATAGCTAGAAGTGACAATTCTGGAATTATGTACAAACATTATTGTGGGCGTTCAATAAAAGGATTCTTTGGTATTAAAACAAAAGATTTCTTTTTAAGTCAATCACACCAGTTCACACTCATTTTGCACTTTTGCATGTCTTTACTTTACCATTCCTTTAGACAGGCACCAAATGTACAACCATAATTCAATATAAGTTGTGATGTTGTGTAAATATAAAGAAAACAAGAATGCAATGATTTGAAGTCTTATAGCCATATTTTATTCACACCAGATGATAGAACATATAGTAGAAGATAAAAGTTACACATTTTTCCATTTCATTTGCAAAAAATAATTATCTAATTTACAAACTGAGATGAGTTGCTGCCATCAAAGTTTGGCCAGGGCCATAGCGGTTATTTCAATGCAGTTCTGCCTGAGGGCACGTGGCTCACAATCATCCAATATTGATCGTCCGCTTTGTCTCTTGTGCACATGGATTTCTCCAGAATCTCTGAATCTTTTGATGAAATAATGTGCTATAGGTGGTGGGATATTGAAAGTTTTTGCAATTTCAGGTTGATGAACATTTTTCTGAAATTGTTCCACAATTTTTAGACACAGTTGTTCACAGATTGGTGAACCTTTGACAATCTTTGCTTCTGAGAGACTCTGCCTTTCTAACATGCCCTTTTTATACAAATTCACATGATTACATAGTTACATAGTTACATAGTTAGTAAAGCCGAATAAAGACTTGCGTCCATCAAGTTCGACCTGTTAGTTCTGTAATTGCTAAAGTTGATCCAGAGGAGGGCAAAAACCCCAAATGACTTAGCCAATCTTCACCTGAGGAAAAATTCCCTCCCGACTCTGAAACCAGCAGTCAGAATAAATCCCTGTATCAACCTACTATTTTATTCTATTTTTAAGTATATGCAGAAATCTGCCTGGTATCTAGAAAAGCATCCAGTCCCCGCTTGAACTGGTTTAGTGAATCCGACATTACCGTCTCCTCACTCAGTGAATTCCATATTCTCACTGCTCTTACCGTAAAGAACCCCTTCCTATGCTGGTGCTGAAACCTTTTCTCTTCCAGTCTTAGTGAATGCCCTCTTGTTACCGTAATATCCCTCCTTTTGAACAAATCCCGGGCAAGGTCTCTATACTGTCCCCTAACATATTTGTACACATTTATTATGTCCCCCCTCAACCTTCTCTTTTCCAGGCTGAATAGTCCTAGTTTTGCCAACCTCTCTGGGTATTGCAGTCCCTCCATTCCCTTTATTAATTTTGTTGCCCTCCTTTGTACCTTTTCAAGCTCATTTATATCCTTTCTATATATTGGGGCCCATAACTGAGCACAGTATTCCAAGTGTGGTCTGACCAGTGCTTTGTACAGTGGAAGAACAATGTTCTCATCCTTTGCAGCTATACCTCTTCTGATACATCCCATTACCCTGTTTGCCCTTACAGCAGCGGCCTGACTTTGGGCACTCCAATTTAGTTTGCTATCAATCAAGATGCCCAAGTCCTTCTCCATCTCTGAATTCCCCAATGGTTTCCCATTCAGTGAGTACTGGTGACTTCCATTTTTCCTTCCCATATGTATGACCTTACATTTCTCCTCGTTAAACCTCATTTGCCATTTAATGCTCCACCTACCCAGCTTATCCAAATCCCTCTGTAGGTCTGCACTGTCCTCTTTTGTATTAATTGTTTTACATAACTTTGTGTCATCTGCAAATATTGATATTTTACTATTTATCCCGTTGACTATGTCGTTAATAAAGATATTAAATAACATTGGGCCTAGTACCGACCCCTGTGGTACCCCACTAGTGACGGTTACCCAATCTGAGAATATTCCATTTATAACCACCCTCTGCCTTCTATCCTTTAGCCAGTTAGCTACCCACTTGCAGACATTTTCCCCCAGCCCTATCATTCTTATTTTGTATACCAACCTATTATGTGGCACGCTATCGAACGCTTTTGAGAAGTCGAGATACACGATATCCACTGGTTCCCCCTGATCTACTCGAGAGCTAACCTCCTCGTAGAAGTCAATCAGGTTTGTTTGGCAGGAGCGATTCCTCATGAATCCATGTTGGTTCGGGGTTAATAGATTATTAGCATTATTAGTTAATAGATTATTAGCATTAGATTAAGTTGAAAATTAACCCTTGAGCTATTTTTCCTTAGTACCGCTTACTTTCTCAGACTTTTGTTAACCTTGTCCCAATTTTTTTTTTTCGATGCCATTCATTTTTAGATGAGTTAATTTTTTAAAATTAAATAGAAAAATGTCCAACTTTCTTCTTGTGATCTGTGTTCTGTTGTGAATAAAATATTACTATGGGAGATTTCCAAATCATTCCATTCTTATTTTCATTACATTTTACACATTGTGCCAACATTTTTGGAATTGTACAGCATTATTATGCAAAGTATTTTAGGTTACCTTCAACTAAGAGCACTGATAACCATTTCTAACAAGTGTGCTAGCCATTAATATGGAAATAGTGTGGCATTATATATGTACAATATATAAAGAAGTTTCAAATATTTTAGTATGTTTACCTTTGCAATGTATTTTGTTTTTGTTCTTTACCTTTACACCCATTTTTTTTTTTATTTGTTTTCACCGTTTCTTTCTTTATGTAAAGGTGATACTGGTAGTTTATGGTAGGTAACAGAGCTAATTTAGTATGAACTCTTCTCAGGGGATCCGTTCTGACACTCTACCTCATTCTACTCGATGTTCTCCTTGAATAGTGAATGTAACTCATATTTTCTGCTTTACTATAATTCTTTTATTATTGTGTTCTGTTAAATATTTTTTTACATTGTTTTTTTTATATAAATAGAGAATGGTTTTAGCTGTTTTACTCTGCCTTTTGTTTAATTATTCATTTTATTGGAGAAATGAATTGCTCCATGAGTCTTGCCAAAAAGTATAACTATTGAAATGCCAAATGTTTGTTTATGCTGTGATAAGTCAAAATATCAGTGAGTTGCACAGTTCTAATAAAGTTTTTTTTTTTTTTATTAAACTTGGATGAATTATGGTGTTAATTATTTCATTAATCTATTCCAACTTAAAAATGTTAAAGGGGTTGTCCGGTCAAAGTGATAAGACTGCAGTCACTCTGTGTGACTGCAGACTTATGACTCCCCCCAGCGCTCGCACTGTGCGCCTCTGGGATTTGCGGGTTTCAGACCCAGTAATAGAAGGTATGTAAAAATTATACATACCACCGGCCATTCAGCGCCACCTCGCTCCAGATGTATGAATTTCCCCAGTGCAAGCTCTGTGCGCTACGGGGATTCGCCAGTATGAGACCCGGGACCGGAGGGTATGTATGCACAATATACATACCCCCAAGAGGCCACACCCCGTCTAGTGACATGGACGGCCAGTGGGGGCATCCGACTAGAAGGCCTCGCTCAATACAAGTTTATGTAGAGCTAGACCACGCCCCTTGGCCGGGGGTATGTATAGCACATACGTAACCTCCGGTACCGGGTCTCATACCGTCGAATCCCCGCAGCGCACAGTGCGTGCGCTTTGGGAAATTTATAAGTCTGCAGTCGCACAGAGTGACTGCAGACTTATCACTTTTGACCAGACAACCCCTTTAAGTGTTTTTCTAAGTTTAGTAAATCCTATGAAAACATTGGAGGTTTAGCAATTATTTTAAAGGTGCATATTTTTTCCATCCATGGATATATATGCGATCTGTGGACATTATTGCTTCTGTGTGTGCCAGGATTTTCAACCTTGAAAGCCCCAATATTTTAATATAAATCCAAATTATGGCTCTATTATTGTGCGCATCTAAAATGGTGAAAGTATTTTCGAAAATATAACATATGATTCCACTAGGAGGTTTCTGAAGATATGACATTCTAATATATGTGTTCACCCATGTCTTTGCGTACAATTAGCCATTCTCCTCACCTGGCCAGGAGGGAGGGTTGAGGGGTGTGGATGAGATCCTATATATCAGATCCAAAAAGACTGATGGTTTGCGAAAATATTCACTCCCTTGGCTTTTTACTTACAGGTTCATCTCACTAAATTAGAATATCATTAAAAAGTTAATTTATTTCAGTTCTTCAATACAAAAAGTGAAACTCATATATTATATAGAGTCATTACAAACAGAGTGATCTATTTCAAGTGTTTATTTCTGTTAATGTTGATGATTATGGCTTACAGCCCATGAAAACACAGAAGTCATTATCTCAGTAAATTAGAATAGTTTATAACAAACAACTTGAAAAATTATTTTAAAGTCCGAAATGTTTTTCTACTGAAATGTATGTTTAGTAAATGCACTCCTTTTTCGGGCTCCTTTTGCATCAATTACTGCATCAATGCGGCGTGGCATGGAGGCGATCAGCCTGTGGCACTGCTGAGGTGTTATGGAAGCCCAGGTTGCTTTGATAGCAGCCTTCAGCTCGTCTGCATTGTTGGGTCTGGTGTCTCTCATCTTCCTCTTGACAATACCCCATAGTTTCTCTATGGGGTTAAGGTCAGGCGAGCTTGCTGGCCAATCAAGCACAAAGATACTGTTGTTTGTAAACCAGGTATTGGTACTTTTGGCAGTGTGGACAGGTACCAAGTCCTGCTGGAGAATGAAATTTCCATTTCCAAAAAGCTTGTCGGCAGAGGGAAGCATGAAGTGCTCTAAAATTTCCTAGTCGACGGCTGCGCTGACTTTGGTCTTGATAAAGCACAGTGGACCTACAACAGCAGATGACATGGCTCCCCAAACCATCACTGATTGTGGAAACTTCACACTAGACCTCAAGCAGATTGGATTGTAGGCCTCTCCACTCTTTGTCCAGACTCTGGGAGCTTGATTTCCAAATGAAAATTGTAACTCTGGGACCTTGTGAAGTGTGTCAATGACAGTCTTCTGGACATCTGTCAAGTCAGCAGGCTTCCCCATGATTGTGGAGCCTACTGAAACAGACTAAGGGACCTTTTTAAATGCGTAGGAAGCCTTTGCAGGTGTTTTTTGTTAATTATTTTAATTTACTGAGATAATGACTTTTGTGTTTTCATGGGCTGTAAGCCATAATCATCAACATTAACCAAAATAAACACTTGAAATAGATCACTCTGCTTGTAATGACTCTATGTAATATATGAGTTTCACTTTTTGCATTGAAGAACTGAAATAAATTAACTTTTGGATGATATTCTCATTTAGTGAGATGCATCTGTATTTTGCGATATTACAATCTGTGTTAAAATATTTTTGTAATCTGATTTGTGTATGATGCACTCATCACTAGTGCTGATGCAAGTGCTCTTTGCTCTGGTATACACCGAGTATCGCAGGTGCTTGAGTGACATGTTTGAGTCCCCGCGACTGTCAGACAGCCACAACATCTGGGGATTGCTTGTGTTTGCCAGGCAATCCACACATGTTTTGTGGCAGTCTAACAGCCGCGAAACATGCTAACGCGGGGACTCGAACGTGTCACCGCGTACTCTATGCGTACCCAAGCACCCTAGGCAAACTCGAGTAACGAGCACTTGTGCTCATCACTAATCAACACTAAATAGTCTAAGATGGTGAAGTGAGAAAAATATAAACATAAATTACATTTATGGGATCCAATATATTAAAATTGGCATGTGCATATATATTCAACCAACGGTGTGAAATACAGGGACATCCGACTGTCCACATCTAATGTGGGTAAATGAACATTCGTTAAAATGAACCAGGCGTGGATCCCAAACGATTGTCCATACCTTTGGATGACTAGACAACTATAATAGCCGCACCCAGCCAGCCTTCAACTCTATTTGCCATTTGTTACATTTGGGAGCCTCCTCCCCAAATAAAAAAAGCTGTGTTCGCAACTTCCTCCTCCGCGTCTTCTACCTACACAACCACATCCACCTCCTAATCCACTTGGACCTATTCCTTCTGGTTCAAGATTCTTATTTTTTATTTCTACTATGCTTAGCGTAGAGACAGGATGCAGCTGTATTGAGGAACAGCATTGGGTTTTGCGTGTGCACAGTTTTACAAAAACACTGTCTGTGTACTCTGCACACATGTCTGTTATAGTACCGTGCGTAGCCGCTGTGTGTATTCCCCATGTCTGTGGGAGTAATGTGCCTTTAAGCCACTGTGTGTATTATTGAACCCATATCTGTGGGAGTAATGTGCTTTGGAGCCGCTGTGTGTACTCTGCAACCCTGCCTGTGGGTGAAATTTATTATTCACTTCTGTGGAGGAAATGTATAAATATGCTATGTGGATGAAATTTTTAACTGGACTGCCGGTAGAAAGCCTCGCTGCGGACCGTCAGCTCGATCCAAAATCATATTACCAGCTTTTCATTTGCGGCATTTGTAACATACGCTACTAGAGAAGATATTTTTGAGCTGTGGGAGTACTGTGCCCCATTGTCTGGGTGTGAAATTTTTAATCCTCTTTCTTAGGGAAATGTGGAAAAATGCTCTGTGAGTAAAATTAGTTATCAGCTTCTGTGGGATAAATGTGGAAACCTGCTCTGTGAGTGAAATTTGTGATTCGCTTCTGTAGGATAAATGTGGGAACATGCTCTGTGGGTGAAATTTGTAAGCTGCTAATGTAGGGGTACTTTGCCCCATGCTCTGTGGGTGAAATTTGTAAGCTGCTAATGTAGGGGTACTTTGCCCCATGCTCTGAGGGTGAAATTTGTAAGCTGCTAATGTAGGGGTACTCTGCCCCATGCTCTGTGGTTGAAATTTGTTATCTTCTAATGTAGGGGTGGGTACTCTGCCCCATGCTCTGTGGGTTACATTTTTAACTGATCTGGAAGTAGTAAGCCTCAGTCTCTGTGAGGGCACTGTTAACATTTTTATGTTATTCATTTACTTCCTATTTTACCATGATTGCTATGGTGAAAGAACCGATTCAAGTCATTTTCCTTTCCACATTTGTTTGCAGGGCAATTGTCCTGCACCACGAAGCCATATGCTACCTGAAATCAGTCGTCCAGTCAGTCTGTATAAAAGACTGATGGTGGCAGCGAGTAGTCGTGGGTTATTGTGGAATTAGCAGTTACCGTACCGAGGGTATATACACATATTCCATTCGCTGGAATCGGAGGTGTATAGACCATACACTCACTGTTAGTTTCCCAATAACCGGCCTATTAATGGACACGGCCTGCGGCCACATGTTGATCGTCGGTCATTCGCGTAATTGTCTGCATGGTATGGGACAGCAGAGAGCTGTTCGTGACAAAAAGATAACAGTGGGTGGATCTGCGTGACCTTTCAGGTTGTGATCTTTGAAAGACTGTCATTTTGATATTGATTTTCATGGTAACAACACCAGTCTCATCAGATTTAAGAGACATAATGAGTTTTGCAGTGCGTAATGTGAAAGCTGCTAACAGATCCACTTTTAAGATGTATTCCCATCTTAAACATTTGTGTCCGTAGAATATGCTGTAAAGGTCTGACAAATGCCGTTTTCACTTATATAGTCCACACCTGTTTTCAGGATGGGTGTTCTCTATCCTGCTTTTAGTGTTGAAAATTGTTTTTGTGATGAAAATAATTTCAATGCATTTTTTTCTTGCTTTGATGTTTTTTTTTCTGGTTCCATTAACCTTGGCGCATGCCACTCATTTACTTTCAGGTTTGGGGTCATGTAGCCAGTTCAGCTTAGTACAATTATAACTTTACATTGTGGTTTCCCATTCCCACCATCTTTCTCCTACCACTATACCTCCTTGTTCTGTAAGGCCAACGACACCTCCTTTTTCCATTTCTATCCACTGAATACATCTCTTGCTGCATTAATATATTCTATTCCCATTACATCCCCTTGCACCAGGTCCACCTTTCCATTTGTGATGGGCTGGAGGCTACTGAATGGTGCATGGTGTGGAGTTATTGCGGGGTAAGTAAGCGACTATGGAATATGACCGTCCTCTATGATCTGTGATATGCAGGAACTTTAATGGAGGAGACTACACTTGGGTTACAGAGAAGTAGCTGATGATGTTTTCCCTATCCCATGTACAACACATAATTGATGATGTGGTGCATATTGGGGCAGTGACATTAGTCTTGGGAAGCCATATGACAGATGGCCATAACATCACTGTCATGATGGAAAAGAATCAGCAGCAAGATCATGTGGACCAGCTCCCCACAAAAAAAATCTGATTAATTCTTCATTCCTTGTTATTTGTAACATTCACCACAGCAGTCCAAAATTAAAATAGTATCAGAAGAGAGAGCAGAATATAAAGAAGACACAGACGCAATGAATAGAGTTTAATAATTTTTATTCTTATCATCAAATTTAGTTTAATTTAATCATCCAGTGCCATTAATAGGATTTACTGCATAAAAGGATGTGAACCAGAGGAAGGCAAAACAACCCCATGAGTGGGGAAAAATTCCTTCCTGACCCCAAGTACTGGCGATCGGCTAATCCCTGGTTCACTGCAGTGTCAGCTCTGGATGGGGCCCTGTCACACCTTTTATACATATAGCATACTTATATTTCTATCTTATCTTCATATCTAGACTATTTAAAGCTTATGTCTAACTAAGGGGGCACTTACACTGTTCGATTATCAGGAATGGGCGTTCTTAGGAACAGTTATTTTCCGATAATTGTGCAGTGTAAACAGGCAGGCGATCACCCAACCAACAAACAAAAGGTTGGTTGCTTAATAATTATGTGCTCGTTCTGCCCCACGTGTGTATGTGGTCTGCAGCCGCACTGTGTGGCCGTACCCTGAGACTGATGTCAATCTGATTAGGTAGAAATTGTAAAAATATCTGTACATGTATAGGCACCATTTTTGTTATCCCATTCATATGCTCTAATTATGTGTCTTCAGAATTCACCATAGCTGTTTGATTGGGTTCAGATCAGAAGACTTGGCCACTGAATCACGTTCATCCTGTTCTTCAGAAAAGCAACAGATGTGTGTTTTGGATCGTCATGTTGGAAAAGAGCATGTCTACAATGGCACTGAGTGATAGTAGCATTTTATCTATCAATATAGAGCAGTACATCTGTGAATTTATAATACCCTCCACGAACTGTAATTCCCCTACATCAGCAGCACTCATGTAGCCCCACATAAGAACACTGCAATCACCATGTTTCACTGTAGGCTCCATGTATTCTTCTAAATTCATTGTTCTAAATGCATGGAACCTACTGTGAAACATAGTGGTGACTGTGTCCTTATGTGGGGTTACATGAGTGCTGCTGGTGTCGGGGAGCTAGATTTATTGAGGGTATTATACATTTTTAGATGCACTGCTCTATAGTGATATAGAAGATATTACCATCACCCCGTGCCCTTTGTAGACGTGCACTTTTCCAACATGACTATTATCCAAAACACATATCTTAGGTCATCATTGCATTTCTGAAGAGAAGAGAGTGAACATGATTTAGTGGCAAGCATGTCTCCTGATCTGAATTCAATCATAGACCTATGGTGAATTCTGAAGAGACCTATACTTACCTATACTTATTCTTTATTATCTCTACTTACCTATGCTTATCCTTTTTTCTTTTTTTTATTGAATTTTATATATACCTATCCTTTCTTACCTATATTTACCCTTTCGTACCTATACTTAATCTTTTTTACTTATACATATCCTTTTTAACCTATACTTACTATTACTTACCTATGCTTATCCTTTCTTACTTATACTTATCTTTTCTCACCTATACTTATGTCTTTTATTTTTTTTGTCGAATTTTAAAAATACTTATCTTTTTTACCTATACTTATGCTTTTTACCTGTTTTACCTATAATTTTAGTTTCTTACCTATATTTATCCTTTCTTACCCATGCTTAACCTTTTTTGAATTTTGTTGAATTTTAAAAATACAAAAAAATTCTTACCTATTGATATCCTTTTTTTCCCCTATACTCATCTTACCTAAACTTATCCTTTTTTACTTTTTTTTTTATACTTTATGCTTACTTACACGCATCCTTACTTACCTATCCTTATCTTTTTTTTCTTCTTTTTATTGAATTTTTAATATTCTTATCCTTTTTACCTATACTTACCTATACTTATAATTTTAGTTATCCTTATGGTGGTCCCTGATGATGTTGGACATCCGATCTTCTGATCTTCTCTGCATGGTCTTCTGGAAGCTCAGGTACACAGCTTGCTCTGATATTATTGAGCTGGTGTCTTGTTGAGGGTTTTCTAGTTGGCAAATGAAAACCCTCTGAATACAGCCTGGTCCTCTGGTGTTATCGATAATGCAGCCTCTGCCGCTTGGATCTTGTCAAGCTTAAAAGCGCGGAACCTGGGTTTAGGCTTAGTTGGCTACAGAAAAAAATGCAGAAAAAAGTCATGGTGAAATTGGTGACTAATCAAAACAGTCTCAACTTGAAGTATTGAAAAAAAATTAAAGGAATGTTTTCAAATGTAAATATTATATCTTACAATATCAAAACCAGCACCACAAGCATTGCAGTTCAAGTCTAATCACTTCAATGAGCTGCAGTGCCACTAATAATCTCTATGGCCAATCATACGTCTGTGTCATCATGTATAGGTTGCAGAATTACATGCAATAGCTCAATTATGGTTAGAACGAGAGGTTTCTAAATAAGTACAATCATTACTTGTCACTTCATCTCTGAACACTTTGACCTGTTAACAGAAACTTTCCGAATTGGGACAGCTCTATCAATTTTGTTTTTGACAAAATTGGTTCTTGTTTTTTTGTTTTATTTTTCTTCTGGGCAAAATCAGCAGTGGAGGCTATAAAAAGAAGTATTATTGAAAATGTAAACTAATCTTTAGATTCACTTGCAAGTCTGTCTAAAAAAATTATCAAAATGTTGTGAACTGGTCCTTATGGAGAGCCCATTTCAATTTTTTTTAGTGAAGGGTTGTCTTCTCTAGCTCCAGCTACTGATGCTTATGTAATTCTTTGCCAGATTAAATGGCTTGCACCTGACAGAATATATAACTAGTTAATTATCTGCATATAGCCTGCAAAAGAGTCTGAAAGAAGTGCAATAATATAGATGAGACATGCACCGTTAATAAATTAAATTGTCCAATCAGCCTGATCATCTATAATAGTAATGTAAAGATTAACGCCATCCAAATAATTTTCCAACCCTGACATTAAACATAATGTATCACAGAGCCAAAAGCATGAAAGATTGTGGGAGAGTATCTTATTCAAATGCATGTGACAATTCTGTACATATACTTACTACATGGATGTATGGTGGGGCCATCCTAAGGGCTTCCACTGAGACCCAATCAATTCGCTGGAAGAAGGGGTGTTCTCGGATGTTACCATTGACTCCTAATCTCTGGACAGGATCTTCCTGGAGGAGCTGTTCAATGATGTCTTTGGCGCCGGAGGAAGATTCATCAAAGAGTGACGGATGGTAGTTACACTCACTGGTCAGCATTTCGTTTAAGATGACACCAAACGAGTACCAGTCTACTCCGGCATTATACTCCTCCTTGTCCAGGATCTGCCATAGAGAAGCATTATTAGTAGTGCTACCTCTTGTATGTCACCGTACTTATATGTCACTCATATTGTTATGTGAGTCCATAGACAATGACAGTACGTCTTACTACATAAGTTTAAGTACATTGTTAAGTACATTGTTTTCGTTTTTTCCTCCCCTTCTTCCAAGAGCCATAACTTTTTTATTTTTCCATGCACTTAACCGTATGAGGGCTTGTTTTTTGCAGGACGGGTTGTACTTTTGAATGACACCAATCATTTTATTATGTGATGCACTGGAAAGCGGAAAATTTTTTCCAAGCGAGTTGAAGTTTCAAAAAAAAAAAGTGCAATTTCAATTTGTTTTCTTAATTTACCATGTTCACTATTCGGTAAAACTGACCTAGCAATTTGATTATCCAGGACAGTACAATTACACAGATACCAAAAGTATAGTATTTTTTTTTTTAAGTGGTGAAAAAAAATTCTGACATTTGTAAAAATAAAACCCTTTGCTTGTGTCGCCCTTTGTGACACCCCTAACGCTTTAAATTTTCAGGATATTGTGCTGTGTGATGGATTATTTTTTGCGCCCTGAAATGACTTTTTATTGATACCATTTTGGGGTAGATACAGTGTTTTAATCACCTTTTATTGCATTTTATTACAATGTTGCAGTGGCCAAAAAATGTAATTCTGGTGTTTTGATTTTTTTCACATTATGCCTTTTACTGATCAGATTAATTAATTTTATATTTTGATAAATGCTGGTTTTCACAGGAGTACTGACATGACAAGCACGGAGATCTTCAAAAACCCCTGACTGTCATGGTAGCCCATCGGCGCCCTGTGATCATGTCATGGGCGTGCCAATGAATGTGTGGAAAAAAGCGCGTCCTTGTTAGCGCGCCCGGCACGTGTTAAATGCCACTGTCAGAGATTGAAAGCGAGATTTAACAGGTTAACAGCCGCAGGGGGAGCAGTGTTATACACTATCCATGTAGACATGCAGGCTAGGAGGAATAGGAGACGTTGCTCCTCCCATTTGGTGATTGTGGGGTACATAGCAGTGAAGCACCCAGAGTTCACACATTTTTCACCTGTTCTGGGGATTGGTGATATATTGACAATCCTTTAAAAGGGTTTTCCAGTACTTTTATATTGATGACCAGAACAGGTCATCAATATAAGATTGGTGGGGGCCAACACCCAGCAGTCCCACTGATCTGCAGATCTCTGTACTACCCACTAAACAGTACAGAGGTGCGATGTTCTGCTCTGTTTACATCAGGTTTCCGCCAAAGGTAAGAACAGCTAATCAGTGTGATCGGACCCCAAATGATTTTATATTGATGAACTAGCCTAAATAAAGCTCATCAATGTGAAAGTAACCAAAAAAACTTTTAAATACAAAAAATAAAAACATTCTATTCTCACCTCAGGAGCCATGTAACCCACGGTCCCAGCGAAACTGGTGGCTGTCCGGTCTCCGTGCATGTTCTCAAGTGCAAGACCGTAATCCGTGATCTTAACGTGGCCCGTATCAGTCACCAGGATGTTCTCGGGCTTTAGGTCTCTGTAAGAAAAAGAAAAGTAACCTGAGTATAAAGTAAGTGTTCTTCCTATATCTGTGGTGAAATGATGGCATACGAGAATAAACATATTTTCTCTTAGTGTTGCACTTTCCTATGAGATAACTCCTTTACTGTATTCCCTGTACCACTGTAGGGATCACTGTGTTACATGTGACGGCCGCTCAGCTGCAGCTTCCTGACAGTGATACCATATAGGACTACTAGACACCAGATACAGGGCATCAGTCTGCAGGTCACCAGGGTGGAGGGACTGCGTGCAGCTAAGCTTTAAGGTCTCGTGCACATGATCATATTTTCGGTCTGAATGCGATGCAACAAAACATCGGATAGCACTCGGACCAATATCATTCTATGGGCCGTGTACATGTGCGATTTTTTTCCTCTCACCGATCGCAGCATTCCCGAGTTGGATCAAATGAACAGGTCACACTCGGCCATGCAAGTCAAAGAGTCCATGGAAAACATCGGACTGCACTCGGATGATATCTGAGTGCAGTCCGATTTCCAAGGACTGACAGAATGGAGAAGATGGAGATTTTTTTTTCCATCTTCTCGTCATCAAAAATAAATTTGATCACACTGATCACACTCTAATTTAATTCTGTTCAGAGTTTAATGAAAGTGTGATGTGCATAATCATCCAGATTCTCTTAGATGAGAGACTATACGCTGGTGTGACCCAGCCTCACACTGACTACATTACCTGTGGATGATGCCCTTAGAATGGAGGAACTGGATCCCACACACTAGTTCGGCGGCATAGAATCTGACAAAGAGAAAATGAATAAGTATCAGATCCCATAGAAAGTAAACTTGGGAATTCATATTAGTCAATAGGAGCATTATTCTATATTATTCCCTCATAGGACCATTTTCTATCATTACACTAAGCATTTTCATTTCAGTTACTTTACCCAACAATCAGAATGAATCTGAGCTCCTGAAGAGACTGTTATAAAGTATTTCCACATTCAGAAGTAGAGAGACTCTCAGGACCGACAAGTCAGTAGTGGAAGTAACACTGTGACCTTCAGTATCTAACTGGTCTTTTATATACAACGTGGATTAGAGTTTTTTTTAAGGGGTTATGTGATCTCAGAAGAAAAGTCTGCAGTCACTCTATGTGACTGCCGAATCGTGACGTGTAAAAAGCGCATACTGTCACTATTGCAGTCTCGGGAATACATGTCTGAAAATTACATACTTATGCTTATATGCCGACTATACTCGGGAACGTCTCTCAATTCTCTCCTATTGAAAGAAGCCGGTGAGACTAGTCGACATGTGATCACAAGTATGTAAATTGTACACGTGTGATAAAAGGATCGCCCACCTGAATGGGGAATACAGGGAAATCGGGACCATTGCTCACAATTTGGCAGCCTGCAGTCTTGTAGAGTGACTGCTGACTTTTCTTCTGAGACCGGACAACTCCTTGAACACATTACCTGGCACTGGTGATGTCAAGCGGCCCCTTCCTGTGTAGAAGTTGGTAAAAGTCCCCGCAGCTCATGTATTCCATACCAAGAAAAACATTCATCTGTAACATGGAACATTTCCATTTATTATACAGTAAAGACAAATTGAATAAAAGTCATCCAATACAATATGTGCACTCTCAAATGCTGCAATTCAAAATACAACATTAAATATAGATCTTCAAACAGCAAAAGTGACAGAAGAATACAAAAGTCACAGCTTTTAGGCTGTAGAGAAGAAAAAACAAAATGAAAATTGCTGCTCTCTTACAGCCTCGGCTGCTTCTTTATGGGGATAAAGGCGTTGTTCAGGATAGAAAAAATACTCACTTTTCTTCCAGAAAAAAAGTGCTGCTGCCCATGAGCTGCGCTTGGTATTTCAGCTCAGCCACATTCAAGACTATAGAGAGCCATTTTGTTCTGAACAATAATACCCTCTATATAACCTCTGTACCCTCTATACCACCTCTGTACCCTCTATATCACCTCTGTACCCTCTATACCACCTCTGTACCCTCTATATCACCTCTGTACCCTCTTTACCACCTCTGTACCCTCTATATCACCGCTGTACCCTCTATACCACCTCTGTACCCTCTATACCACCTCTGTACCCTCTATATCACCTCTGTACCCTCTTTACCACCTCTGTACCCTCTGTATCACCTCTGTACCCTCTATACCACCTCTGTACCCTCTATATCACCTTTGGACCCTCTACAACACCTCTGTAAAATTTGTCCCTAGCAGAGGTATTGTCCATTGAGCAGTGAAGTCTGTAGATTTTCACTCTTATGATGTACCTATCCTTAGAATAGGTCATTAATATCAGATTGGTAGGGTCCGATCAGCTGTTACCATCTCTCCCAAAAGTTGGATGTAAACAGTATATGGCGCAAACAAGGTTTAGTGGTCACTCCTGGTACTGCAGGACGGCTCCTATTCAGGCAAATAGGTCATCAACATCAAAGAAGTGGCAAAACCTTTTAGCACTAAGCAGTCACAATTCTACCTTGGTCTGGAATCCAAAGTCCGCGTGGACGAGGAAGGGGCTTCCAGATGCCAGCTGAAGAACTCGCCTCTCCACCATGACATCCAGCCTATCACCTCCGGCTAGCAGGGCTCTTTTGCTGATGATCTTAACAGCAAATTCTTGGCGGGTTAAAGTATCTTCCGCCATCAGGACCTTTCCAAAGCTGCCGAAGCCGAGCACATGGTGGAATAATAATCTCTCCTTGATGGAATGAGAGATTGTGCTGGAGCTGGATGGCCGAACACCGCTGCATCCTATCAGGGGAGAAAAATGGGAAATATTACAATAAATCTAACGTTTACAGGACATTATTCAGACTGAGGAAATCTTCTGTTCTAAGTAAAGCTTGTACTTCATTTTATAAACTGTGTAAATGGATTTTATTAATAAGCATCTTAGTATTCATGCAATCAATCTTACATGGTTTTGTCTGTTAAAAAGCAGAAGTCATAAAATTATTATATTTCCATTATACACTTGGTTGGGATGAGGTTGGTCAATATGAACATTTAAAGGGTTTTTCCATAATGACACTTTTCACTAGAGACAAATCGCATGGATTTTACCGGGACATTCCATTTACAGTGAATTTATTCTCAGCAAATTCAATTTCCTTCATTCAGCTCTGGAGTATTGGAGTATAATAAAACTCCCAAAGCATAGTAAAGGTAAGATGTAGAAAAAAAAAGATCCAAAAAACTAATATCTCACTTCTCACTTATTCTGCTCTCTGTCCCTCACAAGATCCTTGACCTTACTCATTACTGCCAGCGTGCACTGATGGAACCCGGTCCTCTTCACACTAGGCCAGGACTTCCGGCCTTGACTCGGCCTGGCATGTTCCTGCGCATGCAAAGGAATATCCCAAGCATATCCCAAGCCTACTCGCAGCTGGAAGTCCTGGTCTAGAGTCAAGAAGCAAGTCATGATGTTACGACCTGCACCACGACCTTACAGCAAGCACTCTAGACCAGGACTTCCAGACAATGGGACATCCAGGGTCTACTCACAGCCTAGCGTAAAGATGCCTGAGGTGTCAGTACACCGTGATGGTAAGTAGAGGTGTTGAGGACCGTAGGGGGGACAACGAGCAGCAGAGACATTCATTTTTTTAACCTTTTGCTGGCCCTGTACAGCTCAACAAGATGGTGGCGACCATTTTACTGAATTCCTTCTGAGCATACTACAAAAAATATGGAAAAGAATAGTGATTTTTGTAAAAGTCAACTTCACTTGAATAAATTCTCCCAACTCTAATTATCACCTATATTATTCTGGGACCCTCATGATCAAAAGAACAAGACACCCGCAGTCGACCAATGAAGAGGGATTTGATAGGGTGGTGGTGAAAAATGCATATTGCTATTTACAACTCAATATTTATGGACTGATGGAAACAGCAAAGTGCTACAGTATTCTGCTGGCAACTCTAGATGGGACACCTGAAAAGATGTTGAACCATGTTGTACCTCTGTGTAGGGCTTTTGCAGCAGTTTATTGTTAATCTGGAGCACAGCGCTAGCCACAAATGCTTTCTAGGAGTTCCCTCGCTCTAGGCATGTGGACGGGCATGTGGTCGACCATTTAGAAGGATGCTGCAACCGTCACTCCAGAGCAGAGATGTGGTAAAGCACTTACTGCAGAATGCCAAGAGCATTTCAGAGTCACAGAACTCACAAAAATCGGGATCAACGTTCACCTGATTAAAGCTACATTTTCTCAGTCACGATGCTGCTAAACATTTAAATTTGCAGACAAACCTGCTGACAGATTCCTTTTTAGAAAATCACTCCAGCATTTTTTTCCCCATATATAAAGATTACTCGCCATCAATATTCTAGCTGTTTAACCAGTTTCCGCCCAGGATGTATCCTCCTATTCCTGACCATACACATGTTCAGGTTTTATCATACATGCACTTTTAAGAGATCTAAAAAGAATGTTCTTGCTCAGATATTCAAATTTTTGCCGTTTTTTTTGCAACACAAGGGGCTTAATTTTTATGTCATTTTTATATTCCTTTTTTCTAGTTGATATCATCATAAATAAAAGTAGGAAATATGTGTCTATTTTTCACTTTTTTTCCCCACAAAGGATGAGTAAAACATTTTTAAATTGCATTCCCCTTTTCATAGAAATGAATTTTAGATATTGAACATATTTTCTTCAGTGATTCAGACTGGCAGGGTCTCTTTTTTTTAGTTTCGTTTTTTATTTATGAATTTTTTTTCTATTTTATTTTTGCTTTTTTCATTTATTGTTTCATATATTTTACACATTATGCCCACCATACGGCCTTAAAGGCCTTTGAGTGACATTTTAACATATTAATATTCTTGTTATTTCTAATTTTCCCTGTAACTGAGGTTGGTATATTAGCACCAGTTGCAGGAGAATTTCAGCCTCCTGCCTGCATGGTACAGCTGACCTGATCTCCTACAACCCAGCTGCTCCTGTTCCCTCCCTACAGCTAGCGATCACATGTTTCCTGGATCTGGCAGCATGGTCAGTGCTTCCTAATCTCTTCTTAATCGGCATACAAAATTACTGGTTTAGCCCTGTGTATACAGCTATAGAGATGGTTAGTATGCTACTAAGCCATGTTTTACCTTCTGTCTCGGAAGTCTGGCTGTGTATGACAATATTCATGTATTTATTTTACTTAGTTATATAGCGCCATTAATTCCACAGCGCTTTACAGACATCATCACTGTCCCCATTGGGTCTCACAATCTAGATTCCCTAGATTATGTCTTTGGAGTGTGAGAGGAAACAGGAGAACCCAGAGGAAACCCACACAAACACGGGGAGAACATACAAACTCCTTGATAATGTTGTCCTTGATATATAGCTGCACTCTGAAATACCAAGAATAATAAATTTAGAAAATAGGAACTCATAGGCGTAGCTAGGGGTTGAGTTCAGGGGAGGCAAAACTTCTGAGTGGGCCCCTAACCAGAAAACCATGATTACAGCTATGGTGACGCACCCTACTAGTGGATGTAGGAGAACCTCAGCAGATGACACAGCTGTTACTAAAAGAAATCTCCATACAAAGACCAATATAGATATTACCACCATATGGTGACATATAGTGGTAGATACCAGCTCTGCAGAACATATAAATGATTACAGTACAGTTATAGATAGAGACTTACAGCTAATGTTCTTTCTGGGGGAGTCGTTCACTTTTTCCCATCTTTTCCATCTGGTCCAGACCGACACAGCAACTTCTTCCAGCCAGGACTTGTCTGCAGAGATTACAGCACAGACACATTAGACGTCTCACGTTTCAGGCACCATCTCCATCTACCTCCAACCTGCATAAACTCCTTATCCTGCTGATACCCCAATACTGAGCCACTGCTGCCGTATGTGTCCCTATTACTGCACCTGCTGTGTGGTACTGTGTGCCCTCTATTTTTCCTCCTACTGGAGCCCTAGATTTCTCTTTCATTGCATTCGTAAAGTATGATGACCATACTGTACCCCATACAATATAATTGCCCCACACCTCTCCACACTGTATAATGGCCACCAAACTGCATGATGGACCCCACACAAACCTTCACTGTATAACTGCTTACATATAGTTTAAAGGCCCCCACATAGTCCTCCATACAGCATAATGCACCTCATAGTCCATACAGCATAATACACCCCACAGCCCATACAGCATAATGCACCCCCATAACACGTACAGTATAATGCACCCCATAGCCCATACAGTATAATACACCCCACAGCCCATACAGCATAATGCACCCCCATATAGTATAATGCACCCCATAGCCCATACAGTATAATACACCCCATAGCCCATTCAGCATAATGCACCCCCATAAAGTATAATGCACCCCATAGCCCATTCAGTATAATGCACCCCATATATTATAATACACCCCATAGCCAATACAGTATAATGAACCTCCATATAATATAATGCATCCCATAGCGTATTCAGTATAATGCACCCCATAGTCTATACAGAATAATACACCACCATATAGTATAATGCACCCAGTAGCCCGTTCAGTATAATGCAACCCATTCAGTATAATGCACCCCATAGTCCTCAGTACAGTTTAATTGCCCCCACAATGTTCTAAATAAAATACTAAAATACAATACTCACCTCTACTCCTCGCTACCCGCTGATCCGGTGGTGGCAGCTTGTGTTCTAAGCATCACACATCTCAGAGTAAATGACACCACATACTGGCGTCATCGCGCTGAGACGTCAGACACCAAGGAAGAATGATGGAGGAGGAAGCATCAGCTGACGCTCCCTCCTCCATCGCTTTCATCTGTATCGGAGAATGCCAATACAGTTGAACTTGCGGGGGGCCCCCGGATCACGGGCCCCATAGTGGCAGTGCAGGGAGTTGTCTCTCTGCTCTGCCGCAGAGTTTAACTGTATCGGCGCACGCTGATACAGTTAAAAATAGTGTAGCTTCGGTGGGACCCTCAGAGTGCGGGGCCTGGGGTGGCGGCACCCTTTGACCCCTCGGTAGCTTCACTACTGTTGGAACTGCATTACTGCCATGGAAAAAAGGTAAATGCTGCATTATGTACATGTGGAATATTGGAAAAACTGAAACTGCAATATTGCTATAGAAAAATTACAGTAAAAAGAAGGTAGCTGGCACCTGTACACACTAGTTTGGATGTGCTGGTCAGTTTTTTTGTTTGCAGCAAACTCCTCTGACATATGCACTCCACCTCCCATCAGCCTTAGGTGGTTTTAATTAGCTGGTTCCTTCCTGCCCCATAAATTGTAGGCTTTTTAGTCCAGGAAAGGTGTCTTATCAGGACAGAGACCCAATAATTACGTACGTCTTGACAATGGCTGTTGGGCTCACATATATTGGCCAATTTATTCGCTAAGTCCCTTCTTTTTACTGTAATTTTTCTATAACTTTCACCGATTGTGAATAACTTATTATAAGAAGAGCAAAACCAAAAATCACCAACTTAAACACTGTATAAGGATTCTAATTTTAAAACATCACTTTTATTTAGAATGATTTAAAATATTTTAGTATCAACTGTAGCAGCTATAATCAAATAAATGGTCAAATGCTATTCAAGATCATGCAAGGCAGGTTTGAAATGGTAGATAAATCCCTATTATAACTCTAGTCTTACTCTACCTTACAGTGGAGGTTGCACCCTGAACCTGCGCAATGGCACCCCTCTCGTACGTCCTTGTCTGACCCTGTATGGCCCTACAGAGAGAAGAAAGGTAGGATTAAACCAAACATGGCTTTTTATCTAAAAAAAACCTTTGTCTAAGAAGACTAAATGTGAGATAACCCACTGCATACATATACTGGTATAGTCCTTTATTCAGATTCATCCAATATTTATTATCAGTGTCTCTCTATACTGTGTTGATTTGTGTCATAGGGAAACAGGAAATTCCATGTATCTATAAGACAAACAAAAGATCGTAATACCTATAGTTGTCCTAGAAAAGCCCTACCTTACTGAAGAGGTTGGCACCCTAAATCTGCGCAATGGCGCCCCCAATCGACGTCGACTTTCCCTATCTGACCTTATTATCCCCTAGGATAGGAGAAATGTAAAGAGAATGACAAAAAAGTGCAAGAAAAAGATATGCTATATCCTGTAATGAACTAGACAATGACCATTAGTACAATTTTGGTCACTCTCTTTTAACCATAGAGATGGGTTTATTCAATCATATACAAAGAAATCCAAAATTGTTAAACAGTTTATAGTGAAAAAATAGGGTAGAAAAGATCAGTTGTCACTAGATTTTAAATATATATTAGGAAAGGATACAGAACCACAAAGCTAGGCACACAAGAGATCAATAATTCATAGGTAGACTATAGGTCATATACAAAAAAACATATAACAAGGTGTATTAATATTGCACTTAGCCCTCAAAAACAAATCTTACATATCAATCTCTTATTGCGCCATGTCCCAATTAATCAAACGACGGAGAGTGGTCATGTATAAGATATCCGTTTATCAATCTATGCAAATACACTGTTCACTTTTGCACCAAGGTGCCATGACTTATGTACATAATTAGCCCACCCCTACTCAGCATGAAATCCATAGTATGCCTCATTTCTCGAGGCGTTTCCACTTCAATGGGTTCATCAGGAGAGCATACATCAAAATGATATATCAAAAACAAGATTCATGGACTTAGATTAAACCCTCATTCAGTCATTGGTTTAATGCAGCTGTGATAGGGAGATCATGTCCTTCTATGTCCACCTCAGGAACAATATGCCACAGGTACTCCTGAGAGTCATGCCTCCTTTTATATTTCCCTCCTTACATTGCCCTTCCGGTTCATAGCATAGCGTCAGCGGTGGGACACATATGTGTTCCATACTGCTGTTGTATCCGGCCTCTAGACCCCCTAACTACAGTGCGATATATGTCCTAAGACTTTGTGCATGCGCCACCCTGATACACATGTCGCCACTTCCGGTTTAGTATCCCAATGTATGCGATGGAACGCAAATGTGCCCCTCACCCTGCGGCTGCGCACACAGGCACCGGTCACCTGTGCAATGAGATGAGCGGCGCTGAGTTTCCGCACATCCTAGCACATATACACATCACAGTTGGGGCGTCTTATTGCATTAGTAGCAACTCCAGATATCTCTCAATCCATAGCTGCATATTCACGGCTACCAAAGTCTAATGCCTCATGCAGATGTTAACAATGAATGTTATGGATCATAAGGAGTGTGTCTAAAATATTTAATGTGATATCTTGTTCCAGTAACCACATACATCTAAGTAGGGGGGAGGGCCTAAGAACTGTATTGCAAAGATATATACAATTCATAAAAAGAATGCCATTTTCTTTAGTAGATATCAAGGAAATTATTGGATATTACGAATATTACGGAGTAGAATTTTCTTTAATAGATATTCGACATAGAGGCAACGGATCAACAGGAAGCTTAACCTATAGCCTTAGCAAGATAAATCATGTACTTATAATTGAGGCCATACATCAGTGTTTAACTAATACAATTCAAAACCAAGGTAATGGCCAAACTCCTCTTCGGGACAGTGGCCATATAGCAGGCTCTCAAAATCAGGGAACAGAGCAGCAGTGAGTGTTGACCGGCATTAGGCAGAAGAAAATCTGGCCCAACCAATGTTGGCCAAATAGACAAGGGGGGTCCAAAAGTGGGGACTAAACTGGAAAACACAGAGGGGGTGGGGAGCATTAAGGGTAAATGGAACCATTAGATAAAACAGCCAAAATGCAATTGGTCGTTTAGGCCATATGGTCTAATGCTTTTCATTCGGTAGATCCATCTGGCCGTTTTTTGTAAAATCAAGTGGTCCCAATCCCCGCCTCTGTTGTGTGGTGCAACTACTTCAATCACTGAGAAGCTTATACTATCAAGATCTCCCCCATGTATATCCCTTTCATGGTTAGAGATGGGGGTGTCGCGAGCATACACAATGTCCCTTATATGCTCCCCCCACCCTCCCCCGCAGTTCACGCTAAGTCTTCCCCATATAGTCTTTCAGACAAGTACATTGGCACAAGTATACTACTCCCATCGTTTGGCAGATGGCAAAATGTCTGCACTATGTTTTTCCAGTACTTGCACTTGAAAAATCTTTGATCTACATATAAATTTGCAGAATTTACATCTTCCGCAGCTAAAAGTACTATTTTCTCTATTCTCTAACCATGTTATTTGTTGTCTAATCGGAGAGTAGTTACTATGTACCAATTGATCACAAATTGATCTTCCCCTTCTATATGTTATAGATGGATAATCAGGGATGAGGTCACAAATTTCTGGGTCAGTTTTTAATATATTCATGGTTGGACTGGGGAGTCTGGGGCCCACAGGGGGAATTGACCCTAAGGGCCCACCCTACAGCTATATGCAAATACCTGTTAGCTGTTATTCTCGTTATAGTGGAGCGTCGACTGTAAATCACAGGCGGCTCCTGCCCATCTACTGTGCACCACTATAACTGGGAAGTACAATTACGGTAGTTTGAATTAAAGAGTTATTTGATGAAAACAAGTTATCACCGATACACAGGTTAGGTAGGTGATATCTTATTGATCGGTGGAATCCGAGCATTGGAAACTGCATTGATCGGAAGAATGGGGAACGTTTATACCTGACAGGTCACTTTTATCCCCATTTTAAAATGCAGCAGCAGGTGGGACGTCTGACTGCAGCTCCATTCATTCTCTTTGGGGCTTCCAGAAAAAGTCAAGTGCAGACACTCAAGGAATGAATGGATCAGTGATCAAGTCGTACATACCGCTCCATACTAATGGGGTAAAAGCTCCACATACTGACGATCGGTGCAGGTTCCAGCAGTCAGTCTCCCACCAATCAATAACTTATCACTTGTCCTTTGACCACGTTCACACGTTCAGTATTTTACATTAGTATTTGTAAGCCAAAGCCAAGAGTGGAACAATAAGAGGAAAAGTAGAAAAGAAACACGTCACCACTTCTGTATTTATCACTCACTCCTGGTTTTGGCTTACAAATACTGATGTGAAAAACAGGTATATACAGGTAATACAGTGACAATCTCCATTCTGAATTATGGGCCCAATATAGTCTCCCATACAGAATTATGGGCCGCACATAGTTTCCGTTACAGAATTATGGGCCACACAGTCCCCCATACAGAATTATGGGCCCCACATAGTCCCCCATACAGAATTATGGGCCCCACATAGTCCCCCATACAGAATTATGGGCACCACATAGTCCTCCATACAGTGTAATGGACCCCATGTAATGCTGCATACAGTGTATAATGGGCACCATATAATGCTATATACAGTATATATTGGCCATATATAATGCTGTATACAGCGTATAATGGACCCCATGTAATGCTGTATACAGAATATAATGGGCCCCATATAATGTGGTATACAGTATATAATGGGCCCCATATAATGCTGTATACAGTATATAATGGACCCCATATAATGCTGTATACAGAATATAATGGACCCCATATAATGTGGTATACAGTATATAATGGGCCCCATATAATGTGGTATACAGTATATAATGGGCCCCATATAATGTTGTATACAGTGTATAATGTGCCCCATATTATACTGCATACAGTGTATAATGGCCATATATAATGCTGTATACAGTGTATAATGGGCTCCATATAATGCTGCATACAGTATATAATGGGCCCAATATAATGCTTCATACAGTATATAGTGGCCATATATAATGCTGTATACAGTGTATAGTGGTCCCCATATAATGCTGCATACAGTGTATGATGGCCATATATAATGCTGTATACAGTATATAATGGGCCCAATGTAATGCTGCATACTGTATATAATGGCCATATATAATGCTGTATACAGTGTATAGTGGGCTCCATATAATGCTGTATACAGTGTATAATGGGATCCATATAAGGCTGCATATAGTGTATAATGGCCATATATAATGCTGTATACAGTGTATAATGGGCTCCATATAATGCTGCATACAGTATATAATGGGCGCAATATAATGCTGCATACAGTATATAATGGGCATATATAATGCTGTATACAGTGTATAGTGGGCCCCATATAATGCTGCATACAGTATATAATGGGCCCAATATAATGTTGCATACAGTATATAATGGCCATATATAATGCTGTATACAGTGTATAGTGGGCCCCATATAATGCTGCATACAGTGTATAATGGCGATATATAATGCTGTACACAGTGTATAGTGGGCTCCATATAATGCTGTATACAGTGTATAATGGGATCCATATAATGCTGCATACAGTATATAATGGGCCCCATATAATGCTGCATGCAGTATATAATGGCAATATATAATGCTGTATACAGTGTATAGTGGGCCCCATATAATGCTGTACACAGTATATAATGGCCATATATAATGTTGTATACAGTGTATAATGGGCCCCACATAATGCTGTAAACAGTATATAATGGGCCCCAGCCCCCATATAATGCTGCATACAGTATATAATGGGCCCAATATAATGCTGCATACAGTATATAATGGACATTTATAATGCTTTATACAGTGTATAGTGGGCCCCATATAACGTGGTATACAGTATATAATGGCCATATATAATGCTGTATGCAGTATATAATGGGCCCCATATAATGATGTATACAGTATATAATAGGCCTGATATTATCCTGCATACACTATATAATGGGCCCCATATAATGCTGTTTACAGTGTAAAATGGGCCCCACATAATGCTGTATACAGTATATAATGGGCTACAGCCCCCATATAATGTTGCACACAGTATATAATGGGCACCATATAATGCTGTATACAGTATATAATGACCATATATAATGCTGCATACAGTGTATAATGGGCCCCACATAATGCTGTATACAGTATATAATGGGCTACAGCCCCCATATAATGTTGCACACAGTATATAATGGGCACCATATAATGCTGTATACAGTATATAATGGCCATATATAATGCTGTATGCAGTGTATAATGGGCCCCACATAATGCTGTATACAGTATATAATGGGCCCCAGCCCCCATATAATGTTGCACACAGTATATAATGGGCCCCATATAATGCTGCATACAGTATATAATGGGCCCCATATAATGCAGCCTACAGTGTATAATGGCCATATATAATGCTATATACAGTGTATAATGGGCCCCATATAATGCGGTATACAGTATATAATGGCCATATATAATGCTGTATATAGCGTATAATGGTCCCCATAAAATGCTGCATACAGTATATAATGGGCCCCATATAATGCTGCATACAGTATTTAATGGGCCTGATATAATGCTGCATACAGTATTTAATTGGCCCCATATAATGCTATATACAGTATATAATGGCCATATATAGTGTTGTATACAGTGTATAATGGGCCCCACATAATGCTGTAAACAGTATATAATGGGCCCCAGCCCCCATATAATGCTGCATACAGTATATAATGGGCCCAATATAATGCTGCATACAGTATATAATGGACATTTATAATGCTTTATACAGTGTATAGTGGGCCCCATATAACGTGGTATACAGTATATAATGGCCATATATAATGCTGTATGCAGTATATAATGGGCCCCATATAATGATGTATACAGTATATAATAGGCCTGATATTATCCTGCATACACTATATAATGGGCCCCATATAATGCTGTTTACAGTGTAAAATGGGCCCCACATAATGCTGTATACAGTATATAATGGGCTACAGCCCCCATATAATGTTGCACACAGTATATAATGGGCACCATATAATGCTGTATACAGTATATAATGACCATATATAATGCTGCATACAGTGTATAATGGGCCCCACATAATGCTGTATACAGTATATAATGGGCTACAGCCCCCATATAATGTTGCACACAGTATATAATGGGCACCATATAATGCTGTATACAGTATATAATGGCCATATATAATGCTGTATGCAGTGTATAATGGGCCCCACATAATGCTGTATACAGTATATAATGGGCCCCAGCCCCCATATAATGTTGCACACAGTATATAATGGGCCCCATATAATGCTGCATACAGTATATAATGGGCCCCATATAATGCAGCCTACAGTGTATAATGGCCATATATAATGCTATATACAGTGTATAATGGGCCCCATATAATGCGGTATACAGTATATAATGGCCATATATAATGCTGTATATAGCGTATAATGGTCCCCATAAAATGCTGCATACAGTATATAATGGGCCCCATATAATGCTGTATACAGTATTTAATGGGCCTGATATAATGCTGCATACAGTATTTAATTGGCCCCATATAATGCTATATACAGTATATAATGGCCATATATAATGCATTATACACTGTATAATGGGCCTCATATAACGCTGCATACAGTGTATAATTGGACCCATATAATTCTGCATACAGTATATAATGGCCATATATAATGCTGTATACAGTATATAATGGCCATATATAATGTTGTATACAGTGTATAATGTGCCCCAGCCCCCATTTAATGCTGTATACAGTATATAATGGCTATATATAATGTTGTATACAGTATATAATGGCCATATATAATGCTGCATACAGTGTATAATGGGCCCCACATAATGCTGTATACAGTATATAATGGGTCCCAGCCCCCATATAATGTTGCACACAGTATATAATGGGCCCCATATAATGCTGTATACAGTATATAATGGCCATATATAATGGTGTATACAGCGTATAATGGGCCCCATATAATGCTGCATACAGTATATAATGGCCATATATAATGCTGTATACAGTGTATAATGGGCCCCACATAATGCTGTATACAGTATATAATGGGCCCCAGCCCCCATATAATGTTGCACACAGTATATAATGGGCCCCATATAATGCTGTATACAGTATATAATGGCCATATATAATGCTGTATACAGCATATAATAGTCCCCATATAATGCTGCATACAGTATATAATGGCCATATATAATGCTGTATACAGTGTATAATGGGCCCCACATAATGCTGTATACAGTATATAATGGGCTCCAGGCCCCATATAATGTTGCACACAGTATATAATGGGCACCCTTTAATGCTGTATACAGTACATAATGACCATATATAATGCTGTATACAGTGTTTAATGGGCCCCAGCCCTCATATAATGCTGTATACAGTATATAATGGGCCCCATATAATGCTGTATACGGTGTATAATGGGCCCCATATAATGCTGTATATAGTGTATAATGGGCCCCATATTATGCTGCATACAGTGTATAATGGCCATATATAATGCTATATACAGTGTATATTGGGCCCCATATAACGCTGCATACAGTGTATAATGGGACACATATAATTCTGCATACAGTATATAATGGCCATATATTATGCTGCATACAGTGTATAATGGGACACATATAATTCTGCATACAGTATATAATGGCCATATATAATGCTGCATACAGTGTATAATGAACATATATAATGTTGTATACAGTGTATAATGTGCCCCAGCCCCCATTTAATGCTGTATACAGTATATAATGGCTATATATAATGCTGTATACAGTATATAGTGGCCATATATAATTCTGTATGCAGTGTATAATGGCCATATATAATGCTGTATAGAGTGTATAATGGGCTCCATATAATGTTGTATACAGTATATAATGGCCATAAATAATGCTGTATACAGTGAATAATCGGCCCAATATAATGCTGTATACAGTTTATAATGGGCCCCATATAGTGCTGTATTCAGTATATAATGGGCCCAATATAATGCGGTATACAGTATATAATGGGCCCCATATAGTGCTGTATTCAGTATATCTGCCCCATATAATGCTGCATACAGTATATAATGGGCCCCATATAATGCTGCATACAGTATATAATGGCCATTTATAATGCTGTATAGAGTGTATAATGGACTCCATATAATGTTGTATACAGAATATAATGGCCATATATAATGCTGTATACAGTGAATAATGGGCCCAATATAATGCTGTATACAGTTTATAATGGGCCCCATATAGTGCTGTATTCAGTATATAATGGGCCCAATATAATGCTGTATACAGTATATAATGGGCCCCATATAGTGCTGTATTCAGTATATAATGTGCCCCATATAATGCTGTATACAGTATATAATGGGCCCCATATAATGCTGCATACAGTATATAATGGCCATTTATAATGCTGTATACAGTGATTAATGTGCCCCATATAATGTGTATACAGTGTATAATGGTCCCCATATTATGCTGCATACAGTATATAATGGGCCACATATAATGCTGTATACAGTGTATAATGGCCATATATAATGCTATATTCAGTGTATAATGGGCCCCATATAATGCTGTATACAGTGTATATTGGGCCCCATATAACGCTGCATACAGTGTATAATGGGCCCCATATATTGCTGCATACAGTATATAATGGCCATTTATAATGCTGTATACAGTGAATAATGGGCCCCATATAATGTGTATACAGTGTATAATGGGCCCCATATAATGCTGTATACAGTGTATAATGGGCCCAATATAATGCTGTATACAGTATATAATGGGCCCCATATTGTGCTGCATACAGTGTATAATGGGCATATATAATACTGCAGACATAAAACATAAATGAAATCCTCACCTCTCCCGTTCCCTGTCGGTCCGGTATACTCAGTGCGCCTTCTGACTGCAGTGCTCAGAGCAGAGGGCAGTAGTGACATCACCTCGCCCTCTTCCCTGAGACAGAAGACGACACATCTGAATCAGAGGACGCTGACGTCACAGGAGCTACGTGGAATGAGGAGAGGTGAGTATTTGAGGAGGAGAGAGGGGGGTGAGTTGTCATTCTCCCTCCTGGGGGGGGGGCTCTCCCTCCCTCGGCTTGTGGGCCCAATAACGTGCGGGTGTCCCTTCCCCCCCGGGGCCCCAGCACTTGCCTTGGTGCGCGGGTAGGTGCTGCCATCCATGGTCATCGCGGTGGGTCAGGTCTTCATGCATGCGTACACACGCCCCTGACTCCCACGCTTTTAAAGGGTCCGTGTCCCTAAAACAAAACCCTCTTCCTCTCCTTCTTCTTTCTCTGGGTCCTACCGGGCATTTCACCGGTACCCCACCAGGCCATTCGGACCCTGAATATATTTCAATGTTTCTTAATCACCCCCCTTACTTCTCCTGATTGGTCATCAAAATTGCCAATAATTCTCATTAGAGATTCAGAGTCATCATCCTCTCTGTTACTGAGCAGGGTAGTCCTTTCTCTTCCAATAGATATTTTGAACGCCTCATTAAGGACTTTCAATGGGTAACCTCTGTCCAAAAATCTATTTTTTAGGTCTCCAGCCAATTAGTAAAATCTTGAGACCGAGGAACAAATTCTCCTAATCCGAAGGTACTGTCCCTTCGGTATCACCCTTCTCAGGCTGGGTGGATGATGGCTATCCCACCTTAGCAAGTCATTTGTAGCAGTGAGTTTGCGAAAAGTTTCAGTGGTAATATGTCCTAAGGTATCCCTTCCCTTTTTAATATCAAGGAAATTGATGGAGTTGTAAGCAATTTCATAAGTAAGTTTTAAACCAATAGTGTTGTTATTTAGTTCGCCAACAAAGTCAGAAGAGACAGGGCGTCCCCCGACCAAAGTAACAGGATATCGTCCTGATCTTTTTCCCTTAATTTCCTTGATATTAAAATTGGTAGGCATACCTTAGGACATATTACTGCTGAAACTTTTCACAAACCCACTGCTACAAATGACTTTCTAAGATGGGATAGCCATCATCCATCCAGCCTAAGAAGGGGGATACCGAAGGGACAGTACCTTCAGATTAGGAGAAATTGTTCCTCTGTCTCAAGATTTTACCAACAGGCTGGAGACCTAAAAAGTAGATTTTTGGGCAGAGGTTTCCCACCAAAAGTCCTTAATGAGGCGTTCAAAACATCTATTGGAAGAGAAAGGACCACCCTGCTCAGTAACAAAAAGTATGATGACTCTGAATCTTCAATGAGAATTATTGGCAATTTTGATGACCAATCAGGAGATGTAAGGGGGGTGCTTCAGAGACATTGGAATATATTAAAAACTGACCCAGAAATTTGTGACCTCATCCCTGATTATCCATCTATAACATAAAGAAGGTGGAGGTTAATTCGTGATTAATTGGTACATAGTAACTACTCTCCGATTAGACAACAAACAACATGGTTAGAGAAGAGAGAAAATGGTATTTTTAGGTGCGGAAGATGTAAATTCTGCAAATATATACGTAGATCAAAAATCTTTCAAGTACAAGTACTGGAAAAACATATCAGTGCAGACATTTTGCCAACTGCAAAATGATGGGAGTAGTATACTTGTGCAATGTACTTGTCCGAAAGACTATATGGGGAAGACGAAGTGTGAATTGCGGGGGAGGGTGGGGGAGCATATAGGGGACATTGTGAATGCTCGCGACACCCCCATCTCTAACCATGTAAGGGATATACATGGGGGAGACCTTGATAGTATAAGCTTCTCAGTGATTTAAGTAGTTGCACCACACAACAGAGGCGGGGATTGGGACCACTTGATTTTACAAAAAGAGGCCAGATGGATCTACGGAATGAAAAGCATTAGACCATATGGCTTAAATGACCAACTGCATTTTGGCGGTTTTATCTAATGGTTCCATTTACCCTTAATGCTCCCCACCCCCTCTGTGTTTTCCATTTTAGTCCCCACTTTTGGACCCCCCTTGTCTATTTGGCCAACATTGGTTGGGCCAGATTTTCTTCTGCCTAATGCCGGTCAACACTCACTGCTGCTCTGTTCCCTGATTTTGAGAGCCTGCTATATGGCCACTGTCCCGAAGAGAAGTTTGGCCATTACCTTGGTTTTGAATTTTATTAGTTAAACACTTATGTATGGCCTCAATTATAAGTACATGATTTATCTTGCTAAGGCTATAGGTTAAGCTTCCTGTTGATCCGTTGCCGCTATGTGGAATATCAAAGAAAATTCTACTCCGTAATATTCGTAATATCCATTAATTATTCAATAATTGCCTTGATATCTACTAACGAAAATGTCATTCTCTTTATGAATTGTATATCTCTTTATATTGGACCTCCCTTCTTAGGACCTCCCCCCTTAGATGTATGTGGTTACCGGAACAAGGTATTATATTAAATCTTTTAGACACACACCTTATGATCCATAACATTCATTGTTAACATCTGCATGTAGCATTAGACTTTGGTAGCCGTGAATATGCAGCTATGGATTGAGAGATATCTGGAGTTGCTACTGATGCAATAAGACGCCCCAACTGTGATGTGTATATGTGCTAGAATGTGCGGAAACTCAGCGCCGCTCATCTCATTGCACAGGTGACCGGTGCCTGTGTGCGCAGCCGCAGGGTGAGGGGCACATTTGCGTTCCATCGCCTGTGTTAGTCCAGAACTGGAAGTGCTGACATGTGATATGAAAGTATGATTCTCCTGACTAGAAGAGTGATTGGTCACGGAGTGCGCAGCTGCGATATGGAGCGCATTTGTGTCTCAACGCATACATCGGGATACTAAACCGGAACTGGCGACAGAATAGCGCATGCGCAAAGTGTTAGGACATATATCGCACTGTAGTAAGGGGGACTAGAGGCCGGATATAACAGCGGTATGGAGCGCATATGTGTCCCACCGCTGACGCTATGCTATGAACTGGAAGGTCAATGTAAGGAGGGAAATATAAAAGGAGGCATGACTCTCAGGAGTACCTGTGGCATATTGTTCCTGAGGTGGACATAGAAGGACATGATCTCCCTATCACAGCTGCATTAAACCAATGGCTGAATGAGGGTTTAATCTAAGTCCATGAATCTTGTTTTTGATATATCATTTTGATGTATGCTCTCCTAATGAACCCATTGAATGGGAAACACCAAAAGAAATTAGGCATACTATGGATTTCATGCTGAGTAGGGGTGGGCTAATTATGTACATAAGTCATGGCACCTTGGTGCAAAAGTGAACAGTGTATTTGCATAGATTGATAAACGGATATCTTATACATGACCACTCTCCGTCGTTTGATTAATTGGGACATGGCGCAATAAGAGATTGATATGTAAGATTTGTTTTTGAGGGCTAAGTGCAATATTAATACACCTTGTTATATGTTTTTTTGTATATGACCTATAGTCTACCTATGAATTATTGATCTCTTGTGTGCCTAGCTTTGTGGTTCTGTATCCTTTCCTAATATATATATTTAAAATCTAGTGACAACTGATCTTTTCTATCCTATTTTTTCTCTATAAACTGTTAAACAATTTTGGATTTCTTTGTATATGATTGAGTTAACCCATCTCTATGGTTAAAAGAGAGTGACCAAAATTGTACTAATGGTCATTGTCTAGTTCATTACAGGATATAGCATATCTTTTTCTTGCACTTTTTTTGTTATTTTCTTTACATTTCTCCTATCTTAGGGCGTAATAGGGTCAGATAGGGAAAGTCAACATTGATTGGGGGCGCCACTGTGCAGATTTAGGGTGCCAACCTCTTCAGTAAGGTAGGGGTTTTCTAGGACAACTATAGGTATTATGATCTTTTGTTTGTCTGATAGATACTTGGAATTTCCTGTTTCCCTATGATACAAATCAAGACAGTATAGAGAGACACTGATAATAAATATTGGATGAATCTGAATAAAGGACTATACCAGTATATGTATGCAGTGGGTTATTTCACATTTAGTCTTCTTAGACAAAGTTCTTTTCAGATAAAAAGCCATTCATTGTTGGTTTTGTCCCACCTTTCTTCTCTCTGTAGGGCCATACAGGGTCAGACAGGGAGAGTTGATGTCCGCGCTCGGGCGCTATTGCGCAGGTTCAGGGTTCCAACCTCCGCGGTAAGGTAGGGTAAGACTAAGGTCATAATAGGGATTTATCTATCGTTTCAAACCTGCCTTGCATGATATTGAATAACATTTGGCCATTTGATTATAGCTGCTATAGTTGATACTAAAATATTTTAAATCTAAATAAAAGTGATGTTTTAAGATTAGAATCCTTATACAGTGTTTATAAAGTAAAGTTAAGTTTATAGCAATATTGCAGTTCCATTTTTTCCATTATTCCATATGTACATAATGTAGCGTTTACCTATTTTCTATGGCAGTAATGCTGTTCCAATTCTCTAAATGTATTATTCTTAGTATTTCAGATTGCAGCTATATTTTCTCTTAGAGTTATTGTCTTAGCTGGCCCCTGTACACACTAGTTTGATATGCTGATCAGTTTTTTTGGTTGGCTGTGTGTGACAGCCCACTCCCCACCCCACAGCTTCACGATCTTGTGCAAATTGCTTACACTCCACTGACATTTTAGAACCTCACTGCAGAGTAATGAGTGGACTGCCCAGCAATGTATAATCTATGGTTCAGGTAGAAGAACTTTATTTCACCTCATCTGTTATATCTACACATCCCCCTTCATTATAGGGAATTGGGTCATGTGATCTCCAGTCTGACAACTAATCCTGTACATGCACTAATGTGTTGACAGGAAGTCAGTCTCTGACGTCATGTGATCTGTACGATGACCTCATCACCTATCAAATCCCTCCTGGCAGCTCAGACTCCTCCCCGCACCCCCAGCCTCAGCCTCCTTGTCCCTCTGTACGTCCTCCCATGCAGCTAAAGATATGTTTGAAGACTTCAATCAATACTATTCTGAGCCGATATCCCTGGCTCAGAAATCAAGAAGAGGAATAGAGGTAATTATAAAATCAAGTTTTTATTAATAAATTAAAAACACATAATGCAAAATAAAAGTTAAAAGGGAACCGTATAAGCCGTGCACATATGGGCCATGAGCCGCCCAGATGATAGAGCTGTAATACGAATAGCTGGCAATGTCCCTGCACAGATATCCAGAAAACAGGCTGTAATTAATGATGGCATATAGAGTTTTAGGCTGTCACCTGCAAGCAGGGGTGGATTAAGAGTAGCCAGAGCCCCGGGCAGTTTAGAAGGCGTGGGCCCCCCCTAGGTACCAGATGTATCATGTGACATGTCACATGATTCTCTTTGATAGATCATGTGATAGGTCATGTGAGTAACACACAGATGTTCTGCTCACATCTATAGACTGAAAATGACGGACATTATGTACAACCCTATACATAACATAGCGCTATATATAGCAGAGCAGGGTGGGAGATTAATGTTCCCGAGGGGCCACATGAGGGACCATGACTCTTGTGGAGGCTGAACCAATAGGCTGAAATTAATTCTGCTCAATATTAATATTAACAAAATAATAAAAAAAATTATATTGATTGTATGACTTAATATTGAGCAGAATTAAGTATGCTGACACCCCCCTATATACAGTATGAGTCCCCACAAAGGCCCTTGATACAGTATGAGTCCCCACATAACTCCCTATGCACAGTATAAGCCCCACATAGCTCCCTATATACAGTATGAACCCCATTTAGCTCTCTATATACAGTATGAGCCCCAAATAGCCTCCCTATATAGAGTGAGTCCCCAAATAACCTCCTACATACAGTATGAGCCCCAGCATAGCTACCTATATACAATATGAGCCCCACATAGCTCCCTATATACAGTATGAGCCCCCAAATAACCTCCTATATACAGTATGAGCCCCCAAATAGCCTCCTATATACAGGATGAGCCCCCAAATATCCTCCTACATACAGTATGAGTTCCCACAAAGCCCCTAGATACAGTATGAGTCCCCACATAACTCCCTATGCAAAGTATAAGCCCCATATATATCCCTATATACAGTACTAGCTATTGAGCCCGCTCTACGCCCAGGTGGCAAACATTTATATTGGTATATGGTTTCCCATCTTGGTAATTTGTGCTGCCCCCATCCTAGTATTTGTGCTTCCCAATCCTGTTCCTCCATCCTGTTATGTGCTGCCGTCATCTCTATCCTGGTATGCATGGCACCCCTCACCCCCAATCCTGGTATGCATGGCACCCCTCACCCCCAATCCTGGTATGCATGGCACCCCTCACCCCCAATCCTGGTATGCATGGCACCCCTCACCCCCAATCCTGGCATGCATGACACCCCTCATCCTGGTATGCATGGCTCCCTCATACCCAATCCTGGTATGCATGGTACCTCATCCCTATCCTGGTATGTATGATACCCCTCATCCTGATATGCATGGCACCCCATCCCTCATCCTGATATACATGGTACCCCTCATCCCTATCCTGGTATACATGGCCCCTCATCCGAATCCTGGTATGCTTGGTACCCCTCATCCCTATCCTGGTATGCATTGTACCCCTTATCCCAATCCTGGTATGCATGGCACCCCTCATCCCCAATCCTGGTATGCATGGCACCCCTCATCCCCAATCCTGGTATGCATGGCACCCCTCATCCCCAATCCTGGTATGCATGGCACCCCTCATCCCCAATCCTGGCATGCATGGCACCCCTCATCCCCAATCCTGGTATGCATGGCACCCCTCATCCCAAATCCTGGTATGCATGGCACCCCTCATCCCCAATCCTGGTATGCATGGCACCCCTCATCCCCAATCCTGGTATGCATGGTACCCCTCATCCCCAATCCTGGTATGCATGGCACCCCATCCCTCATCCTGATATACATGGTACCCCTCATCCCTATCCTGGTATACATGGCCCCTCATCCGAATCCTGGTATGCATGACCCTCCCCCATATCCCTATCCTGGTATGCATGGTACCCCTCATCCCCAATCCTGGTATGCATGGCACCCCTCATACCCAATCCTGTTATGCATGGCACCCATCATCCCCAATCTTGGTATGCATGGCACCCCTCATCCCCAATCTTGGTATGCATGGCACCCCTCATCCCCAATCCTGGTTTGCATGGCACACCATCTCTCATCCTGGTATGCATGGCCCCCTCATCCCAAATTTGATATACATGGCACCCCTCATCCCCAATCCTGGTATGTATGGTACCCCTCATACTGGTATGCATGGCACCCCATCCTACATCCTGGTATGCATGCTACCCTGCATTCCTTTTCTGGTATGTATGGTACCCCTCATTCTGGTATACATGGCACCCCTCACCTCCCAATCCTAGTATGCATGGCACCCCTCATCCTCAATCCCCCGGTATGCACGGCCCCCCTCACCTCCCAATCCTGGTATGCATGGTACCCCTCATCCCCCAATCCTGGTATGTGTGGCCCCCTCATCCCCCAATCCTGGTATGTGTGGCCCCCTCATCCCCCAATCCTGGTATGTGTGGCCCCCTCATCCCTTTCACGCTGCACACATACAAAAGAACCCTCTTATACTCACCTTTCTTCCCTGTGCTCCAGCGCTGTGGTGTCCTGTTCTACCGGGGGAGAAGTGCGGTGCCGGAGTATGCGCGTGCCCATACCGCGCTGTCTGGCGCCATTTTGCTGAAAACACACTGCAAATGTGTCTAAAGTAAAATGGCACTGGATAGCGCTATGCGCATTCGCCGACTCCGAAGCCTTCACTCCTGCCCCGGTCTCCGGCGAGAAGAGAGGCGCCTCGTCAACGCTCCTCCTGGTCAGGTAAGTATGGCGCCGAAGATCGCGGTATGCGTTCAGTGTCTACGCATACCGCGATCTCCGGCGCCATACACTCTTCTTACCTGTAACGGCTCCATGCGTTTTTCTGTCTGGAGCCAGAGGCATGTCTAGCTTGCGCAGTCTATAGAGGCTTCAGACAGAGGGACGCTTGTAGCGTTATATTATAGATGAGCCCCACATAGCTTGCTATATACAGTGTGAGCCCCCAAATAGCCTCCTATATACAGAGTGAGCCCCCAAATAGCCTCCTATATACAGTGTGAGCCCCCAAATAGCCTCCTATATACAGTATGAGCCCCCAAATAGCCTCCTATATACAGTGTGATCCCCCAAATAGCCTCCTATATACAGTATGTGCCTCACATAGCCTCCCTATATACAGTAGAGTATGAACCCCCGCATAGCTTCCTATATGCAGTATCATCCCTCCACATAGCCTCCTATATACAGTATCATCCCCCCACATAGCTCCTTATATACAATATGAGCCACAAAATAGCCTCCTATATACAGTATGAGTCCCACATAGCTCACTATATACAGTATGAGCCCCACATAGCTCACTATATACAGTGAAGAGAAGAGAGGCGCCGCGCCAACCCTCCTCCTGGTCAGGTAAGTATGTAAGTATGGCGCCGAAGATCGCGGTATGCGTTCAGTGTCTACGCATATCGCGATCTCCGGCGCCATACACTCTTCTTACCTCTAACAGCTCCATGCGTTTTTCTGTCTGGAGCCAGAGGCGTGTCGCGCTTGCGCAGTCTATAGAGGCTTCAGAGAGAGGGACTCTTGTAGCGTTATATTATAGATGAGCCCCCAAATAGCCTCCTATATACAGTGTGAGCTCCCAGATAGCATTCTATATACAGTATGAGCCCTGCATAGCCCCCTGTATACAGTATGAGCCCCACATAGCTTCCTATATGCAGTATGAGCCCCCAAATAGTCTCCTATATACAGTGTGAGTGTTAGAACCTTGCTCTTAGGTTTTTTCCTTTGCTGGTCACATGACCTTGTTGGCCTATTTAATCCTGCTCCGCCCTTCTGGCTTTGCTGGACTTCATTGTATAACTACTTTCTAGCTAGCCTGTGCTCTGTATCTAACTCTGTTAGTTTGCTTGGTCTACGGACCTCTATGTTCTATATATTTTGTTTGTTCGTCTGTCTGCTACTATTTCTGTTAGGAGGTGTCCCATTTTCCTCCCAGTCCTTAGTACTTGTAGGGATTCCTTCCCCACATCTATAGGTCTCCGTACAGACTAGCTTAGGACTTTAGCAGGTCTGATCGCAGGATCAGGTTCCCTGTTACATCGTAGGGATTCAGCTGAGTTCTATCGTAGGGACATATCTCCTCTCTTTCCTTAGCTCTGGTAGCAGAACATAACAGTAAGTCCAGCCTGCAAATTCTCTAAGGAAAGATTTTTCTGTTCCATCATGGTGTCGGTTCAGGATTTGGCTCATCGCCTGCAGGGACTCTCTCTGGAGGTGGCCGAGCTCCGTCAGCACGTGAGTAACTGTCCTGGAGCACATTTCTTGGAGCCTAAGGTATGTTTGCCGGATTTATTTTTTGGCGAACACCGAGAATTTTTTTCATTTAAAAATGCTTGCTTATTGTATTTTCGTTTGAGACCCAAGTCCTCTGGGGATGAATCCCAGCGCGTAGGGTTCATAATGTCACTTTTGCGCAAAGAGCCTCAGGAGTGGGCCTTTTCTTTGCAACCTAGTGATACATGCTTCAGATCAGTGGATAGTTTTTTTTCTGCTTTGGGACTATTATATGATGATCCTGACCGTGTCGCATCAGCTGAGACTGAGTTGAGACGTTTGAAACAGGGATCAGGTAATGTGGAAAAATATTGTACTCATTTCCGTCGTTGGTCTACTCAAACAGGGTGGAACGATTCTGCTCTGAAAAGTCTATTTCTTGCTGGGCTCAATGAAAGGGTTAAAGACCTGCTAATTGCTTATCCCACACCTGAAGATTTGCAACAGGCTATGCAATTAGCTATACGGGTGGATAGGAGACTGCGTGCAAGGGTTAATGAGAGCAAATCCTCTGCTATGTCAGTTTCTGGTTATGAGAATGTGTGTACTAACAGTGGTGAACCGATGGAGATTGGATCGGTGGCACCTCGCTCTCAAGAAAAAGACCGTAGATTTTTTGAAGGCTTGTGTTTCTATTGCGGAAAATCTGGTCATTTGATTAAAGGCTGTGAGCTTCGTATGAAGAAAGAAAAAAAAATGGTCAGTCATGCCCGTATTGCCTGTTTAAATTCCAAGGGTGTATTTTTAGCTGCTTCCACGATTGCTCAGGAAAAATTAATGGAATTTCGGGTGTTTGTTGATTGCGGGTCTACTCTGAATGTAATTGATGGGGGATTCTTGGAAAGACTCAATTTAAAACCCGAACCTTTATCATCCCCCATTGCTGTGGTTTCTGTGGATGGTTCCCCTTTGAAGAATATTACTCTCAAGGTCTGTGAATTTCCTCTCACTATTAATGGTGCTCACCATGAGAAATTGGATTTGGTAGTTTTGAATAACTTGCCTTCTCCAGTAATATTGGGATTGCCCTGGTTAAAATTTCACAATCCTGTACTGGATTGGTCTACCAGTGAAATTAAATCTTGGAGCCATAAATGTTATGACAAGTGTTGTAACGGGCGTATTGCAGCTTTGGATAGGGGAGAATTGCCTGTTCCTATTCAGGATTTTTGGAGAGTTTTTTCTGAGAAGGAATCGCAGGTTTTGCCTCCCCATAGAGACTATGATTGTACCATTGAATTTGTCCCTGGAGCGACTCTTCCTAAAAGTCGTTTATTTAATCTTACTATTCCTGAGAGGAAGGCTTTGGAGGAATACATACAGACAAGTTTGGCCGCCGGTCACATTAGGCCCTCTAAGTCTCCTGTGGCGGTTGGATTTTTTTTTGTAAAAAAAAAGGACGGCGGTTTACGTCCTTGTCTGGATTTTCGTGAGATTAACAAAATTACTGTACGCAATCCTTACCCACTGCCATTGATTCCTGATCTGTTTAACCAGTTAATGGGGGCCAAGTGGTTCTCTAAAATTGACCTTAAGGGGGCATACAATCTGTTGCGCATGAAGGAGGGTGACGAATGGAAGACTGCTTTTAACACTCCTGTGGGTCATTTTGAGAATCTGGTTATGCCTTTTGGTCTTACTAATGCTCCTGCATTTTTTCAGAATCTTATTAATGACATCCTTAGACCTTTGATCGGCAAAAATGTGGTTGTGTATTTGGATGACATTTTGATTTATTCGCCGGATCTGGAGTCTCATTGGCGAAGCGTACGTGAGGTATTACAGTTATTAATGGACAATTCGCTTTTTGCTAAGCTGGAGAAATGTGAGTTCGCTGTACAGAGAATTAGTTTTTTGGGTTACATTATCTCCAGCGATGGTTTTGAGATGGACCCGGTTAAAGTTCAAGCTGTACAGGAATGGCCTAGGCCTATTGGTTTGAAATCGATACAGAGGTTTTTAGGTTTCGCCAATTATTACAGAAAATTCATAAAAAATTTTTCTAGTATTGTCAAACCTCTGACCGATCTCACCAGGAAAGGTGCTGATGCGGTTCAGTGGTCTTCTGAGGCCATTGAAGCTTTTGTGTATCTCAAGGAGAGGTTCACCTCTGCTCCCATCCTTATGCAGCCTGATGTGACTAAGCCGTTTTTGGTTGAGGTTGATGCTTCCTCTGTGGGGGTTGGCGCATTATTGTCTCAGGATAACGGGGATGGATTACATCCCTGTGCCTTTTTTTCAAAAAAATTTTCGGAGACTGAACTGAATTACGATATTGGTAATCGGGAATTGCTGGCTATTAAACTCGCATTTGAACACTGGCGCCACTTCTTGGAAGGTGCGGAATTTCCCGTTCAGGTTCTTACGGATCATAAAAATCTGATATATCTTGATGCTGCCAAGCGCCTGAATGCCCGTCAGGCTAGGTGGGCACTGTTTTTCTCGCGGTTTAATTTCTCCGTTACTTACATCCCTGGTACTAAGAATGTTAAGGCGGATGCCTTGTCTCGCAGTTTTTCTCCCATAGTCGGTGCTGAGAAAGAGGAGAACATTTTACAAGAAGGTGTTGTGATAGCTGCTTTGGACTCCGTTTTGGAAGATGAGATTCTTAAAGCACAGGAGAATGCCCCATCTAACACTCCTCATGGGAGGTTGTTTATGCCTGGGACCTTTAGGAGAGATTTGTTTATGGAGTGTCACGAGTCTCGGTTGGCAGGTCATCCCGGAATCTCTGAGACCAAGAGACTGGTGGGTCGCAGTTTTTGGTGGCCTGGATGGCAGAAGGAGGTCATTAAGTGGGTGCGTCAATGTACTATATGTGCTAGATCTAAGTCCTCACATACTCCTGCTGCGGGGTTGCTTTGTCCTTTGGAGGTTCCCAGTGCTCCTTGGACACATTTGGCTATGGACTTTATAACTGACCTTCCCCCCTCTGAGGGTTTTACTGTTATCTGGGTGGTCGTGGACCGTTTTAGCAAGATGTGTCACTTGGTTCCCTTCGTCAAACTGCCCTGCGCTAAAACTCTCGCTAAGGCCTTTGTCAAGGAAATTGTCAGACTTCATGGCGTTCCTACTGACATTGTTTCTGATAGGGGTCCTCAGTTCGTGGCTCGTTTTTGGCGTGCCTTTTGTGACAGGTTGGGAGTTCATTTGTCGTTCTCGTCCGGATATCATCCTGAATCTAATGGCCAGACAGAAAGGAAAAACCAGGATGTTGAGCAGTTCTTGCGTTGTTTTGTGGCAGACAATCAGGAGGGGTGGTCTGAGTTTCTGCCACTTGCTGAATTTGCTCTGAACAATCATACATCTTCTTCTGCTGGTTGTTCGCCTTTTTTTTGTTGTTCTGGGAGACATCCGTCGTTTGGGTCGTTCTCCAAGTTGGGATCTGCCGTGCCTGAGGAGGAGAATTTTTCCGGTGATTTGGAGAGAGTTTGGACGGATGTGCGTGGTAATCTTCAGGAGGCCAACAGAAAATCTAAAGACTACTTTGATAGGAAACGACAGGAGGTTTTGTTCGCTGTTGGTGACATGGTTTGGTTGTCCTCTAGGAATCTGCGGTTGAGGATTCCTTCTAAGAAATTGGGTCCCAAGTTTGTAGGGCCCTTTAAGGTACTTCAGGTTGTCAACCAATCTGCTGTTAGGTTGGAGGTTCCTACCTCCTGGAGAATTAATCCGGTATTTCATGTCTCTCTGTTAAAAAAAGCTGTTGTGTCGGATGGTGACGCCTCTGCCTCTGTTCCTCCGGTGGTGGAGGACGGGGAATATGAAATTTCTCGCATCCTTAACTCTAGATGGTATAGAGGTAGTTTGCAGTATCTTGTGGCCTGGAAAGGTTTCGGACCCGAGGATAACTCTTGGGTGAGGTCAGATGATGTTTCCGCGTCCAGACTTATCAGAGCGTTTCACAGGAGATTTCCTGATAAGCCTGGTCCTAGGGGATCCGGAGGATCATCTTAGAAGGGGGGGTACTGTTAGAACCTTGCTCTTAGGTTTTTTCCTTTGCTGGTCACATGACCTTGTTGGCCTATTTAATCCTGCTCCGCCCTTCTGGCTTTGCTGGACTTCATTGTATAACTACTTTCTAGCTAGCCTGTGCTCTGTATCTAACTCTGTTAGTTTGCTTGGTCTACGGACCTCTATGTTCTATATATTTTGTTTGTTCGTCTGTCTGCTACTATTTCTGTTAGGAGGTGTCCCATTTTCCTCCCAGTCCTTAGTACTTGTAGGGATTCCTTCCCCACATCTATAGGTCTCCGTACAGACTAGCTTAGGACTTTAGCAGGTCTGATCGCAGGATCAGGTTCCCTGTTACATCGTAGGGATTCAGCTGAGTTCTATCGTAGGGACAGATCTCCTCTCTTTCCTTAGCTCTGGTAGCAGAACATAACAGTGAGCCCCCAGATAGCCTCCTATATACAGTATGAGCCCCCGCATAGCTCCCTATATATAGTATGAGCCCCCCATAGCCAATATGAGCCCCCCACATAGCTCCTTACATACAGTATGAGCCCCACATAGCTCACTATATACAGTGAAGAGAAGAGAGGCGCGCGTCAACGCTCCTCCTGGTCAGGTAAGTATGTAAGTATGGCACCGAAGATCGCGGTATGCATTCAGTGTGTACGCATACCGCGATCTCCGGCGCCATACACTCTTCTTACCTGTAACGGCTCCATGCGTTTTTCTGTCTGGAGCCAGAGGCGAGTCGCGCTTGCTCAGTCTATAGAGGCTTCACACAGAGGGATGCTTATAGCGTTATATTATAGATAAGCCCCACATACAGTTATATGAAAAAGTTTGGGCACCCCTATTAATCTTAAGCTTAATGTTTTATAAAAATTGGTGTTTTTGCAACAGCTATTTCAGTTTGATATATGTAATAACTGTTGGACACAGTAATGTTTCTGCCTTGAAATGAGGTTTATTGTACTAACAGAAAATGTGCAATCTGCATTCAAACAAAATTTGACAGGTGCATAAGTATAGGCACCTCACCAAAAAAGTGACATTAATATTTAGTAGATCCTCCTTTTGCAAAAATAACAGCCTCTAGTCACTTCCTGTAGCTTTTAATGATTTTCTGGATCCTGGATGAAGGTATTTTTGACCATTCCTCTTTACAAAACAATTCCAGTTCAGTTAAGTTTGATGGTCGCCGAGCATGGACAGCACTCTTCAAATGATCCCACAGATGTTCAATAATATTCAGGTCTGGGGACTGGGATGGCCATTCCAGAACATTGTAATTGTTCCTCTGCATGAATGCCTGAGTAGATTTGGAGCGGTGTTTTGGATCATTGTCTTGCTGAAAGATCCATCCCCTGCGTAACTTCAACTTTGTCACTGATGCTTGAACATTATTGTCAAGAATCTGCTGATACTGAGTGGAATCCATGCGTCCCTCAACTTTAACAAGATTCCCGGTGCCGGCATTGGCCACACAGCCCCAAAGCATGATGGAACCTCCACCAAATTTTACTGTGGGTAGCAAGTGTTTTTCTTGGAATGCTGTGTTTTTTTGCCGCCATGCATAACGCCTTTTTGTATGACCAAGCAACTCAATCTTGGTTTCATCAGTCCACAGGACCTTCTTCCAAAAAGAAATTGGCTTCTCCAAATGTGCTTTTGCATACCTCAGCCGACTCTGTTTGTGGCGTGCTTGCAGAAACAGCTTCTTTTGCATCACTCTCCCATACAGCTTCTCCTTGTGCAAAGTGCGTTGTATAGTTGACCGATGCACAGTGACACCATCTGCAGCAAGTTGATGCTGCAGCTCTCTGGAGGTGGTCTGAGGATTGTCCTTGACTGATCTCACCATTCTTCTTCTCTGCCTTTCTGATGTTTTTCTTGGCCTGCCACTTCTGGCCTTAACAAGAACTGTCCCTGTGTTCTTCCATTTCCTTACTATGTTCCTCACAGTGGAAACTGACAGGTTAAATCTCTGAGACAGCTTTTTGTATCCTTCCCCTGAACAACTATGTTGAATAGTCTTTGTTTTCAGATCATTTGACAGTTGTTTTGAGGAGCCCATGATGCCACTCTTCAGAGGAGATTCAAACAGGAGAACAACTTGCAAGTGGCCACTTTAAGTAGCTTTTCTCATGATTGCATACACCTGGCTATGAAGTTCAAAGCTCAAGGAGGTTACAAAACCAAAAAAAGTGCTTTAGTAAGTCAGTAAAAGGTAGATAGGAGTATTTAAAACAAGAAAATGATAAGGGTGCCCATACTTATGCACCTGTCAAATTTTGTTTGAATGCAGATTGCACATTTTCTGTTAGTACAATAAAGCTCATTTCAAGGCAGAAACATTACTGTGATCAACAGTTATTACATATATCAAACTGAAATAGCTGTTGCAAAAACACCAATTTTTATAAAACATTAAGTTTAAGATTAATAGGGGTGCCCAAACTTTTTCATATAACTGTACCTTCCTATATACAGTGTGAGCCCCCAAATAGCCTCCTATATACAGTGTGAGCCCCCAGATAGCCTCGTATATACAGTATGAGCCCCCGCATAGCTCGCTATATACAGTATGAGCCCTGCATAGCCCCCTATATACATTGAGCCACCAAATAGCCTCCTATACACAGTATCATCCCCTCACATAGCCTCTTATATACAGTATTAGCCCCACATAGCCTCCTATATACAGTATCATCCCCACACATAGCATCCTATATACCGTATCATGCCCCCACATAGCCTCTTATATACAGTATTAGCCCCACATACCCTCCTATATGCAGTTTCATCCCCCCACATAGCTCCTTATATACAATATGAGCCCCAAAATAGCCTCCTATATACAGAATGAGCCCCTAAATAGCTCACTATATACAGTATGAGCCCCCAGATAGCCTCCTATATACAGTATGAGCCCCCAGATAGCCTCCTATATACAGAATGAGCCCCCGCATATCTCGCTATATACAGTATGAGCCTCACAAAGCTCCTTATATACAGTATGAGCCCCACATAGCCTCCCTATATACAGTATGAACCCCCGCATAGCTCCTTATACATAGTATGAGCCCACCATAGCCTCCCTATGTACAGTATGAGCCCCCCATATCCTCCCTATATATGGTATGAACCCCCGCATAGCTCCTTATATACAGTATGAGCCCGACATAGCCTCCCTATATAGAATATGAGCCCCCATAGCCTCCCTATATACAGTATGAGCCCCCCGTGGCCTCCCTATATACAATATAAGCCCCCCCAAATAGCTCCTTATATACAGTATGAGCCCCACAAAGCTTCCTGTATACAGTATGAGCCTCACATAGCCTCCCTATATACAGTATGAGCCCCCATAGCCTCCCTATATACAATGAGCCCTCCAGAAAGCTCCTTATATACAGTATGAGCCCCCCATAGCCTCCTTATATACAGTATGAACCCCCACAGTATCATCCCTACACATAGCCATATATACAGAATGAGTCCCACATAGCTCACTATATACAGTATGAGCCCCACATAGCTCACTATATACAGTATGAGCCCCCAAATAGCTCACTATATATTGTATGAGCCCCCAAAAAGCCTTCAATATACAGTATGAGTCCCACATAGCTCACTATATACAGTATGAGCCCCACATAGCTCACTATATACAGTATGAGTCCCCACATAGCTCACTATATACAGTATGAGCCCCCAAATAGCCTCCTATATACAGTATGAGTCCCACATAGCTCACTATATACAGTATGAGCCCCCCATAGCCTCCTTATATACAGTATGAACCCCTGCATAACTTCCTATATGCAGTATCATCCCCACACATAGCCTCCTATATACAGTATCATCCCCCCACATAGCTCCTTATATGCAGTATGAGCCCCAAAATAGCCTCCTATATACAGAATGAGTCCCACATAGCTCACTATATACAGTATGAGCCCCACATAGCTCACTATATACAGTATGAGCCCCCAAATAGCTCACTATATACAGTATGAGCCCCCAAAAAGCCTTCTATATACAGTATGAGTCCCACATAGCTCACTATATACAGTATGAGCCCCACATAGCTCACTATATACAGTATGAGTCCCCAAATAGCTCACTATATACAGTATGAGCCACCAAATAGCCTCCTATATACAGTATGAGTCCCACATAGCTCACTATATACAGTATGAGCCCCCCACATAGCTCACTATATACAGTGAAGAGAAGAGAGGCGCCGCGTCAACGCTCCTCCTGGTCAGGTAAGTATGTAAGTATGGCACCGAAGATCGCGGTATGCGTTCAATGTCTACGCATACCGCGATCTCCGGCGCCATACACTCTTCTTACCTGTAACGGCTCCATGCGTTTTTCTGTCTGGAGCCTGAGGCGTGTCGCGCTTGCGCAGTCTTTAAAGGCTTCAGACAGAGGGACTCTTGTAGCATTATATTATAGATGAGCCCCACATAGCTTCCTATATAGAGTATGAGCCCCCAAATAGCCTCCTATATACAGTGTGAGCCCCCAGATAGCCTCCTATATACATCATGAGCCCCACATAGCCTCCCTATATACAGTATGAGACCCCCATAGCCTCCCTATATGCAGTATTATCCCTCCACATAGCCTCCTATATACCGTATCATCCCCCACATAGCCTCCTATATACCGTATCATGCCCCCACATAGCCTCCTATATGCAGTATCATCCCCCCACATAGCTCACTATATACAGTATGAGTCCCACATGGCTCACTATATGCAGTAGGAGTCCCACATAGCTCACTATATACAGTATGAGTCCCACATAGCTCACTATATACAGTTTGAGCCCCCAAATAGCCTCCTATATATAGTATGAGCCCCCAGATAGCCTCCTATATACAGTATGAGCCCCCAGATAGCTCGCTATATATAGTATGAGCCCCCGCATAGCTCCTTATATACAGTATGAGCCCCACATAGCCTCCCTATATACAGTATGAACCCCCGCATAGCCTCCCTATACACAGTATGAGCCCCCCATAGCCTCCCTATATACAGTATGAGCCCCCCATAGCCTCCCTATATATGGTATGAACCCCCGCATAGCTCCTTATATACAGTATGAGCCCGACATAGCTCCCTATAAACAGTATGAGCCCCACATAGCCTCCGTATATACAGTATAAGCCCCCATAGCCTCCCTATATACAATATGAGCCCCCCACATAGCTCCTTATATACAGTAGGAGCCCCACAAAGCTTCCTATATACAGTATGAGCCTCACATAGCCTCCCTATATACAGTATGAGCCCCCATAGCCTCCCTATATACAATATGAGCCCTCCACATAGCTCCTTGTATACAATATGAGCCCCCCATAGCCTCCCTAAATACAGTATGAGCCACCATAGCCTCCCTATATATGGTATGAACCCCCTCATAGCTCCTTATATACAATATGAGCCCAACATAGCTCCCTATAAACAGTATGAGCCCCACATAGCCTCCCTATATACAGTATGAGCCCCCATAGCCTCCCTATATACAATATGAGCCCCCCACATAGCTCCTTATATATAGTATGAGCCCCCCGTAGCCTCCCTATATACAATTTGAGCCCCCCACATATTTCCTTATATACAGTATGAGCCCCACAAAGCTCCCTATATACAGTATGAGCCTCACATAGCCTCCCTATATACAGTACAGTATGAAACCCCGCATAGCTTCCTATATGCAGTATCATCCCTCCACATAGTGTCCTATATACTGTATCATCGCCCCACATAGCCTCCTATATACAGTATCATCCCCCCACATAGCTCCTTATATACAATGAGCCCCCAAATAGCCTCCTATATACAGTATGAGCCCCACATAGCTCACTATATACAGTATGAGCCCCACATAGCTCACTATATACAGTATGAGCCCCCAAATAGCATGTAATATACAGTATGAGCTCCCAAATATCCTCCTATATACAGTATGAGCCCCCAGATAGCCTCCTATATACAGTATGAGCCCCCAAATAGCCTCCTATATACAGTATGAGCCCCCAGATAGCTCGCTATATACAGTATGAGCCCCCGCATAGCTCCTTATATACAGTATGAGCCCCACATAGCCTCCCTATATACAGTATGAACACCCCCATAGCCTCCCCATACACAGTATGAGCCCCCCATAGCCTCCCTATATACAGTATGAGCCCCCCATAGCCTCCCTATATATGGTATGAACCCCTGCATAGCTCCTTATATACAGTATGAGCCCGACATAGCTCCCTATAAACAGTATGAGCCCCACATAGCCTCCGTATATAGAGTATAAGCCCCCATAGCCTCCCTATATACAATATGAGCCCCCCACATAGCTCCTTATATACAGTAGGAGCCCCACAAAGCTTCCTATATACAGTATGAGCCTCACATAGCCTCCCTATATACAGTATGAGCCCCCATAGCCTCCCTATATACAATATGAGCCCTCCACATAGCTCCTTATATACAATATGAGCCCCCCATAGCCTCCCTAAATACAGTATGAGCCACCATAGCCTCCCTATATATGGTATGAACCCCCTCATAGCTCCTTATATACAGTATGAGCCCAACATAGCTCCCTATAAACAGTATGAGCCCCACATAGCCTCCCTATATACAGTATGAGCCCCCATAGCCTCCCTATATACAATATGAGCCCCCCACATAGCTCCTTATATATAGTATGAGCCCCCCGTAGCCTCCCTATATGCAATTTGAGCCCCCCACATATTTCCTTATATACAGGATGAACCCCACAAAGCTTCCAATATGCAGTATGAGCCTCAGATAGCCTCCCTATATACTTTATGAGCCCCCATAGCCTCCCTATATACAATATGAGCCCTCCACATAGCTCCTTATATACAGTATGAGTCCCCCATAGCCTCCCTATATACAGTATGAGCCCCCACATAGCTCCTTATATACAGTATGAGCCCCACAAAGCTCCCTATATACAGTATGAGCCTCACATAGCCTCCCTATATACAGTACAGTATGAACCCCCGCATAGCTTCCTATATGCAGTATCATCCCTCCACATAGTGTCCTATATACTGTATCATCGCCCCACATAGCCTCCTATATACAGTATCATCCCCCCACATAGTTCCTTATATACAATGAGCCCCCAAATAACCTCCTATATACAGTATGAGCCCCACATAGCTCACTATATACAGTATGAGCCCCACATGGCTCACTGTATACAGTATGAGCCCCCAAATAGCATGTAATATACAGTATGAGCTCCCAAATATCCTCCTATATACAGTATGAGGCCCCGCATAGCTCCTGATATACAGTATGAGCCCAACATAGCCTCCCTATATACAGTATGAACCCCCGCATAGCTCCTTATACACAGTATGAGCCCCACATAGCCTCCCTATATGCAGTATGCGCCCCCATAGCCTCCCAATATATGGTATGAGCCCCCATAGCCTCCCTATATATGGTATGAGCCCCTCATAGCCTACCTATATACAGTATGAACCCCCGCATAGCTCCTTATAGACAGTATGACCCCGACATAGCTCCCTATAAACAGTACGAGGCCCCCATAGCCTCCCTATATACAATATGAGCCCCCCACATAGCTCCCTATATACATTATGAGCCCCCCATAGCCTTCCTATATACAGTATGAGCCACATATAGCCTCCCTATATACAGTATGAGCCCCACATAGCTCCCTATATACAGTATGATCCTCACATAGCACTATGTGCAGTCACAAACTCTGGCGCCACACTCCTCCAGCCTCACCAGAGATCGAGGACGCGCTGCAATGGAGAGGGGAAAGGTGAGTCGGAGTGTTGTTTTTTTTTCTGAATGAAAGAACAGCAGAACAGGCAGAATGGGGGAGCATTTACCAGGATGGGAGACCAGGATGGGGGAGCATATACCAGGATGGAGGAGCATGTACCAGGATGGGAGACCTGGATGGGGGAGCATACACCAGGATGGAGGAGCATGTACCAGGATGGGGGACCCGGATAAGGAGACCATGTACCAGGATGGGAGACCTGGATGAGAAGACCATATACCAGGATGGGGGGAGCATATACCAGAATGGGGGACCTGGATGGGGGGAGCATATACCGGGATGGAGGAGCATGTACCAGGATGGGGGAGCATACACCCTGATGGGGGAGCATTCAGTTTCAGTCATGGGGTCTGGCCCGGCGCTGGTTCAGTCATAGCTTTGAGAATACAGAGCGGCCGCTGTAACCCCGGCCCTGAGTGACAGCCGGCCTCAATGTAGAGCCAGTGTCAGTCAGTGCTGGGGGCGCAGTTATAGGGGACGCTCTGTATACTCAGAGTGGTGACCGAACCGGCACTGTCCCGCCCCCAGGACTGAAACAGAATGCTGGCGAGGAGAATAGAGTTAATTTTCTCCCCGCTGCATTCAGCTGCTGGGCAGCATAGTAATATTGTTAATCTGCAGATTAACTGTTATATATGCAGGTTAATAGCGTTATTTCTGATGAAAGGATCCCTTTAATTTTGTAGCACAATACTTCAATGAAATGGTGCCGGAGTCAGTGCATGCGCTTACCACGCTATCTATTTACATCTGCACCAAATCTGCCAGTCACAAATAAGCAACGTGTGCAGGAGTCTTCAGGGCACTCATTCACTTTGCAACAGGAAATCCTTCAAGTTTTGTGACAAATCTGCAATGAAAAAAACGAAGCAAAAACACAACGTGTGCACACAGCCTTAGGGTATGTGCATACGGTCAGGAGCCGCCTGCGGTCCCGACACTGTGGAATAGCTTCCCCCCTCATTATGTAAATGAGTGGCGCCATTTTTTTTTCACATGCGGACTTTCTTCATAGAGGTTAGTCTATGGGGAAAGTTCACATGAGGACCTGCAAGAGAAATTGACATGCTGCAGGTCTGAAAAACACGCTGCATGTCAGTTTCCGCCAGTGATCTGCAGCCAACATACGCATAGTGGACATGGGATTTCTTGAAATCCCATCCACTATGCTGTAACATCTAGCCACTGCGGGTATGACGCTGCATAACACGCAGCTTCAAACCCGCAGCGCCTCCTGACCATGTGCACATACCCTTACAGCAGGGCTGTCTACTGTGCCCAAAACAACCAATCACAGATCAGCTTTCATTTTACCAAAGCAGGTTGAGAAATGAAAGCTGAGTTCTGGTTGGTTGCTATGGACAACAAAGAGAATGTAATGAACAGTTTTGATAAATGAGTCTGTGAGACTCTGCATTATACATCAGGGGACAGCAGCTCCATGTCACTGATCTATCACTGCTGTCAGGAGATGGGACCAAGAACAACTGATGAGAATCTAGTAATATGGGTGATGTGGGCTGCATTACAGGAACCATATAGGAGAAGACCTCAATATGGAGGATAACGCAGACATGGCACATCCGCTACAGCAGGTACACAAGGCAGACACAAGGATCTCTAAATGTACGGTGCTGAGAAGCTACTGCAATACTCATGAAATAAACCTCCAAAGAGACGGACAATCCTTTACACGTATCACTAGGATTATTATTATTCTTTATTATTATGGCGCCATTTATTCCCTGGCGCTTTACATGTGAGAAGGGGTATACATAGTAAAGACAAGCACAATAATCATGAACAATACAAGCCAGAGACTGGTCCAGGAGGAGAGAGGACCCTGCCCGCGAGGGCCACAGTCTACAAGGGATGGGTGAGGATACAGTAGGTGAGGGTAGGGCTGGTCGTGCAGCGGTATGGTGGAGCGAGGGTTACTGCAGCTTGTAGGCTTGTCAGAAGAGGTCGGTCTTCAGGTTCCTTATGAAGGTTTCCACGGTAGGCGAGAGTCTGATGTGTTGGGGTAGACAGTTCCAGAGTAGGGGGGAAGCACGGGAGAAACCATATATGCGATTGTGGGAAGAGGGGATAAGAGGGGAGTAGAGAAGGAGATTGCAACATTCTAACATTTGCATAAATTTGACATTTAATTGGACTGTGTGGGTTTGTCCACTACTTGTCATCCCCTTCTGGAATGCTACAGGGCCTCAAATAAACAAAAAACACTTCACATTTACCAAGAGACTCAATGCCAACATCGCTGGAATGGCGCCATTCCAGGAGGGATGTGTTTTTTTTTATTTCAGGCAATGCAGCATTTAAAGGGGCTATGTCACCAAGGTTATGACACCTAACCGATATATAATATATATATATAGAGAGATATATAGATATATAATATTTAAAGAGAAATGTGTCATTTTTTGGGCTGCATGCTGTAGTTTTGCTAAAATCACTGTTTTATCAGCAGGAGATTATCACTAAAGGACTGCTGCCAGGTAGTCATCTAGATTCATGAGCTCTGTATAACCCCGCCCCCACCACTGATTGGGAGCTTTCTGCCTATGCACAGTGTACACACACAGAAAGCTGCCAATCAGTGTTGTTAGAACTGGTAAATCTGTAGCAGATAAAACTGTGATTTTATCAAAATTATACAATGTAGCCCAATGAGTAGTACATCATTGTTACAAAGGTCTCTGACTCTATATCTTACTGCTCTCAGATAGGAAAACACAAAACTGCTGCCAGATTCACTTTGAAAAGGTGCTAGCATTTTCCATGTGTTGTGGTAAATCTCAGCAGAACTGAACCTGGACATTACACAATGATAACATTTCACCAAGATTTGGGAACAGATAACTCTTACGACTTTATATTGGTAAACTGCCCACAACCCCTATACTCATCTGCTCTAATATAAAACTGGTTTTGGTAATTTTTCATTATAAAGGTAGATTTGGAACCATTTTGCTGACTTTATTCCTGGATTACATGTGGAGGTATAAAACATGTTCAATAACGTTCCCTATAATTACTAGTTACATTTCTCTTCTTACCTGAGCTTCCCACGTCTTCTTTCTTCTGACTATTAGTCTTAATGATTGGTGTCTTTCGTTCCTCTGAACAGTCCAGGTCGATCCTTCTGTTCTTCGGTCCTTTACTCTGGCCAATGACGTCTTCATCCACTCGCTCCTTCTCTGGAGTGGGAGACATCTTCCTTCCTGAGTCTCTTTTTTTTCTCTTTTTTCCCTTCCTGTTGGAGTTTTTGATAGAAGACTTCTCATCAGCCGATGAGTCCAAGTGTCTTCTGTTCTTGAGTCCTTCACTCTTGGCAATGACGTCCTCGTCCACTCGCTCCATCTCTGGGGTGGGAGACATCTTCCGTCCTGAGTCTGTTTTTTTACTCTTTCTTCCCGTCTTTTGTTTTTTTTTGATAGAAGACTCCTCATCAGCCGATGAGTCCAAGTGTCTTCTTTTCCTCGCTCTCTTCCTCCCTAAAACCTCCTTCTTCTCCATAATATCGCTTTGATCACAGTCCACAGACAGCTTCTTCACTATCACCAGTCAAATCCAACTGTCACTTTCCTAACTGTCAACTGAGCGCACGGGCACCTGGATGGCACTGGTCATGTGATCAGTAACTGACCAATAAGAATCCAAGGTGTATGCTACAGTATAAGGATGGGAATGTATACGTTTGATATAAGGGCTGTAATAAAATTAAATCTGTTTCTGTTCTACTTTTTTTCGTTAGTTGATTTAAACTTTATCTTTTCTAATTTTTCATCACTTCAGTATTATCTCACAGATAATTTTAGGATTTTAGGGCCCATTTTAACAATATGCTGTATTATTTATCCACATCAATGAACTATATAGAAAAAAAGGAGAACAACCCAGCATAACATTGCAAGAAAAAGTATATTTATTGAATCAAAACAAAAGTGAAGAAAAAAAAATATAAAAGACAAAAAGGGGTGACTAGATGGAAGAAATGCTAGGGGGTCAGGCGCATACAAGTATAAAGATAGTAACAACGGTGCCTGGAATAGACGAAATTGCACAAATGCCCGTAGTCAAAGAATATATATATATACAGTACAGACCAAAAGTTTGGACACACCTTCTCATTTAAAGATTTTTCGGTATTTTCATGACTATGAAAATTGTACATTCACACTGAAGGCATCAAAACTATGAATTAACACATGTGAAATTATATACTTAACAAAAAAGTGTGAAACAACTGAAAATATGTCTTATATTCTAGGTTCTTCAAAGTAGCCACCTTTTGCATTGATGACTGCTTTGCACACTCTTGATGAGCTTCACGAGGTAGTCACCGGAGATGGTTTTCACTTCACAGGTGTGCCGTCAGGTTTAATAAGTGGGATTTCTTGCCTTATAAATGGGGTTGGGACCATCAGTCGTGTTGTGCAGAAGTCTGGTGAATACACAGCTGATAGTCCTACTGAATAGACTGTTAGAATTTTTATTATGGCAAGAAAAAAAGCAGCTAAGTAAAGAAAAACGAGTGGCCATCATTACTTTAAGAAATGAAGGTCAGTCAGTCTGAAAAATTGGGAAAACTTTCAAAGTGTCCCCAAGTGCAGTTGCAAAAACCATCAAGAGCTACAAAGAAACTAGCTCACATGAAGACCGCCCCAGGAAAGGAAGACCAAGAGTCACCTCTGCTTCTGAGGATAAGTTTATCCGTGTCACCAGCCTCAGAAATCGCAGGTTAACAGCAGCTCAGATTCGAGACCAGGTCAATGCCACACAGAGTTCTAGCAGCAGACACATCTCTACAACAACTGTTAAGAGGAGACTTTGTGCAGCAGGCCTTCATGGTAAAATAGATGCTAGGAAACCACTGCTAAGGACAGGCAACAAGCAGAAGAGACTTGTTTGTGCTAAAGAACACAAGGAATGGACATTAGACCAGTGGAAATCTGTGCTTTGGTCTGATGAGTACAAATTTGAGATCTTTGGTTCCAACCACCGTGTCTTTGTGCGACACAGAAAAGGTGAATGGATGGACTCTACATGCCTGGTTCCCACCGTGAAGCATGGAGGAGGAGGTGTGATGGTGTGGGGGTGCTTTGCTGGTGACACTGTTGGGGATTTATTCAAAATTGAAGGCATACTGAACCAGCATGGCTACCACAGCATCTTGCAGCAGCATGCTATTCCATCCGGTTTGCGTTTAGTTGGACCATCATTTATTTTTCAGCAGGACAATGACCCCAAACACACCTCCAGGCTGTGTAAGGGCTATTTGACCAAGAAGGAGAGTGATGGGGTGCTACACCAGATGATCTGGCCTCCACAGTCACCAGACCTGAACCCAATCGAGAAGGTTTGGGGTGAGCTGGACCGCAGAGTGAAGGCAAAAGGGCCAACAAGTGCTAAGCATCTCTGGGAACTCCTTCAAGATTGTTGGAAGACCATTTCCGGTGACTACCTCTTGAAGCTCATCAAGAGAATGCCAAGAGTGTGCAAAGCAGTCATCAAAGCAAAAGGTGGCTACTTTGAAGATCCTAGAATATAAGACATATTTTCAGTTGTTTCACACTTTTTTGTTAAGTATATAATTCCACATGTGTTAATTCATAGTTTTGATGCCTTCAGTGTGAATGTACAATTTTCATAGTCATGAAAATACAGAAAAATCTTTAAATGAGAAGGTGTGTCCAAACTTTTGGTCTGTACTATATATATATATCAATCATAAATATGAATATATAGAATAAGCATAAGAACAATCTCTAGTGGGGAACCCTATACAAGGGGACCTTCCACCTGTAAGATAGCAAGGTAAAAACATTTTTTCTTTTGTTATCTTTTTTGTATGGCAGTATCTCTGACCATTGTACTTATTGAGAAATAGTTGACATCTCTATATTATGTGCATCGACAGGCTGCAAACAAAGCAAGCGAGATGAATTTCTCATCCACTGCTGTACTCAGCATAAGCAGCGGCTGAAATAACAAAGCTAAGTATAATAATGTTTGTTTTGATTGCTGCCTATGCAGAGCACAGAAGTCTATGACAAACTCATTTTGACTTCAGTGCTATGTATAAGCAGTGGCTAAAATGGCAGAAAATGAGCAGTTAATTATTGAAGACAGCTCTAATCATGTGCAGGGCATATAACCAGTGTTCATTCATTCGCTGCTCATTTTCTGTAGTCTCAGTCTCTGTTTATATAGAGTGAAGCGCTCGAGATGAGTTTGCCATAGGCTGTTGTGCTCTGCTTAGGCAGCGACTTATATGATAAAGCTCACTTCATTACAATTTTGTAATTTTGATCTTTGCTTATGTAGAGAGCAGCAGCCACTGGCAAACTCATCTCCACTTCTGCGCTCGGCATAAGTAGCGTTGGGTGGGCATCCGCTTTGCTGCTCAATACTGTCTTCCTTTATTTTATAGAGCTGCTTTTATAGTTTTACATTTTTTCTAACTCGAACTAGTGTTACAAGTAGGGCAAGAGCCTGGTTTAGGATTAGGTCTATGGTTAGGGCTAGGGCTGGGGTTAGGGACCAGATTAGGAATAGGGTTATGGTTAAAGTTAGGAATAGGGTTAGGGTAATAAAATTGTTACATAGAAAATGTAATAACAAATACAAAGCAAACAAATAATGTATAAAGTTTTATATATTTAAAATTTGAGACCTGATTTCAGCAAAAAGCAGAAAAAAAATTGAGTTGAAATCATAAAGTATAATTACATCAGTATTTTTCTTAAATTACAATACATGTGCAATACTGGGCTTTTGGAAAGGACTCAGACTGCTACTGGTTCACGGGTTAGGGGGCACATACTTGTCTTGTCCTGGGTGCTTGCCACCCACCCTGTGACAGTGTGCCATCAGCATAGTATACAGCAACCAGCAAGGGTTTTTATTCAATTTTTTTTCTGCATTTTTTCATCTGTAGCCTAAAAGACAACAGGTAATATTAAATGCTCTACAACCATCAGGCTTTTTTATTGTGTGACAGCTCACTTTAGGTGTGTTTTTTGACAAGCCCTAAGTGTGGCGTTTCTTTCATGTGTTTTCCCATAAGTTTCTTTGTAGGACTTAAAGAGGCATAAAAAAGACACCAACATATCTGAATTAAATAAAATGCCATTTGGAAAAGCTGGTAATAATATGCATGAAAACAATGGAGTTTCTTACAAGCCAAAAAATGATGTGTGAAAAGAGTCTACTGGTGGTCTTTATAAAAGTGGTTGTGTCATCTTGTCCTCTGGAGGACGCTGCTCTCCTGCCTCCGGGCTTCCTGCTCACTGGGGGTATTGTGCTCTTGCTTAAAGGGGTTGTCCACTACTAGGACGACCCCTTCTCAATCTGATTGCTTGCCCTTGTTAAAATAAAAACACCTATACTCACCTCCCGTGCCAGCGCCGTTCCAGTAGTGTCGCAACTCGCAGAGATCAGCTTTCATTTTTCAAATTGCTCTGATCAAGTGAAAGCTCCATGTGAACGGCTGTTATGGGCAATTGTGGGATTAATTGGGTTTTGCAGGCCGTGTCTGTGAAATTCATCCCTAATGCAGGGCCGTATTTACACTTAGGCGCTCGTGGTCCGGTGCCTAGGGCGGCAGATCGCAGGGGGCGGCACCAGGGGAGAGGTATTTTTTATTATTTTTTTTACTTCCCTCTCCTCCCCCAGACTCCATATGAAAACCGGAGTTTTTGTGGGGGAGGGGGGGTGTCGCCGGTGCAGAGCGCGGTGCCGGCATTGCATTGCCGCCCGCAAGTGCCTCGCCGCTGAGAGCGCTCCTGTCGCCGGGTCGGACAGGAAGCTGCTGGGAGCTGTACGGAACCCGCACTTCCGGGTTCCGTACAGCTGTTCCTTCCTGTCCCGCGGTGGCTCCCAAGTGCTGCTGCTGCGGTGGTGGCGGCGGTGTCTGGTAGTAATGACGGCAGGGGAGACACTGCGCCTTTAATTGTGCTTGTGTCGCCCCTGCCGCGTCATTACTATCAGACACAGCCGCACAGCGCGCGGCCATGTCTGAAAACAGTGTCGGCGGGCGGCGTCAATCAAACAGCGGAGCGGGGGGTGGGGGTGCAGGAGGGGGGGCCCTGTTTAAGGGAGGCCCGGGGGGCGGGGGGGTCCTTGATGAAGGGAGGCCCGGGGGGCGGGGGACCTTGATGAAGGGAGGCCCGGGGGGGCGGGGGTACTTGATGAAGGGAGGCCCGGGGGGCGGGGGACCTTGATGAAAGGAGGCCCGGGGGGGTCCTTGATGAAGGGAGGCCCGGGGGGCGGGGGTCCTTGGTGAAAGGAGGCCCGGGGGGGTCCTTGATGAAGGGAGGCCCGGGGGGCGGGGGACCTTGATGAAAGGAGGCCCGGGGGGGTCCTTGATGAAGGGAGGCCCGGGGGGCGGGGGTCCTTGATGAAGGGAGGCCCGGGGGGGATGCCCTGATGAAGTGTCGGCAATTAAGCAGCGCCGGTGGAGCAGAGAGTGCAGGAGGGGGGCCCCGAGTAAGCAATCAAACACCGCCGGAGGTCCTCCCTGTGGACATGCTGGGGGGGCGAGTGGGCCCCTCTGATGGTCCAGAGCCTGTGATGGCCATCAGACTTGCCAGCGGCCCTGCACAGCTGGACCGGACACAGGACAAGGGGCAGGTAAGTGAGGCTTGCCACCAGGTTCCCCAGTCCCCATATTAAATATATTTCTAATGTGTATGACTGTGTATCTATATATATAATCGTCTTATCCCGTCTGTCTGTCTGTGTGTCTATCTGTGCAGGAAATCCCGCGTTGCTCATTGGTCCGGCAGCGGCCAATCAGCGCCGGGGGATTTCTAAAAAAAGATGGCGGCCGTTAGCGGCTCATCTGCGGGACGGAGCTGAGCAGCGATGCAGCCGGAAGATGAGCGCCGCGAGGCGCTCATCTCCCGGCCGGTAGCAGCGGAAGGAACCCGACTGCCGGACCCATCTGCGGGACGGAGATGCAGCCGGGAGATGAGCGGCGCGAGGCGCTCATCTCCCGGCCGGTAGCAGCGGAAGGACCGCCGGCGCCGCTGACCTCCATGCGGAAGGGAGGACCGGGGAGCGGCGCTGCGGGTCGGGATACTTCTCCTGCGAGCGCCCGCTATGTCCTGGGTTCTCGCAGCGTAAGTAGCTGCACAGGCAGCGCCGCTCCCCGGTCCTCACCAAGACGATTCGATGATTGGCCGCGGTCTTCGGACCCGACCAATCACTGATCTTAGCGCAAAACTTAAACACCGCTGTGCTGATTGGTCGCCGACGCTGCCCGCGACCAATCACCGATTTGGGCGCCAAATTTAAATATCGGCCGCGACCAATCACCACAGCGGTGTTTAAATGTGGAGCCAAGATCGGTGATTGGTCGCGGCCGATATTTAAATTTGGCGCCCAAATCGGTGATTGGTCGCGGTCAGCGTCCGCGACCAATCAGCACAATAGTGTTTAACTTTGGCGCCAAGATCAGTTATTGGTCGCGGGCCAAGACAGCGACCAATAACCGATTTGTGCGGCACTTTTAAATAGCGTCCGGGACCAATTGGATGTCAGCGCTGCTGCCTGTGCGGATACTTCCGCTGCAAGAACCAGGGACATGAGCGGGCGCTCGCAGCAGAAGTATCCCGACCCGCAGCGCTGCTCCCCGGTCCTCCCTTCACACCCTAGCCGCTGATGTTCCCACTGTATCCGCATGGTGTTACAAAGGTCCGGAAATTTGTGTTAAAAATCGCTGATTGGTCGCTGGCGCTGCCCGCGACCAATCACCTATTTGGGCGCCAAATTTAAATATCGGCCGCGACCAATCAGCACAGCGGTGTTTAAATGTGGAGCCAAGATCGGTGATTGGTCGCGGCCGATATTTAAATTTGGCGCCCAAATCGGTGATTGGTCGCGAGCAGCGCCAGCGACCAATCAGCGATTTTTTAACACAAATGTCCGGACCTTTGTAACACCATGCGGATACTGTGGGGACATCAGCGGTAGGGTGTGAAGGGAGGACCGGGGAGCAGCGCTGCGGGTCGGGATACTTCTGCTGCGAGCGCCCGCTCATGTCCCGGGTTCTCGCAGTGGAAGTAGCCGCACAGGCAGCGGTGCTCCCCGGTCCTCACTAATACTATTCCGCTCCCCGCTCCTCACCAATACGATTCGCTGATTGGTCGCGCTCTCCACATCCGACCAATCAGTGATCTTGGCGCTAAAGTTAAACACCGCTCTGCTGATTGGTCGCGGCCGCTGCCCGCAACCAATCACCGATTTGGGCGCCACATTTAAATAGCGGCCGCGACCAATCACCGATCTTGCCGCCACATTTAAACACTGCTGTGCTGATTGGAAGCGTCCGGCGTCCGCGTCCAATCAGCGAGATTGGCGCCAAATTTAAACCTCACTCTGCTGATTGGTCGCAACCACCGGCCGCCACCTGTCTGCATTTTTTGTGCCAAATGTAAACCTCACTCTGCTGATTGGTAGCGGTCGCCGGCCTCGACCCATCAGCAGTATTGGCGCCAAATTTAAACCTCACTCTGCTGATTGGTCGCAACCACCGGCCGCGACCAATCGGCGCTTTTTGTGCCAAATTTAAACACCGCTCTGCATCGCTCTGCTGATTGGTCGCGGTCGGCGGCCACGACCAGTCAGCAGTATTGGCGCCAAATTTTAACACCTCTTTGCTGATTGGTCGCGACTAATCAGCGATTTTGGTGCCAAATTTAAACACGCTCTCCAGTCCTCACTAACACGGTTTGGCTGATTGGTCGCGGCCGCCGCCCTCGACCAATCATCGATATTGCCGCCAAATTTAAACACCGCTTTGCTGATTGGTCGCGGTTGCCGAACGCGACCAATCAGCGATTTTGGCGCCAAATTTAAACACAGCTCTGCTGATTGCACCCGGTCGGCCGCATACCTATTCTAGAATACCCGGTGCATTACAATCGGGCCACCATCTAGTATATATATATTTATGTCTGTTTTATGTGTTTTTAAGAATGTGTTCAAATATGTACGTATCTGTGTATGTGCTTGTCTGCAAATGTATGTGTGCATATCTGTGTACCATCTGCATGTCTGCGTGCTGTGTACGTGCATGTTTGCATATGTGAAGGGTGAGGGGGCAGCCTTTGCCCTGTGTTGTATACCTACATTTCTCCGCTGTATCTGTGCATCATGAATGCTGTATGTATTAAAGGGGCCACTGAGACTTTCGCCCGGGGCCCACAAAAACCTGGAGCCGGCCCTGGTTGAAAGCAATGATGGAGGAGGGATAGTCATATGACACTCTCTCTCTCATCACTCCTCCATACTTCTGACGCAGCGGCGTGATGACACTCCACGCTCTGTCAGACAGTGGAGCTGGCAGCTGCTGAGGTGATGACAGAGACGCGCTGCAGAGACTGAAGCAGCAGGGAATGAGAAGCGGTAAGTATGTATTTATTTATAAATCAGTGAGTACTGATAATACTGGAGGACTGGGGCTGCATTTTACCCTATGGTGGGGGCTGCCTTTTACCCTATGGGGGGCTGCATTATACTGCATACAGAACCATGGGGAGTTCATTATACTGTGTGGAGGACCATGGGGAGTTCATTATACTGTGTGGAGGACCATGGGGAGTTCATTATACTGCGTGGAGGACCATGGGGAGTTCATTATACTGTGTGGAGGACCATGGGAAGTTCATTATACTGTGTGGAGGACCATGGGAAGTTCATTATACTGTGTGGAGGACCATGGGAAGTTCATTATACTGTGTGGAGGACCATGGGGAGTTCATTATACTGCGTGGAGGACCACGGGGAGTTCATTATACTGCGTGGAGGACCACGGGGACTGCATTATACTGCGTGCAGGGCCACGGGGACTGCATTATACTGCGTGCAGGGCCACGGGGACTGCATTATACTGCGTGCAGGGCCACGGGGACTGCATCATACTGCGTGCAGGGCCACGGGGACTGCATTATACTGCGTGCAGGGCCACGGGGACTGCATTATACTGCGTGCAGGGCCACGGGGACTGCATTCTACTGCGTGCAGGGCCACGGGGACTGCATTCTACTGCGTGCAGGGCCACGGGGACTGCATTCTACTGCGTGCAGGGCCACGGGGACTGCATTCTACTGCGTGCAGGGCCACGGGGACTGCATTCTACTGCGTGCAGGGCCACGGGGACTGCATTATACTGCGTGCAGGACCATGGCGACTGCATTATACTCAGTGGAGTGTGGAGAGATGTGGGGGCCATTATACTGTATGTAGGCCCACTATACTGCATGGAAGGCTGTGTGGGGGTCACAGTTGGGGGATTATACTGTGTTGGGGTCACCATACTTTGCCCTGGGAGTTGAGGTGGGGTACAGTAGGCAGAGCTGTGGAGTCAGTAAGCCAAACCTCCGACTCCTCAATTTCCATGACACAGACTCCAACTGCGACTCCCTCATACATGGCTCATGTTTAAGTGATACATTTACTGTAGCACAGATTCATCTCAGCTAAAAGTCTAGACCCTTAGATCAGGAATAGGACAGACATTTATAGGACATTTCATAACTTTCCCAAATTCTTATGAAAAAAATATTCCCCACAAACTGCATTGAATTACTGTACCCAATTTATTAATTGCTGTGCAAAGGCTGGAAAGTTGTGAGATCTGCTCTTCTGTGCCCCCAACAATTATTTACATTTTTCTTTTGGGGTGGGGGCCCAATTAGAACTTCTGCTATGGGGCCCCATGATTCCTATGTACGCCCCTGGTCATGGTGGTACATGGCGGTACACTGTGCACAGAGCTGAGGACATGGTGGTACACAGTCTCCCGCCGCCTTAAAATCGGTCCGTTTCTCATCCAGGAGAGTCGGATGAGTGTCATCGGTTTTTTGGTCTGTTTGGCATGCAACTGCTATGCAAGTGTCTGACATTTTCCTCAGATCACATCCGAGTGCTGTCCGTGTTCAATCTGTTTTTTTGTCAGCAGCTATTACTGTATAATCATTTACAGGAACATTTTACAGTGTTCTCTGCTGCAGAATGAGAATGTATCAGTGAAAAAAATGGATGCCTCTCGGATGGTCCGTGTGCGGTCCGTGATTTTGTCGGACCATAGACTTGCATTGGCGAGTTTCATACTGTCGCAGCATGGTGCGACTTTTTTCTCATCCTGAATCTGGGTGAGAAAAAAGCGTCCGACACTCACCAATGTGCTCTCAGACATTGATTAACATTGGTCCGACTGCAATGTGATAAAATCACGCATTGCGCTCGTCCAAGTTTCACGCCAGTGTGTCCGTACCCTAATAATAAAATCCATATAGTAATCCTGCAATGTCTGCTGGACATGATATGGGGAGGGTTTATGGCTCAGTTAGTACACACTCCATACTTCTTATTAACTAGTTAATGCTCTCTTGTCCACCGCAATGCAGTGTCAAGAGGAAGACAGCGAGACGGCCAGCAATATCGCATCAGGGAGCTCCTGACCTCGAAATAGAAGATCCTCAGATCCTGGTATTGTGACATAATATTAGGAATAATATTTTTTGCATTTATATTACACTATGAACTCCACAGCACTTTACAGACATCATCAACACTCTCCCCATTGGGGTTCACAATGTAAACATCCTATCAATATGTCTCTGTAGTGTGGTTGGAAACCCATGCAAACACTTGGAGAATAAACTTGCACATAAACCAATTAAAATCATTAAAATATTATTTTTTCTATTTATCTCAAGGTAGTCTGTCTGCTGGATTTTACCCCTACAAACCTTTCATATGTGCTACCTGGAATGTGGGGGGAGAAGCTACATGAAACTTGGGCCACGACAGGGGGGAAGATTGTCTGTCTGCGATTGGGGGTTTCCGAGGGGGAGGGGATTGTACGCAACAGGGCTGCGACGGGGGAGGGGGCGCCACCGCTGACAGTGCCTAGGGCAGCAGGAACTCCAAATACGGCCCTGCCCTAATGTATCTTTTAAGTGTAAATAGTGATATACAGTGGTGTGAAAAAGTCTTTGCCCCCTTCTTGATTTCTTATTCTTTTGCATGTTTGTCACACTTAAATGTTTAAGAACACAAGACAAATTAAAATATTAGTCAATGATAACACAAGTAAATACAAAATGCAGTTTTTAAATGGAGGTCTTTATTATTAAGGGAAAAAGAAATCCAAACCTACAGGGCCCTGTGTGAAAAAGTGATTGACCCCTAAACCTAATAACTGGTTGGGCCACCCTTAGCAGCAACAGCTGCAATCAAGCGCTTGCGATAACTGAGTCTTTTACAACGCTCTGGAGGAATTTTGGCCCACTCATCATTGCAAAATTGTTGTAATTCAGCCACATTGGCGGGTTTTCACAGCATGTCAATCGGATTAAGGGCAGGGCTTTGACTAGGCCACTCCAAAGTCTTAATTTTGTTTTTTCTTAAGTCATTCAGAGGTGGACTTGCTGGTGTGTTTTGGATCATTGTCCTGCTGCATAACCCAAGTGCGTTTCATCTTGAGGTCATGAACAGATGGCTGAACATTCTTCTACAGGATTTTTTAGTAGACAGCAGAATTCATGGTGCCATTTACCACAGCAAGTCTTCCAGATCCTGAAGCAGCAAAGCGCCCCAGACCATCACACTACCACCATATTTTACTGTTGATATGATGTTCGTTTTCTGAAATGCTCTGTTACTTCTATGTCAGATGTAATGGGAATACATTGGGTATTCTCCCAAAAGTCTTGGCAGTCATCAAGATGTTTTCTGGCAAAACGGATATGAGCCTTTATGTTCTTTTTGCTCAGCAGTGCTTTTAGTCTTGGAACTCTGCCATGCATGCCATTTTTGAACACTGAGGCAAGTGAGGCCTGCAGTTCTTTGGACGTTGTTGTGGGGTCTTTTGTGATCTCTTGGATGAGTCGTCGCTACTCTCTTGGGGTAAGTTTGATTGGTCGGCCACTCCTGGGAAGGTTCACCACTGTTGCATGTTTTCGCCATTTGTGGATAATGGCTCTCACTGTGGTTCACTGGAGTCTCAAAAGTTTAGAAATGGCTTTATAACTTTTTCCAGACTGATAGATCTCAATTACTTTGTTTCTCATTTGTTCCTAAATTTATTTGGATCGCAGCATGATGTCTAGCTTTTAAGGATCTTTTGGTCTACTTCACTTTGTCAGGCAGGTCCTATTTAAGTGATTTCTGGATTGAGAACAAGTGTGGCAGTAATCAGGCCTTTGTGTGATTAGAGAAATTGAACTTAGCTTCCCAAAGATGTGATAAACCACAGTTAATAAATGTTTAAATATGTGGGGCAATCACTTTTTCACACAGGGCCCTGTAGGTTTGAATTTCTTTTTCCCTTAATAAAAAAGACCTTCATGTAAAAACTGCATTTTGTGTTTTACTTGTGTTATCTTTGTCTAATATTTAAATTTGTTTTGTGATCTGAAACATTTAAGTCAAACATACAAAAGAATAAGAAATCAGGAAGGGGGCAAACACTTTTTCACACCACTGTATTTCATGTTCACTCCCCACCTACCAAGCACAGGGAATATAATATACACCTCTTTATATGGGATATGTGTTAAGTTCCCTGTAATCTACATATATTCCATGTTCATTCCATGTCCAAGATGCATAAGAAGTCTAGAATACCTCTCCATATTTTTGCACCTATAAGTTATTTTCATTCTTTTTATTTATTCTTTTTCTTCATTCTGTTTAGTTCATCCCCTATTGCAGGCAGTGAACCCAGAAGCAGATTGTTCACCTACATGTACATTGTACACAGCAGTGTATTTCTTGTATTTCTTTGTATTTGTATACTGAGGTGAATAAGTCAGATTTTTTTTTGTTCCTATGAAACTAATAAAAATAATAAGCAATTACAAAAATATAATTTTTTTTGACAGTTTCCACAGGTCTTGAATCCACATCCCTCAACATCACAGGCAGGATCTAAAGCTACTGAGCCACAGGCTCCAGTAACGTAATGGTGAGAATTTTGTGTACTAGATCTGTATTGCAGGGTCTGACTCCACAGGCAGATTGTACTGATACATTGTACACAGCAGTGCAGCAGTGCATTTTTATGACTCTATCCTAGAGGGAGAATAAAATAGATTATTTTTCTTCCTATAAAATTACTAAAAAATAATGAAAAACACAGTTAAAATCTTGTCTTTTTTAATATATATATATATATATATATATTTTTTAATAATGAACATCACAGTCAGCAAATACCATCTACATATTCGGTGTCCCTGTAATCGTAACGACCCGCGCAACACAGCAATCAGATTATTTATGGGAATCGATAAATGGCATAAAAAAATGACGTAATTGATATTTTTTCTCTATTAAACCCATAAAAATGTATTAAAAATGTAATGCTGAGGCCGTGCATTATTTCTACTGCTTTTTTTCCTGCACGTTTTCTGCAGGTGTCTAAACCACACAACGCAATAACAATCTTCTCTGATTATTGCGTGTTTGCTGCATTTTTTGTGTGTTTTCCCCCTTATTTGATGCGATTTTGGGGCAGATATGAAACAGAGTTTTTAACGCTTTTTTAATACTAAAGAAAAGGTTTGATTCTGCACTTGAAATTGCAACGGCGTGTTTTTTTTTAATTCATTTTTTTTTCAGAAGAAGCCTATAAAGACGCCCCGAGGATGGAGATTTCATGAACTCACATCCACTTTGCTTAGATATTTAGACCGTGTTCACATGTAGCGTAAATGTTGCATTTTTTCTGCTGTTTTTTTTGCACTGAAATTCTGCTGTGTTAAACTGTCCAAGCAAAGTGAATGTGATTTCATGAAAACTGCGCCCCCTGTGTTCTAAAGACGCGGCTAAACTATGCGGTTTGGTGCTTTTTTTTTCTCTTGTCTTCTATGTGGAGCCTAAAAAAACACATGTAAAAAACGGCAGTTACTATTTTGAGTGCAGAATCAAAGCTTTTCTGTACTATAAAAAAAAACACATTAAAAACGCGACTTCACATCTGCACCAAAAACGTATCAAATAAGGCGGAATAGGCCTAAAAAAATGCAGCACTAATCAGAGAAGATTGTTACTGTGTAGTTTGGTGCGGACACCGGCATAAAACAAAAAACACAGTATTTATGCAATGTGTGAACACGGCCTTAAAGACACCAAAAAGCCTGATGTCATAAAGTGATGCTACATAAAGATGAAGCAGGTCCAACTGTGAATGAATGAACTAAAAATAAATTTACAGGTCCCAACTAGAGATGAGCAGGACGCACAGATGACGTCGTGCTGCCCTGGATGATCAAAAGCCGCACCAGGGATGCCAGGTAAGAGATTCACAGCCTCCCGTCCAGCCGCCAGGTAGCACTGATCTGGACGCTGGACCGGAGTCCCGTGAATCCATCCTCTCATCTCTAGTCCCAACAGCCACGGATACAGCAGATAGTGCCGTATTTGGGTCAACGACCTGCAGTCTCAGGGGTCTGCTGAATTTCACTCACTACCACCGCCCCTCTGACAACTCCTCCTGCCAGGGTACAAAATAATGATAAATGGGAGTGGTTTGGGATGTGGTACAAATTTGCCGCAGCGAGTTATGCTCCGCATCATTTGTCCCTCCTTATATGCTTCAAAGGATGAGAGGAGTGTGTGTGTGTGTATATATAATATATATATAATTTTTTTTTATATATATACAGTATATACAGTACAGACCAAAAGTTTGGACACACCTTCTCATTTAAAGATTTTTCTGTATTTTCATGACTATGAAAATTGTACATTCACACTGAAGGCATCAAAACTATGAATTAACACATGTGGAATTATATACTTAACAAAAAAGTGTGAAACAACTGAAAATATGTCTTATATTCTAGGTTCTTCAAAGTAGCCACCTTTTGCTTTGATGGCTGCTTTGCACACTCTTGGCATTCTCTTGATGAGCTTCAAGAGGTAGTCACCAGAAATGGTTTTCACTTCACAGGTGTGCCCTGTCAGGTTTAATAAGTGGGATTTCTTGCCTTATAAATGGGGTTGGGACCATCAGTTGTGTTGTGAAGAAGTCAGGTGGATACACAGCTGATAGTCCTACTGAACAGACTGTTAGAATTTGTATTATGGCAAGAAAAAAGCAGCTAAGTAAAGAAAAACGAGTGGCCATCATTACTTTAAGAAATGAAGGACAGTCAGTCCGAAAAATTGGGAAAACTTTGAAAGTGTCCCCAAGTGCAGTGGCAAAAACCATCAAGTGCTACAAAGAAACTGGCTCACATGAGGACCGCCCCAGGAAAGGAAGACCAAGAGTCACCTCTGTTTCTGAGGATAAGTTTATCCGAGTCACCAGCCTCAGAAATCGCATGTTAACAGCAGCTCAGATTAGAGATCAGGTCAATGCCACACAGAGTTCTAGCAGCAGACACATCTCTACAACAACTGTTAAGAGGAGACTTTGTGCAGCAGGCCTTCATGGTAAAATAGCTGCTAGGAAACCACTGCTAAGGACAGGCAACAAGCAGAAGAGACTTGTTTGGGCTAAAGAACACAAGGAATGGGCAGCGCTCTGTTGTATACAAATGATGAGCTGCAGTCTGCAGCAGGCGGGCATGTCAGCTGTGATGCGCTCACTTCTCTCCTGGGTTGTCTCACGCTGGGAGGAGCAGCAAGCAGTACATCATGACTCCTCCCTGTGTGTATGTCGCTACTCCCCTCCCAGCGTTGGACAAACGGGGAGAGCAGTGCCCGCATCACAGCTGACACCCTCCTCTGCTGCAAACTGCCTCTCACTATTTGTATATAACAAAGCACTGTTCTGTCCTGATGTCTTCATGTCAATGCTCTTTCCTCCTCTCCCCGAGTTTGCTTCCCATGTATCACCCCTGACTGACTGAGCACCTTCTCCATTTATCACCCCTGACTGCACCCCTTCCCCATGTATCACCCTTGACTGAGCCCCTTCTCCATGTATCACCCCTGACTGACAGCCTTTTTTCCATGTATCACCCCTGACTAAGTTCGCTCCCCATATATCACCCCTAACTCACTAAAGGTTCTCTTCCCCCACCACTAAGAAAATGAGGCCTTTCATGAAAAGTTATAGCCTTATAGGTGGCAGAGAGATTTCCATAAAAAGTGTATGGGGGGCATGTGAGGGAAAGCTCTTTTTCGATATCACTAATAACTCTATAAATAAGTGAGTTAGGGCCCCTACCACTATTAGTGGGTACATTCACATAATGTATTTGCTGCAGAATTTCTACAATGGAAATCCCACAGCAAATTAACAGCGGTAATATCCACACAGATATTGTGCAGATATTGCTGAGTTTACTACTACGCAATGGTGCACCTTTACCACTGACTTGATCCTTTGTATCACAAAGGATAAAATAGATAGTGAATATCCACAGCATGAATTGACACATTGTTCGCATTAAGGAGGAAGATGAGTGGATTCAATACGCCTGATGGGTACTATGAAATCTTTGTGATGCCATTTGGGTTGACTAACGCTCCCACCATCTTTCAACACTTTATTAATGACATTTTTAATCATCTGGCAGGTAGGTTTATTGTGATGTATCTTGATGACATATTGATTTATTCGCCTGACCTCGAGTCACATCAGGTACATGTCAGGCAGGTCTTACAGATACTCAGAGACAATAAATTATTTGTCAAACCAGAGAAATGTATGTTCTTAGTTCAGGAGATCCCTTTTCTGGGTTATTTCTTATAGTTCACCGGTTTTCTCATGGATCAGGCGAGTGTCCGGGCGGTTGTAGATTGGGATCGTCCTGAGAATTTAAGGCTATGTGCCCACGTTGCATTTATGAAGCAGAAAATTTCTGCTGCATAAATGCAAGTCCTCTCCCGGAAAAACGCATGCGGAATTCCGCACGCGTTTATCGCGCATTTTTTGCGCGTTTATCACGCGTTTTCCACATGCGGAATTGCCTTGCGTTTTTTATGCATTGGACTAAGGCAATTCCGCTTGCGGAAACGCAAAATTAAATGACATGCTGCGGATTTTTGAACGCGGCATAAACGCTGCGGAAAATTCCGCAGCATGTGCATAGAAGTTGCGGAATCCCATTGGGGACCATGGGGTGCGGATATACATGCGTTTTTCAAGCGTTTACGCTGCGGAAATTCCGCAGCATATACGCTTGAAAAATGCTACGTGGGCACACAGCCTAACCCTGCTGTTCTGTTCGCATTTGCTATACACTTGTACTGTTCCTGGGTCAATATGACCCGACCTATTAATTCTTGATTTTTAGCTACTCTAAGTGTTTTATTTGAATACTTTTTTCATTATTATACTGTATGTGAACATGGTTGATCATAAACAAATGAAAAATTTAAATTAAAACTTAATAATTTATTTTTTTTTCATAAAAAGGTTACACAGGCTTTTTACAATTATCTTTGATTGTTGGCATTCTGCACACAAATAACAAAGAAGCTTTACATTACTATTACTAAAACATGAAATTTAACTTTTTGAAAGCAATATTTGTAAATCAACAAATGAAAAATCCTAAAAACTTCAACCTTTTTAGAAAGAAAAAAGAAAAAACTGAACATGTTCATGCGTTTTTACACTGAACACAATAATAAGACACATGTCCTTTACACAGATATTTTGAACATCCAGCACATGTCAGATTAGTCTTATTGTCACAGGAAGATGGACAGAAGCTACATCTCTTCCTTTTTTTGCTGGTAGCTGTGCTGCTGGTAGCTGTGCTGGTGGAGGCCGTGGATGTGGAGTCTCTTTCTTGAGCATGCTGGACACTTTTTACAATAGCTGTTGACCTTCACTTCTTGGGGTCACTTTTCTGCTCTCAATATATGGTCTAACCAGGGATTTTCCCAATTCCTCAAGAAATAATCTTCTTTTATGCAGCTTATTCCGGTTCCAATCGGGGTCGATTTCTCTCCATAAGACAAATGCATTGTATGCAGAAACGTCCAGTATGTTATAAAATAAAATCATTGGCCACCGATTGGTTTTGCGTTTGCATGTATATGTTGATATTGCTTGGTCTAAAGTATCAACTGCTCCCTTTGTGGCATTATAATCCAAAATAATGTCAGGCTTTCTGTCTTCTCTATCACTTACGGCATTGTCATGGTGCATTGTGCTCATTAGAATTACCTGTTTTGTTTTTTTTGGAACATAAGAAGCAACACTTGTAAATAAAAAGTAGAACTGTACACCTCTCTCTTGCTAAGGATACCTTGCAGTAGTTCAGGTTTGTTTTTTCTTATAGTACCCAGCATGGTAAGTTGTTTTATCTTCAACATCTGGCCTAGTTGATAGGATGTAAAAAAGTTGCCACATGTGACATTTTGTCCTTTTAGTCCATGAGTCAAATCGAGAACAACACGCATACCCTGATTTTTTTCAGGTCTTTCACCAGGGGTTTTTCCTGTATACACTTGAACATTTAGAGCATGTGAACTTTTGCTGTCGCAAAGTGTCCAGATCTTGATGCCGTATTTTGCTGGCTTACTTGGTATATATTGTCTGAATGGGCACCTACCTCGGAATGCCACCAGTTGCTCATCAACAGTTACATTTTCACCACTATTATACAATTTTGGTAGAATCTCTACCCATTGATTCCAAACATTTCTAATAGGTGCTAGATTATCTTTAGCTATTCTTTCCATTCTATCTGTTTTAGAATCAAACCGCAGTACTCTAGAAATTTCATGAAACCTTTGACGACACATTGTAGCTCTAAATATGTGGCGACCGGTTTCGCAATTCCACAAACTTTTAGTTGATTCACCATAAGATTTGTATACTCCCGCTAAAAGAAGTAAACCAATATAAGCATTTAGAGCTGTCACATCTATTTTTTTCCATTTATCACCATAAACTACTTGTCCCTCATTGTTTGTCATTTGTATTATAATATTTAGGATAGTCATATTTAGGAACAATGCGAATGCTGATCCTATATCAGATATTCTTGATGTAGCTTACCTTGTAGGACCAGGAGTAGCTTTTATGATCTTTTCAGAGGACAATCTATCAGCCTGACTAGGCTGCAAGTTCCAAATTACACACTTGTTTTTAGAAGGGATTTCTTGCATCCGGCTAGTTGTCTGGGTATCATGTTCCTCTTCATACTCCACTTCAGAATCCGAATTTTCAACATTGCTTTCCATCTCGCTTATCTGGTCCTCCTCTTCGGACATTATTTCCTGTGGGACATCATCTTCTGAATCAGAGGCGTTGACAAGCTCTTCCAATTCAGCGTCAGTCAATATCCTTTTTCGAAACATTTTTATGTAAGTTTGGAAAAGAAAAGAATAGTTGTAAAGATGTGTATTCACAGCTCAGTGCTCTCTCTCACAGATTCCAGTGTCTCTTTCACAGGACTTAGCTTCAGGGTGTAAAGGCCCCGTCACACTTAGCGACGCTGCAACGATCCCGACAACGATACGACCTGTCAGGGATCGTTTCTGCGTCGCTATGTGGTCGCTGGTGAGCTGTCAAACAGGCAGGCTCACCAACGATCAGGGGAGCAGCGACATCGTGGAAAGAATCTTTCCACAATGTCCCGCTTCTGGTTACGAGCCTGCTGAAGCAGGAGCAGGCTGGTAACTATTGTAAACATCGGGTTACCAGGGGCACACGCGCACCTAGTAACTCGCTGTTTATCATGGTTACCACTCAGCTACAGTGAGCGGGAGGTTACCGCTCACTTTAGCAGGCTCGTAACCATGATAAACAGCGGGTTACTAGGGGCGCGTGTGCCCCTAGTAACTAGATGTTTACCATAGTTACCAGCCTGATCGCTGCTCCCGCTGGTCACACACAGCGATGTGTGCTGACCAGCGGGAGAGCAACGACCAAAAAATGGTCCAGGACACTTTGCAGCGATCAGCGACCTCACAGTAGGGGTCTGATCGTTGCAAAGTGTCACACATAGCGACATCGCTGGTGAGGTCGCTGTTGCGTCACCAAAACCGTGACACAGCAGCGATCTCGCTAGCGATCTCGCTATGTGAGACGGGGGCTTAAGTCAAATGACTGGTGTCCAATTTATAAGACAACAGTGTCTTCTCTCACAAACTGAAAATGCATTTGACTAAATAAGTACTTGATTACTGATAACAGTGAAACCCCCAGCCTTTGAATGATAGACAACCAGTCTCCTCTCTCACAAACAGAAAATGGATAATACTAGATAATTACTTGCTTACTGATAAGAACAGTGAAACCACCACCATTTTGAGATGAAGTACACATAAAAAAACATAACTTTTGCAGTCAGAAATAATCAGAGACCTGTAGAGCAGTATAAAATGCTATCGGGTCATATTGACCCGAACAGTACAAGTGTAACAATCAGCGTGTAGCAAAAAGTAAACAAAAAACGAAAAAAAATATATAGAGCTCCACAAAGGAGGAGAAGTCAAGATACCACTAGTTTCAAATCCTCATATAAAAAATCTACAGGGTCTCAAAAATCATTTCGGGTCATATTGACCCGAACAGTACAGCAGGGTTAAAGGCGTTACAAAGGGTTTTAGGTTTCTCCAACTACTACCGTAAGTTCATCAAAAACTTTTCGGTAGTGGCCAAATCTCTGACCGATATGATCAGGAAAGTGACGTACTTTTCCAAATGGTCTAGTTTGGCCAGGGAGGCTTTTGTTACCTTGAAGAAATGTTTTGCATCTGCACCGATTCTGACGTCACTCAGCCATTTATTGTAGAAGTTGACTTGTCTGAGGTGGGGGTGGGGGTTGTATTATCGCAGGGAGCATCTCCTAGTAAATGGCGTCCATGTGCATATTTTTCTAAGAAACTCGTCCGCTGAGAAAAATGATGACATTTGTAATAGGAAACCCTTGGCAATTCTGAAGAGCGGCGTCATTTTCTCGAGGGGGCAGTACATCCGGTCATGGTAATCACTGATCTTAACTAAAATCTTCTAAGCGTCTAATGCCTAGACTGGCAAAATGGTCGTTGTTTTTCAGCAGGTTCCACTTTTTTGTGACGTATAGGCTGGTGAATAAGAACATTAAGGCAATTGATTTATCTCGTTGTTTTCCTGGGGATGGAGAAAATTGTAAACCAGTTCCTATACTACAAAGAGGGGTCGTTATTGCTTCTATAGGTTCTGATCTTGAGAAGTAGGTTTCTGAAGCTCAGGGGGACACTCCTGCTGCCTGTTCATTAGGTAAACTATTTGTAACTGTAAATATCTGTCTCAAAGTTAGAAGTCAACACCATGATTCGGTCTTGGTCGGACACTCGAGTAGTAAAGCCACCACAGTTCTCCTTGCTCTGCATTTTTGATGGTCTGGGGTGCATCAGGATGTTTGGGAGTATGTAGCTGCCTGTAGTGTGTGTGAGCATTCTAAGACCCCTCATACTCGTTCATCCGGGTCTCTCCAACCATTGGCGATTCCCACTAGACCTTTTACTCATTTTTCGGTAGATTTCATCACTGATCTACCCATGTCTGCAGGTAATACAGTTATTTTAGTGGTGGTGGACAGTTCAGCAAGATGTATCATTTCATTGTGATATCCGCCTTACCCAATGCCAAGACCTTGGCTCAAATTTTCATCAATTAAATTGTAAAATTACATGGAATTCCTACCGCTACCGGTGCAATTTATTTCCAAATTTTGGAAAGCGTTTTGCGCTTGTTTGGGGATACAGCTATCATTTTCCTCAGCCTTTCATCCACAGTCTAATGGGCAAACTGAGCCTGTTATCCAAAACTGTTGTGTAGTGATTAGTCTGTGTGCATATCCTCATCCTCTCCTATTTGGTTTTTCGTTCCTATTCTTCTCGGTGTTCCACTCTGTTGTTTGTGATTGCATGTTTGTATGATTGGTATTCCGTTGTAAATCTGGTTTGTGTATTCTTAAACACTATAACTCCTTACTTCCCTGGGTGGGGAGGGGATCGATTATGGCTGATTTAGGAGCTCAGCAAGGTACGTGGCCCCAGCGTCTTCACCATTAGAAGTAATCTGGAGAGTAGGGATAGGAAAGGAGCCCCTAGTCCGGGATATCCAACAACTGAGCCATGACAAAAAATCGGGTAATTACAAGTAGATTATACAATGCAGAACATATGAGTATTAAAGTACAATTAGGCAGAAAAGGCTCTCAGGGATTATAGTAGTGTTCCTGTGACAGGGGTGATACATCCATCCTTGTGGGAGTTACTACGTTGGCTCCTCCTGAACTAATGGCCCTACTGGGAGTTGCTGGGTTTTCCCGCTAGGCCATAAGTCCTCCTGACAAAGTCTACCAATGCACGTTGAGCCTCCTTTGCTCCAACTGACCCCCACTCTGTCTGCTGTCCTAGCCCAGCCCGACCCCTGTACCATACATCGGTGCTGGAAGCGATGGCCCGGCTCACTCGTGTCATCCTTCTGTAACTGCAGGAATCCTCTTATGGGTGGAGTCTCCTCTTCGGTGCATGACCAAATACAACTGTCTCCCAGATCTGGGGAGAATGGGTCTGGGCTCCAAATCTTGACTGGCATTGTCAGGGTTCGGTATCTTGACCAGTCTAGGTCTTGAATTTGGGCCTTGACCAGCTCAGTCTGGACTTTGAGTCGGGTCCTCGGGTCTTGACTGGCGTAGTCGGGGCTCCGGATGTTATCTGATGTCGTCTGGGATCTGTCTGCAATCTGCCAGCACTCTGCTGGCACACAATTCCTGCTGCAGCCTGACACTCTGACTGCAGCGTCTTCTCCTGTGCACCAGTGGCGTACCGTGAATGGTGGCAAGCCACGCCACTGCTATGGGGCCTGTGAGCCAGGGGGCCCATGAGCCGGGAGGCCCCGAAGCAGTGGGGGAACAAGGAGGATAGGAGAGTATTGTATTTACAGGGGAGGTTGTGGAGGCGAAGGAGCGCGCACACACAGTAGCCACTGCTGCAGCAACCACGTGTGCCTGCTGCTAAAGGGAAATAAATATTCCCTCTTCTCCACTTCCATGAGCATGGAGAAGAATGAATATTCATTTTTTTTTAGCAGCGGGCACGGAGGAGCGCTGATCCGCAGCTCCTGCTGACACTGCCTGCTACTAAAAAGAATGCATATTCATTCTTCTCCATGCACATAGTCCCGGCGTAGAGAAAAGTGAATATGCTGGCAGCTCACAGCAGCGTCTGAGAGCGCGTGCTGCTCAGATGCTGACATGAGCTGCTGGCAAATAGGACGCAGGGCTGGAGCAGAGGTAAGGAAGGAAAGTGAGTATAAGGCTGTGTGCCCACGATGCGTTTTTTAAGCGTTTCAGCAGCGGCAAAACCGCTGCAGAAACGCTTAAAAACGTATGGTAGAAGGCCTCCCATGTTCCCCAATGATAATCCGCATGTCCTATGCACATGCTGCGGAAATTTCCACTGCGGATTATCATTGCGGAAAAAAACGCAGCACTACCAATTATTTTGCGGAAGTGCTGCGTTTTCGCCGCCATTGACTTGCATTAGGCCGCATGGATTACGCATCACTGTATATGTAGATGCGCATTCCATGCTTTCTAATGTGCGGATGGTACCCAGGTCTAGAGGAGAGGAGACTCTCCTCTGGACCCGGGTACCATAGAAACTGTAAAAAAAAAAAAAAAAAAAAAGAAACTAAAAAATAAATATATACTTACCTTATTGCGGCCCCCGCTGCACTCGTCCTTTCAAGCCGGCAGTTCACGATGGACTGAAGGACCTGCGCTGACGTCATAGTCATGTGACTGGTCACGCGACGCTGACGCCGGCAGGTCCTTCAGTGTACCGCTGCGGGCAAGGGAGAACGGAGGGAAGCAAGACAGCGCGGGCCATCAGAGGGTAAGTATATATTTATTTTTTACCATTCTTTTGGTCACAGTATATAAATCCATGCCGTTTGCATGGATTTATATAGTGTGATCACTTGGAAAGCGCTTGTCAACCCACATGCGGAAATGCAAGTGAAGAACGCTTGACTAACGCATGTCCCTGGCAGGAAAACGCATGTACAATCCGCATGCGTTTTTTTTCTGCCAGGGAGATGCAGAAACGCTCAGGAAAAAATCCTGAGCATTTCTGCATCGTGGGCAAATAGCCTTAGCATTTATTTGTTTTATGTGTGCAGTGATTAAGCCATGCATACCAGGATTGGGGGATGAGGGGGCCACACATACCAGGATTGGGGGATGAGGGGTGCCATGCATACCAGGATTGGGGGATGAGGGGGCCACACATACCAGGATTGGGGGATGAGGGGTGCCACGCATACCAGGATTGGGGGATGAGGGGTGCCATGCATACCAGGATTGGGGGATGAGGGGTGTCATGCATACCAGGATTGGGGGATGAGGGGTGCCATGCATACCAGGATTGGGGGATGAGGGGTGCCATGCATACCAGGATTGGGGGATGAGGGGTGCCATGCATACCAGGATTAGGGGATGAGGGGTGCCATGCATACCAGGATTGGGGGATGAGGGGTGCCATACATACCCGGATTGGGGACGCGGGGCACCATACATAACAGGACTGTGGGATAATGAAGCCATACATACCAAGATTGGGGGATAAGGAGGTCATGCATACCAGAATTGGGGATGAAAGGGCCATAAATACCAGGATTGGGGGATGAGGGGGCCACACATACCAGGATTGGGGGATGAGGGGTGCCACGCATACCAGGATTGGGGGATGAGGGGTGCCACGCATACCAGGATTGGGGGATGAGGGGTGCCATGCATACCAGGATTGGGGGATGAGGGGTGCCATGCATACCAGGATTGGGGGATGAGGGGTGCCATGCATACCAGGATTGGGGGATGAGGGGTGCCATGCATACCAGGATTGGGGGATGAGGGGTGCCATGCATACCAGGATTGGGGGATAAGGAGGTCATGCATACCAGAATTGGGGGTGAAAGGGTCATAAATACCAGGATTGGGGGATGAGGGGTGCCACGCATACCAGGATTGGGGGATGAGGGGTGCCACGCATACCAGGATTGGGCGATGAGGGGTGCCATACTTAGCAGGATTGGGGGATGAGGGGTGCCATGCATACCAGGATTGGGGGATGAGGGGTGCCATGCATACCAGGATTGGGGGATGAGGGGTGCCATGCATACCAGGATTGGGGGATGAGGGGTGCCATACATACCCGGATTAGGGACGCGGGGCACCATACATAACAGGACTGTGGGATAATGAAGCCATACATACCAACATTGGGGGATAAGGAGGTCATGCATACCAGAATTGGGGATGAGGGGGCCACACATACCAGGATTGGGGGATGAGGGGTGCCACGCATACCAGGATTGGGGGATGAGGGGTGCCATGCATACCAGGATTGGGGGATGAGGGATGCCATGCATACCAGGATTGGGGGATGAGGGGTGCCATACATACCAGGATTGGGGACGCGGGGCACCATAAATAACAGGACTGTGGGATGAGGCCATACATACCAAGATTGGGGGATAAGGAGGTCATGCATACCAGAATTGGGGATGAAATGGCCATAAATACCAGGATTGGGGGATGAGGGGGCCACACATTCCAGGATTGGGGGATGAGGGGTGCCATGCATACCAGGATTGGGGGATGAGGGTTGCCATGCATACCAGGATTGGGGGATGAGGGGTGTCGTGCATACCAGGATTGGGGGATGAGGGGTGCCATGCATACCAGGATTGGGGGATGAGGGGTGTCATGCATACCAGGATTGGGGGATGAGGGGTGCCATGCATACCAGGATTGGGGGATGAGGGGTGCCATGCATACCAGGATTGGGGGATGAGGGGTGCCATGCATACCAGGATTGGGGGATGAGGGGTGCCATACATACCAGGATTGGGGACGCGGGGCACCATACATAACAGGACTGTGGGATAATGAGGCCATGCATACCAGAATTGGGGATGAAATGGCCATAAATACCAGGATTGAGGGATGAGGGGGCCACACATACCAGGATTGGGCGATGAGGGGTGCCATACTTAGCAGGATTGGGGGATGAGGGGTGCCATACATACCAGGATTGGGGGATGAGGGGTGCCATGCATACAAGGATTGGGGGATGAGGGGTGCCATGCATACCATGGGTTAAAGAGGCCGGTAAACAAGCACCGAACGACTTGAATATTGTTGATCACACTAATTTAATGGCCTAAACTCAGCCCATGTAAATGCAACCTAAATGTTTGTGTGTGATGCTGAAATATGATAGCACTTTTAACTTTTGCCTAGGGCCTCACTTTGTCTAAAACCAGCCCTGCCCCCATCCACAGTATAATGGACATCACAGCTCACCACACACACCATGATAGATCCCACAGCTTTCCCCGAACAGTATGATGGACATCACAGACCATCACACAAAGTATGATTGACCTCACATCTCTCCTGTACACAGTATTACGACATCACACACTCACCTGCAAAGTATGATGGATCCCACAGCTCCCCACATACTATATGATAGACCACACGGCCAAATATATAAAGTATGATGACCCCCACGATCACAGACACAGTGTGCTGTTTCCAGGGGTGGATTAAGAGTAGCAAGGGCCCCGGGCAGTTTAGGAGGCGCGCCCACCCCCCCCCACACACACACACACCTGATGTATCACGTGACATGTCACATGATCCCCTGTGATAGATCATGTGATAGTTCACGTGAAATTAATTTGGCACAATATTAATATATTAATTATAATTTTACATTAATTGTATGACTTAATATTGAGCACAATTAAGTGTGCTGACATTCCCTATATACAGTATGAGACCCTACACACAATATGAGCTGCCACAATCCTCCCATACACAGGAGGAGGCCGAACGTAGCCATCTATACACAGCGGGAAGCCGCACGGCGCCAACTATGCACAGCGGGAGGCCGCGCGGCGCCATCTGTACACAGCGGGAGGCTGCGCGGCGCCATCTGTACACAGCGGGGGGCCGCGCGGCGCCATCTGTACACAGCGGGGGGCCGCGCGGCGCCATCTGTACACAGCGGGGGGCCGCGCGGCGCCATCTGTACACAGCGGGGGGCCGCGCGGCGCCATCTGTACACAGCGGGGGGCCGCGCGGCGCCATCTGTACACAGCGGGGGGCCGCGCGGCGCCCCCCCAGAGACAGCGGGAGGCTGCACGACTCCCCCCCCCACCCCAGAGACAGCGGGAGGCTGCACGACTCCCCCCCCTAGAGACAGCGGGAGGCTGTACGACTCCCCCCCAGAGACAGCGGGAGGCTGTACGACTCCCCCCCAGAGACAGCGGGAGGCTGCACGACTCCCCCCCAGAGACAGCGGGAGGCTGCACGACGTCCCCCCAGAGACAGCGGGAAGAAGCACGACTCCCCCCCCCCAGAGACAGCGGGAGGCTGCACGACTCCCCCCCCAGAGACAGCGGGAGGCTGCACGACTCCCCCCCCAGAGACAGCGGGAAGAAGCACGACGCCCCCCCAGAGACAGCGGGAGGCTGCACGACGCCCCCCCAGAGACAGCGGGAGGCTGCACGACGCCCCCCCAGAGACAGCGGGAGGCTGCACGACGCCCCCCCAGAGACAGCGGGAGGCTGCACGACGCCCCCCCAGAGACAGCGGGAGGCTCCACGACGCCCCCCCAGAGACAGCGGGAGGCTGCACGACGCCCCCCCCCAGAGACAGCGGGAGGCTGCACGACGCCCCCCCCAGAGACAGCGGGAGGCTGCACGACGCCCCCCCCAGAGACAGCGGGAGGCTGCACGACGCCCCCCCAGAGACAGCGGGAGGCTGCACGACGCTCCCCCAGAGACAGCGGGAGGCTGCACGACGGCCCCCCAGAGACAGCGGGAGGCCGCACGACGCCCCCCCCAGAGACAGCGGGAGGCTGCACGACGCCCCCCCCAGAGACAGCGGGAGGCTGCACGACGCCCCCCCCAGAGACAGCGGGAGGCTGCACGACGCCCCCCCCAGAGACAGCGGGAGGCTGCACGACGCCCCCCCAGAGACAGCGGGAGGCCGCACGCAGTCACGCATATACACACAAACATATACAGACTTTTACATACATACACGCATAAACACATTTGAAACACAAAAATACATATAAACAGACATCACAAAATGATATCTGCACACTCACACACACACTCACTCACCGTCTCCCGTCATCCAGCTCCTCTCCGGTGGTAAGTAGCAGTGCAGGGCGCGCACTGCGTGACGTCACACTAGCAGACACGGCCGCGCACAGGGCCGAAGAAGAAGAAGCAGCGGCCGTGCGCAGCTGCTGGGGGAGCGGTCCGGGGGCCCCCCGCCTCTGACTGCCGGTATGTGCCGTGGCTCCGCACATATTATAATGCCCTCATTATAATCCGCCTATGGGCCCTAGCATATCCAACAAAGCGACATACAAAAATAATTGCATTAGCAAAGCTGTATGTGACTCTGCCGGGAGTTCTGCTATAGACTACCTGCCCATAACTAGCAATCTGAAACTGAATGTAGGGATTTGGCAACACTGAACAGCTGAATAACTAACTTAAAAAAATAAGTTAAAATAAATAAATAGGAGGTTCCTAACCCATATTTTTCTTGTTTATGTGGTGCTATTAATTCCACAGCACTTTACAGACCTCACCACTGATTGACGGCTTTCTGTGGCTGCTGTGCATAGACTGCTGCCAGTCAGTGGTGGGGTTGGGTTGCACAGAGGACTAGATGACAGCAGGTTTACTTGTCCTCTTGATAAAATCACTATTTTATGAACAGTAGATTATTACTAAACTACAGCAAGCAGCCCTGTAAGTGATGCATCGCTGGAATTAGGACCTCTGTCTCACAATATTCTGTTCTTGGATTAGGTGGCAAAAACCTGGTAACCTCTTTAAGGTTACACTTTCGGGGAATTTTTGTCATCAGTCATTTGCACTGTTTTAATACGAAACTGTATACATTGATGGGATCCACGCTGTAATTTTACCTTTACTTGATTTATATCCGGATGATAAAGACTTTTAATTATATATTTGTTGCAGATTACCTTTATCACCTGGACCAGAAATCCATGACCGGAATTGTGGTGGGAGTGTGCATCGCTCTGACTTGTATCCTGATCTGTGTGCTTATATTGATATGCCGCAGCAAAGCCAGGTGTGTATGAGGAGTATTGCTAAAGCATTTGAGTGGAATCTTATAGTTTGTCTCATTTCATTGTTGTTGGTAAGATTATGTATTACTTTGTAAACCCGGTAAAGAAGTAAAACTTCTGGCCTGTGTGAATTGTGTGAACACCCTTGTAAGAGAGGATAGAAATCTATGGGCCTCCTCTGTGGGTCTATGTACCCAGGCTAACAACTTCTGGTATAGTTTTGTTTTCTATGTAGATATTATTTCCTTTTAAAAATTGTCAAAAACAATAAATTGTCCTATGCAGAGTCTTGAATTCAGTCTTTTTATGTTTTAGACAAATTAAAGGGTTCTTCCAGGTTTTTAAGAAACTAGGTCAATACTAGCACTAACCATGACTTACCCGTTAATGCCCCCCTGTGTTTTAGTGCCGCAGCTCTGATGGTCCCATAGTCATTATGTGCTATACATCATTCACGTGATCACTGTAGCCAATCACTGACCTTGGAACGTGAGCACTGAGGTCAATGTTTAGCTGCAGCGGTCACTTGAATAACAGGATGTCATCACTGCAGGATCTGTAGGGACTACTGGAGCAACGGCATTGGAATAGTGAGAGATTCATTGCGTGAGTAATACTGATTTCTTTATTTTATTACATTCCGTGCTACTGGCCAACTCAAATACAAAAATGTATTGTATGCAGGGTTACAGAGCAGATTAATGTGCCATGTCGGAGTCTGTGGCAACATCTATGATGGCTATAATGATGGGTATTTGTGGTTGTCACTTAGCATATGTTACCTGTGCTGAAGATCAGTAAAAAATTCAAAAGTATCTGAAAACCTTATTAAAGAGGTTGTCCACTACATTTACATTGCTGGCCTATCCTTAGGATAGGTCATTAATGTCTGATCGGCCAGGGTCCGACAACTGCCACCCCCGCCAGCTGTTATCTGTGTCAGCGGCCGATAGTGGCCACTGAAGGGTACTGCAAATCCACCTCCTATTGATTTGAATAGGAGGCAGATGTGCAGTACCCTGCTTGGCCACTATCAGAAGACAGCCAGCTCCTCAAGTGAGTATTTCTGACAGGCGGCTGTCACCACAGATAACAGCTGATCGGTGGGGGTGCCCGGTGTCGGACCCCGGCCGATCAGACATTGAAGACCTATCGATAGGTCATAAATTAAAAAGTAGTGGTCAACCTGACTAAGGGACTTCAGAAAAAAGCCATATTGATGAATTTAATGTAAAACAGAAATGATTTTTAAATATGACTTTTATAGGTCACATCGATTACCACTGTTATGACTAGACTGATGGATGAATTTAGACTTCATAGGTGGAATACAGCAGTATTTTTTTCTCCAAATTAAACATCAGAAAAATCTGATCTTTCCATAGTTTAAAGATATTGTATCTATCTGACCTGCAGGAAAGCATCCATTGCAAAGATTGCTCAGCAAGGAAATGATGGAACACCTAATTCGGCTACTTTAATTGCTCATGAGACTCAAGAGAGCAAAGCCATGCATCAAATGGAAGAAAATGCAGATCCCTTAATCCCTACTGTTTAAGTAAATCACTACATAGATACAAAGGTAAGTTTTCTGATGTATAATCAGATTTTTTCTTAATAAAAATTGCCTGGTAGATTTTCAGTACAGCCCAATACTAAAAGCTGTAAGGATTAGTGAAGAGCGAGTATGTTCTGTTAACCCTTTCGGCGAGTATGCTCGGGCCGAGCACCGAGTAGTTACAGCTGCTCGGTATTATGTTTGAATCGCTCCCGTGTGCATGATTTGTGACTGTTTGACAACTTTAATACATGTGAGGAATGTGTAAGAAATAGACATTGCTTACATGTACTAGCTGTCAAACAGTCGCAAATCATGCATACGGGAGCGATTCAAACATAATACTGAGCAGCTGTAACTACTCGGTGCTCGGCCCGAGCATACTCAGCGAAAGGGTTAACTGAACATACTCGCTCATCACTAGTAAGGATCTCTCATTAACAAATTAGGTAACTGCATAATAATTCTCCAATATTCAGTTATTGACTGAAAAAAAGGTAAAGAATTACAGCAGGGTGGCAATGTAGAAGTGAACTTGCATTGTTACTAGTAAGGAACAAGCGTGCTCAGGGCCACGCATGTTTGGCGCTCTTTAGCCCCTTAAGCCCCGGAGCATTTTTCGTTTTTGCATTTTCGTTTTTGCTCCCCTTGTTCCCAGAGCCATAGCGTTTTTATTTTTTGGTCAATATGGCCATGTGAGGGCTTATTTTTTGCGGGACGAGTTGTACTTTTCAACGCCATTACTAGTTTTACCATATCCTGTACGGGAAAACGGGAAAAAAATTCCAAGTGCGGTAAAATTGCAAAAAAAGTGCAATACCACAGTTGTTTTTTATTTATTTTTTTTACCACGTTCACTGACCTGCCCTTCTTATTCTACAGGTCATTACGAGTTCATAGACACCAAACATGTATAGGTTCTTTTATATTTAAGTGGTGAAAAAAAATTCCAAAATTTGGTAAAAAAATAAAAAAAAAAATAGCGCCATTTTCTAAGACCCGTAGCGTCTCCATTTTTCGGGATCTGGGGCTGGGTGAGGGCTTATTTTTTGCGCGCCGGGCTGACGTTTTTATTGATAACATTTAGGGTAGATCCGATGTTTTGATCGCCCGTTATTGCATTTTATTGCAATTTTGCGGCGACCAAAAAACGTAATTCTGGCGTTTAGAATTTTTTTTCTCGTTACGCCGTTTACCGATCGGATTAATTCTTTTTTTTATATTGATTGATCGGGCGATTCTGAACGCGGCGATACCAAATATGTGTATGTGGGGGTTTTTTTTATATATATTTTATTTTGAATGGGGCGAAAGGGGGGTGATTTAAACTTTTTTATTTTTTTATTTTTTTTTATATTTTTAAAAACTTTTTTTTTTTACTTTTTGCATGCTTCTATAGTCTCCATAGGAGACTAGAAGCAGCAACTATCCGATCGCCTCTGCTACATACAGGGGACGAGCAGGTCCCCTGCATGCAGCAGAAATGGTCCTGTGCTATGAGCGCCGACCACTAGGTGGCGCTCATAGCGACAAAATCATGACAAACACAGGCGTCTGCTGCAGACCCTGGGTTGTCATGCACGCCCATCGGCGACCCGTGATCACGTGACGGGGTCGCCGGTGGGCGGTGCTTATGACGCGCTACCCGGAAGCGTGCGTTAAATGCTGCTGTCGGAGATTGACAGCAGCATTTAACATGTTAACAGCCGCGGGTGGATCGCGATTCCACCCGCGTCTGTTGCGGGCACATGTCAGCTGTAAGAATCAGCTGACATGTGCTCCGTTCAGTGAGGGCTCAGCGCAGCAGCCCTCACTGAACGGGGGGATCGCAAATATGCGTACTAATACGTCCCCGGTAAGTAAGGGGTTAGACAGCGAATAAACATGCGGGGATTGCCTGACATTCACTGTAATGCCGTAGCCATGTTGATTGTGACATTACAGTGATTGGCTGGCCGCATATCGTCATCGGGTCTACATAAGACCCGGTGAACCTATGCTCGTCAGTCTACCCTGGAAACAGACAGAATAGGGAGAGCTGCTGCTGAGTGAGAGAGAGAATTGGTGGTTTTTAGTGAGGTATTAGGTATTCCACAGCAAGATCTATATCCATCTGAACTAACAGTCCTTCTGAGGACTAATCCAGCTGCATATATTACTGGTGATAGCAGGAGTTAGGCAGGCAGAGTTTGTGGACACTGTATACAGCAGAATAGGATCTATTTCACGTTCTGTCTGCTGCTGTTACAGATATCCATAGCTCTAGATATCAGGGCTAATTTTTTTTTTTGCTCTTAATCCTGATTATTTGCTTAAAAAGAAATACAGTACACCATTTTACTGCTCCATTTGCTTGTTAACAGAATACAGCTCGATTTTTTTTTTTTTTTTTTAATTTATTTTTTTTATTCGCATTGCTGTATTGTGGAAGCAGAGAAACTTATCCATCATCAGACATGATCCCATATTACTGCTGTAATAATCGTGATATTTTTTGGAGCATACCCAATATTAGACTCCAGTTGAAGACTGCCGGTTGTGTGTTGTTCAGCCTATTCACACTTAGTTGCTGACCAATACCATATCTCTAACGCCACTACTTAAAACTGTGATCATCAGACGGGATCAGATATTACTGCGCTAACAATCCAGAATTTTTTGGGCGCGTGCCAGATATTACACTCCATTTAAACTATCCCAGTTGTGCGTTGTTCAAACCCATTTACCCTTGGTCGCTGACCAACAGTATATCTGTGAACAATGTTGTCAGAGCATTACGCCACTTTTTCGGACTGACAATAAAGCTTACAAAAACAAAGCTAAAATTGATTTTCCTGGAAGAAATGTTAAGAAACATTCTTTGCAGGGTCGTGACTTGTATATAAGGCCAAATAAATAACAAAAAAAGAAGAAAGTCATGGACTGTGGAAGAGATTTATGCGACCAGAATGAACACTCTTCACGAGCTGATTATACCACCTAGCAGCACCTATCTCTATTTCAAATGCATCTAACAGCGGTATCGATAGGAAATAGAATAGATTTGTATTTTTTTTTCTGCAGCACGCAGTATAAGGCAATCATACCTGGCTGGATCGGTGTAATACGCTATCCATACTGCGATAGCTCACCCGTAAATGAATTTCAGATAAGACAGGTAATGTAGAATATAGAATATATTTGAATTGTCCTTCCCATTATTAAGAAGTGGGTCTCCTATACTGTTATTGCGTATGCTGTAATTTCAGTCAGGACACACCTCAATAAATATATATATATACACTGTTCAACAAATTAAAGGGAACACTTAAGCAACGGAATATAACTCCAAGTACATCAAACTTCTGTGAAATCAAACTGTCCACTTAGGAAGCAACACTGATTGACAATCAATTTCACATGCTGTTGAGCAAATGCAATAGAAAATAGATGGAAATTATTGGCAATTATCAAGACCCACTCAATAAAAGAGTGGTTCTGCAGGTGGGGACCACAGACCACATCTCAGTACCAATGCTTTCTGGCTGATGTTTTGGTCACTTTTGAATGCTGGTTGTGCTTTCACACTCGTGGTAGCATGAGACAGACTCTACAACCCATAGAAGTTGCTCAGGTAGTGCAGCTCATCCAGTATGGCACATCAATGCGAGCTGTGGCAAGAAGGTTTGCTGCTTCTGTCAGCGTAGTGTCTCGAGGCTGGAGGCGCTACCAGGAGACAGGCTAATATACCAGGAGATGTGGAGGGGGCCGTAGGAGGACAACAACCCAGCAGCAGAACCGCTACCTCCGCCTTTGTGCAAGGAGGAACAGGAGGAGCACTGCCAGAGCCCTGCAAAATGACTTCCAGCAGGCCACAAATGTGCATGTATCTGCACAAACGGTGAGAAACCGACTCCATGAGGGTCGTATGAGGGCTCGACGTCCACAGAAGGGGGTTGTGCTCACAGCCCAACACTGTGCAGGACGCTTTGCATTTGCCACAGAACACAAGGATTGGCAAAGTCACCACTGGCGCCCTGTGCTCTTCACAGTTGTAAGCAGGTTCACACTGAGCACATATGACAGACGTGACAGAGTCTGGAGACGCCGTGGAGAGCAATCTGCTGCCTGCAACATCCTTCAGCATGACCGGTTTGGTAGTGGGTCAGTAATGGTGTGGAGTGGCATTTCTTTGGAGGGCCACACAGCCCTCCATGTGCTCACCAGAGGTAGCCTGCCTGCTAAGCATCTCTGGGAACTCCTTCAAGATTGTTGGAAGACCATTTCCGGTGACTACCTCTTGAAGCTCATCAAGAGAATGCCAAGAGTGTGCAAAGCAGTCATCAAAGCAAAAGGTGACTATTTTGAAGAACCTAGAATATAAGACATATTTTCAGTTGTTTCACACTTTTTTGTTAAGTATATAATTCCACATGTGTTAATTCATAGTTTTGATGCATTCAGTGTGAATGTACAATTTTCATAGTCATGAAAATACAGAAAAATCTTTAAATGAGAAGGTGTGTCCAAACTTTTGGTCTGTACTGTATATATACACATACATACATGTACATATACAGTGGGTACGGAAAATATTCAGACCCCTTTCCATTTGGTAAAGTTCATTTTTTTTCGCATTAATGTACACTCTGCGTCCCGTCTTGACTGAAAAGAATAACGGAAATATCACATGGTCATAAGTATTCAGACCCTTTGCTCAGTATTGAGTAGAAGCACCCTTTTGAACTAGTACAGCCATGAGTCGTCTTGGGAATGATGCAACAAGTTTTTCATCCCTGGATTTGGTGATCCTCTCCAGTTCTGTCAGGTTTGATGGTGAACGTTGGTGGACAGCCATTTTCAGGTCTCTCCAGAGATGCTCAATTGAGTTTAGGTCAGGGCTCTGGCTGGGCCAGTCAACAATGGTCACAGAGTTGCTCTGAAGCCACTCCTTTGTTAGTTTAGCTGTGTGCTTAGGGTCATTGTCTAGTTGGAAGGTGAACCTTCGGCCAAGTCTGAGGTCCAGAGCACTCTGGAAGTGGTCTGGAAGAGGTTTACATACAGGATATCTCTGTACTTGGCAGCATTCATGTTTCCTTCAATTGCAACCAGTTGTCCTGTCCCTTCAGCTGAAAAACACCCCGATAGCATGATGCTGCCACCACCATATTTCACTGTTGGGATTGTATTGGGCAGGTGATGAGCAGTGCCTGGTTTTCTCCACACATACCACTTAGAACTTTTTGGTGATAATTCTATCTTCCTCTCATCAGACCAGAGAATCTTATTTCTCATAGTCTGGGAGTTCTTAATGTGTTTTTGAGCAAACTCTATGCGGGCTTTCATATGTCTTGCACTGAGGAAAGGCTTCCGTCGGGCCACTCTGCCATAAAGGCCCGACTGGTGGAGGGCTGCAGTGATACAGTAGTTGACTTTGTGGAACTTTCTCCCATCTTCCTACTGCATCTCTAGAGCTCAGCCACAGTGATCTTGGGGTTCTTCTTTACCTCTCTCACCAAGGCTCTTCTCCCATGATTGCTCAGTTTGACTGGACGGCCAGGTCTAGGAAGACTTCTGGTGGTCCCAAACTTATTCCATTTAAGGATTATGGAGGCCACTGTGCTCTTAGGAACCTTAAGTAATGCAGAAATTCTTTTGTAACCTTGGCCAGATCTGTGCCTTGCCACAATTCTGTCTCTGAGCTTCTTGGGCAGTTCCTTTGAGCTCAAAATTCTCATTTGGTCTGACATGCACTGTGAGCTGTGAGGTCTTGTATAGACAGGTGTGTGCCTTTCCAAATCAAGTCCTATCAGTTTAATGAAACACAGCTAGACTGCAATGAAGGAGTAGAACCATCTCAAGGAGGATCACAAGGAAATGGACAGCATGTGACTTAAATATGAGTGTCTGAGCAAAGGGTCTGAATACTTATGACTATGTGATATTTCAGTTTTTCTTTTTCAACAAATTTGCAAAACTGTCTAAATTTCTGTTTTTTTTTTTCAGTCAAGATGGGGTGCAGAGTAGTGTTGAGCAAGTATGTTCTATTAACCCTTTCGAAGAGTATGCTCGGGCCGAGCACCGAGTATTTATAGCTGCTCGGTGATATGGTTGAATCGCTCCCGTGTGCATGATTTGCGCTTGTTTGACAGTTTTATTACATGTGAGGAATGTCTATTTCTTACACATTCCTCACATGTAATAAAACTGTCAAACAGTTGCAAATCATGCACACGGGAGAGATTTAACCTTATCACCGAGCAGCTATAAATACTCGTAGTTCGGCCCGAGCATACTCGGACGGAACATACTCGCTCAACACTAGTGCAGAGTGTACTTTAATGAGAAAAAAAATGAACTTTTTAGAATTTACCAAATGGCTGCAATGAAAAAAAGAGTGAAAACTTTAAAGGGGTTTCCGTAACCACTGTGTATATATGTATATGTGTAAAATATATATACATACGTGTGTGTGTGTATATATATATATATATATATATATATATATATATATATATGTATATATATTATAATAGAAACATAGCAGGGTCTTTGGTATAAAAACCAAATGTAACCTCAATGTAATCACATTGTACAGCTCCTGCACCTCCTCCTCCTCTTCGGCCTCCATCTCCGAAATGACAACATCAGTCGCAAGCTGGAAGCACTGCAGCACTGCCTCGATCAAGTGGCAACAAGCTGTGCTGAAGATTATATGCTTAGGTGACAAACCGCACACCGATGCAGAGTTGTTGAAAGCTGAAACAGAGCAAGCAGATCTGTGTCTCTCACCGCTGAACATACAGCCAGGCATGGTCATGTGTGACAATGGCCAGAACCTAGTGGCGGAGAAATGACAGCCGGAGTAGACACAGTTTCCCTCTATGCCAGTCCTTTCACCTACCTAAAGAATATGGCTGTGGTGAATTACAACTCTCACCCTGGCTAAGAAAAGCCTGTGTGAAGGTTCCCAGACACTCTGTGGGTGTTTTTGTTTTTGTTTTTTACTGTGGACTGGCTCCAGCAATCTATAAGACTTAAGATGCAATCTGGCACCTTGGCAAAATCCCAATTCTGTTTTGCCTCTGATATCTAACAAACAGGTCATGCTGGAGAAACTTGCACCTACTGCCACTCAATGTCTTCAGATCCTTTGTGAGAAACTAATGTTTGGGCAGCCAATCTACCAAATACAATTCCTGAGATGGAAATTGTGGATGGCTTCACTTCTGGTACTGGGTGCTAATACCAAACCATGCCGTGCCATTCTCTGGATATTCCAGGCTGGTTGGAGACGCTCATTCCCACAGAAAAGTACCAGTGTCATGGAACAACAAGGGGATGTCCGGCAGACGGCACAACACACGGATGCAATGGGAGATAGAGGGGGGAAGGAGGGCCCTAGCGTTAGGGAACAAGGGAAGGGACACCTCCTGACACCAACCTGTGTCTGTCCCTATTTTCCCCCCTATCGTCCCTAGACGGGTCTTTCTCCCAGTGCGCGATCACGTGCCTAAGCCCTCGCTGGTCCTGGACTTAACCTGGCTAGTTCGCAGGCCAGCGAGACACTAGTCTCACCACTGCAATAGGACACACAAGAAAGGGAAGACTAACAATAGGAAGATAACAACATAAAATACACTTATCTCACCAACAGAAAACTTCACCTCTACAACAGCAACGAACACCGCAGCTTCTCCAAAGACTGGCTCCTTCAAAGAGGTCAGCATAGAATGAACTATAACCAGTGGTCAGCTGATGGATTATGTGGCTATTTAAAGGGAGGTGGGAGTGTCACCAACCAACATCAGCTGACCGTTAACAAAAGGCTGCCACCAAGAGACTAACATTATCCCTTGCTGGACAAAAAGGAAAAAAATACATTTAAATTACAGCATAACCAGAGCTGCCACGAATCTCCAAATTATTTGTGACAACCAGCAAACTAAGGAGATGGTGGCCTCTACCATCATAAAGGAGTTTGCTCGTTGTCTAGGAGACCGACCACCACTGCTGTTTACCTTGTGAACATAGTGTTGAAGCTTTATTGACCCAGGGCCCACAATCCTCTGGGTCGGGAGGATGTGTTCTATCCAAGGGTCCGACTGGGTCCCTGCTTCCACTATATTAACTCAGTGTGCCGTCAGTGAGATGTACCATCCCTGGCCACAAGCACTTGTCCATGTGTCTGCTTAGGTGGTCCTTCCCCGTAACTGCGTTGGTGAGGGTACGGTAATGTTCTGGGACCCGTGCTTGTATAAGGCAGGGACGGCACACCGGGAGAAATAGTGGCGGCTGAGGACTGAGTACCGAGGGACAGCCGCCACGAGGTTGCGGAAAGCTTCCGCCTCCACGACCCTAAAAGGCAAAATTTCTAGTGCAAGCAGTCGAGAAATGTGGCAGTTTAGTATTGTAGCCTGTTTGGCTCGTATATTATGCGCTTGCATTCCAAGGACTGGGGTAGGGACAACTGAATGCTGAAGGACAACTGAGGAATATGCCGACTCCAAGCAAGAAAAAAAAATCTCCCTGATCCGCACATTCCTCAAACAAGAATCTGCAAAAACAATTGCTCTTGCCCTCATCATCTCCCGCCTCGACTACTGCAACCTTCTGCTCTGCGGCCTCCCTTCTCGCACCCCTCCAATCTATCCTAAACTCTGGTGCCCGACTAATCCACGCCCCCCTCCGCTATTCCCCGGTCTCTCCTTTCTGTCAATCCCTTCACTGACTCCCCATTGCCCAGAGACTCTAGTTCAAAACCCTAACCTTGGCATACAAAGCCATCCACAACCTGTCTCCTGCATACATCTGTGACCTAGTCTCCCGATACTTACTGCACGCAATCTCCGATCCTCACAAGATCTCCTTCTCTACTCCCCTCTTTTCTCCTCTGCCCACAATCGCATACAAGATTTGTCCCGTGCATCCCCCCCTACTTTCTAACTCTTTACCCCAACATATCAGGCTCTCTTCTACCGTGGAAACCTTCAAAAGGAACCTGAAGACTTACATCTTCCGACAAGCCTACAAGATTATTGTAATTGTTTTTGCTATCTATACCCCTTTTTCACATGTAAGGCACTATAATAATAATAATGTGGTCCAGACTCACGCTACGGAGACTGGACCGTGTGGAAGACAGGGTGGTGATGGTTGCAAACTGACTGGAAGCATTATCTTTTTATCTGCTATCCAACCAGCAACCCTTTCACACTAGTCTGCCTTCAAGAGTGGTATTCCACGGCCTCGTAGAAAGTGGGACAGGAAGCTAGATCGACATGATGTGGGTGCTTGTTGTGCTCCCTCAGCAGGCACAGTTTCATCTTGCCCATGGCCTCGGCCTCTGCGTGCACCGTCACCATTACGTCCATTTCCAGGTCCCTTGCCATGCACCTTTCCCATTTTAAATGGAGTTTAATATTTGTCACGTTGCCAAAAATGTCTGTATTATTACCGCAATAATATAGGATCATGTCTAATGACCACAGTTTTAGGCAGTGACCTGGGAATCAGAGATGCTTCCAGGGGTCTTGCCCATACTGTTCCCATGTCATTTCAGCACTGTATGGTGGAGGTGTCTGATCATGTCTCACACACATGACCAATTTAAGATAGTAAAATGTTAAAATTACATTTACCGGTGAATGTATTTTTCACCGTTGAAAGCAATAAAAACGCTACATGTGAACATAGGCCAAGGTGTGGAGGAGCATTTTTGTTTTTGGTTATTTATTTTGCCTTATATACAAGTCATTACCCTGGAAAGAATGTTCCTTAACATTTTTTCCAGGAAAATCCATTTTGGCTTTGTTTTTGTATGTATTATTGTGAGTCCATAAAAGTGGCATAATACTCTGACCACATTGTTCACAGCAGTGACCTGGGAGTCAGAGATGCTTCCAGGGGTCTTCCCCATGCTGCTCCCATATCATTTTAGCACTGTTCCCATCGATTTGTTCAATTTTTAGGCCCCCTCCAGACCTCCGATGGGGGGGAGGGGCACCGGAAAATGCTTGCGTTTCCCATTGACTTACATTGGGCTCGTTAGTCGGGTCGAGCACCCGAGCATTTTAGTGCTCACTCATCACTATTCCTTACCTTTCTATATGGTCAAATAAATGGTGGCCCCACATAGTCCTCCACACAGTGTAATGGGCACCGCATAGTCCTCCATACAAGTAAACAATTATTCACCTCTCCCCGGTCCCTCGCTGCTCCAGTCTTGGCACGAGCAATCTGAAGCTCTTCAGTGCTCGGCACTGCGGGCGCAAATTAGTGACATGATCACGCCCTATGCACTGAAACATCAGACACAGAGAGAGAATGATGGCTGCAGGAGTGTCAGCTGACAGCTCCCTCTGTTGTCATTGCTTTCAACTATATCGGCATCCAGGATGCCGATACAGTTGAAAATGTGATGCTGGGCAGGGGGTGGCCTGCCCGGAGTTGCAGGCCAAATATGCCCGCCCCGTGGGCCAGATTTGGCCCGAGGGCCAGAGTTTGATATGTGTGATTTAAATGATGAGCAATGCAATCATAACTCACGACGCACAAACAGTGTTTATATAGGATGAGAATCATGAATGAAACAGTTGAATAGTGATAGTTACATCGTAACATCGAGCATTGTGGTTCAAGTGAACAATCTTCATTTACATTACACAATTGTGTAAGCTTTTTTTTTTAGACACATCGATCAGTTGCTCAACCCACTCACATTACACAATTATCGTAAATAATGGGTCGTTAGCGTTCGACTCTGAACGATTATCAGCTAGTGTAAATGCACCTTAACAGTTGTCTACCACTGGTAATCATTAGTATAGATCTCATATGCAGATTGTATCTTGTAATTTATCTGCTTGAGATAATATTTAAAAATATGTTAAAATGCATTTTTTTATTGCAGGGTGGTTCAGATCTAATCATTAATGGATATGGACAGATTGTCAAGCAAAGCACAAAGAATAAATGGTTATTTTTCAAGGGCAATACTAAAGACAATGCAGGACAAGTAAGCATTTATGGTGTCAATGTTTAATACATTTCTGTATTTACCGTATTTTTCGGACTATAAGGCGCACTTTTTTCCTCCAAAATTTTGGAGGAAAGTGGGGGGTGCGTCTTATAGTCCGAATACTATATTATTGTATGGCCGCATGGTGGTGGGTGTGGGGGAGCGGCAGCGGGGGATCAGCGGGGCACAGGAGGCAGCAGCCGCCTGCTGCAGCCTACACTGTGCCCGCTACTAAGGAAAATGAATATTCCCTGCTCCCCACGCCCATGGGCGTGGAGAGCAATGAATATTCATTTCTCTTAATAGCCGGCACACTGGAGCCGCAGCACGGCTCCTGCTGCCGCTCTGCGGTCAGTGTGCCCGCTATTAAAGCTCATGAATATTCGCTACAACCCACGCCCGTGGGTTGTAGTGAATATCCATGGTCTTTAATAGCAGGCACACTGACCACAGAGCGGCAACAGGAGCCGCGCTGTGGTACAGTGTACCGGCTATTGAACAGACTGAATTGTCACTGCTCCCCACGCACAGAGTCCCGGTGCGAGGAGCAGTGACTATTCCAGCACAGCATCTCACACTGTGTGAGGGCGCATGGGGGCTCAGAGGGTGCCATACATACCAGAATGGGGGCTCAAGGGGTGCCATGCATACCAGGATGGTGGCTCAGAGGGTGCCATGCATACCAGGATGGGGGCTCAAGAGGTGCCATGCATACCAGGATGGGGGCTCAAGGGGTGCCATGCATACCAGGATGGGGGCTCAAGGGGTGCCATGCATACCAGGATGGGGGCTCAAGGGGTGCCATGCATACCAGGATGGGGGCTCAAGGGGTGCCATGCATACCAGGATGGGGGCTCAAGGGGTGCCATGCATACCAGGATGGGGGCTCAAGGGGTGCCATGCATACCAAGATGGGGTATAAATGGGTGCCATGCATACCAGGATGGGGGCTCAAGGGGTGCCATGCATACCAAGATGGGGTATAAATGGGTGCCATGCATACCAGGATGGGTTATAAAGGGGTGCCATGCATACCAGGATGGGGGCTCAAGGAGTGCCATGCATACCAGGATGGGGGCTCAAGGGGTGCCATGCATACCAAGATGGGGTATAAAGGGGTGCCATGCCTTCCAGGATGGGGGCTCAAGGGGTGCCATGCATACCAAGATGGGGTATAAAGGGGTGCCATGCATACCAGGATGGGGGCTCAAGGGGTGCCATGCATAAGAGGATGGGGGCTCAAGGGGTGCCATGCATAAGAGGATGGGGGCTCAAGGGGTGCCATGCATACCAGGATGGGGGCTCAAGGGGTGCCATGCATACCAGGATGGGGGCTCAAGGGGTGCCATGCATACCAGGATGGGGCTCAAGGGGTGCCATGCATACCAGGATGGGGTGTAAAGGGGTGCCATGCATACCAGGATGGGGTATAAAGGGGTGCCATGCATACCAGAATGGGATGGGGGCCACTTATATCAGGAAGGAGGGGCCATACATACCAGGATGGAGGATATTAACAGAATTGGGGGACATTACCCCAATACCATTGTCAGCAGCAGACCCCCTCCCCCATAACAGGGCATCATGACCACATTTTTTGCTTGAATTTTTTTTTCCTATTTTCCTCCTTTAAAACCTAGGTGCGTCTTATGGTCCGGTGCGTCTTATAGTCCGAAAAATACGGTATATGTAAAAATAGTGCATTATATTTAATTTTTTTTTTTTTTACGCAGTACAAAAGAAAAACTAAGACTTCTGTATATTGTCCTGGCACAACGGTCCTGATGGGAGAGGACGGGTCTCCCACATCACCTGGTCATCCTGGCACATTCCAGATGCGACATAGCATAGCAGCAGATACAGAACATTCTGGGAACAGCGAGGAAAGTCATGAAACCAGTGATTCTGGGCGGTATTCCCATGAGTCTACTGATGAAATTCACCTCTGCTCTGTGATCAGTACCTCACCGCCCACACCCGACTCATTCAGTGTTGAAGAATGTGGAAAGGACCCTTCCTTAAGCAAACATGGAAAATCTCCCAGTGTCAATTCTTGAGGAGCGCATTTCCTCAATACCTCAAATTATCCATATTTCCTAAACATTTCAAGAAAAAAAAATTCCTGAAGCCAGATATTCCAGCCATTTGCCTGTTCGAAGGACAATGACAGAGCAAAAAAAAAGAAAATGTTTGTGAAATCTGGTGTCTCAGATCAAATCTATCATTTTTCTTCAGAATGTTTCGCTGAGTAAATCTATTGACATTGAAGGTTGCTTTGCTGGATGGTGAATGGCTCTGAAACTCTCCAGGTTTTATGCCATTTGTCTTTGTTGTAAAGAGACGTCAAGCAGTCTCTTTGATTTATGTCTACCTCAGCTGGTCACATTATGGACTTCATTTCGCTGCTTTACCCACATTTGTGTTTGTTTGTTGCCCCTTAACTTTCATCCAAGGTACTTCCTAAATGTATGTATGTTTGTGGGTTTTTATTATTATTGCTTTTTATGTGTGATGAATGTGTTACTTAAGGAGTTGTAAAGGCAACACCCATTACATGGCTTTTTCTAAAGCTCTGCTAACGTATTACAAATGGATAATGCTATGAGCCATCTCTACCTTAATGAATTGATGACTGCCTCTATATGTGTCTTTAAGGAGACCAACTTTTCTCATGAACAGTCACTACCTTGTAACAACTGTGCCTTCAAGTATCTCCGTTACACAGAACTGCCTTACTGCGAGGAATTCAGGACATCACTCAGGACATTTCCTGGACTCAGGGAATAGTGTTTTTTGTGTCTATTCCATAAATATATGGGGCTAATGTGACAGGGTATCATGCTCATATTTGATTTTGAAAAGAGATGAAGTAGGTCAGTTACTTGGCTACATTATAAAAGATTACCTGTCACGTGTGACTCATTGAGAGCAGAGATAACGTGGCTAAAATTAAGACGCAAAGCCTTCTATAGACATTAGGAATGTGCAGGACAATGCTGCTTTCAGCCTAAACGGTGACGGATTCCTCCATGTGCCTGTTTGGTTGGGTCTGATGAGCATCTTCGTTCCATGGAGGAGAACGGGAGCAGTTGCCAGACACTTTGGACAAGTCGTATAGAAGTTATATCGTCCATCCTGCATATTTAATGTCTATAAGCAGCTTAACACCTGATAGTTAAGATGTGGGAGCAGATAATCTCATTTCCAACTATCCAAAATTCTTCTGTACAGCAGTTCTGGAAGCTGGGATCTGAGGAGTCCTTACACTGCATTAATGGGAGTCTGTCATCAGAAATTATCCTGTTGTTTAAATCCAGTTTTTCTGCTGCATGTATCTAAAAAAACAAAACGGGTAATTTTCTTTTTCTTTTGTTTTCTCTAAAATTTTGACACTGGTCACTTGGGCTTTTTTAGACTTCTACTTTCTTGTCCTTTTACTAAGGGTTTTCAGGAGGCTCCTTATCATCAGACATTATTACAATGACAGCTAACTACTTTATACACAGCTGATAACACAAGTTCCACCATTCACAGTAGTGATTTCACCTCCCTTCACAATGTCACTTTGCACAGGATCATCTGACACTTCAATACAAAAGATAGTCGGTAGCGGACCATTGTGGTTCCTGAATCAATAGTCTAAAAAGCCCATTGTGAAAATTGCAAGATTTTTTTTTTTTTTTTTACATTTTTTTAATACAGATTGCAAAATGTTTACACTTAACACAAAAAACCTGATTTAAACAATAGGTCATTTTTTGATGATGCCTGTACACATGAAATATTTGCCCACTAAGCTGGCATTTTGGCTATCCGCTCCTTCCTGCCTCCCCCAAACACATGAACACTTGGTTTATCTGGCAGGAGAATAAGAGGACTGGGAATTTGATTCCAATCTGCCCAATCTTTCTCTTTCCTGACACCTGTGATTGGGCCTGAGCTGGTCCCATCAAAATATGTGGGTTCCGACTACTTTCAGGTAATGAGTATGGAAGCCTATAGTATGGAGGAGAACTAAAGGACAAGGTGATCAGTGGTGTTTTCAGGCATAAGCCAGCTCTCTAGTGTAAAGACCCTGCGGAAGGACACCCAATATCTCAGCTACTGCAGCTCCTGAGAGTATGAATTATTTGGTGAATACTTTTGATAAAGTAATATTTTTTTAAGTTCATTAGGTACTTCATTCCTCAGTCATGTTTTTAGTACCTACAGTGGTGGCCAAAAGTATTGGCACCCATGCAATTCTGTCAGATAATACTCCTTTTCTTCCTGAAAATGATTGCAATCACAAATTCTTTGGTATTATTATCTTCATTTAATTTGCTTGCAAGGAAAAAACACAAAAGAGAATGAAGCAAAAATCAAATCATTGATCATTTCACACAAAACTCCAAAAATGGGCCAGACAAAAGTATTGTCACCCTCAGCCTAATACTTGGTTGCACAACATTTAGTCAAAATAACTGCGAACAACCGCTTCCGGTAACCATCAATGAGTTTCTTACAATGCTCTGCTGGAATTGTAGACCATTCTTCTTTGGCAAACTGCTCCAGGTCCCTGATATTTGAAGGGTGCCTTCTCCAAACTGCCATTTTGAGATCTCTCCACAGGTGTTCTATGGGATTCAGGTCTGGACTCATTGCTGGCCACCTTAGAAGTCTCCAGTGCTTTCTCTCAAACCATTTTATAGTGCTTTTGGAAGTGTGTTTTGGGTCATTGTCCTGCTGGAAGACCCATGACCTCTGAGGGAGACCCAGCTTTCTCACACTGGGCCCTACATTATGCTGCAAAATTTGTTGGTAGTCTTCAGACTTCATAATGCCATGCACACGGTCAAGCAGTCCAGTCCCAGAAGCAGAAAAGCAACCCCAAAACATCAGGGAACCTCCGCCATGTTTGACTGTAGGGACCGTGTTCTTTTCTTTGAATGCCTCTTTTTTTTCCCTGTACACTCTATGTTGATGCTTTTTCCCAAAAAACTCTACTTTTGTCTCATCTGACCAGAGAACATTCTTCCAAAACGTTTTAGGCTTTCTCAGGTAAGTTTTGGCAAACTCCAGCCTTGCTTTTTTATGTCTCGGGGTAAGAAGTGGGGTCTTCCTGGGTATCCTACCATACAGTCCCTTTTCATTCAGACGCCGACGAATAGTACGGGTTGACACTGTTGTACCCTCGGACTGCAGAGCAGCTTGAACTTGTTTGGATGTTAGTCGAGGTTCTTTATCCACCATCCGCACAATCTTGCGTTGAAATCTCTCGTCAATTTTTCTTTTCCGTCCACATCTAGGGAGGTTAGCCACAGTGCCATGGGCTTTAAACTTCTTGATGACACTGCGCACGGAAGACACAGGAACATTCAGGTCTTTGGAGATGGACTTGTAGCCTTGAGATTGCTCATGCTTCCTCACAATTTGGTTCCTCAATTCCTCAGACAGTTCTTTGGTCTTCTTTCTTTTCTCCTTGCTCAATGTGGTACACACAAGGACAGAGGTTGAGTCAACTTTAATCCATGTTAACTGGCTGCAAGTGTGATTTAGTTATTGCCAACACTTGTTAGGTGCCACAGGTAAGTTACAGGTGCTGTTAATTACACGAATTAGAGAAGCATCACATGATTTTTCAAACAGTGCCAATACTTTTGTCCACCCCCTTTTTTAGGTTTGGTGTGGAATTATATCCAATTTGGCTTTAGGACAATTCTTTTTGTGTTTTTTTTCATTGAAGACAAATTAAATGAAGATAATAATACCAAAGAATTTGTGATTGCAATCATTTTCAGGAAGAAACTGAGTATTATCTGACAGAATTGCAGGGGTGCCAATACTTTTGGCCACCACTGTATTGAATTGAACTTTGCTTTATCACAAAATAAGTTCCCATAATCTCTTTACTTCGTATGTGACTGGTAAATTATATACAGTCTTCAAAAACTGTGCTTGCTTTTTTTTTTTTTTGCCTTATCATACCAAAGATTGTTCTTTATTGCTTAAGGGATAAAATATTTTTTTTCCCAAAAGAAAAAAAAAATCTACTATTTTGTTGTTGGCATAGCTGCCAAGTAGTAGTAGTGACTGTATTAGTGCAGAAATGCATTTTAAACTACCTTAGTCTTTAACTAGTCAAGTCCAAAAACTTTCAAGTTACAAGTTTAGTATTTAGCTATTAGCTCTTTATTATAACAGTATTAGATGACCTATTTTTTAACATATTGCTTTATATACTAAGGGAAAAATTGTAACCAAAGATGTATTTTTCGGTCGTGTCTTGCTATTTTAGTGTACAGAAAGCAGCTTTTGCTATAAAAACTGAGTAGTTTTAGATGCTTTGCGTATAACTGTTCATATCTTGTGATCATCACTTAATGTTAACCAGATGACATGCAGGGGTAATTAAAAATCATAATCCTTTACTTTGTTAATCGTTCAGACAGGTTTGCTATTGGAAAGTGTGCGCAAATTATCATGATATGGCACGCCAGGTACCATGTCTGTGCGCAGTGTCTAGCAAACATAAGTTATATGTGTCCACTAGTGTTGAGCATTCTGAAACTGAAATATCGGGTATCGACCGATATTCGCGGTATCGGAGTTCCGATACTTTTAGAATATCGAATACCGGAATCGGAAGTTCCCATAATGCCTGCGCTCTGCAGTGTCTCTGAAGGATGACAAGCTGGATGGCAGCGCTCAGCTGACTGTACTTGTCATTTAGTGTTAAAGGATTTATTAAAAAAAATAATAGTGTTTTCATGCACCGTCTCTTTAAAAAAGCCGGCCGGCAATTCAGCATCGGTACCCGACAATTTTGAATAGAAAGAATAGAGCATCACACATAGATTAGATAGATAGAAACATGTCAGTCACATATATAATAAGTACAGCGATAGTGTTGATTACTGTACTTGTCATTTAGTGTTAAAATAAAGGATTTATTAAAAAAAAATTGGCGTGGGGTTCCCCGTAATTTTAGTCTCTAGCGGAGGTTAAGCAGACTGCTGGGGCAGATGTTTGAAGCCTGGGAAGGGGGTAATACCCACGGAGCTTCGCAGGCTACTAATATCAGCCCCCAGCTGAATACCTAGCCTTTACTAGCTATTAAAATGGGGGACCCCCAAAAAAATGACGTGGGGTCCCCCCTATTTTAATAGCTAGCGAAGGCTAGGCAGCCAGCTGGGGGCTGATATTACTAGCCCAGGAAGGGTGCCATGAATATTGGCCCCCTCCCAGGCTAGAAACACCAGCCGTCCGCTGCCCCAGAAATGGAGCAACCATAGGATGCGCCAATTCTGGCACTTAGCCTCGCTCTTCCCACTGCCCATAGGCGGTGGCAGTGGGGTAATAGGGTTGGGGTTGATGTCAGCTTATAATGCCAGCTCACATCAAGCCCAGGTTAGTAATGGAGAGGCGTCTATAAGACACCCCCATTACTAACCCCATAGTCAAAGTTAAAAAATAACACAAACACCCAGAATAAAGTCCTTTAATTGAAATAAACACACAATTCTTTACTGTTCTAAATTAAACCCTACTTACCATCACGCCCATTCCAGCTGAAGCCAATGTCTTCTGCAATAAAAGTAAAATAATAAAGCAACCTCATCCTTACCTTTCCATGGTTCCCAGGACAGCTTCAGCTCTGCTAAATTCACATGACAGGCTGGATCACAGCCGAAAGCTGCCATCCAGCTTGCCATGCCGCAGACACTGAGAAGCGCAGGCATGCTTGCGCTCCTCAGTGTCTGGCTGTGACGAGCCGAGGTCATGTCCAATGAACTCAGCTCACCTCATGCATTTTTGAAAACTGCAGCATGTCTCTTCTTTCAGCGTTTTTGCAGCGTTTGTGCAAAAACACAACAAAAATGCAGCAAAAAATACTGGTATCAGGTTTTGCTGTGTGAAAAAAGCTGGTACAGCAGAATGTGAAACGCATTTATTTTTGTGATCTTCCCAACTTTTAACCATAATGTCTTGGTCTCCTCATCTTAGAATGGCAGTTAGGATTAGTACAGTTTAATTAAATTAGTCATATGCATAAAGTAAAAATTGGCTGACCAAAGTGTGAAATTAAACAATACCCAACCAACTCAAGGACTGACCAAATTGTGAAAGTAAAGTGTCCTACAAACTCAATGCTCTGCCAATGTCTTAGGAAACCAACTCCTGATCAATTCACTCCCCCCTGTTATGTTTGTAATTGTGTATTTTTTCATGAACTCATGTAAACTTTTTTTTTTGTTCAGAATAGTCACTATTTCTTCACATATAAAAATATTTTCCCACTACACTAAATAAATTGATCAAATTGCCTTTTTTTCCAAAATAGTTTTATGGGTCTTTCATTCGTGACCTAGCACCTTGCATTGTTCATGCTTCTGTGGTGGAAGCAAAGCTGAACTTTGTGATCCTAAAGTATGCAGCTAAACCTGCTTTTTGTAAGCAGCTTCTTTACTGCCAAGAGAGCAGGTTTTGCCTGCAGAAAAAAAAGCAACAAAAACCAATGTGTGAACATAGCCTTACAGTTTCTTGTATATGGTAATTAAGCTCAATACAATGTAGATTATTTTATTAAATACTGGCACCTGTGAAACATTTCCTACTATTAATCATAATTTATATGTTCACATGAAATCAAGCCACAAGGGTTATTAAAAATATAGGATTTGTGCCAAAAAGAAAAATATAACCATTTTAAGTAAACTTCTCTCCTTTGGTTTCTAATTCATCAAACTGGCATATGGGTAATTTCACCATCAAAGGATGGATACGACTCCTTCATTCATAGCTAGAAGTGACAATTCTGGAATTATGTACAAACATTATTGTGGGCGTTCAATAAAAGGATTCTTTGGTATTAAAACAAAAGATTTCTTTTTAAGTCAATCACACCAGTTCATACTCATTTTGCACTTTTGCATGTCTTTACTTTACCATTCCTTTAGACAGACACCAAATGTACAACCATAATTCAATATAAGTTGTGATGTTGTGTAAATATAAAGAAAACAAGAATGCAATGATTTGAAGTCTTATAGCCATATTTTATTCACACCAGATGATAGAACATATAGTAGAAGATAAAAGTTACACATTTTTCCATTTCATTTGCAAAAAATAATTATCTAATTTAGAAACTGAGATGAGTTGCTGCCAGTGGCGTACCGCCAATGGCGGCAGACCACGCCACTGCTATGGGGCCCGTGGCCGGAGGGGGCTCATGAGGGCCCCAAGCAGAACGTGGGAACGAGGAGGATAGGTGAGTAGGAGGTTGCGGCGGCAGAGGAGCGGGTTGCGGCAGTGGAGGAGCGGAGCACACACAGTAGCCGCTGCTGCAGCTACCACGTGTGCCCGCTGCTAAAGAGACATGAATATTCCCTCTTCTCCACTCCCATGGGCGTGGAGAAGACGGAATATTCATTCTCTTTAGTAGCGGCAGGGAGGAGCGCAGAGCAGCGGCTCCTGTCAGTGCCCGCTGCTGAAGAGAAAGCATATTCACGCTTCACTCCCATAGTCCCGGCGTGGAGAGGAGTGAATGTGCCGGCAGCCGCTCACCTCGGCTTCTGAGAGCGCGCGCAGCTCAGATGCCGACATGAGCTGCTGCAGACAGGACGCAGCGCTGGAGCAGAGGGGGGGAAGGAAGGTGAGTATAAGTGTTTATTGTTTTATGTGCAGTGATTGGGGGATGAGGGGGCCACACATACCAGGATACTTGGATTGAGGAGGCCACACATACCAGGAATGGGGGATTGAGGAGGCCACACATACCAGGAATGGGGGATTGAGGAGGCCACACATACCAGGAATGGGGGATTGAGGAGGCCACACTTACCAGGATTTAGGGATTGAGGAGGCCACACATACCAGGAATGGGGGATTGAGTAGGCCACACATACCAGGAATGGGGGATTGAGGAGGCCACACATACCAGGATTTAGGGATTGAGGAGGCCACACATACCAGGGATTGGGGGATTGAGGAGGCCACACATACCAGGATTTGGGGATTGAGGAGGCCACACATACCAGGATTTGGGGATTGAGGAAGCCACACATACCAGGATTGGGGGGTTGAAGAGGCCAAACATACCAGGATTGGGGAATTGAGGAGGCCACACATACCAGGATTGGGGGATTGAGGAAGCCACACATACCAGAATTGGGGGATTGAGGAGGCCACACATACCAGGATTTGGGGATTGAGGAGGCCACACTTACCAGGATTGGGGGATTTAGGAGGCCACACTTACCAGGATTGGGGGATTGAGGAGGCCACACATATCAGGGATTGGGGGATTGAAGAGGCCACACATACCAGGGATTGTGGGATTGAAGAGGTCACACATACCAGGGATTGTGGGATTGAAGAGGCCACACATACCAGGGATTGTGGGATTGAAGAGGCCACACATAGGGATTATGGGATTGAGGGGGCCACACATACCAGGGATTGTGGGATTGAGGGAGCCACACATATGAGGATGGGGAAATTTACCAGTAGCTGCTGCATTTCCCACCCTAGGCTTATACTCAAGTCAATAGGTTTTCCCATTTTTATGTGGTAAAATTAGGGGCCTCGGCTTATACTCGGGTCGGCTTATTTAAAATATACGGTATTTTAAAATCAGTGAGTACGTGGTGCCCATAATACTGCAGGACTGTGGCGTGCATTATACTATATGGGGGCTGCATTTTACCCTGTGGGGTGTGTAATATACTGTATGGAGGACTATGGGGAATGGATTATATTCTATGGAGGACCATGGGAAGTTCATTATACTATATGGAGGTTTATGGGGGGCGCATTATACTATATGGAGGTTTATGGGGGGAGCATTATACTATATGGAGGATTATGAGGGCGCATTATACTATATGGAAGATTATTGGTGGTGCATTATACTACATGGAAGGCTATGTGGGGCCATTATAATATTTTGAGGGCTATGTGGGGGCCATTATACTGTATGAAAGCAATTATACAGTGTGAATGTTTGTGTGGGGTCATTATACTGTTTGGAGGGCTGTGTGGGGGCCATTATACTGTTTGGAGGGCTGTGTGGGGCCATGAGAGTGTATGGAGGGCTCTGTGGGGTTCACAGGTGGGGGATTATACTGTGTTAGGGTCACCATACTTTGTCGGGGGAGTTGAAGTGGGGTACAATAGGGTCATTATACTGTGCATGTGGAGGAATGCACCATAGGGGTATCATACTGTTTGGGGGGCACTTTTGTTGGCATAATACTTTATGGGGGCAATGAAAAAGGAATCTACGACTTCAGAAAGAGGTAAATTACTATGTAAAGGCTGGAAAGTTATGAGATCTGCTTTTCTGTGACACAGACAAATATTTATTTTTTGTAGGGGGGGGGGGGGGGGGCCCAATTAGAGCTTCTTCTATGGGGCCCCATGACTTCTATGTACGCCCCTGGTTGCTGCCATCAAAGTTTGGCCAGGGCCATAGCGGTTATTTCAATGCAGTACTGCCTGAGGACACATGGCTCACAATCATCCAATATTGACCGTCCGCTTTGTCTCTTGTGCACATGGATTTCTCCAGAATCTCTGAATCTTTTGATGAAATAATGTGCTATAGGTGGTGGGATATTGAAAGTTTTTGCAATTTCAGGTTGATGGACATTTTTCTGAAATTGTTCCACAATTTTTAGACACAGTTGTTTACAACCTCTGACAATCTTTGCTTCTGAGAGACTCTGCCTTTCTAACATGCCCTTTTTATACAAATTCACATGATTAAGTTGAAAATTAACCCTTGAGCTGTTCCTTAGTACCGCTTACTTTTTCAGACTTTTGTTAACCTTGTCCCAACTTTTTTTTTTTTCGATGCCATTCATTTTTAGATGAGTTAATTTTTTAAAATTAAATAGAAAAATGTCCAACTTTCTTCTTGTGATCTATGTTCTGTTGTGAATAAAATATTACTATGGGAGATTTCCAAATCATTACATTCTTATTTTCATTACATTTTACACATTGTGCCAACATTTTTGGAATTGTACAGCATTATTATGCAAAGTATTTTAGGCTACCTTCAACTAAGAGCACTGATAACCATTTCTAACAAGTGTGCTAGCCATTAATATGGAAATAGTGTGCCATTATATATGTACAATATATAAAGAAGTTTCAAATATTTTAGTATGTTTACCTTTGCAATGTATTTTGTTTTTGTTCTTTACCTTTACACCCATTTTTTTTTTATTTGTTTTCACCGTTTCTTTCTTTATGTAAAGGTGATACTGGTAGTTTATGGTAGGTAACAGAGCTAATTTAGTATGAACTCTTCTCAGGGGATCCGTTCTGACACTCTACCTCATTCTACCCGATGTTCTCCTTGAATAGTGAATGTAACTCATATTTCCTGCTTTACTATAATTCTTTTATTATTGTGTTCTGTTAAATATTTTTTTACATTGTTTTTTTTATATATAAATAGAGAATGGTTTTAGCTGTTTTACTCTGCCTTTTGTTTAATTATTCATTTTATTGGAGAAATGAATTGCTCCATGAGTCTTGCCAAAAAGTATAACTATTGAAATGCCAAATGTTTGTTTATGCTGTGATAAGTCAAAATATCACTGAGTTGCACAGTTCTAATAAAGTTTTTTTTAATTTTTTTATTAAACTTGGATGAATCATGGTGTTAATTATTTTATTAATGTGTTCCAACTTAAACAATGTTAAAGGGGTTGTCCGGTCAAAGTGATAAGACTGCAGTCACTCTGTGTGACTGCAGACTTATGACTCACCCCAGCGCTCGCACTGTGCGCCTCTGGGATTTGCTGGTTTCAGACCCGGTAATAGAAGGTATGTAAAAACTATACATACCACCGGCCATTCAGCGCCACCTCGCTCCAGATGTATGAATTTCCCCAGTGCACGCACTGTGCGCTGCGGGGATTCGCCAGTATGAGACCCGGGACCGGAGGGTATGTATGCGCACTATACATACCCCTGGCCAAGGGGCGCGGTCTCGGTCTCCATAAACTTGTATGGAGCGAGGCCGCGCCCCGTCTAGTGACATGGACGGCCAGTGGGGGCATCCGACTAGAAGGCCTCGCTCAATACAAGTTTATGGAGAGCTAGACCGCGCCCCTTGGCCGGGGGTATGTATAGCACATACATACCCTCCGGTCCCGGGTCTCATACCGTCGAATCCCCGCAGCGCACAGTGTGTGCGCTGGGGAAATTTATAAGTCTACAGTCGCACAGAGTGACTGCAGACAAATCACTTTTGACCTGACAACCCCTTTAAGTGTTTTTCTAAGTTTAGTAAATCCTATGAAAACATTGGAGGTTTAGCAATTATTTTAAAGGTGCATATTTTTTCCATCCATGGATATTTATGCGATCTGTGGACATTATTGCTTCTTTGTATTCAAGTGCAAGGATTTTAACCCCTTAAGCCCCGGAGCATTTTCCGTTTTTGCATTTTCGTTTTTTGCTCCCCTTGTTCCCAGAGCCATAGCGTTTTTATTTTTTGGTCAATATGACCATGTGAGGGCTTATTTTTTGCGGGATGAGTTGTACTTTTCAACGCCATTACTAGTTTTACCATCTCATGTACGGGAAAACGGGAAAAAAATTCCAAGTGCGGTAAAATTGCACAAAAAGTGCAATACCACAGTTGTTTTTTATTTATTTTTTTTACCACGTTCACTGAATGCTAAAACTGACCTGCCATTCTTATTCTACAGGTCATTATGAGTTCATAGACACCAAACATGTATAGGTTCTTTTATATTTAAGTGGTGAAAATTTTTTCCAAAATTTGGTAAAAAAAATAGCGCCATTTTCCGACACCTGCAGCGTCTCCATTTTTCTGGGGCTTATTTTTTGCGCGCCGGGCTGACGTTTTTATTGATAACATTTTGGGGTAGATCCGATGTTTTGATCGCCCGTTATTGCATTTTATTGCAATTTTGCGGCGATCAAAAAACGTAATTCTGGCGTTTAGAATTTTTTTCTCGTTACGCCGTTTACCGATCGGATTCATTCTTTTTTTATATTGATAGATCGGGCGATTCTGAACGCGGCGATACCAAATATGTCTATGTAGGGTTTTGTTTTTTTATATTTTATTTTGAATGGGGCGAAAGGGGGGTGATTTAAACTTTTATATTTTTTTATTTTTTTTTATATTTTTAAAAACTTCTTTTTTTTTTTACTTTTTGCATGCTTCAATAGTCTCCATAGGAGACTAGAAGCAGCAACTATCCGATCACCTCTGCTACATACAGGGGATCAGCAGATCCCCTGCATATAGCAGAATTGGTCCTGTGCTATGAGCGCCAACTACTAGGTGGCGCTCATAGCGACCAGCTCATGACTACTGCAGGCGTCTGCTGCAGACCCTGGGTTGTCATGCACGCCCATCGGTGACCCGCGATCACGTGACGGGGTCACCGATGGGCGGGGCTTATGACGCGCTACCCTGAAGCGCGCGTTAAATGCCGCTGTCGGAGATTGACCGTGGCATTTAACATGTTAACAGCCGCGGGTGGATCGCGATTCCACCCGGGGCTGTTGCGGGCACATGTCAGCTGTAAGAATCAGCTGACATGTGCTCGGTTCAGTGAGGGCTCAGCGCAGCAGCCCTCACTGAATGGGGGGAACGCAAATGTGCGTACTAATACGGCAAGGGTTGTTAAGGGGTTAAGCCTTGAAAACCCCAATATTTTAATATAAATCCAAATTATGGCTCTATTATTGTGCGTGTCTAAAATGGTGAAAGTATTTTCGAAAATATAACATATGATTCCACTAGGAGGTTTCTGAAGATATGACATTCTAATATATGTGTTCTCCCATGTCTTTGCATACAATTAGCCATTCTCCTCACCTGGCCAGGAGGGAGGGTTGAGGGGTGTGGATGAGATCCTATATATTAGATCCAAAAAGTCTGGTGGTTTGCGAAAATATTCACTCCCTTGGCTTTTTACTTACAGGTTCATCTCACTAAATTAGAATATCATTAAAAAGTTAATTTATTTCAGTTCTTCAATACAAAAAGTGAAACTCATATATTATACAGAGTCATTACAAACAGAGTGATCTATTTCACGTGTTTATTTCTGTTAATGTTGATGATTATGGCTTACAGCCCATGAAAGCACAGAAGTCATTATCTCAGTAAATTAGAATACTTTATAACAAACAACTTGAAAAAATTATTTTTAAATCTGAAATGTTTTTCTACTGAAATGTATGTTCAGTAGTTCAGGGCTTGTCTCGGGTCCTACTGGTTGTCGCGGGCCCTGCTGGCTTTAGCCAGTCTCCTACCCTGCTGGCATTGACCTTGGCCTGTCTCAGGCCCTACTACTTGTCTCGGGCCCTGCTGGCTTTAGCCATGGCCTGTGTCGGGCCCTATTGGTTGTCTCGGGCTCTGCAGGCTTTGGTTTGTCTCAAGCCCTACTGATTGTCTGGGGCCCTGCTGGCTTTGGCCTTGGCTTGTCTAAGGCCCTACTGGTTGTCTCGGGTCTTACTGGCTTAGAGAAGACCTGTCTCGGACCCTACTAGTTGTCTCGGGCCTTGCTGGCTCGGCCTAGACCTGTCTCGAGCCCTACTGGTTGTCTCGGGCTTTGCTGACTTTTGCCTTGTTCTGTCTCGGGCCTTACTGGTTGTCTCGGGCCCTGCTGGCTTTGGCCTTGGCCTGTCTCGGGCTCTACTGGTTGTCTCGGACCCTGCTGGGTTTGGCCTTGGCCTGTCTCAGGCCCTACATGTTTTCTTGGGCCCTGCTTGCTTTGGCCTTCTTCTGTCTCGGGCCCTACTGCATGTCATGGGCCCTGCTGGATTTTGCCATGGCTTATCTCGCACCCTACTGGTTGCCTCAGGCCCTGCTGGATTTTGCCATGGCTTGTCTTGCACCCTACCGGTTGGCTCGGGCCCTTCTGGCATTGGCTTTGACTTGTCTCGGGCCCTACTAGTTGTCTCGGGCCCTGCTGGCTTTGGCCTTGGCTTGTCTCAAGCCCTACTAGTTGTCTCGGGCCCTGCTGACTTTGGCCTTGGCTTGTCTCGGATCCTACTGGTTGTCTAAGGCCCTGCTGGCTTTGGCCTTGGCCTGTCTCGGGCTCTACTGCTTGTCTCGAGCACTACTGTTAGTCTCGGGCCCTTCTGGCATTGGCTTTGGCTTGTCTCGGGTCCTACTGGTTGTCTCGGACCCTGCTGGCGTTAACCTTGGCTTGTCTCAGGCCTTACTGGTTGTTTCGAGCCCTTGGCCTTGGCCTGTTTTGGGCCCTACTGGTTGTCTCAAACCCTGCTGACTGTGACCTTGGCTTGTCTCGGGTCGTACTGGTTGTCGCGTGCCCTGCTGGCTTTAGCTTTAGCTAGTCTCGTGCCCTGCTGGCATTGGTCTTGGCCTGTCTCAGGCCCTACTACTTGTCTCGGGCACTGCTGGCTTTAGTCTTGGCCTGTCTCGGGCCCTAATGGTTGTCTCGGACCCTGCTGGCTTTAACCTTGGCTTGTCTCAGGCACTACTGGTTGTCTCGGGTCCTTCTAGCTTTGGCCTTGGCTTGTCTCGGGTCGTACTGGTTGTCTCAGGCCCTGCTGGCTTTGACCTTGGCCTGTCTCAGGCCCTACTGGTTGTTTCGGGCCTTTGGCCTTGGCCTGTTTTGGGCCCTACTGGTTGAAAAGAGCACTGCTGACTGTGGCCTTGGCTTGTCTCGGGTCCTACTGGTTGTTGCGAGCCCTACTGGCTTTAGCTTTAGCCAGTCTCCGACCCAGCTGGCATTGACCTTGGTCTGTCTCAGGCCCTACTGGTTGTTTCAGGCCTTTGGCCTTGGCCTGTTTTGGGCCTTACTGGTCGTCTCGGGCCCTGCTGACTGTGGCCTGGGCTTGTCTCGGGTCCTACTGGTTGTTGCGAGCCCTACTGGCTTTAGCTTTAGCCAGTCTCCGACCCAGCTGGCATTGACCTTGGTCTGTCTCAGGCCCTACTACTTGTCTCGGGCCCTGCTGGCTTTAGCCTTGGCCTGTGTCGGGCCCTATTGGTTGTCTCGGGCACTGTAGGCTTTGGCTTGTCTCAAGCCCTACTGATTGTCTGGGGCCCTGCTGGCTTTGGCCTTGGCTTGTCTAGGGCCCTACTGGTTGTCTCGGGCCTTGCTGGCTTAGACTAGACCTGTCTCGGACCCTACTAGTTGTCTCGGGCCTTGCTGGCTTGGCCTAGACCTGTCTCGAGCCCTACTGGTTGTCTCGGGCTTTGCTGACTTTTGCCTTGTTCTGTCTCGGCCCTTACTGGTTGTCTAGGGCCCTGCTGGCTTTGGCCTTGGCCTGTCTCGGGCTCTACTGGTTGTCTCGGACCCTGCTGGCTTTAGCCTTGGCCTGTTTCAGGCCCTACTAGTTTTCTTGGGCCCTGCTAGCTTTGGACTTCTTCTGTCTCGGGGCCTACTGGATGTCACGGGCCCTGCTGGATGTTGCCATGGCTTGTCTCGCACCCTACTGGTTGCCTCGGGCCCTGCTGGCTTTGGCCTTGGCTTGTCTCGGGCCCTACCGGTTGCCTCGGGCCCTTCTGGCATTGGCTTTGGCTTGTCTCGGATCCTACTAGTTGTCTCGGACCTTGCTGGCTTTGACCTTGGTTTGTCTCAGGCCCTACTGGTGGTCTCAGGCCCTTCTGACTTTGGCCTGTCTCGGGCCCTGCTAGATTTGGCTTTGGCTTGTCTCAGGCAATACTGGTTGTCTCGGGCTCTTCTGGCTTTTAACCTTGGCTTGTCTCGGGTCCTACTGGTCGTCTCAGGCCCTCCTGGCTTTAACCTGAGCTTGTCTCTGGCCCTACTGGTTGTCTCGGGCCCTTCTGGCTTTGGCCTTGGCTTTTATCGGGCCCTATTTGTTGTCTAGGGTCCTGCTGGCTTTAACCTTGGCTTGTCTCAGACCCTACTGGTTGTCTCGAGCCCTTCTGGCTTTGGCCTTGGCTTGTCTCGGGTCCTTCTGGTTGTCTCAGGCCCTGCTGGCTTTGGCCTTGGCCTGTCTCGGGCCCTACTGGTTGTTTCAGGCCTTTGGCCTTGGCCTGTTTTGGGCCCTACTGGTTGTCTCGAGCCCTGCTGACTGTGGCATTGGCTTGCCTCAGGTCCTACTGGTTGTCGTCGGCCCTCCTGGCTTTAGCTTTAGCCAGTCTTGTGCCTTGCTGGCTTTAGCCTTGGCCTGTCTCGGGCCCTATTGGTTGTCTCGGGCACTGTAGGCTTTGGCTTATCTCAAGCCCTACTGATTGTCTGGGGCCCTGCTGGCTTTGGCCTTGGCTTGTCTAGGGCCCTACTGGTTGTCTTGGGCCTTGCTGGCTTCGACTAGACCTGTCTCGGGCCCTACTGGTTGTCTTGGGCCCAGCTAGCTATGGCTTGTCTCAGACCCTACTGGTTGTTTCGGGCCCTGCTGACTTTGGCCTTGGCTTGTCTCAGGCCCTACTAGTTGTCTTGAGCCCTTCTGGCTTAGACCTTGGATTTTCTTGGGCCCAACTGGTTGTCTTGGGCCGTCCTGGCTTTGGCCTGTCTCGAGCCCTGCTAGATTTGGCTTTGGCTTATCTCAGGCCCTACTGGTTGTCTCGGGCCCTTCTGGCTTTGGCCGTGGCTTGTCTCAGGTCCTACTGGTTGTCTCGGGCCCTTCTGGCTTTGGCCTTGGCTTTTATCGGGCACTACTTGTTGTCTCGGGCACTGCTGACTTTGACCTTGGCTTGTCTCAGGCCCTATTGGTTGTCTCGGGCCCTTCTGACTTTGGCCTGTCTCGGGCCCTGCTAGATTTGGCTTTGACTTGTCTCAGGCACTACTGGTTGTCTCGGGCTCTTCTGGCTTTTAGCCTTGGCTTGTCTCGGGTCCTACTGGTCGTCTCGGGCCCTACTGGCTTTAACCTTGGCTTGTCTCTGGCCCTACTGGTTTTCTTGGGCCCTGCTAGTTTTGTCCTTCTTCTGTCTCGGACCCTACTAGTTGTCATGGGTCCTGCTGGCTTTTGGCATGTCTTGTTTTGCACCATACTGGTTATCTCAAGCCCTGCTGGCTTTGGCCTTGGCTTTTCTCGGGCCCTACTTGTTGTCTCAGGTCCTGCTGGCTTTGGCCTTGGCTTGTCTCAAGCCCTACTGGTTATCTCGGGCCCTGCTAGCTTTGGCCTTGGCCTGTCTCGGGCCCTACTGGTTGTTTCGGGTCTTTGGCCTTGGCCTGTTTTGGGCCCTACTGGTATGTCTCGGGCCCTGCTGACTGTGGCCTGGGCTTGTCTCGAGTCCTACTGGTTGTCGCGGGGCCTGCTGGCTTTAGCCAGTCTCCTACCCTGCTGGCATTGACCTTGGCCTATCTCAGGCCCTACTACTTGTCTCGGGCCCTGCTGGCTTTAGCCTTGGCCTGTGTCAGGCCCTATTGGTTGTCTCGGGCACTGTAGGCTTTGGCTTTTCTCAAGCTCTACTGATTGTCTAGGGCCCTGCTGGCTTTGGCCTTGGTTTGTCTAGGGCCCAACTGGTTGTCTCGGGCCTTGCTGGCTTAGATTAGACCTGTCTCGGACCCTACTAGTTGTCTCGGGCCTTGCTGGCTTGGCCTAGACCTGTCTCGAGCCCTACTGGTTGTCTCGGGCTTTGCTGACTTTTACCTTGTTCTGTCTCGGGCCTTACTGGTTGTCTCGGGCCCTGCTGGCTTTGGCCTTGGCATGTCTCGGGCTCTCCTGGTTGTCTCGGACCCTGCTGGGTTTGGCCTTGGCCTGTCTCAGGCCCTACTGGTTTTATTGGGCCCTGCTAGCTTTGGCCTTCTTCTGTCTCGGGCCCTACTAGATGCCACGGGCCCTGCTGGATTTTGCCATGGCTTGTCTCGGGCCCTACCGGTTGGCTCGGGCCCTTCTGGCATTGGCTTTGGCTTGTCTCAGGCCCTACTGGTTGTCTCTTGCCCTTCTGGCTTTGGCCTTGGCTTGTCTCGGGCCCTACTGGTTGTCTTGGGTCAAGCTGGCTTTGACCTTGGCTTTTCTTGGGCCCTACTGGTTGACTCGGGCCCTGCTGGCTTTGGCCTTCACCTGTTTGGGCCCTACCGATTGTCTCGGGCCTTTGGTCTACGCCTGTTTTGGGCCCCACTGGTTGTTTCGGGTCCTATTGGTTGTCTTGGGCTCTGTTGGCTTTGGTCTTGGCCTGTTTTGTGCCCTGCTGACTTTGGCCTGTCTCAGGCCCTACTACTTGTCACGGACACTGCTGGCTTAAGCCTTGGCCTGTCTCGGGCCCTATTGGTTGTCTCGGGCACTGTAGGCTTTGGCTTGTCTCAAGCCATACTGATTGGGGCCCTTCTGGCTTTGGCGTTGGCCTGTCTAGGGCCCTACTGGTTGTTTTGGGCCTTGCTGGCTTGGCCTAGACCTGTCTCAAGCCCTACTTGTTGTCTCGGGCTTTCCTGACTTTTGCCTTGTTCTGTCTGGGGCCTTACTAGTTGTCTCGGGCCCTGCTGGCTTTGGCCTTGGCCTGTCTCGGGCTCTACTGGTTGTCTCGGACCCTGCTGGCTTTGGCCTTGGCCTGCCTCAGGCCCTACTTGTTTTCTTGGTCCCTGCTGGCTTTCGCCTTCTTCTGTCTCGGGCCCTACTGGTTGTCATGGGCCCTACTGGATTTTGGCATGGCTTGTCTTGCACTCTACTGGTTGCCTCGGGCCCTGCTGGCTTTGGCCTTGGCTTTTCTCGGGCCCTACCGGTTGGCTCGGGCCCTTCTGGCATTGGCTTTGGCTCGTCTCGGGTCCTACTGGTTGTCTTGGACCCTGCTGGCTTTGACCTTGGCTTGTCTCTGGCCCTTCTGGTTGTCTCAGGCCCTTCTGGCTTTGGTCTTGGCTTGTCTCGGGCCCTACTGGTTGTCTTGGGTCCAGCTGGCTTTGATCTTGGCTTTTCTCTGGCCCTACTAGTTATCTTGGGTCCAGCTGGCTTTGACCTTCACCTGTTTTGGCCCCTACTGGTTGTCTCGGGCCCTGCTGTCTTTAGCCTTGGCCTGTGTCAGTTGTTTTGGGCCTTGCTGGCATTGGCTTTGGCTTGACCCCGGCCCTGCTAGCTTTGGCTTTGGCCTGTCTCGAGCCCTGCAGACTTTGGCCTTGTTCTGTCCCGGGCCCTGCTGGCTTTGGCCTTGGCCTGTGTCAGGCCCTTCTGGCTTTGGCTATCTCGGGTCCTAATGGTTTTCTTGGGCCCTGCTAGTTTTGGCCTTCTGTCTCGGACCCTACTGGTTGTCATGGGCCCTGCTGGCTTTTGGCATGACTTGTCTTGCGCCATACTGGTTGTCTCGGGCCCTACTGGCTTTGGCCTTGGCTTTTCTCGGGCCCTATTTGTTGTCTCAGGTCCTGCTGGCTTTGGCCTTGGCTTGTCTCGGGCCCTACTGGTTGTTTTGGGCCTTTGACCTGTTTTGGACCCTACTGGTTGTCTCGAGCCCTCTTGACTGTGGCCATGGCTTGTCTCGAATCCTACTGTTTGTAGCGGGCCCTGCTGGCTTTAGCTTTAGCCAGTCTCGTGTCCTGCTGGCATTAGTCTTGGCCTGTTTCAGGCCCTACTACTTGTCTCAGGCACTGTTGGCTTTAGCCTTGCCTGTCTCGGGCCCTATTGGTTGTCTCGGGCACTGTTGGCTTTGGCTTGTCTCAAGCGCTACTGATTATCTGGGGCCCTGCTGGCTTTGGCCTTGGCTTGTCTAGGGCCCTACTGGTTGTCTTGGGCCTTGCTGAATTGGACTAGACCTGTCTCAGGCCCTAATGGTTGTCTTGGGCCCTGCTAGCTATGGCTAGTCTCAGACCCTACTGGTTGTTTCGGGCCCTGCTGACTTTGGCCTTGGCTTTTCTCGGGTGCTACTTGTTGTCTCGGGCCCTGCTGGCTTTGGCCTTGGCTTGTCTCGAGCCCTACCGGTTGGCTCGGGTCCTTCTGGCATTGGCTTTGGCTTGTCTCGGGTCCTACTGTTTGTCTCAGACACTGCTGGCTTTGACCTTGGCTTGTCTCAGGCACTACTGGTTGTCTCGTGCCCTTCTGGCTTTGGTCTTGGCTTGTCTCGGGCCCTACTGGTTGTCTTGGGTCCAGCTGGTTTTGACCTTGGCTTTACTCGGGCCCTGCTGGCTTTGGCGTTCGCCTGTTTCTGGCTCTGCCGGCTGTCTTGGGCCTTTGGCCTAGGCCTGTTTTGGGCACCACTGGTTGTTTCAGGTCCTACTGGTTGTCTTGGGCTCTTTTGGCTTTGGTCTTGGCTTGTCTCGTGCCCTGCTGGCTTTGGCCTGTCTCGGGCCCTACTGGTTGACTCGGGCCCTGCTGTCTTTAGCCTTGGCCTGTGTCAGCTGTTTTGGGCCTTGCTGGCATTGGCTTTGGCTTGACCCCGGCCCTGCTAGCTTTGGCCTTGGCCTGTCTCGAGCCCTGCAGACTTTGGCCTTGTTCTGTCCCGGGCCCTGCTGGCTATGGCCTTGGCCTGTGTCAGGCCCTTCTGGCTTTGGCTGTCTCAGGCCCTACTGGTTGTCATGGGCCCTGCTGGCTTTTGGCATGACTTGTCTTGCGCCATACTGGTTGTCTCGGGCCCTGCTGGCTTTGGCCTTGGCTTTTCTCGGGCCCTATTTGGTGTCTCCGGTCCTGCTGGCTTTGGTCTTGGCTTGTCTCAAGCCCTACTGGTTGTCTCGGGCCCTGCTGGCTTTGGCCTTGGCCTATCTCGGGCCCTACTGGTTGTTTCGGGCCTTTGGCCTGTTTTGAGCCCTACTGGTTGTCTCGAGCCCTCTTGACTGTGACCATGGCTTGTCTCGGCTTCTACTGTTTGTCGCGGGCCCTGCTGGCTTTAGCTTTAGCCAGTCTCGTGTCCTGCTGGCATTAGTCTTGGCCTGTCTCAGGCCCTACTACTTGTCTCAGGCACTGTTGGCTTTAGCCTTGGCCTGTCTCGAGCCCTATTGGTTGTCTCGGGCACTGTTGGCTTTGGCTTGTCTGAAGCGCTACTGATTATCTGGGGCCCTGCTGGCTTTGGCCTTGGCTTGTCTAGGGCCCTACTGGTTGTCTTGGGCCTTGCTGGATTGGACTAAACCTGTCTCGAGCCCTACTGGTTGTCTTGGGCCCTGCTAGCTATGGCTAGTCTGAGACCCTACTGGTTGTTTCGGGCCCTGCTGACTTTGGCCTTGGCTTGTCCCAGGCCCTACTAGTTGTCTTGAGCCCTGCTGGCTTAGACCTTGGATTTTCTTTGGCCCAACTGGTTGTGTCGGGCCCTCCTGGCTATGGCCTGTCTCGGGACCTGCTAGATTTGGCTTTGGCTTATCTCAGGCCCTACTCGTTGTCTTACACCCTTCTGGCTTTTAGCTTTGGCTTGTCTCGGGTCCTACTGGTTGTCTCGGGCCCTACTGGCATTAAACCTTGGCTTGTTTCAGGCCCTACTGGTTGTCTCGGGCCCTTCAGGCTTTGGCCTTGGCTTTTATTGGGTCCTACTTGTTGTCTCGGGTCCTGCTGGCTTTGGTCTTGGCTTGTCCCGAGCCCAGCTGGTTGTCTCGGGCCCTTCTGCCATTGGCTTTGGCTTGTCTCGGTTCCTACTGGTTGTCTCGGACCCTGCTGGCTTTAAGCTTGGCTTGTCTCAGGCCCTACTGGTTGTCTCGGGCCCTTCTGACTTTGGCCTTGGCTTGTCTCGGGTCCTACTGGTTGTCTCAGGCCCTGCTGGCTATGGCCTTGGCCTGTCTCGGGCCCTACTGGTTGTTTCGGGCCTTTGGCTTTGGCCTGTTTTGGCCCCTACTGGTTGTCTCGGGCCCTGCTGTCTTTAGCCTTGGCCTGTGTCAGTTGTTTTGGTCTTCTTCTGTCTCGGGCCCTATTGGTTGTCTCGGGCACTGTTGGCTTTGGCTTGTCTGAAGCGCTACTGATTATCTGGGGCTCTGCTGGCTTTGGCCTTGGCTTGTCTAGGGCCCTACTGGTTGTCTTGGGCCTTGCTGGATTGGACTAAACCTGTCTCGAGCCCTACTGGTTGTCTTGGGCCCTGCTAGCTATGGCTAGTCTGAGACCCTACTGGTTGTTTCGGGCCCTGCTGACTTTGGCCTTGGCTTGTCCCAGGCCCTACTAGTTGTCTTGAGCCCTGCTGGCTTAGACCTTGGATTTTCTTTGGCCCAACTGGTTGTGTCGGGCCCTCCTGGCTATGGCCTGTCTCGGGACCTGCTAGATTTGGCTTTGGCTTATCTCAGGCCCTACTGGTTGTCTTACGCCCTTCTGGCTTTTAGCCTTTGCTTGTCTCAGGTCCTACTGGTTGTCTCGAGCCCTACTGGCATTAAACCTTGGCTTGTTTCAGGCCCTACTGGTTGTCTCGGGCCCTTCAGACTTTGGCCTTGGCTTTTATTGTGGCCTACTTGTTGTCTCGGGTCCTGCTGGCTTTGGTCTTGGCTTGTCCCGAGCCCAGCTGGTTTTCTCGGGCCCTTCTGGCATTGGCTTTGGCTTGTCTCGGGTCCTACTGGTTGTCTCGGACCTTGCTGGCTTTAAGCTTGGCTTGTCTCAGGCCCTACTGGTTGTCTCGGGCCCTTCTGACTTTGGCCTTGGCTTGTCTCGGGTCCTACTGGTTGTCTCAGGCCCTGCTGGCTATGGCCTTGGCCTGTCTTGGGCCCTACTGGTTGTTTCGGGCCTTTGGCTTTGGCCTGTTTTGGCCCCTACTGGTTGTCTCGGGCCCTGCTGTCTTTAGCCTTGGCCTGTGTCGGTTGTTTTGGTCTTCTTCTGTCTCGGGCCCCACTGGTTGTCTCGGGCCCCGCAGGCTTTGGCCTTGGCTTTTCTCGGTCCCTACTTGTTGTCTCAGGTCCTGCTGGCTTTGGCCTTGGCTTGTCTCAAGCCCTACTGGTTGTCTCGGGCCCTTGTGGTCTTGGCCTGTCTCGGGCCCTGCAGGCTTTGGAATTGGCCTGTCTCAGGCCCTAGTGGTTTTCTCGGGCACGGCTTGTTTTGGCCTCTCTCGGGCCCTGCTGGTTTTGACCTAGGCCTGTCTCAGGACCTACTGGTTTTGGCCTTGGCCTGTCTCGGGCCCTACTATTTATCTTGGGCCCTGCTGGTTTTGGCCTTGGCCTGTCTCAGGCCCTACTAGTGTTGGCCTTGCCTGTCTCGGGCTCTACTGGTTGTCTCGGGCCCTGCTGGCTTTGGCTTTTGCCTGTCTCAGGCCCTACTGGTTGTCTCGGGCCCTGTTGGCTTTAGCCTTGACTTGTCTCGGGCCTACTGGTTGTTTTTGGCCCTGCTGGCTTTGGCCTTGACTTCTCTCCGGCACTGCTGGTTGTCTCAGGCCCTGCTGGCTTTGGATTTGGCTTCTCTCAGCCACCACTCGTTGTCTCGGGCCTTGCTGGCTTAGGCCTTGGCTTTTCTCGGACCCTACCGGTTGTCTTGGGCCCTACTGACTTTGGTCTTGGCTTGTCTCGGGCCCAGTGGCTTTGACCTTGGCTTGTCTCGGGCCCTGAGGGCTTCGTCTTGGCCTGTCTCAGGCCCTACTGATTTTCTCAGGCCATGCAGGCTTTGGCCTGCCCGGGCCCTTTTGGATGTCTCGGGCCCTGCTGGCTTTTACCTTGGATTGTCTAAGGCCCTTCTGGATGTCTCGGGCCCTGCTGGTTTTTGTCTTGGCCTGTCTCTGGCCCTACTTGTTGTCTCGTGCCCTGCTGGCTTTGGCCTTGGCCTGTCTCGGGCCCTACTGGATGTCTCGGGCCCTGCTGGCTTTGGCCTTAGCCTGTTTCGGGCCCTACTGGTTGTCTCGGTCCCTGTTAGCTTTGGCCTTGGCCTGTCTCGGGCCCTACTACTTGTCTCGGGCTCTGATGGCTTTGGGCTTGGCCTGTCTCAGGCCCTACTGGTTACCTCGGGTCTTTGGTCTTGACTTGTTTTGGGCCCTACTGGTTGTTTCGGGCCCTGGTAGCTGAGGCCTTGGCTTGTCTCGGGGAGTACTGGTTGTCTCGGGCTCTGCTGGCTTTGGCATTGGTCTGTCTCGTGCCCTGATGGCTTTGGCCTTCATCGGTCTCGGGCCCTACTGGCTGTCTCAGGCCCTGCTGTCTTTAGCCTTGGACTGTGTCAGGCCTTACTGGTTGTGTCGGGCCTTGCTGACTTTGGCCTTGGCTTGTCTCGGATCCTACTGGTTGTCTCAGGCCCTGCTGGCTTAGGCCTTGGCCTGTCTTGGGCCCTACTGCTTGTCTCGAGCCCTACTCGTAGTCTCGGACCCTTCTGTCATGGGCTTTGGCTTGTCTCGGGTCCTACTGGTTGTCTCGGACCATTCTGGCTTTGGCCTTGGCTTGTCTCGGGTCCTACTGGTTGTCTCGGGCCCTTCTGGCTTTGGCCTTGGCTTGTCTCGGGTCCTACAGGTTGTCTCAGGCCCTGCTGGCTTTGGCCTTGGACTGTCTTTGGCCCTACTGGTTGTTTCGGGCCCTTGGCCTGTTTTGGGCCCTACTGGTTGTCTCAAGCCCTGCTGACTGTGGCCTTGGCTTGGCTCGGGTCCTACTGGTTGTCGCGTGCCCTGCTGGCTTTAGCATTAGCCAGTCTTGTGCCCTGCTGGCATTGGTCTTGGCCTGTCTCAGGCCCTACTACTTGTCTCGGGCACTGCTGGCTTTAACCTTGGCTTGTATCAGGCCCTACTGGTTGTCTCGGGCCCTTCTGGCTTTGGCCTTGGCCTGTCTCGGGCCCTATTGGTTGTATCGGGCACTGTAGGCTTTGGCTTGTCTCAAGCCCTACTGATTGTCTGGGGCCCTGCTGGCTTTGGCCTTGGCTTGTCTAGGGCCCTACTGGTTGTCTTGGGCCCTTCTGGCTTTGGCCTTGGCTTGTCTCGGGTCCTACTGGTTGTCTCAGGCCCTGCTGGCTTTGACCTTGGCCTGCCTCAGGCCCTACTCGTTCTTTCGGGCCTTTGGCTTTTGCCTGTTTTGGGCCCTACTGGTTGTCTCGAGCCCTGCTGATTGTGGCCTTGGCTTGTCTCGGGTCCTACTGGTTGTCGCGGGCCTTGCTGGCTTTTGCCATGGCTTGTCTCAGACCCTATTGGTTGTCTCGGGCCCTGCTGACTTTGGCCTTGGCTTGTCTCAGGCCCTACTAGTTGTCTTGAGCCCTGCTGGCTTAGACCTTGGATTTTCTTGGGCCCAACTGGTTGTCTCCTGGCTTTGGCCTGTCTCGGGCCCTGCTAGATTTGCCTTTGGCTTGTCTCAGGCCCTACTGGTTGTCTCGGACCCTTCTGGCTTTGGCCTTGGCTTGTCTCGGGTCCCACTGGTTGTCTCGGGTCCTGCTGGCTTTGTCCTTGGCTTGTCTCGAGCCCTACTGGTCTTCTCTGGCCCTTCTGGCATTGGTTTTGGCTTGTCTGGGGTCCTACTGGTTGTCGCGGGCCCTGCTGGCTTCAGCCAGTCTCGTGCACTGCTGTCATTGGTCTTGCCCTGTCTCAGGCCCTACTACTTGTCTCGGGCACTGCTGGCTTTAGCCTTGGCCTGTCTCAGGCCCTACTGGTTGTCTCGGGCCCTGTTGGCTTTAGCCTTGACCTGTCTCGGGGCTACTGGTTGTTGACCTTGGCCTGTCTCAGACCCTGCTGGTGTTGGCCTTGCCTGTCTCGGGCCCTACTGGTTGTCTCGAGCCCTGCTGGCTTTGGCTTTTGCCTGTCTCAGGCCCTACTGGTTGTCTCGGGCCCTGTTGGCTTTAGCCTTGACTTGTCTCGGGCCTGCTGGTTGTTTTTGGCCCTGCTGGCTTTGGCCTTGACTTCTCTCCTGAACTACTGGTTGTCTCAGGCCCTGCTGGCTTTGGATTTGGCTTCTCTCAGCCACCACTTGTTGTCTTGGGCCTTGCTGGCTTTGGCCTTGGCTTTTCTCGGACCCTACCGGTTGTCTTGGGCCCTACTGACTTTGGTCTTGGCTTGTCTCGGGCCCAGTGGCTTTGACCTTGGCTTGTCTCGGGCCCTGAGGGCTTGGTCTTGGCCTGTCTCAGGCCCTACTGATTTTCTCAGGCCATGCAGGCTTTGGCCTGCCCGGGCCCTTTTGGATGTCTAGGGCCCTGCTGGCTTTTACCTTGGATTGTCTAAGGCCCTTCTGGATGTCTCGGGCCCTTCTGGTTTTTGTCTTGGCCTGTCTCTGGCCCTACTCGTCTCGTGCCCAGCTGGCTTTGGCCTTGGACTGTCTCCGGCCCTACTGGTTGTTTCGGGCCCTTGGCCTTAGCCTGTTTTGGGCCCTACTGGTTGTCTCAAGCCCTGCTGATTGTGGCCTTGACTTGTCTCAGGTCCTACTGGTTGTCGCATGCCCTGCTGGCTTTAGCTTTAGCCAGTCTCGTGCCCTGCTGGCATTGGTCTTGGCCTGTCTCAGGCCCTACTACTTGTCTCGGGCACTGCTGGCTTTAGTCTTGGCCTGTCTCGGGCCCTACTGGTTGTCGCGGGCCCTGCTGGCTTTGGCCTTGGCTTGTCTCAGACCCTACTGGTTGTCTCGGGCCCTGCTGACTTTGGCCTTGGCTTGTCTCAGGCCCTACTAGTTGTCTTGAGCCCTGCTGGCTTAGACCTTGGATTTTCTTGGGCCTAACTTGTTGTCTCGGGCCCTCCTGGCTTTGGCCTGTCTCGGGCCCTGCTAGATTTGCCTTTGGCTTGTCTCAGGCCCTACTGGTTGTCTCGGGCCCTTCTGGCTTTGGCCTTGGCTTGTCTCGGGTCCTACTGGTTGTCTTGGGTCCTGCTGGCTTTGGCCTTGGCTTGTCTCGAGCCCTACTGGTTGTCTCGGGCCCTTCTGGCATTGGTTTTGGCTTGTCTCGGGTCCTACTGGTTGTCGCGGGCCCTGCTGGCTTCAGCCAGTGTCGTGCACTGCTGTCATTGGTCTTGCCCTGTCTCAGGCCCTACTACTTGTCTCGGGCCCTGCTGGCTTTAGCCTTGGCCGGTCTCGGGCCCTGTTGGTTGTCTCGGGCACTGTAGGCTTTGGCTTGTCTCAAGCCCTACTGATTGTCTGGGGCCCTGCTGGCTTTGGCCTTGGCTTGTCTAGGGCCCTACTGGTTGTCTTGGGCATTGCTGGCTTGGACTAGACCTGTCTCGGGCCCTACTGGTTGTCTTGGGCCCTGTTAGCTATGGCTTGTCTCAGACCCTACTGGTTGTCTCGGGCCCTTCTGACTGTAGCCTTGGCTTGTCTCGGGTCCTACTGGTTGTCGTGGGCCCTGCTGACTTTAGATTTAGCCAGGCTCGTGCCGTGCTGGCATTGGTCTTCGCCTGTCTCAGGCCCTACTACTTGTCTCGGGCACTGCAGGCTTAAGCCTTGGCCTGTCTCGGTCCCTATTGGTTGTCTTGGGCACTGTAGGCTTTGGCTTGTCCCAAGTCCTACTGATTGTCTGGGGACCTGCTGGCTTTGACCTTGGCTTGTCTAGGGCGCTACTGGTTGTCTTGGGCCTTGCTGGCTTGGACTAGACCTGTCTCAGGCCCTACTGGTTGTCTTGGGCCTTGCTGGCTTGGCCTAGACCTGTCTCGGGCTTTCCTAACTTTTGCCTTGTTCTGTCTCGGGCCTTACTGGTTTTCTCGGGCCCTGTTAGCTTTGGCCTTGGCCTGTCTCGGGCTCTACTGGTTGTCTCAGACCCTGCTGGCTTTGGCCTTGGCCTGTCTCGGGCCCTACTGGTTTTCTTGGGCCTTGCTGGCTTTGGCCTTCTTCTGTCTCAGGCCCTACTGGTTGTCACGGGCCCTGCTGGATTTTGGCATGGCTTGTCACGCACCCTACTGGTTGCCTCGGGCCCTGCTGCCTTTAGCTTTTCTCGGGCCCTACTTGTAGTCTCGGGCCCTGCTGGCTTTGGCCTTGGCTTGTCTCAAGCCCTACTGATTGTCTGGGGCCCTGCTGGCTTTGGCCTTGGCTTGTCTAGGGCCCTACTGGTTGTCTTGGGTCTTGCTGGCTTGGATTAGACCTGTCTCGGGCCCTACTGGTTGTCTTGGGCCCTCCTAGCTATGGCTTGTCTCAGGCCCTACTAGTTGTGTTGAGCCCTGCTGGCTTAGACCTTGGATTTTCTTGGGCCCAACTGGTTGTCTCGGGCCCTCCTGGCTTTGGCCTGTCTCGGGCCCTGCTAGATTTACCTTTGGCTTGTCTCAGGCCCTACTGGTTGTCTCGGGCCCTTCTGGCTTTGGCCTTGGCTTGTCTCGGGTCCTACTGGTTGTCTTGGGTCCTGCTCCCTTTGGCCTTTGCTTGTCTCGAGCCCTACTGATTGTCTCGGGCCCTTCTGGCATAAGTTTTGGCTTGTCTCGGGTCCTACTGGTTGTCGCGGGCACTGCTGGCTTTAGCCAGTCTCGTGCACTGCTGGCACCGATCTTGCCCTGTCTCAGGCCCTACTACTTGTCTTGGGCACTGCTGGCTTTAGCCTTGGCCTTTCTCGGGCCCTATTGGTTGTCTTGGGCACTGTAGGCTTTGGCTTGTCTCAAGCCCTACTGATTGTCTGGGGCCCTGCTGACTTTGGCCTTGGCTTGTCAAGGGCCCTACTGTTTGTCTTGGCGTTGCTGGCTTGGACTAGAGCTGTCTCGGGCCCTACTGGTTGTCTTGGGCCCTGCTAGCTTTGGCTTGTCTCAGACCCTACTGGTTGTCTCGGGCCCTTTTGACAGTGGCCTTGGCTTGTCTCGGGTCCTACTGGTTGTCGTGGGCCCTGCTGGCTTTAGCTTTAGCCAGTCTTGTGCCATGCTGGCATTGGTGTTGGCCTGTCTCAGGCCCTACTACTTGTCTCGGGCACTGCTGGCTTAAGCCTTGGCCTGTCTCGGGCCCTATCGGTTGTCTTGGTCACTGTAGGCTTTGGCTTGTCCCAAGCCCTACTGATTGTCTGGGGCCCTGCTGGCTTTGACCCTGGCTTGTCTAGGGCCCTACTGGTTGTCTTGGGCATTGCTAGCTTGGACTAGACCTGTCCTGGCCCTTGCTGGCTTGGCCTAGACCTGTCTCGAGCCATACTGGTTGTCTCGGGCTTTCCTGACTTTTGCCTTGTTCTGTCTCGGGCCTTACTGGTTGTCTTGGGCCCTGCTAGCTTTGGCCTTGGCCTGTCTCGGGCTCTACTGGTTGTCTCGGACCCTGCTGGCTTTGGCCTTGGCCTGTCTCGGACCCTACTGGTTTTCTTCGGCCCTGCTGGCTTTGGCCTTCTTCTGTCTCGGGCCCTACTGGTTGTCACGGGCCCTGCTGGCTTTGGCTTTTCTCGGGCCCTACTTGTAGTCTCGGGCCCTGCTGGCTTTGCCCTTGGCTTGTCTCAAGCCCTACCAGTTGGCTCGGGCCCCGCTGGCTTTGGCCTTAGCCTTTCTTTGGCCCTACTGGTTGTCTCGGGCCCTGCTGGCTTTAGCCTTGGCTTGCCTCGGACCCTGCTGGTTTTGGCCTTGGCCTGTCTGTGGCCATACTGTCTTTGACCTTGGCATACCTCGTGCCCTACTGGTTGCATCGGGCCCAACTGCCTTTGGCCTGTTTTGGGCCCCATTGGTTGTCTGAGGCCCTGCTGGCTTTGGCCTGTCTGTGGCCCTACTGGCATTGACCTTGGCTTGTCTCGGGACCTACTAGTTGTCTCGGGCACTGCAGACTTTGACCTTGGCTTGTCTCGGGCCTTACTGGATGTCCCTTTGGCGTTGGCTTATCTCGGGTCCTACTTTTTGTCTCGGGTCCTACTGGCTTTGGCCTTGGCTTGTCTCGAGCCCTACTAGTTGTCTCGGGCCTTTCTGGCATTGGCTTCGGCTTGTCTTGGGTACTACTGGTTGTCTCGGGCCCTTCTGGCTTTGGCCTTGGCTTGTCTCGGGTCCTACTGGTTGTCTCAGGCCCTGCTAGCTTTGGCCTTGGCCTGTCTCGGGCCCTACTGGATGTTTCAGGCCTTTGGCCTTGGCCTGTTTTGGGCCCTACTGGCTGACTCGGGCCCTGCTGACTGTGGCCTGGGCTTGTCTGGGGACCAACTGGTTGTCGAGGGCCCTGCTGGCTTTAGCTTTAGCCAGTCTCCTACCCTGCTGGCATTGACCTGGGCCTGTCTCAGGCCCTACTACTTGTCTCGGGCCCTGCTGGCTTTAGCCTTGGCCTGTGTCGGGCCCTATTGGTTGTCTCGGGCACTGTAGGCTTTAGCTTGTCTCAAGCCCTACTGATTGTCTGGGGCCCTGTTGGCTCTAGCTTTGGCTTGTCTAGGGCCCTACTGGTTGTCTCGGGCCTTGCTAGCTTTGGCCTTCTTCTGTCTCGGGCCCTACTGGATGTCACGGGCCCTGCTGGATTTTGCCATGGCTTGTCTTGCACCCTACTGGTTGTCTCGGGCCCAGCTGGCTTTGGCGTTGGCTTGTTTCGAGCACTACCGGTTGGCTCGGGCCCTTCTGGCATTGGCTTTGGCTTGTCTCGGGTCCTACTAGTTGTTTCGGATCCTGCTGGCTTTGACCTTGGCTTGTCTCAGGTCCTACTGGTTGTCCCGGGCCCTTCTGGCTTTGGCCTTGGCTCGTGTCAGGCCCTACTGGTTGTCTTGGGTCCAGCTGGCTTTGACCTTGGCTTTTCTCGGGCCCTACTGGTTGCCACGGGCCCTGCTGGCTTTGGCCTTCGCCTGTTTCGGGCCTCACTGGTTGTTTACGGTCCTATTAGTTGTCTTGGGCTCTGTTGGCTTTGATCTTGACCTGTCTTGTGCCCTGCTGGCTTTGGCCTGTCTCAGGCCCTACTACTTGTCTCGGGCACTGCTGGCTTAAGCCTTGGCCTGTCTTGGGCCATATTGGTTGTCTCGGGCACTGTAGGCTTTGGCTTGGCTCAAGCCCTACTGATTGTCTGGGGCCTTGCTGGCTTGGACTAGAGCTGTCTTGGGCCCTACTGGTTGTCTCGAGACTTGCTGGCTTGGCCTAGACCTGTCTCAAGCCCTACTCGTTGTCTCGGGCTTTCCTGACTTTTGCCTTTTTCGGTCTCGTGCCTTACTGGTTGTCTGTGGCCCTGCTGGCTTTGGCCTTGGCCTGTCTCAGGCTCTACTGGTTGCCTCGGGCCCTGCTGGCTTTGGCCTTGGCTTTTCTAGGGCCCTACTTGTTTTCTCGGGCCCTGCTGGCTTTGGATTGTCTCGGGTCCTACTGGTTGTCTCAGACCCTGCTGACTTTGACCTTGGCTTGTCTCAGGCCCTACTGGTTGTCTCGGGCCCTTCTGGCTTTGGTCTTGGCTTGTCTCGGGCCCTACTTGTTGTCTCGGACCCTGCTGGCTTTGGCCTTGGCTTGTCTCGAGCCCTACCGGTTGGCTCGGGCCCTTTTGGCTTTGGTCTTGGTTTGTCTCGGGCCCTACTTGTTGTCTCGGGCCCTGCTGGCTTTGGCCTTGGCTTGTCTCGAGCCCTACCGGTTGGCTCGGGCCCTTCTGGCATTGGCTTTGGCTTGTCTCGGGTCCTACTGGTTGTCTCAGACCCTGCTGGCTTTAACCTTGGCTTGTGTCAGGCCCTACTGGTTGTCTCAGGCCCTTCTGGCTTGGCCTAGACCTGTCTCAAACCCTACTGGTTGTCTCGGGCTTTCCTGACTTTTGCCTTTTTCTGTTTCGTGCCTTACTGGTTGTCTGGGGCCCTGCTGGCTTTGGCCTTGTCCTGTCTCGGGCTCTACTGGTTGCCTCGGGCCCTGCTGGCTTTGGCCTTGGCTTTTCTCGGGCCCTACTTGTTGTCTCGGGCCCTGCTGGCTTTGGCTTGTCTCGGGTCCTACTGGTTGTCTCAGACCCTGCTGGCTTTGACCTTGGCTTGTCTCAGGCCCTACTGGTTGTCTCGGGCCCTTCTGGCTTTGGTCTTGGCTTGTCTCGGGCCCTACTTGTTGTCTCGGACCCTGCTGGCTTTGGCCTTGGCCTGTCTCGGGCTCTACTGGTTGCCTCGGGCCCTGCTGGCTTTGGCCTTGGCTTTTCTCGGGCCCTACTTGTTGTCTCGGGCCCTGCTGGCTATGGCTTGTCTCGGGTCCTACTGGTAGTCTCAGACCCTGCTGGCTTTAACCTTGGCTTGTGTCAGGCCCTACTGGTTGTCTCGGGTCCTTCTGGCTTTGGTCTTGGCTTGTCTCTGGCCCTGCTGGCTTGGCCTTGGCTTTTCTCGAGCCCTACCGGTTGGCTCGGGCCCTTCTGGCATTGACCTTGGCTTTTCTCGGGCCCTACTCATTATCTTGAGTCCAGCTGGCTTTGATCTTGGCTTTTCTCGTGCACTGCTGGCTTTGGCCTGTCTCGGGCCCTACTGGTTGTCTCGGGCCCTGCTGTCTTTAGCCTTGGCCTGTGTCGGTTATTTTGGGCCTTGGTGGCATTGGCTTTGGCTTGTCCCGGGCCCTGCTAGCTTTGGCCTTTGCCTGTCTCGGGCCCTGCAGACTTTGGCATTGTTGTGTCCCGGGCTCTGCTGGCTTTGGCTGTTAGTTTTGTCCTTCTTCTGTCTCGTGCCCTACTGGTTGTCACGGGCCCTGCTGGCTTTTGGCATGGCTTGCCTTGCACCATACTGGTTGACTCGGGCCCTGCTGGCTTTGGCCTTGGCTTTTCTTGGGCCCTACTTGTTGTCTCAGGTCCTGCTGGCTTTAGCCTTGGCTAGTCTCAAGCCCTACTGGTTGCTTCGGGCCCTGCTGGCTTTGGCCTTAGCTTGTCTCAAGCCCTACTGGTTGTCTCGGGCCCTGCTAGCTTTGGCCGTGGCCTGTCTCGGGCCCTACTGGTTGTTTCGGGCCTTTGGCCTTGGCCTGTTTTGGGCCCTACTGGTATGTCTCGGGCCCTGCTGACTGTGGCCTGGGCTTGTCTCGAGTCCTACTGGTTGTCGCGGGCCCTGCTGGCTTTAGCTTTAGCCAGTCTCCTACCCTGCTGGCATTGACCTTGGCCTGTCTCAGGCCCTACTACTTGTCTCGGGCCCTGCTGGCTTTAGCCTTGGCCTGTGTCGGGCCCTATTGGTTTTCTCGGGCACTGTAGGCTTTGGCTTGTCTCAAGCCCTACTGATTGTCTGGGGCCCTGCTGGCTTTGGCCTTGTCTTGTCTAGGGCCCAACTGGTTGTCTCGGGCGTTGCTGGATTAGACTAGACCTGTCTCGGACCCTACTAGTTGTCTCGGGCCTTGCTGGCTTGGCCTAGACCTGTCTCGAGCCCTACTGGTTGTCTCGGACTTCGCTGACTTTTACCTTGTTCTGTCTCGGGCCTTACTGGTTGTCTCGGGCCGTGCTGGCTTTGGCCTTGGCCTGTCTCGGGCTCTACTGGTTGTCTCAGACCCTGCTGGCTTTGGCCTTGGCCTGTCTCAGGCTCTACTGTTTTTTTAGGGCCCTGCTAGGTTTGGCCTTCTTCTGTCTCGGGCCCTACTGGTTGTCACGGGCACTGCTGGATTTTGGCATGGCTTGTCACGCACCCTACTGGTTGCCTCGGGCCCTGCTGGCTTTGGCTTTTCTCGGGCCCTACTTGTAGTCTTGGGCCCTGCTGGCTTTGGCCTTGGCATGTCTCAAGCCCTACTGATTGTCTGGGGCCCTACTGGCTTTGGCCTTGGCCTGTCTCGGGCCCTACTGGTTGTTTCGGGCCTTTGGCCTTGGCCTGTTTTGGGCCCTACTTGTTGTCTCGAGCTCTGTTGACTGTGGCCTTGGCTTGTCTTGGGCCCTACTGGTTGTCTCGGGCCCTGCTGGCTTTGGCTTTTGCCTGTCTCAGGCCCTACTGGTTGTCTCGGGCCCGGTTGGCTTTAGCCTTGACTTGTCTCGGGCCTACTGGTTGTTTTTGGCCCTGCTGGCTTTGGCCTTGACTTCTCTCCGGCACTGCTGGTTGTCTCAGGCCCTGCTGGCTTTGGATTTGGCTTCTCTCAGCCACCACTCGTTCTCTCGGGCCCTGATGGCTTTGGCCTTGGATTGTCTCGGGCCCTACTGGTTATCTCGGATCTTTGGTCTTGGCTTGTTTTGGGCCCTACTGGTTGTTTCGGGCCCTGTTAGCTGAGGCCTTGGCTTGTCTCGGGGACTACTGGTTGTCTCGGGCTCTGCTGGCTTTGGCATTGGTCTGTCTCGTGCCCTGATGGCTTTGGCCTTCATTGGTCTCGGGCCCTACTGGCTGTCTCAGGCCCTGCTGTCTTTAGCCTTGGACTGTGTCGGGCCTTACTGGTTGTCTCGGGCCCTGCTGACTTTGGCCTTGGCTTGTCTCGGATCCTACTGGTTGTCTCAGGTCCTGCTGGCTTAGGCCTTGGCCTGTCATGGGCCCTACTGCTTGTCTCGAGCCCTACTTGTAGTCTCAGGCCTTCTGTCATGGGCTTTGGCATGTCTCGAGTCCTACTGGTTGTCTCGGACCCTGCTGGCTTTAACCTTGGCTTATCTCAGGCCCTAGTGGTTGTCTCGGGCCCTTCTGGCTTTGGCCTTTACTTGTCTCGGGTCCTACAGGTTGTCTCAGGCCCTCCTGGCTTTGGCCTTGGACTGTCTCTGGCCCTACTGGTTGTCTCAGGCCCTGCTGACTTTGGCCTTGGCTTGTCTCAGGCGCTACTGGTTGTCTCGGGCCCTCCTGGCTTTGGCATGTCTCGGGCCCTGCTAGATTTGCCTTTGGCTTGTCTCAGGCCCTACTGGTTGTCTCGGGCCCTTCTGGCTTTGGCCTTGGCTTGCCTTGGGTCCTACTGGTTGTTTCGGCTCCTGCTGGCTTTGGCCTTGGCTTGTCTCGAGCCCTACGGGTTGTCTCGGGCCCTTCTGGCATTGGTTTTGGCTTGTCTCGGGTCCTACAGGTTGTCGCGGGCCCTGCTGGCTTCAGCCAGTCTCGTGCACTGCTGTCATTGGTTTTGCCCTGTCTCACGCCCTACTACTTGTCTCGGGCACTGCTGGCTTTAGCCTTGGCCTGTCTCGGGCCCTATTGGTTGTCTCGGGCACTGTAGGCTTTGGCTTGTCTCAAGCCCTACTGATTGTCTGGGGCCCTGCTGGCTTTTGCCTTGGCTTGTCTAGGGCCCTACTGGTTGTCTTGGGCATTGCTGGCATGGACTAGACCTGTCTCGGGCCCTACTGGTTGTCTTGGGCCCTGCTAGCTATTGCTTGTCTCAGACCCTACTGGTTGTCTCGGGCCCTTCTGACTGTGGCCTTGGCTTGTCTCGGGTCCTACTGGTTGTCGTGGGCCCTGCTGGCTTTAGCTTTAGCCAGTCTCGTGCCGTGCTGACATTGGTCTTGGCCTGTCTCAGGCCCTACTACTTGTCTCGGGCACTGCTGGCTTAAGCCTTGGCCTGTCTCAGGCCCTATTGGTTGTCTTGGGCACTGTAGGCTTTGGCTTGTCCCAATCCCTACTGATTGTCTGGGGCTCCGCTGGCTTTGACTTTGGCTTGTCTAGGGCCCTACTGGTTGTCTTGGGCCTTGCTGGCTTGGACTAGACCTGTCTCAAGCCATACTGGTTGTCTCGGGCTTTGCTGACTTTTGCCTTGTTCTGTCTCGGGCCTTACTGGTTGTCTCGGACCCTGCTAGCTTTGGCCTTGGCCAGTCTCGGGCTCTACTGGTTGTCTCAGACCCTGTTGGCTTTGGCCTTGGCCTGTCTCAGGCCATACTGGTTTTCTCGGGGCCTGCTGGCTTTGGCCTTCTTCTGTCTCGGGCCCTACTGGTTGTCACGGGCCCTGCTGGATTTGGCCTTGGCTTTTATCGAGTCCTACTTGTTGTCTCGGGCACTGCTGACTTTGACCTTGTCTTGTCTCGGGCCTTACTCGTTGTCCCTGTCCTGCTGGCTTTGGCCTTGTCTTTTCTCGGGTCTTACTTTTTGTCTCAGTTCCTGCTGGCTTTATCTCTAGCCAGTCTCCTACCCTGCTGGCATTGACCTTGGCCTGTCTCAGGCCCTACTGGTTGTCTCGGACCCTTTTGGCTTTGGCTTCGGCTTCTCTTGGGTCCTACTGGTTGTCTCGGGCCCTTCTGGCTTTGGCCTTGGCTTGTCTGGGGTCCCACTGGTTGTCTCAGGCCCTGCTAGCTTTGGCCTTGGCCTGTCTCGGGCCCTACTGTTTTTTTCGGGCCTTTGGCCTTGGCCTGTTTTGGGCCCTACTGGTTGTCTCGGGCCCTGCTGACTGTGGCCTGGGCTTGTCTCGGGTCCTACTGGTTGAAGAGGGCCCTGCTGGCTTTAGCTTTAGCCAGTCTCCTACCCTGCTGGCATTGACGTTGGCCTGTCTCAGGCCCTACTACTTGTCTGGGGCCCTGCTGGCTTTAGCCTTGGCCTGTCTCGGGCCCTATTGGTTGTCTCGGGCACTGTAGGCTTTGGCTTGTCTCAAGCCCTACTGATTGTTTGGGGCCCTGCTGGCTTTGGCCTTGGCTTGTCTAGGGCCCTACTGTTTGTCTCGGGCCTTGCTGGCTTAGACTAGACCTGTCTCGGATCCTACTAGTTGTCTCGGGCCTTGCTGGCTTGGCCTAGACCTGTCTCGATCCCTACTGGTTGTCTCGGGCTTTGCTGACTTTTGCCTTCTTCTGTCTTGGGCCTTACTGGTTTTCTCAGGACCTTCTGGCTTTGGCCTTGGCCTGTCTCGGGCTCTACTGGTTGTCTCGGACCCTGCTGGCTTTGCCCTTAGGCCCTACTGGTTTTCTTGGGCCCTGCTAGCTTTGGCCTTCTTCTGTCTCGGGCCCTACTGGATGTCACGGGCCCTGCTGGATTTTGCCATGGCTTGTCTCGCACCCTACTGGTCTCGGGCCATGCTGGCTTTAGCCTTGGCTTTTCTAAGGCCCTACTTGTTGTCTCGGGCCCAGCTGGCTTTGGCTTGTCTCGGGCCCTACCGGTTGGCTCGGGCCCTTCTGGCATTGGCTTTGGTTTGTCTCGGGTCCTACTAGTTGTCTCGGACCCTGCTGGCTTGGACCATGGCTTGTCTCAGGCCCTACTGGTTGTCTCGGGCCCTTCTGGCTTTGGCCTTTGCTTGTCTCAGGCCCTACTGGTTGTCTTGGGTCCAGCTGGCTTTGACTTTGGCTTTTCTCGGGCCCTACTGGTTGCCTCGGGCCCTGCTGGCTTTGGCCTTCGCATGTTTCGGGCCCTACCCGTTGTCTCGGGCCTTTGGCATAGGCCTATTTTGGGCCCCACTGGTTGTTTCGGGTCCTATTAGTTGTCTTGGGCTCTGTTGGCTTTGGTCTTGGCCTGTCTTGTGCCCTGCTGGCTTTGGCCTCTCTCAGGCCCTACTACTTGTCTCGGGCACTGCTGGCTTAAGTCTTGGCCTGTCTCAGGCCCTATTGGTTGTCTCAGGCACTGTAGGCTTTGGCTTGTCTCAAGCCCTACTGATTGGGGCCCTTCTGGCTTTGGCCTTGGCCTGTCTCGGGCCCTACTGGTTGTCTTGGGCCTTGTTGGCTTGGACTAGACGTGTCTCGGGCCCTACTGGTTGTCTCGGGCCCTGCTGGCTTGGCCTAGACCTGTCTCAAACCGTACTTGTTGTCTCGGGCTTTCCTGACTTTTTCCTTGTTCTGTCTCAGGCCTTAATGGTTGTCTCAGGCCCTGCTGGCTTTCGCCTTGGCCTGTCTCGGGTTCTACTGGTTGTCTCGGACCCTGCTGGCTTTGAACTTGGCCTGTCTAAGGCCCTACTGGTTTTCATGGGCCCTGCTGACTTTGGCCTTCTTCTGTCTTGGGCCCTACTGGTTGTCATGGGCCCTGCTGGATTTTGGCATGGCTTGTCTTGCACCCTACTGGTTACCTCGGGCCCTGCTGGCTTTGGCCTTGGCTATTCTTAGGCCCTACTTGTTGTCTCGGGCCCTGCTGACTTTGGCCTTGGCTTGTCTCGAGCCCTAGAGGTTGGCTCGGGCCCTTCTGGCATTGGCTTTGGCTTGTCTCGGGACCTACTGGCTGTCTAGGACCCTGCTGGCTATGACCTTGGCTTGTCTCAGGCCCTACTGGTTGTCTCGGGCCTTTCTGGCTTTGGTCTTGGCTTGTGTCGGGCCCTACTGGTTGTCTTGGGTCCAGCTGGCTTTGACCTTGGCTTTTCTCGGGCCCTGCTGGCTTTGGCCTTCGCCTATTTCGGGCCCTACCGGCTGACTCGGGCCTTCGGCCTAGGCCTGTTTTGGGCACCACTGTTTGTTTCAGGTCCTACTGGTTGTCTTGGGCTCTGTTGGCTTTGGTCTTGGCCTGTCTCATGCCCTGTTGGCTTTGGCCTGTCTCGGGCCCTACTGGTTGTCTCGGGCCCTGCTGTCTTTAGCCTTGGCTTGTGTCGGTTGTTTTGGGCCTTGCTGGCATTGGCTTTGGCTTGTCCCGGGCCCTGCTAGCTTTGGCCTTGGCCTGTCTCGGGCCCTGCAGACTTTGGCCTTGTTCTGTCCCGGGCCCTGCTGGCTTTGGCCTTGGACTGTGTCGGGCCCTTCTGGCTTTGGCAGTCTTGGATCCTACTGGGATTCTTGGGCCCTGCTAGTTTTGGCCTTCTTCTGTCTTGGGCCCTACTGGTTGTCATGGGCCCTGCTGGCTTTTAGCATGACTTGTCTTGCACCATACTGGTTGTCTCGGGCCCTGCTGGTTTTGGCCTTGGCTTTTCTCGGGCCCTACTTGTTGTCTCAGGTCCTGCTGGCTTTGGCCTTGGCTTGTCTCAAGCCCTACTGGTTGTCTCGGGCCCTGCTGGCTTTGGCCTTGGCCTGTCTCAGGCCCTACTGTTTGTTGCGGGCCTTTGGCCTTGGCCTGTTTTAGGCCCTACTGGTTGTCTCGGGCCCTTCTTGCTCTGGCCTTGGCTTTTATTGGGCCCCACTTGTTGTCTCGGGTCCTGCTGGCTTTGGCCTTGGCTTGTCTCGAGCCCTACTGGTTGTCTCGGGCCCTTCTGGCATTGGCTTTGGCTTGTCTCTGGTCCTACTGGTTGTCTCGTACCCTGCTGGCTTTGCCATTGGCTTGTCTCAGACCCTACTGGTTGTCTCGGGCCCTTCTGGCTTTGGCCTTGGCTGGTCTCGGGTCCTTCTAGTTGTCTCAGGCCCTGCTGGCTTTGGCCTTGGCCTGTCTCGGGCCCTACTGGTTGTTTCAGGACTTTGGTCTTGGCTTGTTTTGGGACCTATTGGTTGTCTCGAGCCCTGCTGACTGTGGCCTTGGTTTGTCTCGGGTCCTACTGGTTGTCGTGGGCACTGCTGGCTTTAGCCAGTCTCGTACCTTGCTGGCTTTGGCCTTGGACTGTCTCGGGCCCTACTGGTTGTTTCGGGCCTTTGGCCCTGGCCTGTTTTGGGCCCTACTGGTTGTCTCGAGTCCTGCTGACTATGGCCTTGGATTGTCTCGGGTCCTACTGGTTGTCGCGGGCCTTGCTGGCTTAGACTAGACCTGTCTCGGACGCTACTAGTTGTCTCGGGCATTGATGGCTTGGCCTAGACCTGTCTCGAGCTCTACTGGTTGTCTCGGGCTTTGCTGACTTTTGCCTTGTTCTGTCTCGGGCCTTAATGGTTGTCTCGGGCCCTGCTGGCTTTGGCCTTGGCCTGTCTCGGGCTATACTGGTTGTCTCGGACCCTGCTGGCTTTGCCCTTGGCTGTCTCAGGCCCTACTGGTTTTCATGGGCCCTGCTAGCTTTGGCCTTTTTCTGTCTCGGGCCCTACTGGATGTCACGAACCCTGCTGGATTTTTCTTGGCTTGTCTCGCACCCTACTGGTTGCCTCCAGCCCTGCTGGCTCTGGCCTTGGCTTGTCTCGGGCCCTACCGGTTGTCTCGGGACCTTCTGGCATTGGTTTTGGCTTGTCTCGGGTCCTACTAGTTGTCTCGGGCCCTTCTGGCTTTGGCCTTGGCTTGTCTGGGGCCCTACTGGTTGTCTTGTGTCCAGCTGGCTTTGACCTTGGCTTTTCTCGGGCCCTACTGGTTGCCTCGGGCCCTGCTGGCTTTGGCCTTCGCCTGTTTCGGGCCCTACCGGTTGTCTCGGGCCTTTGACCTAGGCCTGTTTTGGGTCCCACTGGTTGTTTCGGGTCCTATTGGTTATCTTGGGTTCTGTTGGCTTTGGTCTTGGCCTGTCTTGTGTCCTGCTGGCTTTGGCCTGTCTCAGGCCCTACTACTTGTCTCGGACACAGCTGGCTTAAGCCTTGGCCTGTCTCGGGCCCTATTGGTTGTCTCGGGCACTGTAGGCTTTGGCTTGTCTCAAGCCCTACTGAATGTCTGGGGCCCTTCTGGCTTTGGCCTTGGCCTGTCTCGGGCCCTACTGGTTGTCTTGGGCCTTGCTGTGGGCCTTGCTGGCTTGAACTAGACCTGTCTCGGGCCTTACTGCTTGTATCGGGCCCTGCTGGCTTTGGCCTTGGCCTGTCTCAGGCTCTACTGGTTGTCTCGGACCCTGCTGGCTTTGGCCTTGGCATGTCTCAGGCCCTGCTGGTTTTCTTGGACCCTGCTGGCTTTGGCCTTCTTCTGTCTCAGGTCCTACTGGTTGTCACGGGCCCTGCTGGATTTTGGCCTTGGCTTGTCTTGCACCCTACTGGTTGCCTCGGGCCCTGCTGGCTTTGGCCTTGGCTTTTCTCGGGCCCTACTTGTTGTCTCCGGCCCTGCTGGCTTTGGCCTTGGCTTGTCTCGAGCCCTACTGGTTGACTTGGGCCCTTCTGGCATTGGCTTTGGCTTGTCTCGGGTCCTACTGGTTGTCTCGGGCCATGCTGGCTTTGCCCTTGGCCTGTATCGTGTCCTTTTGGTTGTCTTGGGCCTTTGGCCTTGGCCTGTTTTTGGCTCTTCTAGTTGTCTTGGGCCATGCTGGCTTTACCCTTGGCCTGTCTCGGGTTCTACTGGTTGTCTCGGGCCCTTCTGGCATTGGATTTGGCTTGTCTCGGGTCCTACTGGTTGTCTCGGGCCCTGCTGGCTTTGGCCTTGGCTTGTCTAGGGCCCTACTGGTTGTCTTGGGCCTTGCTGGTTTGGACTACACCTGTCTCGGGCCCTAATGGTTGTCTCAGGCCTTGCTGGATTGGCCTAGACCTGTCTCGAGCCCTACTGGTTGTCTCGGGCTTTGCTGACTTTTGACTTGTTCTGTCTCAGGCCTTACTGGTTGTCTCGGGCCCTGCTGGCTTTGGCCATGGCTTTTCTCGGGCCCTACTTGTTGTCTCAGGTGCTGCTGGCTTTGGCCTTGGCTTGTCTCAAGCCCTACTCGTTATCTCAGGCCATGCTGGCTTTGGCCTTGGCCTGTGTCGGGCCCTTCTGGCTTTGGCTGTCTTGGGTCCTACTGGTTCTCTTGGGCCATGCTAGTTTTGGCCTTCTTCTGTCTCGGGTCCTACTGGTTGTCTCAGGCCCTGCTGGCTTTGGCCTTGGCTTTTCTCGGGCCCTACTTGTTGTCTCAGGTCCTGCTGGCTTTGGCCTTGGCTTGTCTCAAGCCCTACTGGTTGTCTCAGGCTATGCTGGCTTTGGCCTTGGCCTGTCTCAGGCCCTATTGGTTGTTTCGGGCCTTTGGCCTGTTTTGGGCCCTACTGGTTGTCTCGAGCCCTCTTGAATGTGGCCTTGGCTTGTCTTGGGTTCTACTGGTTGTCGCGGGCCCTCCTGGCTTTAGCTTTAGCCTGTCTTGTGCCCTGCTGGCATTAGTCTTGGACTGTCTCAGGCCCTACTACTTGTCTCAGGCAGTGTTGGCTTTAGCCTTGGCCTGTCTTGGGCCCTATTGGATGTCTCGGGCACTGTTGGCTTTGACTTGTCTCAAGCGCTACTGATTATCTGGGGCCCTGCTGGCTTTGGCCTTGGCTTGTCTAGGGCCCTACTGGTTGTCTTGGGCCTTGCTGGCTTGGACTAGACCTGTCTCGGGCCCTACTGGTTGTCTTGGGCCCTGCTAGCTATGGCTAGTCTCAGACCCTACTGGTTGTCTCGGGCCCTGCTGACTTTGGCCTTGGCTTGTCACAGGCCCTACTAGTTGTTTTGATCCCTGCTGGCTTAGACCTTGGATTTTCTTGGGCCCAACTGTTTGTCTCGGGCCCTCCTGGCTTTGGCCTGTCTCGGGCCCTGCTAGATGTGGCTTTGGCTTGTCTCATGCCCTACTGGTTGTCTTGGGCCCTTCTGGCTTTTAGCCTTGGTTTGTCTCGGGTCCTACTGGTTGTCTCGGGCCCTACTGGCTTTAGCCTTGGCTTGCCTCAGGCCCTACTGGTTGTCTGGGGCCCTTCTGGCTTTGGCCTTGGCTTTTATCGGGCCCTACTTGTTGTCTCGGGTCCTGCTTGCTTTGGCCTTGGCTTGTCTCGAAGCTACTGGTTACCTCGGGCCCTTCTGGCATTGGCTTTGGCTTGTTTCGGGTCCTACTGGTTGTCTCGGACCCTGCTGGCTTTAACCTTGGCTTGTCTCAGCCCTACTGGTTGTTTCGGGCCCTTCTGGCTTTGGCCTTGGCTTCTCTCGGGCCCTACAGGTTGTTTCAGGCCTTTAGCCTTGGCCTATTTTGGGCCCTACTGGTTGTCACGAGCCCTGCTGACTGTGGCCTTGGCTTGTCTCGGGTCCTACTGGTTGTCGTGGGCCCTGCTGGCTTTAGCTTTAGCCAGTCTCGTACCCTGCTGGCTTTGGCCTTGGCCTGTCTCGGGCCCTACTGTTTGTTTCGGGCCTTTGGCCTTGACCTGTTTTGGACCCTACTGCTTGTCTTGAGCCCTGCTCACTGTGGCCTTGGCTTGTCTCAGGTCCTACTGGTTGTAGCGGGCCCTGATGGGTTTAACTTTAGCAAGTCTCGTGCCCTGCTGGCATTGGTCTTGGCCTGTTTCAGGCCCTACTACTTGTCTCGGGTACTGCTGGCTTTAGCCTTGCCTGTCTCGGGCCCTATTGGTTGTCTCGGGCACTGCAGGCTTTGGTTTGTCTCAAGCCCTACTGATTGTCTGGAGCCCTGATGGCTTTGTCCTTGGCTTATCTAGGGCCCTACTGGTTGTCTTGGGCCTTTCTGGCTTGGACTAGACCTGTCTCGGGCCCTACTGGTTGTCTTGGGCCCTGCTAGCTATGGCTTGTCTCAGACCCTACTGGTTGTCTCTGGCCCTGCTGACTTTGGCCTTGGTTTGTCTCAGACCCTACTGGTTGTCTCGGGCCCTCCTGGCTTTGGCCTGTCTCGGGCCCTGCTAGATTTGGCTTTGGCTTGTCTCAGGCCCTACTGGTTGTCTCGGGCCCTTCTGGCTTTGGCCTTGGCTCGTCTCGGGTCCTATTGGTGTCTCGGGCCCTGCTGGCTTTAACCTTGGCTTGTCTCAGGCCCTACTGGTTGTCTCGGGCCCTTCTGGCTCTGGCCTTGGCTAGTCTCAAGCCCTACTGGTTGTCTCGGGCCCTTCTGGCATTGACTTTGGGTCGTCTCGGGTCCTACTGGTTGTCTCGGACCCTGTTGGCTTTAACCTTGGCTTGTCTCAAGCCCTACTGGTTGTCTTGGGCCCTTCTGGCTTTGGATTTGGCTTGTCTCGGGTCCTACTGGTTGTCTCAAGCCCTGCTGGCTTTGGCCTTGGCCTGTTTTGGGCCCTACTGGTTGTCTTGAGCCCTGCAGACTGTGGCTTTGGCTTGTCTCGGGTCCTACTGGTTGTCGCGCGCCCTGCTGGCTTTGGCCTTGGCTTTTATCGTGCCCTACTTGTTGTCTCGGGTCCTGCTGGCTCTGGCCTTGGCTTGTCTCAAGCCCTACTGGTTGTCTCGGGCCCTTCTGGCATTGACTTTGGCTCGTCTCGGGTCCTACTGGTTGTCTCGGACCCTGTTGGCTTTAACCTTGGCTTGTCTCAGGCCCTACTGGTTGTCTCGGGCCCTTCTGGCTTTGGCCTTGTCTTGTCTCGGGTCCTACTGGTTGTCACAGGCCCTGCTGGCTTTGGCCTTGGCCTGTTTTGGGCCCTACTGGTAGTCTTGAGCCCTGCAGACTGTGGCTTTGGCTTGTCTCGGGTCCTACTGGTTGTCACGGGCCCTGCTGGCTTTAGCTTTAGCCAGTCTCGTGCCCTGCTGGCATTGGTCTTGGCCTGTCTCAGGTCCTACTACTTGTCTCGGGCACTGCTGGCTTAAGCCTTGGCCTGTCTCGGGCCCTATTGGTAGTCTAGGGCACTGTAGGCTTTGGCTTGTCTTGAGCCCTACTTTATGTCTGGGGCCCTGCTGGCTTTGGCCTTGGCTTGTCTAGGGCCCTACTGGTTATCTTGGGCCTTGCTGGCTTGGACTAGACCTGTCTGGGGCACTACTCGTTGTCTCGGGCCTTGCGGGCTTGGCCTAGACCTGTCTCAAGCCCTACTGGTTGTCTCGGGCTTTCCTGACTTTTGACTTGTTCTGTCTTGGGCTTTATTGGTTGTCTCGGGCCCTGCTGGCTTTGGCCTTGGCCTGTCTCAGGCTCTGCTGGTTGTCTCGGACCCTACTGGCTTTGGCCTTGGCGTGTCTCAGGCCCTACTGGTTTTCTTGGGCCCTGCTGGCTTTGGCCTTCTTCTGTCTCGGGCCCTACTGGTTGTCACGGGCCCTGCTGGCTTTGGCATGGCTTATCTCGCAACCTACTGGTTGCCTCGTGCCCTGATGGCTTTGGCCTTGGCTTTTCTTGGGCCCTACTTGTTGTCTCGGGCCCTGCTGGCTTTGGCCTTGGCTTGTCTCGAACCCTACCGATTGGCTCGGGCCCTTATGGCATTGGCTTTGGCTTGTCTCAGGTCCTACTGGTTGTCTCGGACCCTGCTGGCTTTGACCTTGGCTTGTCTCAGGCCCTAATGGTTCTCTCGGGCCCTTTTGGCTTTGGTCTTGGCTTGTCTCGGGCCCTATTGGTTGTCTTGGGTCCAGCTGGCTTTGACTTTGGCTTTTCTCGGGCCCTACTGGTTGTCTTGGGTCCAGCTGGCTTTGACCTTGGCTTTTCTCGGGCCCTACTGGTAGTCTTGGGTCCAGCTGGCTTTGACCTTGGCTTTTCTCGGGTCCTACTGGTTTTCATGGGTACAGCTGGCTTTGACCTTGGCTTTTCTCGGGCCCTACTGCTTGTCTTGAGCCCAGCTGGCTTTGACCTTAGCTTTTCTCGGGCCCTGCTGGCTTTGGCCTTCGCCTGTTTCAGGCCCTATAAGTTGTCTCGGGCCTTTGGCCTAGGCCTGTTTTGGGCCCCACTGGTTGTTTCGGGTCCTATTGGTTGTCTTGGGCTCTCTTGGCTTCGGTCTTCGTCTGTCTTGTGCCCTGCTGGCTTTGGCCTGTCTCAAGCTCTACTACTTGTCTTGGGCACTGCTGGCTTAAGCCTTGGCCTGTCTCGGGCCCTATTGGTTGTCTCGGACACTGTAAGCTTTTGGCTTGTCTCAAACCCTACTGATTGTCTGGGGCCCTTCTGGCTTTGGCCTTGGCCTGTCTCGGGCCATACTGGTTGTCTTGGGCCTTGCTGGCCTGGACTAGACCTGTCTCGGGCCCTACTGGTTTTCTCGGGCCTTGGTAGGTTGGCCTAGACCTGTCTCAAGCCCTACTTGTTGTCTCGGGCTTTCCTGACTTTTCCCTTGTTCTGTCTTGGGCCTTACTGGTTGTCTCAGGCACTGTTGGCTTTGGCGTGTCTACAGCGCTACTGATTGTCTGGGGCCCTGCTGGCTTTAGCCTTGGCTTGTCTAGGGCCCTACTGGTTGTCTCGGGCCTTGCTGGCTTGGAATAGACCTGTCTCGAGCCCTACTGGTTGTCTCGGGCTTTGCTGACTTTTGCCTTGTTCTGTCTCGGGCCTTACTGGTTGTCTTGGGCCCTGCTAGCTTTGGCCTTGGCCTGTCTCGGGTTCTACTGGTTGTCTCGGACCCTGCTGGCTTTGGCCTTGGCCTGTCTCGGGCCCTACTGGTTTTCTTGGGCCCTGCTGGCTTTGGCCTTCTTCTGTCTCGGTCCCTACTGGTTGTCACGGGCCCTGCTAGATTTTGGCATGGCTTGTCACGCACCCTACTGGTTGCCTCGGGCCCTGCTAGCTTTGGCTTGCCTCAAGCCCTACCGGTTGGCTCGGGCCCCGCTGGCTTTGGCATTAGCCAGTCTCGTGCCTTGCTGGCTTTGGCCTTGGCCTGCCTCGGGCCCTACTGGTTGTTTCGGGCCTTTGGCCTTGGCCTGTTTTGGGCCCTACTGGTTGTCTAGAGCCCAGCTGACTGTGGCCTTGGCTTGTCTCGGGTCCTACTGGTCGTCGTGGGCCTTGCTGGCTTTAGCTTTAGCCAGCCTCGTGCCCTGCTGGCTTTGGCATTGGCCTGTCTCGGGCCCTACTGTTTGTTTCGGGCCTTTGGCCTTGGCCTGTTTTGGGCCCTACTGGTTGTCTCGAGCCCTGCTGATTGTGGCCTTGGCTTGTCTCGGGTCCTACTGGTTGTCGCGGGCCCTGCTGGCTTTAGCTTCAGCCAGTCTCGTGCCCTGCTGGCATTGGTCTTGGCCTGTTTCAGGCCCTACTACTTGTCTCGGGTACTGCTGGCTTTAGCCTTGCCTGTCTCGGGCCCTATTGGTTGTCTCGGGCACTGCAGGTTTTGGCTTGTCTCAAGCCCTACTGATTGTCTGGAGCCCTGCTGGCTTTGGCCTTGGCTTGTCTAGGGCCCTACTGGTTGTCTTGGACCTTGCTGGCTTAGACTAGACCTGTCTCGGGCCCTACTGGTTGACTTGAGCCCTGCTAGTTATGGCTTGTCTCAGACCCTACTGGTTGTCTCGGGCACTGCTGACTTTGGCCTTGGTTTGTCTTAGGCCCTACTAGTTGTCTTGAGCCCTGCTGGCTTAGACGTTGGATTTTCTTGGGCCGAAATGGTTGTCTCGGGCCCTCCTGGCTTTGGCCTGTCTAGGGCCCTGCTAGATTTGGCTTTGGCTTGTCTCAGGCCCTACAGGCTGTCTCGGGCACTTCTGGCTTTGGCCTTGGCTCGTCTCGGGTCCTATTGGTTGTTTCGGGCATTGCTGGCTTTAACCTTGGCTTGTCTCAGGCTCTACTGGTTGTGTCGGGCCTTTCTGGCTTTGGCCTTGGCTTGTCTCAGGTCCTACTGGTTGTCTCAGGCCCTGCTGGCTTTGGCCTTGGCCTGTTTTGGGCCCTACTGGTTGTCTCGAGTCCTGCAGACTGTGGCTTTGGCTTGTCTCGGGTCCTACTGGTTGTCGCGGGCCCTGCTGACTTTAGCTTTAGCCAGTCTCGTGCCCTGCTGGCATTGGTCTTGGCCTGTCTCAGGCCCTACTACTTGTCTCGGGCACTGCTGGCTTAAGCCTTGGCCTGTCTCAGGCCCTATTGGTTGTCTCGGGCACTGTAGGCTTTGGCTTGTCTCGAGCCCTACTGAATGTCTGGGGCCCTGCTGGCTTTGGCCTTGGCTTGTCTAGGGCTCTACTGGTTATCTTGGGCCTTGCTGGCTTGGACTAGACCTGTCTGGGGCACTACTGGTTGTCTCGGGCCTTGCGAGCTTGGCCTAGACCTGTCTCAAGCCCTACTGGTTGTCTCGGGCTTTCCTAACTTTTGCCTTAATGGTTGTCTCGGGACCTGCTGGCTTTGGCCTTGGCCTGTCTCGGGCTCTACTGGTTGTCTCGGACATTACTGGCTTTGGACTTGGCCTGTCTCAGGCCCTACTGGTTTTCTTGGGCCCTGCTGGCTTTGGCCTTCTTCTGTCTCGGGCCCTACTGGTTGTTAAGGGCCCTGCTGGCTTTGGCATGGCTTGTCTCGCACCCTACTGGTTGCTCGTTCCCTGCTGGCTTTGGCCTTGGCTTTTCTTGGGCCCTACTTGTTGTCTCGGGCCCTGCTAGCTTTGGCCTTGGCTTGTCTCGAGCCCTACCGGTTGGCTCGGGCCCTTCTGGCATTAGCTTTGGCTTGTCTCGGGTCCTACTGGTTGTCTCGGACCCTGCTGGCTTTGACCTTGGCTTGTCTCAGGCCCTACTGGTTGTCTCGGGCCCTTCTGGCTTTGGTCTTGGCTTGTTTCGGGCCCTACTGGTTGTCTTGGGTCCAGCTGGTTTTGACCTTGGCTTTTCTCAGGCCCTACTGGTTGTCTTGGGTCCAGCTGGCTTTGACCTTGGCTTTTCTCGGGCCCTACTGGCTGTCTTGGGTCCAGCTGGCTTTGACCTTGGCTTTTCTCTGGCCCTACAGGTTGTCTTGGGTCCAGTTGGCTTTGACCTTGGCTTTTCTCGGGCCCTACTCGTTATCTTGGTACCAGCTGGCTTTGACCTTGGCTTTTCTCGGGCCCTGCTGGCTTTGGCCTTCACCTGTTTCGGGCCCTACCGGTTGTCTCGGGCCTTTGGCCTAGGCCTGTTTTGGGCACCACTGGTTGTTTCAGGTCCTACTGGTTGTCTTGGGCTCTGTTGGCTTTGGTGTTGGCGGGTCTCGTGCCCTGCTGGCTTTGGCCTTAGCCTGTCTCGGGCCCTGCAGACTTTGGCCTTGTTCTGTCCCGGGCCCTGCTGGCTTTGGCTGTCTCGGGTCCTACTGGTTTTCTTGGGCCCTACTGGCTTAGACCTTGGATTGACTCAGGCCCTACTTATTGTCTCGGGCCCTTCTGGCTTTGGCCTTGGCTTTTATCGGGCCCTACTTGTTGTCTCGGGCACTGCTGACTTTGACCTTGGCTTGTCTCGGGCCTTACTGGATGTCCCTGTCCTGCTGGCTTTGGCCTTGGCTTTTCTCGGGTCGTACTTTTTGTCTCGGGTCCTGCTGGCTTTGGCCTTGGCTTGTCTTGAGCCCTACTGGTTGTCTCGGACCCTTCTAGCATTGGCTTCGGCTTGTCTTGGGTCCTACTGGTTGTCTCAGGCCCTTCTGGCTTAGGCCTTGGCTTGTCTCGGGTCCTACTGGTAGTCTCAGGCCCTGCTAGCTTTGGCCTTGGCCTGTCTCGGGCCCTACTGGTTGTCTCGGGCCCTGCTGACTGTGGCCTGGGCTTGTCTCGGGTCCTACTGGTTGTCACGGGCCCTGCTGGCTTTAGCTTTAGCCAGTCTCCTACCCTGCTGGCATTGACCTTGGCCTGTCTCAGGCCCTACCACTTGTCTCGGGCCCTGCTGGCTTTAGCCTTGGCCTGTGTCGGGCCCTATTGGTTGTCACGGGCACTGTAGGCTTTGGCTTGTTTCAAACCCTACTGATTGTTTGGGGCCCTGCTGGCTTTGGCCTTGGCTTGTCTAGGGCCCTACTGGTTGTCTCGGGTCTTGCTGGCTTAGATTAGACCTGTCTCACACCCTACTAGTTGACTCGGGCCTTGCTGGCTTGGCCTAGACCGGTCTCGAGCCCTACTGGTTGTCTCAGGCTTTGCTGACTTTTGAGCTGTTCTGTCTCAGGCCTTACTGGTTTTCTCGGGCCCTGCTGGCTTTGGCCTTGGCATGTCTCGGGCTATACTGGTTGTCTCGGACTCTGCTGGCTTTGCACTTGGCCTGTCTCACACCCTACTGGTTGTCTCAGACCCAGCTGGCTTCGGCCTCGGCTTGTCTCGGGCCCTACCGGTTGGCTCGGGCCCTTCTGGCATTGGCTTTGGCGTGTCTCGGGTCCTGCTAGTTGTCTCGGACTCTGCTGGCTTTGACCTTGGCTTGTCTCAGGCCCTACTAATTGTCTCGGGCCCTTCTGGCTTTGGCCTTGGCTTGTCTCTGGCCCTACTGGTTGTCTTGGGTCCAGCTGGCTTTGACCTTGGCTTTTCTCGGGCCCTACTGGTTGCCTCGGGCCGTGCTGGCTTTGGCCTTCGCCTGTTTCGGGCCCTAAAGGTTGTCTCGGGCCTTTGGCCTAGGCCTGTTTTGGGCCCCACTGGTTATTTCGGGTCCTATTGGTTGTGTTTGGCCCTGTTGGCTTTGGTCTTGGCCTGTCTTGTGCCCTGCTGGCTTTGTCCTGTATCAGGCCCTACTACTTATCTCCGGCACTGCTGGCTTAAGCCTTAGCCTGTCTCGGACCCTATTGGTTGTCTCGGGCACTGTAGGCTTTGGCTTGTTTCAAGCCCCACTGATTGTCTGGGGCCCTTCTGACTTTGGCCTTGGCATGTCTCGGGCCCTACTGGTTGTCTTGGGCCTTGCTGGCTTTGGCCTTGGCTTGTCTCGAGCCCTACTGGTTGGCTTGGGCCCTTCTGGCATTGGCTTTGGCTTGTCTCGGGTCCTACTGGTTGTCTTGGGCTCTGTTGCCTTTGGTCTTGGCCTGTCTCGTGCCCTGCTGGCTTTGGCCTGTCTCGGGCCCTACTGGTTGTCTCGGGCCCTGCTGTCTTTAGCCTTGGCCTGTGTCGGTTGTTTTGGGCCTTGCTGGCATTGGCTTTGGCTTGTCCCGGGCCCTGCTAGCTTTGGCCTTGGCCTGTCTCGGGCCCTGCAGACTTCGGTCTTGTTCTGTCCCGGGCCCTGCTGGCTTTGGCCTTGGCCTGTGTCGGGCCCTTCTGGCTTTGGCTGTCTCGGGTCCTACTGGTTTTCTTGGGCCCTGCTAGTTTTGGCCTTCTTCTGTCTCGGGCCCTACTGGTTGTCATGGGCCCTGCTGGCTTTTGGCATGACTTGTCTTGCGCCATACTGGTTGTCTCGGGCCCTGCTGGCTTTGGCCTTGGCTTTTCTCGGGCCCTACTTGTCTCAGGCCCTGCTGGCTTTGGCCTTGGCTTGTCTCAAGCCCTACTTGTTGTCTCAGGCCCTGATGGCTTTGGCCTTGGCCTGTCTCAGGCCCTATTGTTTGTTTCGGCCTTTGGCCTGCTTTGGGCCCTACTGGCTGTCTCGAGCCCTCTTGACTGTGGCCTTGGCTTGTCTAGGGTCCTACTGGTTGTCGCAGGCCCTGCTGGCTTTAGCTTTAGCCAGTCTCGTGCCCTGCTGGCATTAGTCTTGGACTGTCTCAGGCCCTACTACTTGTCTCAGGCACTGTTCGCTTTAGCCTTGGCCTGTCTTGGGCCCTATTGGTTGTCTCGGGCACTGTTGGCTTTGGCTTCTCAAGCACTACTGATTATCTGGGGCCCTGCTGGCTTTGTCCTTGGCTTGTCTAGGGCCCTACTGGTTGTCTTGGGCCTTGCTGCCTTGAACTAGACCTGTCTCGGGCCCTACTGGTTGTCTTGGGCCCTGATAGCTATGGCTTGTCTCAGACCCTACTGGTTGTTTCGGGCCCTGCTGACTTTGGCCTTGGCTTGTCCCAGGCCCTACTAGTTGTCTTGAGTCCTTCTGGCTTAGACCTTGGATTTTCTTTGGCCCAACTGGTTGTCTCTGGCCCTCCTGGCTTTGGCCTGTCTCGGGCCCTGCTACATTTGGCTTTGGCTTGTCTCAGGCCCTACTGGTTGTCTTGGGCCCTTCTGGCTTTTAGGCTTGGCTTGTCTCGGGTCCTACTGGTAGTCTCGGGCCCTAATGGCTTTAACCTTGGCTTGTCTCAGGCCCTACTGGTTGTCTCATTTCCTTCTGGCTTTGGCCTTGGCTTTTATCGGGCCCTACTTGTTGTGACGGGTCCTGCTGGCTTTGGCCTTGGCTTGTCTCGAGCCCTACTGGTTGTCTCGGGCCCGTCTGGCATTGGCTTGTCTCGGGTCCTACTGGTTGTCTCGGACCCTGCTGGCATTAACCTTGGCTTGTCTCAGGCCCTACTGGTTGTCTCGGGCCCTTCTAGCTTTGGCCTTGGCTTTTCTCGGGCCCTACCGGTTGGCTCGGGCCCTTCTGGCATTGGCTTTGGCTTGTCTCGGGTCCTACTGGTTGTCTCGTACACTGCTGGCTTTGACCGTGGCTTGTCTCAGGCCCTACTGGTTGTCTCGGGTCCTTCTGGCTTTGGTCTTGGCCCCTACTGGTTGTCTTGGGTCCAGCTGGCTTTGACCTTGGCTTTTCTCGGGCCCTATTGGTTGTCTTGTGTCCAGCTGGCTTTGACCTTGGCTTTTCTCGGGCCCTACTGGTTGTCTTGGGTCCAGCTCGCTTTGACCTTGGCTTTTCTCGGGCCCTACTGGTTGTCTTGGGCCCAGTTGGCTTTGACCTTCGCCTGTTTCGGGCCCTATCGGTCCACTCGGGCCTTTGGCCTAGGTCTTTTTTGGGCCCCACTGGTTGTTTCAGGTCCTATTGGTTGTCTTGGGCTGTGATGGCTTTGGTATTGGCCTGTGTTGTGCCCTGCTGGCTTTGGCCTGTCTCAGGCCCTACTACTTGTCTTGGGCATGCTGGCTTAAGCCTTGGCGTGTCTCGGGCCCTATTGGTTGTCTTGGGCACTGTAGGCTTTGGCCTGTCTCAAGCCCTACTGATTGTCTGGGGCCCTTCTGGCTTTGGTCTTGGCATGTCGCGGGCCTTACTTGTTGTCTTGGGCCTTGCTGGCTTGGACTAGACCTGTCTCAGGCCCTACTGGTTGTCTCGGGCCTTGCGGTCTAGGCCTAGACCTGTCTCAAGCCCTACTTGTTGTCTCAGGCTTTCCTGACTTTTGCCTTGTTCTGTCTCAGGCCTTACTGGTTGTCTCAGGCACTGTTGGCTTTGGCTTGTCTAAAGCGCTACTGATTGCCTGGGGCCCTGCTGGCTTTAGCCTTGGCTTGTCTAGGGCCCTACTGGTTGTCTCAGGCTTTGTTGGCTTGGCATAGACCTGTCTCGAGCCCTACTGGTTATCTCGGGCTTTGCTGACTTTTGCCTTGTTCTGTCTCGGGCTTTACTGGTTGTCTCGGGCCTTGCTAGCTTTGGCCTTGGCCTGTCTCGGGTTCTACTGGTTGTCTTGGACCCTGCTGGCTTTGGCCTTGGCCTGTCTCGGGCCCTACTGTTTTTCTTGGGCCCTGCTTGCTTTGGCCTTTTTCTGTCTCGGGCCCTACTGGTTGTAACGGGCCCTGCTGGATTTTGGCATGGCTTGTCACGCACCCTACTGGTTGCCTCGGGCCCTGCTGGCTTTGGCTTTTCTCGGGCCCTACTTGTAGTCTCGGGCCCTGCTGGCTTTGGCCTTGGCTTGTTTCAAGCCCTACCGGTTGGCTCGGGCTCCGATGGCTTTGGCCTTGGCCTTTCTTGGGCCCTACTTTTTGTCTCGGGCCCTGCTGGCTTTGGCCTGTCTCGGGCCCTACTGGTTGTCTCGGGCCCTGCTGTCTTTAGCCTTGGCCTGTGTCGGTTGTTTTGGGCCTTGCTGGCATTGGCTTTGGCTTGTCCCGGGCCCTGCTAGCTTTGGCCTGTCTCAGGCCCTACAGACTTTGGCCTTGGTCTGTCCCGGGCCCTGCTGGCTTTGGCCTTGGCCTGTGTCGGGCCCTTCTTGCTTTGGCTGTCTCGGGACCTACTGGTTTTCTTGGGCCCTGCTAGTTTTGGCCTTCTTCTGTTTCGGGCCCTACTGGTTGTCATGGGCCCTGCTGGCTTTTGGCATGGCTTGCGTTGCACCATACTGGTTGTCTCGGGCCCTGCTGGCTTTGGCCTTGGCTTCTCTTGGGCCCTACTTGTTGTCTCAGGTCCTGCTGCCTTTGGCCTTGGCTTGTCTCAAGCCCTACTGGCTGTCTCGGGCCCTGCTGGCTTTGGCCTTGGCCTGTCTCGGGCCCTACTGGTTGTTTCGGGCCTTTGGCCTTGGCCTGTTTTGGGCCCTACTGGTTGTCTCGAGCCCTGTTGACTGTGGCCTTGGCTTGTCTCGGGTCCTACTGGTTGTCGCGGGCCCTTCTGGCTTTAGCTTTAGCCAGTCTCGTGCCCTGCTGGCATTAGTCTTAGCCTGTCTCAGGCCCTACTACTTGTCTCAGGCACTGTTGGCTTTAGCCTTGGCCTGTATCGGGCCCTATTGGTTGTCTCGGGCACTGTTGGCTTTGGCTTGTCTCAAGCGCTACTGATTGTCTGGGGCCCTGCTGGCATTGGCCTTGGCTTGTCTGCGGCCCTACTGGTTGTCTTGGGCCTTGCTGGCTTGGACTAGACCTGTCTCGGGCCCTACTGGTTGTCTCGGGCCCTGCTGACTTTGGCCTTGGTTTGTCTCAGGCCCTACTAGTTGTCTTGAGCCCTGCTGGCTTAGACGTTGGATTTTCTTGGGCCCAACTGATTGTCTCGGGCCCTCCTGGCTTTGGCCTGTCTCGGGCCCTGCTAGATTTGGCTTTGGCTTGTCTCAGGCCCTACTGGTTGTCTTGGGCTCTTCTGGCATTGGCCTTGGCTCATCTCGGGTCCTATTGGTTGTCTCGGGCTCTACTGGCTTTAACCTTGGCTTGTCTCAGGTCCTACTGGTTGTCTTGGGCCCTTATGGCTTTGGCCTTAGCTTTTATTGGGCCCTACTTGTTGTCTCGAGTCCTGCTGGCTCTGGCCTTGGCATGTCTCAAGCCCTATTGGTTGTCTCGGGCCCTGCTGGCTTTAGCCTTGGCTTATCTCGGACCCTGCTGGCTTTGGCCTTGGCCTGTCTGTGGCCATACTGACTTTGACCTTGGCCTGTCTCGTGCCCTACTGGTCTCACCGGGCCCTGCTAGCTTTGACCTGTTTTGGGCCCCATTGGTTGTCTCGAGGCCCTGCTGGCTTTGGCCTGTCTGTGGCCCTACTGGCATTGACCTTGTCTTGTCTCGGGACCTACTAGTTGTCTCAGGCACTGCTGACTTTGACCTTGACATGTCTCGGGCCTTACTGGATGTCCCTGTCCAGCTGGTTTTGGCCTTGGCTTTTCTCGGGCCCTACTTGTTGTCTCGGGACCTGCTGGCTTTGGCCTTGGCTTGTCTCGAGCCCTACCGGTTGTCTCGGGCCCCGCTGGCTTTGGACTTGGCTTGTCTCGTACTCTGCTGGCTTTGGCCTTGGCCTGTCTGTGGCCATACTGACTTTGATCTTGGCCTGCCTCAGGCCCTACTGGTTGCATCGGGCCCTGCTGGTTTTGGCCTGTTTTGGGACCCATTGGTTGTCAGAGGCCCTGCTGGCTTTGGCCTGTCTGTGGCCCTACTGGCATTAACCTTGGCTTGTCTCGGGACCTACTAGTTGTCTCGGGCCCTGCTTACTTTGACCTTGGCTTGTCTCGGGCCCTACTGGATGTTCCTTTCCTGCTGGCTTTGGCCTTGGCTTTTCTTGGGTCCTACTTTTTGTCTTGGGTCCTGCTGGCTTTGGCCTTGTCTTAACTCGAGCCCTACCGGTTGTCTCGGGCCCTTCTGGCATTGGCTTCGGCTTGTCTTGGGTCCTACTGGTTGTCTCGGACCCTGCTGGCTTTAACCTTGGCTAGTCTCAGGCCCTACTGGTTGTCTCGGGCCCTTCTGGCTTTGGCCTTGGCTTGTCTCGGGCCCTACTGGTTGTCTCGGGCCCTCCTGACTGTGGCCTTGGCTTGTTTCGGGTCCTACTGGTTGTCGCGGGCCCTGCCGGCTTTAGCCAGTCTCCTGCCCTGCTGGCATTGACCTTGGCCTATCTCAAGCCCTACTATTTGTCTTGGGCCCTGCTGGCTTTAGCCTTGGCCTGTCTCGGGCACTATTGGTTGTCTCGGGCACTGTAGGCTTTGGCCTTGGCTTGTCTAGGGCCCTCCTGGTTGTCTTGGGCCTAGCTGGCTTAGACTAGACCTGTCTCGGACCCTACTGGTTGTCTCGGGCCTTGCTGGCTTGGCCTAGACCTCTCTCGAGCCGTACTGGTTGTCTCGGGCTTTGCTGACTTTTGCCTTGTCCTGTCTCGGGCCTTACTGGTTGTCTCGGGCCCTGCTGGCTTTGACCTTGGCTTTTCTCGGGCCCTATTGGTTGTCTTGTGTCCAGCTGGCTTTGACCTTGGCTTTTCTCGGGCCCTACTGGTTGTCTTGGGTCCAGCTGGCTTTGACCTTGGCTTTTCTCGGGCCCTACTGGTTGTCTTGGGCCCAGTTGGCTTTGACCTTCGCCTGTTTCGGGCCCTATCGGTCCACTCGGGCCTTTGGCCTAGGTCTTTTTTGGGCCCCACTGGTTGTTTCAGGTCCTATTGGTTGTCTTGGGCTGTGATGGCTTTGGTATTGGCCTGTGTTGTGCCCTGCTGGCTTTGGCCTGTCTCAGGCCCTACTACTTGTCTTGGGCATGCTGGCTTAAGCCTTGGCGTGTCTCGGGCCCTATTGGTTGTCTTGGGCACTGTAGGCTTTGGCCTGTCTCAAGCCCTACTGATTGTCTGGGGCCCTTCTGGCTTTGGTCTTGGCATGTCGTGGGCCTTACTTGTTGTCTTGGGCCTTGCTGGCTTGGACTAGACCTGTCTCAGGCCCTACTGGTTGTCTCGGGCCTTGCGGTCTAGGCCTAGACCTGTCTCAAGCCCTACTTGTTGTCTCAGGCTTTCCTGACTTTTGCCTTGTTCTGTCTCGGGCCTTACTGGTTGTCTCAGGCACTGTTGGCTTTGGCTTGTCTAAAGCGCTACTGATTGCCTGGGGCCCTGCTGGCTTTAGCCTTGGCTTGTCTAGGGCCCTACTGGTTGTCTCAGGCTTTGTTGGCTTGGCATAGACCTGTCTCGAGCCCTACTGGTTATCTCGGGCTTTGCTGACTTTTGCCTTGTTCTGTCTCGGGCTTTACTGGTTGTCTCGGGCCTTGCTAGCTTTGGCCTTGGCCTGTCTCGGGTTCTACTGGTTGTCTCGGACCCTGCTGGCTTTGGCCTTGGCCTGTCTCGGGCCCTACTGTTTTTCTTGGGCCCTGCTTGCTTTGGCCTTTTTCTGTCTCGGGCCCTACTGGTTGTAACGGGCCCTGCTGGATTTTGGCATGGCTTGTCACGCACCCTACTGGTTGCCTCGGGCCCTGCTGGCTTTGGCTTTTCTCGGGCCCTACTTGTAGTCTCGGGCCCTGCTGGCTTTGGCCTTGGCTTGTTTCAAGCCCTACCGGTTGGCTCGGGCTCCGATGGCTTTGGCCTTGGCCTTTCTTGGGCCCTACTTTTTGTCTCGGGCCCTGCTGGCTTTGGCCTGTCTCGGGCCCTACTGGTTGTCTCGGGCCCTGCTGTCTTTAGCCTTGGCCTGTGTCGGTTGTTTTGGGCCTTGCTGGCATTGGCTTTGGCTTGTCCCGGGCCCTGCTAGCTTTGGCCTGTCTCAGGCCCTACAGACTTTGGCCTTGGTCTGTCCCGGGCCCTGCTGGCTTTGGCCTTGGCCTGTGTCGGGCCCTTCTTGCTTTGGCTGTCTCGGGACCTACTGGTTTTCTTGGGCCCTGCTAGTTTTGGCCTTCTTCTGTTTCGGGCCCTACTGGTTGTCATGGGCCCTGCTGGCTTTTGGCATGGCTTGCGTTGCACCATACTGGTTGTCTCGGGCCCTGCTGGCTTTGGCCTTGGCTTCTCTTGGGCCCTACTTGTTGTCTCAGGTCCTGCTGCCTTTGGCCTTGGCTTGTCTCAAGCCCTACTGGCTGTCTCGGGCCCTGCTGGCTTTGGCCTTGGCCTGTCTCGGGCCCTACTGGTTGTTTCGGGCCTTTGGCCTTGGCCTGTTTTGGGCCCTACTGGTTGTCTCGAGCCCTGTTGACTGTGGCCTTGGCTTGTCTCGGGTCCTACTGGTTGTCGCGGGCCCTTCTGGCTTTAGCTTTAGCCAGTCTCGTGCCCTGCTGGCATTAGTCTTAGCCTGTCTCAGGCCCTACTACTTGTCTCAGGCACTGTTGGCTTTAGCCTTGGCCTGTATCGGGCCCTATTGGTTGTCTCGGGCACTGTTGGCTTTGGCTTGTCTCAAGCACTACTGATTGTCTGGGGCCCTGCTGGCATTGGCCTTGGCTTGTCTGCGGCCCTACTGGTTGTCTTGGGCCTTGCTGGCTTGGACTAGACCTGTCTCGGGCCCTACTGGTTGTCTCGGGCCCTGCTGACTTTGGCCTTGGTTTGTCTCAGGCCCTACTAGTTGTCTTGAGCCCTGCTGGCTTAGACGTTGGATTTTCTTGGGCCCAACTGATTGTCTCGGGCCCTCCTGGCTTTGGCCTGTCTCGGGCCCTGCTAGATTTGGCTTTGGCTTGTCTCAGGCCCTACTGGTTGTCTTGGGCTCTTCTGGCATTGGCCTTGGCTCATCTCGGGTCCTATTGGTTGTCTCGGGCTCTACTGGCTTTAACCTTGGCTTGTCTCAGGTCCTACTGGTTGTCTTGGGCCCTTATGGCTTTGGCCTTAGCTTTTATTGGGCCCTACTTGTTGTCTCGAGTCCTGCTGGCTCTGGCCTTGGCATGTCTCAAGCCCTATTGGTTGTTTCGGGCCCTGCTGGCTTTAGCCTTGGCTTATCTCGGACCCTGCTGGCTTTGGCCTTGGCCTGTCTGTGGCCATACTGACTTTGACCTTGGCCTGTCTCGTGCCCTACTGGTCTCATCGGGCCCTGCTAGCTTTGACCTGTTTTGGGCCCCATTGGTTGTCTCGAGGCCCTGCTGGCTTTGGCCTGTCTGTGGCCCTACTGGCATTGACCTTGTCTTGTCTCGGGACCTACTAGTTGTCTCAGGCACTGCTGACTTTGACCTTGACATGTCTCGGGCCTTACTGGATGTCCCTGTCCAGCTGGTTTTGGCCTTGGCTTTTCTCGGGCCCTACTTGTTGTCTCGGGACCTGCTGGCTTTGGCCTTGGCTTGTCTCGAGCCCTACCGGTTGTCTCGGGCCCCGCTGGCTTTGGACTTGGCTTGTCTCGTACTCTGCTGGCTTTGGCCTTGGCCTGTCTGTGGCCATACTGACTTTGATCTTGGCCTGCCTCAGGCCCTACTGGTTGCATCGGGCCCTGCTGGTTTTGGCCTGTTTTGGGACCCATTGGTTGTCAGAGGCCCTGCTGGCTTTGGCCTGTCTGTGGCCCTACTGGCATTAACCTTGGCTTGTCTCGGGACCTACTAGTTGTCTCGGGCCCTGCTTACTTTGACCTTGGCTTGTCTCGGGCCCTACTGGATGTTCCTTTCCTGCTGGCTTTGGCCTTGGCTTTTCTTGGGTCCTACTTTTTGTCTTGGGTCCTGCTGGCTTTGGCCTTGTCTTAACTCGAGCCCTACCGGTTGTCTCGGGCCCTTCTGGCATTGGCTTCGGCTTGTCTTGGGTCCTACTGGTTGTCTCGGACCCTGCTGGCTTTAACCTTGGCTAGTCTCAGGCCCTACTGGTTGTCTCGGGCCCTTCTGGCTTTGGCCTTGGCTTGTCTCGGGCCCTACTGGTTGTCTCGGGCCCTCCTGACTGTGGCCTTGGCTTGTTTCGGGTCCTACTGGTTGTCGCGGGCCCTGCCGGCTTTAGCCAGTCTCCTGCCCTGCTGGCATTGACCTTGGCCTATCTCAAGCCCTACTATTTGTCTTGGGCCCTGCTGGCTTTAGCCTTGGCCTGTCTCGGGCACTATTGGTTGTCTCGGGCACTGTAGGCTTTGGCCTTGGCTTGTCTAGGGCCCTCCTGGTTGTCTTGGGCCTAGCTGGCTTAGACTAGACCTGTCTCGGACCCTACTGGTTGTCTCGGGCCTTGCTGGCTTGGCCTAGACCTCTCTCGAGCCGTACTGGTTGTCTCGGGCTTTGCTGACTTTTGCCTTGTCCTGTCTCGGGCCTTACTGGTTGTCTCGGGCCCTGCTGGCTTTGGCCTTGGCCTGTCTCGGGCTCTACTGGTTGTCTCAGACTCTGCTGGCTTTGGCCTTCTTCTATCTTGGGCCCTACTGGTTGTCACGGGCCCTGCTGGATTTTGGCATGGCTTGTCTCGCACCCTACTGGTTGCATTGGGCCCTACTGGCTTTGGCCTTGGCTTTTCTCAGGCCCTACTTGTTGTCTCGGGCCCGGCTGGCTTTGGCCTTGGCTTGTCTCGGGTCCTACTAGTTGTCTCGGACCCTGCTGGCTTTGACCTTGGCTTGTCTCAGGCCCTACTCGTTGTCTCGAGCCCTTCTGGCTTTGGCCTTGGCTTGTCTCGGGCCCTACTGGATGTATTGGTTCCAGCTGGCTTTGACCTTGGCTTTTCTCGGGCCCTACTGGTTGCCTCGGGCCCTGCTGGCTTTGGCCTTCACCTGTTTCGGGCCCTTCTGGCTTTGGCTGTCTCGGGCCCTACTGGTTGTCTCGGGCCCTGCTGGCTTTTCCCATGGCCAGCCTTGGGCAGTTCTAATTGTCTCGGGTCTTTGGCCTCGGCCTTGTTTTTGGCCCTACTGGTTGTCTCGGGCCCTGCTGGCTTTGATCATGGCCTGTCTTGTGCCCTTCTGGCATTGGACTTGTTGTGTCTCGGGCAACAATGGTCATCACAGGCCCTGCTCGCTTTGACCTTGGCTTGTCTAGGGCCCTAATGGTTGTCTCGCGCCCTGCTGTCTTTCGCCTTGGCCTTTCTCGGGCCTTACTGGTTGAGTAGGCCATTTTTACCTTGGCCTGTTTTTGGCCCTACTGGTTGTCTCAGGCCCCGCTAGCTGTGGCTTCGGATTGTCTCAGGTCCTACTGGTAGTCTCGGGCCATGCTGGCTTTGCCCTTGGCCTATCTCGTGCTCTTCTGGCTTTGGCCCTGGCTTGTCTTGGGCCCTACTGGTTGTCTCATGCCCTGCTGGCTTTGGCCTTCGCCTGAAACATGCCCTGCTAGCTTTGGCCTTGGCCTGTCATGGGCCCTGCTGGCTTTTCCCATGGCCTATCTCAGGCCCTTCTGGTTGTCTCGGGCCTTTGGACTTGTCCTGTTTATGGCCCTACTGATTGTCTCGGGCCCTGTTGGCTTTGGCCTTGGGCTGTCTCGTGCCCTACTGCCTGTGGCCTTGGCTTGTCTCGGGTCCTACTGGTTGTCTCTGGCCCTGCTGCCTTTGGTCTTGGCATGACTCGGGCCCTACTGGCTCTTGCCTTGGCTTCTCTTGGGCCCTGCTGATTTGACGTTGGCTTGTCTCAGGCAGTACATGAAGTCTCTGGCCCGGCTGGCTTTGACCTTGGCTTGTGTCTGGCCCTACTGGTTGTCTCAGGACCTGCTGGCTTTGATCTTGGCTTGTCTCAGGCCCTTCTGGCTTTGGCCTTGGCCTGATTCTGGCCCAACTGGTTGTCTTGGGCCCTGCTGACTCTAGCTTTGGCCTGTCTCAGGTGCTACTGGCTGTCTCGGGCCCTGCTGGCTTTGGCCTTGGCCTGTCTCGGGCCCTACTGGTTGTTTCGGGCCTTTGGCCTTGGCCTGTTTTGGGCCCTACTGGTTGTCTCGTGCCCTGTTGACTGTGGCCTTGGCTTGTCTCGGGTCCTACTGGTTATGGCGGGCCCTGCTGGCTTTAGCTTTAGCCAGTCTCGTGCCCTACTGGCATTAGTCTTAGCCTGGTCTCAGGCCCTACTACTTGTCTCAGGCACTGTTGTCTTTAGCCTTGGCCTGTATCGGGCCCTATTGGTTGTCTCGGGCACTGTTGGCTTTGGCTTGTCTCAAGCGCTACTGATTGTCTGGGGCCCTGCTGGCTTTGGCCTTGGCTTGTCTACGGCCCTACTGGTTGTCTTGGGCCTTGCTGGCTTGGACTAGACCTGTCTCGGGCCCTTCTGGTTGTCTCGGGCCCTGCTGATTTTGGCCTTGGTTTGTCTCAGGCCCTACTAGTTGTCTTGAGCCCTGCTGGCTTAGACGTTGGATTTTCTTGGGCCCAACTGATTGTCTCGGGCCCTCCTGTCTTTGGCCTGTCTCGGGCCCTGCTAGATTTGGCTTTGGCTTGTCTCAGGCCCTACTGGTTGTCTCGGGCTCTTCTGGCATTGGCCTTGGCTCGTCTCTGGTCCTATTGGTTGTCTCGGGCTCTACTGGCTTTAACCTTGGCTTGTCTCAGGTCCTACTGGTTGTCTCGGGCCCTTCTGGCTTTGGCCTTGGCTTTTATTGGGCCCTACTTGTTGTCTCGGGTCCTGCTGGCTCTGGCCTTGGCATGTCTCAAGCCCTATTGGTTGTCTCGGGCCCTGCTGGCTTTAGCCTTGGCTTGTCTCGAACCCTGCTGGCTTTGGCCTTGGCCTGTCTGTGGCCATACTGACTTTGACCTTGGCCTGTCTCGTGCCCTACTGGTCTCATCAGGCCCTGCTAGCTTTGGCCTGTTTTGGGCCCCATTGGGTGTCTCGAGGCCCTGCTGGCTTTGGCCTGTCTGTGGCCCTACTGGCATTGACCTTGGCTTGTCTCCGGACCTACTAGTTGTCTCAGGCACTGCTAACTTTGACCTTGACGTGTCTCGGGCCTTACTGGATGTCCCTGTCCTGCTGGCTTTGGCCTTGGCTTTTCTCGGGCCCTACTTGTTGTCTCGGGAGCTGCTGGCTTTGGCCTTGGCTTGTCTCGAGCCCTACCGGTTGGCTCGGGCCCCGCTGGCTTTGGACTTGGCCTTTCTTGGGTCCTACTGGCTGTCTCGAGCCCTGCTGGCTTTAGCCTTGGCTTGTCTCGTACTCTGCTGGATTTGGCCTTGGCCTGTCTGTGGCCATACTGACTTTGATCTTGGCCTGCCTCAGGCCCTACTGGTTGCATCGGTCCCTGCTGGTTTTGGCCTGTTTTGGGACCCATTGGTTGTCAGAGGCCCTGCTGGCTTTGGCCTGTCTGTGGCCCTACTGGCATTAACCTTGGCTTGTCTCGGGACCTACTAGTTGTCTCGGGCCCTGCTGACTTTGACCTTGGCTTGTCTCGGGCCCTACTGGATGTCCCTGTCCTGCTGGCTTTGGCCTTGGCTTTTCTCGGGTCCTACTTTTTGTCTTGGGTCCTGCTGGCTTTTGGCCTTGGCTTATCTCGAGCCCTACTGGTTGTCTCGGGCCCTTCTGGCATTGGCTTCGGCTTGTCTTGGGTCCTACTGGTTGTCTCGGACCCTGCTGGCTTTAACCTTGGCTAGTCTCAGGCCATACTGGTAGTCTCGGACCCTTCTGGCTTTGGCCTTGGCTTGTCTGGGGTCCTACTGGTTGTCTCAGGCCCTGCTAGCTTTGGCCTTGGCCTGTTTAGGGCCCTACTGGTTGTCTCGGGCCTTCCTGACAGTGGCCTTGGCTTGTTTCGGGTCCTACTGGCTGTCGCGGGCCCTGCCGGCTTTAGCTTTAGCCAGTCTCCTGCCCTGTTGGCATTGACCTTGGCCTATCTCAAGCCCTACTACTTGTCTTGGGCCCTGCTGGCTTTAGCCTTGGCCTGTCTCGGGCCCTATTGGTTGTCTCGGGCACTGTAGGCTTTGGCCTTGGCTTGTCTAGGGCCCTCCTGGTTGTCTTGGGCCTAGCTGGCTTTGACTAGACAGTCTCGGACCCTACTGGTTGTCTCGGGCCTTGTTGGCTTGGCCTAGACCTCTCTCGAGCCGTACTGGTTGTCTCGGGCTTTGCTGACTTTTGCCTTGTCCTGTCTCGTTCCTTATTGGTTGTCTCGGGCCCTGCTTGCTTTGGCCTTGGCCTGTCTCGGGCTCTACTGGTTGTCTCGGACTCTGCTGGCTTTGGCCTTCTTCTATCTTGGGCCCTACTGGTTGTCACGGGCCCTGCTGGATTTTGGCATGGCTTGTCTCGCACCCTACTGGTTGCATTGGGCCCTACTGGCTTTGGCCTTGGCTTTTCTCGGGCCCTTCTTGTTGTCTCGGGCCCAGCTGGCTTTGGCCTTGGCTTGTCTCGGGTCCTACTAGTTGTCTCGGACCCTGCTGGCTTTGACCTTGGCTTGTCTCAGGCCCTACTCGTTGTCTCGAGCCCTTCTGGCTTTGGCCTTGGCTTGTCTCGGGCCCTACTGGATGTATTGGTTCCAGCTGGCTTTGACCTTGGCTTTTCTCGGGCCCTACTGGTTGCCTCGGGCCCTGCTGGCTTTGGCCTTCGCCTGTTTCGGGCCCTTCTGGCTTTGGCTGTTTCGGGCCCTACTGGTTGTCTCGGGCCCTGCTGGCTTTTCCCATGGCCTGCCTTGGGCAGTTCTGGTTGTCTCGGTCTTTGGCCTCGGCCTTGTTTTTGGCCCTACTGGTTGTCTCGGGCCCTGCTGGCTTTGATCTTGGCCTGTCTTGTGCCCTTCTGGCATTGGACTTGTCGTGTCTCGGGCAACAATGGTCATCACAGGCCTTGTTGGCTTTGACCTTGGCTTTTCTAGGGCCCTACTGGTTGTCTCGCGCCCTGCTGGCTTTCGCCTTGGCCTTTCTCGGGCCTTACTGGTCCTTGGCCTGTTTCTGACCCTACTGGTTGTCTCAGGCCCCGCTAGCTGTGCCTTCGGATTGTCTCAGGTCCTACTGGTAGTCTCGGGGCATGCTGGCTTTGCCCTTGGCCTATCTCGTGCCCTTATGGCTTTGGCCTTGGCTTGTCTTGGGCCCTACAGGTTGTCTCATGCCCTGCTGGCTTTGGCCTTGGCCTGAAACATGCCCTGCTAGCTTTGGCCTTGGCCTGTCATGGGCCCTGCTGGCTTTTCCCATGGCCTATCTCAGGCCCTTCTGGTTGTCTCGGGCCTCTGGACTTGTCCTGTTTTTGGCCCTACTGATTGTCTCGGGCCCTGTTGGCTGTGGCCTTGGCCTGACTCTGGCCCAACTGGTTGTCTTGGGCCCTGCTGACTCTAGCTTTGGCATGTCTTAGGTGCTACTGGTTGTCTCGGGCCCTGCAGGCTATGGCCTTGGCCTATCTCGGGCCCTACTGGTTGTCTCGGGCCATGTTGGCTTTGGCCTTGGCTTCTCTCAGGTCTTACTGGTTGTCTCGGGCCCGGCTGGTTTTGGTATTGGATATTCTCTTACCCTACTGGTTGTATCGGTCCTGCTTGCTTTGGCCTTGGCCTGTCTCGGTTCCTACTGGTTGTCTCTGGCCCTGCTGCCTTTGGTCTTAGCTTGTCTCGGGGCCCTACTGGCTCTGGCCTTGTCTAAGGCACTGCTGGTTGTCTTGGGCCCTGCTAGTTTTGACCTTGGCTTGTCTCAAGACCTTGTCCTGACTTTGGCCCAACTGTTTGTCTCGGGCTCTGCTGGCTTTAACGTTGGCCTGTCTTTGGCCCAACTGACTTTAGCCTCGGATTGTCTCGGGCTCTACTAGTTCTCACCTGCCCCACTTGCTTTGGCCTTGGCCTGTCTCCAGCCCAACTGGTTGTCTCCGGCCCTGCTGGCTTTGGCCTTGGCTTGTCTCAGGACCCACTGGTAGTCTCAGGCGCTGCTGGCTTTGGCCTTGGTCTGTCTCAGGCCCTGCTGACTTTGGCCTGACTATGGCCCTAATGGTTTTGACCTTTGCCTGTTTCGGGCCCTACAAGTTGTCTCGGGCCCTGCTGGCTTTGGCCTTGACTTGTCTCGGGCCCTACTGGTTGTCTCGGGCCCTACTGACATTGACCATGGCTTGGCTTGGGCCTTACTGGATTTTGGCATGGCTTGTCTCGCACCCTACTGGTTGCCTCGGGCCCTGCTGGCTTTGGCCTTGGCTTGTTTCGAGCCCTACCGGTTGGCTCAGGCCCTTCTGGCATTGGCTTTGGCTTGTCTCGGGTCCTACTGGTTGTCTCGGACCCTGCTGGCTTTGACCTTGGCTTGTCTCGGGCCCTACTGGTTGTCTCGGGCCCTTCTGGTTTTGGTCTTGGCTTGTCTTGGGCCCTACTGGTTGTCTTGGGTCCAGCTGGATTTGACCTTGGCTTTTCTCGGGCCCTACTGGTTGTCTTGGGTCCAGCTGGCTTTGACCTTGGCTTTTCTCGGGCCCTACTGGTTATCTTGGGTCCAGCTGGCTTTGACCTTGGCTTTTCTCGGGCCCTGTTGACTTTGGCCTTCGCCTGTTTCAGACCCTACCGGTTGTGTCGGGCCTTTGGCCTAGGCCTGTTTTGGGCCCCACTGGTTGTTTCGGGTCCTACTGTTTGCCTTGGGCTCTGTTGGCTTTGGTCTTGGCCTGTCTTGTGCCCTGCTGGCTTTGGCCTGTGTCGGGCGCTACTGGTTGTCTCGGGTCCTGCTGTCTTTAGCCTTGGCCTGTGTCAGTTGTTTTGGGCCTTGCTGGCATGGGCTTTGGCTTGTCCCGGGCCCTGCTAGCTTTGGCCTTGGCATGTCTCGTGTCAAGCAGACTTTGGCCTTGGTCTGTCCCGGGCCCTGCTGGCTTTGGCCTTGGCCTGTGTCGGGCACTTTTGCCTTTGGCTGTCTCGGGCCCTACTGATTTTCTTGGGCCCTGCTAGCTTTGGCATTCTTCTGTCTCGGGCCCTACTGGTTGTCACGGGCCCTGATGGCTTTTGGCATGGCTTGTCTTGCACCCTAATGGTTGTCTCGGGCCCTGTTGGCTTTGGACTTGGCTTGTCTCGAGCCCTACTGGTTGTCTCGGGCCCTTCTTGCATTGGATTTGGCTTGTCTTGGGTCCTACTGGTTGTCTCGGACCCTGCTGGATTTAACCTTGGCTTGTCTCAGGCCCTACTGGTTGTCTCGGGCACTTCTGACTTTGGCCTTGGCTTGTCTCGGGTCCTACTGGTTGTCGCGGGCCCTGCTGACTTTGACCTGTCTCGGGCCCTACTGGTTGTTTCGGGCCCTACTGGTTGTCTCGAGCCCTGCTGACTGTGGCCTTGGCTTGTCTCTGGTCCTACTGGTTGTCGCGGGCCCTGCTGGCTTTAGCTTTAGCCAGTCTCGTGATCTGCTGGCATTGGACTTGGCCTGTCTCAGGTCCTAATACTTGTCTCGGGCACTGCTGGCTTTAGCCTTGGCCTGTCTCGGGCCATATTGTTTGTCTCGGGGACTGTTGGCTTTAGCTTGTCTCAAACCCTACTGATTGTCTGGGGACCTGCTGGCTTTGGACTTGGCTTGTCTAGGGCCCTACTGGTTGTCTTGGGCCCTACTGGTTGTTTCGGTCCCTGCTGGCATTGACCTTGGCTTGTCTCGGGCCATTCTGGCTTTGGCCCTGGCCTGTCTCGGGCCCTACTGGTTGTTTCAGGCCCTGCTGGCTTTGGCATTTCTCGGGCCAGACTGGTTGCCTCAAGCCTTGCTGGCTTTGGTCTAGGCTAGTCTTGGGCCCTACAGATTGTTTCAAGCCCTGATGGCTTTGATTTTGGCCTGTCTCGGGTCTGACTGGTTGTCTAGGGCCTTGCTGGCTTTATCCTTGGCCAGACTCGGGCCGTACTGGTTGTATCGGGTCCTGCTGGCTTTAGCATTGGCCTAGCTCGGGCCCTGCTGGCTTTGGCCTTCGCCTGTCTGTGCCCCTACTGGTTGTCTCGGTCCATACTGGTTTTGGCCTTCAACTGTTTCGGGCCCTAGTGTTTGTCTTGGGACCTGCTGGCTTTGTCTGGCCTGTCTCGGGCCCTACTGGTTGTTTTGGGCCCTGCTGGCTTTGGCCTTGCCCTGTCTCGGGCCCCACTGATTGTCTTGGGCGCTGTCGGCTATGACCTTGGACTGACTCGGGCCCTACTGGTTGTCTAAGGCGCTGTTGGCTTTGGCATTGGCTTTTCTTGGGCCCTACTAGTTGTCTCGGGCCCTGCTGCCATTACCCTTGACTTGTCTCCCGCCCCTATTGGTTGTCTTGGGCCCTGCTGGCTTTGGCGTTGGCCTATCTTGGTCAACACTGGTTGTCTGTGGCCCTGCTGGCTTTGGCCTTGGCCTGTCATAGGCCCTCCTGGCTTTGGCCTTGGCCTCTCTGTGGCCCTACTGGTAATGACCTTTGTCTGTCTCGTGCACTGCTGGCTTCAACCTTGGCTTGTCTCGGGCCATGGTGGCTTTGGCCGTGGCCTGTCTTAGGTCCTACTGGTTGTGTCGGGCTCTGCTGGCTTTGGCCTTAGCCTTTCTTGGGCCCTACTGGTTGTCTCGGGCCATGCTGGCTTTAGCCTTGGCTTGTCTCGGGCCCCACTGGATGTATCAGGCTCTGCTGGCTTAAAACTTGGCTTATCTCGGGCCCTGCTGGCTTTGACAGTGGCCTGTCTTGGGTCCTACTGGTTGTCTTGGGCTCTGCTGGCTTTGGCCTTTCTTGGGCCCTACTGGTTGTCTCGGGCCATGCTGGCTTTAGCCTTGGCTTGTCTCGGGCCCTATTGGTTGTCTCGGGCTCTGCTGGCTTTGGCCTTGGTGAGTCTCGGGCCCTCCTGGCTTTGGCCTTGGCCTGTCTTGGGCCCTACTGGTAGTCTCGGGCGCTGCTGGCTTTGGGCTTTGCTTGTCTCACGCCCTACTGGTTGTTTTGGGCCCTGCTGGCTTTGGCCTTGCCCTGTCTCGGGCCCTACTGGTTGTCTTGGGCCCTGCTGGTTTTGGCCGCGCCCTGTCTCGGACCCTACAGGTTGTCTTGGGCCCTGTTGGCCTTGTCCTGTCTCGGGCCTTACTGGTTGTTTGGGTCCCTGCTAGCTTTGACCTTGGCCTGTTCCGGGCCCTACAGTTTGTCTCGGACGCTATGTGCTTTGGCATTGACCTGTCTCAGGTCCTTCTGGCTATCTCAGGCGCTGTTGGCTTTGGCCTTGGCCTGTCTCGGGCTCTATTGGTTGCCTTGGGCCCTGTTGGCTTTGGCCTGTCTCGGGCCCTACTGGTTGTCTCGAGCCCTGCTGGCTTTAGTCTTGGCTTGTTTCGGGCCCCACTGGATGTATCAGGCTCTGCTGGCTTAAACCTTGGCTTATCTCGGGCCCTGCTGGCTTTGGCCTTGGCCTGTCTCGGGCCCTACTGGTTGTCTCGGGCACTGCTAGCTTTGGCCTTGGCATTTCTTGGGCCCTACTGGTTGTCTCGGGCCCTGCTGGCTTTAGTCTTGGCTTGTCTCGGGCCCCACTGGATGTCTCAGGCTCTGCTGGCTTTAACCTTGGCTAATCTCGGGCCCTGCTGGCTTTTGCCTTGGCTTGTCTTGGGCCCTACAGATTGTTTCAGGCCCTGCTGGCTTTGACCTTGGCCTGTCTCGGGTCTTACTGGTTGTCTGGGGCCTTGCTGACTTTACCGTTGGTCTGTCTAAGGCCCTACTGGTTGTCTCGGGTCCTGCTGGCTTTAGCATTGGCCTACCTCGGGCCATGCTGGCTTTGGCCTTTCTTGGGCCCTACTGGTTGTCTGGGGCCTGCTGGCTGATTCCTTGGTTTGTCTCGGGTCCTACTGGTTTTCTCGGTCTCTGCTGGCTTTGGCCTTGGCCAGTCTCGGGCCCTCCTGGCTTTGGCCTTGGCCTGTCTCTGGCCCTACTGGTAGTCTCAGACGCTGCTGGCTTTGGCCTTTGCTTGTCTCACGCCCTACTGGTTGTTTTGACCCCTGCTGGCTTTGGCCCTGCCGTGTCTCAGGCCCTACTGGTTGTGTCGGGCCCTGTTGGCCTTGTCCTGTCTTGGGCCTTACTGGTTGTCTCGAGCCCTGCTGGCTTTGGCTTTGTTGTGTCTCAGACACTACTGGTTGTTTCGGTCCCTGCAAGCTTTGACCTTGGCCTGTTTAGGCCCTTACTGGTCGTCTCGGGCACTGTTGGCTTTGGGCTTGGCCTGTCTCGGGCCATACTGGTTTGTCTCGGGCCCTGCTGGCTTTGGCTTTTCTTGGGCCCTACTGGTTGTCTCGGGCCCTGCTGGCTTTACCCTTGGCTTGTCTCCGGCCCTATGGTCTCGGGCCCTGCTGGCTTTTCCGTTGGCCTTTCTCAGGCATCACTAGTTGTCTCTGGCCCTGCAGGCTTTGGCCTCTCTGTGGCCCTACTGGCTTTGACCTTGGCCTGTCTCGGGCCCTGCTCGCTTTCGCCTTGGCTTGTCTTGGGCCCTACTGGTTGTCTCAGGCCCAGCTGGCTTTAACCTTTTAACCTGCTGGCTTTGGCCGTGGCCTGTCTCGGGCCTTACTGGTTGTCTCGGGCCCTGATTGTTTTATGCTTGTCTTGTCTCGGGCCCTACTTGTTGTCTCAGGCCCTGCTGGCTTTGACCTTGGCATGTCTCGGGCCCTACTGGTTGTCTAAGGCCCTGCTGGCTTTCGTCTTTCTCGGACCGTATGTGTTTTTTCAGGCCATGCTGGCCTTGGACTGTCTGAGGCCCTGCTGGCTTTGACCTTGGCCTGTCTCGGGCCCTATTGGCTTTGGCCTTGGCTTGTCTTGGGCCCTAATGATTGTCTCAGGTCCTGCTGGCTTTAACCTTGGCTTGTCTCGGGCCCTGCTGGCTTTGGCCGGAGACCGTCTCGGCCCCTACTAGTTGTCTCAAGCTCTGCTGGCTTTAGCCTTGGCTTTTCTCGGGCCCTACTGGTTGCCTTGGGCGCTGTTGGCTTTGGCCTTGGCCTGTTTTGGGCCCTATTGGTTGTGTTGGGCCCTGCTGGCTTTGGCCTTGGCCTGTCTCGGGCCCTACTGGCTTTAGCCTTGGCCTGTCTCGGGCCCCACTGGATGTCTCAGGCTCTGCTGGCTTTAACCTTGGCTATCTCGGGCCCTGCTGGCTTTGGCCGTGGCCTGTCTTGGGCCCTACTGGTTGTCTCGGGCCATGCTGGCTTTAGCCTTGGCTTGTCTCGGGCCCCACTGGATGTATCAGGCTCTGCTGGCTTAAAACTTGGCTTATCTCGGGCCCTGCTGGCTTTGACAGTGGCCTGTCTTGGGTCCTACTGGTTGTCTTGGGCTCTGCTGGCTTTGGCCTTTCTTGGGCCCTACTGGTTGTCTCGGGCCATGCTGGCTTTAGCCTTGGCTTGTCTCGGGCCCTATTGGTTGTCTCGGGCTCTGCTGGCTTTGGCCTTGGTGAGTCTCGGGCCCTCCTGGCTTTGGCCTTGGCCTGTCTTGGGCCCTACTGGTAGTCTCGGGTGCTGCTGGCTTTGGGCTTTGCTTGTCTCACGCCCTACTGGTTGTTTTGGGCCCTGCTGGCTTTGGCCTTGCCCTGTCTCGGGCCCTACTGGTTGTCTTGGGCCCTGCTGGTTTTGGCCGCGCCCTGTCTCGGACCCTACAGGTTGTCTTGGGCCCTGTTGGCCTTGTCCTGTCTCGGGCCTTACTGGTTGTTTGGGTCCCTGCTAGCTTTGACCTTGGCCTGTTCCGGGCCCTACAGTTTGTCTCGGACGCTATGTGCTTTGGCATTGGCCTGTCTCAGGCCCTTCTGGCTATCTCAGGCGCTGTTGGCTTTGGCCTTGGCCTGTCTCGGGCCCTATTGGTTGCCTTGGGCCCTGTTTGCTTTGGCCTGTCTCGGGCCCTACTGGTTGTCTCGAGCCCTGCTGGCTTTAGTCTTGGCTTGTTTCGGGCCCCACTGGATGTATCAGGCTCTGCTGGCTTAAACCTTGGCTTATCTCGGGCCCTGCTGGCTTTGGCCTTGGCCTGTCTCGGGCCCTACTGGTTGTCTCGGGCACTGCTAGCTTTGGCCTTGGCATTTCTTGGGCCCTACTGGTTGTCTCGGGCCCTGCTGGCTTTAGTCTTGGCTTGTCTCGGGCCCCACTGGATGTCTCAGGCTCTGCTGGCTTTAACCTTGGCTAATCTCGGGCCCTGCTGGCTTTTGCCTTGGCTTGTCTTGGGCCCTACAGATTGTTTCAGGCCCTGCTGGCTTTGACCTTGGCCTGTCTCGGGTCTTACTGGTTGTCTGGGGCCTTGCTGACTTTACCGTTGGTCTGTCTAAGGCCCTACTGGTTGTCTCGGGTCCTGCTGGCTTTAGCATTGGCCTACCTCGGGCCATGCTGGCTTTGGCCTTTCTTGGGCCCTACTGGTTGTCTGGGGCCTGCTGGCTGATGTCTTGGTTTGTCTCGGGTCCTACTGGTTTTCTCGGTCTCTGCTGGCTTTGGCCTTGGCCAGTCTCGGGCCCTCCTGGCTTTGGCCTTGGCCTGTCTCTGGCCCTACTGGTAGTCTCAGACGCTGCTGGCTTTGGCCTTTGCTTGTCTCACGCCCTACTGGTTGTTTTGACCCCTGCTGGCTTTGGCCCTGCCGTGTCTCAGGCCCTACTGGTTGTGTCGGGCCCTGTTGGCCTTGTCCTGTCTTGGGCCTTACTGGTTGTCTCGAGCCCTGCTGGCTTTGGCTTTGTTGTGTCTCAGACACTACTGGTTGTTTCGGTCCCTGCAAGCTTTGACCTTGGCCTGTTTAGGCCCTTACTGGTCGTCTCGGGCACTGTTGGCTTTGGGCTTGGCCTGTCTCGGGCCATACTGGTTTGTCTCGGGCCCTGCTGGCTTTGGCTTTTCTTGGGCCCTACTGGTTGTCTCGGGCCCTGCTGGCTTTACCCTTGGCTTGTCTCCGGCCCTATGGTCTCGGGCCCTGCTGGCTTTTCCGTTGGCCTTTCTCAGGCATCACTAGTTGTCTCTGGCCCTGCAGGCTTTGGCCTCTCTGTGGCCCTACTGGCTTTGACCTTGGCCTGTCTCGGGCCCTGCTCGCTTTCGCCTTGGCTTGTCTTGAGCCCTACTGGTTGTCTCAGGCCCAGCTGGCTTTAACCTTGGCTTGTATCGGACCCTGCTGGCTTTGGCCGTGGCCTGTCTCGGGCCTTACTGGTTGTCTCGGGCCCTGATTGTTTTATGCTTGTCTTGTCTCGGGCCCTACTTGTTGTCTCAGGCCCTGCTGGCTTTGACCTTGGCATGTCTCGGGCCCTACTGGTTGTCTAAGGCCCTGCTGGCTTTCGTCTTTCTCGGACCGTATGTGTTTTTTCGGGCCATGCTGGCCTTGGACTGTCTGAGGCCCTGCTGGCTTTGACCTTGGCCTGTCTCGGGCCCTATTGGCTTTGGCCTTGGCTTGTCTTGGGCCCTAATGATTGTCTCAGGTCCTGCTGGCTTTAACCTTGGCTTGTCTCGGGCCCTGCTGGCTTTGGCCGGAGACCGTCTCGGCCCCTACTAGTTGTCTCAAGCTCTGCTGGCTTTAGCCTTGGCTTTTCTCGGGCCCTACTGGTTGCCTTGGGCGCTGTTGGCTTTGGCCTTGGCCTGTTTTGGGCCCTATTGGTTGTGTTGGGCCCTGCTGGCTTTGGCCTTGGCCTGTCTCGGGCCCTACTGGCTTTAGCCTTGGCCTGTCTCGGGCCCCACTGGATGTCTCAGGCTCTGCTGGCTTTAACCTTGGCTATCTCGGGCCCTGCTGGCTTTGGCCGTGGCCTGTCTTGGGACCTGCTGGTTGTCTCAGGCTCTGCTGGCTTTGGCCTTTCTCGGGCCATACTGGTTTTCTCGGGCCCTGCTGGCTTTGACCTTGGCCTGTCTCGGGCCCTACTGGTTGTCTCGGGTCCTGCTGGCTTTAGCATTGGCCTACCTTGGAACCTGCTGGATTTGGCCTTTCTTGGGCCCTACTGGTTGTCTCGGGCCCTGCTGGCTGTTGCCTTGGTTTGTCTCGGGCCCTACTGGTCGTCTCGGGCCCTGCTGGCTGTTGCCTTGGATTGTCTTCGGCCCTCCTGGATCTCCCAGGCCCTGCTGATTTTGGACTGTCTCGGGCCCTACTGGTTGTATCAGGCCCTGCTGGCTTTGGTCTTTCTCGGGCCGTACGTGTTTTGTCGGGCCATGCGTGTTTTCTCGGGCCATGCTGGCTTTTGCCTTGGCCTGTCTCGGGCCCTAAAGGTTGTCTCAGGCCCTGCTGGCTTTGGTATTTCTCGGGCAGTACTGTTTATCTCGGGCCTTACAGGTTGTCTAGGGCCTTGCTGGCTTTGGCTTTCCTTAGGCCCTACTGGTTGTCTCGGGCCCTGCTGGCTTTAGCCTTGGCCTGTCTCGGGCATCACTGGTTGTCTCTAGCCCTGCTGGCTTTAGCCTTGGCCTGTCTCAGGCCCTGCTGTCCTTGGCCTTAGCCTGTCTCGAGCCCTACTGGTTGTCTCTGGCCCTGCTGGCTTCGGCCTTGGCTTGTCTCGTGCCCTACTGGTTGTCTCGGTCCCTGCTGGCTTTAACCCTGGCTTGTCTCGGGCCCTTCTGGCTTTGGCCGTGGCCTGTCTCGGGCTCTGCTGGTTGTCTCGGGCTCTGCTGGCTTTGGCCTTTCTTGGGCCCTACTGGTTGTCTCAGGCCCTGCTGTCTTTAGCCTTGGCCTGTCTCGGGCAATACTGGTTGCCTCGGGCGCTGTTGGCTTTGGGCTTGGCCTGTCTCGGGCCCTACTGGTTGTCTCGGGCGCTGCTGGCTTTGGCATTGGCCTGTTTCGGGCCCTACTGGTTGTAATGGGTCCTCCTGGCTTTGGCCTTGGCTTTTCTTGGGCCCTACTGGTTGTCTCGGGCTCTGCTAGCTTTACCCTTGGTTTGTCTCGGGCCTTGCTGGCTTTGGTGTTAGCCTGTCTCGGGCCCCACTGGATGTCTCAGGCTCTGCTGGCTTTAACCTTGGCTTGTCTCAGGCACTGCTGGCTGTGGACGTGGCCTGTCTTGGGCCCTACTGGTTGTCTCGGGTCCTGCTGGCTTTATCATTGGCCTACCTCGGACCCTGCTGGCTTTGCCTTTCTTGGGCCCTACTGGTTGTCTCGGGCCCTGCTGGCTGTTGCCTTGGATTGTCTCGGGTCCTACTGGTTGTCTCGGGCTCTGCTGGCATTGGCCTGACTCATGCCCTCCTGGCTTTGGCCTGTCTCAGACCCTGCTGGTGTTGTCCTTGCCTGTCTCGGGCCCTACTGGTCGTCTAGGGCCTTGCTGGCTCTGGCCTCCGCCTCTCTCAGGTGTTAGTGGTCATCTCGAGCCCTCCTGGCTTTGGCCTCGGCCTCTCTCGGGCCCTACTGGTTGTCTCGGGCCCTGCTGTTGTTGGCCTTGGCCTTTTTCGGGCCCTTCTGGTTGTCTCGGGCTCTGCTAGCTGTTGCCTTGGCTTGGCTCGGGCCCTACTGGATGTCTCGGGCCCTGCTAGTTTTGGCCTGTCTCGGGCTGTACGTGTTTTTTCGGGCCATGCTGTCTTTGGCCTTGGCCTGTCTCGGGCCCTACTGGTTGTCTCAGGCCCTTCTGGCTTAGGCCTTTCTCAGGCCGTTCTGTTTGTCTCGGGCCCTGCTGGCTTTGACCTTGGCCTGTCTCGGGTCTTACTGGTTGTCTAGGGCTTGCTGGCTTTGGCCTTTCTCGGGCCGTACTGGTTGTCTCGAGCCCTGCTGGCTTTGGCCTTGGCTTGTCTCAGGCCCTGCAGATTGTTTCAGGCCCTGCTGGCGGTGGTCGTAGCCTGTCTTGGGCCCTACTGGTTGTCTCAGGCCCAGCTGGCTTTAGCATTGGCCTACCTCGGACCCTGCTGGATTTGGCCTTTCTTGGGCCCTAGTGGTTGTCTCGAGCCCTGCTGGCTGTTGCCTTGGTTTGTCTAGGGTCCTACTGGTTGTCTCGGGCTCTGCTGGCTTTGGCCTTGCCAGTCTCGGGCCCTACTGGTCATCTCGGGCCCTGCTGGCTTTGACCTTGGCCTGTCTGGGGTCTTACTGGTTGTGTAGGGCTTGCTGGCTTTGGCTTTTCTTGGGCCCTACTGGTTGTCTCGGGCCCTGCTGGCTTTAGCTTTGGCTTGTCTTCGGCCTTACTGGTTGTCTCGGGCCCTGCTAGCTTTGGCGTTGGCCTGTCTCGGGCATCACTGGTTGTCTCTAGCCCTGCTGGCTTTAGCCTTGGCCTGTCTGTGGCCCTACTGGCTTTGACCTTGGCCTGTCTTGGGACCTACTGGTTGTCTCAGGCCCTGCTGGCTTTAATCTTGGCTTGTCTTGGGCCCTGCTGGCTTTGGCCGTGGCCTGTCTTGGGCCCTACTTGTTGTCTCAGGCTCTGCTGGCTTTGGCCTTTCTCGGGTCGTACTGGTTGTCTTGAGCCCTGCTGGCTTTGGCCTTGGCTTGTCTCAGGCCCTGCAGATTGTTTCAGGCCCTGCTGGCTGTGGTCGTAGCCTGTCTTGGGCCCTACTGGTTGTCTCAGGCCCTGCTGGCTTTAGCATTGGCCTACCTCGGACCCTGCTGGATTTGGCCTTTCTTGGGCCCTACTGGTTGTCTCGGGCCCTGCTGGCTGTTTCCTTGGTTTGTCTCGGGTCCTACTGGTTGTCTCGGGCTCTGCTGGCTTCGGCCTTGGCCTGTCTCGGGCCCTACTTGTTATCTCAGGCGCTGTTGGATTTGGCCTTGGCCTGTCTCGGGACCTACTGGTTGTCTCAGGCCCTGCTGGCTTTAATCTTGGCTTGTCTTGGGCCCTGCTGGCTTTGGCCGTGGCCTGTCTTGGGCCCTACTTGTTGTCTCAGGCTCTGCTGGCTTTGGCCTTTCTCGGGTCGTACTGGTTGTCTTGAGCCCTGCTGGCTTTGGCCTTGGCTTGTCTCAGGCCCTGCAGATTGTTTCAGGCCCTGCTGGCTGTGGTCGTAGCCTGTCTTGGGCCCTACTGGTTGTCTCAGGCCCTGCTGGCTTTAGCATTGGCCTACCTCGGACCCTGCTGGATTTGGCCTTTCTTGGGCCCTACTGGTTGTCTCGGGCCCTGCTGGCTGTTTCCTTGGTTTGTCTCGGGTCCTACTGGTTGTCTCGGGCTCTGCTGGCTTCGGCCTTGGCCTGTCTCGGGCCCTACTTGTTATCTCAGGCGCTGTTGGATTTGGCCTTGGCCTGTCTCGGGACCTACTGGTTGTCTCAGGCCCTGCTGGCTTTAATCTTGGCTTGTCTTGGGCCCTGCTGGCTTTGGCCGTGGCCTGTCTTGGGCCCTACTTGTTGTCTCAGGCTCTGCTGGCTTTGGCCTTTCTCGGGTCGTACTGGTTGTCTTGAGCCCTGCTGGCTTTGGCCTTGGCTTGTCTCAGGCCCTGCAGATTGTTTCAGGCCCTGCTGGCTGTGGTCGTAGCCTGTCTTGGGCCCTACTGGTTGTCTCAGGCCCTGCTGGCTTTAGCATTGGCCTACCTCGGACCCTGCTGGATTTGGCCTTTCTTGGGCCCTACTGGTTGTCTCGGGCCCTGCTGGCTGTTTCCTTGGTTTGTCTCGGGTCCTACTGGTTGTCTCGGGCTCTGCTGGCTTCGGCCTTGGCCTGTCTCGGGCCCTACTTGTTATCTCAGGCGCTGTTGGATTTGGCCTTGGCCTGTCTCGGGCCCTATTGGTTATCTTGGGCCATGCTGGCTTTAGCATTGGCCTACCTCGGACCCTGCTGGATTTGGCCTTTCTTGGTCCTTACTGGTTGTCTCGGGCCCTGCTGGCTTTAGCCTTGGCTTGTCTCGGGCCCTACTGGTTGCCTCGGGCTCTGCTGGCTTTGGCCTCTCTCGGGCCATACTGCTTGTCTCGAGCCTTGCTGGCTTTGGCTTGTCTCGGGCCCTGCAGATTGTTTTAGGCCCTGCTGGCTTTGACCTTTCTTGGGCCCTACTGGTTGTCTCGGGCCCTGCTGGCTGTTGCTTTGGTTTGTCTCGGGTCCTACTGGTTGTCTCGGGCTCTGCAGGATTTGGCCTTGCCCGTCTCGGGCCCTACTGGTCGTCTTGGGCCTTTCTGATTTTGACCTCGACCTCTCTTTGGTCCTACGGGTCATCTTGGGCCATGCTGGTTTTGTTCTCGGCCTCTCTCAGGCCCTACTGGTCATCTCGAGCCCTGCTGGTTTTGGCCTCCGCCTCTCATGCCCTAGTGGTCATCTCGGACCCTGCTGTTGTTGGCCTTGGCCTTTATCGGACCTTTCTGGTTGTCTCGGGCCCTGATGGCTGTTGCCTTGGCTTGTCTCGGGCCCTACTGGCATCACGGGCCCTGCTGGTCTTGGCCTCGGCCTCTCTTGGGCCCTACTGCTCATCTTGGGCCCTGCTGGTTTTTTCCTTGGTTTTTGTCTCGGGTACTACTCGGGTCCTGCTGGTTTTGGCCTTGGCATGTGTCGATCCCTGCTGGTTTTGGCTTTTCCTGTGTCAGGCCCTACTGGTCTTCTCGGGCCCTGCTGGTTTTGGCCTCAGCCTCTCTCTGGCACTACTAGTCATCTCAGGCCCTGCTGGCTTTGGCCTCGGCCTCTCTCAGTATGACGTTTACAGCTATTTTGGCCTCGTCCTCTCTCGGCCCTACTGGTCGTCTCGGGCCCTGCTGATTTTGGCCTAGGCCTCACTCGAGTTCTGCTAGTTTTGGCCTCGGCCTCTCTCGGGTGCTGCTGGCCATCTCAGGCCCTGTGGTTTTGGCCTCGGCCTCTCTCAGACCCTACTGGTTGCCTCAGGCGCTGCTGGTTTTGGCCTCGGCCTCTCTCAGGCCCAGCATGTTTTGGCCTCGGCTTCTCTCGGGCTCTACTGGTCGTTTCCGGTCCTGCTGGTTTTGGCCTCGGCCTCTCTCGGGCCCTACTGGTTGCCTCGGGCCCTGCTGGCTTTGATCTTGGCTTGTCTCGGGCCCTACTGGTTGTCTCAGGCCCTGCTGGCTTTGGCCTTGGCTTGTCTCGGGCCCTGCTAACTTTGACATTGGCCTGTCTCAGGCCCTACTGGTTGTCTCGAGCCCTGCTAGCTTTGGCCTTGACCTTTCTCGGGTCCTATTGGTTGTCTCGGGACCTGTCGCTTTGGTCTTGGCCTGTCTCAGGCCATACTGGTTGCCCTGCTGGCTTTAACCTTGGCTTCACTCGGGCTCTACTGTTTGTCTCCACCCAATCCAGATGGTTTGGGGTGAGCTGGACCGCAGAGTGAAGGCAAAAGGGCCAACAAGTGCCAAGTAGTGCTGAGCGAGTATGTTCTATTAACCCTTTCGCCGAGTATGCTCGGGCTGAGCTCCGAGTATTTACAGCTGCTCGGTGATATGTTTGAATCGCTCCCGTCTGCATGATTTGCGACTGTTTGACAGTTTTAACACATGGGAGGAATGTCTATTTCTTACACATTCCTCACATGTAATAAGGCTGTCAAACAGTTGCAAATCATGCACACGGGAGCGATTCAACCATATCACCAAGCAGCTGTAAATACTCGTAGCTCGGCCCGAGCATACTCGGAACAGAAGATTTTTGCTCAACACTAGTGCTAAGCATCTCTGGGAAAGCCTTCAAGATTGTTGGAAAACCATTTCCGGTGACTACCTCTTGAAGCTCATCAAGAGAATGCCAAGAGTGTGCAAAGAAGTCATCAAAGCAAAAGGTGGCTACTTTGAACAACCTAGAATATAAGACATATTTTCAGTTGTTTCACACTTTTTTGTTAAGTATATAATTCCACATGTGTTAATTCATAGTTTTGGTGCCTTCAGTGTGAATATACAATTTTCATAGTCAAGAAAATACAGAAAAATCTTTAAATGAGGTGTGTCCAAACGTTTGGTCTGTACTAATATATATATATATATATATATATATATATATATATATACACACACACACATATATATATATTTACATATATACACTGCATATGTTTACATACAGTTCAAAAACTCACCATACACACTCATGCACTATTAACATATATGCAGCCATTTCACACATGTATACACACAATTACACAATTATACATACACTAACCATATGAAATAAATAACGCCCCTCTTTCCTGGCACATACTTGTAGCTTATTCAGCGTTTAGTTTCTCTGTCATGTTGTGGTGACATGGGGGAGGGGCACAATCACTACTCCAGCAGGCATCAGCGCTTAATAGTGTGAGCAAGGGAAACGGGGAGGAGGAGGAGGATGTGAAGGAGGAAGCACAGGAGAAGCCTCCAGCTCACTGACTTATGGAGCACAGTCAGCACATACCCAGAGCCGCACGCTGGACTGAACACATCCAGTCCAGTCACAGTGCCTGGGCTCAGACCGGCAGACTGCCGTTCACTTTCCTTGATGCACTGCATCATGGGAGAGTGACGTCAGCACAGCAGAGAAGCCGGGGAATCCCCATCCCTGCCTGGAGGAGACTTCAGCTGAAGTCGCTCAGTTGGATCAGAGGCTCGTGCAAGAAAGGGAGTTTTTCTCCTACCTACTTAATTTAAATATCCCCCCCTCCACTGCCCTTCCCGCACGTCACCGCGCCCTGTGACGTACAGTCTAGGTCTGGAGATCCAGCGCATGTGCAATGCGCCTATAACGTAAGGAGCATTTTTTTCTCTCTGGCATATTTTACACTGCTGGGCTCTAGTGCGCAGGCGCCGGGGAGTCACTGCGACTTCCACTCCAGTGACCTCCGGCGTGCTCAACAATAAGGTTTGGTCCCCGCTTCCTCCCGACATCCTGATAGTTAGGAACTATGTTGTATATACTCGTGTATAAATATATACAATATAGTTCCTAACTATCAGGATGTCGGGAGGAAGCGGGCACCAAACCTTATTGTTGAGCGCGCCGGAGGTCACTGGAGTGGAAGTCGCGGTGACTCCCCGGCGCCTGCGCACTAGAGCCCAGCAGTGTAAAACCGGGCAGGGAGAAAAAAGAACGCGCCTTGCGTTATAGGCGCATTGCGCATGCGCGGGTTCTGCAGCCATGGCAGGGGAAGGAGGGAATATTTAAATTAAGTAGGTAGGCAGGAATTTCTTGGCGTCACCCAGACCCCAAGAATAGGGATTTTATAAAAAGATATTTCAAAGCAAGCAGACCTCTACTGTGGGCCATACAGGTAAGTATAGATTTACATGTCTATCACCTGTATGCCCATAGTAGAGGTCTGATAAGTCCTAGGGGGTGACACATTCCCTTTAAAGCTTGTGTCCTGGTTGGCCCCTGGCCCAGTGTCTCCTGGGTTGGATTTGCCCACCCCGGGTCCTCCTGAAGGAGGGAGTAGGCGTGGTCTTTATATTTTGTGCTTTTGGCTTCTTGTCCAGTGATAGGGGCAGATCTCATTCTCTCAGGCGCTTCCAAAGTTTCAGGAAAATCATATTACTGGTACGTTATTAGCATTTTTTTGCATAAAAGAAAAAAACATTTCCATATTGATGGTAGAAATAGAGACATGGACCAGGTTGAAAATTGCTCTGTCTGATTTTTTTCTTGGACACAAAAGCGCAAACCTGGTTGTCTGAATGAGGTCCAAGAGACATTTTCTTGGAAATGTATTTCTGTAAAGGGATCACTGTGCAAAGGCAAGTGATGTAATGGACTGTTGATGATGTCACGTGCCCTATGATGTCATCATTACTATCACTGTTTTTTATGGATCCATATTTCAAGATTAACAAGAAATTAATTTAATAAAAAGACAAAAAACCCTGCCCCCTTCTATAATTATAATACACATTTAAAGAGGCCTTTTTATTTTCTGTATATTACCTACTGCTCTATGTACTAAAAGAAAACACAGGACTTCTTACTGCCATTCTGACCGCATTAACCTTTTAAAGACTATGGGATTTTTTTTGACATTTGTTTTTTATCCCCCCCTTCTTCCCAGAGCCATAACTTTTTTGATTTTTCCATCAATATGGCCATCTCAGGCCTTGTTTTTTGTGGGACGAGTTGTACTTTTGAACTACACCATTGCTTTTACCATATTTTGTACTGGAAAACAGGAAAAAAATTCCAAATGCGGTGAAATTGCAAAAAAAGTGCAATTCCACAATTTTTTTTTTTTTTACCATATGCATTAATTGCTGAAACTGACCTGCCATTATGATTCCCAGGTCATTCTGAGTTCTTAGATAGCAAACATGTATAGGTTATTATTAAAGTATGTAAAAAAAAAATGGCGCCATTTTCCGAGATCCGTAGCTTCTCCATTTTTTGTGATCTGGTGTTTGGGGAGAGTTTATTTTTTGCGCGCAAAGCTGACGTTTTTATTGATACCAATTTAGGGTAGATACAATGTTTTGATCGCCCGTTATTATATTTTATTGCAATGTTGCGAAGACCAAAGAAACGTAATTCTGACGTGTTGACTTTTTTCCCCGTTATACCGTTTACAGACCGGATTAATTCTTTTTATATTTTGTTAGATCGGGTGATTCTAAACACGGCGATACCAAATATGTGTATTTATTTTTTTAAATTGTATTTATTTTGAATAGGGCAAAAAGGGGTGATTTGAAATTTTTATATTTTTAAACATATTTTTTTTTTTTACTTTTTACCTCCTCCAATAGTCTTCATGGGAGACTAGAAGTTGCTATCTTCTGATCGCTTGTGTTACCATTTGTGTAACAAAAATGCTCCTCTGCTATGAGCACCAACCACCGGGCAGTTTGGCAATGAGAACCATAGGGGTCATGCCAACCCATCAGTGCCCCGTGATCATGTGACAGGGACGCACATCCAGTTTGCTCAAGTTAAATGCCGCTGTCAGAGATTGACAGCGGCATTTAACTAGCTAACAGCTGCGGTTGGATCGCGAATCCAACCGTGGCTGTTAGAGGCCCATGACAGCTGATCAGATTAGTGATCAGCTGTAATGTGCCGGAAGAGGTGCGGGTTCATCGACGGAGCCCGCACCAAAGAGAGGGAGGCGACCTATGACATGTATACGCGTCACTGGTCGTTAAGGGGTTAAACTACAACTCCAATGTCAGCCCCTAATTCAATAGGAACAAAAGAGCTGAAAACAGAGAATGATAACAATATAATTTGTCCACGTAAATGGCAAAACTACCCAAAAATGGAGCCACATAAAGATGTCCCAACTTGATCACCCCCTTTCTACATGCCTTACTAGAGCATAGGGATTGCATAGAGGGTGAGCTACATTGAAGACTTCCATAGTGGGGAGCCAGTGCACAGAGCTGAAAGACTCCTTACAAACATGTTTTATTACATTGTCATCCTCCTACTATAGGTGTCCTGTAGGGGTTGTTACTTCCTCAGCAATATAGCAGCTAATTGCTAGGGGATTTAGCTGCCATACCCTTTAATATCAACTGATCATCAGCAACTCCTCATTTAGGCAAGGAGTTATTCTGAAAATGTGTTATGACAGTGTTCCCGGCAATCCATGATAAATCCGGTGGATACGCTATAAGTATACCAAAGCTTAAAAGTAAAGAGCGGCCTACCTGGAATTGTCCCCTTCCAACGGTCAGGTTCTAGTGACACAAGATGGCTCCCGTGCAGAACTTTATACAACTTACTCCAATTGTGATGTCTACGATGTCCTGCTCCTTTTGTCTAAAGACACAAAATAATTCAGGTTTAGAAATTTGTACATTCTATTCCTGTAATGTCATAGAATGTCAATGATGTTACATGACCTGTGATAGTGCAAAAAAACACTGCACTACTGGACCAAGGTGCACGAGTAGGGTCCAATACCGTGATTGTATAGAGAAAATCTCGGCATTCAAAGGCTTATGTTCATCAGAAAATATAATGTAATAACAGTCCACAGCAAAGAAAAGTGTTTCGGTCAACATGACCGTCATCAGTGACTGCAATATGAGAAAAAACAAAACAAAACATGACAAAAAGAAAGAAAAACAAAAAAAGAAAACAATTTATCGGAGGAAATGCAGAGTGATAAAGTAAACCCTACACTAAATATCACCCACCTAACCCAGGAGGAAGTTCAGAAACGCCTAAATAATATAAAAATAGACAAGTCACCAGGGCCAGATGGCATACACCCCCGGGTACTAAAAGAATTAACTAATGTGATAGACCGCTGTATCTTATATTCAAGCACTCTTTATGGACAGGGACTGTCCCACTAGACTGGCGCCAAGCAAATGTGGTACCAATATTCAAAAAGGGGTCTAAAAGTGACCCTGGGAACTATAGACCAGTAAGCTTAACGTCTGTTGTGGGTAAATTGTTTGAAGGATTTCTTAGAGATGCTATTGTAGAATATCTTAATGATAATAACTGTCTAACTCCATATCAACATGGATTCATGAGGGATCGCTCCTGCCAAACAAACCTGATCGCCTTCTACGAGGAGGCGAGCTCACAGCTGGACCGGGGAGAGTCAGTGGATGTTGTATACCTTGACTTCTCCAAAGCGTTTGATACCATGCCACACAAAGGTTGGTATGTAAAATGAGAATGCTTGGTCTGGGGGATAATGTGTGCAAGTGGGTAAATAGCTGGCTGAGTGATAGCAGAGGGTGGTTATCAATGGAGTAAGCTCAGGGTGTGTCAGGGTTACTAGCGGGGTGCCTCAACGGTCTGTCTTGGGCCATATATTATTTAATATATTTATTAATGATCTAGTGGAAGGGTTGCATAGTAAAATAGCAATATTTGCAGATGATACTAAACTTTGTAAAGTAGTTAATACAGATGAGGATAGGGCACAGCTACAGGAGGATTTAGATAAATTGGGGAGTTGGGCCAAAAAATGGCAAATGCGGTTCAATGCCGATAAATGTAAGGTCATGCACATGGGAAAGAAAAACAACAGTCACCCATACATATTAAATGGGAAACCGTTGGGGAAATCTGACATGGAGAAGGACCTGGGCATCTTGGTTAACAGCAAATTAAATTGGAGTGCCCAGTGTCAGGCAGCAGCTGCGAAGGCAAATAGAGTCATGGCATGCATCAGAAGAGGAATAGGGGCATATGATGAGAACATTGTTCTTCCTCTGTATAAAGCGCTGGTAAGGCCGCACTTAGAATATTGTGCACAGTTCTGGGCTCCGGTGCTCAGGAAAGACATATTGGAGCTAGAGAGGGTACAAAGGAGGGCGACTAAGGTAATAAAGGGAATGGAGGGACTAGAATACCCAGAGAGGTTGTCAAAATTAGGCCTATTTACGCTGGAAAAGAGAAGGCTTAGGGGAGACCTCATAAACATGTATAAATACATCAGGGGGCAGTACAGAGATCTCTCCCATGACCTGTTTATACCAAGGATGGTGACAAAGACGAGGGGGCACACTATGCGTCTGGAGGAAAGGAGGTTCCTGCACCAGCATAGAAGGGGATTCTTTACAGTCAGAGCCATGAGACTCTGGAACTCTCTGGGAGAGGAAGTGGTGATGTCCAACTCACTTAATGAGTTCAAGAGAGGCCTGGACGCCTTTCTTGAGAACAATAAAATTACATCTTATGCTTAGTGATAGTTAATTAATCCAGGGATTTAATCTGACTGCCAGATTGGAGTCGGGAAGTGAATTTTTCCTCAATGATGTAAATTGGCCTATACCGCATGTTTTTTTTTTGCCTTCCCCTGGATCAACGCTGCGGAATAGCTGCAGTGCACAAGAAATAGGCTGAACTGGATGGACGCTTGTCTTTTTTCGGCCTTATAAACTATGTAACTATATAGATAAATAAAAATTGGTCACAGTATCGAGTTCACGGGTAAAAAAACCATATGCAGGCAAAGATAATAGGATGTACAGAAGTAACACCTACCCAATACCTGGGAGTAGTATGGGCAAGACATTGCGTCCTCACTCTCTTTTGCCCATACTACTCCCAGCTATCGGGTAGGTGCTATTTCTGTACATCCTATTATCTTTGCCTACATATGTTTTTTTGACCCGTGAACTTGACACTGTGACCAATTTTTATTTAGCTATTATGTATATTGCGAATTGTTTGTGTCATGTTTTGTTCTTTCTCATATTACAGTCACTGATGAAGGTCTACTGTGGACTACTATTAAATTATATTTTCTAATGAACATAAGCCTTTGAGTCCCGAGGTTTTCTCTATACATGTCCTGTGATATCATCAAAACGGTCACTGTTTTTTTTTATGGATCCAATTTTCAACATTAACAAGAAATGAATAAAAAGACAAAACCCCCTACCTCGTTTTATAATTGTAAGACACACATTTAAAGAAACTCTTTTATTTTATCTATATTACCTACTGCTCTATGTACTAAAAGAAAATACAGGACTCCTTACTGCCATTCCTGATCGTAGTGAACTACAACTCCAATGTCAGCCCATAATTCAATAGGAACCAAAGATCTGACAACAGAGAATGAAAATAAAAAAAATTGTCCACATAAATGGCAAAACTACCCAAAAATGGAGCCACATAACGATGCCCCAACTTGACCACCCCCACCCACCTAATATCAACTGATCGTCAGCAATTTCTCATTTAGGCAAGGGGTTGTCCTGAAAATGTCTTATTACAGAGTGTTCCCGGCAATCCATGATAAATCCGGTGGATGCGCTATAAGTATACCAAAGCTGAAAAGTAAAGAGCTACTTAGCTGGACTCGTCCCCTTCCAGCTGTCAGGTCCTAGTGACACAAGATGGCTCCCGTGCAGAACGTTCTACATTCTACGTTCTATCTGATGTCATCATAGCTATCACTGTCATTTCAAATTTACAACTGCAAGAAAAAGTTGATTTCATTGTTTAAAAAAAACCCATGATGGGTAATTGCAGCCTGTGATTATTTTACATACTGTTATTAATATTTATTGTGTCCTTCACTGCCGCCTCCTGCACTGCGCTTTATATACTGTTTATTTTAATAATGGACAATTCACAAGCCCTGCATGTAGAATATATAGTTAATGGCCTCTGATGAATGACTAGATGCCTATTAGAGCAATAAGATATACTTTAGCAACACCATCTCTATTTCTACAATCTTTTGGTTGAGTCTAAGGCTGTGTGCCCACTATGCGTTTTTCAAGTGTTTTTGATGCGGAATTTCCGCAGCAGAAACGTTTTAAAAACGCTTGGTAATCCGTGCCCCATGATCCCCAATGAAAATCTGCATGTTCTGTGCCCATGCTGTGGAATTTTCCGCAGCGGATTTTCCTTGCGGAAAAATCCGCAGCATGTCCATTATTTGTGCGTTTCTGCATGCGGATTTGAGGTCCCAATGCATTTGAAAAACGCAAGTCAAATCCTCATGTAAAAATGCTGCAAAAACGCCTCAAAAACACGTGTAAAATCCGCAAACGTTTTTGACTGCCAGGAACATGCAGAAACGCTGCAGAAATTTTCTGCTTCATTTCTGCACCGTGGGCATATACCCTAAGGGCTCATACTCATCTGTGTTTGAATCACACGAGTGCAATCCGATAAAAAAAAAATCAGATTGCACCTTGACTCTTGTTATTGAATGATTATGTGTTCATCTGTGATTTTTTTTTTTCCCAGCTCGGATCGGACTGAGGAAAAAAAAAATCGCAGCATGCTGTAAGTGGCCACATATATGAGACGAGACTCACCAATGCAAGTCAATGTGTGCGAGAAAAAAAACGCACAGCTCACGGACCATGCTTATGCCATCCGTATAGCGTCTGTATAATACGCATCTATGTAACACCTTTCAGTGGCTGTGGCAGCATCTCGGCACACAAATCCTGTGTCTCAGATCTTTGTCTGGCCTTGTCTTCTGTGTTTTGGCCATCATGCCAACAAGACAAGGGTGATTGGGGCAAGAGACATGCTGGTGAGAAGGTTGTTGGCTGCCATGATGCTGGCACTGGAGGTGGCTGCCGTGATGGTGTCACTGTAGGTGGTGGTGGCTGCTGTGATGCTGTGACTGGAGGTAGTGGTGATGACTGCTGTGATGCTGGTACTGGAAGTGGTGGTGGTGACTGCCGTGATGCTGGCACTGGAGGTGGTGGCTGCCGTGATGGTGGGTCTGCTGAGTGCCCTTCTTGGGGATCTAATGACCGTTTTTTGTTGTCCTCAGAAAGCTGCTACCTTTCGAGGAATTAAAAAACGGCCATTGGTGAATTTGGTGGCATGGCTTAAGACAAAACAATTTGGAGGGCAGCCCTGGTCTGCAGCCTCAATGAAAAGGAACATGCCTGAAATAACGGGCCAAGCTCAGACAAAAACTCTCCTCATCATCATCACTCACAGGCATTCCCATGTCACGTACGCCAGTGATGGTGGGGTAAACCTCCTTCGGCGGTAGCAATGCTGGCTTATTAGTGCATGAGGGGAGGTGTCGAGGGGCTGTGGTATACTGGTGCTCTCCGCAGGCTCTTCTTCTTTCTGGGCCCCAGCTCCGGCCTCCACTTCAGATTCCTCTCTGGCCTCCAGCACCTCCGAGCTAGAGGTATTTCCCTTTTTGGCCCAGTCAGATCTGTAAGGTCAGCGATGACAGAGAAAAAAGCACTTTTAGTATGCAAAATCCTAATAAAACCATTACAACAAATAAAACTGAAAAGGATAGCAACTTGCGGGTGAAAATCTAGGACTAGGGTCAAAAACTGGAGCCGGTCATAATATAGGTATGGCCTTTCTTTTTAAGAGCGACATCATCACTCTTCCTACCCTGTTGTCGCTCGCGGCGGCACTGGTCCCGGCAACTGCTCCATAATCTTGTCACTACACCCACTGGAAAGAAAAGTGGAAGAGATTATATAAAATTTTTATAGGTAAAGGATGCTATATGTAATAACATGTATAGTGTGTATTCTAATATCACTGCTAGCAGGGGCTAGCTGGCAAATTTTAGCCTTGGGGGCAAGCACACAGCAGCGGTCCATGAGTAGCGGCCCATCCTTAAAGGGGTTTTCCCACGAACAAAAGTATATTTTAATCAATAGATCTTGGAGTAATAATAATTTCCACAATTGGATGTGATATAATAATGTTCCTGTGCTGAGATAATCTATAAATGTGCTCCTACTGTGTACTGTGTAGTGGCTGTGTCTGACCATGCTATGCTGGAACAGGGTCTGATCATACCACATCTCCTGGGCAGGGCGGGAGAAAAAGAGAGGATACAGGCAAGACAGTAGGGGATTATAGCTGATTCTTTTTGTGAGTAAAACATTTCACTGCCTGTTTTTAAACAATATTTTAGCTCAAAGAAAGACTCAGCTGTGATCCCCTGATGTAATATCTATATACTCTCTTTATATATAGAAGATTAGCGTGCACACAGTCTATAGGTCAAGGAGCAAGTACACAGGATGTGGAATCCCCAGAATCGGCGTAGATTAAATCACTGCACATTCTAGTTTCAAGATGCAAACTAAGGTCTATTTGAAGACGTGCAATAAGACACATTTAGGGTGCAGGGAATAATGCAACAGTAAATGAACGTTTCGACCCTTCGTTTGCATCTTGAAACTAGAGTGTGCAGTGATTTAATCTACGCTATATACTCTTTTACTTCCTCTCCTGCCCAGGAGCTGTGGTATGATCAGACCATGTCCCTGTATGGTAAGACACAATCATTACACAGTACACAGCAGGGACACATTTATAAGATTATCTCAGTACAGGGACATTTTATTTAAACACATCCAATTGTGGAACGTATTATTATTCCAAGATCTATTGATTAAAATATACTTTTGTTCTCGGAAAACCTCTTTAACAAGTTTATTACCAGCTGCTTCATAGGCTGGGTGGCACGGTGGCGCAGTGGTTAGCACTGCAGCCTTGCAGCGCTGGGGTCCTGGGTTCAAATCCCACCAAGGACAACATCTGCAAGGAGTTTGTATGTTCTCCACGTGTTTGTGTGGGTTTCCTCCGGGTTCTCCGGTTTCCTCTCACACTCCAAAGACATACTGATAGGGAATCTAGATTGTGATCCCCGATGGGGACAGCGACGATAATGTATGTAAAGCGCTGCGAAATATGTTAGCGCTATATAAAAAAAAAAAATAAAGAATATTATTATTATTCTTATAGGCTATATTCACAAAAACGTATTGTCTAAGTGCTGCCCGTGGAAAAAAATGACAGCACTTGGTCCAGTTCAGGTGAGTATTTAAAAATGGTAATACATAAGCATAATATGTACAATGTCTGACCACTACAAAGCAGATTTAGGTTGTTAGAGGTGTAATGCAAGTAATCCAAGGTACGCTGTGCTTTTCTACACTCCTAAACACAGAGTAAAGGTGGCCACTAGTGTTGAGCGAGCATGCTCGACACTGCTCGGTACTCGCCCGAGCATCACGCTACTCGGGATGTTCGGCGAGCACTGAGCATTTCCAGGTTACTCGGGCGGGAGCTCGGGTCTCCGCCCTGCATGTTTGGCGCTCTTTACAGAGCCAATGAACATGCAGGGATTGCCAGCCAGTCACTGTAATGCCGCAGCCATGTTGTTTGTGGGCATTACAGTGATTGGCTGGACGCACAGCGTCACCTCGAGTATTTAAAACCGGGCGCCGCCATCTTGGACACAGTCGCTCCGGATCAGACAGTGTATGGACAGCGCTGCTGATTTAGGGAGAGATATATCCTGCGAAATAGTTAGTGTAGGGTCTGTAAAGGCTGCCAGATCAAACAAACAGTCCTTCTCAGGACTAATATCCATCCCAGATATCAGGCAGGCAGGCTGTATAGGAGACGCAGTGGTTATACCAGCAAACCCTGCATTACAGTACTGTGTGCTCCTGTTGCTGAAATTGCTGGACTTAGCTCCAGGTCTCGAGGGCCAGGAAAAATCCTTTTTTTTCTTCATCTAAATCCTCTTTTTTTTTTTTTCCTCCTTCACACTGTACAAATACCCGTCTTGTTAACCTTTTGGTGCCCCCCCCCCCCCAAAAAAAAGAAAAGTGTGTCTCTGATTTTTCAGACACAAATATATCTGTTGAAAATAGTCTGATGTAGGCTAGAGAAATAGAAGTGTGGTTTTGCAGTTCCACGGTTCAAACTTCTGTATTATCCAGTTTTGGGCCATTTGTATCTAAAAAAAACAGTTTGAGTGTGTCGCTCACTGTTCAGCCGCAAATATATATATTTGAAAAAGTCTGGGATACACCAGTAAATTATAACTGTGGTTTTGCTGTTCCATGGTAAAAAATCTCTATTATCCTGCTTTTGGCATTTTTTGCCGTAAAAAAAAACCTAATAGTGTCTCCCTGATTTTTCAGACACAAATATATCTGTTGAAAATAGTCTGGTGTAGGCCCGAGAAATACAAGTGTGATTTTGCAGTTCCACGGGTCAAATCTCTGTATTATCCACTTTTGGGCCATTTTTACTTAAAAAAAACAGTTTGTGTCGCTCACTGTTCAGCCGCAAATATATCTATTTAAAATTTTCTGGTATACCCCAGTAAACAATAACTGTGGTTTTGCCATTCCACTGTAAAAAATTTCTATTATTCAGCTTTTGGTATTTTTTCCATAAAGAAAAACAGTAATAGTTTCTCCCTGATTGTTCAGATTGTTTAAAAGAGTCGGGTGTAGGCCAGAGAAATAGAACTGTGGTTTTCCTCTTCCACGGTTCTAATCTACTTTTTATTACCCCTTTTCCATTGATAGTGCGAGTGTAAGCTATTTTACTTCCTTTACAATGGGCAAGGGACGTGGAACTGGACGTTCTGGTGATGGTGCGTGCAGAGGACGGGGCCGTGGCCAAGGTGAAAATGTGCCACAACCAACAGCCACATCTTCTCGCTTCCACTTCTTGACCGAATTACTAGGGAAGCACAGAACAACACCAGTATTGCGAACTGATCAGTGTGAACAGGTTATTAATTGGATAGCAGATAATACTTCCAGTTACCTGGGCACCACCACCTCCGTTCAGTCTTCCACACGGTCAACTCTTAGTAGCCGTGAGTCTCGACCGCATACTCCTCCTCACCCTGATGCTCCTTCCTCCCACCATGCCGAGTGTCGTCAGACAGCAACTGATCCCACACTTGGACACTCTGAAGAGCTGTTCACTGGGCCATTTCCAGATTCGTGCCCCTCGCCTGCTCCTCTTGAAGTGGTGGAAGAGGAGATCCCATGTAGCGATGCCCAAATATTTGAACAGCCACGGCCACAAGAAGTCGGCGCTGGCAATTTGTCACAAGAGGTGGACGATGACGAGACACAATTGCCAGGAAGTGAGGAGGAGGATCGTGGTGCGCAAGTGGAAGAGGAGGAGGTGGTGGATGATCTAGTAACTGACCCAACGTGGCAGGAGGACATGCAGAGCGAGGCCAGCAGCACACAGGGTGAGGGAGGCCGAGTACCTCAACAGGCAGGAAGAAGCAGTGTGGTGGCCGCACACAGAAGGCGGGCAACAGTTCCCCGTAACACCAACACGAGGGACGTTGCCAGTACAACCTGTAGGTCTTCCAGAGTCTGGAATTTTTTTAAAGACTCTGCTGATAACCCCAAAAAGGCCATTTGTACCATCTGCCATGCCAACATCAGCAGTGGTGACAAAACTACCAGCCTGACCACCATCAGCATGATCAGGCACATGGCAGCAAAGCACCCGACTTTGTGGGGCGAACCCCAGGGTCCACGACCAGTGTCAGCGGGTGTCACTACTGCTTTTTCCGCTGTTGTGCGTGCAATAGAACCCCCTGTTGTGTGTGCAAGGCAATCCCCTGTCCATACTGCATGCAAAGATGCCCCCTCCTCTCAGTCTTCACTTGTTATGGCAGTTTCTCAAGAAACAGCATCAACGTCCGCGTCCCACCGCAGCGTTCAATTGTCCATATCCCAGACCTTTGAATGAGAGCGGAAATTCGCAGCTAACGCCCCACAGGCCACAGTCCTAAATTCGCACATTTCATGACTGCTTGCGTTGGAAATGCTGCCTTTTAGGCTGGTGGAGACGGAATCCGTCCGCAACCTTATGGCGATGGCCGTCCCTCGGTACTCGGTCCCCAGCCGACACTATTTTGCCCGGTGTGCCATCCCCGCACTACACAAGCACGTGTCCCAAAGCATCTGCCGTGCCCTCAACAATGCAGTTACTGGGAGAGTCCACCTGACAACAAACACGTGGACAAGTGCTTGTGGCCAGGGACGGTACATTTCCCTGACGGCACACTGGGTAAACATAGTGGAAGCCGGGACCCAGTCGGACCTTGGGACGGAACACATCCTCCCCACACCGAGGATTGCGGGCCCTATGTCAGTCAGAGTGCATCATCCTCCTCATGTTCAGCCTCCATCTCAGATATCACCACATCAGTTACAAGCTGGAAGCACTGCAGTACTGCCTCCGCCAAGCGGCAACAGGCTGTGCTGAAACTCATAAGCTTAGGGGAGAGACCTCACACTGCTTGTGAGTTGTGGACAGCTGTGAAAGAGCAGGCAGATCTGTGGCTGAGACCGCTGAACCTACATCCAGGCATGGTCGTGTGTGACAATGGCCGTAACCTGGTGGCGGCTCTGAGGCGAGGCGAAATCACACACGTACCATGCCTGGCTCATGTGCTTAACCTCGTGGTTCAGCGGTTTCTTAAATCGTACCCCGAGTTGCCAGATCTGCTCGTCAAAGTACGCCGCCTGTCAGCTCATTTTCGCAAGTCGGCTACAGCTTCCACCGCCCTTGCTGTGTTGCAGCAGCGTTTGCAGCTTCCGTCACACCGACATGTTGCAAAGGATTTGTGAGCAGAAGAGAGCAGTTGTGGAGTACCAGCTGCAACAAGGCCGTCGATATTCAGGTCAGACTCCACACATAAGACCTCAGGAGTGGACCTTGATGTCTGACATATGTACCATCTTGACAAACTATGAGGAGTCCACCAAGATGGTGAGTGGCGATGACGCCATCATTAGCGTCAGCATTCCACTTTTGCAACGCTCTCTGCAGAGAATTAAAGAGGAGGCATTGCAGCCAGAGTATGATGAGATGGATCAAGAAGCTGTAGCGGTCGATTACACACAGCCCAGCCTCATCTCATCCCAACGTGCATTGGGGGACAATGAGGGAGAGGAGGAAGAGGAAGAACAGGAGCTTGTATCATGCGCTGTAGACGGTAGTACCTGTACAACTGTCATACCGTCGGTTCAGCATGGGTGGCCTGAGGACAAGGGGGAGGAGGAGGAGACCATGGTCAGTCGTCATCTTGGTGAGGACACGGAAGTCTTGCCCGTTACCAGTCTGGCACGCATGGCTGACTTTATGTTACGCTGCCTTAACCGTGACCCTCGCGTTGTCAAAGTGTTGGGTGACAGTCATTACTGGTTGGTGACACTTTTAGACCCCCACTACAAGGAGAACTTTCACTCTCTTATTCCTGAGGTGGAGAGGTCTACAAAAATGGGGCAGTACCAGAAGGCCCTTGCTGCAGAACTGTTAAAAAAATTCCCATCTGAACACTCTAGCGGCAGAGGTCACAGTTCATTGACCAACCAAGGCGTACAAGCGAGAGAGAGGCAACTCTAATCCAGCAGAGGCAGGGGAACACTGTCAACGTTCTGGGACAGTTTTCTCAGACCCTCCCTTCGGACAGACCCTGAGGTGCGAGGTACTCTCACAATGAGTGGAAAGTTTCAAAAGATGATGAGGGAGTTACCTTGCCGACCGTACCAGTGTCCTCTGTGATTCCTCTGTGCCTTTTAATTATTGGGTATCCAAGCTGGACACTTGGAATGAACTCTCGCTGTACGCCTTGAAGGTCTTGGCCTGCCCTGCCGCTAGCGTGTTATCAGAGCGTGTTTTTAGTGCTGCTGGGGGAATTATAACTGATAAGCGCACTCGCCTGTCAACTGACAATGCTGACAAGCTGACCCTTATCAAAATGAACAAGGGCTGGACTGGGCCAGACTTCTCATCACCACCAAATGACAGGAGAGTAACATAAATTCAAATCAACTGTGTTATTTCGGGAGGTATATTCACATGCACCGCTTCACACCCACACATGGGTATACACTTCCTCATTTCGGTTGTTTTATGTTTTTCTCCTTATCCTCAGCCTCCACCTCCACTATACCACCAGGGTGACCGTGGTCCGTGTTGCCATTTTTGAAAGTTCCTCTGTCCTTATTTTTGTCAGCTTTTGCTTGGAAGGCTTAAGCAAAGACTATGGGAGACCCACTCCCCAATAATGGGAATAATATTTTTAAGATGCTGTACTGTATGGCTCTCGGAAGGGGCATTAAAAGCGTCTTGTTAAGCTACTGCGACCTCCACCACTTTTCCGAGGGGCATTCAAACCATCTTGTTAAGCTACTGCGACCTCCACCACTTTTCCAAGGGGCATTAAAAGCGTCTTGTTAAACCACTCTGAACTCCACAGCTCTTCCAAAGGGCATTGAAATGTTGTTTTTAATTAACTCTAACCTCCACGACTCTTCGAATGGGCATTGCATTTCCTCCTAATTTTTGGCAGCTTTTGCTTGGAAGGCATAAGCAAAGACTATGAGAGACACACTCCCCAATAATGGGAATAATGTTTGTAATATGCTGTACTGCATGGCTCTTGTAAGGGGCATTGCAAGTTCCTCCGTCCGAATTTTTGGCAGCTTTTGCTTGGAAGGCATAAGCAAAGACTATGGGAGACACATTCTCCAATAATGGGAATAATGTTTGTAATATGCTGTACTGCATGTCTCTTGTAAGGGGCATTGCAAGTTCCTCCGTCCTAATTTTCTGCAGCTTTTGCTTGGAAGGCATAAGCAAAGACTATGGGAGACACACTCCCCAATAATGGGAATAATGTTTGTAATATGCTGTACTGCATGGCTCTTGTAAGGGGCATTGCAAGTTCCTCCGTCCGAATTTTTGGCAGCTTTTGCTTGGAAGGCATAAGCAAAGACTATGGGAGACACATTCCCCAATAATGGGAATAATGTTTGTAATATGCTGTACTGCATGTCTCTTGTAAGGGGCATTGCAAGTTCCTCCGTCCTAATTTTCTGCAGCTTTTGCTTGGAAGGCATAAGCAAAGACTATGGGAGACACACTCCCCAATAATGGGAATAATGTTTGTAATATGCTGTACTGCATGGCTCTTGTAAGGGGCATTGCAAGTTCCTCCGTCCTAATTTTTGGCAGCTTTTGCTTGGAAGGCATAAGCAAAGACTATGGGAGACACACTCCCCAAGATGCTGTACTGTATTGCTCTTGTAAGGGGCATTAAAACCGTCTTGTTAAGCTACTGCGACCTCCACGTCTCTTCCAAGGGGCATTAAAACCGTCTTGTTAAGCTACTGTGACCTCCACGTCTCTTCAAAGGGGCATTAAAAGCGTCTTCTTAAGCCATTCTGAACTCCACAGCTCTTCCAAGGAGCATTGAAATGTTGTTTTTAATTTCCTCTAACCTCCACGACTCTTCCAACGGGCATTGCATTGCCTCCTAATTTTAGTCAGCTTTTGCTTTTCAATGCAAAGGCGAAAACTAAGGGAGACCCACTCCCCAATAATGGGTAGAAGGTTTTTAGTACGCTCTAATCCACTTCTGTTTCAAGGGGCATTGCAGTTCCTCATCATTTTTGGAAAGCCTTCCATTCACTCCTTAGGCCAACAGTGTACAGGAGACCCAGTTGCTATAAAATGGAAAAAACTGTTTAGTTAAGGCCCTCTGACCTCCATGTCATTTTCAAGGGGCATTGAAGTGGCTCAAAATTTTTGGTAGGCATTGCACTCACTGTATGCCCTATAACTGTGTAGCCGAACCGCTCCTTTTGGTACAGAAACATATCCTACAAGACATATGTGGTTGACTGGCCTGATATTGATGTGAATGGTCCCTGTTCCTCCTGCTCTTTCTCCTTTGCCACCACCTCATCCATCATTTATCACCTGAAGCTTTGTTTTAACGGGAGTCATAGAACTGGGATAGTAGCAGAAAAACATCCAGCAATCCTCGGAGGAGGTAGGATATGCGCCAAAACGCTGACCACCTCAGGCCTAGCCGCTACTACATACATGCGCTTGCATTCCAAGAAAACAAAGCGGATGCTAACTTCTATCACCATCATCATGCTCCTCACCTTGGCACTCTCAACTCCCCTGATGGAGAAGCCAGGGCCCACCGGAGGAGTCTGGTTTTCTGGTGGGCTCGTCCAATGCTGCCCTAAAGCAGGCCAGGCTAAGAAAAGTGTGGGGGGATGTTCCAAGGAGAAATAGGGGCGGCTGGGGACCGTGTGTGGACACCCGGCTGCCGGGCGGCTGGGGACTGAGTATGGATACCAGGCCGCCAACGCAGCCATGACTTGGTGGCCATATTCCGCCTCCACATACCTAAACGGCCCAATTTCAAGTGCAAGCAAGCAGTATGGTATTGCAGCCTGGGGGTGGGTGGGTGGTTGGCTGCATATTTGCACTTGCATTGCAAGGAATGGGGGAGGTACAATTGAACACTGCCCTGCGACAAGAACTTGCACGGAGATAGTGGCAAGTCTGCATCTTCTGATGCTGCAAGGATGACTTCTGATGGGCACATTTTTAGGCAGTGACCTGGGTGTCAGAGATGCTTCCAGGGGTCTTCCCCATGCTGTTCCCATGTCTTTTCAGCACTGTATGCATGTGTCACACAGCACGTGGCCAGATAAGGTTGTAAAATGTTAAAATGACATTTCCCGGTGAATGCATTTGTCACGGTTGAAAGCAATACAAAAGTGCAAAAACGCATAAAAGATGCTACTTGTGAACATAGCCCAAGGTGTGGAGGAGTATTTTTTGGGGGGGTTATTTATTTTACCTTATACACAAGTCTTTACCCTGGAAAGGAACTTCCTTAACATATTTCACAGGAAAGCAGTTTCAGTTTTGTTTTTGAACGTTTTATTTTGAGCCCTTAAAAGTGGCTTAATACCTCTGACCACGTTGTTGTGAGCAGTGACCTGGGGGTCAAAAATGCTTCCTGGGGCGATCCCCATGCTGTCCCCATGTCATTTGAGCACTGTCCCTATCGTTTTTGGCACTTGTTAGGCTTTTAAAAGACTGCCGGGGGTGCCGCCGCAAAAATGCTCGGATCTCCCATAGACTAACATTGGGCTCGTTGCTCGGGTCGAGCACCCGAGTATCACGGCGAGCTCGGCCCGAGCTTCGAGCACCCGAGCATTTTAGTGCTCGCTCAACACTAGTGGCCACACATAAGCACAGGTCTGCCAGATAGATACCTATGAATTATTATTTTGTGTATTTTTTCCTACAGACTTGTTCGAGCAAGTCATCAATGTAGACGTCAACTCCACATTTAATATATGATGTACGAGTCACTAATTGTCATGTGTGTCCCATCTGATGTCTGTGCACACAGTGAATATATTATACCACATACAGTACAATATACATAGGAGAATATATGACTGGTATATAGAGACTAGATGGTGGCCCGATTCTAACGCATCGGGTATTCTAGAATATGTATCCGGCCGACCGGGCGCAATCAGCAGAGCGGTGTTTAAATTTGGCGCCAAAATCGCTGATTGGTCGAGGCCGGCAACCGTGAACAATCAGCAAAGCGGTGTTAAAATTTGGCGGCTATATCGCAGATTGGTCACGGTCGGCGGTCGCGACTAATCAGCAGAGCGGGGTTTAAATTGGGCGCCAATAATGCTGATTGGTCGCGGCCAGCGAACGCAACCAATCAGCAGAGCGTGGTTTAAATTTGGCGCCAATAATGCTGATTGGTCGCGGCCAGCGAACGCGACCAATCAGCAGAGCGGTGTTTAAATTTTGCGCCAATAATGCTGATTATTCGCGACCAGTAACCGCGACCAATCAGCATAGCGGTGTTAAAATTTGGCGCCAATATCGCTGATTGTTTGCGGCCGGCCACCGGGACAAATCAGTAAAGCAGTGTTTAAATTTGGCGCCAATAATGCTGATTAGTCGCGGCCGGCAACCGCGACCAATCAGCAGATCGGTGTTAAAATTTGGCGCCAATATCGCTGCTTGGTCGCGGCCGGCCACCGCCACCAATCAGCGAAGCGGTGTTTAAATTTGGCGACAATATCGCTGATTAGTCGCAACCACCGGCCGTGACCAATCAGCAGAGCAGGGTTTAAATTTGGCGCCAATACTGCTGATTGGTCGCGGCCGGCAACCGTGACCAATCAGCAGAGCGTTGTTCAAATTTGCCGCCAATACTGCTGATTGGTCGCGGCTGGCAACCGCAACCAATCAGCAGAGCGTTGTTTAAATTTGGCGCCAAAATCGCTGATTGGTCGCGGGCAGCGTCCACGACCAATCAGCACAGCAGTGTTTAAATGTGGCGCCAAGATCGGTGATTGGTCGCGGCCGCTATTTAAATGTGGCGCCCAAATCGGTGATTGGTCGCGGGCAGCTGCCGCGACCAATCAGCACAGCGGTGTTTAACTTTTGCGGCAAGATCACTGATTGGTCGCGGCCGGAGAGCGCAACCAATCAGCGAATCGCTGCCTGTGCGGGTACTTCCGCTGCGAGAAGCCGGGAGATGAGCGACTGCTCGCAGCAGAAGTATCCCGACCCTCAGCGCCGCTCCCCGGTCCTCCCTTGACACCCTAGCCGCATGGATGTCAGCGCCGCTGCCTGTGTGGCTACTTCCGCTGCGAGCAGCTGGGAGATGAGCGATTGCTCGCAGCAGAAGTATCCCGACCCGCAGCGCCGCTCCCCAGTCCTCCCTTCCGCATGGAGGTTGAGGTCCTTCTGCTGCTACCGGCCGGGAGATGAGCGCCTCTCGCCGGTCATCTCCCGGCTGCATCTCCGTCCCGCTGATGAGCCGCTAACGGCCGCCATCTTTTTTCAGAAATCCTGCGGCGCTGATTGGCCGCTGCTGGACCAATGAGCGACGCAGGATTTCCAGGACAGACAGAAAGACAGACGGGATAAGACGATTATATATATAGATGAGCAACTTAATTTGCAGGACCCTGGTCCAGTGGTCAGATGAATATTCAGTGGCTGCTGGATAGGAGCCCTGAGAGCCTCCTACCTGACACCATTCTCTTTCTCATCCTTTGATTTGTAGCCACGCGCAGTGTCATGTATGTGTCACGCCAAAAAGATGACATCATGCAAGGACTATAATCAAAAAAGGAGTCAAAGATGCCGGAAGGTAGGCGGAGGCTCGCGGGGCTCCAGGCTGGTGGGCACAGACTACTGACGGGACTGTTTGACCAGTGTCCTGCGAATCAATTGACTCATCTGAACTGGAATACGATATATTATGACTACACACATCAGATATTACATACAGGATAGCATGTAACAATTATATACCACACTATGAGCACAGACATCAGATATTACACCAGTGACATATTATCCTCTGTATAACATTGGATGCCTGTATCAAAGTACATCACTTCCAGTATACAGCATAATATGTGATGGTATGCGATATACTGTGATACAAACATCAGATATTCATACCTCTCAACTTTTGAAGAACAGAAAGAGGCTATGTGCGGCGCATTTTGGCCACGCCCCTGACCACACCCCAATTCCCACCCATTTAGCATTAGCTTTCTCCCCCGGCAGGATGAGTTGTCAGAGGGGCACTGGCAGAGAGGGAGACGTCCGAGACTGCAGGGCTCAGACCCAAATCCAGGACTGTCCAGTGTAAACAGGACAGTTGGGACTAGAGATAAGCGGATGGATTCACGGCTCTCCAGTCCAGCGTCCAGATCAGTGTTACCTGGCGGCTGGACTGGAGGCGGCGAATCTCCTATTTTCCGGTGCAGTGCGGTGTCATCTGTGCGTCCTGCTCATCTCTCGTTGGGACCTGAGGATTATTTTTTGTTCCCTCATTCACAGTTGGAGCCGCCAGAACTTTCTCATCTTTATGTAGCTTCATTATACGACATCTGGCTTTTTTGTGGGGGCTCATACTGTATATTGGGGGCTATGCAAGGGCTCATACTGTAGGTAGGGGTGGTGTGTGCTAATACTGTATGTATGGGGATGTGTGGGGGCTCATACTGTATATAGGGGGATGTCAGCATACTTAAATCTGCTTAATATTAAGTGATAATATAAATATACAAAAAATATATAGTTAATATTAATATTGAGCAGATTTTATTTGAACCTATTGGTTCGGCCTCCACAACAGTCACGGTCGCTCATGTGGTCCCTTGGGAAAATTAATCTCCCACCACTGCTCTATTTTATATAGCGCTATGCTATACATCACACGGACATCATACACACTGCGGGCACAATCATCACACAGACATCATACACGCAGCGGGCACAATCATCACACAGACATCATACACACAGCGGGCACAATCATCACACGGACATTATACACACAGCGGGCACAATCATCACACAGACATCATACACGCAGCGGGCACAATCATCACACAGACATCATACACACAGCGGGCACAATCATCACACGGACATCATACACACTGTGGGCACAATCATCACACAGACATCATACACGCAGCGGGCACAATCATCACACGGACATCATACACACTGTGGGCACAATCATCACACAGACATCATACACACAGCGGGCACAATCATCACACGGACATCATACACACTGTGGGCACAGACATCACACAGACATCATACACGCAGCGGGCACAATCATCACACAGACATCATACACACTGTGGGCACAATCATCACACAGACATCATACACACAGCGGGCACAATCATCACACGGACATCATACACACTGTGGGCACAATCATCACACAGAGATCATACACGCAGCGGGCACAATCATCACACAGACATCATACACACAGCGGGCACAATCATCACACGGACATCATACACACAGTGGGCACAATCATCACACGGACATTATACACACCGTGGGCACAATCATCACACAGACATTATACACACAGCGGGCACAATCATCACACGGACATCATACACACAGCGGTCACAACCACCATCACACGGACATTATACACACCGTGGGCACAATCATCACACAGACATCATACACACAGCGGGCAAAATCATCACACGGACATCATACACACAGCGGGCACAATCATCACACGGACATTATACACACTGTGGGCACAATCATCACACAGACATTATACACACAGCGGGCACAATCATCACACGGACATCATACACACAGCGGTCACAACCACCATCACACAGACATTATACACACCGTGGGCACAATCATCACACAGACATCATACACAGCGGGCACAATCATCACACAGACATTATACACACAGCGGGCACAATCATCACACGGACATCATACACACAGCGGGCACAGACATCATACATACAGAGGGCACAATCATCACACGACATCATACACACAGCGGGCACAACCATCACACGGACATCATACACACAGCGGGCACAATCATCACACAGACATCATACATACAGAGGGCACAATCATCACACGACATCATACACACAGCGGGCACAACCATCACACGACATCATACACACAGCGGGCTCAATCATCACATGGACATCATACACACAGCGGGCGCAATCATCACACGGACATCATACACACAGCGGGCACAACCACCATCACACGGACATTATACACACAGCGGGCACAATCATCACACAGACATCATACACACAGCGGGCACAATCATCAAACAGACATCATACACAGTGGGCAGAATCATCACACAGACATTATACACACAGCGGGCACAATCATCACACGGACATCATACACACAGCGGGCACAATCATCACATGACATCATACACACAGCGGGCACAACCGTCACACGGACATCATACACACAGCGGGCACAATCATCACACAGACATCATACATACAGAGGGCACATTCATCACACGACATCATACACACAGCGGGCATAACCACCATGACACGGACATTATACACACAGTGGGCTCAATCATCACACAGACATCCTACATACAGCGGGCTCAATCATCAAACAGACATCATACACAGCGGGCACAATCATCACACAGACATTATACACACAGCGGGCACAATCATCACACGGACATCATACACACAGCGGTCACAACCACCATCACACGGACATTATACACACCGTGGGCACAATCATCACACAGACATCATACACAGCGGGCACAATCATCACACAGACATTATACACACAGCGGGCACAATCATCACACGGACATCATACACACAGCGGGCACAACCACCATCACACGGACATTATACACACAGTGGGCACAATCATCACACAGACATCATACACACAGCAGGCACAATCATCAAACAGACATCATACACAGCGGGCACAATCATCACACAGACATTATACACACAGCGGGCACAATCATCACACGGACATCATACACACAGCGGGCACAATCATCACACAGACATCATACATACAGAGGGCACAATCATCACACGACATCATACACACAGCGGGCACAACCATCACACGGACATCATACACACAGCGGGCACAATCATCACACAGACATCATACATACAGAGGGCACAATCATCACACGACATCATACACACAGCGGGCACAACCATCACACGACATCATGCACACAGCGGGCTCAATCATCACATGGACATCATACACACAGCGGGCGCAATCATCACACGGACATCATACACACAGCGGGCACAATCATCAAACAGACATCATACACAGCGGGCAGAATCATCACACAGACATTATACACACAGCGGGCACAATCATCACACATACATCATACACACAGTGGGCACAATCATCACACAGACATCAAATATACAGAGGGCACAATCATCACACGACATCATACACACAGCGGGCACAACCATCACACTGACATCATACACACAGCGGGCACAATCATCACACAGACATCATACATACAGAGGGCACAATCATCACACGACATCATACAGTGGGCACAACCATCACATGGACATCATACACACAGCGGGCACAACCATCATACGGACATCATACACACAGCGGGCACAACCATCACACGGACATCATACACACAGCGGGCACAACCATCACACAGACATCATACACACAGCGGGCACAACCATCACACAGACATCATACACACAGTGGGCACAATCATCAAACAGACATCATACACAGCGGGCAGAATCATCACACAGACATCATACATACAGCGGGCTCAATCATCACACAGACATCATACACACAGTGGGCACAATCATCACACGACATCATCCACATAGCTTCCTATATACAGTGTGAGCCTGCACATAGTCTCTCTATATACACAATATGAGCCCTCAAATAGCCTCCTATATACAGTATGATTCTCACATAACCTCTTATATACAGTGTAAGGCCGCACATAGCCACCTATATACAGTGTGAGCTCTCACATAGCCTCCTATATACAGTGTGAGCCCTCACATAGCCTCCTATATACAATAGGAGTCCTCACATAGCCCCCTATATGCAGGCACACATTCCATGCACATACGAAAAAAAAAAAAAAAAAAGAAGACATACTCCCCTCACTCTCGTTCCCCCACAGTCTGTTCTGGTCTCTGGTGCTCTGACTCTCCGCACAGCAGATGTGATGTAGTGATGTCGTCATGTTTGCTGTGTCAGTCGCACGAGCTGATCTGTGGAAGTAGGAACCGGTGGCTCCGTCTTCCACCAACGTATTCAGCACAGTCTGCATCCTGAGGATGCAGATACCAGTGATATCGGGATAGGGGAGAGTATGGTGTGGCCCGTGCGACACAGTTTTGCTTGCCAAATTTTCCCTTTTGGTGGCGATATTTTTTGGACAAAAAATTAGACACATAATGTTCTGGCTTCAATAGTTATTCGTGTTAAAGCTCACCTACAAAATAACACATATTCAGACAATCCTAATATACCGTCTGTATTTGCCATACTTATATCATCTTGAACCTGCTGTGAGCTGACTTCCAAATTAGGATATAGTTGGCAGCAAATATAGTTCCACAGTGCTTTCCGTCGACTCTGGTCCCCATAGCCATCATCTTTTCTGTCTCACAATTCTGGCCTTTGCTGAACCAGAACCAGCATCATTTCGACATCAATGGTATGAGCCATGTTGTTTGTTTCCATGGAGGCGTGTTTTTTTGATCACTTTATAACAACTCTTGTCCCAAAAGATGAGCTTCCTGGGCTGGGATAATGAACCACAGCAGTAGGGTGGTATCTATGGCCAGGACCAGCCATACCTACCAAACCCTCCGGACCATGGTGTATTTCAACCCTTTAGTCCACTTCCCTCACTTACCCTCTACGTCTCCACTCATGTTGCTGATCCCCCAAATTTTTCAACACCCAATCCTGGCCCTGATTCCAGTTCCACACCTTATTATAATTTGTAATGTTTATTTGTTTTATTTTGCATGTTTTGGCGCATGACAGAAATATCCCTTTTTCATTGTTTTTTTTAATAAATTCAGTTTGTTTTTTCCTATCTGCTTGTTTTATTCTTTGCCACCTTATAAAAAAGGTTAAATGTAATGTTCAAGGGTATATGATTTTCACAATAATCTTGGGTAAATTAAATTTATTATAAAGATTTTGAGAATGGGGGACTTCAGATACATAAGTAGGGCTATAGCAGTGATGACTTAGGATCTTATATTGTCTTTTCATATATAGTTTAGTCTACAACGTTTTGGCGTTGTTTTACATCCTTACAAATTTAGGTATTTATTTTGGAAAAAATGGGGTGGGGTCCATTTAATTTTCTTAACAAAAATACTCCTCCACACCTTGGGCTATGTTCACACTTAGCGTTTTTGATGCGTTTTTGCACTTTTGCATTGCTTTCAACCGTGACAAATGCATTCACCAGGAAATGTCATTTTAACATTTTACAACCTTATCTGGCCATGTGGTGGGTGAGATATCATCAGACACATCGTGTTTCATTTATGAAGGAGGGACTCTGAAAGTCACAAAGCCTATTTTATAGGGCGGTCTTTACTATTCTTAAAGGGTCAGCAGTCGGCCCTCACTATTCTTAGAGAGCCATCAGCCGGCTATGTTTTATTGTTCCCATTACTAAACAGTGGGTCTCCTATACTGTTATTGCATATGCAGTGAATGGCAGGGCTGCCCAAAAGTTGGACACACCCCAATACCCCTTTGAAGAGACTTAGAGGAGGGCCTCCTGAAAACAATGTTCCCATTATTAGGAAGTGGGTCTCCCATTGTGTTTGCCTATGCAGTAAATGTAAGGGTTGCCAAAAAATTGGGAGGCACTCAAATGCCCCTTGGAAGAGACATGGAGGAGGGCCTCATAAAAAATGTTCCCATTAGAAAGGAGCAGGTCTCCTATACTTGTAATGCCCATGCACTAAGTGTATGGGCTGACAAACATTTACCCCTGGGGGTATACATGAACATACTGTATAAAAAATTTTTTTACGGGCATCATAAACAGCCTTTAAAAAAATTATGTGGGTGTTGCATCACGGACCACGGTCACCCTGGTAATATGATGGTGGAGGATCAGGATGTGGAGAAGCAGGAGGACAAGAGCAAATAGCCAAAATAAGGAAGCGTATATCCATGTGTGGGTGTGAAGAGGTGCATGGGAATATACCTCCCAAAAAAAGACACTGGATTTGAGTTTATGTTACGCTGCTATCATTCAGTGGTGTTGAGAAGTCTGGCCCAATCCAGCGCTTGTTCATTTTTATAAGAGTCAGCCTGTCAGCATTTTCAGTTGACAGGCGGATGCGCTTATCAGTTATAATTCCACCAGCGGCACTAAAAACCCGCTCTGATAAAACACTAGCGGCAGGGCAGCCCAGGACTTCCAAGGCGTAGAGAACCAGTTCATTCCACGTATCCAGCTTGGATACCCAATAATTATAAGGCACAGAGGAATCACGGAGGACGTTGGTACGGTCAGGATCTTCCCAAACTTTGCACTCCTTGTGAGAGTACCCCGTGCCTCAGGGCCTGTGCGATGGGAGGGGCTGAGAAAATTCTCCCAGAACTTTGACGGTGTTTCCCTGCCTCTGCTGGATTGAAGTTGTGCCTCTCTTGCCTGTACTCCTTGGTTATCCAAAGACCTGTGACCTCTGCCCCCAGTACTTTCAGATGAGAATTTTTTTAATAGTTCCGCAACAAGGGCCTTCTGGTACTGCCCCATTTTTGTAGACCTGTCTTCCTCAGGAATAAGAGATATAAAGTTCACCTTATAGCGTGGGTCTAGAAGTGTCACCAACCAGTAATGACTGTCACCTAAAACTAACATAAACTCAGCCATGTGTGCCAGACTGCTAACAGGCAAGACCTCCGTGTCCTCACCAAGAGGATGACTGACCTTGCTCTCCTCTTCCTCCTCCTCTCTGTCCTCTGGCCATCCACGCTGAACAGATGGTATGACAGTTGTGCAGGTAGTACCGTCTATAGCGCATGAAACTAGCTCCTGTTCTTCCTCCTCCTCTTCCTCATTGTCACCCAATCCATGTTGGGATGAGATGAGGCTGGGCTGTATGTAATCACCCGTTATGGTTCCTTGCTCCATCTCATCGTGCTCCGCCTGCAATGCATCCTCTTTGATTGTGAGCAGAGAGCATTTCAGAAGACAGAGAAGCGGGCTGGTGACTCTAATTATGGCGTCATCGCCGCTCACCATCTTGGTGGAGTCCTCAAAGTTTTGGAGGATGGTACATATGTCTGACATCCATGTCCACTCCTGAGGTCTTATGTGTGGAGTCTGAACTGAATACCGATGGCCTTGTTAATGCTGGTACTCAACAACTGCCCTCTTCTGCTCACAAATCCTTCCCAACATCTGCAGTATAGAGTTCCAACGCGTGGGGACATCACATACCTGTCTGTGAGCCGGAAGCTGCAAACGCTGCTGAAACACGGCAAGGGCGGCGGAAGCTGTAGGTGACTTTCTAAAATGGGCACACAGGCGGCATACTTTAACAAGCAGATCTGGCAGCTCTGTGTAGGATTTGAGAAACCGCTGAACCATGTGGTTAAGCACATGGGCCAGGCATGGTACGTGTGTGAGCTCGCCTCGCCTCAGAGCCGCCACAAGGTTCTGGCCATTGTCACACACGACCATGCCTGGCTGTAGGTTCGGCGGTGTGAGCCACAGATCTGCCTGCTCTTTCAGAGCTGTCCACAACTCTTCAGCATTGTGCGGTCTGTCACCTAATCATATTAGCTTCAGCACAGCATGTTGCCACTTGGCCGAGACAGTGCTGCAGTGCTTCCAGCTTGTGACTGATGTGGTCATTTCGGAGATGGAGGCTGAAGAGGAGGAGGAGGATGAGGTGCAGGAGCTGTAGACTCTGGGGGCAACCTGATTGACCTAGGGCTTGCAATCCTTGGCGTCGGGAGGACGTGTTCCGTCCCAAGGTCTGACTGGGTCCCGGCTTCCACTATGTTAACCCAGTGTGCCGTCAGCGAGATGTACCATCCTTGCCCACAAGCACTTGTCCATGTGTCCGTGGTTAGGTGGACTTTCCATGTAACTACGTTGTTGAGGGCATGGCTAATGTTTTGGGACACCTGCTTGTGTAATGCGGGGACGGCACAACGGGAGAAATAGTGGCGTCCGAGGGATGGTCGCCGCCATCAGGTTGCGGAATGCTTCCATCTCCACGAGCCTAAAAGGCAACATATCGAGCGCAAGCAGTCGTGAAATGTGGGAATTTAGTAGTGTGGCCTGTGGGGCGTTGGCTGCGTATTTGCGCTTGCGTTCCAACGACTGGAGTATGGACAACTGAATACTGCGCTGGGACAAGGATGTGGACGTGCTTCTTGATGCTGCTAATCTTGACAGCGTGCAACGACAGGTGCAGGGCAGGAGGCAGGTGGCATCTTCGCATGCACCATGGACAGGGGATTGGCTTGCATGCACAACAGCGGAAGAAGCAATTGTGCCACCCGCAGACACTGTTCCTGGACCCTGGGGTTCGGCCCACAAAGTCGGGTGCTTTACTGCCATGTGCCTGATCATGCTGATGGTGGTCAGGCTTCTAGTTTTGCCACCCTTACTGATGCTGGCCTGGCAGGTGGTGCAAAATGGCCTTTTTGGGGTTATCAGCAGAGTCTTTAAAAAACAACCAGACTCGGGAAGATCTAACAGTTGTACTGACAACTTCCTTCGTGTTGGTGTTACGGGGAACGGTTGCCTACCATTTGTCTGTGGCCACTACGCTGCTTCTTCCTGCCTGTTGGGGTGCTCTACCTCCCCCCCCCCTGTGTGCTGCTGTCCTCACTCTGCATGTTCTCCTGACAGGTTGGGTCAGTTACTATATCATCCACCACCTCGTCTTCCACTTCCACACCCTGGTCCTCCTCCTGACTTTCTGGCAATTGTGTCTCATCATTGTTCACCTCTTGTGACACTTTCCCATCGTCACCTTCGTGTGACCGTGGCTGCTCAAATATTTGGTCATCGCTACATGCGATCTCCTCTTCCCCCTCTTCAAGTGGACCGGGTGAGAGGCCGAATCTATAAATGGCAAAGTGAACAGCTATTCAGAGTGTCCAAGTGTGGGATCAGTTGTCTCCAGGCACTTGGAATGGTGGGAGGAAGGAGGATCAGGGTGAGGAATATGCTGTCCATACTCATGGCTACTGAGACTTAACGGTGTTGTGTGGAAGGTGGTGGTGGTGGTGGCTGAGTGACTGGAAGCATTATCCGCTATCCAACCAACAACCTTTTGACACTGCTCTGAGTTCATTAGTGGTGTGCTGCGGTCCCCTAGGAATTGGGACAGGAAGGTCGGGTGAGAAGATGTGGGTGTTTGTTGTGGCACAATTTTAGCTTGCCCACGGCCTCGGCCTCTGCATGCACCATCACCATCAACATCACATCCAGTTCCCCGTCCCTTGCCAAGCTCCTTGCCCATTTTAAATGGAGGACAATATCTTCCACGCTCACTACAAATGGCTGAATTTGGAGCGAAGTTATATGTAATCCGTGTGATGGAGAAACCACAGTTTTAAATACCTGGCCTTTAGGTAACTATTTTGAACAGCAAACCGGTGTTGAAAACTTTGCTGACACACTGAAAAAAAATTAGAATGGAGGCCAGAAATGGCAGAATTTTCAGAAAACGTATATGTGATCCGTGTGACAGACAAACCACAGTTTTAAATACCTGGCCTGTAGGTAACTATTTTGAACAGCAAACCGGTGTCAAAAACTTTGCTGACACACTGAAAAAAAATTTGAATGGAGGCCAAAAATGGCAGTATTTTCAGCGCAATTATATGTGATCCGTGTGATGGACAAACCACAGTTTTAAATAGCTGGATTTTTAGCGCTGTAATATGGAAAGGACCTGGCTGAATTCTGCAGTGCCAACAAGCAAATGGTGTGTTCTTTGGATTGCTTTTTAAGCAAATAATGAGGATTAAGATCCAAAAAAAATTATTTCTGGCCCCTGAGACCTAGGCCTTTGTCTAGAAATGTCTAACAGCAGCAGAACATGCTCTTGGACAAACGGTGGATACCGCGTCCTGCGTCCTTTAAAATACAGCATACAACTTCCTACCGGGCTACTGCCTCTGGTTATTTATTTTCTTCTACGGCTTACGGCACCGACCAGGCCATTACCTTTAAGTACCTACCGCAAGCAACGGTTTACAAATTTCTACAGACAGTGGCCCAAATGCATCACGCCTTTAATAAATCCGTACACCGATGAAGGTCTATTGTGACCGAAACGTCTGTTTATTTGTTATTTACTACATTACTCTATTAAAAATCACTAAAAGAACCCATGAGTCTTCTGAGTGCCAGGTTGTTTTTCTGTAACAGCAGCAGAAGGCAGAACTGGAATGGAGCCTCTTGTGCTATATGCACTGCAGTCTGCTATATACACTGCCTGCCTGATATCTCTGCAGATGGATTAGTCCTCAGAAGGTCTGTTGGTTGAGATGTGTAATGTACTTGTTTTCTCCCTACACTACCTAATACACAACCAAATCTCTCCCTAGCTCATCAGCACCTGCCTACACTGCCTGATTGCAGAGTAGACTGTCGAGCACCGCGGCGCCAGGTCTTATATAGACCCGATGACGCTGTGCAGCCAGCCAATCACTGTAATGCCATAACCAACATGGCTGTGGCATTACAGTGAGTGGCAGGCAATCCCTACCTGTTGATTGGCGCTTTAAAGAGCATCTGCCCGAGCATCTCGCAAGTACTCGGCGAGCTCCGAGCATCTCGAGTACTGAGATGCTCGAGTGAGTACCGAGTACTTGCAAGTATGCTCGCTCATCACTAAATAACAGTAATTTTTAACCAGGGGTGCCTAAAGTTTTACATGTCACTGTAAGAGACGCACATCGCTATTTACATTACTCATAAAACCGCATGGCACTGTACACATAACATGATGGTTGCCTTCAAGGGTAGAAATGCAGCAGAACAGTCCATCACTCTTATATTCCCTCTTTGGACATGGTCATCCTTGACCATTCTGGAACCTGGAAGACCACACACAGCTTTTACAGTAGGGGCCCTGGAAAATGCACACTGCAGCCGCAGCACTCACTGCAACGGTCAGGCCTGAGGCTGTGGTACTGCCCGTGGAGGAGTCATTGCTGGATATGGTCTTCCCACTGAGGGCTGAAATATTGGATGTGACATTTGGTCAATGACTTCACCACCTCCTGTGTGCTCGAGTTGGGCCCTCACCCATTTCTCCCACTCCTTCTTTCCCTCAATGACCTTCACCACCCATCTGGCCTTAGCGGCGTCCAGGGCTGGTGTCTCTTCCATTTACTCCGTGGCCAGGGGATGAGGGCTGTTTCCCAGGCTGATACCTCTCCAGGATGCTTAGGTGTACTCACGGCCAGGGCTGCCACCATAACTTTCAGTCGCACTGCCTAGTCACAGGACCTCAGCCACGCTGACACTGCTGCCTCCGCCTTGGAATCGGGTTCCGGTTTTGGGACCTGCGGGCGATCCTTTGTCTTGAGATCAGGCATTGGATTCTAGGCCTTCCCCGGACCTTGGTTGGTGCCTCTACTGATGTCAGTCCACCTGGCTGTACCTCTTGCTCCAGCTGAGTCATCTTTCTTTTCCACTCGACCTTTCCTATGCCCACTGCGGAGCACAATGCCGTAGCACTGACCATCGCTTTCCATAGGTAAGCCGTAGCACTACATCTTCTCTTGCCGCTTCACCTCCTCACCACCAATGGTCCCACCCCACTCTGCTGTGGGTGTGCTCTTACGTTGCTCTGCCCATTCTTGGGGGAGGCCGCTTCTGGCTCACCTGCGCGTTTCCTGGGAGTCTCTACCCGTTCTCCCTTGGCTCGCTGCTATGGGCATGATTTATTTTTCTTCCACCGTGCCCATTGGGGGCGGGCATCACTCACTAGAGGCCATCCTCTCAAAACAAGCCATTTCCCAGGCTTTTTCACTTCTCTTACACACACGATGGGAAGGGTCCGTCTCACCCTTTCGCTCCACTCACCGACATCTTGCAGTCTCTATCCATTAACTATATCCTATCCTAAAGACTAAAGCTTTTATCCTTATCTTATGCCCTGTACTGTTGCTAAGCCACTTAACTATATGAACAGTTCTTATACGCTGTTATAAGTTTTGTCCTAATAGTGTATATATGAGTACTTATATATCAGTTTATCATAGTGTAAAGCGTTAGATGTTTTGCACTCCTAATTAGATGTAGTGCACAGAAGGAATATCAATAAGATCCAGTAAGAAAACCTTTGACACTATAGATATGACACTTGAGATGCAGAGTAAATTCACTAGTACATTTACTCACAACCGACATATAGCTTATCCTATACTTCTCTTTTTTTAAATCTTTAGATATTATTAATAAAGTGTTTAATTGAAAATATAATGAATAAGGTTAATGTCAGATGAAACACATTGATCAAATGATATGTAAAATGACTAAAAACGGAGTGGTAATGGTGGACATTAGGTCCTGCTCTCTCATGAGCAGCATAGCTGAGCTCAACATGTCTTCCTGACACTGGTGGACTAAACATGCACAGATACCGTATTATGGAGATCTCCCCTCCTTTATCACTGGCACCAGGAATTTTATGTGAAAATAACTGGAGGTGGCTATGACCACTACACATGTATCCTTACAAGGTTGGTTTTATCTCGTCACATCTTGCATTCAGTGACACACTCCTTCCTGCTTTATTGCTGATGTTTAGGAGTACAGGGGCAACTTGCATAGTGACATGCTTCTGTACATGACACGGATGAGATGGTGTTTTGTTCCTACAGATGGCTGTGATCTCGTACTATAGTGATGGAATACATCAGCCGCCCATCAGATGACAGCTGCAGTGATGCAGAATGAGAGGATAGCACTTATGTTATCAGGCATCAGCCACAACATGTGAGAACCGCTCATATGTTTAAAGGGAACAGACAAGTCCACCATGTACGAGGGTGTGTCTTCAATAACCAATCACAGACCCCTCGTCGCAGGCAGTAGTAAAGGGCGCAATGTCCCGCATAGCAGCATTGGTGGTGCCAGACTGCTGTCATTCAGGTGATGCACACTGAAGCCCTGATTCCTGATCTACAAGCTGCAGGGATATAGCAGAGCACATCCCATTCATAGCATGATGCGATCTGCTGATGAACAATAGAAGACAGCTACAGCACATCTAGCATCTCTGCTCAGCCGCGGGGGTGAGCTCCTGTGTTCTCTCCCTTCTTTAGTATTGGTTCAGTACCACAGTGGTGGGCAGCTCTCCTCTGGGCACTACAGTCCTAGATTCAGCACCACAACGGTGGGCAGCTCTGATCTGGGCAGTACTGTCTAGATTCAGCACCACAGAAGTGGACAGCTTTTATATGGGAAGAACTGTCTAGATTCAGCACCACAGCAATGGACGGCTTGTCACCAGGACATTATAGTAGCATTTTCGTTCAACAGCACAACGTTGGAGGGCAGTGCCATCCAGATTCAGCACCACGCTCGTGGCCAGCTCTGGTGCTTCTGGATACAACAGTTTCAGCACTTCTGCCTAGGACAGCTCCAGCATCTTCACCTCTACCTTGAAGAACCTGTCCTTCTCCTCTCCCCCCTCTCTGATATCATCAATTATAAACCAATGCACTGGTTATTGGCCCAATAATAAGTCAGGGACCGAATCCAAGTACACAGCAGGATTGGAGAAGGATATTTGTATTGGTGGGAAATGGCTCTTAAGCCTGTCCTTTCCTTCTGTGCACTTATCGGAGTGATATGTTTTGTTCATGGATTTCCTAAACCAGAAAGTAGACAAGGTAAATCTACTTTTAAATATGCAATTATTGCTATCATTTAGCATCGCTTACATAGTGTTTATGGGCCAGATGTTCAATAGTAACTATGAACCAGATCCTGTGTGCTAAAATGTGTATTGCCCTCTAGAAAGAGGTAAGACAGAATGTATGGGGAGAATGCAGCTGACATGTTCTCTGTAATCCAACTAAATCCATGTTCACGAATCAACTCTTAAAGGAATAAAGCACTTTTTCTGTAGAAAGCAGTCTTAGAAACGTGTATTTGTGTATTTAGAATCCTTCTTCTATAATTTATATTCAGTAATTATTTCAGAATTTATGCATATTTAATTTACATATATGAACTCGGTGATGAGTTAATTGAATTTTTTTTGCCTCTTTATCCCTTCTAGACAAGGCTCTGCATAACAGAGAATTAAGTGTAGAGAGACCACTGGAAGAACAGGCAAGTTTCCAGACTTTTGCATGGTTTACTGCATTTTGTGCAGAGAATTTATACAAAACATTTCCAAACAGATGTATTGTTTATTAATAATATCATATATATAACGTATACTGTAACTGTTAGCCAAATTACCATAATTATTATACAACCTAGATTGTTTCTAAAACAGATGCACTAATATGTCATGCAACAGATGTACAGACTAGACCAGTGTCGGACTGGGGTGCCAAGGGCCCACCAGTAACCAACTCCAGGGCCCCACTTTTCAGCTACATGCAAATGTGACATTATCCTCAATCACAAATTTATATAACAATGAACTGGTAGATTGTTACATGAATAAGATGCTGCCTTTGTCTGTACATAGTGATTCATGTATATAGTGCCAAGTACAGCTCATATAAGAGGGTGGTGGCTCACTCCTGCACAGGGGCCCACCGGAGGATTCTCCTGTTCTCCTGTGGGCCAGTCCAAGCCTGGACTAGACTACTATTGCCCTACTGTCGGATACAACAATATTCTTGGAAACAAACATTTGCATTTAGGAGCATATATACTTTGGGTAGTGGGATCTATTATAATTTGGCAGTGCGTCAGCTCCATGCAGCTGTGTTGTGGAGGATGGAGCTATGAACTCTGGAGACTGTGCTAATGTTTGTCTGTTTTTCATTATTTCTCCTTAGATTGCTGAAGCGGATACAGTAAGCAGAGGAGCAAGTAAAGGTAAAATATATTAACTACAGCCATTCATTGCTACTAAAAGTGAGCAGCAACAGTAAGAGCTACAGTTTTTCCTGTTTTTCCATCCTGTAGATAAAGTAAAAAATGATTCCTTGTGGATGACTTAAGCTTCTTGATGTCAGTAGCGGAGAAAGAAAAAAATGTCAAAAGAAGAGGTGGGATAAAGACCACAGGCAGTGACCACAAGACCCCAATGGATGAGGCAGACTCAACAAAAAGCTTAAAGCCAGTGGAGTATTGTGATTCCACTAAAAGTGGATTGAATGATAAATATGAAGGTATTTGATAATCATCACAGCCATGTCATATTATTTCCAGTGATAAAATACTCTTCCAAACGTTATATATTGCTGTACATCTTTTGAATTTGGTTTAGGACTTCAATTTCTCAAAAAACAGACATCACAACATAAAAGTAGAACGCTTGACAGGCCGCAGATCACAACATAACTGGGTGGCCAGACATATAGCATATACATCTCATGACAGAGCATCACAAAATCATGTTTTGTTTTCGTTTTTTTATTAAAAGATGGTAACCTTGCTCAACACTGTAGTTGATGATTAATCCATCTACTTCATTAGTGGAATCAGGTATCATGTACAGGAGAAAGCCAACAAAAATTATCTTCTCATAGGACGCAGATGGGACGACAACATTAGTGCGGGCTGTGATTCAGAATGGTATTGATTTTATGAATAAAGTGGCTCTAAGTAATGATTAATCCACTTTATCTGCTCTGATATTTCAGTTACTGGAAATCTCATCATTCGTGAGACTAGCCATGTGTTTAGAGTGTTCCAGTGATAAAAGAAATCTCTCAGTGATGCTCGAAGGGTTTATTGCACTAAACAATTGGAAACTGATCAAGCTCTTTTTTTAATAATACTGATATTATGTAGTAATAATAAAAATTAAAGGAGTTGTCCACTACTTTTTATTATCCCCTCAATGTATCCCCCCAGGGCCCATAAGGGTTTCTGTAAATACCTTCTGTTGCAGTTACTGCCTGTGAGTGGCGCTATCACTGGCCGCTCACAGGCATCATGTGACCCCCGGCTGCAGCCGGCGCTGACATCCGCTGATGTCACGTCATGGTTCCGGATGTAGCCGGGGGTGACTTACTTCTGCGTTCCACGGTGGATGCTGGGTGTGACACGCGGGGAAACCTCGCCCACAACCCAGCATCCACCACGGGGACCGCATCACTGATGTCACGCCTCAGTTGACGTGACATCAGTGGTGGGTCACGTGATGCCTGTGAGCGGCAGTAACTGCAACAGAAGGTAATTACAAAGACACTTATGGGACCCGGGAGAATACATTGGGGGTATAATAAAAAGTTGTGGCCATCTTCTTTAAACTACCATATCAAAAAAAAAAGTCACCACCATAGTCAAAGACTAAATACAGTAGCGGTACACATAAAATATATGATCACTTATGGGTGGATTTCCCCTTAAGGATTCATTCCTGTAAATTAAATATAATGCATGTCTGTTTTGCGCTTTTTTTGTTCTTTGAACCCAATTCATTATTCTATTTTGCCTTTTTTGTAGTGTATTATATACTGTATGTGCTCGCTTGCTTGTTTTTTTCTACTTTGTGGGCCGAGTTTGGCAATTACAGATGTAAAAGTCACAAAATTTGGCACAACTCAACTCCAGTCCCTCCTGGTGTATTTTTGTTGCATTTTTTAAGTCATGTTGCTGAACGTGTGACTTTTGGCATCAAAAAGTATTAAAAACAGTTCAAAAAGATAATTTTTAACTCATCAAATGCCAAATTCATGAATCCTGTGCGGCATTTTGAACAATTTAGCAACAATAACGAGTACTAATATCACAAAACAAAAAAGGAAAGTGGCAACAAAAGCAGCAAATGATGAATTTGGGACCAAAGTTTCATAGACATGTACTTTTTAACCCCTTCACTCCCGGGCCTTTTCCCATTTTTGTGCTTTCAATTTTTGCTCTCCTTCTTCCCAGTACTATACCATTTTTATTTTTTGGTAAATATGGCCGTGTGAGGGCTTATTGTTTGCGGGACAAGTTGTAGTTTTGAACGACACCATTGGTTTTACCATATCGTGTACTGGAAAACGGGAAATAATTCCAAGTGCGGTGAAATTGCAACAAGAGTGCAATTCCACAGTTGTTTTTTTGTTGTTGTTTTTAACCATGTTCACTAAATGCTAAAACTGAACTGCCATTATGATTCTCCAGGTCATTACGAGTTTGTAGATATCAAACATGTATAGGTTCTTTTTTTATTTAAGTGGTGAAAAAAAAATCCAGAGTATGTTAAAAAAAAATGGCTCGTCACATTGCCTAAGCCTGGAAAGACCCCTGATTCTCCAGGTAATTTTAGACCAATAGCACTTTTGAATAGTGATGTAAAGATCTTTACCAAGCTCTTGGCTGTTAGACTAAATCGTGTCGTTCCTTCCCTGATATCCTCGGATCAAGTATGTTTTGTAGCTGGTAGGGAAGCTAAAGATGGTACCAGGAGGATGTTGGATCTGATTAAAGTGGCAGAGTTGAGCGGCCTCCCCAGTGCACTCCTGTCGCTAGATGCTGAGAAAGCGTTTGATAGGGTGCACTAGGGATACCTTAAAAGTGTTTTGCTTAAATTTGGACTAAAAGGACCTATTCTGTCTGCGATTAACGCATTGTACTCCACTCCTTCCGCTAAGATTTTGACGTCTGGTTTCCTCTCTGAATCCTTCCCCATAACAAACGGGACACGGCAGGGCTGCCCCTTATCTCCAGTCATATTTGCTTTATGTATGGAGCCCTTGGCTGAAAAGATTAGAAATAACTCAGAGATTTTCTGACATCTCGGTGGGGGGGTCCTCCCACAAAATCGGTCTATATGCAGACGATGTGGTTATCCCGTGCACTGATCTGGACTGGTCCTTCTCTGCCATTATGTCCGATCTCAAAACGTTTACAAACATCTCGTATTGTAAACTGAATGCAGCTAAGACAGTTGTCCTGCCGATTCTTGTTCCGTTGTCACTTAGGCAAAGACTGGAAGGGGCATACCCTTTTCAGTGGGCGCAGGAAGGAATGATGTATTTGGGTATCACCTTAACCCTTTCAAAACAATTGGTGGAAGTAAATTTTACTAGACTGATAAATACGGTGCGGGAGGAACTGGCGCTATTACAAAACGTTGTTGCATCGTGGATAGCCAGGATAAATATTTTTAAAATAAAGGTCCTTCCAAAAATTTTATACTATTTACCAATTAAAATCCATTCTAAAATCATAAATACCCTTCAAAGACTGGCTAATAATTACGTTTGGGACAATAGGAGACCGAGGGTGTCTAGTAGACTTCTGTATTATCCATATGACATGGGAGGGATGGGCATGCCCAATCACATAGCCTACTATAGAGCGGCCGTCTTGACGGGAATCAGGGACTGGTGGAACATGGACAGCGGCCACAAATGGTTGCAAATAGAGTCCTTACTTGCCCGAAACCATTCTACCAGATTGATATTGGAGATAGAAGTAGTTAAGCGAAGCACTATGGTCGCCGAGTTACCAACATCGGAGGCTACTATGCATTGTTGGAGGAATTTGGCACCCAAACTGCTGTTACTCCCCAGGACTGAGATCTCTTTACGAGCTCTAGAATATCATATTCCATATATTAACCTTCAACGTTGGGTGACAGCTGGAGTTCAATCGGTAGCAGACCTGTTGGAGGACAATGTAATAATTCCTTTTGATAAACTAGTTATGAGATTCCCGGACCTACGGCCCTTGTTTTACCAGTATTTGCAAATAAGGCATTTACTCCACTCTACACAGACATCCCCCTTTTTTATTCTACCTAAGGATAAAAAAGCTATGGGTTACTTTCTCCACTCTAAGACCGGTTCTAAGGGGGTTTCTATACTTTATAGGGCTCTAAACAACCCAGATCTGGACGATAAATTGACGTATATGACTCGTTGGGAACGGGATCTAAGAATTTCGACGGACCCTCAGGACTGGCGGGATGGTTTGGATGAGGTCCAGCGAGTTTCGTCGTGTTTAAACCACCTAGAGCAGCTTAAAAAGACGCACATGAGATGGTACTACTACCCGGCACAGATGGTACACTTCGGGTCAGAATCATCATCTTTATGTTGGAGAGGATGCAATGGGGAAGGCTCGTTGGGCCACATGTGGTGGTTTTGTCCAAAACTTCAATCACTATGGGGGGCATTGGATAGTTTGATATGGGATGTACTGGGGACTCACCTAGAGATAACACCTAGTATGGGAATACTTCATATAGGATTAATGGATGTCCCCTGGGAAATTAGAGGAATTTTGTAACATATTCTGATCTCAGTTAGATCAGCTATCGCGGCTAAATGGAAAGGAGTGGGCATCCCTACGGTGGGGGAGATAGTGACCAGACTGAACACGAACTGTCAATATGAAAGGGCTCTGGCTCACACACTCAAGGCAAAGAAGAAAACTGATAAAATATGGGAACCTTGGTTAAACAGCCCATTGTCTATACATGGGGAACGTTGAGGAAGTGGGATATTTTGTATGCCGTTCTGAGTTTGGGTGACGCGCGGGACGATTCTGGGCCCCTCTCCCTACCTTGCACCTCCGATCTTGCAATAGTGTAAATATGAGCTATGCGACATTCACAGCACTTACGGATATAAATTATTTCTCACAACCATTTAATATATGGGGAAATTAATGTAATTAATCCATTCTTTTTTCTTTTGTTTTCTTTTATGAATATGTATTTTCCTTTTATTTTATCTCTATACTGTTCACTTTGTACATTTTGTAAGCCCAGAGGTTGGGATACAGTTTTGGGCATCTGTTGGCCCTATAGATTGTATGTTCTGATTTTTGTGCAAAATTCAATAAACACATTGTTTAAAAAAAATGGCACAATTTTCTGAGACCCGTAGCGTCTCCATTTTTCGGGATCTGGGGCCAGGTGAGGGCTTATTTTTTGCGCACCGAGCTGACGTTTTTACTGATACCATTTTGGGGTAGATAACATGTTTTGATCGCCCAGCATTGTATTTTTATTGCAATGTTACAGCGACCAAAAAACTTAATTCTGGTGTTTTGATTTTTCTTCTCATTACGCCATTTCCCAATCAGATTAATTGTTTTTTATATTGATAGATCGGGCGATTCTGAACGCGGCTATACTAAATGTGGTTATTTGATTTTTTTTATTGTTTTATTTTGAATGGGGCGAAAGGGGGTAATTTAAACTTTTATATTTTTTTTTATTTTTTTAAACTTTTTAAAAACATTTTTTACTGCCTTCTATAGTCTCCATGGGAGACTAGAAGCTATGACGTTCTGATTGCTTGTTCTGATTGCATCAGATCGCCTGTGTGTAGCAGAAATGCTCACTGGCTATGAGCGCTGACTCCTGGGCAGCGCTCATAGCATCCTGGCAATGACTACAGCAGGAGTCTCCTGCAGACCCTGGGTTGTCATGCCAACCCATCGGCGACCCGCGATCATGTGATACGGACGCTAATGGGTGGGACCAGTGACGTCCTTCCGCCGCGGCCATGTTAAATGCCACTGTCAGGGATTAACAGCTGCATTTAACATGGTAACAGCCTGGGTGGATGGCGATTCCACCCGTGGCTGCTAGGGGCACATGACAGCTGATCAGTTCAGCTGTCATTTCCCCGGAAAGGTGCGGGCTCAGTTCCGGAGCCCGCGCCAAAGGGAAAGACACGCCATGTGCCGTACATGTATGGCACATGTCGTTAAGAGGTTAAATAAGATTAATTTTAGTTGGAAAGATAGAATAAGCTAATGAAACTTCTCTTATTATAAATCATACTGTAGATTAATTTCTTTTCATGGCTATCCCTAATAACCAATTTAATAGCACATAGATTTTTCTCTATTTAGGTTACTATTTTATGAATGGAAATGAATGCCTGATTGAGTCAATGGGGGCTTTAAGTTTAAGCACTCAGCATCAATGAAGGAGACATTAAGTGCAGCTCTCCAGAAATGACATCCAGTTAGATGGAACTCCTCTCACCGCAGAAGATATTGTTCTGAAGATTGCTATGAGAATATACTGTAAGAAGAGAATGACAAAGGAGTCTTTGACAAGATTGTTTCCAAGCTTCTAAACCTTGGTTTGGTAAGTGAAGATTTTCCATACTTACAGATTATCAATTAACCAGTTATTCCCTGGAGGAAATATTGGAACATTTCTTTGTAATTTATTCAGGGGTCACCCAAATTCATTTTATCTTGGTCAGGGATGTTTGGCTTGGAGGCAGTAACCAATTTTGGCCTTGTGTTTGATGATGTAAAGTTTGCATGCGGCTGCTCAGCTATTAAAACTCATTTCATTAAGCTCCTGATGCACAATTTTTGTTCTGACATTAAAGGGAACCAGTCATCAAGTTTTCCCAATATAAATTATGGCCTGCACCTTTAAGCCCTCTTTTACAGCATTCTAGTATGCTGTAAGTATGTCTCCAATCCCCTATGCAAGGCACAAAACAGACCTTTTATTATACTTAGACAGCTCGATCCAGTTTAATGGGTGTCACTGGTCTTGATCCGGTGCCTCCTCTCTTCCTTCAGTCTCCGTCCTAACTGCTTCATGTGGATGACGTGTCCTATGTCATCCACACAGTGTCATCCATCGCGCTCCTGCACAGGCGCCCTTCTCTCTTCCTTGCCGAGGGAAGAGCAAAGCACTGTAGTGCGCATATGCCGGCTTTACCTAGAGGTTATCTGTGCTCTTTGGCCTTTTCCAGTGCATGTGCACTACAGTACTTTGCTCTGCACTCGACAGGGCAGAGAGACGTGCACCTACGCTGGAGCACAGTGGGGGACACCATGTGGATGAAGTAGGACACGTCATCCTTATGAAGCAGGGAAGGAAGACTGTGATTGTAAGAGAGGATGACGTGTCCTATGTCATCCACACAGTGTCATCCATCGCGCTCCTGCACAGGCGCCCTTCTCTCTTCCTTGCCGAGGGAAGAGCAAAGCACTGTAGTGCGCATATGCCGGCTTTACCTAGAGGTTATCTGTGCTCTTTGGCCTTTTCCAGTGCATGTGCACTACAGTACTTTGCTCTGCACTCGACAGGGCAGAGAGACGTGCACCTACGCTGGAGCACAGTGGGGGACACCATGTGGATGAAGTAGGACACGTCATCCTTATGAAGCAGGGAAGGAAGACTGTGATTGTAAGAGAGGAGACGTCGGATCAAGACCAGAGATGCCCATCGGTCCGGACCTGTGAGCATAATAAAAGGACTTAAATAAATAAATAAATAAATAAAAAGCATAGAATATCTAATGGGGCGATTAATTATTTGCGATTTTTTTGAAAAGGCACTTTCTTTTTTTGGCTTGTGGTATTAGTTGCATTGAAATGGAGAATGTGATTCATTAATTTGGTGCAAAGTTAAAAATAGGCTTTGTTGCTGTCTTGAGCTGTATTTACGACTTTCGGCACCAAAAGTTGCAAAGATTGCACCAAACTGAAGTGAAGATGCACCTAATTTTTCAACTTTTTAAAAAGTCGCAATTGATGAATCAGGCTAAAACATCTGGAATTGCTAGACTCTAGCTACAAAAACAAAACAAAACAGGTGAGCACATATAAAATGAGATCAAAGAAAAAAAAAGGCACAAAACTAGAACAAAAAACAGGCAGACAGGCATTGATGAATTGTGGGCTATGTCTGGCAGAAGTAAGACTGACCTTATTTTAATAGCATTTAACACAGCAGTGTACCAATCCATTAATTTCCAAATGTGATTATGCCTGTGTACATTAGATGAGATTTACAGTACAGACCAAAAGTTTGGACACACCTTCTCATTTAAAGATTTTTCTGTATTTTCATGAATTTGAAAATTGTACATTCTCACTGAAGGCATCAAAACTATGAATTAACACATGTGGAATTATATACTCAACAAAAAAGTGTGAAACAACTGAAAATATGTCTTATATTCTAGGTTCTTCAAAGTAGCCACCTTTTGCTTTGATGACTGCTTTGCACACTCTTGGCATTCTCTTGATGAGCTTCAAGAAATGGTCTTCCAACAATCTTGAAGGGGTTCCCAGAGATGCTTAGCACTTGTTGGCCCTTTTGACTTCACTCTGCGGTCCAGCTCACCCCAAACCATCTTGATTGGGTTCAGGTCTGGTGACTGTGGAGGCCAGGTCATCTGGTGTAGCACCCCATCACTCTCCCTGGTCAAATAGCCCTTACACTGCCTAGAGGTGTGTTTGGGGTTATTGTCCTGTTGAAAAATAAATGATGGTCCAACTAAACGCAAACCGGATGGAATAGCATGCCGCTGCAAGATGCTGTGGTAGCCATGCTGGTTCAGTATGCCTTCAATTTTGAATAAATCCCCAACAGTGTCACCAGCAAAGCACCCCCACACCATCACACCTCCTCCTCCATGCTTGACGGTGGGAACCAGGCATGTAGAGTCCATCCGTTCACCTTTTCTGCGTCGCACAAAGACACGGTGGTTGGATCCAAAGATCTCAAATTTGGACTCATCAGACCAAAGCACAGATTTTCACTGGTCTAATGTCCATTCCTTGTGTTTTTTTAGCCCAAACTAGTCTCTTCAAAAGTTTGGACACACCTTCTCATTTAAAGATTTTTCTGTATTTTCATGACTATGAAAATTGTACATTCACACTGAAGGCATCAAAACTATGAATTAACACATGTGAAATTATATACTTAACAAAAAAGTGTGAAACAACTGAATATATGTCTGATATTGCTTTGATGACTGCTTTGCACACTCTTGGCATTCTCTTGATGAGCTCCAAGAGGTAGTCACCGATAATGGTTTTCACTTCACAGGTGTGCCCTGTCAGGTTTAACAAGTGGGATTTCTTGCCTTATAAATGGGGTTGGGACCATCAGTTGTGTTGTGCAGAAGTCAGGTGGATACACAGCTGATAGTCCTACTGAATAGACTGTTAGAACTTGTATTTTGGCAAGAAAAAACAGCTAAGTTAAGAAAAACGAGTGGCCATCATTACTTTAAGAAATGAAGGACAGTCAGTCCGAAAAATTGGGAAAACTTTGAAAGTGTCCCCAAGTGCAGTTGCAAAAACCATCAAGTGCTACAAAGAAACTGGCTCACATGAAGACCGCCCCAGGAAAGGAAGACCAAGAGTCACCTCTGCCTCTGATAAGTTTATCCGAGTCACCAGCCTCAGAAATCGCAGGCTGACAGCAGCTCAGATTAGAGACCAGGTCAATGCCACACAGAGTTCTAGCAGCAGACACATCTCTACAACAACTGTTAAGAGGAGACTTTGTGCAGCAGGCCTTCATGGTAAAATAGCTGCTAGGAAACCACTGTTAAGGACAGGCAACAAGCAGAAGAGACTTGTTTGGGCTAAAGAACACAAGGAATGGACATTAGACCAGTGGAAATCTGTGCTTTGGTCTGATGAGTCCAAATTTGAGATCTTTGGTTCCAACCACCGTGTCTTTGTGCGATGCTGAAAAGGTGAACGGATGGACTCTACATGCCTGGTTCCCACCGTGAAGCATGGAGGAGGAGGTTTGATGGTGTGGGGGTGCTTTACTGGTGACACTGTTGGGGATTTATTCAAAATTGAAGGCATACTGAACCAGCATGGCTACCACAGCATCTTGCAGCGGCATGCTATTCCATCCGGTTTGCGTTTCGTTGGACCATCATTTATTTTTCAACATGACAATGACCCCAAACACAACTCCAGGCTGTGTAAGGGCTATTTGACCAAGATGGAGAGTGATGGGGTGCTACGCCAGATGATCTGGCCTCCACAGTCACCAGACCTGAACCCAATCGAGATGGTTTGGGGTGAGCTGGACCGCAGAGTGAAGGCAAAAGGGCCAACAAGTGCTAAGCATCTCTGGGAACCCCTTCAAGATTGTTGGAAGACCATTTCCGGTGACTACCTCTTGAAGCTCATCAAGAGAATGCCAAGAGTGTGCAAAGCCATATTTTCAGTTGTTTCACACTTTTTTGTTAAGTATACAATTCCACATGTGTTAATTCATAGTCTTGATGCCGTCAGTGTGAATGTACAATTTTCATAGTTGTGAAAATACAGAAAAAATTTTAAATGAGTTGTGTCCAAACTTTTGGTCTGTACTGTATGTGTATGTGCATTGCTTCTACATGTGGACATATATGTGCAATGTTTATTCACTTTCTTATCATATATTTTTATATACATGTGTATTATTATTATTATTTATTGTATTATTATCGTCCAGGGATGGGGGTATCCGATCACGTGACCAGGCCTGTGCTCACGTGCTGGCGTGAGCGGGGCCTGGGTCCCGTGGTAGTGCCGCTGGCCTTGACGCATTCGTGGGATGCGCCCCTTTTCCGTGCGGCAGCGCAACATGCACATTACCTGATGGTGATCCGTTAAAAGCCTCTGAACTTCTCCTTGATGTGCAAATACGGAGGAATGATCATCAATGTGTGCTCATTTTGAAACACGCCCCTTCTCTTTGCTGATTGGCCACCTAGATGTTTATATACTCCCATTAGTAAGCCTGTTGTCTGAAGATCCTCCCCAAACCAAGTAGTCACCATTTTAAAGATTTACATATGTAGCTCCGGCCATGTTTACACATCGTGGATTGCACTGAGCGATTTGACTGGTCTGATTTTATGCTTACTATGTGTTCCTTGTGATGATTGGTCATCTAAGAGTTTAAATACCTGATCTTACTGGTGTGATACCACCCCCAGAAGAAGGCTTATTCCGAAACGTGTATAGGGGCTAGTAACACTGCCCAGTAATAGGTAATGTATGATCCTTTTTTGATTGTTTAGTTTATACTTTTGTGCAAGGACAACGGATTGTCCTGTATGTCTATATTAGAAACTAGGTTTCTTCCCTTGACTTATGTTCCCTGCTACACTACAAACTTTACTTCCCTTCTCTTGCTTTCACTATTATAGGCTTTTGCTGCCATCTTGTGGTTTCCCACTGTAACTTTTAATGTTATGTGTTTTAGTTGGTTGATTCTTTGTATTTAATAAAATATTCTACATTTTATATATTGGTTCTTGAGTACTTTATTTTTATATGAATTGAGTTTCTCTGGTACTGAACCCTTTTCCATGGTGGTTTGGGATACCCGGTGATAGTTGCAGATAATCTGCACTGCACATTTCATGTAGGGGTATAACACACCAATTGATTCAAATCTTTTGTATTAACTTTTCAATAATATGACTCAAAGTTTATTGTGAAATATATTTTAGGGAAGAAATTTCATGAAATGACTTGTTAAAATGGTGTCATCCTATTACAGGACCATGCTTGAATTCAATAGTAAAATCTCGGCACACCAATGGTTAGAATTTTACTGATTTTATTTAGAGCAGTCCACATTAACGTTTCGGTCCGGTTGTTGGACCTTCATCAGTGTATGAGTGTGGAGAGGAGGAAGGGGAAAAAAAAGAAAGGGATGAGAGACGCTGTGTTCCTAGTAGGGAACCTGAGCGCTGATAAGAGTAGGTGTGAAGGCATGCGATATCCACCGCTAATGACCGGCCTCCTCTCCACGCTCATAGACTGATGAAGGTCCAACAACCGGACCGAAACGTTAATGTGGACTGCTCTAAATAAAATCAGTAAAATTCTAACCATTGGTGTGCCGAGATTTTACTATTGATATTACGGTCTTGGATCCTACTCGAGCACCCCGGTCCAGTTGTGCTGCGTTCTTCTCTGCATGCTTGAATTCAGTGAGCTCTTTATTATAACCCATTCTTTCACAAATGTCTGTAGCGGCAGACTGCATGACTTAATGTTTAGAAATACTAAGGGGTGTTTCTAAATTCTTTTGTTCATATACTGTATCTAAAGTCTGTCAGAAACTGTCTGCCAAAAAGGCTACCTCGCACAGACTTGGCTCAAGCCATTCCAGTTAACAGAGCCCAGAGGAACCCCAGCCTTCACACTTTAACCACCATAAAGGGATCTGCACTTACTACAGGGTCCAATTTAGTCAGGGTTACAGCCAAGGTCAGCTAGGTGTTCAGTGAAATCAGAAGTCACGCTAGCAGGGGTCAGAGTCAGGAGGATTTCAGAGCAAAAAAGTGTCACAAAAGTCAGTGTCACAAGTTCAGTCAAGATTAGAACTAGAGATGTGCGAGCACTAAAATGCTCATTATTCGGACCGAGCAATTCCTAATGCATTCATGCTCGTTTCAAGTAACGAGTATAATGGAAGTTAATAGAAAATTTGAGCATTTTTCCAGCAGACCCTACAAGGAGGTCTGAGGGGCAGTGAAAAAGTGCTGAATGGAAGGAAGACCCCTGGAAACATGTCTGACTCCCAGATTGCTGCCGAGAACAATGCTGTCACACTTTTAGGCTGTGTGCCCACGATGCAGATTTAACTCATTAAAATCGCTTGTTAAGATGTCTGCCATGTTTCCCAAATTATCATTGCGGAAAAATCCAAAGCACAACCAATTTGGGCACGATTTCGTGTGACCATCAGCTGACTAAATGACGTCACCGCATGTCCTGCCAGTACACCGCGGGCCGCCGAGGAGAGAGGATCGCCACCGGGAGGAGACCGGGGGCCGCCAGAGAGGTGAGAATAAGGTTTTTTTTTTCTTTTTACTTTTTAATTCTTTTTATTTACACTAGATGCACCATTTGAAGCAGAAATCTCCTCATAAGTTGGTCGCACAATATAAATCCATGCCAGTTGCATGGATTTATATTGTGTGACCAACTTGTCAAGCCCTTTTCCAAGTGATGCTCAAAATCGCTTGGAAAAGTGCTTGAAAAAAGCGCAAGCATAAACGCATGTAAAAACGCTTGAAAACGCTGAAAAAACGCATGTAAAATCCGCATGCTTTTTTTCTGCCAAGGAGATGCAGAAATGCTCAGGAAATTTCTGCTTCAAATCTGCATCATGGGCACATAACCTTACTCCACTTTAAGGACTGACAATTAAACATTCCAAATCGATGGGAAATTGCAGTTTACAGGAAAAAATGTTAAGAAACACTTTTTCTTGTATAATGACTTGTATATAAGGCTAAATTTAAAAAGGATTAAAAAAATATTATTTAAGGTTCCAAAATGGAATTATTAAAAAAAATAGAAAATTTCAGTGTAATTTCTAAAGGAAGCAATAAATTAGGCACTTAGAGAGACTTTGATACACCCTGTATTAGACATAAAGGAGGGCCTCATACATATTCTGTTCAAATTGTCATATAGTGGTACTCCTAAACTCATAAAGGCTATGCACTAAGTGCAAATGCTGCCAAAAATTACATGCAGGGTCATCCATACACCATTGAAGGCACCAACTGTAGAGCCTTATTGAAATTTTGTGAACAAAGTGTAGTTGTGGTACTCCTATACTCATAAAGGCTTTGCACAAAGTGCAAAGCAAGGAAAAAAATATAAGTAGGGTCCTCCATAGACCCTAGAAGACAACAACTGGCGGGCCTTATTCATATAAAACATTAAAACACTTCATGTGCTGCTATGATCTGGTGGTGTGTAAAAGTCGGGTCTAAGCCATGCTTTGTTCATTGTTATCAGAGTGAGCTTGTCAGAACTTTCTGTTGACATGCGAAAGCGCCTCTCTGTTATGACTTCCCCCCCCGGCAGCATTAAAAATCCGCTCAGACAAGAGGCTAGCGGCAAGGCAGCACAGCACCTCCAAAGACATAGAGGGACAGCTCATGCCAAGTATCCAGCTTTGAGACCAAATAGCTGAATGTCGCAGAGCAATTAGGGAGTACTTTGTTTTGGTCAGCCAGGTATTGCTTGACCATCTTTTAAAACTTTTCCCTCCTTGTCAAAAAGGGCAAGAACGCTGGGAGGGTGTCATGAAATTGGCCCAGCCCTTTGACAGTGTACCCCTGCCTCTGCTGTACTTGGTGGGTGTCTCTCTCACTTCTCCTCAATGGTTGTGCAATGAAGCTTGCTCCCTGCTCCTAGCATTGTCTGATGGGAATTTTTTCAACAAATTTTCCACAATGGCCTTCTGGTATAGCACAATTTTAGAAAACCTCTCAGGAAGAAGAGATGCAAAGTTCTTCTCTTAGCTTGTGTCTAGCTTGGTGAACAACCAGTACTCTTTTTTTTGACAAGATGAATGTAACGCTAGGGTCTAGGGAAAGGCAGCAGTACATAAAGTCGGCCATAAGTGCCAAGCTCCCAACAACCAACAATTCCCAGTCTCCACTATGATGACGACTCTCCATCTCCCTGTCTGCCTCTTCATTCACATCCTCAGGCCATCCACGTCGGAGAGACGGGATGAAGCTTGTGTGGGTACTACCGTCTTTTACGCCAGCTCCTGTTCCTCCTCCTCAGCCTCCACCTCCTCATTGTTAGCCAATCCGTGCTCAGCAGATGAGATGAGGCTGGGTATTATCTCTCGGTCTCATGTCTTTCTCCATTTCCACCTGGTCCGCTTGCAAAGCTTCATGTTTGTCACCAGCCACTGTTTAAATAGTCACAGAAGCGGGATCATTGCACAGATGATGGGCGTCATCGTCGCTCATCATCTTTGTGGAGTCCTCAAAGTCTTGGAGAACTACACAAATGTCAGACATCCATGCCCACTCTTAAGTTATTATGTGCGGAGGCTGACCAGAATACCGACAGGCGTGTTGGAGCTGATATCCACAACTGGCCTCTGATGCTCACAAAGCCTACCCAGCATGTGCAGTGTGGAGTTCCAGTGTGTTGCCATGTCGCACAACAGTCAGTGAGCTGGCACTTGAGTGCACTGCTGCAGCACTGCCAGAGCAGCAGCAGCTGTAGCTGACTTGTGTGAATGGGCGCTGATGCGGCATATCTTGAGCAGAAGCTTTAGCACATCTGGGCAGGTTTTCAGAAAATGCTGAACTACCAAGTTGAGCACATGTGTCAAGCATGGTATGTGTATGAGCTTGCCAAGCTTCACAGCCGCCACCAAGTTACCCACATTATCACACATGACCATGCCTGGTTGGAGGTTCAGCGGCAAAAACAGAAAACCAAAACAGATAAATTAAGGGGTCCTTAGTCAGTGCCTGAAACCAGAAAAAAAACACCTCTCTAAAATTATTCTTTATTATATATTATATTAAAAATGTATACAAAGACACAGCACACACAGGCATGAAACTGTTAGGTAACTAAAATACCAGAGGACTCAAAAACACTGAAAGGTCCCTAGCAGGAAACCTATTCTTGCCCCTGCCTGCTAGCTGAGGTTGGCACCCTAACGTGTGGTCGAAATGGCGCCCCCGCTCCACGTAGGCTGACCCTATAGGTCCCTGAAAGTCCCTATATCCTCAATTAGATATGAGCAAAGCGATATGTATACAAGTATTTCATGGTGTCACCTCACACAATCTCACCCAAACACTTGTTGAATTGGTGTCAGGTAACAAGGTCAGACAGGTGATTTAGAAAAAGGAAAGAAAACTATCTGAGGCCTAAATCCAACCTTATATTTGCCCTTATCTGTCAGCAGAGGTTGGCACCCTAATTTTTATTGGCGCCCCGGCTCGTCGTCGGCTAGTCCTATAATTCCCTATAAGGCCCTTAACAGAAAGGAAAAGGGAACCAGACAGGACAGAAAAAGGTTGGGGGCAGTGTTATTAATGGTCCCACATTTATCATTGACAGCTCAGATATCAACAAAGACATGAGAATACAAGATACACAAGTCATGCTACATTGAGGTATCTAAATATTCGGGACTCCTTTCTGTCCTCCATTTACAAATAAATACATAATGATTATTGCAGCTCCAAAAGGACAAAAGGGATCAAATGTCCCCTCTAATATATGTGCATGCAATGACACTTCAATGTCTCCAACCGCGGTGAATCTCTGTCCGCAGTGAATGCAATGGTGGAGGTGGGGCCGCCCCCCCTCTTCCACCAATCAGCATGAGAAACAGGTGACGCGATGACGTAATTTCAGTGCGTCGCAGACAGGAGCAGAGGAAGAGCGCCGGGCTAATAGGAACGAGGTGAGTATGTGGTGGTCTTTATGTGTTTGGAATGTTTGGCTGGACATAAGGGGAGGCTCTCATGCTGGACATTGGGGGAGGCTGTCATGCTGGACATTGGGGGAGACTTTCATGCTGGACATTGGGGGAGGCTCTCATGCTGGACATTGGGGGAGACTCATGCTGGACATTGGGGGAGGCTCTTTTGCTGAACATAGGGGAGGCTGTGTGGCGCTCAAACTGTATATAGCGGGATGTCAGCATACTTAATTCTACTCAATATTAAGTGACAATTAATATGAATATAATCATTAATAATATAATATTTAAAATTAATATGTTAATATTAATATTGAGCAGAATTAATTTCAGCCTATTTGTTTGGCCCTCCCCTCAGGAAAATTAATTGCCCAACCCTGGCTTAGGAGATACTGTTTCAAGACAGTAAGTCCATCTGGCCTCCCGCTGTAGGATTGTTTTCCATCCCAGTCGCCCAAATGCACAGAGGGGGGGGGACAACCTCTAGTACCATAAACGAGATAGACCTAGCATCACCATCGTGTATTTGCGTGACATGGCGAGCCAGATGCGTGTCCCTGCAGTTTCTGATGTCGCCCAAATGCTCGCTTATTCAGATCCTTAATTGTCTCTTTGTTTTCCCTACATAGTTGAGGGGACATGAGCATGTGCACAAATAGACGACCCTAGCAGTTCTACAATTAGCAAACATCCTCATGTTGTAGGTCCTCCCTGTGAAAGCGCTTGTAAAGGTTTTCGCTGTTCCAATATATCTGCAGAAGCTGCAGGAACAGCATCTATAGGTGCCAACCTAGCCTCTGTCAAGCCACGTCCCCGTTGGCCTCAGGGCGACATAGCGACTGTGAACAAGCTGATCTTTGAGTGATTTTCCTTGCCTAAACGTGACTGATGGTGTAGTTGGAATACAGTTGCTAATATCCGGATTGGCTTTCAAGATCCCCTAATGACGTCTGAGAATATTCATCACCTGGTCCACATGGTCATCATACGTCCCTATGATTCGGGTAATTGATTCAGTATTTTGTTTGGGTTTAGGTATTAGTAAAGTTGTCCTATTCTCTTTGTGTGCTTGATGATAAGCTGTGTCTATGACCGTCTGCGGGTATCCCCTTTCTCTAAATCTCATTTTGAGATCTCTACTCTCACCACAGATGTCCCTCAAACTTGAACTATTTCTGCGTAATCTACAGAACTGATCCTTCTGGATGCCTCATTTCAAATTAGTCGGGTGGTGGCTCTCCCAATGCAACAAGATATTTGTTGCTGTTGGTTTCCTGTATATTGATGTACCAAGGGAACCATACTTGCCCTTTGTCACAAGACATCCAAGAAGGGAAGTTTATCCCTCCCGATCTCGAATGTGAAGGAGAGGCCAATGTCATTAGAATTAAGATGTGATACAAAGGATTCGAACGATGTCTCTCTACCTGTCCAAATCTCAAAGACATAGTCGATGTATCTGCCCCAATAGATGATTTCTTGGGGACCCCAGACCGTCTCTTTTTTTAGGTAATGAAAAGAATAAACCCCATCAAAGGGCGCCCAATAGTGTCCTGGATTGATGCCCTTTGTCAGAATTCCACTGTTTGTTTGGACCAGATACTGCTTCCCTATGTTACAGCTTCGCCCTCACATTTATGGGATACTATGGACCTAATAAACAAATTAGAGGGTATGGTTGTACACAAGTAAGCTATACTTGTCTACAAGGTGCTGTACAGCAGCATACCACATAGGTCGTGGAAAAAAGCTGTGGAATACTACCTCAACACCAGAGGTCTGCATTTAAAACCACATAATAGATTCATCCTTGAACTACTGAAATTTCATGGCAAATATTACCACCAGCTCAGGGGCATGGCAATGAGGAGCCCCGGCGCCCCCACATATGCCAATCTATTTCTGGGCTGGTGGGAGGACACAGTAGTGTTCAGGGATGAAGAGACAGTCTGAGGTCCCCAAATCATCTATTGGGGCAGATACATCGACAATGTCTTTGTGATTTGGGCAGTTGCAAAGACATCATTCGAATCCTTCGTGTCACATCTTAATTCTAATGACATTAGCCTCTCCTTCACATTCGAGATCAAGAAGGATAAACTTCCCTTCTTGGATGTCTTTGTGACAAAGGGCGAGGATAGCTCCCTTGGTACATCAATATACAGGAAACCAACAGCAAAAAACAGCTCAAAAGGAGATTTAGAGAAAAGGAAACCCGCAGATGGTCATAGACACAGTTTTTCATCAAGCACGCAAAGAAGATAGGACAACTCTACTGATACCTAAACCCAAACAAAGTACTGAATCACTTACCCTGATCATAGGGATGTATGATGACCATGTGGACCAGGTGATAAATATTCTAAGACGCCATTAGGGGATCTTGAAAGCCAATCCGGATATTAGCAACTGTATTCCATCTACACCATCAGTCACGTTTAGGCGAGGAAAATCACTCAAGGATCACCTTGTTCACAGCCACTAGGACGCCTTGAGGTCGATGGGGACGTGACTTGACAGAGGTGTGGTTGGCACATTTAGATGCGGTTTCTGCAGCTTCTGTCAATATATAATATAGTAACGTAGGTTGAATAAAGACCTATGTCCATCCAGTTCAACCTTTCTCTCCCAATTGTACTCCCTACACTAACATACTAACTTACTGGGACTAGGCCTCTCAAATGTATTATTACCATTTTTATTATTACTGTATTATTACAATTAAAAATTAACCTGTTTATAATGTTTTAATTAGGTTTATATTTTGTATTACTCTTGTGATTCTAATAATGGTATTACTAAAATTACTAGGCCTAAAGCTGTTGATCCAGAAGAAGGCCAAAACCCCAGGACACATTCAGCCAATTTGCATCACAGGGAAAATTTCCTTCTTGACCCTGAGAAAAGGCGATCAGTCCTAGTACCTTGGATCAAACCTAAATATGATACTAGTTATATAATTACTATTATCGTATTAAATGTACTATTAGGCTGTGTGCCCACGATGCATTTTTTAAGCGTTTCCGCAGCGGCAAAAACGCTGCAGAAACGCTTAAAAAATGCATGGTAGAAGGCCTGCCATGTTCCCCAATGATAATCCGCATGTGCTGTGCAAATGCTGCGGAAATTTCCGCTGCATATTATCATTGCGGAAAAAAGCGCAGCACTACCAATTATTTTGCGGAAGTGCTGCGTTTTCGCCACCATTGACTTGCATTAGAACGCATGGATTACGCATCACTGTATATGTAGATGCGCAATCCACACGTTCCAATGTGCGGTCTAGAGGAGAGGAGACTCTCCACCGGACCCGGGTACCATAGAAACTGTGAAAAAAAGAATGAAATAAAAAATATATATGATACTTACCTTCTGACGGCCCCCGCTGCGCTCCTCCTCCCATGCCGGCAGATCACGATGGACTGAAGGACCTGCGCTGACGTCATAGTCATGTGACGGGTCACGCGATGCTGACGTCGTCAGGTCCTTCAGTGCAGTGTACCGCGAGCTGCCGGCAGTGAGCACCGAGTGAAGCAAGACTGCGGGGGCCATCGGAGGGTAAGTATAGATTTATTTTTTATTTTTATACATTCTCTCAGGTCACACTATATAAATCCATGCCTTTTGCATGGATTTATATAGTGTGACCAAGTTGTCAAGCACTTTCCAAGTGATGATAAAATCGCTTGGAAAGTGCTGGTCAACCCGCATGCGGAAATGCATGTGAAGAACGCTTCTCATCCGCATGTCCCTGGCATTTTTTTCTGCCAGGGAGATGCAGAAATGCTCAGGAAAAATCCAGAGCATTTCAGCATCGTGAGCACATAGCCTTATAGGTGTAATATTTTGTCTAATTTAACTGTAACCCACAATGTTATGTGTATCAAGGAAATTGTCCAGCCATTTTTTGAAAGCTGTTATAGTGTATGCCATTCTTCCACCTGTAATGAGTGCCCCCTGGTCCTTAGTATAGTCTTTGGAAGGAATGAGTCATGTGCTAGTCCTTTCTACTGACCACACATATATTTATACATGGTCATAAAGGAGGAACGAGGGAGCTTACACTATTTATTATATGGTGTTAAATTATTTGATGTAATAAAATTGTTCATTGTTTTCTACCATTTAAGCTCCCTCGTTCCTCCTTTTTGACCATGTTCCTGGAGTTGGTATACTTATGCTGATTCTGGCACTGTCCAGTTTGTCAGTAATGTTCCTCTCTTTTTGAGTATGTATAAGGCCGATTTGTGTATACTAATATATTTATACATGTAAATGAGATCTCTGAGGCGTCGTTTTTCTAAGCTAAACAGACTCAACTTTTTCAACCTCTCATCATATGAGAGGCCTTCCATCCCTAGTAATAATCTGGTTGCCCGCCTTTGAACTGACTAACGTTTGAATATCCTTTTGAAAATGTGGAGTCCAAAACTGGATCCCATATTCCCGATTTGACCTCACCAGTGATTTATAAAGGGGTAACAGTACATTGGGATTGCCAGATTTTATTTCTGTTCTTATACATCCTAAAATCTTGTTTGTTTTGCGGCTGCTGCTTGACATTGAGTACTGCTGCTCAGCTTACTTGTAACCAGAATATCCAAGTCTTTCTCCTGTTCTGTAGTCCCAAGTATACTCCTATTTAATCTGTATGCAGCAACAGGATTACTCCGTCCTAGGTGCATTACTCTACATTTATCTACATTAAACCTCATCTGCCAAGTGTTTGCCCATACAGTCATCTTACCCAGACCGTTCTCGAATATTGTAATGTCAAGATCAGATTTTAATATCCTACATAGTTTGGTGTCATCAGCAAAAACCGACACTTTACTCTCAATCCCATCCCCAAGGTCATTAATAAAGAGGTTAAAAAGAATCGGTCCTAGCTCAGATCCCTGCGGCACCCCACTGCTGACTATATCCCATTTAGAGAACGTACCATTTATGACGACTCTTTGTTTCTTATCATTTAGCCAATTCCTTACCCATCTGCATATAGATCCCCCAAGTCCTTGCTTCTGTAGCTTCAGTATAAGGCTGATATGTGGTACAGTATCAAATGCCTTTGCAAAGTCCAGATAAATCACATCACCCACATTACCAACATCCAGATTTGCACTTACCTCCTCATGGAACCCCAAGATGTTGCTTAGACACAACCTGTTTTTCATGAATCTATTCTGATTATCATTTATTATATTATGATCTGCGATATAACTCTGCAGGTCATCTCTTACGATGCCCTCAAAAACTTTGCACACTACTGATGTCAGACTTATCGGACGGTAGTTACCTGTATCCACCTTTTTATCTTTCTTAAATATCGGTACCACATCGGCTATCCTCCAATCCTATGGCACTACCCCTGTTACCAGATAGTCTAAGAATATGAGATACAGCGGTTTGTCAATTACTGAGCTTAATTCCCTCAGTATCCGTGGATGAATACCATCTGGACTGGGGATTTATCAATGTTTAATTTTCTCAGACGCAGGCGTACTTCTTTTTGAGTTAATCTATATTTATTATTTGGTGAACTTTGATTTTTGCCCTTTTGAAAGATCCCTGAAATGGACGTTTTGTTGGTGAACATGGATGAAAAGTGCCTGTTTAAAATCTCAGCCTTTTCTTTGTCCTCTATAATTATCTTGTTGTTACCGTTTTTTAAGGGGCCGATACCATCTGATTTTTTGGGGGCATTATTGGAACATCAAAAACGTTTACAAGCGCTTCCACAGGGAGGACCTACAACATGAGTAGCTTTGCTAGTTGTAGAACTACTGGGGTCATCTATTTGTACACATGCTCATGTCCCATCAACTATGTAGGGAAAACAAAGAGACAATTAAGGATCCAAATAAGCGAGCATTTGGGCAACATCAGACACTTCAGGGACACGCCTCTGGCTCGCCATGTCACGCAAATACACAACGGTGATCTTAGGTCTATCTCGTTTGCGGTACTAGAGGTTGTTCCCCGCTCTGTGCGTTTGGGCGACTGGGATAGAAAAATCTTACAGCAGGAGGCCAGATTGACTTATTGGCTTGACACAGTGTCTCCTAAGAGATTAAACAAACATCTAAGTTTTATTAGTTTCATTTAATCACCAACCGTTTGGTCATTTTTTACTTGTATATTACTCTGAGCATATAAAAATCTAGCCAATATAAAATATAAAAATAGGATGGCTTGAAACCCTAAAGAAACTATCTAGTTTCTGTCCCAATGATTATTATGGAAAAACATAGATTGACAATAAGAAAGATAGGATTGCTAATAATGATCCTATAGGATCCTTAATTTTATATGTTAAAGGTGTGTTATATACCCCTGTATCTACACTTTAATGCTTCCTGTACACTATGGACTTGGACTACATCACCTCTGGATGGGGAGACATGTAACGCCCACAGTGTCAAGCCAGGAAGACTGATGTGGAACTCGATCTGTGCTCCAGTACGCAGAGGATCGCGTCACTTCCGGGCAAGGTACATAGGTAATTTCTGCTGACGCAAACAGCAAGACAGGGTTTTGCGTTCTAACATTCACGATGCTCCGGTAGGAAGTGAGGTCACTTCCTCCCTTCTATGTATGACCCACGTGCCACAGGCGGAGTGCACGCAGCGTTCCACTGTGTCACTTGCTGTGCACTTGGGTGCACATTGGAGCAACTAGGTGACTTTCTCTGCCACCCCTGATGAACCTCTACAATGAGGAAGGGGGAAAACGCATTGGGTTTTGGTGTTTCTGCTAACTAAGATAAGTGTCACCTTTTCTATATTATACACTTATTGAAGTGTCATTGCATGCACATATATTAGAGGGGAAATTTGATACCCTTTGTCCTTTTTGAGCTGCAATAATCATTATGTATTTATTTGTAAATGGAGGACAGAAAGGAGTCCCGAATATTTAGATACCTCCAATGTAGTGCGACTTGTGTATCTTGTATTTTCTTGTCTTTGTTGATATCTGAGCTGTCAATGATAATGTGGGGCCATTAATAACATTCACCCCCTTTTTTCTGTCCTGTCTGACTGGTTCCCTTTCCTTTCTATTAAGGGCCTTATAAGGAATTATAGGACTAGTCGACGAGGAGCAGGGGTGCCAACCTCCGCTGACAGGTAGGGGCAACTATAGGGTTGGACTTAGGCCTCAGATATTTTTTTTTCCTTTTTCTAAATCACCTTTCTGACCTTGTTACCTGACACCAATTCAACAAGTGTCTGGGTGAGATTGGGTGAGGAGACACCACGAGTTACACATATACATATCCCTCTGCTCATAACTAATTGAGGATATAGGGACTTTCAAGGACCTATAGGGTCAGCCAACGTGGATCGGGGGCGCCATTTTGACCCACATTAGGGTTCCAACCTCAGCTGGCAGGCATGGGCAAGAATAAGTCTCCTACTAGGGACCTTTCAATATTTTTGAGTCCCCTAGTATTTTAGCTGCCTAACAGTTTAATGTATTTGTGTGTTGTGACTTTGTATAAACTTTTAATACAATATATAATAAAGAATAATTTTAGAAAGGTTTTTTTTTCTGGTTATGTCAGCGGCAAAAAACACAGATCTGCCTGGTCTGTTATTCCTTTAAGTAACTCTGCCACGGTGTGCGGTTTGTCTCCTAGACAAATTAGCTTCAGCAGAGTCTGTTGACGCTTTCCTGAGGTACTGCTGCAGAGCTTCCAGCTGATGTGGACGATGTCCTCTTAAATAGTACATCAGAGATTGAGGATGAGGAGGAGCCAAAGGGGGTGCTGGAACTGATGTAGGACGTGGAGAAAACTCCGATAGAAATAGGGCCAGCAATTCTCGGCATCGGGAGCACATGCCAGGGTGTGACTCGGCACCAGCCTCCACAATGTTCACTCAGTGTGCCATCAGGGAAATGTAGCATTCCTGGCCTTAAGCGCTTGTTCACTTGTAAGTCATTAAGTAGACAATACTAGTAAGTGCGTTGGTAAGGGCATGGGTGATGTTTCTGGACACATGCTGGTACAAGGCAGAGATGCCACAGCAGGAGAAAAAGTGGTGGCTGGGGACCGAGTACCTACTCACGGCTGCCGCCATGAGTCAGTGGAAATCCTCCGTGTCTACCAGCCTAAATGGCAACATTTCCATGGCAAGTAGCCTGAAAATGTGCCCATTTAGCGTTTGGGTGGGTGGCTGGGAACTTTTTTTTTCATTCCAAGGCCTGGGGTAGGGACAGCTGAACCCTGTGCTGGGACAAGGATTTGGAAGTGACTGATGAAGGTGCCTCAGAATGTGCAAGGACAGGTGCAAGGTGGAAGGCATCTGCACCAATGTCATGGACTGGGGATTGGCATGCACCTACCACAGGGAAAAAAGCAGTGATGTCACCCACTGGCACCAATCATGGACCCAGGCATTCGGCCCACCAAGTCGGGTGCTTAGATTATGTGCCTGATCATGCTGGTGGTTGTTAGGTTCTTAGTGGTCAAGCCCCTGCTGATCTTGGCATGGCACAGGTTGCAAATGGCTATTTTGTTACTCTCAGAACTCTCTTTAAAAAGTCCCAGACTGGGGAACACCTAACTCTATGACGGAGAAATTCCCAAGTGTCTGTGCTTTGTGGAACAGTTTCCCGCCTCCTCCATCTGGTCACCCCTCCGCCTCTTTTTGTCTGTTTTGGTGCTGCCGATATCTCGCCCTCAGCGCTGCAGGCCTCACTCTGCATGCCAGTGACGCGCCCCCTGGGCCGTGGGGTATTCGGTAGCCGGGCCGGTCCTGTATTGGGGTAGTCATGGTGGCAGTGACCCGGTCCGTGGCCCAGGGCGGTCAATATAATAAAGTGAATTGGGAAAGTCAATTTGGGAATAAAGAAAAGGGGAATAAAGTTTGTGACGCCACCCGTGGTATGCGGCTATAGGGGGCCGCCGCTGCGGTGCAGATCCACTGGGGCTGTTGGTGACACAGCAGAGATAGTGCAGGTCTCCACGGGCAGAGCTAAGCCCCAGGGCAGTACATAGGACTTGATGAGGTAGATGTTGTTGGCAGGGACATTGTAGTGCAGGCCCGGTGATGCAGCAATAAATCAAGGACACTGGGGTGCAGTCTTCAGGCTTTACTCACAGTTCTTAGGCAGTTCCAGGTTACCGCTGCAGCCGGTTATAACCCCCCACGTCATCCTGTGTTCTCCAAGGAAGGGATGCAGCCAACTCCCAGGCAGTTCAGGTACACTTAGTCAGGATCCCCTTCTTCTGTGCCTCTCTGGCCGTCTCCCTGCTCTGGCTCTCGCCCTCCTGCCCTGCACCTCACAATCAGTGTCCCAAGCCGAGTGGCCTCGGGCCTTGTCGGGCGACTTGCTGTCAGTCCCCTGGACCCTATGTGGCCACCTTTTTGGGGGTTGTAATTGTGGATTTCAACTGCAACACCTTGAAAATGCTGCGGCCTCCGGTTGGCTAGCTGAGCCTGGTTGTTCTCCACTAGTCTGTGGCCGGTCCCCTTCTGCGGCCTGGTCCCTCTACTCGACGGCGGTCGGGTGGATGCGGGTCCCCACGGAGAGAGTCCGCGCTCCCGTGCCCCTGAGACCCCCTCTGTCTCTTCTTCCTTCTTCTGGGCCCCTTACTGTGGGCCCCCTCCTGTCTGGAATTGTCACTAGCAGGACCTCCCTCCTGGGCTTACAGCCCTGACTGTACTGAACTCCTTCTAGAAGGTTCCCCTTCTTCTTATACCCTCTTCTAGGGTGCTCCTCTTTGCTGCTTCCTCCATCCACACCCATTACATGGTTCCCTCTCCTTTGGTTCCCCCCCCCTTCAGCCAGGGACAGGACTCAGCCGTGACCAAGTGCATCTTGCCCCATCTGCTGGTCTGGAGTGGTGTAGAGCTGGATGCAGGTGTGTCGGTCCCGGGTAGTGTTCCTTCCTTACCTGGGAGTGGGGTACCACACCTCTGTGGCAACTGGACCCGCAGGGGCGCCACATACCCCCCTTGTTAAACACAGCACGTCCGCGGGCTGGAACAGAATAAAAAGGTTTGTAAGACATGTAAAAACTTTTCGGATGCATCCACATAGAAGACAGTAAAACTTTTTCTTCCCTTTATGGGAGGCACTTTCTCTTAAACGTTACACATAACTACTTAGTATATAATTCAATATAAGATCATTTTAAATAACATTTTATCAAACAAGTTCAGTAGGCCGTAGTGAGATCCTTATCAGGGTGTCCATCTCACTGGTGTAAGTGCAAAGTGGGGGGACCCGTCCACAACAAACCCCCAACGTAGGCCCTGGGCGTGGCTGCAGGGCATATCTGATCCACTCATTGGACCACGTCTTCGGTCATGCCAAACGGGATTTTGTTCAGTGGTCTATAAAAAAAAAAAGAAGCACCTTAAGAAGTGCTAACTTTTTACAATTAAAGTTTGCAGGTTAATCATTGTCCTTAACCACAATGTCCTTTTTTTAACTGGGTCCACACAAAATGAACAAAAACTTTTCACACATGAATTGTACTGATACCCTCTCAGGTAACTATATACAGTTTCAGATTTTTCAACTCTGTTTAGTTCAGTAATGGTGCTCCCTCCGGGGAAACACCTGTCCACCACTGGATGGCCCAGCCTGGTCATCAGCCTCCGATAGCAGGGGTGCACTCTCCTCCTCTCTACACACATGTATTGTGTACCACCCACGTTCTCCATGGTGATGGGTGTAAGTGACCCTGTCTCCAGGGTACTTAGCTGCAGCCAGCGCAGAAGCTGCATGTGGGTGGCCAGGGTCAGCGACACCAGTTAACTGACCAATTAGAATGCTGACCTTCTGCCCTTCGGCCAAGGGATAAACGTCAAACAGGCTACGCAGTCTCTCGTTGAAATCGCTAAGGGTATGCGACTCCCCTGAGTATTGTGGTAACCAGGCTGCTCCTGGGATATATGGCATAGACAGTGGCATTATGGGGGCTGCGGCAGCCCCTGCTGTTGAAGCTTCACCTAAGTTGGGCATCTTTCTTCCCCCTTAGTTCACCCTTGCCGGGGTAGGACTCACCACTCCGGATGCTTATGTCGTCACTCCTTGCACAGCCGGTCAATGAGACTGCTCTGCTGGTCACTGTACATCCGCACTCTTGCTGCACAGCTTCTCACACTTGTGTTGTATTCACAGAGCTGCAGCAGCTGGGATCACACAGCACAGGGCTGCAGCGGCTGGATGGATGGGATTACACAGCCCTCTGCAGGGGGAGGCGACAATCTCCCCCCTCAGTCTGATGCAAAGGGGAAGGCTGGCACCTTTCAGCCTGAGTGACAGACAACTCTTTTACAGTCTATGCAAGTGGGAGGGGCCTATTTTGGCACCATTTTTGAGGCTCTGCCCATGATGGGACACCCCACATATCATTAACTCCACATATGCTACAGTAATGGCTGCGGTTTATACAGTTGTACACAGTCTTTGTGACACACAAGACCTGGTTAACAGGTTGGTTCATCCTGTTCATGACGCCAAGTATGACGCGCCCCCTGGGCCGTGGGGTACTCGGTAGCCGGGTCGGTCCTGTATTGGGATAGTCACAGTGGTAGTGACCCGGTCCGTGGCCCAGGGCGGTCAATATAATAAACTGAATTGGGAAAGTCAATTTGGGAATAAAGAAAAGGGGAATAAAGTTTGTGATGCCACCCGTGGTATGCGGCTATAGGGGGCCGCCGCGGCGGTGCAGATCCACTGGGGCTGTTAGTGACGCAGCAGAGATAGAGATAGTGCAGGTCTCCACGGGCAGAGCTAAGCCCCAGGGTAGTATATAGGACTTAACCATAAGAAAGGAAAATGAGCTGCACTCACCAGTCCTTAAAAGCAGTATCTTTATTCCATGAGGATAAAAAGTCCGGCAAGCAGGGAGAGCGGGGAAGAAAAAAGCAGACAACAGCTGTTTCGCGTGAAGACGCTTCTACAGGTCTGTGTTACACACAAAACATGACATCACATCCTTTATATGCAAATTTAATAAAAACACATGATCACAAAAATAAAAAAACACAAATCAGAACAGAATCATAAAAACATAGAAAAATCCAGACGATCATTTAAGCCCAATGGACCATTAGCATTCAAGCGAATGATCCATTTAGTTTCGATTTGAAGCATCAGCTTATTCAGATTGCCGCCTCTACTGGGTAAATGAAGCTGTTCTAAGCCAGCAAATCTCAATGATTTAGGGTTAGCATTATGAAATTCAGTAACATACTTAATAAATCTTTTGGAGCCCTTTTGGGTTTCTAGGGAATGTAAATGCTCCCTGATCCTAATAAATAAAGAACGTATAGTCTTCCCTATGTAAAAAAAAAATTACAAGGACAAAAAATTACATAAACAATATTCTTTGGACCTACAGGTAATGAAATCCTTAACAAAATGTGTAATCGGACCAATACGCAAGGGATTAGTCGTGAGGTGCAGATTACAAAAAGAACAAGAACCGCATCTAAAATTCCCAGAGGAAATGTTTTTCTGCAACCAATTTTTAGATTCCACTGGAAGTCTGTGTTTACTGACTAAGTCTCCTATATTCTGACTATTCATGTAGGATACTATAGGTTTGTTTTTGGCCACTGATAATAAATCTGGATCAGACTCCAAAAGATGCCAATTGTTCAAAATGGCTTTTTTAATCGTGTCATTAATGGGACTATGTTTGAAATGAAAATCAAACCTTTTAGTAGCCGTTTGTGCATGATGGGAGGGTGACTTATAGCGTTTTAATAAAAGACTATCTCGTGTAAATTTTTCTGCTTTCTCAAGTGCGGTATTTAGTTCATGTCTAGGATAACCACGAGCAAGAAAGTTGTTATTCAACTCTGAAGCCTGATCAAGAAAGGTTTGGTCAGAAGTATTCAATTCGCGCAGATGGAGAAATTGGCTGTATGGAACCCCAGATTTAGTATGTGTGATGCCCAGCTGCGCTTGGTATCACAGATCCTAGAAGAGTGCATTGATGGATTCCTCCACAAGAGGCCCCCATAAACATTCACACATCTCCACCTTCCACCTCAGACCAGCAGAGGGAGCCCGTTAGGTAGGTAAATAGGGAAGGTGGAGCCAGGCAGTTCAGTATAGCCAGAACAGAGTTCCTGCTCACAGTCAGAGAGGGACAGAGTTCTCAGATCAGTTCCTGCAGAAGTCTGTCTGCAGAGGTAAGGCCAGTCTAGACTCAGTTGTAGCTCAGAATAGTGAGCTTTAGGTGTGCCGGCGCCATAAGATCGGTGAAGCCCGAGTAGGCCGAAGGCGAGTGGAGAGTTAGTACATAGGGGGCAGAGGAGCTTAACTAGCTCACCCCAAAGTATACACCGGACACCGGGTCCGAAGCTTACCGGGATCTCTATGACCCAGTAAGGCATAACCGGAATCCCTGGAGAACTACAAGTCCCAGGATCGCTAAATCGCTGATACGTAACAGAGCCAGGAGACACATAGGCCCCGCAAGCAGGGAGCGTGTACTCCAAGGAAAGGCCCTACCACAAGGTCAGCCAGCGCTGGACAGAGACAAAGTTAGGGCTAGCTCCAGGCAGGTCAGAAACTTACTACGCAAGAGGCAAGAAACAGGAGGCCCTACACCCGCTCCTTGGGGAGGATCCGGATATGCACCCTTCACCCTACAGTGCTCCGGGATGTGCCTGAATTTTCATCAGTAAAAGGTACTGAAGTGACTATCGTGTCCATCCCCGTTCTTGCTCTGACCCGGCTGGGTCTAGTCTGTCCTGCATCCCCCTCTCCGTATGCTGCCCTGAGGCCTAGCTCCACCTGTGGGGAGCTATACCATCGAGCTGCCTTATCACCGGCCTCAGTGGACTGCAGCAGCGCTGGTGATTCTCACCAGAAACCACAGGTGACGTCACGAACTTTCATAAAATTAACAAACTATCACCCTTTTAAAGAGTGACCCCAGGTTACGGTCCCCGGGAGCCGACCACCGCGACATACCCAAGGCCAGGCAAAGGCCCGGGTACCGAGTCATCCCCATCCCCTGGGCTAGTCATATGCACTGGATGAGCACTATTATAATATAACAAAGTGTTACCAGCTGAAGGGTTTTTAAATAATTCTGTGTGAATGGTATTATTTTCAATTGAAATGGAAACGTCCAGAAAATCAAGAAAAAGTCCTCCAAAATTCACAGTAAGATTCATATTAGCTGTATTTGTGGTGTTCAAAGACTGAACAAAAGCCGTAAAATCTTCTGCGGTACCCTACCAAACGATGAAAATATCATCAATATATCTTAAAAAAGATATAATATACTTAACAAACGGATTTTTGCAGGAAATGATAAATTGCGTTTCAAAAAAAGATAAAAAAAAAATTGCATAGACACACGCTGCGGGTGTGCCCATCGCATTCCCAATATTCTGGTGGTACCATTGGTTCTGGAACTGAAAACAGTTATTTGAGAGCACAAAATCAAGGCTTTCTAAAATAAAGGAGGAAAATTCCTCACTTTTATTAGACTGCATCAGGATTTTTTTTACTGCCTCCAACCCTAGTGCTTTGGGGATGCGAGTGTATAAACTGGTAACATCTATAGAACATAGAGAAAAATCAGGTTGCCAGTTTTCCTCCTTTAGAGCAACCAGAAAACTATCAGTGTCCTTTATGAATGAAGGTATTTTTTGCAGAAACAGTTTTAAAAGCCAATCTATAGATCTCGAGAGAGGCTCCAAAAGGGAGCCCACCCCCGAGACAATAGGGCGGCCTGGGGGCATTTTGGTACACTTATGAATTTTTGGTATAGTATACCAATAAGGTCTCAATGGGAACTCTGGCAGAAGCTTTTCAGCAGTAGATTTAGATAGAACGCCTTTCTCTATGTATTTTCTTAATAAAGATCTCAATAAATTTTTATTTTTAAATGTGGGGTCACTAGGTAAAGGTGTATAAGTATTGGAATCTGCCAATTGCGACAATGACTCTGCCACAAAGAAATCTCTATTAAGTAATACTATTTTACCACCTTTATCTGGTTTACGTACAACAACATCCTTCCAAGATTTAATTTCATTCAAAGCCGATTTCTCATTTTGTGACAAATTAGAAAGCGGGGGTACATAAATCAATGATTCAACTCCCGAATAACGCGATCCTGAAAGGTGTCAATAATATTACCAGGACTAATGGGAGGTAGAAAAGAAGACAAGATGCCACCAGTGAAGGCTGCATTCTCATTACCGGCAGGTAAGTCAGACAAAACCTCATAATCAGCATCAAAATCAGCTGGTGGAATGGTATTCAAATTAGCCAAAACAAGCTCATCATCCATAATATGGTGGTCTGTAGGATCATTGACATAAAAGCCAAGGATGTCAGAACTGCAAGGAGTCTCACACTCAAGAGGTGCATAAACACGGGTATCACTTTTTTTGCTGGAAAAAAATTTGTGCAGATGTCTCTTTCTGACGGCTTTGAACAAATTGACTCTGAAATCCACTGGATCAAAAGCTTCAAGTAAACAAAAATTTAGTCCCTTGGACAGCACAGACAGATGCAACTGAGATAGGCCATGATCTGTAAGATTAAGGACACAGTCAGTGGGAACTAGTTCTTCCAGGAAACTTTCTTTCTCTTGCGGTTTGGATATCTTTTTCTTTTTCTTTCCACCTCTCCTGATCTTTCTTCTAAAGGGAGGGAGCACAAAGCAGTTGGAGAAGCCGCAATTTCAGATTCAGAAAGATCATTAGATTCATTGTTGATACTAGAGTCTGAATCCGTGGTCCAGAACTCTTGTGGTGTTCTTTTGTTGTTAGAAAACCGATTCCTCTTATTGGCAGCGTGTCTGTTATTGGAACGGGACTGTTTATGACCCGAATTTTTATTTTTATTCCATGAAAACACATTGCCTGTTTCAAAGTCGACTTTGTCTCGGATAAATTTGTCTTTCTTTCTGGACTTAATATCCGCTTGGATCGGCAACAATTTCTTATTCAGTTGACTTAAAAAAGAAGACACCTGTGTTGTTGAGAGCCTGGAACGAATTTCTGTTTCGGCAGCTTCCAACTCATTTTTATTTTCGCTCCGTTTAAGAACTATATGCATCAAGTCCATGGAGCATTTCAAATGAATGGCTTCCCATTCCTTCTGGAAGTCAGGGTCCTCTCGAAATTAAGATATTTCTTTAAACACTCTTAGACCTCTTGGTACCCGACCACAGTCATTGTACGATTTCAGAGAGTGAATGGTCCAAAACAGCCTTATTTCTCTTTCACACAGGGAAGACACCTTCCATTCAAGTGTTTTAAGACCCAGGGCCTGAATTTCGTTTTGAGAATTACAAGCAGAAAAAAATTCCTCCGCATTTTCTCGACCTGCATTAAGACCGGTTTGCCTGCAACTCCTGCATATCTATGTTAGGAGTGTCCATTATCAGTGGAAAGCTGCTGAACCAATCTCAAGGAGCAAAAACAGGTGTGCTAGGATAATAAAGTCGATAAATCTTACAGCAAGGAAAGTGAAAAACCTGCACCACCTGCAAGCAGCTGCAATAGTCAGTGCAAAGCTGAACATGTACAATGCAGACACCTAAATAGGACTTGGTAACATTTCAGGTGCAAAAGCTCATAAAGTTTAAACAGTCCAAAATAACCATAAGAAAGAAAAATGAGTTGCGGTTGTGACGCCTCTACTCGTAAAGCTCGTGTTTTACCCTGGGTGTTGGGGGACTCGGTGTCGGGCCCTGTGATGGAGAGGTGGGATGCAGCCGTGGCCCGGGCCCGACTCGTGCTCAGGGCCGTCACATTAGAAAGAGATGGTGTGGGCTTGTCCGGGTTGAGTGGCTGATTAACGACTACGCCACCTGTGGTGCCTGGTGAAGGGCCACCAGCGCCGCTACAGTCCGCTGAGGCCTGGTGTCATGGCGTCCTAAGTTCTCACTGCTCCCCACAGGCGGAGCAAGGCCCCAGGGCAGCGGGACAGGAGGATGGGGGTAGTAGTAAAGGTAAACGGGCACCGCATCTCGCGGTGTAGCGCAGAATAAACAGTCCAGAGGCCATAGGGGTGAACTTCCAAGGCTTTACTCACTTTAGAGATGGCAGAAGGAAGGTGACTCCCTGCTCCTCACGGGGTCCTGCGGTCACCAGGGACGGGGGTCCGACAACCTCTGAGTAAGTCCAGCATTCAGTCGCGACCCTACAACAGAGTGTTCCTGAACTACAGACCGAATCCTTTCCTGTCCATGTGTACGTAGATAGGCCGGGTCTCCCTCTGAGTTCCTCTCAGAACAAGGGTACGGGTGGCAATTCCTCTCCATCCAATACCCGGTGGGATCCTCAGGGCCTCACCGGGCTTTCCCGTCCAGGACGTAAAGTAGCAAGGTCGGGTGTCGGGGGCCGGTACCCCTCTTGCAGCCGGAGTCCCTCTGACTATATCAGCATGGCGAGGACAGGTGGCGTACACCGCTCCGTCTGCATCCTGCCTGGGATCCATTTGCTGTGGAGCCCCGATCTTAGGCTCCCGGCCTTCTTCATCTTGGTCCTTGGCCGGGTTGAGACATTCCGTGTCTACAACCTACGTCTCGTCCCAAGACCAGGGTACGAGGGCTGTGTCCCATTCCGGTGCAGGCCCACACAGGATCTGCGCTCCCGGAGGGAAGTCACATTACACACAGTATTTTTGACAGCACAGCACGACCAAGGCCGACTAGCCAGGTTGCACCAAAAGGAAGAAGAACTCTGGACCAAGATCAAAGATGGCTTTTTATTAAATATGAATTCTAAAGTGTCACTAACTTGTAAGTCCTCCACCCTCACCCACTAACTGGTTCCTACCACTTTGTGTTCCCCAGTCTCCCTGTAACCAGGGGAGCAGCACCTAGTGCATACTAGCTCCCTCTGGTGGAGAAGTGTGGTGTTGGATGCAAAAGGTTAGGTCACGACTATCACACTGGCCTTACCTCAGAGGAGGAACACCACACTCCATTAAAGAAGTGCAGCATCCCTGTGGCGGTCGAACCCTCAGGGGCACCACACACTCACCAGTCCTTAAAAGCAGTATCTTTATTCCAAGCAGGGAGAGCGGGAAAAAAAAAGCAGACAACAGCTGTTTCGCGTGAAGACGCTTCTACTTTTTTTTTTCGGACATCGGGTCGGATGTCCAAAACTAGAACCTGTTGAGCTTCACTGAGAAGCTTCTCAGTGTCTGCGGCATGGCAAGCTGGATGGCAGCGTTCTACATCTCGATGTAGCAGAGCTGAAGCTGTCCTGGGAACCAAGGAAAGGTAAGGATGAGGTTGGTTTATTATTTTAATTTTATTGCAGAAGACATTGGCTTCAGCTGGAATGGGTGTGACGGTAAGTAGAGTTTAATTTAGAACATTAAAGAATTATGTGCTTATTTCAATTAAAGGACTTTATTCTGGGTGTTTGTGTTTTTTTTTAACTTTCACTATGAAGTTAGTAATGGTCGTGTCTTATAGAGGCCTCTCCATTACTAACCTGGGCTTGATGTCAGCTGGCATTATAAGCTGACATCAACCCCAACCCTATTACCCCACTGCCACCGCTACAGGGCAGTGGGAAGAGCGAGGCTAAGTGCCAGAATTGGCACATCCTATGGAAGCGCCATTTCTGCCTAGCCTTTGCTAGCTATTAAAATAGGGGGGACCCCATGTCATTTTTTGGGGGGGGTCCCCCATTTTAATAGCTAGTAAAGGCTAGGTATTCTGCTGGGGGCTGATATTAGTAGCCTGGGAAGCTCCGTGGGTATTAACCCCTTCCCAGGCTTCAAACATCTGCCCCAGCTGTCTGCTTAACCTCCGCTAGAGACCAAAATTACGGGGAACCCCATGCCAATTTTTTTTTTAATAAATCCTTTATTTTAACACTAAATGACAAGTACAGTAATCAACACTATCACTGTACTTATTATATATGTGACTGACATGTTTCTATCTATCTAATCTATGTGTGATGCTCTATTCTTTCTGTTCTAAATTGTCGGGTACCGGTGTATGCCGCTGCTGAATTGCCGGCCGGCTTTTTTAAAGAGAGTGTCTTCTGAGCAGTTTGTCAGCTTTTGGACACCTTTGAAGGTGTTTTCTATGTGTTTCTATGTGTTTTTGTTTGTCTGACATTGGTTTTAACGGTGTTCGACAGTGTTCTAAGGTGTTCGACGAACAGTTCCACGAACATCTCGGTGTTCGACGAACCGAACCTGAACACTACGGGGGTGGCTCAACACTACATATCACGTATAAGTTCGCTTCAAATTCAGCCATTTCTGGCCTCTACTTAAATTGTGTTACACTGTGTCAGTGAAGTTATTGACACGAGGTCGCTATGAAAAATAGTAACTTACAGGCCAGTTATTTACAACTATGGTTTTCCTTCACACGTATCACACATAAGTTCGCTCCAATGGCAACTTTAGGGCTTTAAAAAACACTAAATGAAATCAAGATTAAAAATGTGGTATTCAGTAAGGGTAACTTTTTTCAGACCAAGCAGAGGGAAAAAATTATGGAATCACTCAATTCTGAGGAAAAAATTATGGAATCACCCTGTAAATTTTAATTTCCAAAACTAACACCTGAATCAAATTAGATCTGCTCGTTAGTCTGCATCCAAAAAGGAGTGATCACACCTTGGAGAGCTGTTGCACCAAGTGGACTTGTTACGCACATGCCCGGACTGACTGGCGCGAGCGTGGTTAGTGATCCCACTGGACCATGAACCGAGGAGTGCCTGGAGGGGCGTGACTAAGTATCAACTCGGCCCGACCAAGGTCGCACGGTGGCTCAGTCGACTCCTTGAACCAGGGAGGAACCGAGCAGAGGGACCAGGTGCTACTCCAGGTCAGACCCCGGTCACAGCTGTTGACCCACATCGGGGAATGCAGGAACAGGCAAGTTAGGCTGGCATACAGACAGGTGGGTACTGGCAGGCACAGCTGGTATGCAGACAGGTGGGTACTGGCAAGCATGGCTGGTATGCAGACAGGTGAGTACTGGCAGGTAGGAACGCAGGCAGGATAGGGACCAGTACAGACTGAGATACAGGAACAGAGCCGCAGGTGCGGTAGACAAGCAGAGCAGAGCAAAACCCGCAGGTGCGGTAGACAAGAAGAGCAGAGCAAAACCCGCAGGTGCGGTGGACAAGCAGAGCAGAGCAAAACCCGCAGGTGCGGTAGACAAGCAGAGCCGAGCAAAACCCACGGGTGCGGTAGACAAGCAGAGCAGAGCAAAACCCGCAGGTGCGGTAGACAAGCAGAGCAGAGCAAAACCCGCCGGTGCGGTAGACTAGCAGAGCAGAGCAAAACCCGCAGGTGCGGTAGACAAGCCGAGCAGAGCAAAGCACGCAGGTGCGGTAGACAAGCAGAGCAGAGCAAAACCTGCAGGTGCAGTAGACAAGCAGAGCAGAGCAAAACCCGAGCAGAGCAAATACACACAAGGTACTTAGAATGAAGTAGCGAGTGGACACTAAACTCACAAACAGAAGTACAGAGACAACGAGTTGGAGTTAGGTGCATGTTCAGACACTGCAAGAAAAGGGAAGATATGGACATAGAGACAAACAAGTAACGTGCTAGGACACTTTTCAGACAGGAACTGAACCAGGAACAAGATACAGGAACGAGCCTGGGAACTCAGCCCCCAGGGTGGCAGAAACAGACTAGAAGTCACAGATACAGGTAACAGGCCTGGGTATACAGCCCCCAGGGGTGGTGGAAATGGACAATATAAAGGACAGGACCTGGCACCTCAGTTGCACAGAACACACTGAAAGAAAGTGTTGCTCAGGCACCTCCTACTGGGTGGAGGGGGTTTAAGTATCCAGTGACTCACAGCAATAGGCTGTGGACGCATTAGGACTTTGCACACAGTAACTATAAGAAACAGGCAGCAACTGCGCCACCGCCCTAAGCAATCAGACAAGAGACATGCATACAGCAGGTACTGGAGCAAAGTGTGCAGTCTGGTCTGACAGGTAAGATGGCGGTCTTGCATGGTGGGAGGTGGTAAGCCATGCCAGCACGCCGCCACGGATGTTGCAGGACTGACATAAATCATGGCTCCAACATGAGAGATGTCAATTGAAACAAAGGAGAGGATTATCAAACTCTTAAAAGAAGGTACATCATCACGCAATGTTGCAAAAGATGTTGGTTGTTCGCAGTCGGCTGTGTATAAAATCTGGACCAAATACAAACAACACGGGAAGGTTGTTAAAGGCAAACATACTGGTAGACCAAGGAAGACATCAAAGCGTCAAGACCGGAAACTTAAAGCAATATGTCTCCAAAATAGGAAATGCACAACAAAACAAATGAGGAACGAATGGGAGGAAACCGGAGTCAATGTCTGTGACCGAACTGTAAGACACCCCCTAAAGGAAATGGAATTTACATACAGAAAATCTAAACATAAGCCATCATTAACACCTAAACAGAAAAAAACAAGGTTACAATGGGCTAAGGAAAAGCAATCGTGGACTGTGGATGAGTGGATGAAAGTCATATTCAGTGATGAATCACGATTCTGCATTGGGCAAGGTGATGATGCTGGAATTTTTGTTTGGTGCCGTTCCAATGAGATTTATAAATATGACTGCATGAAGAGAACATGCAAATTTCCACAGTCATTGATGATATGGGGCTGCATGTCAGGTGAAGGCACTGGGGAGATCGCTGTCATTACATCTTCAATAAATGCCCAAGTTTACATTGATATTTTGGACAGATTTCTTATCCCATCAATTGAAAGGATGTTTGGGGATGATGACATCATTTTTCAAGATGATAATGCATCCTGCCATAGAGCAAAAACTGTGAAAACATTCCTTGAAAGAAGACACATAACGTCAATGTCATGGCCTGCAAATAGTCCGGATCTCAATCCAATTGAAAATCTTTAGTGGAAGTTGAAGAAAATGGTCAATGACAAGGCTCCAACCTGCAAAGCTGATCTGGCAACAGCAATCAGAGAAAGTTGGAGCCAGATTGATGAAGAGTACTGTTTGTCACTCATTAAGTCCATGCCTCAAGGATTGCAAGCTGTTATTAAAGCCAGAGGTGGTGCAACAAAATACTGGTGATGTATTGGAGTGTTTTTAGTGTATTTGTTTTTCATGATTCCATAATTTTTTACTCAGAATTGAGTGATTCCATAACTTTTTCCCTCTGCTTGGTCTTAAAAAAATTACCCTTACTGAGTACCACATTTTTAATCTTGATTATTTTTAGTGTTTCTTAACCACTTTGCGCCAGAGCCTGTTTTTGCCTTCGTGACCGGGCCAATTTTTTCAATTCTGACCACTGTCACTTTATGAGGTAATTACTCTGGAACGCTTCAACGTATTCCCCTGATTCTGAGAATCTTTTTTCATGACATATTGTACTTCATGATAGTGGTAAAATTTCTTCGATATAACTTGCGTTTATTTGTGAAAAAATCAGAAATTTGGCGAAAATGTTGAAAATTTTGCAATTTTCAAACTTTGAATTTTCATGCCCTTAAATCAGAGAGATATGTCACACAAAATAGTTAATAAATAACATTTCCCACATGTCTACTTTACATCAGCACAATTTTGGAACCAAACTTTTTTTTTGTTAGGGAGCTATAAGGGTTAAAAGTTGACCAGCGATTTCTCATTTTTCCAACAAAATTTAAGAAAACATTTTTTTAGGGACCACATCATATTTGAAGTCACTTTGAGGGGTCTATATGACAGAAAATATCCAAAAGTGACACCATTCTAAAAACTGCACCCCTCAAGGTGCTCAAACCCACATTCAAGAACTTTATTAACCCTTCAGGTGCTTCACAGGAATTTTTGGAATGTGGAAGAAAAAAATTAACATTTAACTTTTTTCACAAAAATGTTACTTTAGACCCAATTTTTTTTATTTTCACAGGGGTAACAGGAAAAAATGGACCCCAAATTTTTTTGTGCAATTTCTCTTGAGCGTGCTGATACCCCATATGTGGAGGCAAATTACTGTTTGGGCGCATGACAGGGTTTGAAAGGGAAGGAGCGCCATTTGACTTTTTGAATGTAAAATTTGTTTGAATAATTAGCAGACGCCATGTCGCATTTGGGGAGCCCCTAATGTGCCTAAACAGTGGAAACCCCCCACAAGTGCCACCATTTTGGAAACTAGACCCCTTAGGGAACTTATCTAGATGTGTGGTGAGCACCTTGCACCCCCAGCTGCTTCACAGAAGTTTATAATATTGAGCCGTAAAAATACAATTTTCACATTTTTCCCACAAAAAATGTTTTTCATTCCCTAATTTTGTATTATCATAAGGGTAACAGGATAAATTGCACCATGAAATTTGTTGTGCAATTTCTCCTGAACACGCCGATACCCCATATGTGGAGGCAAATTACTGTTTGGGCACATGACAGGGTTTGAAAGGGAAGGAGCGCCATTTGACTTTTTGAATGTAAAATTTGTTTGAATAATTAGCGGACGCCATGTCACATTGGGGAGCCCCTAATGTGCCTAAACAGTGGAAACCCCCCAAAAGTGCCACCATTTTGGAAACTAGACCCCTTAGGGAACTTATCTAGATGTGTGGTGAGCACCTTGCACCCCCAGCTGCTTCACAGAAGTTTATAATATTGAGCCGTAAAAATAAAATTTTCACATTTTTCCCATAAAAAATGTTTTTCATTCCCTAATTTTGCATTATCATAAGAGTAACAGGATAAATTGCACCATGAAATTTGTTGTACAATTTCTCCTGAGTACGCCGATACCCCATATGTGGGGGAAAACCACTGCTTTGGTGTACGGCAGGGTTCGGAAGAGAAAGGATAGGCAGCAGACACCATGTCACATTTGAAGAGTCGCTGACATGCCGAAACAGCAGAAACCCCCACAAGTGACCCCATTTTGTAAACTACACCTCTCAAGGAATTCATCTAGGGAAATAGTGAGTATTTTTTAATTTTTAAATTTATACCATTGGGCAGTGAAAAAAGCATAATTATATTTTTACCACAAAAAAATGTTTTACCCTCAGATTTTACATTTTCACACAGGGCAATGGGTAAAAATGGTGCCGAAATGTGTCACACAATTTCTTCTAAAAGTGTCAATACCCCATATGTGGCTGTATCGTACCGCTTAGCCATACGGTGAGATCTGGGGGGGACGGAGTGCTATTTGACAATTGGAGAACAAATTATTGTAGAATAGGCATTTGGATTTGGGAGCACAAAATTTTCTGAATTTCTTTTGGGGGGCAAGGGTCATTTTGCTTTTCCAGAGCCTTTCTGCTACCAGTAACTTGGAAGTCCCTTATATTTTTAACAGATGACGGACCTGAGTGGGGACTAGCTTTTTTTGAGGACTGAGTTGAAGCTTTTATTGGGAACATTTTACGTAACATTTATCCGGCGCTCTAGGCTGAGCACTTACATCGGGGTTTACATCTAAATTTCCAAGTGATGTAATTCAGATGAAACCCCTGCGGGATCCATTCACTGTAATGAGGCAGCAGAGTTACTCTGGACACCGACTGGCCTCTGTTTAGCGGTGTCCTTTTTTTCAGAAGTGCACAAAACTGTGGCCAACCGCACTTTTATGCACGCCTAAAACAAATGACACCGTGGGATCCCAGGCTAGACGGCGTCCACAGTGGCCTATATCTGCCTCATTACAGGGAATCTTCTGTCATGGGTTCCGGCTGAATCATGTATTTCAGAGATTTACACGGAAACTCTGGTGTAAGTGCTCCGCGCAGAGCACAGGATAAATGTGGGCAGAGCCTTACTGGGATCTTTGGGGACATAATAAACAAATCAGTAGCAGGTGAAGAATTGGTTTTATTTATTTTTTACGCCGTTCCTAGTGTGATATAACTGATTAGATTACTTTATTCTTCGGGTCGGTGCGATTACAGAGATACCAGATTTATATCGGGTTTTTATGGCTGACAGCTGTCACACACTAAAAGACGCTTTTTTTGCAAAATCTAGTTTTTGCATCACCATATTTTGAGAGCTAATTTTTCCATATTTCGGCCGACAGAGTCATGTGACAGCTTGTTTTTTGCGGGACGAGTTGACATTTTTATTGGTACCATTTTTGGGTACGTGACATTTTTTGATCGCTTTCTATTCCGTTTTTTGGGAGGTAAAATTAACAAAAACAAGCAATTCAGGAATTGTTTTTTGAGGGTTTTTTTTATGGCGTTCTGCGTGTGGTAAAAGTGATCAGGCAGCGTTATTCTTCGGGTCAGTACATTTACAGCGATACTACACTTACTGTATTTTTTTTATGTTTTGGCGCTTTTACACAATAAAACAATTTTATAGAAAAAAAAATTTTTTTTGCATTGCTTTATTCTGAGCGCTATAACTTTTTTATTTTTCGGCTGATTGAGCTGTATGGCGGCTTTTTTTTTGCGGAACAAGATGACGTTTTCAGTGGTACCATTTTTATTTCTATTTTGTTTTTTGATCGCATTTTTTTCCACTTTTTGTTTGGCGATATGATGAAAAAGCATATTTTTTTGCTCCTTTTTTTATTTATTTTTATTACGGTGTGCACAGAAGGAGTTAATTAGTGTGACAGTTTTATAGCTCGGGTTGTTTAGGACGCGACGATAACAAATATGTGTACTTTTTTTGGTTTTGTAAAAATATACGGATTTATTGGTTTAATATTTTATTTATTTATTTTTATTTATTTTTTTAATAGTTTAAAAACTTTTTTTTTACTTTTTTTTTACATTTTTTCTTAGTCCCTGTATGGGACATTAATTTTTATTTTTCTGATCACTGATCTCATGTAATGTAATTACATTACATTACATGAGATCTTCCCTGACTGTTTCAGTCAGAGTCTCCTGTCTGGCTACAGCTGCAGCTGAGCCAGACAGGACACCATATATGGCAGAGCTGGAGGCGGTCATGTGACCTCCAGCTGCCATAGCAACCCCAGGTCCTGGAAGGACTCGGAGGTCTTTGGAGAGGTAAGTTGACGACCTCCTCTCCTCCTGCTGTCTCCTATATGCCGCGATCACTATAGATCGCAGCATATAGAAGACAGCAAAGGGTTAACATCACTGGGACCTGATCTAATCATGTCCCGATAATGTTCCCTGTCAGAGCTAACGCTCTGCACCGGAATCGCAGCGCTTGCAGGACCCTGGGGGTCCTGAGCGCTGCGAGACCACCCACCGTTTTTAAACGTCGGCGCTGCACAGAGCCCAGCAAGCGCCGACGTTTATCTACAGTGGGCGGTCGGGAACCGGTTAAAGCCCTAAAGTTTCCATTTGAAATGACTTTAGTTCTGTGCCATGTCTGTGATCTGCTTTTTCTCAAAAACATTAAACAACTGAATGAACATCCTCCGAGCACGGTGATTCCATAATTTTTGCCAGGGGTTGTAGTAACTTACAGGTCAGCTATTTAAAACTGTGGTTTTCCATCTCCCGTATCACATATAAGTTTGCTCCAAATTCAGCCATTTCTGGCCTCAATTTAAATTTTGTTACAGTGTGTTAGTAAAGTTAATGACACCAGGTCGCTGTGAAAAATAGTAACCTACAGGCCAGTTATTTAAAACTGTGGTTTTCCATCACACGTATCACATATAAGTGTGCTATAAATTCAGCCATTTTTGGCCTCCATTTAAATTTTGTTGCAGTGTGTTAGTGAAGTTATTAATACCAGGTCGCTGTGAAAAAAAGTAACCTACAGGTCAGCTATTTAAAACTGTGGTTTTAAGTCTCACGTATCACATGTAAGTGTGCTACAAATTCAGCCATTTCTGGCCCCCATTTAAATTTTGTTGCAGTGTGTCAGTGTAGTTATTGACACCACTTTGCTTTGAAAATTAGTAAGTTACAGGCCAGCTATTTAAAACTGTGGTTTTTCATTACATGTATCACATAAAAGTGTGCTCTAAATTCAGCCATTTCTGGCCTCCATTTAAATTCTGTTGCAGTGTGCCAGTGAAGTTATTGACACGACGTCGCTGTGAAAAATGGTAACTTACAGGTCAGCTGTTTAAAACTGTGGTTTTCTGTCTCCCGTATCACAAATAAGTGTGCTCCAAATTCTGCCATTTCTGGCCTCAATTTAAATTTTGTTGCAGTGTGTCAGTGAAGTTATTGACACCTGGTCGCTGTGAAATATAGTAACCTACAGGCCAGCTATTTAAAACTGTGGGTTTCCATCACACATATCACATATAATTGTCCTCCAACTTCAGCCATTTCTGGGCTTCATTTAAATTTTATTGCATTGTGTCAGTGAAATTAATGACACCAGGTCGCTGTGAAAAATAGTAACTTACAGTCGAGCTATTTAAAACTGTTCTTTTCTGTCACAAGTATCAGATATCGTTGTGCTCCAAATTCAGGCATTTCTGGCCTCCATTTAAATTCCGTTGCAGTGTGTCAGTGAAGTTACTGACACGAGGTCGCTGTGAAAAATAGTAACCTACAGGCCAGCTATTTAAAACTGTGGGTTTCCGTCTCACGTATCGCATATAAGTTAGCTCCAAATTCAGCCATTTATGGCCCCCATTTAAATTTTGTTGCAGTGTATTAGTAGTTTTTGATACCAAGTCACTGTGAAAAATAGTAAAATACAGGCCAGTTATTTAAAACTGGTTTTCCATCAAACGTATCACATATAAATGCACTCCATATTTAGCTATTTCTGGCCTCCATTTAAATTCTGTTGCAGTGTGTCAGTGAAGTTATTGACACGACGTCGCTGTGAAAAATAGTAACTTACAGGTCAGCTGTTTAAAACTGTGGTTTTCCGTCTCCCGATTCACATATAAGTTTGCTCCATTTTCAGCCATTTCTGGCATCAATTTAAATTTTGTTGCAGTGTGCCAGTGAAGTTAATGACAACAGGTCGCTTTGAAAAATAGTAACCAACAGGCCAGTTATTTAAAACTGATTTTTCATCACACGTATCACATATACAGTACAGACCAAAAGTTTGGACACACCTTCTCATTTAAAGATTTTTCTGTATTTTCATGACTATGAAAATTGTACATTTACACTGAAGGCATCAAAACTATGAATTAACACATGTGGAATTATATACTTAACAAAAAAGTGTGAAACAACTGAAAATATGTCTTATATTCTAGGTTCTTCAAAGTAGCCACCATTTGCTTTGATGACTGCTTTGCACTCTTGGCATTATTCTCTTGATGAGCTTCAAGAGTTAGTCACCGGAAATGGTCTTCCAACAATCTTGAAGGAGTTCCCAGAGATGCTTAGCACTTGTTGGCCCTTTTGCCTTCACTCTGCGGTCCAGCTCACCCCAAACCATCTCGATTGGGTTCAGGTCTGGTGACTTTGGAAGCCAGGTCATCTGGCGTAGCACACCATCACTTTCCTTCTTGGTCAAATAGCCCTTACACAGCCTGGAGGTGTGTTTGGGGTCATTGTCCTGTTGAAAAATAAATGATGGTCGAACTAAACGCAAGTCGGATGGAATAGCATGCCACTGCAAGATGCTGTGGTAGCCATGCTGGTTAAGTATGCCTTCAGTTTTGAATAAGTCTCCAACAGTGTCACCAGCAAAGCACCCCCACACCATCACACCTCCTAATCCATGCTTCACGGTGGGAAGCAGGCATGTAGAGTCCATCTTTTCACCTTTTCTGCGTGCATAAAGACACGGTGGTTGGAACCAAAGATCTCAAATTTGGACTCATCAGACCAAAGCACAGATTTCCACTGGTCTAATGTCCATTCCTTGTGTTCTTTAGCCCAAACAAGTCTCTTCTGCTTGTTGCCTGTCCTTAGCAGTGGTTTCCTAGCAACTATTTTACCATGAAGGCCTGCTGCACAAAGTCTCCTCTTAAAAGTTGTTGTAGAGATGAGTCTGCTACTAGAACTCTGTGTGGCATTGACCTGGTCTCTAATCTGAGCTGCTGATAACCTGCAATTTCTGAGGCTGGTGACTCGGATAAACTTATCCTCAGAAGCAGAGGTGACTCTTGGTCTTCCTTTCCTGGGGCGGTCCTCATGTGAGCCAGTTTCTTTGTAGCGCTTGATGGTTTTTGCAACTGCACTTGGGGACACATTCAAAGTTTGCCCAATTTTTCGGACTGACTGACCTTCATTTCTTAAAGTAATGATGGCCACTCGTTTTTCTTTACTTAGCTGCTTTTTTCTTGCCATAATACAAATTCTAACAGTCTATTCAGTAGGACTATCAGCTGTGTATCCACTTGACTTCTGCACAACACAACTGATGGTCCTAACCCCATTTATAAGGCAAGAAATCCCACTTATTAAACCTGACAGGGCACACCTGTGAAGTGAAAACCATTTCCGGTGACTACCTTTTGAAGCTCATCAAGAGAATGGCAAGAGTGTGCAAAGCAGTCATCAAAGCAAAAGGTGGCTACTTTGAAGAACCTAGAATATAAGACATATTTTCAGTTGTTTCACACTTTTTTGTTAAGTATATAATTCCACATGTGTTAATTCATAGTTTTGGTGCCTTCAGAGTGAATGTACAATTTTCAAAGTCATGAAAATACAGAAAAATCTTTAAATGAGAAGGTGTGTCCAAACTTTTGGTTTGTACTGTACGTGTGTATATATATATATACAGTTATATGAAAAAGTTTGGGCACCCCTATTAATCTTAAGCTTAATGTTTTATAAAAATTGGTGTTTTTGCAACAGCTATTTCAGTTTGATATATGTAATAACTGTTGGACACAGTAATGTTTCTGCCTTGAAATGAGGTTTATTGTACTAACAGAAAATGTGCAATCTGCATTCAAATAAAATTTGACAGGTGCATAAGTATGGGCACCCTTATCATTTTCTTGTTTTAAATACTCCTACCTACTTTTTACTGACTTACTAAAGCACTTTTTTTGGTTTTGTAACCACATTGAGCTTTGAACTTCATAGCCAGGTGTATGCAATCATGACAAAAGCTACTTAAAGTGGCCACTTGCAAGTTGTTCTCCTGTTTGAATCTCCTCTGAAGAGTGGCATCATGGGCTCCTCAAAACAACTGTCAAATGATCTGAAAACAAAGATTATTCAACATAGTTGTTCAGGGGAAGGATACAAAAAGCTGTCTCAGCGATTTAACCTGTCAGTTTCCACTGTGAGGAACATAGTAAGGATATGGAAGAACACAGGGACAGTTCTTGTTAAGGCCAGAAGTGGCAGGCCAAGAAAAACATCAGAAAGCCAGAGAAGAAGAATGGTGAGATCAGTCAAGGACAATCCTCAGACCACCTCCAGAGAGCTGCAGCATCAACTTGCTGCAGATGGTGTCACTGTGCATCGGTCAACTATACAACGCACTTTGCACAAGGAGAAGCTGTATGGGAGAGTGATGCGAAAGAAGCTGTTTCTGCAAGCACACCACAAACAGAGTCGGCTGAGGTATGCAAAAGCACATTTGGAGAAGCCAATTTCTTTTTGGAAGAAGGTCCTGTGGACTGATGAAACCAAGATTGAGTTGTTTGGTCATACAAACAGGCATTATGCATGGCGGCAAAAAAACACAGCATTCCAAGAAAAACACTTGCTACCCACAGTAAAATTTGGTGGAGGTTCCATCATGCTTTGGGGCTGTGTGGCCAATGGCGGCACCAGGAATCTTGTTAAAGTTGAGGGACGCATGGATTCCACTTAGTATCAGCAGATTCTTGACAATAATGTTCAACAATCAGTGATAAAGTTGAAGTTACGCAGGGGATGGATCTTTCAGCAAGACAATGATCCAAAACACCGCTCCAAATCTACTCAGGCATTCATGCAGAGGAACAATTACAATGTTCTGGAATGGCCATCCCAGTCCCCAGACCTGAATATCATTGAACATCTGTGGGATCATTTGAAGAGGGCTGTCCATGCTCGGCGACCATCAAACTTTACTGAACTGGAATTGTTTTGTAAAGAGGAATGGGCAAAAATACCTTCATCCAGGATCCAGGAACTCATTAAAAGCTACAGGAAGCGACTAGAGGCTGTTATTTTTGCAAAAAGAGGATCTACTAAATATTAATCTCACTTTTCTGGTGAGGTGCCCATACTTATGCACCTGTCAAATTTTGTTTGAATGCAGATTGCACATTTTCTGTTAGTGCAATAAACCTCATTTCAAGGCAGAAACATTACTGTGTCCAACAGTTATTACATATATCAAACTGAAATAGCTGTTGCAAAAACACCAATTTTTATAAAACATTAAGCTTAAGATTAATAGGGGTGCCCAAACTTTTTCATATAACTATATATATATATATATATATATATATATATATATATATATTATAATAGAAACACAGCAGGGTCTTTGGTATAAAAACCAGACTCGCCAATGTAACCTCAATGTAATCACATTGTACAGCTCCTTCACCTCCTCCTCCTCTTCGGCCTCCATCTCCGAAATGACAACATCAGTCTCAAGCTGGAAGCACTGTAGCACTGCCTCGGTCAAGCGGCAACAAGCTGTGCTGAAGATAATATGCTTAGGTGACAAACCGCACACCGCTGCAGAGTTGTTGAAAGCTGAAACAGAGCAAGGAGATCTGTGTCTCTCACAGCTGAACATACAGCCAGGCATGGTCATGTGTGACAATGGCCAGAACATAGTGGCGGAGAAATGACAGCCGGAGTAGATACAGTTTCCCTCTATGCCAGTCCTTTCACCTACCTAAAGAATATGGCTGTGGTGAATTACAACTCTCACCCTGGCTAAGAAAAGCCTGTGTGAAGGTTCCCAGACACTCTGTGGGTGCTTTTTTTTTTTTTTTACTGTCGACTGGCTCCAGCAATCTATAAGACTTAAGATGCAATCCGGCACCTTGGCAAAATCCCAATTCTGTTTTCCCTCTGATATCTAACAAACAGGTCATGCTGGAGAAACTTGCACCTACTGCCACTTAGTGTCTTCAGCTCCTTTGTGAGAAACTAATGTTTGGGCAGCCAGTCTACCAAATAAAATTCCTGAGATGGAAATTGTGGATGGCTTCACTTCTGGTACTGGGTGCTAATACCAAACCATGCCGTGCCATTCTCTGGATATTCCAGGCTGGTTGGAGACGCTCATTCCCACAGAAAAGTACCAGTGTCATGGAACAACAAGGGGATGTCCGGCGGACGGCACAACACACGGATGCAATGGGAGATAGAGGGGGGAAGGAGGGCCCTAGCGGTAGGGAACAAGGGAAGGGACACCTCCTGACACCAACCTGTGTCTGTCCCTATTTTCCCCCCTATCGTCCCTAGACGGGTCTTTCTCCCAGTGCGCGATCACGTGCCTAAGCCCTCGCTGGTCCTGGACTTAACCTGGCTAGTTCGCAGGCCAGCGAGACACTAGTCTCACCACTGCAATAGGACACACAAGAAAGGGAAGACTAACAATAGGAAGATAACAACATAAAATACACTTATCTCACCAACAGAAAACTTCACCTCTACAATAGCAACGAACACCACAGCTTCTCCAAAGACTGGCTCCTTCAAAGAGGTCAGCATAGAATGAACTATAACCAGTGGTCAGCTGATGGATCATGTGGCTATTTAAAGGGAGGTGGGAGTGTCACCAACCAACATCAGCTGACCGTTAACAAAAGGCTGCCACCAAGAGACTAACATTATCCCTTGCTGGACCAAAAGGAAAAAGGAAAAAAATACATTTAAATTACAGCATAACCAGAGCTGCCACAAATCTCCAAATTATTTGTGACAACCAGCAAGCTAAGGAGATGGTGGCCTCTACCATCATGAAGGAGTTTGCTCGTTGTCTAGTAGACCGACCACCACTGCTGTTTACCTTGTGAACATAGTGTTGAAGCTTTATTGACCCAGGGCCCACAATCCTCTGGGTCGGGAGGATGTGTTCTATCCCAGGGTCCGACTGGGTCCCGGCTTCCACTATATTAACTCAGTGTGCCGTCAGTGAGATGTACCATCCCTGGCCACAAGCACTTGTCCATGTGTCTGTGGTTAGGTGGTCCTTCCCTGTAACTGCGTTGGTGAGGGTACGGGTAATGTTCTGGGACCCGTGCTTGTATAAGGCAGGGACAGCACACCGGGAGAAATAGTGGCGGCTGAGGACTGAGTACTGAGGGACAGCCGCCACGAGGTTGCGGAAAGCTTCCGCCTCCACGACCATAAAAGGCAAAATTTCTAGTGCAAGCAGTCGAGAAATGTGGCAGTTTAGTATTGTAGCCTGTTTGGCTCGTATATGCGCTTGCATTCCAAGGACTGGGGTAGGGACAACTGAATGCTGAAGGACAACTGAGGAATATGCCGACTCCAAGCAAAAAAAAAAAATCTCCCTGATACGCACATTCCTCAAACAAGAATCTGCAAAAACAATTTCTCTTGCCCTCATCATCTCCCGCCTCGACTACTGCAACCTTCTGCTCTGCGGCCTCCCTTCTCGCACCCCTTCAATCTATCCTAAACTCTGGTGCCCGACTAATCCACGCCCCCCTTCGCTATTCCCCGATCTCTCCTTTCTGTCAATCCCTTCGCTGACTCCCCATTGCCCAGAGACTCCAGTTCAAAACCCTAACCTTGGCATACAAAGCCATCCACAACCTTTCTTCTGCATACATCTGTGACCTAGTCTCCCGATACTTACTGCACGCAATCTCCGATCCTCACAAGATCTCCTTCTCTACTCCCCTCTTTTCTCCTCTGCCCACAATCGCATACAAGATTTGTCCCGTGCATCCCCCCCTACTTTCTAACTCTTTACCCCAACATATCAGGCTCTCTTCTACCGTGGAAACCTTCAAAAGGAACCTGAAGACTTACATCTTCCGACAAGCCTACAAGATTATTGTAATTGTTTTTGCTATCTATACCCCTTTTTCACATGTAAGGCGCTATAATAATAATAATGTGGTCCAGACTCACGCTACGGAGACTGGACAGTGTGGAAGACAGGGTGGTGATGGTTGCAAACTGACTGGAAGCATTATCTTTTTATCTGCTATCCAACCAACAACCCTTTCACACTAGTCTGCCTTCAAGAGTGGTATTCCACGGCCTCGTAGAAAGTGGGACAGGAAGCTAGATCGACATGATGTGGGTGCTTGTTGTGCTCCCTCAGCAGGCACAGTTTCATCTTGCCCATGGCCTCGGCCTCTGCGTGCACCGTCACCATTACGTCCACTTCCAGGTCCCTTGCCATGCACCTTGCCCATTTTAAATGGAGTTTAATATTTGTCACGTTGCCAAAAATGTCTGTATTATTACCGCAATAATATAGGATCATGTCTAATGACCACAGTTTTAGGCAGTGACCTGGGAGTCAGAGATGCTTCCAGGGGTCTTGCCCATACTGTTCCCATGTCATTTCAGCACTGTATGGTGGATGTGTCTGATCATGTCTCACACACATGACCAATTAAGATAGTAAAATGTTAAAATTACATTTACCGGTGAATGTATTTTTCACCGTTGAAAGCAATGCAGAAACACATCAAAAACGCTACATGTGAACATAGGCCAAGGTGTGGAGGAGCATTTTTGTTTTTGGCTATTTATTTTGCCTTATATACAAGTCATTACCCTGGAAAGAATGTTCCTTAACATTTTTTCCAGGAAAATCCATTTTGGCTTTGTTTTTGTATGTATTATTGTGAGTCCGTAAAAGTGGCGTAATACTCTGACCACATTGTTCACAGCAGTGACCTGGGAGTCAGAGATGCTTCCAGGGGTCTTCCCCATGCTGCTCCCATATCATTTTAGCACTGCTCCCATCGATTTGTTCAATTTTTAGGCCCCCTCCAGACCTCCGATGGGGGGGGGCACCGGAAAATGCTTGCGTTTCCCATTGACTTACATTGGGCTCGTTAGTCGGGTCAAGCACCCGAGCATTGCGATTTGCTTGACACAAGCACCGGAGCATTTTAGTGCTCACTCATCACTATTCCTTACCTTTCCTCTTTGCTCTTCAGTGCTAGGTGTGGCGCCCCTGAGGGTACAGTCGCCACAGGGGTACTGCACCTCCAGACCGAGGAGTGGTATCTCCTCTCCGAGGTAAGGGTGGAGCACCTCTCAGGACTCAGCCATCCAATCAAAACACTACACCACTCCTGTCCTGAGGGGGGCTTTAAGGCACCATAGTGCTGCCCCAGCCGGGATAGAGGAGATGGGGGGAACCATGTAGTGGGTGAGGGTGGAGGACGCACTTTAGGTTACACTCATTCAATCATATTTAATCAACGGCCATCTTAGGTTCAAGGTCTTTTGATTGTGGTCTTCATCACTGAACGTGGCTTTCCGGTGGAAACTGCAGCTGATTGAAGATACATGGTCCTCGCTCTCTGGCCTTGAGACGAGGAGCGGGCTAGAGTTAACAGCTGTCTCTACCCGGTCAAGGTCCCTACCTAAGAAGGCCTGGAGGGGAGCAGAGGAGACAAGCTCCACAGGCAAAAGGATCCCAGGGGGATGCAGACGGAGCGGCATACGCCACCTGTCCTCACTATTCTGGCCTAGTCAGAGGGACTCCTGCTGCAAAAGGGGTACCGGCCCCCAATATCTGGCTTTGCTACTTCATGTCCTAGTCAGAAAAGCCCGGAGACTTAGAGGATCCCACCGGGTAACGGACAGAGCGGAGTCGCCACCCGTACCCTTGTTCTGTGTATAGCCAGAGGGAGACCCAGCCTTGTAACACGCACCACATACGGACAGGAGAGGACCTAGTGGGAAAGTCTAGGAACACTCTGGTGCAGGGAGTCCTGATTAAGGCACCCAAACTACCCGGAGTGTGCTGAACCCCTTCCTGGTGGCCGCAGCGCACCGCGAGGAGCAAGGAGAAGCCTTGCAGCTGACACCTAACAACGTGAGTAAAGCTTGGAAGACTGCATCCATTGCCTCCGGTTCCTCATTTCAGCGCGACACCACACCACACCACCCACTACGACCCCCCCTGATCCATCTTCTCTGCCCTGAGGCCCTGCTCCACCTGTGGGGAGTAGTACCATCTTCTGCTGCCACGACATCCCGCCTCAGAGGACTGCCGCAGCGCTGGTGGCGAATCACCAGGCACCACAGATGGCGTAGTCATTACATCCACTCGATTACCACCGTCCCTCCTGGCCTCTTATTTTTACTGTGATGACCCTGGGCACGGGCCGGGCCTAGGCCACGACTGCATCCACCGTACACCAGGAGGCCCGGTTCCGAGTACCCCCATCTCTCAGGGTAGGGCCAGCGAGCGGGAGCGAGGCGTCACACTCGGCACTGCGGGCGCGAATTAGTGACATCATCACGCCCTATGCACTGAAACATCAGACACAGAGAGAGAATGATGGCTGCGGGAGTGTCAGCTGACAGCTCCCTCTGTTGTCATTGCTTTCAACTATATCAGCATCCAGGATGCCGATACAGTTGAAAATGTGATGCTGGACAGGGGGTGGCCTGCTCGGAGTTGCAGGCCAAATATGCCCGCCCCGTGGGCCAGATTTGGCCCGAGGGCCAGAGTTTGATATGTGTGATTTAAATGATGAGCAATGCAATCTGAACTCACGACGCACAAACAGTGTTTATATAGGATGAGAATCATGAATGAAACAGTTGAATAGTGATAGTTACATCGTAACATCGAGCATTGTGTTTCAAGGGAACAATCTTCATTTACATTACACAATTGTGTAAGCTTTTTTTTTTAGACACATCGATCAGTTGCTCAACCCACTCACATTACACAATTATCGTAAATAATGGGTCGTTAACGTTTGACTCTGAACGATTATCAGCTAGTGTAAATGCACCTTAACAGTTGTCTACCACTGGTAATCATTAGTATGGATCTCATATGCAGACTGCATCTTGTAATTTATCTGCTTGAGATAATATTTAAAAGTATGTTAAAATGCATTTTTTTTATTGCAGGGTGGTTCAGATCTAATCATTAATGGATATGGACCGATTGTCAAGCAAAGCACAAAGAATAAATGGTTATTTTTCAAGGGCAATACTAAAGACAATGCAGGACAAGTAAGCATTTATGGTGCCAATGTTGAATACATTTCTGTATTTACCGTATTTTTCGGACTATAAGGCGCACTTTTTTCCTCCAAAATTTTGGCGGAAAGTGGGGAGTGCGTCTTATAGTCCGAATACTGTATTATTGTATGGTCGCATGGTGGTGAGTGTGGGGGTGCGGCAGCGGGGGATCAGCGGGGCACAGGAGGCAGCAGCCGCCTGCTGCAGCCTACACTGTGCCCGCTACTAAAGAAAATGAATATTCCTTGCTCCCCACGCCCATGGGCGTGGAGAGCAATGAGTATTCATTTCTCTTAGTAGCCGGCACACTGGAGCCGCAGCACGGCTCTTGCTGCCGCTCTGCGGTCAGTGTGCCCGCTATTAAAGCTCATGAATATTCGCTACAACCCACTCCCATGGGTTGTAGTGAATATCCATGGTCTTTAATCGCAGGCACACTGACCACAGAGCGGCAACAGGAGCCGCGCTGTGGTACAGTGTACCGGCTATTGAACAGACTGAATTGTCACTGCTCCCACGCACAGAGTCCCGGTGCGGGGAGTAGTGACTATTCCAGCACAGCGTCTCACACTGTGTGAGGGCGCATGGCAGGGACGCCATGCGCACCCTGTCATGCACGGCTCACACAGTGAGAGTGTCGGCAGCAGAGCGGGACAGCGCTGGAGGAGAGAGGAGGTGAGTATGAGTGTTTTTGTTTGTTTTTTTTGTAGGCAGTGTGATGGGGGATCAGAGGGTGCCATACATACCAGAATGGGGGCTCAGAGGGGTGCCATGCATACCATGATGGTGGCTCAGAGGGTGCCATGCATACCAGGATGGGGGCTCAAGAGGTGCCATGCATACCAGGATGGGGGCTCAAGAGGTGCCATGCATACCAGGATGGGGGCTCAAGGGGTGCCATGCATAACAGGATGGGGGCTCAAGGGGTGCCATGCATACCAGAATGGGGGCTCAAGGGGTGCCCTGCATACCAGGATGGGGTATAAAGGGGTGCCATGCATACCAGGATGGGGGATAAAGGGGTTCCATGCATACCAGGGTGGGATGGGGGGCACTTATATCAGGAAGGAGGGGCCATACATACCAGGATGGAGGATATTAACAGAATTGGGGGACATTTCCCCAATACCATTGTCAGCAGCAGACCCCCTCCCCCATAACAGGGCATCATGACCACATTTTTTGCTTACATTTTTTTTCCTATTTTCCTCCTTTAAAACCTAGGTGCGTCTTATGGTCCGGTGCGTCTTATAGTCCGAAAAATACGGTATATATAAAAATAGTGCTTTATATTTAATTTTTTTTTTTTTCACGCAGTACAAAAGAAAAATTAAGACTTCTGTATATTGTCCTGGCACAACGGTCCTGATGGGAGAGGACGGGTCTCCCACATCACCTGGTCATCCTGGCACATTCCAGATGCGACATAGCATAGCAGCAGACACAGAACATTCTGGGAACAGCGAGGAAAGTCATGAAACCAGTGATTCTGGGCGGTATTCCCATGAGTCTACTGATGAAATTCACCTCTGCTCTGTGATCAGTACCTCACCGCCCACACCCGACTCATTCAGTGTTGAAGAATGTGGAAAGGACCCTTCCTTAAGCAAACATGGAAAATCTCCCAGTGTCAATTCTTGAGGAGCGCATTTCCTCAATACCTCAAATTATCCATATTTCCTAAACATTTCAAGAAAAAAAAAATTCCTGAAGCCAAATATTCCAGCCATTTGCCTGTTCGAAGGACAATGACAGAGCAAAAAAAAAGAAAATGTTTGTGAAATCTGGTGTCTCAGATCAAATCTATCATTTTTCTTCAGAATGTTTCGCTGAGTAAATCTATTGACATTGAAGGTTGCTTTGCTGGATGGTGAATGGCTCTGAAACTCTCCAGGTTTTATGACATTTGTCTTTGTTGTAAAGAGACGTCAAGCAGTCTCTTTGATTTATGTCTACCTCAGCTGGTCACATTATGGACTTCATTTCGCTGCTTTACCCACATTTGTGTTTGTTTGTCTCCCCTTAACCTTCATCCAAGGTACTTCCTAAATGTATGTATGTTTGTGGGTTTTTATTATTATTGCTTTTTATGTGTGATGAATGTGTTACTTAAGGATTTGTAAAGGCAACACCCATTACATGGCTTTTTCTAAAGCTCTGCTAACGTATTACAAATGGATAATGCTATGAACCATCTCTACCTTAATGAATTGATGACTGCCTCTATATGTGTCTTTAAGGAGACCAACTTTTCTCATGAACAGTCACTACCTTGTAACAACTGTGCCTTCAAGTATCTCCGTTACACAGAACTGCCTTACTGCGAGGAATTCAGGACATCACTCAGGACGATGACAAGATGCCTTAACTCCTAGAAATATATTGGAAACGATGAAATCAAACCATATCTTACAGTTTACAGATGCTGAGTTTTAATGAGGCAGTGATCTACCTATGCTGGTCTGTGCTGAGCTTACCCATATTGCTCAGTCCATAGTTCCCATCTGCTACCTGTGTAACACTACAACTACGATGTCCCCATGGCACAAGCCAGCCTTACCGCTGGGATCAGTAACCTGGACATCCACCAGTGATCCCCACAAGGACAGTGGAAATTACATGGAGACACAAGTCAATGTATTTTATTCTTTTTATGCTATTTAAAAGATGTAAAATCCATGTTTCTACCGAGTCTCAGGTTGACCAAGGGTGGTCAGTTTTTTTACAATAGCCCTTTCACTTCTTTTCAGTGGATGGTGTAAAAACCAGCAATTAGACTGTTCATTGCTGATTCAGTGTTAAGCAGAGGCTTTAGAAAATGACTTCTTACAGGGCTATTACTGAATGCTGCCTTTACAATCCCTGTTTTATACTACCTCTTTTTTACTTTTATGTACATTTCCTGGACTCAGGGAATAGTGTTTTTTGTGTCTATCCCATAAATATATGGGGCTAATGTGACAGGGTATCATGCTCATATTTGATTTTGAAAGGAGATGAAGTAGGTCAGTTACTTGGCTACATTATAAAAGATTACCTGTCACGTGTGACTCATTGAGAGCAGAGATAACGTGGCTAAAATTAAGATGCAAAGTCTTCTATAGACATTAGGAATGTGCAGGACAATGCTGCTTTCAGCCTAAACGGTGACGGATTCCTTCATGTGCCTGTTTGGTTGGGTCTGATGTGCATCTTCGTTCCATGGAGGAGAACGGGAGCAGTTGCCAGACACTTTGGACAAGTCGTATAGAAGTTATATCGTCCATCCTGCATATTTAATGTCTATAAGCAGCTTAACACCTGATAGTTAAGATGTGGGAGCAGATAATCTCATTTCCAACTATCCAAAATTCTTCTGTACAGCAGTTCAGGAAGCTGGGATCTGAGGAGTCCTTACACTGCATTAATGGGAGTCTGTCATCAGAAATTATCCTGTTTAAATCCAGTTTTTCTGCTGCATGTATCTAAAAAAACAAAACGGGTAATTTTTTTTTGTTTTGTTTTTTCTGAAATTTTAACACTGGTCACTTGGGCTTTTTTAGACTTCTACTTTCTTGTCCTTTTACTAAGGGTTTTCAGGAGGCTCCTTATCATCAGACATTATTACAATGACAGCTAACAACTTTATACACAGCTGATAACACAAGTTCCACCATTCACAGTAGTGATTTCACCTCCCTTCACAATGTCACTTTGCACAGGATCATCTGACACTTCAATACAAAAGATAGTCGGTAGCGGACCATTGTGGTTCCTGAATCAATAGTCTAAAAAGCCCATTGTGAAAATTGCAAGATTTCTTTTTTTTTTACATTTTTTTAACCACTTCGCGCCAGAGCCTGTTTTTGCCTTCGTGACCGGGCCAATTTTTTCAATTCTGACCACTGTCACTTTATGAGGTAATTACTCTGGAACGCTTCAGCGGATCCCCCTGATTCTGAGATTGTTTTTTTGTGACATATTGTACTTCATGATAGTGGTAACATTTCTTCGATATCACTTGCGTTTATTTGTGAAAAAATCGGAAATTTGGCGAAAATTTTGAAAATTTTGCAATTTTCAAACTTTGAATTTTCATGCCCTTTAATCAGAGAGATATATCACACAAAATAGTTAATGAATAACATTTCGCACATGTCTACTTCACATCAGCACAATTTTGGAACCAAAATTTTTTTCTGTTAGGAAGCTATAAGGGTTAAAAGTTGACCAGCGATTTCTCATTTTTACAACAAAATTTACAAAAACATTTTTTTTGGGACCACATCTTGTTTGAAGTGACTTTGAGGAGCCTTTATGACAGAAAATACACAAAAGTAATACCATTCTAAAAACTGCACCCCTCAAGGTGCTCAAAACCACATTCAAGAAGTTTATTAACCCTTCAGGTGCTTCACAGGAAGTTTTGGAACGTGGAAGAAAACAATGAACATTTAACTTTTTTTCACAAAACTGCTACTTTAGCCTCAAATTTTTAATTTTCACAAGGGCAGCCAGAAAAAATGGACCACAAAATGTGTTGTGCAATTTCTCCTGAGCACGCTGATACCCCATATGTGGTGCAAAGCCACTGTTTGGGTGCACGGCATGGCTCGGAAGGTAAGGAGCGCCATTTGACTTTTGGAATGGAAATTGACTGGAATCGATAGCGGACGCCATGTTGCATTTGGAGAGCCCCTGAGGTGCCTAAACAGAGGAAACCCCCAACAAGTCACCCCATTTTGGAAACTAGACCCCTCAAGGAACTTATCTAGATGTGTGGTGAGCACCTTGAACCCCCAGGGGCTTCACAGAATTTTATAATGTTGAAGGGTGAAAATAAAAAAACACATTTTTAACACAAAACTGCTACTTTAGCCTCAAATTTTTAATTTTCACAAGGGCAGCCAGAAAAAATGGACCCCAAAATGTGTTGTGCAATTTCTCCTGAGCACGCTGATACCCCATATGTGGTGCAAAGCCACTGTTTGGGCGCACGGCATGGCTCGGAAGGTAAGGAGCGCCATTTGACTTTTGGAATGGAAATTTGACTGGAATCGATAGCGGACGCCATGTTGCATTTGGAGAGCCCCTGAGGTGCCTAAACAGAGGAAACCCCCAACAAGTCACCCCATTTTGGAAACTAGACCCCTCAAGGAACTTATCTAGATGTGTGGTGAGCACCTTGAACCCCCAGGGGCTTCACAGAATTTTATAATGTTGAAGGGTGAAAATAAAAAAACACATTTTTAACACAAAACTGCTACTTTAGCCTCAAATTTTTAATTTTCACAAGGGCAGCCAGAAAAAATGGACCCCAAAATGTGTTGTGCAATTTCTCCTGAGCACGCTGATACCCCATATGTGGTGCAAAGCCACTGTTTGGGCGCATGGCATGGCTCGGAAGGTAAGGAGCGCCATTTGACTTTTGGAATGGAAATTTGACTGGAATCGATAGCGGACGCCATGTTGCATTTGGAGAGCCCCTGAGGTGCCTAAACAGAGGAAACCCCCAACAAGTCACCCCATTTTGGAAACTAGACCCCTCAAGGAACTTATCTAGATGTGTGGTGAGCACCTTGAACCCCCAGGGGCTTCACAGAATTTTATAATGTTGAAGGGTGAAAATAAAAAAACACATTTTTAACACAAAACTGCTACTTTAGCCTCAAATTTTTAATTTTCACAAGGGCAGCCAGAAAAAATGGACCCCAAAATGTGTTGTGCAATTTCTCCTGAGCACGCTGATACCCCATATGTGGTGCAAAGCCACTGTTTGGGCGCACGGCATGGCTCGGAAGGTATGGAGCGCCATTTGACTTTTGGAATGGAAATTTGACTGGAATCGATAGCGGACGCCATGTTGCATTTGGAGAGCCCCTGAGGTGCCTAAACAGAGGAAACCCCCAACAAGTCACCCCATTTTGGAAACTAGACCCCTCAAGGAACTTATCTAGATGTGTGGTGAGCACCTTGAACCCCCAGGGGCTTCACAGAATTTTATAATGTTGAAGGGTGAAAATAAAAAAACACATTTTTAACACAAAACTGCTACTTTAGCCTCAAATTTTTAATTTTCACAAGGGCAGCCAGAAAAAATGGACCCCAAAATGTGTTGTGCAATTTCTCCTGAGCACGCTGATACCCCATATGTGGTGCAAAGCCACTGTTTGGGCGCACGGCATAGCTCGGAAGGTAAGGAGCGCCATTTGACTTTAGAATGGAAATTTGACTGGAATCGATAGCGGACGCCATGTTGCATTTGGAGAGCCCCTGAGGTGCCTAAACAGAGGAAAACCACAACAAGTGACTGAATTTTACAATCTACTCCTCTGTATAAATTAATCTAGTGGTGGGAAAATAAGTAGATAGGTAAATGGTCACTAAACCCATAAATGAATTCCCACAGAGGTGTCATTTCCATAATGGGGTCACTTCAGGGGGGATTATGCTGTTCTGGCACTTTTCAGAGTACCAGAGCTAAAGAATCCCCCCTGAAGTGACCCCATTTTGGAAATGACACCCCTCTGGGAATTCATCTATGGGTTTAGTGACCATTTTAACTCGATGGATGATTTCCAGAAACAAGCACGCAATGGTTTAGATTCTGGAGAACCCCCCCTGGAAATTAAGTGAGCTCTACTCGAATATGTCATTCACTAAATGAACCAAATGTTTGAATGACAAATTGGGATACATTTTTACAGTTTAAAAACGTGGTTCTGTGTGGTAGATTTTAAAGCAGTCAGTGACGCATAAGGCTGGCAATAATGGGCATTGTGGGCAATAGTAGCGGGTATCACGCCTCATTCCTCTCTTAGTACATACACGACATCTTTTCTGGGGGTTCCTTCTTGTTTCCGTTGCTGGAATAAGTGCAATAAAATGTCGCTCAGTGAGTCTTTTCACATCCTCAGATTCTAATGGATGAGCGGGGCTAACACTTTGAAAGACAAGATTTTCAATTACCTTTTCTTGATAATCAAGAAAAGGATCTGAATTTCCTGCTTTTTTTGTACAACACAAAAGAATTGTATGTGGCCACCTGAAACAAATAAATAACCAACTTTTTATACCAGGTATAGGACTTTCTTGATACCTGGTATGGCTGTAGAACCTGGTCTGCAAGGTCCACACCCCCCATGTGTTTGTTGTAGTCAATGACTGACACAGGTTTTTGCTTCGGAGTGGTGGATCCTAGTTCTACAGTGGCCCTTGTGGCATCTGTGTGGATCGAGCTGAGGACAAAAATATCCCTCTTATCCCTATATTTCAGGGCAAGCAGCTCTCCGTTGCGTACAGCCCCTGACTGCCCCTTTTGAAACTTTTGGTTGACCAATGGTTGTGGAAACCCCTGACGGTTTTTACGGATGGTCCCACAAGCCCCAATGTTGTGTTCAACCAGACTTTTAAATAGGGGTATGCAGGTGTAATAATTGTCCACATATAGATTGTAGCCTTTTTGAAAAAATGGACTTATCAGCTCCCAAACAATTTTTCCAGATGTCCCCAGATAAGTAGGGCATCCTGGTGGGTTTAGTTGGCTGTCTTTCCCCTCGTATATGCGAAAAGCGGATGTGTATCCGGTTGAACTTTCGCACATTTTATAGAGCTTTATTCCAAACTTTGCCCTTTTAGATGGGATAAATTGCTTGAGGTGCAGTCTTCCTTTGAATTTTACAAGGGACTCATCTATAGAAATATTTTGTGTTGGGGTGTAGAGGCTTAAGAATTTTTCTGACAAATTTTCAATGATGGGTCTAATTTTATATAACCTGTCATGTTCTGGGGCATTTCTGGGCAGGCATTGACTATTGTCGTTAAAATGCCAAAACCGCATGAGCATTTCATAACGGGTCCTAGGCAGAATGACTGAAAACATAGGGGTGGCTTGAACAGGGTGGTTGGACCAGTAGGATCGAATGCTCGGTTTTTTAACAAGCCCCATGGCAAATGTAAGTCCTAAAAATTTTTTTATTTCCGGGACATTAGTTGGTGTCCATAAATTTGCCCTAGCATAGTAAGATCGGGGATTCTGGCTTATGAATTGGGATGCATATAAATTTGTTTGCACGACAATATGCTCTAGCAAGCTGTCTGTAAAAAACAAATTAAAAAAATGAATTGGTCCAAAATCTTCCACCTCCACATTTATACCAGGAGTGGCGTTGAAATCAGGGCTGAATGGAGCAGCCGAATCCAAAGCCTCCCATCTGGGAAATGCTAGATCATGTGGCAAAGCCCCTTGTACACTGGGGTGCGCCAATTCACTAGTAGCAGGGACAGCGCTTGTACTGGGCAGTGTTCCCTGATTTGGAGACGTTTCTCCAGTAGCGCTATTTGCACCTATTGCTGTACTGGTCCTTGGGCTTGAGGATGGAACAGAATCACTGCTCATTTCTGAGCTCTCAGTGTCGCCGCTACTAAAGCCCTCAAAATCCATATCTCCATCTGAGATTGCGCTGTCATCAGTGTCAGAACACAGCAGGGCATACACCTCCTCTGCGGTATAAGTCTGACGGGCCATTTTATTTTTAGATTTTTTGACTGGACTGAACGGACCGGACTGAACGGACCGGACTGAACGGACCGGACTGAACGGACCGGACTGAACGGACCGGACTGAACGGATGGGACTGGACTGACCGGACTGATCTGACAGGACTGACTGACATGACAGGACTGACAGATCTGACAGGACTGACTGATCTGACAGGACTGACTGACTGACAGATCTGACAGGACTGACTGACTGACAGATCTGACAGGACTGACTGACTGGACTGATCTGACAGGACTGACTGACTGGACTGATCTGACAGGAATGACTGATCTGACAGGACTGACTGACTGACAGATCTGACAGGACTGACTGACTGACAGATCTGACAGGACTGACTGACTGACAGATCTGACAGGACTGACTGACTGACAGATCTGACTGACTGACAGATCTGACAGGACTGACTGACTGATCTGACAGGACTGACTGACTGACTGATCTGACAGGACTGACTGACTGATCTGACAGGACTGACTGACTGATAGATCTGACAGGACTGACTGACTGATAGATCTGACAGGACTGACTAACCCTAACTCTTACTTTCTTTTTTCTTTTTTTTTTTTACTTTCACAGTGGCAAGGCTGACACAGCTCTTGTCACACTGTTTCTCCTCTGCTCTCTCACTGAGATCGGAGGAGAAACAGTGTATTTATCAGGCAGATCGCCCGGGAAAGTTTGTTGCTAAAACAAACTTCCCTGGTGATCTCTCTGATTGGCTGGTGTGACGCTGACATCATCGAGACCTGAGCCAATCAGGTCTCGATGATGTCAGAGGTCACAGCACCGGGATCCCCGCCGCTCCTGAGGTATGTGGGGGGTCCCGATCGCCGACCACCAGCTGTCACTATCTTTTAAATGCCGCAATCACTATGGATCGCGGCATCTAGAAGATAGGAACAGGTTAACATCATGGGGACCTGATCCATTCAGGTCCCCATGATGCCACATGTCAGAGCTATCGCTCTGAACCGGTACCGCAGCGCTAGCAGGACCCTGGGGGTCCTGAGCGCTGCGGGACCACCCACCGTTTTTAAACGTCGGCGCTGCACAGAGCTAGGGCAGCGCCGACGTTTATGTACAGTGGGCGGTCCTGAACCGGTTAATACAGATTGCAAAATGTTTACACTTAACACAAAAAACCTGATTTAAACAATAGGTCATTTTTTGATGATGCCTGTACACATGAAATATTTGCCCACTGAACTGGCATTTTGGCTATCCGCTCCTTCCTGTCTCCCCCAAACACATGAAAACTTGGTTTATCTGACAGGAGAATAAGAGGACTGGGAATCTGATTCCAATCTGCCCAATCTTTCTCTTTCCTGACACCTGTGATTGGGCCTGAGCTTGTCCCATCAAAATAAGTGGGTTCTGACTACTTTCAGGTAATGAGTATGGAAGCCTATAGTATGGAGGAGAACTAAAGGACAAGGTGATCAGTGGTGTTTTCAGGCATAAGCCAGCTCTCTAGTGTAAAGACCCTGCGGAAGGACACCCAATATCTCAGCTACTGCAGCTCCTGAGAGTATGAATTATTTGGTGAATACTTTTGATAAAGTAATATTTTTTTAAGTTCATTAGGTACTTCATTCCTCAGTCATGTTTTTAGTACCTACAGTGGTGGCCAAAAGTATTGGCACCCCTGCTATTCTGTCAGATAATACTCAGTTTCTTCCTGAAAATGATTGCAATCACAAATTCTTTGGTATTATTATCTTCATTTAATTTGCTTGCAAGGAAAAAACACAAAAAGAGAATGAAGCAAAAATCAAATCATTGATCATTTCACACAAAACTCCAAAAATGGGCCAGACAAAAGTATTGACACGCTCAGCCTAATACTTGGTTGCACAACCTTTAGCCAAAATAACTGCGAACAACCGCTTCCAGTAACCATCATTGAGTTTCTTACAATGCTCTGCTGGAGTTGTAGACCATTCTTCTTTGGCAAACTGCTCCAGGTCCCTGATATTTGAAGGGTGCCTTCTCCAAACTGCCATTTTGAGATCTCTCCACAGGTGTTCTATGGGATTAAGGTCTGGACTCATTGCTGGCCACCTTAGAAATCTCCAGTGCTTTCTCTCAAACCATTTTATAGTGCTTTTGGAAGTGTGTTTTGGGTCATTGTCCTGCTGGAAGACCCATGACCTCTGAGGGAGACCCAGCTTTCTCACACTGGGCCCTACATTATGCTGCAAAATTTGTTGGTAGTCTTCAGACTTCATAATGCCATGCACACGGTCAAGCAGTCCAGTGCCAGAGGCAGCAAAGCAACCCCAAAACATCAGGGAACCTCCACCATGTTTGACTGTAGGGACCGTGTTCTTTTCTTTGAATGCCTCTTTTTTTTTTCCTGTACACTCTATGTTGATGCTTTTTCCCAAAAAGCTCTACTTTTGTCTCATCTGACCAGAGAACATTCTTCCAAAATGTTTTAGGCTTTCTCAGGTAAGTTTTGGCAAACTCCAGCCTGGCTTTTTTATGTCTCGGGGTAAGAAGTGGGGTCTTCCTGGGTATCCTACCATACAGTCCCTTTTCATTCAGACGCCGACGGATAGTACGGGTTGACACTGTTGTACCCTCGGACTGCAGGGCAGCTTGAACTTGTTTGGATGTTAGTCGAGGTTCTTTATCCACCATCCGCACAATCTTGCGTTGAAATCTCTCGTCAATTTTTCTTTTCCGTCCACATCTAGGGAGGTTAGCCACAGTGCCATGGGCTTTAAACTTCTTCATGACACTGCGCACGGAAGACACAGGAACATTCAGGTCTTTGGAGATGGACTTGTAGCCTTGAGATTGCTCATGCTTCCTCACAATTTGGTTTCTCAAGTCCTCAGACAGTTCTTTGGTCTTCTTTCTTTTCTCCATGCTCAATGTGGTACACACAAGGACACAGGACAGAGCTTGAGTCAACTTTAATCCATGTTAACTGGCTGCAAGTGTGATTTAGTTATTGCCAACACCTCAGGTAAGTTACAGGTGCTGTTTATTACACGAATTAGAGAAGCATCACATGATTTTTCAAACAGTGCCAATACTTTTGTCCACCCCCTTTTTAGGTTTGGTGTGGAATTATATCCAATTTGGCTTTAGGACAATTCTTTTTGTGTTTTTTCATTGAAGACAAATTAAATGAAGATAATAATACCAAATAATTTGTGATTGCAATCATTTTCAGGAAGAAACTGAGTATTATCTGACAGAATTGCAGGGGTGCTAATACTTTTGGCCACCCCTGTATTGAATTGAACTTTGCTTTATCACAAAATAAGTTCCCATAATCTCTTTACTTCGTATGTGACTGGTAAATTATATACAGTCTTCAAAAACTGTGCTTGCTTTTTTTATTTTGCCTTTTCGTACCAAAGATTGTTCTTTATAGCTTAAGGGATAAAATATTTTTTTTCCCAAAAGAAAAAAAAATCTACTATTTCGTTGTTGGCATAGCTGCCAAGTAGTAGTAGTGACTGTATTAGTGCAGAAATGCATTTTAACCCCTTAACAACATTAGACGTACTAATACGCGTCTGTGGCCTGGGACTTAAGAGCCAGACCCGTATTAGTACGTCATCGCGATCGCGCGCGCACACAGGCTGTGCGGGCGCGATCGCCGCCGGGTGTCAGCTGATTGTCACAGCTGACACCCGGTACTATGTGCAGGGAGTGGTCCTGCACCGCTCCCAGCACATTAAACCCCGCAATGCTGCGATCGAAGTCGATCGCAGCATTGCGGTGGCAAGGGGAGGTGATCGCAGATACTCACCTCCTCTTCCGGCCTCCAGCGCTGTCTGCCGTGGCTTCCAGGTTGTTGCCATGACGACCCGATGTCGTCATGACAACATCCTGGTCACCAGACAACAGGAAGATTGTTTGGACATGCGCAGTGCATCTCCAAACTATCTTCTCCCTGTCCAGCGCTGACAGCCTGCATAGCACAGGAATGGTGCTTCATTCCTGTGCCATGCAGGCGATCAGAATAAAAAAAAGTGAAAATCCCAGAGTGGGACAGAGTAAAAAAGTGTAAAAACTGTCATAAAGTGAAAAAAAAATTTTAAAAAAAATTGTAAAAATATAAAAAAAAAAATAAAAAAAATAATCCACCAAAAATAAAAATATAATGTACCCATCAATAAATATTATTATAAAAAAACAATAAAAGTACACATATTTGGTATCACCGCGTCCGGAACAACCTGACCTATAAAACTGTCCCACTAGTTAACCCCTTCAGTGAACACAGTAAAAAAAAAAAAAAAAAATGAAGCAAAAAACAATGCTTTATCATCATACCGCCAAACAAAAAATGGAATAACACGCGATCAAAAAGACGAATATAAATAAAAATGGTACCGCTGAAAGCGTCATCTTGTCCCGCAAAAAACAAGCCGCAATATAGCTCCATCAGCCGAAAAATAAAAAAGTTTAGCTCTCAGAATAAAGCTATGCTAAAAAATATATTTTTCTATAAAATTGCTTTTATTATGTAAAAGTGCAAAACATAGAGAAACTATATAAATGTGGTACCGCTGTAAACGTACTGACCCGAAGAATAAAGCTGCGTTATCAATTTTACCACACGCGGAACAGAATAAATTAAAAAAAAAAAAAAAACAATTCCTGAATTGTTGTTTTTTGTTTATTCTGCCTCCCAAAAATCGGAATAGAAAGCGATCAAAAAATGTTACATGCCTGAAAATGGCACCAATAACAACGTCAACTCATCCCGCAAAAAACAAGCCGTCACATGACTGTCTGACAAAATCTGGAAAAATTATAGCTCTCAAAATATGGCGATGCAAAAACTAGATTTTACAAAAACTGCGTCTTTTAGTGTGTGACAGCTGTCAGTCATAAAAACCCCATATGATTCTGATACCACTGTAATCGCACCGACCCGAAGAATAAAGTCGTCTAATCACTTATACCGCACGAGGAACGGCGTAAAAAATAAACTCTCGGGTTAGGGTTGGGCTACGGTTAGAGCTAGGGTTAGGGCTGGGTTTGGGGTTAGGGTTCTGATGGGGTTGTTATATTTTTCAAAAGTAAGAAAAAAAGATGACGATATGGCGACTAGTGTTGAGCGCAAGTGCTCGCTACTTGAGTTTGCATCGGGTGCTCAGGTATGCATTGAGTATCGTGGGTATTTGAGTGACATGCTCGAGTCTCCGCCACATATGCTTCGTGGCCAAAAAAACTTTGCGGGGATTGCTTGCCATGCACAAGCGATCCCCGCATGTTTTTTTTTGGGTGTCTAATAACGGTGAAACATGCGGGGCAGGGACTCGAGCATGTCACTCAAGCACACGCAGTACATGGTGCATACCTGAGTACCCGATGCAAACTCAAGTAGCGAGCACTTGCGCTCAAGACTAATGACAACTTATTCAATATGATGACCTAATGTTATCAAATTCTGTGTCGTACCTCTGGGTTCAAAATGTTCACTATACACCTTAATAAAATCCTTGAGGGGTATAGTTTCCAAAATGGGGTCACTTGTGGGGGAGCTCCACTGTTTAGGCACATCAGGGGCTCTCCAAACGCGACATGGTGTCCGCTAACAAATTGAATGGAAAATCGGCTCAAATTGTTAGCGGACGCCATGTTGCGTTTGGAGAGCCCCTGCGTGCCTAAACATTGGAGCTCCCCCACAAGTGACCCCATTTTGGAAACTAGACCCCCCAAGGCACCTATCTAGATGCATAGTGAGCACTTGGAACCCCCAGGTGCTTCACAAATTGATTCATAAAATGAAAGTGTTTTTTTTTCACTTTTTCATTTTTACGAATCAATTTGTGAAGCACCTGGGGGTTCCAAGTGCTCACTATGCATCTAGATATGTGCCTTGGGGGGTCTAGTTTCCAAAATGGGGTCACTTGTGGGGGAGCTCCAATGTTTAGGCACATGAGGGGCTCTCCAAACGCAACATGGCGTCCGCTAATTATTCAAGCAAATTTTACAATCAGAAAGTCAAATGGCGCTCCTTCCCTTCCGAGCCCTGCCGTGCGCCCAGTGTTTTTTCCCCACATATGGGGTATCTGCGTGCTCAGGGGAAATTGCACAACAAATTTTTGGGTCCATTTTTTCTTGGTACCCCTGTGAAAATAAAAAAAATTGGGTCTAAAGTAACATTTTTGTGAAAAAAGTTAAATGTTAATTTTTTCCTTCCACATTCCAAAAATTCCTGTGAAGCACCTGAAGGGTTAATAAAGTTCTTGAATGTGGTTTTGAGCACTTTGAGGGGTGCAGTTTTTAGAATGGTGTCACTTTTGGGTATTTTTTGTCATAAAGACCTCTCAAAGTGACTTCAAATGTGATGTGGTCCCTGAAAAATGGTTTTGTAAATTTTGTTGGAAAAATTAGAAATCGCTGGTCAACTTTTAACCCTTTTAGCTCCCTAACCAAAAAAAATTTTGGTCCAAAATTGTGTTGATGTAAAGTAGACATGTGGGAAATGTTATTTATTAACTATTTTGTATGACATATCTCTCTGATTTAAGGGCATAAAAATTCAAAGTTTGAAAATTGCAAAATTTTCAAAATTTTAGCCAAATTTCCATTTTTTTCACAAATAAACCCAAGTGATATCGAAGAAATTTTACCACAATCATGAAGTACAATATGTCACGAAAAAACAATCTCAGAATCAGGGGGATCCGTTGAATCGTTCCAGAGTAATTACCTCATAAAATGACAGTGGTCAGAATTGTAAAAATTGGCCTGGTCATTAACGTGCAAACCACCCTCGGGGGTTAGCTCTTTATTATCACAGTATTAGATGACCTATTTTTGAACAAATTGCTTTATATACTAAGGGAAAAATTGTAACCAAAGATGTATTTTTCGGTCGTGTCTTGCTATTTTAGTGTACAGAAAGCAGCTTTTGCTATAAAAACTGAGTAGTTTTAGATGCTTTGTGTATAACTGTTCATATCTTGTGATCATCAGTTAATGTTAACCAGATGACATGCAGGGGTAATTAAAAACCATAATCCTTTACTTTGTTAATCGTTCAGACAGGTTTGCTATTGGAAAGTGTGCGCAAATTATCATGATATGGCACGCCAGGTGCCATGTCTGTGCGCAGTGTCTAGCAAACAAAAGTTATATGTGTCCACTAGTGTTGAGCATTCTGATACTGAAATATCGGGTATCGACCGATATTCGCGGTATCGGAGTTCCGATACTGAGTTCCGATACTTTTAGAATATCGAATACCGGAATCGGAAGTTCCCATAATGCCTGCGCTCTGCAGTGTCTCTGAAGGATGACAAGCTGGATGGCAGCGCTCAGCTTACTGTACTTGTCATTTAGTGTTAAAGGATTTATTAAAAAAAATAATAGTGTTTTCATGCACCGTCTCTTTAAAAAAGCCGGCCGGCAATTCAGCGTCGGTACCCTACAATTTAGAATAGAAAGAATAGAGCATCACACATAGATTAGATAGATAGAAACATGTCAGTCACATATATAATAAGTACAGTGATAGTGTTGATTACTGTACTTGTCATTTAATGTTAAAATAAAGGATTTATTAAAAAAAAAATTGGCGTGGGGTTCCCCGTAATTTTAGTCTCTAGCGGAGGTTAATCAGACGGCTGGGGCAGATGTTTGAAGCCTGGGAAGGGGGTAATACCCACGGAGCTTCCCGGGCAACTAATATCAGCCCCCAGCTGAATATCTAGCCTTTACTAGCTAATAAAATGGGGGACCCCCAAAAAAATGACGTGGGGTCCCCCCTATTTTAATAGCTAGCAAAGGCTAGATATTCAGCTGGGGGCTGATATTAGCAAAGCTGAAGCTGTCCTGGGAACCATGGAAAGGTAAGGATGAGGTTGCTTTATTATTTTACTTTTATTGCAGAAGACATTGGCTACAGCTGGAATGGGCGTGATGGTAAGTAGGGTTTAATTTAGAACAGTAAAGAATTGTGTGTTTATTTCAATTAAAGGACTTTATTCTGGGTGTTTGTGGTTTGTTTTTTATCTTTGACTATGGGGTTAGTAATGGGGGTGTCTTATAGACGCCTCTCCATTACTAACCTGGGCTTGATGTCAGCTGGCATTATAAGCTGACATCAACCCCAGACCTATTACCCCACTGCCACCGCTACAGGGCAGTGGGAAGAGCGAGGCTAAGTGCCAGAATTGGCGCATCCTATGGATGCGGCATTTCTGGGGCGGCTGACGGCTGGTGTTTCTAGCCTGGGAGGGGGCCAATATTCATGGCACCCTTCCTGGGCTATTAATATCAGCCTCCAGCTGGCTGCCTAGCCTTTGCTAGCTATTAAAATAGGGGGGACCTCACGTCATTTTTTTGGGGGTCCCCCATTTTATTAGCTAGTAAAGGCTAGATATTCAGCTGGGGGCTGATATTAGTAGCCTGGGAAGCTCAGTGGGTATTACCCCCTTCCCAGGCTTCAAACATCTGCCCCAGCCGTCTGCTTAACCTCCGCTAGAGACTAAAATTACGGGGAACCCCACGCCAATTGTTTTTTTAATAAATCCTTTCTTTTAACACTAAATGACAAGTACAGTAATCAACACTATCACTGTACTTCTTATATATGTGACTGGCATGTTTCTATGTATCTAATCTATGTGTGATGCTCTATTCTTTCTATTCTAAATTGTCGGGTACCGATGCTGAATTGCCGGCCGGCTTTTTTAAAAAGACGGTGCATGAAAACACTATTATTTTTTTAAATAAATCCTTTAACACTAAATGACAAGTACAGTAAGCAACACTGTCACTGTACTTCTTATATATGTGACTGACATGTTTCTATCTATCTAATCTATGTGTGATGCTCTATTTTTTCTGTTCTAAATTGTCGGGTACCAGTGTATGCCGCTGCTGAATTGCCGGCTTTTCATGTAATACATTCTACATTATTCTTAGTTGTTTTCCTTCATGTAGAATTAACCTACAAGGAAAGAAAGGGTTTATTTTCATTCCGATATTTGTGTCCTATTGACTTGCATTGGTTTCCGGTATCGGAATCGGCGATATCCGATATTTTTTGGGTACCGGTCCGATCCAATCCGATCCGATATTTCCCGATATCGGAAAGTATCGCTCAACACTAGTGTCCACCCATCTTCTGGAAATGGAGGGATGAAATCACTGCAGGAGGACAATGTTCAGAGGGAACTGGAAAAATGTAATCTGTGCTGGCTGCATCTTTACCCCAATGGCTGGCTATGGCAGTACATCAGTGTCATCTAGTTATGTCTTCAAGGACAATTGGTCCCCTGAGTCATATATCTGTCAAATAGCAAGTAATTTTTCATGTTTTTTCCCCAATATATCACAAAACAAGTATCATGGCATGTGTTGCCCAAAACATCTGACCTCATAAAACTCTTTTGAAGACTTTGACAGTGTTTGATAGTTGATATTACAAACCTATGCAGCCTTGCCATTGTAATAGTGGTTTATAGCATTTAAAGGCTACTATATATACATGCTGTTAAGATGCCAAATTATTGTTCCTTGCAGCAAACTGTCTTTTTAAAGCTTGGAATAGTTTCACATTAGTGTTTCCTAAATCGTAGAAATCAGCAGGTTACAGATGTATCATGTATATGAAGCTTTGAAAATCTGCTCTTAAGTGTGTGTTCACACGTAGTTTTTTTTCTGAGTTTTTGAAGCAGAAACTTTACAATTTCCCAATCAAAACTCAATTTTTTTTTAAAGAAGTTATCCGGGACTATTGTATTGTTTTCTTATGGGCCTAAGAACTGACAGGCAGGTATTTGCAACCTACGTGCCTGTTCTGCCCAGCACCAATCTCTGCCAACTTAGAGCGGTCCCAGATGATTAACAAGGTAGTTAGCAACTACTTGCCTGTCAGTTATTAGAAAAAAATAAAATAGTCCCAGATAACCCTTTGTGGTTTTGTAGAGTTTGTGCTCCTAGTGTGAACATAACCTAAAAGTGGAATGGGGCAGTAGAATTCAAAACTTCACATAATTTCAGTTTTGCTAGGCACTTCTGAAATTGTGGGTGTTTTTTTTTGTTTTTAAACCAGAGGAAAAAATTGCACCTCATCCCACTCAGTAATATGATATTGTGGTTCTCTGCTGCACCGTACCACTCATTCTGATTAGGTGATAAATTGCTGCTTTATGTTGTGCTAATTATTCCCATGAACATTGCCTTCCTCGATTAACAATTTATACCAAAGATAATTATGGTTAATCCCCTGCATATTAGATGATAAGGCTTTAAAAGTATGTTGCTCTTGTTGGCCAAATGTATTGTTTATATACTGAAGAGCCATTTCTAGGTAAAATGGACTTTAGTCTTATCACAGTGGTTGTGTTCTACCAATATGTCAATTAGTGTAACTAAACCTTCAAGAGATGAATTGACACCATGTTGTATATACTGCATTTCCAGACCATACTGCCAGTGGCTTTACAATTTTGTTGGATTTTTTTTTTTGGGGGGGGGGGGGGAGGGGGCATATGTTTAGCAATTATAACTAGAGTTCCTTTAAGTCCAGTACTACTGTGATAGAGGTATCATGTTTTTTGGGTGTCTCATCTTTTGAAGGACAGTGACATCTCTGTATTACAACTATTTGATGTTGGGTTTTTTTTTTTTCATTTTATAAGTGAAGATTACATGTTTGGTATATATGTATATATGTAATGTACACTATTAGTTCCAAGGTTTATTTAGCGTTCACTACCTTAGTGTCCTTGTCTCTGGCAGGTCTTTTCCTTGTATATTACTATGATCACGGATATGCACCTGACCATAGCATCTGTAAATGAGATAATCTGTGTGTGATTATGACGCGCCCCTGGGCCTGAGTCGCGCAGCGTTGCGCACGCAGGAGCCTACCCGGAGCCGGATCGGATAGGGGTAGTAGTCTTGTGGCGATGACCCGGTCCGTGCCCAGGGAGTCAGACTAAGTGGCGGTATATTAGCAGTAGATGTAGGACGACTACGCCACCCGTTGAATGCAGCTATGGAGCTGCCACTGCAGGGCAGACCGCTGAGGCCGGTGGAAGGATGGTGCAGCGTGGATGGTATAACCCCCAACGGGAGGGGTATGGCCTCAGGGCAGCCGACGTGGATGATGGGGGTAGCAGGAACCACTCAGAGACGATGCGGTGTAGTTCAGGGTCTTTACTGGTGACAAAGATAGACCCTCCCGGAGTACTGGCTAGCGATCGGGGCCTGGTCAGTCCTTGAGCAGATGGGATCCCCCTTGGCCAGGCGGAGTTGTAGGCCTCCCCAACTAATTGTACTCTTCTGGCTTCCTTGCTAGAGGCGGGTAAAGGTAGCCCACGTCCCTGAGTGTACCGTGTGGTGCTCACCCGTATGGCCGGTGACTCGGGGCCTTCTAGTGGCTTCCGCTCCACGACGGCGGTGCTGGTCCCACGCGTGTGACCGTGCCTTCGGGTTTCTTGGCCAGAGGACCTGAAATCCCCTGCCAGTCGGTTTCTGCTGCTGGGTCAGGGTTAATCCCCACAGCCTCCGACTCCGGGTCCGGTGGTAACTCTTCAATCAGGGCGAGCTCTTCAGCTGCCAGCCCCTGATTCCTTTTAGCACTGCTCCCACTGAGCTCCTGATCTTTCTTTCCTAAGCTGCTCCTCTTCTTCTCTACTCTTCTCCTCTTCTTCTCTCTAACCCTGCCTCAGCCCCAGTTTTATATAGGGGAAGTCCTTCCCCTCCCAGGACCGGGCAGGAGGTGTGGAATGCATAGGATTCCTGACCAAGAGACCTCCCACCTGCTCTCAGACATAACATTGCTATTACTGTGGAGACCAGACCCCTGGGGTGCCACAATTATATAATACCTTATACTGCAGCAATCTATTAGAAACCAACCATCTATGACCGAGGGTGCTGCCCTGTAATAGTTTAGAATCATCAGTTTTCATGTGCGTCTTATAAAATAGAAGGGCTTCACATGAATAAAACAGTTCCTTAAAGGGAATTTGTCTACAAGTTTTTGCTAATTAATCAGCAGGGGATTGTCACTAGAAGTCTAGTTGTAAGCTATGTGTAACTATTCATGAGCACTGTGTAACCACGTCCACATCACTGATTGGCAGTTTTCTGCCTATGCACAGTGTATACAGAAAACTGTCGATCAGTGGTGTGGGCGAGGTTATAGTTATGCTCTGTGATTTTATCAAAATTTAAGCAAGAAACCCAGTAAAGTGACATATTGCTAGAATTAGGGCCTTTGTCCGTAAATCATGGAGCTCTCAGATTGGGGTAGCAAAAACATGGTGACTGATTCCCTTAAAGAAATTCCTTGTTGAAATTCCTGCCTCTTAGCACAGACAATGACCTGAAATTAGAGTACAACAGCCACAAAAAGTAAATTAATTGGGAATAAATGTGTTTGGAATGAGCTTCTCTAATGCGAAGCCTCCAATATACTTGATGCTCACACTTTCCATGTGAATAGGCTACAGAGCTATGGAGGGGCAGGCAGAGAGGAGTTTAGTTTCTCTGCAGCCATTATACATACATCCTGATTTAACATAAAGTACAGTGTGTGGTAACTGTGAGCACTTTAAAACCCAAGAGTCTCACCCCTTCCAAATCTCCGGTCTGAACCAGGTTTCCTTTGGCAAGCTGAAGGCAACAATTCCAGCATATTTGAGTGTGTACATAATACAGTACATCTGTGTAATAATATGTTCAGGGTTACTCAAAAATGACATAAAGCTGTATTTGGTCAAAGTGCATATGTAGATTAGAGCCAATCATCATCTCATATCATTTGGCTCAGGCAGTAACAGAAACCTACTAGTTCATGTGTGTGCCTCATAATTGTGTAATGAACTTTCCATGAACCAGCTGTGAATCCTCTGGATAAAGCCAGACTATTACTTGTGTATATACCGCCATAGTCACCCAGCCAGTGTCCTTGGGTTTTGGTTTGTATGTAAAACGTGTTATGTCTACATAGAGGATCTGATGATTTATTTGTGAATTCTCGTCATAATGTCCTTGGAAGTGTTTTTCTGGAACATTGAGTTACATTATTTCTGAAGATGCTCAAACATAGAGATGAGGGCAAGTGTATCATACAGACCGAAGATACGCTCACGTAAACTGTTGTAGGCTGCGTTCACACGTTGTGGCCACAGTGTGTAGTATGTTTTGTTTTTTTCCCACAATCATGGTAGAACGGAAATATGTTGTCATAAATTGCGTCCGCAAGTAGTGAACGAATCCTTAGGCTATGTTCACATGTTGCATTTTTTTGCTGTTTTTTTATGCAAATTTTAAGCTTCATTTTACAGTACCAGCAAAAGCTATGATATTTCAGAAATCTCATGCACACACATTGTTTTTTTTTCCTGAATGAATTGGAAAACTGCTGCGTTTTTGAAAACTGCAGCATGTCTCTTCTTTCAGCATTTTTGCAGCGTTTGTGCAAAAACACAACAAAAGTTCAGCAAAAAAAAATTCTGGTATCAGGTTTTGCTGTGTGAAAAAAGCAGGTACAGCAGAATGTGAAACACATTTATTTTTGTGATCTTCACAGCTTTTAACCATAATGTCTTGGTCTCCTCACCTTAGAATGGCAGTTAGGATTAGTACAGTTTAATTAAATTTAGTGATATGCATAAAGTAAACATTGGCTGACCAAGGTGTGAAATTAAACAATACCCAACCAACTCAAGGACTGACCAAATTGTGAAAGTAACGTGTCCTACAATCTCAATGCTCTGCCAATGTCTTAGGAAAACAACTCCTGATCAATTCACCCCCCCCTGTTATGTTTGTAATTGTGTATTTTTTCATGAACTCATGTAAACTTTTTCTTTTTTGTTCAGAATAGTCACTATTTCTTCACATATAAAAATATTTTCCCACTACACTAAATAAATTGATCAAATTGCCTTTTTTTCCAAAATAATTTTATGGGTCTTTCATTCGTGACCTAACACCTTGCATTGTTCATGCTTCTGTGGTGGAAGCAAAGCTGAACTTTGTGATCCTAAAGTATGCAGCTAAACCTGCTTTTTGTAAGCAGCTTCTTTACTGCCAAGAGAGCAGGTTTTGCCTGCAGAAAAAAAAGCAACAAAAACGCAACGTGTGAACATAGCCTTACAGTTTCTTGTATATGGTAATTAAGCTGGATACAATGTAGATTATTTTATGAAATACTGGCACCTGTGAAACATTTCCTATTATTAATCATAATTAATGTGTTCACATGAAATCAAGCCACAAGGGTTATTAAAATATAGGATTTGTGCCAAAAAGAAAAATATAACCATTTTAAGTAAACTTCTCTCCTTTGGTTTCTAATTCATCAAGCTGGCATATGGGTAATTTCACCATCAAAGGATGGATACGGCTCCTTCATTCATAGCTAGAAGTGACAATTCTGGAATTATGTACAAACATTATTGTGGGCGTTCAATAAAAGGATTCTTTGGTATTAAAACAAAAGATTTCTTTTTAAGTCAATCACACCAGTTCACACTCATTTTGCACTTTTGCATGTCTTTACTTTACCATTCCTTTAGACAGGCACCAAATGTACAACCATAATTCAATATAAGTTGTGATGTTGTGTAAATATAAAGAAAACAAGAATGCAATGATTTGAAGTCTTATAGCCATATTTTATTCACACCAGATGATAGAACATATAGTAGAAGATAAAAGTTACACATTTTTCCATTTCATTTGCAAAAAATAATTATCTAATTTACAAACTGAGATGAGTTGCTGCCATCAAAGTTTGGCCAGGGACATAGCGGTTATTTCAATGCAGTTCTGCCTGAGGGCACGTGGCTCACAATCATCCAATATTGATCATCCGCTTTGTCTCTTGTGCACATGGATTTCTCCAGAATCTCTGAATCTTTTGATGAAATAATGTGCTATAGGTGGTGGGATATTGAAAGTTTTTGCAATTTCAGGTTGATGAACATTTTTCTGAAATTGTTCCACAATTTTTAGACACAGTTGTTCACAGATTGGTGAACCTCTGACAATCTTTGCTTCTGAGAGACTCTGCCTTTCTAACATGCCCTTTTTATACAAATTCACATGATTAAGTTGAAAATTAACCCTTGAGCTATTTTTCCTTAGTACCGCTTACTTTCTCAGACTTTTGTTAACCTTGTCCCAATTTTTTTTTTTCGATGCCATTCATTTTTAGATGAGTTAATTTTTTAAAATTAAATAGAAAAATGTCCAACTTTCTTCTTGTGATCTGTGTTCTGTTGTGAATAAAATATTACTATGGGAGATTTCCAAATCATTCCATTCTTATTTTCATTACATTTTACACATTGTGCCAACATTTTTGGAATTGTACAGCATTATTGTGCAAAGTATTTTAGGTTACCTTCAACTAAGAGCACTGATAAACATTTCTAACAAGTGTGCTAGCCATTAATATGGAAATAGTGTGGCATTATATATGTACAATATATAAAGAAGTTTCAAATATTTTAGTATGTTTACCTTTGCAATGTATTTTGTTTTTGTTCTTTACCTTTACACCCATTTTTTTTTTATTTGTTTTCACCGTTTCTTTCTTTATGTAAAGGTGATACTGGTAGTTTATGGTAGGTAACAGAGCTAATTTAGTATGAACTCTTCTCAGGGGATCCGTTCTGACACTCTACCTCATTCTACTCGATGTTCTCCTTGAATAGTGAATGTAACTCATATTTTCTGCTTTACTATAATTCTTTTATTATTGTGTTCTGTTAAATATTTTTTTACATTGTTTTTTTTATATAAATAGAGAATGGTTTTAGCTATTTTACTCTGCCTTTTGTTTAATTATTCATTTTATTGGAGAAATGAATTGCTCCATGAGTCTTGCCAAAAAGTATAACTATTGAAATGCCAAATGTTTGTTTATGCTGTGATAAGTCAAAATATCAGTGAGTTGCACAGTTCTAATAAAGTTTTTTTTTTATTATTAAACTTGGATGAATTATGGTGTTAATTATTTCATTAATCTATTCCAACTTAAAAATGTTAAAGGGGTTGTCCGGTCAAAGTGATAAGACTGCAGTCACTCTGTGTGACTGCAGACTTATGACTCCCCCCAGCGCTCGCACTGTGCGCCTCTGGGATTTGCGGGTTTCAGACCCAGTAATAGAAGGTATGTAAAAACTATACATACCACCGGCCATTCAGCGCCACCTCGCTCCAGATGTATGAATTTCCCCAGTGCAAGCACTGTGCGCTGCGGGGATTCGCCAGTATGAGACCCGGGACCGGAGGGTATGTATGCACAATATACATACCCCCAAGAGGCCACACCCCGTCTAGTGACATGGACGGCCAGTGGGGGCATCCGACTAGAAGGCCTCGCTCAATACAAGTTTATGTAGAGCTAGACCACGCCCCTTGGCCGGGGGTATGTATAGCACATACGTAACCTCCGGTACCGGGTCTCATACCGTCGAATCCCCGCAGCGCACAGTGCGTGCGCTTTGGGAAATTTATAAGTCTGCAGTCGCACAGAGTGACTGCAGACTTATCACTTTTGACCAGACAACCCCTTTAAGTGTTTTTCTAAGTTTAGTAAATCCTATGAAAACATTGGAGGTTTAGCAATTATTTTAAAGGTGCATATTTTTTCCATCCATGGATATATATGCGATCTGTGGACATTATTGCTTCTGTGTGTGCCAGGATTTTCAACCTTGAAAACCCCAATATTTTAATATAAATCCAAATTATGGCTCTATTATTGTGCGCATCTAAAATGGTGAAAGTATTTTCGAAAATATAACATATGATTCCACTAGGAGGTTTCTGAAGATATGACATTCTAATATATGTGTTCACCCATGTCTTTGCGTACAATTAGCCATTCTCCTCACCTGGCCAGGAGGGAGGGTTGAGGGGTGTGGATGAGATCCTATATATCAGATCCAAAAAGACTGATGGTTTGCGAAAATATTCACTCCCTTGGCTTTTTACTTACAGGTTCATCTCACTAAATTAGAATATCATTAAAAAGTTAATTTATTTCAGTTCTTCAATACAAAAAGTGAAACTCATATATTATATAGAGTCATTACAAACAGAGTGATCTATTTCAAGTGTTTATTTCTGTTAATGTTGATGATTATGGCTTACAGCCCATGAAAACACAGAAGTCATTATCTCAGTAAATTAGAATAGTTTATAACAAACAACTTGAAAAATTATTTTAAAGTCCGAAATGTTTTTCTACTGAAATGTATGTTTAGTAAATGCACTCCTTTTTCGGGCTCCTTTTGCATCAATTACTGCATCAATGCGGCGTGGCATGGAGGCGATCAGCCTGTGGCACTGCTGAGGTGTTATGGAAGCCCAGGTTGCTTTGATAGCAGCCTTCAGCTCATCTGCATTGTTGGGTCTGGTGTCTCTCATCTTCCTCTTGACAATACCCCATAGTTTCTCTATGGGGTTAAGGTCAGGCGAGCTTGCTGGCCAATCAAGCACAAAGATACTGTTGTTTGTAAACCAGGTATTGGTACTTTTGGCAGTGTGGACAGGTACCAAGTCCTGCTGGAGAATGAAATTTCCATTTCCAAAAAGCTTGTCGGCAGAGGGAAGCATGAAGTGCTCTAAAATTTCCTAGTCGACGGCTGCGCTGACTTTGGTCTTGATAAAGCACAGTGGACCTACAACAGCAGATGACATGGCTCCCCAAACCATCACTGATTGTGGAAACTTCACACTAGACCTCAAGCAGATTGGATTGTAGGCCTCTCCACTCTTTGTCCAGACTCTGGGAGCTTGATTTCCAAATGAAAATTGTAACTCTGGGACCTTGTGAAGTGTGTCAATGACAGTCTTCTGGACATCTGTCAAGTCAGCAGGCTTTCCCATGATTGTGGAGCCTACTGAAACAGACTAAGGGACCTTTTTAAACGCGTAGGAAGCCTTTGCAGGTGTTTTTTGTTAATTATTTTAATTTACTGAGATAATGACTTTTGTGTTTTCATGGGCTGTAAGCCATAATCATCAACATTAACCAAAATAAACACTTGAAATAGATCACTCTGCTTGTAATGACTCTATGTAATATATGAGTTTCACTTTTTGCATTGAAGAACTGAAATAAATTAACTTTTGGATGATATTCTCATTTAGTGAGATGCATCTGTATTTTGCGACATTACAATCTGTGTTAAAATATTTTTGTAATCTGATTTGTGTATGATGCACTCATCACTAGTGCTGATGCAAGTGCTCTTTGCTGTGGTATACACCGAGTATCGCAGGTGCTTGAGTGACATGTTTGAGTCCCCGCGACTGTCAGACAGCCACAACATCTGGGGATTGCTTGTGTTTGCCAGGCAATCCACACATGTTTTGTGGCAGTCTAACAGCCGCGAAACATGCTAACGCGGGGACTCGAACGTGTCACCGCGTACTCTATGCGTACCCAAGCACCCTAGGCAAACTCGAGTAACGAGCACTTGTGCTCATCACTAATCAACACTAAATAGTCTAAGATGGTGAAGTGAGAAAAATATAAACATAAATTACATTTATGGGATCCAATAATTTAAAATTGGCATGTGCATATATATTCAACCAACGGTGTGAAATACAGGGACATCCGACTGTCCACATCTAATGTGGGTAAATGAACATTCGTTAAAATGAACCAGGCGTGGATCCCAAACGATTGTCCATACCTTTGGATGACTAGACAACTATAATAGCCGCACCCAGCCAGCCTTCAACTCTATTTGCCATTTGTTACATTTGGGAGCCTCCTCCCCAAATAAAAAAAGCTGTGTTCGCAACTTCCTCCTCCGCTTCTTCTACCTACACAACCACATCCACCTCCTAATCCCATTGGACCTATTCCTTCTGGTTCAAGATTCTTATTTTTTATTTCTACTATGCTTAGCGTAGAGACAGGATGCAGCTGTATTGAGGAACAGCATTGGGTTTTGCGTGTGCACAGTTTTACAAAAACACTGTCTGTGTACTCTGCACACATGTCTGTTATAGTACCGTGCGTAGCCGCTGTGTGTATTCCCCATGTCTGTGGGAGTAATGTGCCTTTAAGCCACTGTGTGTATTATTGAACCCATATCTGTGGGAGTAATGTGCTTTGGAGCCGCTGTGTGTACTCTGCAACCCTGCCTGTGGGTGAAATTTATTATTCACTTCTGTGGAGGAAATGTATAAATATGCTATGTGGATGAAATTTTTAACTGGACTGCCGGTAGAAAGCCTCGCTGCGGACCGTCAGCTCGATCCAAAATCATATTACCAGCTTTTCATTTGCGGCATTTGTAACATACGCTACTAGAGAAGATATTTTTGAGCTGTGGGAGTACTGTGCCCCATTGTCTGGGTGTGAAATTTTTAATCCTCTTTCTTAGGGAAATGTGGAAAAATGCTCTGTGAGTAAAATTAGTTATCAGCTTCTGTGGGATAAATGTGGAAACCTGCTCTGTGAGTGAAATTTGTGATTCGCTTCTGTAGGATAAATGTGGGAACATGCTCTGTGGGTGAAATTTGGAAGCTGCTAATGTAGGGGTACTTTGCCCCATGCTCTGTGGGTGAAATTTGTAAGCTGCTAATGTAGGGGTACTTTGCCCCATGCTCTGAGGGTGAAATTTGTAAGCTGCTAATGTAGGGGTACTCTGCCCCATGCTCTGTGGTTGAAATTTGTTATCTTCTAATGTAGGGGTGGGTACTCTGCCCCATGCTCTGTGGGTTACATTTTTAACTGATCTGGAAGTAGTAAGCCTCAGTCTCTGTGAGGGCACTGTTAACATTTTTATGTTATTCATTTACTTCCTATTTTACCATGATTGCTATGGTGAAAGAACCGATTCAAGTCATTTTCCTTTCCACATTTGTTTGCAGGGCAATTGTCCTGCACCACGAAGCCATACGCTACCTGAAATCAGTCGTCCAGTCAGTCTGTATAAAAGACTGATGGTGGCAGCGAGTAGTCGTGGGTTATTGTGGAATTAGCAGTTACCGTACCGAGGGTATATACACATATTCCATTCGCTGGAATCGGAGGTGTATAGACCATACACTCACTGTTAGTTTCCCAATAACCGGCCTATTAATGGACACGGCCTGCGGCCACATGTTGATCGTCGGTCATTCGCGTAATTGTCTGCATGGTATGGGACAGCAGAGAGCTGTTCGTGACAAAAGGATAACAGTGGGTGGATCTGCGTCACCTTTCAGGTTGTGATCTTTGAAAGACTGTCATTTTGATATTGATTTTCATGGTAACAACACCAGTCTCATCAGATTTAAGAGACATAATGAGTTTTGCAGTGCGTAATGTGAAAGCTGCTAACAGATCCACTTTTAAGATGTATTCCCATCTTAAACATTTGTGTCCGTAGAATATGCTGTAAAGGTCTGACAAATGCCGTTTTCACTTATATAGTCCACACCTGTTTTCAGGATGGGTGTTCTCTATCCTGCTTTTAGTGTTGAAAATTGTTTTTGTGATGAAAATAATTTCAATGCATTTTTTTCTTGCTTTGATGTTTTTTTTTCTGGTTCCATTAACCTTGGCGCATGCCACTCATTTACTTTCAGGTTTGGGGTCATGTAGCCAGTTCAGCTTAGTACAATTATAACTTTACATTGTGGTTTCCCATTCCCACCATCTTTCTCCTGCCACTATACCTCCTTGTTCTGTAAAGCCAACGACACCTCCTTTTTCCATTTCTATCCACTGAATACATCTCTTGCTGCATTAATATATTCTATTCCCATTACATCCCCTTGCACCAGGTCCACCTTTCCATATGTGATGGGCTGGAGGCTACTGAATGGTGCATGGTGTGGAGTTATTGCGGGGTAAGTAAGCGACTATGGAATATGACCGTCCTCTATGATCTGTGATATGCAGGAACTTTAGTGGAGGAGACTACACTTGGGTTACAGAGAAGTAGCTGATGATGTTCTCCCTATCCCATGTACAACACATAATTGATGATGTGGTGCATATTGGGGCAGTGACATTAGTCTTGGGAAGCCATATGACAGATGGCCATAACATCACTGTCATGATGGAAAAGAATCAGCAGCAAGATCATGTGGACCAGCTCCCCACAAAAAAAATCTGATTAATTCTTCATTCCTTGTTATTTGTAACATTCACCACAGCAGTCCAAAATTAAAATAGTATCAGAAGAGAGAGCAGAATATAAAGAAGACACAGACGCAATGAATAGAGTTTAATAATTTTTATTCTTATCATCAAATTTAGTTTAATTTAATCATCCAGTGCCATTAATAGGATTTACTGCATAAAAGGATGTGAACCAGAGGAAGGCAAAACAACCCCATGAGTGGGGAAAAATTCCTTCCTGACCCCAAGTACTGGCGATCGGCTAATCCCTGGTTCACTGCAGTGTCAGCTCTGGATGGGGCCCTGTCACACCTTTTATACATATAGCATACTTATATTTCTATCTTATCTTCATATCTAGACTATTTAAAGCTTATGTCTAACTAAGGGGGCACTTACACTGTTCGATTATCAGGAATGGGCGTTCTTAGGAACAGTTATTTTCCGATAATTGTGCAGTGTAAACAGGCAGGCGATCACCCAACCAACAAACAAAAGGTTGGTTGCTTAATAATTATGTGCTCGTTCTGCCCCACGTGTGTATGTGGTCTGCAGCCGCACTGTGTGGCCGTACCCTGAGACTGATGTCAATCTGATTAGGTAGAAATTGTAAAAATATCTGTACATGTATAGGCACCATTTTTGTTATCCCATTCATATGCTCTAATTATGTGTCTTCAGAATTCACCATAGCTGTTTGATTGGGTTCAGATCAGAAGACTTGGCCACTGAATCACGTTCATCCTGTTCTTCAGAAAAGCAACAGATGTGTGTTTTGGATCGTCATGTTGGAAAAGAGCATGTCTACAATGGCACTGAGTGATAGTAGCATTTTATCTATCAATATAGAGCAGTACATCTGTGAATTTATAATACCCTCCACGAACTGTAATTCCCCTACATCAGCAGCACTCATGTAGCCCCACATAAGAACACTGCAATCACCATGTTTCACTGTAGGCTCCATGTATTCTTCTAAATTCATTGTTCTAAATGCATGGAACCTACTGTGAAACATAGTGGTGACTGTGTCCTTATGTGGGGTTACATGAGTGCTGCTGGTGTCGGGGAGCTAGATTTATTGAGGGTATTATACATTTTTAGATGCACTGCTCTATAGTGATATAGAAGATATTACCATCACCCCGTGCCCTTTGTAGACGTGCACTTTTCCAACATGACTATTATCCAAAACACATATCTTAGGTCATCGTTGCATTTCTGAAGAGAAGAGAGTGAACATGATTTAGTGGCAAGCATGTCTCCTGATCTGAATTCAATCATAGACCTATGGTGAATTCTGAAGAGACCTATACTTACCTATACTTATTCTTTATTATCTCTACTTACCTATGCTTATCCTTTTTTCTTTTTTTTATTGAATTTTATATATACCTATCCTTTCTTACCTATATTTACCCTTTCGTACCTATACTTAATCTTTTTTACTTATACATATCCTTTTTAACCTATACTTACTATTACTTACCTATGCTTATCCTTTCTTACTTATACTTATCTTTTCTCACCTATACTTATGTCTTTTATTTTTTTTGTTGAATTTTAAAAATACTTATCTTTTTTACCTATACTTATGCTTTTTACCTGTTTTACCTATAATTTTAGTTTCTTACCTATATTTATCCTTTCTTACCCATGCTTAACCTTTTTTGAATTTTGTTGAATTTTAAAAATACAAAAAAATTCTTACCTATTGATATCCTTTTTTTCCCCTATACTCATCTTATCTAAACTTATCCTTTTTTACTTTTTTTTTTTTATACCTTATGCTTACTTACACGCATCCTTACTTACCTATACTTATCTTTTTTTTCTTCTTTTTATTGAATTTTTAATATTCTTATCCTTTTTACCTATACTTACCTATACTTATAATTTTAGTTATCCTTATGGTGGTCCCTGATGATGTTGGACATCCGATCTTCTGATCTTCTCTGCATGGTCTTCTGGAAGCTCAGGTACACAGCTTGCTCTGATATTATTGAGCTGGTGTCTTGTTGAGGGTTTTCTAGTTGGCAAATGAAAACCCTCTGAATACAGCCTGGTCCTCTGGTGTTATCGATAATGCAGCCTCTGCCGCTTGGATCTTGTCAAGCTTAAAAGCGCGGAACCTGGGTTTAGGCTTAGTTGGCTACAGAAAAAAATGCAGAAAAAAGTCATGGTGAAATTGGTGACTAATCAAAACAGTCTCAACTTGAAGTATTGAAAAAAAATTAAAGGAATGTTTTCAAATGTAAATATTATATCTTACAATATCAAAACCAGCACCACAAGCATTGCAGTTCAAGTCTAATCACTTCAATGAGCTGCAGTGCCACTAATAATCTCTATGGCCAATCATACGTCTGTGTCATCATGTATAGGTTGCAGAATTACATGCAATAGCTCAATTATGGTTAGAACGAGAGGTTTCTAAATAAGTACAATCATTACTTGTCACTTCATCTCTGAACACTTTGACCTGTTAACAGAAACTTTCCGAATTGGGACAGCTCTATCAATTTTGTTTTTGACAAAATTGGTTCTTGTTTTTTTGTTTTATTTTTCTTCTGGGCAAAATCAGCAGTGGAGGCTATAAAAAGAAGTATTACTGAAAATGTAAACTAATCTTTAGATTCACTTGCAAGTCTGTCTAAAAAAATTATCAAAATGTTGTGAACTGGTCCTTATGGAGAGCCCATTTCAATTTTTTTTAGTGAAGGGTTGTCTTCTCTAGCTCCAGCTACTGATGCTTATGTAATTCTTTGCCAGATTAAATGGCTTGCACCTGACAGAATATATAACTAGTTAATTATCTGCATATAGCCTGCAAAAGAGTCTGAAAGAAGTGCAATAATATAGATGAGACATGCACCGTTAATAAATTAAATTGTCCAATCAGCCTGATCATCTATAATAGTAATGTAAAGATTAACGCCATCCAAATAATTTTCCAACCCTGACATTAAACATAATGTATCACAGAGCCAAAAGCATGAAAGATTGTGGGAGAGTATCTTATTCAAATGCATGTGACAATTCTGTACATATACTTACTACATGGATGTATGGTGGGGCCATCCTAAGGGCTTCCACTGAGACCCAATCAATTCGCTGGAAGAAGGGGTGTTCTCGGATGTTACCATTGACTCCTAATCTCTGGACAGGATCTTCCTGGAGGAGCTGTTCAATGATGTCTTTGGCGCCGGAGGAAGATTCATCAAAGAGTGACGGATGGTAGTTACACTCACTGGTCAGCATTTCGTTTAAGATGACACCAAACGAGTACCAGTCTACTCCGGCATTATACTCCTCCTTGTCCAGGATCTGCCATAGAGAAGCATTATTAGTAGTGCTACCTCTTGTATGTCACCGTACTTATATGTCACTCATATTGTTATGTGAGTCCATAGACAATGACAGTACGTCTTACTACATAAGTTTAAGTACATTGTTAAGTACATTGTTTTCGTTTTTTCCTCCCCTTCTTCCAAGAGCCATAACTTTTTTATTTTTCCATGCACTTAACCGTATGAGGGCTTGTTTTTTGCAGGACGGGTTGTACTTTTGAATGACACCAATCATTTTATTATGTGATGCACTGGAAAGCGGAAAATTTTTTCCAAGCGAGTTGAAGTTTCAAAAAAAAAAAGTGCAATTTCAATTTGTTTTCTTAATTTACCATGTTCACTATTCGGTAAAACTGACCTAGCAATTTGATTATCCAGGACAGTACAATTACACAGATACCAAAAGTATAGTATTTTTTTTTTTAAGTGGTGAAAAAAAATTCTGACATTTGTAAAAATAAAACCCTTTGCTTGTGTCGCCCTTTGTGACACCCCTAACGCTTTAAATTTTCAGGATATTGTGCTGTGTGATGGATTATTTTTTGCGCCCTGAAATGACTTTTTATTGATACCATTTTGGGGTAGATACAGTGTTTTAATCACCTTTTATTGCATTTTATTACAATGTTGCAGTGGCCAAAAAATGTAATTCTGGTGTTTTGATTTTTTTCACATTATACCTTTTACTCATCAGATTAATTAATTTTATATTTTGATAAATGCTGGTTTTCACAGGAGTACTGACATGACAAGCACGGAGATCTTCAAAAACCCCTGACTGTCATGGTAACCCATCGGCGCCCTGTGATCATGTCATAGGCGTGCCAATGAACGTGTGGAAAAAAGCGCGTCCTTGTTAGCGCGCCCGGCACGTGTTAAATGCCACTGTCAGAGATTGAAAGCGAGATTTAACAGGTTAACAGCCACAGGGGGAGCAGTGTTATACACTATCCATGTAGACATGCAGGCTAGGAGGAATAGGAGACGTTGCTCCTCCCATTTGGTGATTGTGGGGTACATAGCAGTGAAGCACCCAGAGTTCACACATTTTTCACCTGTTCTGGGGATTGGTGATATATTGACAATCCTTTAAAAGGGTTTTCCAGTACTTTTATATTGATGACCAGAACAGGTCATCAATATAAGATTGGTGGGGGCCAACACCCAGCAGTCCCACTGATCTGCAGATCTCTGTACTACCCACTAAACAGTACAGAGGTGCGATGTTCTGCTCTGTTTACATCAGGTTTCCGCCAAAGGTAAGAACAGCTAATCAGTGTGATCGGACCCCAAATGATTTTATATTGATGAACTAGCCTAAATAAAGCTCATCAATGTGAAAAGTACCCAAAAAAACTTTTAAATACAAAAAATAAAAACATTCTATTCTCACCTCAGGAGCCATGTAACCCACGGTCCCAGCGAAACTGGTGGCTGTCCGGTCTCCGTGCATGTTCTCAAGTGCAAGACCGTAATCCGTGATCTTAACGTGGCCCGTATCAGTCACCAGGATGTTCTCGGGCTTTAGGTCTCTGTAAGAAAAAGAAAAGTAACCTGAGTATAAAGTAAGTGTTCTTCCTATATCTGTGGTGAAATGATGGCATACGAGAATAAACATATTTTCTCTTAGTGTTGCACTTTCCTATGAGATAACTCCTTTACTGTATTCCCTGTACCACTGTAGGGATCACTGTGTTACATGTGACGGCCGCTCAGCTGCAGCTTCCTGACAGTGATACCATATAGGACTACTAGACACCAGATACAGGACATCAGTCTGCAGGTCACCAGGGTGGAGGGACTGCGTGCAGCTAAGCTTTAAGGTCTCATGCACATGATCATATTTTCGGTCTGAATGCGATGCAACAAAACATCGGATAGCACTCGGACCAATATCATTCTATGGGCCGTGTACATGTGCGATTTTTTTCCTCTCACCGATCGCAGCATTCCCGAGTTGGATCAAATGAACAGGTCACACTCGGCCATGCAAGTCAAAGAGTCCATGGAAAACATCGGACTGCACTCGGATGATATCTGAGTGCAGTCCGATTTCCAAGGTCTGACAGAATGGAGAAGATGGAGATTTTTTTTTCCATCTTCTCGTCATCAAAAATAAATTTGATCACACTGATCACACTCTAATTTAATTCTGTTCAGAGTTTAATGAAAGTGTGATGTGCATAATCATCCAGATTCTCTTAGATGAGAGACTATACGCTGGTGTGACCCAGCCTCACACTGACTACATTACCTGTGGATGATGCCCTTAGAATGGAGGAACTGGATCCCACACACTAGTTCGGCGGCATAGAATCTGACAAAGAGAAAATGAATAAGTATCAGATCCCATAGAAAGTAAACTTGGGAATTCATATTAGTCAATAGGAGCATTATTCTATATTTTTCCCTCATAGGACCATTTTCTATCATTACGCTAAGCATTTTTGTAGCACCCTGAGGATTCGGCTGCTACAGGGGTATTACACCTCAAGCCAGAGGTGTGGTATTCCACTCCCGGGTAAGGATGGAGTGTGGAACTGAGCTAGTAGGCTGCATGCACTACATACATCCCATTTCCGGGGGACAGAACGACGGTACTCCCACCAGTTTATGTGCAGGTACGACAGCGTCTGTCCCTGGCTGGAGTGGGAGGGGGGTGGAACATCCCAGTAGTGTAGGGGCAGATAGGGGGAGTAGTCTGGGTAAAGCTAGGAGCTCATTGGGTGCTGGTCACCTGAGCTCACACATAGAGGGAGTATATAAGGTGGGCACCATCTTAGATCAGGGTCAGTCTTTTGTAGAGTGAGTCAGTCTGTCAGAGTCAGAGGAGCAGAGCAGAGAAGCTCAGCCAGAAGGGCTGACAGGGAGTTGTGGTTCCGGCTGGGCCCAGCTCCAAGGCCAAGACAGAGAGACAGAGAGAGAGGAGTCAGAAGGACCCAGAGAGAAGAAGAAGGAACCCCAAGACCCCAGAATACAAACAGCAGGGTGAAGGGTTGGCACCCAGGGTACCGGATCCCAAGCTGGTGGAGGCCACTAATCCTCAGCCAGAGACCGGAGGTCGTGGGCAGGATCTGCCACGACCCTCACTAAATTCACTCGGAAGGCATACCAAGTATAGGGTCAGGGAACCCAGAAGAGGTGTACCCACCAAGAGACCCGAGGGAGCCGGACATAAGTGGATCCCTAGTGAGAACGGCCAGAAGAGAGGGAAAGTCAGAAAGGGAGCTCAGGACCACGCTCCAGAATTACTTGGGGGTTGGCCGAGTCCAGGACCTGGTGGACGCAGCACGGCTCGGGTGGTCGCTTCAGGCCAGAGTGACCATAAGAACACCCGTAAGTAAAAACCCCTGAACTGCACAGCCCGGCTCTGAGTCTTCTTGCTGATTCATCCTGCACCTTCACAACCACCATCCTCTACAACTGACCCCCTGAGGCTATACCCCTCCCGTTGGGGGTTATACTATCACAGCTGCACACACACCACCAGCCTCAGCGGACCCTTCTGCAGCGGCGGCCTTTTGACCGCAAATCAACGGGTGGCGTAGTCGACACTAAAGGACATTTAACAACATCTGTAAAGACTGCCACACACTGAGTTTGACACCCTGGGCACGGACCGGGTCGCCGCCACTCGGAGACTACAACCCCCATCTGATCCGGCTCCGGGTAATCCCCAGAACAGCACTGGCCCAGGGGGCGCGTCAACTTTGGCGTAGTCGGCAGGATTTCGTGCCCACAACCACCGGGTACTGCGTGCCTGAAGAGAAGTTCAAATTTACCTTAAGAAGAAGTCTCCCGCCGGTTCCAGAGGGTCCCCGCCATGGGACGCCATCACGGATCGTTTCCCGCCGGTTGCCCGCCATCTGCAGCTTTTTCCCGCCATCCGCGGAGTTTCCCGCCACTGGGAGACGATTCCCGCCATTTCCAGAAGATTTCCCGCCTTGGAAGAGCGGACGCCATTATGGGCGTGCCAGAGGGTGGCAAGAGGTCACCTCCCATCGTGGGCCAGGTCAAGGAATGGCGCCAAAAGCGGAAACCGCCCCCACCAACAGAGACTGTGATGCTGGAGATGTCCATCAGCGTGAGAGAACTGCCCCTGGAACTGACAATCACAGAGTTGCCCCGGGACCACCTTCAATGTGGGCGGAGACAGAACAAAACGGAGAAGATGGGTGCAGCCTGGGGGAGTCTGGAGAGAGCGCACCCGGAGACAAGAAGTCTGGAGAGGACTCCGGAGAAGTCGTACCCGGAGATGGAAGGAGAGGCAGGCAGCACCGACCCAGTGGTCAGGAGCCTGTTGCAAGCGACAACCCCAGAAGGCCTGGTGGAGATCCTGGCACAGCTCCCCCGAGACCGGGAGCATGCACAGACCGCACTGGAGGGCTTGGCTCAGAGGATGGCCCGAGTGCAGCGGGACGTACTGGCCGCATGGAGCAAAGAGATGGCCCAGCAGGTAAGAACCCGCCAGCGAAGCACGCCACCCGAGACGAGGAGACAGACCGCCTCTGAGGATGGTGCAGGAGGAGTGAAGGCCGGAGACGGCGCCGAGGAGGGAGCTGAACAGACGGAGGCAGGTAAAGGGGACGTCACTACCCCGAGCCGAGAAACCGCGTGCCTGCCCCAGCTCCCCGTCGCAGAGCCCGAAATTCCCCCTGCCGTGCCCGTCGCTGCATCGTCACCGCTCCAGACAAGGCCTCAAGCAGAAGCCGCGGCCGCGACCCCTGTGACGTCACGCGCCTCAACCCTGAGCGCGGCGAAGCAGGAAACACCACCGGCCTGGTCGCAAGGTCTAGTACCCCCGGGCGCCGCAGTACCAACAGCGCCCTCTACCTCCACTGAGCCACCGGCCTGGTCGCTGGGCCAAGTAACCCCGGGCGCCGCCGTCTTCACGGTGCCCTTTACGTTCAGGGTGCCCCAAGCCTGGTCGCAAGGCCCAGTGAACCCGGGCGCCGCCACCACCACCGCACCCTCAACGTCCACCGTGCCGCACCTGGGTGAAGACTTGTATGCCCAGCACACGTGCCCGGATGGGCAGCCCTTTGTGTGGCCGCCGGAGTTCCACCATCCCCGACTCCGGAAAGAAAGACCCCTAGATGAGCCCCTGATTCCGGTTCCGAAGCCCGTTAAGATCACCCCACTCTCGTTGGAGGAAGCGCAGTTTGCGTGGGACCCCACCGGAGGAGACCTCATGGGATTCACCCAAGAGACTCGGGCAGCCGCAGCTGAGCGTGCGGAGTGCTGCCGGCAGCAGTTAGAGGTCTTCGACCGGGAGCGAAGAGAGAGGCGGGTCCGAGAGCAGCGGCTGCAGGAACAGAGCGCAGGGCAGAAGAGCCGAACCAGGAGGAACCCCCGTGCAGCCCACGGTCCCCGTGCCACCGGGACTGTAATTAAATTCCAACTGCAGCACGGTTGGGGTTTCATCAGGGATCATCACACCCCCGGCGACGTCTTTGTCACCCGCAGAGACGTGGAGTTCCATCTGCCGGAGGGACACAGAGGTCGTGACCTATATGTAGGGGACGAGGTCACGTTCACCCGGCACAAGTGTGCCAAAGGACCCTACGCCCTCCATGCACACCGGCTGACGGAGGAGGAGCTACGGTGTGAAGAGGAGCAAGAGGACCCGGATGGGTCTGAAGGAGGAGCAGGAGTACGCCGTCATTAAAGTACGGTAAAGAGACTGTACATAGTTACCCGTCAGGGTATATGCCATGCTGCTAAGTTACAATATGGTCCCCGTTGGGACAAGTGTGAACTGTTCCAGTGTGTCCCATCTCCCCACAGGCTGAGGACTGTGAGCAGCCATCCCTTTTCCCCACTGGTCGAGGACTGAGAGCGGCCACCTTCCCTTGTATATAGTTGCGCTTTCTAAGGCGCCCCCTACCGGTTTTATAGGAAACTGTTGTTTTTACTACAAGAGACTGTCGCACTTTACCCGGTCACAAGTTGCACCGTGGCCGGAGGAACAAGAGTGTTATTTATGAAAAGCTTTATATGAAAAGTTTATGCTGATAATATATGATGTTTTATATGTTTATGTTTTATGAAAAAAAATGTATGTTTGTGGATGTTTTTATTCTTTTACAGCCCGAGGACGTGCTGTGATTTACCAGAGGGGAATGTAGCACCCTGAGGATTCGGCTGCTACAGGGGTATTACACCTCAAGCCAGAGGTGTGGTATTCCACTCCCGGGTAAGGATGGAGTGTGGAACTGAGCTAGTAGGCTGCATGCACTACATACATCCCATTTCCGGGGGACAGAACGACGGTACTCCCACCAGTTTATGTGCAGGTACGACAGCGTCTGTCCCTGGCTGGAGTGGGAGGGGGGTGGAACATCCCAGTAGTGTAGGGGCAGATAGGGGGAGTAGTCTGGGTAAAGCTAGGAGCTCATTGGGTGCTGGTCACCTGAGCTCACACATAGAGGGAGTATATAAGGTGGGCACCATCTTAGATCAGGGTCAGTCTTTTGTAGAGTGAGTCAGTCTGTCAGAGTCAGAGGAGCAGAGCAGAGAAGCTCAGTCAGAAGGGCTGACAGGGAGTTGTGGTTCCGGCTGGGCCCAGCTCCAAGGCCAAGACAGAGAGACAGAGAGAGAGGAGTCAGAAGGACCCAGAGAGAAGAAGAAGGAACCCCAAGACCCCAGAATACAAACAGCAGGGTGAAGGGTTGGCACCCAGGGTACCGGATCCCAAGCTGGTGGAGGCCACTAATCCTCAGCCAGAGACCGGAGGTCGTGGGCAGGATCTGCCACGACCCTCACTAAATTCACTCGGAAGGCATACCAAGTATAGGGTCAGGGAACCCAGAAGAGGTGTACCCACCAAGAGACCCGAGGGAGCCGGACATAAGTGGATCCCTAATGAGAACGGCCAGAAGAGAGGGAAAGTCAGAAAGGGAGCTCAGGACCACGCTCCAGAATTACTTGGGGGTTGGCCGAGTCCAGGACCTGGTGGACGCAGCACGGCTCGGGTGGTCGCTTCAGGCCAGAGTGACCATAAGAACACCCGTAAGTAAAAACCCCTGAACTGCACAGCCCGGCTCTGAGTCTTCTTGCTGATTCATCCTGCACCTTCACAACCACCATCCTCTACAACTGACCCCCTGAGGCTATACCCCTCCCGTTGGGGGTTATACTATCACAGCTGCACACACACCACCAGCCTCAGCGGACCCTTCTGCAGCGGCGGCCTTTTGACCGCAAATCAACGGGTGGCGTAGTCGACACTAAAGGACATTTAACAACATCTGTAAAGACTGCCACACACTGAGTTTGACACCCTGGGCACGGACCGGGTCGCCGCCACTCGGAGACTACAACCCCCATCTGATCCGGCTCCGGGTAATCCCCAGAACAGCACTGGCCCAGGGGGCGCGTCATTTTCATTTCAGTTACTTTACCCAACAATCAGAATGAATCTGAGCTCCTGAAGAGACTGTTATAAAGTATTTCCACATTCAGAAGTAGAGAGACTCTCAGGACCGACAAGTCAGTAGTGGAAGTAACACTGTGACCTTCAGTATCTAACTGGTCTTTTATATACAACGTGGATTAGAGTTTTTTTTAAGGGGTTATGTGATCTCAGAAGAAAAGTCTGCAGTCACTCTATGTGACTGCCGAATCGTGACGTGTAAAAAGCGCACACTGTCACTATTGCAGTCTCGGGAATACATGTCTGAAAATGACATACTTATGCTTATATGCCGACTATACTCGGGAACGTCTCTCAATTCTCTCCTATTGAAAGAAGCCGGTGAGACTAGTCGACATGTGATCACAAGTATGTAAATTGTACACGTGTGATAAAAGGATCGCCCACCTGAATGGGGAATACAGGGAAATCGGGACCATTGCTCACAATTTGGCAGCCTGCAGTCTTGTAGAGTGACTGCTGACTTTTCTTCTGAGACCGGACAACTCCTTGAACACATTACCTGGCACTGGTGATGTCAAGCGGCCCCTTCCTGTGTAGAAGTTGGTAAAAGTCCCCGCAGCTCAAGTATTCCATACCAAGAAAAACATTCATCTGTAACATGGAACATTTCCATTTATTATACAGTAAAGACAAATTGAATAAAAGTCATCCAATACAATATGTGCACTCTCAAATGCTGCAATTCAAAATACAACATTTCATGCAACATTAAATATAGATCTTCAAACAGCAAAAGTGACAGAAGAATACAAAAGTCACAGCTTTTAGGCCGTAGAGAAGAAAAAACAAAATGAAAATTGCTGCTCTCTTACAGCCTCGGCTGCTTCTTTATGGGGATAAAGGCGTTGTTCAGGATAGAAAAAATACTCACTTTTCTTCCAGAAAAAAAGTGCTGCTGCCCATGAGCTGCGCTTGGTATTTCAGCTCAGCCACATTCAAGACTATAGAGAGCCATTTTGTTCTGAACAATAATACCCTCTATATAACCTCTGTACCCTCTATACCACCTCTGTACCCTCTATATCACCTCTGTACCCTCTTTACCACCTCTGTACCCTCTATATCACCTCTGTACCCTCTATACCACCTCTGTACCCTCTATATCACCGCTGTACCCTCTATACCACCTCTGTACCCTCTATACCACCTCTGTACCCTCTATATCACCTCTGTACCCTCTTTACCACCTCTGTACCCTCTGTATCACCTCTGTACCCTCTATACCACCTCTGTACCCTCTATATCACCTTTGGACCCTCTACAACACCTCTGTAAAATTTGTCCCTGGCAGAGGTATTGTCCATTGAGCAGTGAAGTCTGTAGATTTTCACTCTTATGATGTACCTATCCTTAGAATAGGTCATTAATATCAGATTGGTAGGGTCCGATCAGCTGTTACCATCTCTCCCAAAAGTTGGATGTAAACAGTATATGGCGCAAACAAGGTTTAGTGGTCACTCCTGGTACTGCAGGACGGCTCCTATTCAGGCAAATAGGTCATCAACATCAAAGAAGTGGCAAAACCTTTTAGCACTAAGCAGTCACAATTCTACCTTGGTCTGGAATCCAAAGTCCGCGTGGACGAGGAAGGGGCTTCCAGATGCCAGCTGAAGAACTCGCCTCTCCACCATGACATCCAGCCTATCACCTCCGGCTAGCAGGGCTCTTTTGCTGATGATCTTAACAGCAAATTCTTGGCGGGTTAAAGTATCTTCCGCCATCAGGACCTTTCCAAAGCTGCCGAAGCCGAGCACATGGTGGAATAATAATCTCTCCTTGATGGAATGAGAGATTGTGCTGGAGCTGGATGGCCGAACACCGCTGCATCCTATCAGGGGAGAAAAATGGGAAATATTACAATAAATCTAACGTTTACAGGACATTATTCAGACTGAGGAAATCTTCTGTTCTAAGTAAAGCTTGTACTTCATTTTATAAACTGTGTAAATGGATTTTATTAATAAGCAACTTAGTATTCATGCAATCAATCTTACATGGTTTTGTCTGTTAAAAAGCAGAAGTCATAAAATTATTATATTTCCATTATACACTTGGCTGGGATGAGGTTGGTCAATATGAACATTTAAAGGGTTTTTCCATAATGACACTTTTCACTAGAGACAAATCGCATGGATTTTACCGGGACATTCCATTTACAGTGAATTTATTCTCAGCAAATTCAATTTCCTTCATTCAGCTCTGGAGTATTGGAGTATAATAAAACTCCCAAAGCATAGTAAAGGTAAGATGTAGAAAAAAAAAAGATCCAAAAAACTAATATCTCACTTCTCACTTATTCTGCTCTCTGTCCCTCACAAGATCCTTGACCTTACTCATTACTGCCAGCGTGCACTGATGGAACCCGGTCCTCTTCACACTAGGCCAGGACTTCCGGCCTTGACTCGGCCTGGCATGTCCCTGCGCATGCAAAGGAATATCCCAAGCATATCCCAAGCCTACTCGCAGCTGGAAGTCCTGGTCTAGAGTCAAGAAGCAAGTCATGATGTTACGACCTGCACCACGACCTTACAGCAAGCACTCTAGACCAGGACTTCCAGACAATGGGACATCCAGGGTCTACTCACAGCCTAGCGTAAAGATGCCTGAGGTGTCAGTACACCGTGATGGTAAGTAGAGGTGTTGAGGACCGTAGGGGGGACAACGAGCAGCAGAGACATTCATTTTTTTAACCTTTTGCTGGCCCTGTACAGCTCAACAAGATGGTGGCGACCATTTTACTGAATTCCTTCTGAGCATACTACAAAAAATATGGAAAAGAATAGTGATTTTTGTAAAAGTCAACTTCACTTGAATAAATTCTCCCAACTCTAATTATCACCTATATTATTCTGGGACCCTCATGATCAAAAGAACAAGACACCCGCAGTCGACCAGTGAAGAGGGATTTGATAGGGTGGTGGTGAAAAATGCATATTGCTATTTACAACTCAATATTTATGGAGTGATGGAAACAGCAAAGTGCTACAGTATTCTGCTGGCAACTCTAGATGGGACACCTGAAAAGATGTTGAACCATGTTGTACCTCTGTGTAGGGCTTTTGCAGCAGTTTATTGTTAATCTGGAGCACAGCGCTAGCCACAAATGCTTTCTAGGAGTTCCCTCGCTCTAGGCATGTGGACGGGCATGTGGTCGACCATTTAGAAGGATGCTGCAACCGTCACTCCAGAGCAGAGATGTGGTAAAGCACTTACTGCAGAATGCCAAGAGCATTTCAGAGTCACAGAACTCACAAAAAACGGGATCAACGTTCACCTGATTAAAGCTACATTTTCTCAGTCACGATGCTGCTAAACATTTAAATTTGCAGACAAACCTGCTGACAGATTCCTTTTTAGAAAATCACTCCAGCATTTTTTTCCCCATATATAAAGATTACTCGCCATCAATATTCTAGCTGTTTAACCAGTTTCCGCCCAGGATGTATCCTCCTATTCCTGACCATACACATGTTCAGGTTTTATCATACATGCACTTTTAAGAGATCTAAAAAGAATGTTCTTGCTCAGATATTCAAATTTTTGCCGTTTTTTTTGCAACACAAGGGGCTTAATTTTTATGTCATTTTTATATTCCTTTTTTCCTAGTTGATATCATCATAAATAAAAGTAGGAAATATGTGTCTATTTTTCACTTTTTTTTCCCACAAAGGATGAGTAAAACATTTTTAAATTGCATTCCCCTTTTCATAGAAATGAATTTTAGATATTGAACATATTTTCTTCAGTGATTCAGACTGGCAGGGTCTCTTTTTTTAGTTTCGTTTTTTATTTATGAATTTTTTTTCTATTTTATTTTTGCTTTTTTCATTTATTGTTTCATATATTTTACACATTATGCCCACCATACGGCCTTAAAGGCCTTTGAGTGACATTTTAACATATTAATATTCTTGTTATTTCTAATTTTCCCTGTAACTGAGGTTGGTATATTAGCACCAGTTGCAGGAGAATTTCAGCCTCCTGCCTGCATGGTACAGCTGACCTGATCTCCTACAACCCAGCTGCTCCTGTTCCCTCCCTACAGCTAGCGATCACATGTTTCCTGGATCTGGCAGCATGGTCAGTGCTTCCTAATCTCTTCTTAATCGGCATACAAAATTACTGGTTTAGCACTGTGTATACAGCTATAGAGATGGTTAGTGTGCTACTAAGCCATGTTTTACCTTCTGTCTCGGAAGTATGGCTGTGTATGACAATATTCATGTATTTATTTTACTTAGTTATATAGCGCCATTAATTCCACAGCGCTTTACAGACATCATCACTGTCCCCATTGGGTCTCACAATCTAGATTCCCTAGATTATGTCTTTGGAGTGTGAGAGGAAACAGGAGAACCCAGAGGAAACCCACACAAACACGGGGAGAACATACAAACTCCTTGATAATGTTGTCCTTGATATATAGCTGCACTCTGAAATACCAAGAATAATAAATTTACAAAATAGGAACTCATAGGCGTAGCTAGGGGTTGGGTTCAGGGGAGGCAAAACTTCTGAGTGGGCCCCTAACCAGAAAACCATGATTACAGCTATGGTGACGCACCCTACTAGTGGATGTAGGAGAACCTCAGCAGATGACAGAGCTGTTACTAAAAGAAATCTCCATACAAAGACCAATATAGATATTACCGCCATATGGTGACATATAGTGGTACATACCAGCTCTGCAGAACATATAAATGATTACAGTACAGTTATAGATAGTGACTTACAGCTAATGTTCTTTCTGGGGGAGTCGTTCACTTTTTCCCATCTTTTCCATCTGGTCCAGACCGACACAGCAACTTCTTCCAGCCAGGACTTGTCTGCAGAGATTACAGCACAGACACATTAGACGTCTCACGTTTCAGGCTCCATCTCCATCTACCTCCAACCTGCATAAACTCCTTATCCTGCTGATACCCCAATACTGAGCCACTGCTGCCGTATGTGTCCCTATTACTGCACCTGCTGTGTGGTACTGTGTGCCCTCTATTTTTCCTCCTACTGGAGCCCTAGATTTCTCTTTCATTGCATTCGTAAAGTATGATGACCATACTGTACCCCATACAATATAATTGCCCCACACCTCTCCACACTGTATAATGGCCACCAAACTGCATGATGGACCCCACACAAACCTTCACTGTATAACTGCTTACATATAGTTTAAAGGCCCCCACATAGTCCTCCATACAGCATAATGCACCTCATAGTCCATACAGCATAATACACCCCACAGCCCATACAGCATAATGCACCCCCATAACACGTACAGTATAATGCACCCCATAGCCCATACAGTATAATACACCCCACAGCCCATACAGCATAATACACCCCCATATAGTATAATGCACCCCATAGCCCATACAGTATAATACACCCCATAGCCCATTCAGCATAATGCACCCCCATAAAGTATAATGCACCCCATAGCCCATTCAGTATAATGCACCCCATATATTATAATACACCCCATAGCCCATACAGTATAATGAACCTCCATATAATATAATGCATCCCATAGCGTATTCAGTATAATGCACCCCATAGTCTATACAGAATAATACACCACCATATAGTATAATGCACCCAGTAGCCCGTTCAGTATAATGCAACCCATTCAGTATAATGCACCCCATAGTCCTCAGTACAGTTTAATTGCCCCCACAATGTTCTAAATAAAATACTAAAATACAATACTCACCTCTACTCCTCGCTACCCGCTGATCCGGTGGTGGCAGCTTGTGTTCTAAGCATCACACATCTCAGAGTAAATGACACCACATACTGGCGTCATCGCGCTGAGACGTCAGACACCAAGGAAGAATGATGGAGGAGGAAGCATCAGCTGACGCTCCCTCCTCCATCGCTTTCATCTGTATCGGAGAATGCCAATACAGTTGAACTTGCGGGGGGCCCCCGGATCACGGGCCCCATAGTGGCAGTGCAGGGAGTTGTCTCTCTGCTCTGCCGCAGAGTTTAACTGTATCGGCGCATGCTGATACAGTTAAAAATAGTGTAGCTTCGGTGGGACCCTCAGAGTGCGGGGCCTGGGGTGGCCGCACCCTTTGACCCCTCGGTAGCTTCACTACTGTTGGAACTGCATTACTGCCATGGAAAAAAGGTAAATGCTGCATTATGTACATGTGGAATATTGGAAAAACTGAAACTGCAATATTGCTATAGAAAAATTACAGTAAAAAGAAGGTAGCTGGCACCTGTACACACTAGTTTGGATGTGCTGGTCAGTTTTTTTGTTTGCAGCAAACTCCTCTGACATATGCACTCCACCTCCCATCAGCCTTAGGTGGTTTTAATTAGCTGGTTCCTTCCTGCCCCATAAATTGTAGGCTTTTTAGTCCAGGAAAGGTGTCTTATCAGGACAGAGACCCAATAATTACGTACGTCTTGACAATGGCTGTTGGGCTCACATATATTGGCCAATTTATTCGCTAAGTCCCTTCTTTTTACTGTAATTTTTCTATAACTTTCACCGATTGTGAATAACTTATTATAAGAAGAACAAAACCAAAAATCACCAACTTAAACACTGTATAAGGATTCTAATTTTAAAACATCACTTTTATTTAGAATGATTTAAAATATTTTAGTATCAACTGTAGCAGCTATAATCAAATAAATGGTCAAATGCTATTCAAGATCATGCAAGGCAGGTTTGAAATGGTAGATAAATCCCTATTATAACTCTAGTCTTACTCTACCTTACCGTGGAGGTTGCACCCTGAACCTGCGCAATGGCACCCCCCTCGTACGTCCTTGTCTGACCCTGTATGGCCCTACAGAGAGAAGAAAGGTAGGATTAAACCAAACATGGCTTTTTATCTAAAAAAAACCTTTGTCTAAGAAGACTAAATGTGAGATAACCCACTGCATACATATACTGGTATAGTCCTTTATTCAGATTCATCCAATATTTATTATCAGTGTCTCTCTATACTGTGTTGATTTGTGTCATAGGGAAACAGGAAATTCCATGTATCTATAAAACAAACAAAAGATCGTAATACCTATAGTTGTCCTAGAAAACCCCTACCTTACTGAAGAGGTTGGCACCCTAAATCTGCGCAATGGCGCCCCCAATCGACGTCGACTTTCCCTATCTGACCTTATTATCCCCTAGGATAGGAGAAATGTAAAGAGAATGACAAAAAAGTGCAAGAAAAAGATATGCTATATCCTGTAATGAACTAGACAATGACCATTAGTACAATTTTGGTCACTCTCTTTTAACCATAGAGATGGGTTTATTCAATCATATACAAAGAAATCCAAAATTGTTAAACAGTTTATAGTGAAAAAATAGGGTAGAAAAGATCAGTTGTCACTAGATTTTAAATATATATTAGGAAAGGATACAGAACCACAAAGCTAGGCACTCAAGAGATCAATAATTCATAGGTAGACTATAGGTCATATACAAAAAAACATATAACAAGGTGTATTAATATTGCACTTAGCCCTCAAAAACAAATCTTACATATCAATCTCTTATTGCGCCATGTCCCAATTAATCAAACGACGGAGAGTGGTCATGTATAAGATATCCGTTTATCAATCTATGCAAATACACTGTTCACTTTTGCACCAAGGTGCCATGACTTATGTACATAATTAGCCCACCCCTACTCAGCATGAAATCCATAGTATGCCTAATTTCTCGAGGCGTTTCCACTTCAATGGGTTCATCAGGAGAACATACATAAAAATGATATATCAAAAACAAGATTCATGGACTTAGATTAAACCCTCATTCAGTCATTGGTTTAATGCAGCTGTGATAGGGAGATCATGTCCTTCTATGTCCACCTCAGGAACAATATGCCACAGGTACTCCTGAGAGTCATGCCTCCTTTTATATTTCCCTCCTTACATTGCCCTTCCGGTTCATAGCATAGCGTCAGCGGTGGGACACATATGCGTTCCATACCGCTGTTATATCCGGCCTCTAGTCCCCCTTACTACAGTGCGATATATGTCCTAACACTTTGCGCATGCGCTATTCTGTCGCCAGTTCCGGTCTAGTATCCCGATGTATGCGTTGAGACACAAATGCGCTCCATATCGCAGCTGCGCCTCCGTGACCAATCACTCTTCTAGTCAGGAGAGTCATACTTTCATATCACATGTCAGCACTTCCAGTTCTGGACTAACACAGGCGATGGAACGCAAATGTGCCCCTCACCCTGCGGCTGCGCACACAGGCACCGGTCACCTGTGCAATGAGATGAGCGGCGCTGAGTTTCCGCACATCCTAGCACATATACACATCACAGTTGGGGCGTCTTATTGCATTAGTAGCAACTCCAGATATCTCTCAATCCATAGCTGCATATTCACGGCTACCAAAGTCTAATGCCTCATGCAGATGTTAACAATGAATGTTATGGATCATAAGGAGTGTGTCTAATATATTTAATGTGATATCTTGTTCCAGTAACCACATACATCTAAGTAGGGGGGAGGGCCTAAGAACTGTATTGCAAAGATATATACAATTCATAAAAAGAATGCCATTTTCTTTAGTAGATATCAAGGAAATTATTGGATATTACGAATATTACGGAGTAGAATTTTCTTTAATAGATATTCGACATAGAGGCAACGGATCAACAGGAAGCTTAACCTATAGCCTTAGCAAGATAAATCATGTACTTATAATTGAGGCCATACATAAGTGTTTAACTAATACAATTCAAAACCAAGGTAATGGCCAAACTCCTCTTCGGGACAGTGGCCATATAGCAGGCTCTCAAAATCAGGGAACAGAGCAGCAGTGAGTGTTGACCGGCATTAGGCAGAAGAAAATCTGGCCCAACCAATGTTGGCCAAATAGACAAGGGGGGTCCAAAAGTGGGGACTAAACTGGAAAACACAGAGGGGGTGGGGAGCATTAAGGGTAAATGGAACCATTAGATAAAACAGCCAAAATGCAATTGGTCGTTTAGGCCATATGGTCTAATGCTTTTCATTCGGTAGATCCATCTGGCCGTTTTTTGTAAAATCAAGTGGTCCCAATCCCCGCCTCTGTTGTGTGGTGCAACTACTTCAATCACTGAGAAGCTTATACTATCAAGGTCTCCCCCATGTATATCCCTTACATGGTTAGAGATGGGGGTGTCGCGAGCATACACAATGTCCCTTATATGCTCCCCCACCCTCCCCCGCAGTTCACGCTAAGTCTTCCCCATATAGTCTTTCGGACAAGTACATTGGCACAAGTATACTACTCCCATCGTTTGGCAGATGGCAAAATGTCTGCACTATGTTTTTCCAGTACTTGCACTTGAAAAATCTTTGATCTACATATAAATTTGCAGAATTTACATCTTCCGCAGCTAAAAGTGCTATTTTCTCTATTCTCTAACCATGTTATTTGTTGTCTAATCGGAGAGTAGTTACTATGTACCAATTGATCACAAATTGATCTTCCCCTTCTATATGTTATAGATGGATAATCAGGGATGAGGTCACAAATTTCTGGGTCAGTTTTTAATATATTCATGGTTGGACTGGGGAGTCTGGGGCCCACAGGGGGAATTGACCCTAGGGGCCCACCCTACAGCTATATGCAAATACCTGTTAGCTGTTATTCTCGTTATAGTGGAGCGTCGACTGTAAATCACAGGCGGCTCCTGCCCATCTACTGTGCACCACTATAACTGGGAAGTACAATTACGGTAGTTTGAATTAAAGGGTTATTTGATGAAAACAAGTTATCACCGATCCACAGGTTAGGTAGGTGATATCTTATTGATCGGTGGAATCCGAACATTGGAAACTGCATTGATCGGAAGAATGGGGAACTTTTATACCTGACAGGTCACTTTTATCCCCATTTTAAAATGCAGCAGCAGCTGGGACGTCTGACTGCAGCTCCATTCATTCTCTTTGGGGCTTCCAGAAAAAGTCAAGTGCAGACACTCAAGGAATGAATGGATCAGTGATCAAGTCGTACATACCGCTCCATACTAATGGGGATAAAAGCTCCACATTCTGACGATCGGTGCAGGTTCCAGCAGTCAGTCTCCCACCAATCAATAACTTATCACTTGTCCTTTGACCACGTTCACACGTTCAGTATTTTACATCAGTATTTGTAAGCCAAAGCCAAGAGTGGAACAATAAGAGGAAAAGTAGAAAAGAAACACGTCACCACTTCTGTATTTATCACTCACTCCTGGTTTTGGCTTACAAATACTGATGTGAAAAACAGGTATATACAGGTAATACAGTGACAATCTCCATTCTGAATTATGGGCCCAATATAGTCCCCCATACAGAATTATGGGCCGCACATAGTTTCCGTTACAGAATTATGGGCCACACAGTCCCCCATACAGAATTATGGGCCCCACATAGTCCCCCATACAGAATTATGGGCCCCACATAGTCCCCCATACAGAATTATGGGCACCACATAGTCCTCCATACAGTGTAATGGACCCCATGTAATGCTGCATACAGTGTATAATGGGCACCATATAATGCTATATACAGTATATATTGGCCATATATAATGCTGTATACAGCGTATAATGGACCCCATATAATGCTGTATACAGAATATAATGGGCCCCATATAATGTTGTATACAGTATATAATGGGCCCCATATAATGCTGTATACAGTATATAATGGGCCCCATATAATGTTGTATACAGTGTATAATGTGCCCCATATTATACTGCATACAGTGTATAATGGCCATATATAATGCTGTATACAGTGTATAATGGGCTCCATATAATGCTGCATACAGTATATAATGGGCCCAATATAATGCTTCATACAGTATATAGTGGCCATATATAATGCTGTATACAGTGTATAGTGGTCCCCATATAATGCTGCATACAGTGTATGATGGCCATATATAATGCTGTATACAGTATATAATGGGCCCAATGTAATGCTGCATACTGTATATAATGGCCATATATAATGCTGTATACAGTGTATAGTGGGCTCCATATAATGCTGTATACAGTGTATAATGGGATCCATATAATGCTGCATATAGTGTATAATGGCCATATATAATGCTGTATACAGTGTATAATGGGCTCCATATAATGCTGCATACAGTATATAATGGGCGCAATATAATGCTGCATACAGTATATAATGGCCATATATAATGCTGTATACAGTGTATAGTCGGCCCCATATAATGCTGCATACAGTATATAATGGGCCCAATATAATGTGCATACAGTATATAATGGCCATATATAATGCTGTATACAGTGTATAGTGGGCCCCATATAATGCTGCATACAGTGTATAATGGCCATATATAATGCTGTACACAGTGTATAGTGGGCTCCATATAATGCTGTATACAGTGTATAATGGGATCCATATAATGCTGCATACAGTATATAATGGGCCCAATATAATGCTTCATACAGTATATAGTGGCCATATATAATGCTGTATACAGTGTATAGTGGTCCCCATATAATGCTGCATACAGTGTATGATGGCCATATATAATGCTGTATACAGTATATAATGGGCCCAATGTAATGCTGCATACTGTATATAATGGCCATATATAATGCTGTATACAGTGTATAGTGGGCTCCATATAATGCTGTATACAGTGTATAATGGGATCCATATAATGCTGCATATAGTGTATAATGGCCATATATAATGCTGTATACAGTGTATAATGGGCTCCATATAATGCTGCATACAGTATATAATGGGCGCAATATAATGCTGCATACAGTATATAATGGCCATATATAATGCTGTATACAGTGTATAGTCGGCCCCATATAATGCTGCATACAGTATATAATGGGCCCAATATAATGTGCATACAGTATATAATGGCCATATATAATGCTGTATACAGTGTATAGTGGGCCCCATATAATGCTGCATACAGTGTATAATGGCCATATATAATGCTGTACACAGTGTATAGTGGGCTCCATATAATGCTGTATACAGTGTATAATGGGATCCATATAATGCTGCATACAGTATATAATGGGCCCCATATAATGCTGCATGCAGTATATAATGGCAATATATAATGCTGTATACAGTGTATAGTGGGCCCCATATAATGCTGTACACAGTATATAATGGCCATATATAATGTTGTATACAGTGTATAATGGGCCCCACATAATGCTGTAAACAGTATATAATGGGCCCCAGCCCCCATATAATGCTGCATACAGTATATAATGGGCCCAATATAATGCTGCATACAGTATATAATGGACATTTATAATGCTTTATACAGTGTATAGTGGGCCCCATATAACGTGGTATACAGTATATAATGGCCATATATAATGCTGTATGCAGTATATAATGGGCCCCATATAATGATGTATACAGTATATAATAGGCCTGATATTATCCTGCATACACTATATAATGGGCCCCATATAATGCTGTTTACAGTGTAAAATGGGCCCCACATAATGCTGTATACAGTATATAATGGGCTACAGCCCCCATATAATGTTGCACACAGTATATAATGGGCACCATATAATGCTGTATACAGTATATAATGACCATATATAATGCTGCATACAGTGTATAATGGGCCCCACATAATGCTGTATACAGTATATAATGGGCTACAGCCCCCATATAATGTTGCACACAGTATATAATGGGCACCATATAATGCTGTATACAGTATATAATGGCCATATATAATGCTGTATGCAGTGTATAATGGGCCCCACATAATGCTGTATACAGTATATAATGGGCCCCAGCCCCCATATAATGTTGCACACAGTATATAATGGGCCCCATATAATGCTGCATACAGTATATAATGGGCCCCATATAATGCAGCCTACAGTGTATAATGGCCATATATAATGCTATATACAGTGTATAATGGGCCCCATATAATGCGGTATACAGTATATAATGGCCATATATAATGCTGTATATAGCGTATAATGGTCCCCATAAAATGCTGCATACAGTATATAATGGGCCCCATATAATGCTGTATACAGTATTTAATGGGCCTGATATAATGCTGCATACAGTATTTAATTGGCCCCATATAATGCTATATACAGTATATAATGGCCATATACAGTGTTGTATACAGTGTATAATGGGCCCCACATAATGCTGTAAACAGTATATAATGGGCCCCAGCCCCCATATAATGCTGCATACAGTATATAATGGGCCCAATATAATGCTGCATACAGTATATAATGGACATTTATAATGCTTTATACAGTGTATAGTGGGCCCCATATAACGTGGTATACAGTATATAATGGCCATATATAATGCTGTATGCAGTATATAATGGGCCCCATATAATGATGTATACAGTATATAATAGGCCTGATATTATCCTGCATACACTATATAATGGGCCCCATATAATGCTGTTTACAGTGTAAAATGGGCCCCACATAATGCTGTATACAGTATATAATAGGCCTGATATTATCCTGCATACAGTATTTAATTGGCCCCATATAATGCTATATACAGTATATAATGGCCATATATAATGCATTATACACTGTATAATGGGCCTCATATAACGCTGCATACAGTGTATAATTGGACCCATATAATTCTGCATACAGTATATAATGGCCATATATAATGCTGTATACAGTATATAATGGCCATATATAATGTTGTATACAGTGTATAATGTGCCCCAGCCCCCATTTAATGCTGTATACAGTATATAATGGCTATATATAATGTTGTATACAGTATATAATGGCCATATATAATGCTGCATACAGTGTATAATGGGCCCCACATAATGCTGTATACAGTATATAATGGGTCCCAGCCCCCATATAATGTTGCACACAGTATATAATGGGCCCCATATAATGCTGCATACAGTATATAATGGGCCCCATATAATGCAGCCTACAGTGTATAATGGCCATATATAATGCTATATACAGTGTATAATGGGCCGCATATAATGCAGTATACAGTATATAATGGCCATATATAATGCTGTATATAGCGTATAATGGTCCCCATAAAATGCTGCATACAGTATATAATGGGCCCCATATAATGCTGTATACAGTATTTAATGGGCCTGATATAATGCTGCATACAGTAATTAATTGGCCCCATATAATGCTGTATACAGTATTTAATGGGCCATATATAATGCTGCATACAGTGTATAATGGGCCCCACATAATGCTGTATACAGTATATAATGGGTCCCAGCCCCCATATAATGTTGCACACAGTATATAATGGGCCCCATATAATGCTGTATACAGTATATAATGGCCATATATAATGCTGTATACAGCATATAATAGTCCCCATATAATGCTGCATACAGTATATAATGGCCATATATAATGCTGCATACAGTGTATAATGGGCCCCACATAATGCTGTGTACAGTATATAATGGGCTCCAGGCCCCATATAATGTTGCACACAGTATATAATGGGCACCCTTTAATGCTGTATACAGTACATAATGACCATATATAATGCTGTATACAGTGTTTAATGGGCCCCAGCCCTCATATAATGCTGTATACAGTATATAATGGGCCCCATATAATGCTGTATACGGTGTATAATGGGCCCCATATAATGCTGTATATAGTGTATAATGGGCCCCATATTATGCTGCATACAGTGTATAATGGCCATATATAATGCTATATACAGTGTATATTGGGCCCCATATAACGCTGCATACAGTGTATAATGGGACACATAATTCTGCATACAGTATATAATGGCCATATATAATGCTGCATACAGTGTATAATGAACATATATAATGTTGTATACAGTGTATAATGTGCCCCAGCCCCCATTTAATGCTGTATACAGTATATAATGGCTATATATAATGCTGTATACAGTATATAGTGGCCATATATAATTCTGTATGCAGTGTATAATGGCCATATATAATGCTGTATAGAGTGTATAATGGGCTCCATATAATGTTGTATACAGTATATAATGGCCATAAATAATGCTGTATACAGTGAATAATCGGCCCAATATAATGCTGTATACAGTTTATAATGGGCCCCATATAGTGCTGTATTCAGTATATAATGGGCCCAATATAATGCGGTATACAGTATATAATGGGCCCCATATAGTGCTGTATTCAGTATATCTGCCCCATATAATGCTGCATACAGTATATAATGGGCCCCATATAATGCTGCATACAGTATATAATGGCCATTTATAATGCTGTATAGAGTGTATAATGGACTCCATATAATGTTGTATACAGAATATAATGGCCATATATAATGCTGTATACAGTGAATAATGGGCCCAATATAATGCTGTATACAGTTTATAATGGGCCCCATATAGTGCTGTATTCAGTATATAATGGGCCCAATATAATGCTCTATACAGTATATAATGGGCCCCATATAGTGCTGTATTCAGTATATAATGTGCCCCATATAATGCTGTATACAGTGTATAATGGGCCCCATATAATGCTGCATACAGTATATAATGGCCATTTATAATGCTGTATACAGTGATTAATGTGCCCCATATAATGTGTATACAGTGTATAATGGTCCCCATATTATGCTGCATACAGTATATAATGGGCCACATATAATGCTGTATACAGTGTATAATGGCCATATATAATGCTATATTCAGTGTATAATGGGCCCCATATAATGCTGTATACAGTATATAATGGCCATTTATAATGCTGTATACAGTGAATAATGGGCCCCATATAATGTGTATACAGTGTATAATGGGCCCCATATAATGCTGTATACAGTGTATAATGGGCCCAATATAATGCTGTATACAGTATATAATGGGCCCCATATTGTGCTGCATACAGTATATAATGGGCATATATAATACTGCAGACATAAAACATAAATGAAATCCTCACCTCTCCCGTTCCCTGCCGGTCCGGTATACTCAGTGCGCCTTCTGACTGCAGTGCTCAGAGCAGAGGGCAGTAGTGACATCACCTCGCCCTCTTCCCTGAGACAGAAGACGACACATCTGAATCAGAGGATGCTGACGTCACAGGAGCTACGTGGAATGAGGAGAGGTGAGTATTTGAGGAGGAGAGAGGGGGGTGAGTTGTCATTCTCCCTCCTGGGGGGGGGCTCTCCCTCCCTCGGCTTGTGGGCCCAATAACGTGCCGGTGTCCCTTCCCCCCCGGGGCCCCAGCACTTGCCTTGGTGCGCGGGTAGGTGCTGCCATCCATGGTCATCGCGGTGGGTCAGGTCTTCATGCATGCGTACACACGCCCCTGACTCCCACGCTTTTAAAGGGTCCGTGTCCCTAAAACAAAACCCTCTTCCTCTCCTTCTTCTTTCTCTGGGTCCTACCGGGCATTTCACCGGTACCCCACCAGGCCATTCGGACCCTGAATATATTTCAATGTTTCTTAATCACCCCCTTTACTTCTCCTGATTGGTCATCAAAATTGCCAATAATTCTCATTAGAGATTCAGAGTCATCATCCTCTCTGTTACTGAGCAGGGTAGTCCTTTCTCTTCCAATAGATATTTTGAACGCCTCATTAAGGACTTTCAATGGGTAACCTCTGTCCAAAAATCTATTTTTTAGGTCTCCAGCCAATTAGTAAAATCTTGAGACCGAGGAACAATTTCTCCTAATCCGAAGGTACTGTCCCTTCGGTATCACCCTTCTCAGGCTGGGTGGATGATGGCTATCCCACCTTAGCAAGTCATTTGTAGCAGTGAGTTTGCGAAAAGTTTCAGTGGTAATATGTCCTAAGGTATCCCTTCCCTTTTTAATATCAAGGGAATTGATGGAGTTGTAAGCAATTTCATAAGTAAGTTTTAAACCAATAGTGTTGTTATTTAGTTCGCCAACAAAGTCAGAAGAGACAGGGCGTCCCCCGACCAAAGGAACAGAATATCGTCCTGATCTTTTTCCCTTAATTTCCTTGATATTAAAATTGGTAGGCATACCTTAGGACATATTACTGCTGAAACTTTTCACAAACCCACTGCTACAAATGACTTTCTAAGATGGGATAGCCATCATCCATCCAGCCTAAGAAGGGGGATACCGAAGGGACAGTACCTTCAGATTAGGAGAAATTGTTCCTCTGTCTCAAGATTTTACCAACAGGCTGGAGACCTAAAAAGTAGATTTTTGGGCAGAGGTTTCCCACCAAAAGTCCTTAATGAGGCGTTCAAAACATCTATTGGAAGAGAAAGGACCACCCTGCTCAGTAACAAAAAGTATGATGACTCTGAATCTTCAATGAGAATTATTGGCAATTTTGATGACCAATCAGGAGATGTAAGGGGGGTTGGAATATATTAAAAACTGACCCAGAAATTTGTGACCTCATCCCTGATTATCCATCTATAACATAAAGAAGGTGGAGGTTAATTCGTGATCAATTGGTACATAGTAACTACTCTCCGATTAGACAACAAACAACATGGTTAGAGAAGAGAGAAAATGGTATTTTTAGGTGCGGAAGATGTAAATTCTGCAAATATATATGTAGATCAAAAATCTTTCAAGTACAAGTACATGAAAAACATATCAGTGCAGACATTTTGCCAACTGCAAAATGATGGGAGTAGTATACTTGTGCAATGTACTTGTCCGAAAGACTATATGGGGAAGACGAAGTGTGAATTGCGGGGGAGGGTGGGGGAGCATATAGGGGACATTGTGAATGCTCGCGACACCCCCATCTCTAACCATGTAAGGGATATACATGGGGGAGACCTTGATAGTATAAGCTTCTCAGTGATTTAAGTAGTTGCACCACACAACAGAGGCGGGGATTGGGACCACTTGATTTTACAAAAAGAGGCCAGATGGATCTACGGAATGAAAAGCATTAGACCATATGGCTTAAATGACCAACTGCATTTTGGCGGTTTTATCTAATGGTTCCATTTACCCTTAATGCTCCCCACCCCCTCTGTGTTTTCCATTTTAGTCCCCACTTTTGGACCCCCCTTGTCTATTTGGCCAACATTGGTTGGGCCAGATTTTCTTCTGCCTAATGCCGGTCAACACTCACTGCTGCTCTGTTCCCTGATTTTGAGAGCCTGCTATATGGCCACTGTCCCGAAGAGAAGTTTGGCCATTACCTTGGTTTTGAATTTTATTAGTTAAACACTTATGTATGGCCTCAATTATAAGTACATGATTTATCTTGCTAAGGCTATAGGTTAAGCTTCCTGTTGATCCGTTGCCGCTATGTGGAATATCAAAGAAAATTCTACTCCGTAATATTCGTAATATCCATTAATTATTCAATAATTGCCTTGATATCTACTAACGAAAATGTCATTCTCTTTATGAATTGTATATCTCTTTATATTGGACCTCCCTTCTTAGGACCTCCCCCCTTAGATGTATGTGGTTACTGGAACAAGGTATTATATTAAATCTTTTAGACACACACCTTATGATCCATAACATTCATTGTTAACATCTGCATGTAGCATTAGACTTTGGTAGCCGTGAATATGCAGCTATGGATTGAGAGATATCTGGAGTTGCTACTGATGCAATAAGACGCCCCAACTGTGATGTGTATATGTGCTAGAATGTGCGGAAACTCAGCGCCGCTCATCTCATTGCACAGGTGACCGGTGCCTGTGTGCGCAGCCGCAGGGTGAGGGGCACATTTGCGTTCCATCGCCTGTGTTAGTCCAGAACTGGAAGTGCTGACATGTGATATGAAAGTATGACTCTCCTGACTAGAAGAGTGATTGGTCATGGAGGCGCAGCTGCGATATGGAGCGCATTTGTGTCTCAACGCATACATCGGGATACTAGACCGGAACTGGCGACAGAATAGCGCATGCGCAAAGTGTTAGGACATATATCGCACTGTAGTAAGGGGGACTAGAGGCCGGATATAACAGCGGTATGGAACGCATATGTGTCCCACCGCTGACGCTATGCTATGAACCGGAAGGGCAATGTAAGGAGGGAAATATAAAAGGAGGCATGACTCTCAGGAGTACCTGTGGCATATTGTTCCTGAGGTGGACATAGAAGGACATGATCTCCCTATCACAGCTGCATTAAACCAATGGCTGAATGAGGGTTTAATCTAAGTCCATGAATCTTGTTTTTGATATATCATTTTGATGTATGCTCTCCTAATGAACCCATTGAAGGGGAAACACCACAAGAAATTAGGCATACTATGGATTTCATGCTGAGTAGGGGTGGGCTAATTATGTACATAAGTCATGGCACCTTGGTGCAAAAGTGAACAGTGTATTTGCATAGATTGATAAGGGGATATCTTATACATGACCACTCTCCGTCGTTTGATTAATTGGGACATGGCGCAATAAGAGATTGATATGTAAGATTTGTTTTTGAGGGCTAAGTGCAATATTAATACACCTTGTTATATGTTTTTTTGTATATGACCTATAGTCTACCTATGAATTATTGATCTCTTGTGTGCCTAGCTTTGTGGTTCTGTATCCTTTCCTAATATATATATTTAAAATCTAGTGACAACTGATCTTTTCTATCCTATTTTTTCTCTATAAACTGTTAAACAATTTTGGATTTCTTTGTATATGATTGAGTTAACCCATCTCTATGGTTAAAAGAGAGTGACCAAAATTGTACTAATGGTCATTGTCTAGTTCATTACAGGATATAGCATATCTTTTTCTTGCACTTTTTTTGTTATTTTCTTTACATTTCTCCTATCTTAGGGCGTAATAGGGTCAGATAGGGAAAGTCAACATTGATTGGGGGCGCCACTGTGCAGATTTAGGGTGCCAACCTCTTCAGTAAGGTAGGGGTTTTCTAGGACAGCTATAGGTATTATGATCTTTTGTTTGTCTGATAGATACTTGGAATTTCCTGTTTCCCTATGATACAAATCAAGACAATATAGAGAGACACTGATAATAAATATTGGATGAATCTGAATAAAGGACTATACCAGTATATGTATGCAGTGGGTTATTTCACATTTAGTCTTCTTAGACAAAGTTCTTTTCAGATAAAAAGCCATTCATTGTTGGTTTTGTCCCACCTTTCTTCTCTCTGTAGGGCCATACAGGGTCAGACAGGGAGAGTTGATGTCCGCGCTCGGGCGCTATTGCGCAGGTTCAGGGTTCCAACCTCCGCGGTAAGGTAGGGTAAGACTAAGGTCATAATAGGGATTTATCTATCGTTTCAAACCTGCCTTGCATGATATTGAATAACATTTGGCCATTTGATTATAGCTGCTATAGTTGATACTAAAATATTTTAAATCTAAATAGAAGTGATGTTTTAAGATTAGAATCCTTATACAGTGTTTATAAAGTAAAGTTAAGTTTATAGCAATATTGCAGTTCCATTTTTTCCATTATTCCATATGTACATAATGTAGCGTTTACCTATTTTCTATGGCAGTAATGCTGTTCCAATTCTCTAAATGTATTATTCTTAGTATTTCAGATTGCAGCTATATTTTCTCTTAGAATTATTGTCTTAGCTGGCCCCTGTACACACTAGTTTGATATGCTGATCAGTTTTTTTGGTTGGCTGTGTGTGACAGCCCACTCCCCACCCCACAGCTTCACGATCTTGTGCAAATTGCTTACACTCCACTGACATTTTAGAACCTCACTGCAGAGTAATGAGTGGACTGCCCAGCAATGTATAATCTATGGTTCAGGTAGAAGAACTTTATTTCACCTCATCTGTTATATCTACACATCCCCCTTCATTATAGGGAATTGGGTCATGTGATCTCCAGTCTGACAACTAATCCTGTACATGCACTAATGTGTTGACAGGAAGTCAGTCTCTGACGTCATGTGATCTGTACGCTGACCTCATCACCTATCAAATCCCTCCTGGCAGCTCAGACTCCTCCCCACACCCCCCAGCCTCAGCCTCCTTGTCCCTCTGTACGTCCTCCCATGCAGCTAAAGATATGTTTGAAGACTTCAATCAATACTATTCTGAGCCGATATCCCTGGCTCAGAAATCAAGAAGAGGAATAGAGGTAATTATAAAATCAAGTTTTTATTAATAAATTAAAAACACATAATGCAAAATAAAAGTTAAAAGGGACCCGTATAACCCGTGCACATATGGGCCATGAGCCGCCCAGATGATAGAGCTGTAATACGAATAGCTGGCAATGTCCCTGCACAGATATCCAGAAAACAGGCTGTAATTAATGATGGCATATAGAGTTTTAGGCTGTCACCTGCAAGCAGGGGTGGATTAAGAGTAGCCAGGGCCCCGGGCAGTTTAGAAGGCGTGGGCCCCCCTAGGTACCAGATGTATCACGTGACATGTCACATGATTCTCTTTGATAGATCATGTGATAGGTCATGTGAGTAACACACAGATGTTCTGATCACATCTATAGACTGAAAATGACGGACATTATGTACAGCCCTATACATAACATAGCGCTATATACAGTATGAGTCCCCACAAAGGCCCTTGATACAGTATGAGTTCCCACATAACTCCCTATGCACAGTATAAGCCCCACATAGCTCCCTATATACAGTATGAACCCCATTTAGCTCTCTATATACAGTATGAGCCCCAAATAGCCTCCCTATATAGAGTGAGTCCCCAAATAACCTCCTACATACAGTATGAGCCCCAGCATAGCTACCTATATACAATATGAGCCCCACATAGCTCCCTATATACAGTATGAGCCCCCAAATAACCTCCTATATACCATATGAGCCCCCAAATAGCCTCCTATATACAGGATGAGCCCCCAAATATCCTCCTACATACAGTATGAGTTCCCACAAAGCCCCTAGATACAGTATGAGTCCCCACATAATTCCCTATGCAAAGTATAAGCCCCATATATATCCCTATATACAGTACTAGCTATTGAGCCCGCTCTACGCCCAGGTGGCAAACATTTATATTGGTATATGGTTTCCCATCTTGGTAATTTGTGCTGCCCCCATCCTAGTATTTGTGCTTCCCAATCCTGTTCCTCCATCCTGTTATGTGCTGCCGTCATCTCTATCCTGGTATGCATGGCACCCCTCACCCCCAATCCTGGTATGCATGGCACCCCTCACCCCCAATCCTGGTATGCATGGCACCCCTCACCCCCAATCCTGGTATGCATGGCACCCCTCACCCCCAATCCTGGCATGCATGACACCCCTCATCCTGGTATGCATGGCTCCCTCATACCCAATCCTGGTATGCATGGTACCTCATCCCTATCCTGGTATGTATGATACCCCTCATCCTGATATGCATGGCACCCCATCCCTCATCCTGATATACATGGTACCCCTCATCCCTATCCTGGTATACATGGCCCCTCATCCGAATCCTGGTATGCTTGGTACCCCTCATCCCTATCCTGGTATGCATTGTACCCCTTATCCCAATCCTGGTATGCATGGCACCCCTCATCCCCAATCCTGGTATGCATGGCACCCCTCATCCCCAATCCTGGTATGCATGGCACCCCTCATCCCCAATCCTGGTATGCATGGCACCCCTCATCCCCAATCCTGGTATGCATGGCACCCCTCATCCCCAATCCTGGTATGCATGGCACCCCTCATTCCCAATCCTGGTATGCATGGCACCCCTCATCCCCAATCCTGGTATGCATGGCCCCTCATCCGAATCCTGGTATGCATGACCCTCCCCCATATCCCTATCCTGGTATGCATGGTACCCCTCATCCCCAATCCTGGTATGCATGGCACCCCTCATACCCAATCCTGTTATGCATGGCACCCATCATCCCCAATCTTGGTATGCATGGCACCCTTCATCCCCAATCTTGGTATGCATGGCACCCCTCATCCCCAATTCTGGTTTGCATGGCACACCATCTCTCATCCTGGTATGCATGGCCCCCTCATCCCAAATTTGATATACATGGCACCCCTCATCCCCAATCCTGGTATGAATGGTACCCCTCATACTGGTATGCATGGCACCCCATCCTACATCCTGGTATGCATGCTACCCTGCATTCCTTTTCTGGTATGTATGGTACCCCTCATTCTGGTATACATGGCACCCCTCACCTCCCAATCCTAGTATGCATGGCACCCCTCATCCTCAATCCCCCGGTATGCACGGCCCCCCTCACCTCCCAATCCTGGTATGCATGGTACCCCTCATCCCCCAATCCTGGTATGTGTGGCCCCCTCATCCCCCAATCCTGGTATGTGTGGCCCCGACATCCCCCAATCCTGGTATGTGTGGCCCCCTCATCCCTTTCACGCTGCACACATACAAAAAAACCCTCTTATACTCACCTTTCTTCCCTGTGCTCCAGCGCTGTGGTGTCCTGTTCTACTGGGGGAGAAGTGCGGTGCCGGAGTATGCGCGTGCCCATACCACGCTGTCTGGCGCCATTTTGCTGAAAACACACTGCAAATGTGTCTAAAGTAAAATGGCACCGGATAGCGCTATGCGCATTCGCCGACTCCGACGCCTTCACTCCTGCCCCGGTCTCCGGCGAGAAGAGAGGCGCCTCGTCAACGCTCCTCCTGGTCAGGTAAGTATGGCGCCGAAGATCGCGGTATGCGTTCAGTGTCTACGCATACCGCGATCTCTGGCGCCATACACTCTTCTTACCTGTAACGGCTCCATGCGTTTTTCTGTCTGTAGCCAGAGGCGAGTCGCGCTTGCTCAGTCTATAGAGGCTTCAGACAGAGGGACGCTTGTAGCGTTATATTATAGATGAGCCCCACATAGCTTCCTATATACAGTGTGAGCCCCCAAATAGCCTCCTATATACAGAGTGAGCCCCCAAATAGCCTCCTATATACAGTGTGAGCCCCCAAATAGCCTCCTATATACAGTATGAGCCCACAAATAGCCTCCTATATACAGTGTGATCCCCCAAATAGCCTCCTATATACAGTATGAGCCTCACATAGCCTCCCTATATACAGTAGAGTATGAACCCCCGCATAGCTTCCTATATGCAGTATCATCCCTCCACATAGCCTCCTATATACAGTATCATCCCCCCACATAGCTCCTTATATACAATATGAGCCACAAAATAGCCTCCTATATACAGTATGAGTCCCACATAGCTCACTATATACAGTATGAGCCCCACATAGCTCACTATATACAGTGAAGAGAAGAGAGGCGCCACGCCAACCCTCCTCCTGGTCAGGTAAGTATGTAAGTATGGCGCCGAAGATCGCGGTATGCGTTCAGTGTCTACGCATATCGCGATCTCCGGCGCCATACACTCTTCTTACCTCTAACAGCTCCATGCGTTTTTCTGTCTGGAGCCAGAGGCGTGTCGCGCTTGCGCAGTCTATAGTGGCTTCAGAGAGAGGGACTCTTGTAGCGTTATATTATAGATGAGCCCCCAAATAGCCTCCTATATACAGTGTGAGCTCCCAGATAGCATCCTATATACAGTATGAGCCCTGCATAGCCCCCTCTATACAGTATGAGCCCCACATAGCTTCCTATATGCAGTATGAGCCCCCAAATAGCCTCCTATATACAGTGTGAGCCCCCAGATAGCCTCCTATATACAGTATGAGCCCCCAAATAGCCTCCTATATACAGTGTGAGCCCCCAGATAGCCTCCTATATACAGTATGAGCCCCCAAATAGCTCCCTATATATAGTATGAGCCCCCCATAGCCAATATGAGCCCCCCACATAGCTCCTTACATACAGTATGAGCCCCACATAGCTCACTATATACAGTGAAGAGAAGAGAGGCGCGCGTCAACGCTCCTCCTGGCCAGGTAAGTATGTAAGTATGGCACCGAAGATCGCGGTATGCGTTCAGTGTCTACGCATACCGCGATCTCCGGCGCCATACACTCTTCTTACCTGTAACGGCTCCATGCGTTTTTCTGTCTGGAGCCAGAGGCGAGTCGCGCTTGCTCAGTCTATAGAGGCTTCACACAGAGGGATGCTTATAGCGTTATATTATAGATGAGCCCCGCATACCTTCCTATATACAGTGTGAGCCCCCAAATAGCCTCCTATATACAGTGTGAGCCCCCAGATAGCCTCGTATATACAGTATGAGCCCCCGCATAGCTCGCTATATACAGTATGAGCCCTGCATAGCCCCCTATATACATTGAGCCCCCAAATAGCCTCCTATACACAGTATCATCCCCTCACATAGCCTCTTATATACAGTATTAGCCCACATAGCCTCCTATATACAGTATCATCCCCACACATAGCATCCTATATACCGTATCATACCCCCACATAGCCTCTTATATACAGTATTAGCCCCACATACCCTCCTATATGCAGTTTCATCCCCCCACATAGCTCCTTATATACAATATGAGCCCCAAAATAGCCTCCTATATACAGTATGAGCCCCTAAATAGCTCACTATATACAGTATGAGCCCCCAGATAGCCTCCTATATACAGTATGAGCCCCCAGATAGCCTCCTATATACAGTATGAGCCCCCAGATAGCCTCCTATATACAGTATGAGCCCCCGCATATCTCGCTATATACAGTATGAGCCTCACAAAGCTCCTTATATACAGTATGAGCCCCACATAGCCTCCCTATATACAGTATGAACCCCCGCATAGCTCCTTATACATAATATGAGCCCCCCCATAGCCTCCCTATGTACAGTATGAGCCCCCCATATCCTCCCTATATATGGTATGAACCCCCGCATAGCTCCTTATATACAGTATGAGCCCGACATAGCCTCCCTATATAGAATATGAGCCCCCATAGCCTCCCTATATACAGTATGAGCCCCCCGTGGCCTCCCTATATACAATATAAGCCACCCCAAATAGCTCCTTATATACAGTATGAGCCCCACAAAGCTTCCTGTATACAGTATGAGCCTCACATAGCCTCCCTATATACAGTATGAGCCCCCATAGCCTCCCTATATACAATGAGCCCTCCACAAAGCTCCTTATATACAGTATGAGCCCCCCATAGCCTCCTTATATACAGTATGAACCCCCGCATAACTTCCTATATGCAGTATCATCCCTACACATAGCCTCCTATATACAGTATCATCCCCCCACATAACTCCTTATATGCAGTATGAGCCCCAAAATAGCCTCCTATATACAGAATGAGTCCCACATAGCTCACTATATACAGTATGAGCCCCACATAGCTCACTATATACAGTATGAGCCCCCAAATAACTCACTATATATTGTATGAGCCCCCAAAAAGCCTTCAATATACAGTATGAGTCCCACATAGCTCACTATATACAGTATGAGCCCCACATAGCTCACTATATACAGTATGAGCCCCCAAATAGCTCACTATATACAGTATGAGCCCCCAAAAAGCCTTCTATATACAGTATGAGCCCCACATAGCTCACTATATAGAGTATGAGCCCCACATAGCTCACTATATACAGTATGAGTCCCCAAATAGCTCACTATATACAGTATGAGCCACCAAATAGCCTCCTATATACAGTATGAGTCCCACATAGCTCACTATATACAGTATGAGCCCCCCACATAGCTCACTATATACAGTGAAGAGAAGAGAGGCGCCGCGTCAACGCTCCTCCTGGTCAGGTAAGTATGTAAGTATGGCACCGAAGATCGCGGTATGCGTTCAATGTCTACGCATACCGCGATCTCCGGTGCCATACACTCTTCTTACCTGTTACGGCTCCATGCGTTTTTCTGTCTGGAGCCTGAGGCGTGTCGCGCTTGCGCAGTCTTTAAAGGCTTCAGACAGAGGGACTCTTGTAGCATTATATTATAGATGAGCCCCACATAGCTTCCTATATAGAGTATGAGCCCCCAAATAGCCTCCTATATACAGTGTGAGCCCCCAGATAGCCTCCTATATACAGCATGAGCCCCACATAGCCTCCCTATATACAGTATGAGACCCCCATAGCCTCCCTATATGCAGTATTATCCCTCCACATAGCCTCTTATATACCGTATCATGCCCCCACATAGCCTCCTATATACCGTATCATGCCCCCACATAGCCTCCTATATGCAGTATCATCCCCCCACATAGCTCACTATATACAGTATGAGTCCCACATGGCTCACTATATGCAGTAGGTGTCCCACATAGCTCACTATATACAGTATGAGTCCCACATAGCTCACTATATACAGTTTGAGCCCCCAAATAGCCTCCTATATACAGTATGAGCCCCCAAATAGCCTCCTATATACAGTATGAGCCCCCAGATAGCTCGCTATTTACAGTATGAGCCCCCGCATAGCTCCTTATATACAGTATGAGCCCCACATAGCCTCCCTATATACAGTATGAACCCCCGCATAGCCTCCCTATACACAGTATGAGCCCCCCATAGCCTCCCTATACAGTATGAGCCCCCCATAGCCTCCCTATATATGGTATGAACCCCCGCATAGCTCCTTATATACAGTATGAGCCCGACATAGCTCCCTATAAACAGTATGAGCCACACATAGCCTCCGTATATACAGTATAAGCCCCCATAGCCTCCCTATATACAATATGAGCCCCCCACATAGCTCCTTATATACAGTAGGAGCCCCACAAAGCTTCCTATATACAGTATGAGCCTCACATAGCCTCCCTATATACAGTATGAGCCCCCATAGCCTCCCTATATACAATATGAGCCCTCCACATAGCTCCTTATATACAGTATGAGCCCCCCATAGCCTCCCTATATACAGTATGAGCCACCATAGCCTCCCTATATATGGTATGAACCCCCTCATAGCTCCTTATATACAGTATGAGCCCGACATAGCTCCCTATAAACAGTATGAGCCCCACATAGCCTCCCTATATACAGTATGAGCCCCCATAGCCTCCTTATATACAATATGAGCCCCCCACATAGCTCCTTATATATAGTATGAGCCCCCCGTACCCTCCCTATATACAATTTGAGCCCCCCACATATCTCCTTATATACAGTATGAGCCCCACAAAGCTTCCAATATGCAGTATGAGCCTCAGATAGCCTCCCTATATACTTTATGAGCCCCCATAGCCTCCCTATATACAATATGAGCCCTCCACATAGCTCCTTATATACAGTATGAGCCCCCCATAGCCTCCCTATATACAGTATGAGCCCCCACATAGCTCCTTATATACAGTATGAGCCCCACAAAGCTCCCTATATACAGTATGAGCCTCACATAGCCTCCCTATATACAGTACAGTATGAACCCCCGCATAGCTTCCTATATGCAGTATCATCCCTCCACATAGTGTCCTATATACTGTATCATCGCCCCACATAGCCTCCTATATACAGTATCATCCCCCCACATAGCTCCTTATATACAATGAGCCCCCAAATAGCCTCCTATATACAGTATGAGCCCCACATAGCTCACTATATACAGTATGAGCCCCACATGGCTCACTATATACAGTATGAGCCCCCAAATAGCATGTAATATACAGTATGAGCTCCCAAATATCCTCCTATATACAGTATGAGCCCCCAGATAGCCTCCTATATACAGTATGAGCCCCCAAATAGCCTCCTATATACAGTATGAGCCCCCAAATAGCCTCCTATATACAGTATGAGCCCCCAGATAGCTCGCTATATACAGTATGAGCCCCCGCATAGCTCCTTATATACAGTATGAGCCCCACATAGCCTCCCTATATACAGTATGAACCCCCGCATAGCCTCCCTATACACAGTATGAGCCCCCCATAGCCTCCCTATATACAGTATGAGCCCCCCATAGCCTCCCTATATATGGTATGAATCCCCGCATAGCTCCTTATATACAGTATGAGCCCGACATAGCTCCTTATAAACAGTATGAGCCCCACATAGCCTCCGTATATACAGTATAAGCCCCCATAGCCTCCCTATATACAGTATGAGCCCCCATAGCCTCCCTATATGCAATATGAGCCCCCCACATAGCTCCTTATATATAGAATGAGCCCCCGTAGCCTCCCTATATACAATTTGAGCCCCCCACATATCTCCTTATATACAGTATGAGCCCCACAAAGCTTCCAATATGCAGTATGAGCCTCAGATAGCCTCCCTATATATGGTATGAACCCCATAGCCTCCCTATATACAATATGAGCCCTCCACATAGCTCCTTATATACAGTATGAGTCCCCCATAGCCTCCCTATATACAGTATGAGCCCCCACATAGCTCCTTATATACAGTATGAGCCCCACAAAGCTCCCTATATACAGTATGAGCCTCACATAGCCTCCCTATATACAGTACAGTATGAACCCCCGCATAGCTTCCTATATGCAGTATCATCCGTCCACATAGTGTCCTATATACTGTATCATCGCCCCACATAGCCTCCTATATACAGTATCATCCCCCCACATAGTTCCTTATATACAATGAGCCCCCAAATAGCCTTCTATATACAGTATGAGCCCCACATAGCTCACTATATACAGTATGAGCCCCACATGGCTCACTATATACAGTATGAGCCCCCAAATAGCATGTAATATACAGTATGAGCTCCCAAATATCCTCCTATATACAGTATGAGGCCCCGCATAGCTCCTTATATACAGTATGAGCCCAACATAGCCTCCCTATATACAGTATGAACCCCCGCATAGCTCCTTATACACAGTATGAGCCCCACATAGCCTCCCTATATGCAGTATGAGCCCCCATAGCCTCCCAATATATGGTATGAGCCCCCATAGCCTCCCTATATATGGTATGAGCCCCCCATAGCCTACCTATATACAGTATGAACCCCCGCATAGCTCCTTATAGACAGTATGACCCCGACATAGCTCCCTATAAACAGTACGAGGCCCCCATAGCCTCCCTATATACAATATGAGCCCCCCATATAGCTCCCTATATACATTATGAGCCCCCCATAGCCTTCCTATATACAGTATGAGCCACATATAGCCTCCCTATATACAGTATGAGACCCACATAGCTCCCTATATACAGTATGATCCTCACATAGCACTATGTGCAGTCACAAACTCTGGCGCCACACTCCTCCAGCCTCACCAGAGATCGAGGACGCGCTGCAATGGAGAGGGGAAAGGTGAGTCGGAGTGTTGTTTTTTTTTATGAATGAAAGAACAGCAGAACAGGCAGAATGGGGGAGCATTTACCAGGATGGGAGACCAGGATGGGGGAGCATATACCAGGATGGAGGAGCATGTACCAGGATGGGAGACCTGGATGGGGGAGCATACACCAGGATGGAGGAGCATGTACCAGGATGGGGGACCCGGATAAGGAGACCATGTACCAGGATGGGAGACCTGGATGAGAAGACCATATACCAGGATGGGGGGAGCATATACCAGAATGGGGGACCTGGATGGGGGGAGCATATACCGGGATGGAGGAGCATGTACCAGGATGGGGGAGCATACACCCTGATGGGGGAGCATTCAGTTTCAGTCATGGGGTCTGGCCCGGCGCTGGTTCAGTCATAGCTTTGAGAATACAGAGCGGCCGCTGTAACCCCGGCCCTGAGTGACAGCCGGCCTCAATGTAGAGCCAGTGTCAGTCAGTGCTGGGGGCGCAGTTATAGGGGACGCTCTGTATACTCAGAGTGGTGACCGAATCGGCACTGTCCCGACCCCAGGACTGAAACAGAATGCTGGCGAGGAGAATAGAGTTAATTTTCTCCCCGCTGCATTCAGCTGCTGGGCAGCATAGTAATATTGTTAATCTGCAGATTAACTGTTATATATGCAGGTTAATAGCGTTATTTCTGATGAAAGGATCCCTTTAATTTTGTAGCACAATACTTCAATGAAATGGTGCCGGAGTCAGTGCATGCGCTTACCACGCTATCTATTTACATCTGCACCAAATCTGCCAGTCACAAATAAGCAACGTGTGCAGGAGTCTTCAGGGCACTCATTCACTTTGCAACAGGAAATCCTTCAAGTTTTGTGACAAATCTGCAATGAAAAAAACGAAGCAAAAACACAACGTGTGCACACAGCCTTAGGGTATGTGCATACGGTCAGGAGCCGCCTGCGGTCCCGACACTGTGGAATAGCTTCCCCCCTCATTATGTAAATGAGTGGCACCATTTTTTTTTCACATGCGGACTTTCTTCATAGAGGTTAGTCTATGGGGAAAGTTCACATGCGGACCTGCAAGAGAAATTGACATGCTGCAGGTCTGAAAAACACGCTGCATGTCAGTTTCCGCCAGTGATCTGCAGCCAACATACGCATAGTGGACATGGGATCTCTAGAAATCCCATCCACTATGCTGTAACATCTAGCCACTGCGGGTATGACGCTGCATAACACGCAGCTTCAAACCCGCAGCGCCTCCTGACCGTGTGCACATACTCTTACAGTAGGGCTGTCTACTGTGCCCAAAACAACCAATCACAGATCAGCTTTCATTTTACCAAAGCAGGTTGAGAAATGAAAGCTGAGTTCTGGTTGGTTGCTATGGACAACAAAGAGAATGTAATGAACAGTTTTGATAAATGAGTCTGTGAGACTCTGCATTATACATCAGGGGACAGCAGCTCCATGTCACTGATCTATCACTGCTGTCAGGAGATGGGACCAAGAACAACTGATGAGAATCTAGTAATATGGGTGATGTGGGCTGCATTACAGGAACCATATAGGAGAAGACCTCAATATGGAGGATAACGCAGACATGGCACAGCCGCTACAGCAGGTACACAAGGCAGACACAAGGATCTCTAAATGTACGGTGCTGAGAAGCTACAGCAATACTCATGAAATAAACCTCCAAAGAGACGGACAATCCTTTACACGTATCACTAGGATTATTATTATTCTTTATTATTATGGCGCCATTTATTCCCTGGCGCTTTACATGTGAGAAGTGGTATACATAGTAAAGACAAGCACAATAATCATGAACAATACAAGCCAGAGACTGGTCCAGGAGGAGAGAGGACCCTGCCCGCGAGGGCCACAGTCTACAAGGGATGGGTGAGGATACAGTAGGTGAGGGTAGGGCTGGTCGTGCAGCAGTATGGTGGAGCGAGGGTTACTGCAGCTTGTAGGCTTGTCAGAAGAGGTCGGTCTTCAGGTTCCTTATGAAGGTTTCCACGGTAGGCGAGAGTCTGATGTGTTGGGGTAGACAGTTCCAGAGTAGGGGGGAAGCACGGGAGAAACCATATATGCGATTGTGGGAAGAGGGGATAAGAGGGGAGTAGAGAAGGAGATTGCAACATTCTAACATTTGCATAAATTTGACATTTAATTGGACTGTGTGGGTTTGTCCACTACTTGTCATCCCCTTCTGGAATGCTACAGGGCCTCAAATAAACGAAAAACACTTCACATTTACCAAGAGACTCAATGCCAACATCGCTGGAATGGCGCCATTCCAGGAGGGATGTGGTTTTTTTATTTCAGGCAATGCAGCATTTAAAGGGGCTATGTCACCAAGGTTTTGACACCTAATCTGAGATATAATATATATAGAGAGATATATAGATATATAATATTTAAAGAGAAATGTGTCATTTTTTGGGCTGCATGCTGTAGTTTTGATAAAATCACTGTTTTATCAGCAGGAGATTATCACTAAAGGACTGCTGCCAGGTAGTCATCTAGATTCATGAGCTCTGTATAACCCCGCCCCCACCACTGATTGGGAGCTTTCTGCCTATGCACAGTGTACACACACAGAAAGATGCCAATCAGTGTTGTTAGAACTGGTAAATCTGTAGCAGATAAAACTGTGATTTTATCAAAATTATACAATGTAGCCCAATGAGTAGTACATCATTGTTACAAAGGTCTCTGACTCTATATCTTACTGCTCTCAGATAGGAAAACACAAAACTGCTGCCAGATTCCCTTTGAAAAGGTGTTAGCATTTTCCATGTGTTGTGGTAAATCTCAGCAGAACTGAACCTGGACATTACACAATGATAACATTTCACCAAGATTTGGGAACAGATAACTCTTACCACTTTATATTGGTAAACTGCCCACAACCCCTATACTCATCTGCTCTAATATAAAACTGGTTTTGGTAATTTTTCATTATAAAGGTAGGTTTGGAACCATTTTGCTGACTTTATTCCTGGATTACAAGTGGAGGTATAAAACATGTACAATAACGTTCCCTATAATTACTAGTTACATTTCTCTTCTTACCTGAGCTTCCCACGTCTTCTTTCTTCTGACTATTAGTCTTAATGATTGGTGTCTTTCGTTCCTCTGAACAGTCCAGGTCGATCCTTCTGTTCTTCGGTCCTTTACTCTGGCCAATGACGTCTTCATCCACTCGCTCCTTCTCTGGAGTGGGAGACATCTTCCTTCCTGAGTCTCTTTTTTTTCTCTTTTTTCCCTTCCTGTTGGGGTTTTTGATAGAAGACTTCTCATCAGCCGATGAGTCCAAGTGTCTTCTGTTCTTGAGTCCTTCACTCTTGGCAATGACGTCCTCGTCCACTCGCTCCATCTCTGGGGTGGGAGACATCTTCCGTTCTGAGTCTGTTTTTTTACTCTTTCTTCCCGTCTTTTGTTTTTTTTTTGATAGAAGACTCCTCATCAGCCGATGAGTCCAAGTGTCTTCTTTTCCTCGCTCTCTTCCTCCCTAAAACCTCCTTCTTCTCCATAATATCGCTTTGATCACAGTCCACAGACAGCTTCTTCACTATCACCAGTCAAATCCAACTGTCACTTTCCTAACTGTCAACTGAGCGCACGGGCACCTGGATGGCACTGGTCATGTGATCAGTAACTGACCAATAAGAATCCAAGGTGTATGCTACAGTATAAGGATGGGAATGTATCAGTTTGATATAAGGGCTGTAATAAAATTAAATCTGTTTCTGTTCTACTTTTTTTAGTTAGTTGATTTAAACTTTATCTTTTCTAATTTTTCATCACTTCAGTATTATCTCACAGATAATTTTAGGATTTTAGGGCCCATTTTAACAATATGCTGTATTATTTATCCACATCAATGAACTATATAGAAAAAAAGGAGAACAACCCAGCATAACATTGCAAGAAAAAGTATATTTATTGAATCAAAACAAAAGTGAAGAAAAAAAAATATAAAAGACAAAAAGGGGTGACTAGATGGAAGAAATGCTAGGGGGTCAGGCGCATACAAGTATAAAGATAGTAACAACGGTGCCTGGAATAGACGAAATTGCACAAATGCCCGTAGTCAAAGAATATATATATATACAGTACAGACCAAAAGTTTGGACACACCTTCTCATTTAAAGATTTTTCGGTATTTTCATGACTATGAAAATTGTACATTCACACTGAAGGCATCAAAACTATGAATTAACACATGTGAAATTATATACTTAACAAAAAAGTGTGAAACAACTGAAAATATGTCTTATATTCTAGGTTCTTCAAAGTAGCCACCTTTTGCATTGATGACTGCTTTGCACACTCTTGATGAGCTTCACGAGGTAGTCACCGGAGATGGTTTTCACTTCACAGGTGTGCCCTGTCAGGTTTAATAAGTGGGATTTCTTGCCTTATAAATGGGGTTGGGACCATCAGTCGTGTTGTGCAGAAGTCTGGTGAATACACAGCTGACAGTCCTACTGAATAGACTGTTAGAATTTTTATTATGGCAAGAAAAAAAGCAGCTAAGTAAAGAAAAACGACTGGCCATCATTACTTTAAGAAATGAAGGTCAGTCAGTCTGAAAAATTGGGAAAACTTTGAAAGTGTCCCCAAGTGCAGTTGCAAAAACCATCAAGAGCTACAAAGAAACTGGCTCACATGAAGACCGCCCCAGGAAAGGAAGACCAAGAGTCACCTCTGCTTCTGAGGATAAGTTTATCCGTGTCACCAGCCTCAGAAATCGCAGGTTAACAGCAGCTCAGATTAGAGACCAGGTCAATGCCACACAGAGTTCTAGCAGCAGACACATCTCTACAACAACTGTTAAGAGGAGACTTTGTGCAGCAGGCCTTCATGGTAAAATAGATGCTAGGAAACCACTTCTAAGTACAGGCAACAAGCAGAAGAGACTTGTTTGTGCTAAAGAACACAAGGAATGGACATTAGACCAGTGGAAATCTGTGCTTTGGTCTGATGAGTACAAATTTGAGATCTTTGGTTCCAACCACCGTGTCTTTGTGCGACGCAGAAAAGGTGAATGGATGGACTCTACATGCCTGGTTCCCACCGTGAAGCATGGAGGAGGAGGTGTGATGGTGTGGGGGTGCTTTGCTGGTGACACTGTTGGGGATTTATTCAAAATTGAAGGCATACTGAACCAGCATGGCTACCACAGCATCTTGCAGCAGCATGCTATTCCATCCGGTTTGCGTTTAGTTGGACCATCATTTATTTTTCAGCAGGACAATGACCCCAAACACATCTCCAGGCTGTGTAAGGGCTATTTGACCAAGAAGGAGAGTGATGGGGTGCTACACCAGATGATCTGGCCTCCACAGTCACCAGACCTGAACCCAATCGAGAAGGTTTGGGGTGAGCTGGACCGCAGAGTGAAGGCAAAAGGGCCAACAAGTGCTAAGCATCTCTGGGAACTCCTTCAAGATTGTTGGAAGACCATTTCCGGTGACTACCTCTTGAAGCTCATCAAGAGAATAATGCCAAGAGTGTGCAAAGCAGTCATCAAAGCAAAAGGTGGCTACTTTGAAGATCCTAGAATATAAGACATATTTTCAGTTGTTTCACACTTTTTTGTTAAGTATATAATTCCACATGTGTTAATTCATAGTTTTGATGCCTTCAGTGTGAATGTACAATTTTCATAGTCATGAAAATACAGAAAAATCTTTAAATGAGAAGGTTTGTCCAAACTTTTGGTCTGTACTGTATATATATATATCAATCATAAATATGAATATATAGAATAAGCATAAGAACAATCTCTAGTGGGGAACCCTATACAAGGGGACCTTCCACCTGTAAGATGGCAAGGTAAAAACATTTTTTCTTTTGTTATCTTTTTTGTATGGCAGTATCTCTGACCATTGTACTTATTGAGAAATAGTTGACATCTCTATATTATTTGCATCGACAGGCTGCAAACAAAGCAAGCGAGATGAGTTTCTCATCCACTGCTGTACTCAGCATAAGCAGCGGCTGAAATAACAAAGCTAAGTATAATAATGTTTGTTTTGATTGCTGCCTATGCAGAGCACAGAAGTCTATGACAAATTCATTTTGACTTCAGTGCTATGTATAAGCAGTGGCTAAAATGGCAGAAAATGAGCAGCTAATTATTGAACCAGTGTTCATTCATTCGCTGCTCATTTTCTGTAGTCTCAGTCTCTGCTTATATAGAGTGAAGCGCTCGAGATGAGTTTGCCATAGGCTGTTGTGCTCTGCTTAGGCAGCGACTTATATGATAAAGCTCACTTCATTACAATTTTGTAATTTTGATCTTTGCTTATGTAGAGAGCAGCAGCCACTGGCAAACTCATCTCCACTTCTGCGCTCGGCATAAGTAGCGTTGGGTGGGCATCCGCTTTGCTGCTCAATACTGTCTTCCTTTATTTTATAGAGCTGCTTTTATAGTTTTACATTTTTTCTAACTCGAACTAGTGTTACAAGTAGGGCAAGAGCCTGGTTTAGGATTAGGTCTATGGTTAGGGCTAGGGCTGGGGTTAGGGACCAGATTAGGAATAGGGTTATGGTTAAAGTTAGGAATAGGGTTAGGGTAATAAAATTGTTACATAGAAAATGTAATAAAAAATACAAAGCAAACAAATAATGTATAAAGTTTTATATATTTAAAATTTGAGACCTGATTTCAGCAAAAAGCAGAAAAAAAAATTAAGAGTTGAAATCATAAAGTATAATTACATCAGTATTTTTCTTAAATTACAATACATGTGCAATACTGGGCTTTTGGAAAGGACTCGGACTGCTACTGGTTCATGGGTTAGGGGGCACATACTTGTCTTGTCCTGGGTGCTTGCCACCCACCCTGTGACAGTGTGCCATCAGCATAGTATACAGCAACCAGCAAGGGTTTTTATTCAATTTTTTTTCTGCATTTTTTCATCTGTAGCCTAAAAGACAACAGGTAATATTAAATGCTGTACAACCATCAGGCTTTTTTTATTGTGTGACAGCTCACTTTAGGTGTGTTTTTTGACAAGCCCTAAGTGTGGCGTTTCTTTCATGTGTTTTCCCATAAGTTTCTTTGTAGGACTTAAAGAGGCATAAAAAAGACACCAACATATCTGAATTAAATAAAATGCCATTTGGAAAAGCTGGTAATAATATGCATGAAAACAATGGAGTTTCTTACAAGCCAAAAAATGATGTGTGAAAAGAGTCTACTGGTGGTCTTTATAAAAGTGGTTGTGTCATCTTGTCCTCTGGAGGACGCTGCTCTCCTGCCTCCGGGCTTCCTGCTCACTGGGGGTATTGTGCTCTTGCTTAAAGGGGTTGTCCACTACTAGGACGACCCCTTCTCAATCTGATTGCTTGCCCTTGTTAAAATAAAAACACCTATACTCACCTCCCGTGCCAGCGCCGTTCCAGTAGTGTCGCAACTCGCAGAGATCAGCTTTCATTTTTTAAATTGCTCTGATCAAGTGAAAGCTCCATGTGAACGGCTGTTATGGGCAATTGTGGGATTAATTGGGTTTTGCAGGCCGTGTCTGTGAAATTCATCCCTAATGCAGGGCCGTATTTACACTTAGGCGCTCGTGGTCCGGTGCCTAGGGCGGCAGATCGCAGGGGGCGGCACCAGGGGAGAGGTATAATTTATTATTCTTTTTACTTCCCTCTCCTCCCCCAGACTCCATATGAAAACCGGAGTTTTTGTGGGGGAGGGGGGGTGTCGCCGGTGCAGAGCGCGGTGCCGGCATTGCATTGCCGCCCGCAAGTGCCTCGCCGCTGAGAGCGCTCCTGTCGCCTGGTCGGACAGGAAGCTGCTGGGAGCTGTACGGAACCCGCACTTCCGGGTTCCGTACAGCTGTTCCTTCCTGTCCCGCGGTGGCTCCCAAGTGCTGCTGCTGCGGTGGTGGCGGCGGTGTCTGGTAGTAATGACGGCAGGGGAGACACTGCGCCTTTAATTGTGCTTGTGTCGCCCCTGCCGCGTCATTACTATCAGACACAGCCGCACAGCGCGCGGCCATGTCTGAAAACAGTGTCGGCGGGCGGCGTCAATCAAACAGCGGAGCGGGGGGTGGGGGTGCAGGAGGGGGGGCCCTGTTTAAGGGAGGCCCCGATGGAGGGGGGGGCCCTGTTTAAGGGAGGCCCGGGGGGGTCCTTGATGAAGGGAGGCCCGGGGGGCGGGGGACCTTGATGAAGGGAGACCCGGGGGGCGGGGGTCCTTGATGAAGGGAGGCCCGGGGGACGGGGGTCTTTGATGAAGGGAGGCCCGGGGGGCGGGGGACCTTGATGAAGGGAGGCCCGGGGGGCGGGGGTCTTTGATGAAGGGAGGCCCGGGGGGGCGGGGGTACTTGATGAAGGGAGGCCCGGGGGGGCGGGGGTACTTGATGAAGGGAGGCCCGGGGGGGTGGGGGTACTTGATGAAGGGAGGCCCGGGGGGCGGGGGACCTTGATGAAAGGAGGCCCGGGGGGGGTCCTTGATGAAGGGAGGCCCGGGGGGCGGGGGACCTTGATGAAGGGAGACCCGGGGGGCGGGGGTCCTTGATGAAGGGAGGCCCGGGGGACGGGGGTCTTTGATGAAGGGAGGCCCGGGGGGCGGGGGACCTTGATGAAGGGAGGCCCGGGGGGGTGGGGGTCTTTGATGAAGGGAGGCCCGGGGGGGCGGGGGTACTTGATGAAGGGAGGCCCGGGGGGGCGGGGGTACTTGATGAAGGGAGGCCCGGGGGGGTGGGGGTACTTGATGAAGGGAGGCCCGGGGGGCGGGGGACCTTGATGAAAGGAGGCCCGGGGGGGTCCTTGATGAAGGGAGGCCCGGGGGGCGGGGGTCCTTGGTGAAAGGAGGCCCGGGGGGGAGGCCCTGATGAAGTGTCGGCAGTTAAGCAGCGCCGGCGGAGCAGAGAGTGCAGGAGGGGGGCCCCGAGTAAGCAATCAAACACCGCCGGAGGTCCTCCCTGTGGACATGCTGGGGGGGCGAGTGGGCCCCTCTGATGGTCCAGAGCCTGTGATGGCCATCAGACATGCCAGCGGCCCTGCACAGCTGGACCGGACACAGGACAAGGGGCAGGTAAGTGAGACTTGCCACCAGGTTCCCCAGTCCCCATATTAAATATATTTCTAATGTGTATGACTGTGTATCTATATATATATAATCGTCTTATCCCGTCTGTCTGTCTGTGTGTCTATCTGTGCAGGAAATCCCGCGTTGCTCATTGGTCCGGCAGCGGCCAATCAGCGCCGGGGGATTTCTAAAAAAAGATGGCGGCCGTTAGCGGCTCATCTGCGGGACGGAGCTGAGCGGCGATGCAGCCGGAAGATGAGCGCCGCGAGGCGCTCATCTCCCGGCCGGCAACAGCAGAAGGAACCCGACTGCCGGACCCATCTGCGGGACGGAGATGCAGCCGGGAGATGAGCGGCGCGAGGCGCTCATCTCCCGGCCGGTAGCAGCGGAAGGACTGCCGGCGCCGCTGACCTCCATGCGGAAGGGAGGACCGGGGAGCGGCGCTGCGGGTCGGGATACTTCTCCTGCGAGCGCCCGCTATGTCCCGGTTCTCGCAGCGTAAGTAGCTGCACAGGCAGCGCTGGTCCTCACCAAGACGATTCGATGATTGGCCGCGGTCTTCGGACCCGACCAATCACTGATCTTAGCGCAAAACTTAAACACCGCTGTGCTGATTGGTCGCCGACGCTGCCCGCGACCAATCACCGATTTTGGCGCCAAATTTAAATATCGGCCGCGACCAATCACCACAGCGGTGTTTAAATGTGGAGCCAAGATCGGTGATTGGTCGCGGCCGATATTTAAATTTGGCGCCCAAATCGGTGATTGGTCGCGGTCAGCGTCCGCGACCAATCAGCACAATAGTGTTTAACTTTGGCGCCAAGATCAGTTATTGGTCGCGGGCCAAGACAGCGACCAATAACCGATTTGTGCGGCACTTTTAAATAGCGTCCGGGACCAATTGGATGTCAGCGCTGCTGCCTGTGCGGATACTTCCGCTGCAAGAACCAGGGACATGAGCGGGCGCTCGCAGCAGAAGTATCCTGACCCGCAGCGCTGCTCCCCGGTCCTCCCTTCACACCCTAGCCGCTGATGTTCCCACTGTATCCGCATGGTGTTACAAAGGTCCGGAAATTTGTGTTAAAAATCGCTGATTGGTCGCTGGCGCTGCCCGCGACCAATCACCTATTTGGGCGCCAAATTTAAATATCGGCCGCGACCAATCAGCACAGCTGTGTTTAAATGTGGAGCCAAGATCGGTGATTGGTCGCGGCCGATATTTAAATTTGGCGCCCAAATCGGTGATTGGTCGCGAGCAGCGCCAGCGACCAATCAGCGATTTTTAACACAAATGTCCGGACCTTTGTAACACCATGCGGATACTGTGGGGACATCAGCGGTAGGGTGTGAAGGGAGGACCGGGGAGCAGCGCTGCGGGTCGGGATACTTCTGCTGCGAGCGCCCGCTCATGTCCCGGGTTCTCGCAGTGGAAGTAGCCGCACAGGCAGCGGCGCTCCCCGGTCCTCACTAATACTATTCCGCTCCCCGCTCCTCACCAATACGATTCGCTGATTGGTCGCGCTCTCCACACCCGACCAATCGGTGATCTTGGCGCTAAAGTTAAACACCGCTGTGCTGATTGGTTGCGGGCAGCGGCCGCGACCAATCACCGATTTGGGCGCCACATTTAAATAGCGGCCGCGACCAATCACCGATCTTGCCGCCACATTTAAACACTGCTGTGCTGATTGGAAGCGTCCGGCGTCCGCGTCCAATCGGCGAGATTGGCGCCAAATTTAAACCTCACTCTGCTGATTGGTCGCAACCACCGGCCGCCACCTGTCTGCATTTTTTGTGCCAAATGTAAACCTCACTCTGCTGATTGGTAGCGGTCGCCGGCCTCGACCCATCAGCAGTATTGGCGCCAAATTTAAACCTCACTCTGCTGATTGGTCGCAACCACCGGCCGCGACCAATCGGCGCTTTTTGTGCCAAATTTAAACACCGCTCTGCATCGCTCTGCTGATTGGTCGCGGTCGGCGGCCGCGACCAGTCAGCAGTATTGGCGCCAAATTTTAACACCTCTTTGCTGATTGGTCGCGGTCGCGACTAATCAGCGATTTTGGTGCCAAATTTAAACACCGCACTGCATCGCTCTGCTGATTGGTCGCGGTCGGCGCCCGCAACCAGTCAGCAGTATTGCCGCCAAATTTAAACACCGCTCTGCTGATTGGTCGCGACTAATCAGCGATTTTGGCGCCAAATTTAAACACAGCTCTGCTGATTGCACCCGGTCGGCCGCATACCTATTCTAGAATACCCGGTGCATTACAATCGGGCCACCATCTAGTATATATATATATTTATGTCTGTTTTATGTGTTTTTAAGAATGTGTTCAAATATGTACGTATCTGTGTATGTGCTTGTCTGCATATGTATGTGTGCATATCTGTGTACCATCTGCATGTCTGCGTGCTGTGTACGTGCATGTTTGCATATGTGAAGGGTGAGGGGGCAGCCTTTGCCCTGTGTTGTATACCTACATTTCTCCGCTGTATCTGTGCATCATGAATGCTGTATGTATTAAAGGGGCCACTGAGACTTTCGCCCGGGGCCCACAAAAACCTGGAGCCGGCCCTGGTTGAAAGCAATGATGGAGGAGGGATAGTCATATGACACTCTCTCTCTCATCACTCCTCCATACTTCTGACGCAGCGGCGTGATGACGCTCCACGCTCTGTCAGACAGTGGAGCTGGCAGCTGCTGAGGTGATGACAGAGACGCGCTGCAGAGACTGAAGCAGCAGGGAATGAGAAGCGGTAAGTATGTATTTATTTATAAATCAGTGAGTACTGATAATACTGGAGGACTGGGGCTGCATTTTACCCTATGGTGGGGGCTGCCTTTTACCCTATGGGGGGCTGCATTATACTGCATACAGAACCATGGGGAGTTCATTATACTGTGTGGAGGACCATGGGGAGTTCATTATACTGCGTGGAGGACCATGGGGAGTTCATTATACTGTGTGGAGGACCATGGGAAGTTCATTATACTGTGTGGAGGACCATGGGGAGTTCATTATACTGTGTGGAGGACCATGGGGAGTTCATTATACTGCGTGGAGGACCATGGGGAGTGCATTATACTGCGTGCAGGACCACGGGGAGTGCATTATACTGCGTGCAGGGCCACGGGGACTGCATTATACTGCGTGCAGGGCCACGGGGACTGCATTATACTGCGTGCAGGGCCACGGGGACTGCATTATACTGCGTGCAGGGCCACGGGGACTGCATTATACTGCGTGCAGGGCCACGGGGACTGCATTATACTGCGTGCAGGGCCACGGGGACTGCATTCTACTGCGTGCAGGGCCACGGGGACTGCATTCTACTGCGTGCAGGGCCACGGGGACTGCATTCTACTGCGTGCAGGGCCACGGGGACTGCATTCTACTGCGTGCAGGGCCACGGGGACTGCATTCTACTGCGTGCAGGGCCACGGGGACTGCATTCTACTGCGTGCAGGGCCACGGGGACTGCATTCTACTGCGTGCAGGGCCACGGGGACTGCATTCTACTGCGTGCAGGGCCACGGGGACTGCATTCTACTGCGTGCAGGACCACGGGGACTGCATTATACTGCGTGCAGGACCATGGCGACTGCATTATACTCAGTGGAGTGTGGAGAGATGTGGGGGCCATTATACTGTATGTAGGCCCACTATACTGCATGGAAGGCTGTGTGGGGGTCACAGTTGGGGGATTATACTGTGTTGGGGTCACCATACTTTGCCCTGGGAGTTGAGGTGGGGTACAGTAGGCAGAGCTGTGGAGTCAGTAAGCCAAACCTCCGACTCCTCAATTTCCATGACACAGACTCCAACTGCGACTCCCTCATACATGGCTCATGTTTAAGTGATACATTTACTGTAGCACAGATTCATCTCAGCTAAAAGTCTAGACCCTTAGATCAGGAATAGGACAGACATTTATAGGACATTTCATAACTTTCCCAAATTCTTATGAAAAAAATATTCCCCACAAACTGCATTGAATTACTGTACCCAATTTATTAATTGCTGTGCAAAGGCTGGAAAGTTGTGAGATCTGCTCTTCTGTGCCCCCAACAATTATTTACATTTTTCTTTTGGGGTGGGGGCCCAATTAGAACTTCTGCTATGGGGCCCCATGATTCCTATGTACGCCCCTGGTCATGGTGGTACATGGCGGTACACTGTGCACAGAGCTGAGGACATGGTGGTACACAGTCTCCCGCCGCCTTAAAATCGGTCCGTTTCTCATCCAGGAGAGTCGGATGAGTGTCATCGGTTTTTTGGTCTGTTTGGCATGCAACTGCTATGCAAGTGTCTGACATTTTCCTCAGATCACATCCGAGTGCTGTCCGTGTTCAATCTGTTTTTTGTCAGCAGCTATTACTGTATAATCATTTACAGGAACATTTTACAGTGTTCTCTGCTGCAGAATGAGAATGTATCAGTGAAAAAAATGGATGCCTCTCGGATGGTCCGTGTGCGGTCCGTGATTTTGTCGGACCATAGACTTGCATTGGCGAGTCTCATACTGTCGCAGCATGTTGCGACTTTTTTCTCATCCTGAATCTGGGTGAGAAAAAAGCGTCCGACACTCACCAATGTGCTCTCAGACATTGATTAACATTGGTCCGACTGCATTGCGCTCGTCCAAGTTTCACGCCAGTGTGTCCGTACCCTAACAATAAAATCCATATAGTAATCCTGCAATGTCTGCTGGACATGATATGGGGAGGGTTTATGGCTCAGTTAGTACACACTCCATACTTCTTATTAACTAGTTAATGCTCTCTTGTCCACCGCAATGCAGTGTCAAGAGGAAGACAGCGAGACGGCCAGCAATATCGCATCAGGGAGCCCCTGACCTCGAAATAGAAGATCCACAGATCCTGGTATTGTGACATTAGGAATAATATTTTTTGCATTTATATTACACTATGAACTCCACAGCACTTTACAGACATCATCAACACTCTCCCCATTGGGGTTCACAATGTAAACATCCTATCAATATGTCTCTGTAGTGTGGTTGGAAACCCATGCAAACACTTGGAGAATAAACTTGCACATAAACAATTAAAATCATTAAAATATTATTTTTTCTATTTATCTCAAGGTAGTCTGTCTGCAGGATTTTACCCCTACAAACCTTTCATATGTGCTACCTGGAATGTGGGGGGAGAAGCTACATGAAACTTGGGCCATGACAGGGGGGGAGATTGTCTGTCTGCGATTGGGGGTTTCCGAGGGGGAGGGGATTGTACGCAACAGGGCTGCGACGGGGGAGGGGGCGCCACCGCTGACAGTGCCTAGGGCAGCAGGAACTCCAAATACGGCCCTGCCCTAATGTATCTTTTAAGTGTAAATAGTGATATACAGTGGTGTGAAACAGTCTTTGCCCCCTTCTTGATTTCTTATTCTTTTGCATGTTTGTCACACTTAAATGTTTAAGAACACAAGACAAACTAAAATATTAGTCAAAGATAACACAAGTAACTACAAAATGCAGTTTTTAAATGGAGGTCTTTATTATTAAGGGAAAAAGAAATCCAAACCTACAGGGCCCTGTGTGAAAAAGTGATTGACCCCTAAACCTAATAACTGGTTGGGCCACCCTTAGCAGCAACAGCTGCAATCAAGCGCTTGCGATAACTGAGTCTTTTACAACGCTCTGGAGGAATTTTGGCCCACTCATCATTGCAAAATTGTTGTAATTCAGCCACATTGGCGGGTTTTCACAGCATGTCAATCGGATTAAGGGCAGGGCTTTGACTAGGCCACTCCAAAGTCTTAATTTTGTTTTTTCTTAAGTCATTCAGAGGTGGACTTGCTGGTGTGTTTTGGATCATTGTCCTGCTGCATAACCCAAGTGCTTTTCATCTTGAGGTCATGAACAGATGGCTGAATATTCTTCTACAGGATTTTTTAGTAGACAGCAGAATTCATGGTGCCATTTACCACAGCAAGTCTTCCAGGTCCTGAAGCAGCAAAGCGCCCCAGACCATCACACTACCACCATATTTTACTGTTGATATGATGTTCGTTTTCTGAAATGCTCTGTTACTTCTATGTCAGATGTAATGGGAATACATTGGGTATTCTCCCAAAAGTCTTGGCAGTCATCAAGATGTTTTCTGGCAAAACGGATATGAGCCTTTATGTTCTTTTTGCTCAGCAGTGCTTTTAGTCTTGGAACTCTGCCATGCATGCCATTTTTGAACACTGAGGCAAGTGAGGCCTGCAGTTCTTTGGACGTTGTTGTGGGGTCTTTTGTGATCTCTTGGATGAGTCGTCGCTACTCTCTTGGGGTAAGTTTGATTGGTCGGCCACTCCTGGGAAGGTTCACCACTGTTGCATGTTTTCGCCATTTGTGGATAATGGCTCTCACTGTGGTTCACTGGAGTCTCAAAAGTTTAGAAATGGCTTTATAACTTTTTCCAGACTGATAGATCTCAATTACTTTGTTTCTCATTTGTTCCTAAATTTATTTGGATCGCAGCATGATGTCTAGCTTTTAAGGATCTTTTGGTCTACTTCACTTTGTCAGGCAGGTCCTATTTAAGTGATTTCTGGATTGAGAACAAGTGTGGCAGTAATCAGGCCTTTGTGTGATTAGAGAAATTGAACTTAGCTTCCCAAAGATGTGATAAACCACAGTTAATAAATGTTTTAATATGTGGGGCAATCACTTTTTCACACAGGGCCCTGTAGGTTTGAATTTCTTTTTCCCTTAATAAAAAAGACCTTCATGTAAAAACTGCATTTTGTGTTTACTTGTGTTATCTTTGTCTAATATTTAAATTTGTTTTGTGATCTGAAACATTTAAGTCAAACATACAAAAGAATAAGAAATCAGGAAGGGGGCAAACACTTTTTCACACCACTGTATTTCATGTTCACTCCCCACCTACCAAGCACAGGGAATATAATATACACCTCTTTATATGGGATATGTGTTAAGTTCCCTGTAATCTACATATATTCCATGTTCATTCCATGTCCAAGATGCATAAGAAGTCTAGAATACCTCTCCATATTTTTGCACCTCTAAGTTATTTTCATTCTTTTTATTTATTCTTTTTCTTCATTCTGTTTAGTTCATCCCCTATTGCAGGCAGTGAACCCAGAAGCAGATTGTTCACCTACATGTACATTGTACACAGCAGTGTATTTCTTGTATTTCTTTGCATTTGTATACTGAGGTGAATAAGTCAGATTTTTTTTTGTTCCTATGAAACTAATAAAAATAATAAGCAATTACAAAAATATAATTTTTTTTGAGAGTTTCCACAGGTCTTGAATCCGCAACCCTCAACATCACAGGCAGGATCTAAAGCTACTGAGCCACAGGCTCCAGTAACGTAATGGTGAGAATTTTGTGTACTAGATCTGTATTGCAGGGTCTGACTCCACAGGCAGATTGTACTGATACATTGTACACAGCAGTGCAGCAGTGGATTTTTATGACTCTATCCTAGAGGGAGAATAAAATAGATTATTTTTCTTCCTATAAAATTACTAAAAAATAATGAAAAACACAGTTAAAATCTTGCCTTTTTAATAATGAACATCACAGTCAGCAAATACCATCTACATATTCAGTGTCCCTGTAATCGTAACGACCCGCGCAACACAGCAATCAGATTATTTATGGGAATCGATAAATGGCATAAAAAAATGACGTAATTGATATTTTTTCTCTATTAAACCCATAAAAATGTATTAAAAATGTAATGCTGAGGCCGTGCATATATGCTGCATTATTTCTACTGCTTTTTTTCCTGCACGTTTTTCTGCAGGTGTCTAAACCACACAACGCAATAACAATCTTCTCTGATTATTGCGTGTTTGCTGCATTTTTTGTGTGTTTTCCCCCTTATTTGATGCGATTTTGGGGCAGATATGAAACAGAGTTTTTAACGCTTTTTTAATACTAAAGAAAAGGTTTGATTCTGCACTTGAAATTGCAACGGCGTGTTTTTTTTTTTAATTCATTTTTTTTTCAGAAGAAGCCTATAAAGACGCGGATGGAGATTTCATGAACTCGCATCCAGTTTGCTTAGATATTTAGACCGTGTTCACATGTAGCGTAAATGTTGCATTTTTTCTGCTGGTTTTTTTGCACTGAAATTCTGCTGTGTTAAACTGTCCAAGCAAAGTGAATGTGATTTCATGAAAACTGCGCCCCCTGTGTTCTAAAGACGCGGCTAAACTATGCGGTTTGGTGCTTTTTTTTTCTCTTGTCTTCTATGTGGAGCCTAAAAAAACACATGTAAAAAACGGCAGTTACTATTTTGAGTTCAGAATCAAAGCTTTTCTGTACTATAAAAAAAAACACATTAAAAACGCGACTTCACATCTGCACCAAAAACGTATCAAATAAGGCGGAATAGGCCTAAAAAAATGCAGCACTAATCAGAGAAGATTGTTACTGTGTAGTTTGGTGCGGACACCGGCATAAAACAAAAAACACAGTATTTATGCAATGTGGGAACACAACCTTAAAGACACCAAAAAGCCTGATGTCATAAAGTGATGCTACATAAAGATGAAGCGGCTCCAACTGTGAATGAATGAACTAAAAATAAATTTACAGGTCCCAACTAGAGATGAGCAGGACGCACAGATGACGTCGTGCTGCCCTGGATGATCAAAAGCCGCACCAGGGATGCCAGGTAAGAGATTCACAGCCTCCCGTCCAGCCGCCAGGTAGCACTGATCTAGACGCTGGACCGGAGTCCCGTGAATCCATCCTCTCATCTCTAGTCCCAACAGCCACGGATACAGCAGATAGTGCCGTATTTGGGTCAACGACCTGCAGTCTCAGGGGTCTGCTGAATTTCACTCACTACCACCGCCCCTCTGACAACTCCTCCTGCCAGGGTACAAAATAATGATAAATGGGAGTGGTTTGGGATGTGGTACAAATTTGCCGCAGCGAGTTATGCTCCGCATCATTTGTCCCTCCTTATATGCTTCAAAAGATGAGAGGAGTGTGTGTGTGTGTGTATATATAATATATATATAATTTTTTTTTATATATATACAGTATATACAGTACAGACCAAAAGTTTGGACACACCTTCTCATTTAAAGATTTTTCTGTATTTTCATGACTATGAAAATTGTACATTCACACTGAAGGCATCAAAACTATGAATTAACACATGTGGAATTATATACTTAACAAAAAAGTGTGAAACAACTGAAAATATGTCTTATATTCTAGGTTCTTCAAAGTAGCCACCTTTTGCTTTGATGGCTGCTTTGCACACTCTTGGCATTCTCTTGATGAGCTTCAAGAGGTAGTCACCAGAAATGGTTTTCACTTCACAGGTGTGCCCTGTCAGGTTTAATAAGTGGGATTTCTTGCCTTATAAATGGGGTTGGGACCATCAGTTGTGTTGTGAAGAAGTCAGGTGGATACACAACTGATAGTCCTACTGAATAGACTGTTAGAATTTGTATTATGGCAAGAAAAAGCAGCTAAGTAAAGAAAAACGAGTGGCCATCATTACTTTAAGAAATGAAGGACAGTCAGTCCGAAAAATTGGGAAAACTTTGAAAGTGTCCCCAAGTGCAGTGGCAAAAACCATCAAGTGCTACAAAGAAACTGGCTCACATGAGGACCGCCCCAGGAAAGGAAGACCAAGAGTCACCTCTGTTTCTGAGGATAAGTTTATCCGAGTCACCAGCCTCAGAAATCGCATGTTAACAGCAGCTCAGATTAGAGATCAGGTCAATGCCACACAGAGTTCTAGCAGCAGACACATCTCTACAACAACTGTTAAGAGGAGACTTTGTGCAGCAGGCCTTCATGGTAAAATAGCTGCTAGGAAACCACTGCTAAGGACAGGCAACAAGCAGAAGAGACTTGTTTGGGCTAAAGAACACAAGGAATGGGCAGCGCTCTGTTGTATACAAATGATGAGCTGCAGTCTGCAGCAGGCGGGCATGCCAGCTGTGATGCGCTCACTTCTCTCCTGGGTTGTCTCACGCTGGGAGGAGCAGCAAGCAGTACATCATGACTCCTCCCTGTGTGTATGTCGCTACTCCCCTCCCAGCGTTGGACAAACGGGGAGAGCAGTGCCCGCATCACAGCTGACACCCTCCTCTGCTGCAAACTGCCTCTCACTATTTGTATATAACAAAGCACTGTTCTGTCCTGATGTCTTCATGTCAATGCTCTTTCCTCCTCTCCCCGAGTTTGCTCCCCATGTATCACCCCTGACTGACTGAGCACCTTCTCCATTTATCACCCCTGACTGCACCCCTTCCCCATGTATCACCCTTGACTGAGCCCCTTCTCCATGTATCACCCCTGACTGACAGCCTCTTTTCCATGTATCACCCCTGACTAAGTTCGCTACCCATATATCACCCCTAACTCACTAAAGGTTCTCTTCCCCCACCACTAAGAAAATGAGGCCTTTCATGAAAAGTTATAGCCTTATAGGTGGCAGAGAGATTTCCATAAAAAGTGTATGGGGGGGATGTGAGGGAAAGCTCTTTTTCGATATCACTAATAACTCTATAAATAAGTGAGTTAGGGCCCCTACCACTATTAGTGGGTACATTCACATAATGTATTTGCTGCAGAATTTCTACAATGGAAATCCCACAGCAAATTAACAGCGGTAATATCCACACAGATATTGTGCAGATATTGCTGAGTTTACTACTACGCAATGGTGCACCTTTACCACTGACTTGATCCTTTGTATCACAAAGGATGAAATAGATAGTGAATATCCACAGCATGAATTGACACATTGTTCGCATTAAGGAGGAAGATGAGTGGATTCAATACTCCTGATGGGTACTATGAAATCTTTGTGATGCCATTTGGGTTGACTAATGCTCCCACCATCTTTCAACACTTTATTAATGACATTTTTAATCATCTGGCAGGTAGGTTTATTGTGATGTATCTTGATGACATATTGATTTATTCGCCTGACCTCGAGTCACATCAGGTACATGTCAGGCAGGTCTTACAGATACTCAGAGACAATAAATTATTTGTCAAACCAGAGAAATGTATGTTCTTAGTTCAGGAGATCCCTTTTCTGGGTTATTTCTTATAGTTCACCGGTTTTCTCATGGATCAGGCGAGTGTCCGGGCGGTTGTAGATTGGGATCGTCCTGAGAATTTAACCCTGCTGTTCTGTTCGCATTTGCTATACACTTGTACTGTTCCTGGGTCAATATGACCCGACCTATTAATTCTTGATTTTTAGCTACTCTAAGTGTTTTATTTGAATACTTTTTTCATTATTATACTGTATGTGAACATGGTTGATCATAAACAAATGAAAAATTTAAATTAAAACTTAATAATTTATTTTTTTTTCATAAAAAGGTTACACAGGCTTTTTACAATTATCTTTGATTGTTGGCATTCTGCACACAAATAAAGAAGCTTTACATTACTATTACTAAAACATGAAATTTAACTTTTTGAAAGCAATATTTATAAATCAACAAATGAAAAATCCTAAAAACTTCAACCTTTTTAGAAAGAAAAAAGAAAAAACTGAACATGTTCATGCGTTTTTACACTGAACACAATAATAAGACACATGTCCTTTACACAGATATTTTGAACATCCAGCACATGTCAGATTAGTCTTATTGTCACAGGAAGATGGACAGAAGCTACATCTCTTCCTTTTTTTGCTGGTAGCTGTGCTGCTGGTAGCTGTGCTGGTGGAGGCCGTGGATGTGGAGTCTCTTTCTTGAGCATGCTGGACACTTTTTACAATGGCTGTTGACCTTCACTTCTTGGGGTCACTTTTCTGCTCTCAATATATGGTCTAACCAGGGATTTTCCCAATTCCTCAAGAAATAATCTTCTTTTATGCAGCTTATTCCGGTTCCAATCGGGGTCGATTTCTCTCCATAAGACAAATGCATTGTATGCAGAAACGTCCAGTATGTTATAAAATAAAATCATTGGCCACCGATTGGTTTTGCGTTTGCATGTATATGTTGATATTGCTTGGTCTAAAGTATCAACTGCTCCCTTTGTGGCATTATAATCCAAAATAATGTTAGGCTTTCTGTCTTCTCTATCACTTACGGCATTGTCATGGTGCATTGTGCTCATTAGAATTACCTGTTTTGTTTTTTTTGGAACATAAGAAGCAACACTTGTAAATAAAAAGTAGAACTGTACACCTCTCTCTTGCTAAGGATACCTTGCAGTAGTTCAGGTTTGTTTTTTCTTATAGTACCCAGCATGGTAAGTTGTTTTATCTTCAACATCTGGCCTAGTTGATAGGATGTAAAAAAGTTGCCACATGTGACATTTTGTCCTTTTAGTCCATGAGTCAAATCGAGAACAACACGCATACCCTGATTTTTTTCAGGTCTTTCACCGGGGGTTTTTCCTGTATACACTTGAACATTTAGAGCATGTGAACTTTTGCTGTCGCTAAGTGTCCAGATCTTGATGCCGTATTTTGCTGGCTTACTTGGTATATATTGTCTGAATGGGCACCTACCTCGGAATGCCACCAGTTGCTCATCAACAGTTACATTTTCACCACTATTATACAATTTTGGTAGAATCTCTACCCATTGATTCCAAACATTTCTAATAGGTGCTAGATTATCTTTAGCTCTTCTTTCCATTCTATCTGTTTTAGAATCAAACCGCAGTACTCTAGAAATTTCATGAAACCTTTCACGACACATTGTAGCTCTAAATATGTGGCGACCGGTTTCGCAATTCCACAAACTTTTAGTTGATTCACCATAAGATTTGTATACTCCCGCTAAAAGAAGTAAACCAATATAAGCATTTAGAGCTGTCACATCTATTTTTTTCCATTTATCACCATAAACTACTTGTCCCTCATTGTTTGTCATTTGTATTATAATATTTAGGATAGTCATATTTAGGAACAATGCGAATGCTGATCCTATATCAGATATTCTTGATGTAGCTTACCTTGTAGGACCAGGAGTAGCTTTTATGATCTTTTCAGAGGACAATCTACCAGCCTGACTAGGCTGCAAGTTCCAAATTACACACTTGTTTTTAGAAGGGATTTCTTGCATCCGGCTAGTTGTCTGGGTATCATGTTCCTCTTCATACTCCACTTCAGAATCCGAATTTTCAACATTGCTTTCCATCTCGCTTATCTGGTCCTCCTCTTCGGACATTATTTCCTGTGGGACATCATCTTCTGAATCAGAGGCGTTGACAAGCTCTTCCAATTCAGCGTCAGTCAATATCCTTTTTCGAAACATTTTTATGTAAGTTTGGAAAAGAAAAGAATAGTTGTAAAGATATGTATTCACAGTGTCAGTCAATAGACATTTTAGAAACATTTTTATCCAAGTTTTGAAAAAAAAAGAATACCTGTAAAGATGTGTATTCACAGCTCAGTGCTCTCTCTCTCACAGATTCCAGTGTCTCTTTCACAGGACTTAGCTTCAGGGTGTAAAGGCCCCGTCACACTTAGCGACGCTGCAACGATCCCGACAACGATACGACCTGTCAGGGATCGTTTCTGCGTCGTTATGTGGTCGCTGGTGAGCTGTCAAACAGGCAGGCTCACCAACGATCAGGGGAGCAGCGACATCGTGGAAAGAATCTTTCCACAATGTCCCGCTTCTGGTTACGAGCCTGCTGAAGCAGGAGCAGGCTGGTAACTATTGTAAACATCGGGTTACCAGGGGCACACGCGCACCTAGTAACCCGCTGTTTATCATGGTTACCACTCAGCTACAGTGAGCGGGAGGTTACCGCTCACTTTAGCAGGCTCGTAACCATGATAAACAGCGGGTTACTAGGTGCGCGTGTGCCCCTAGTAACCCGATGTTTACTATAGTTACCAGCCTGATCGCTGCTCCCGCTGGTCACACACAGCGATGTGTGCTGACCAGCGGGAGGGCAACGACCAAAAAATGGTCCAGGACACTTTGCAGCGATCAGCAACCTCACAGTAGGGGTCTGATCGTTGCAAAGTGTCACACATAGCGACATCGCTGGTGAGGTCGCTGTTGCGTCACCAAAACCGTGACACAGCAGCGATCTCGCTAGCGATCTCGCTATGTGAGACGGGGGCTTAAGTCAAATGACTGGTGTCCAATTTATAAGACAACAGTGTCTTCTCTCACAAACTGAAAATGCATTTGACTAAATAAGTACTTGATTACCGATAACAGTGAAACCCCCAGCCTTTGAATGATAGACAACCAGTCTCCTCTCTCACAAACAGAAAATGGATAATACTAGATAATTACTTGCTTACTGATAAGAACAGTGAAACCACCACCATTTTGAGATGAAGTACACATAAAAAACCATAACTTTTGCAGTCAGAAATAATCAGAGACCTGTAGAGCAGTATAAAATGCTATCGGGTCATATTGACCCGAACAGTACAAGTGTAACAATCAGCGTGTAGCAAAAAGTAAACAAAAAACGAAAAAAAATATATAGAGCTCCACAAAGGAGGAGAAGTCAAGATACCACTAGTTTCAAATCCTCATATAAAAAATCTACAGGGTCTCAAAAATCATTTCGGGTCATATTGACCCGAACAGTACAGCAGGGTTAAAGGCGTTACAAAGGGTTTTAGGTTTCTCCAACTACTACCGTAAGTTCATCAAAAACTTTTCGGTAGTGGCCAAATCTCTGACCGATATGATCAGGAAAGTGACGTACTTTTCCAAATGGTCTAGTTTGGCCAGGGAGGCTTTTGTTACCTTGAAGAAATGTTTTGCATCTGCACCGATTCTGACGTCACTCAGCCATTTATTGTAGAAGTTGACTTGTCTGAGGTGGGGGTGGGGGTTGTATTATCGCAGGGAGCATCTCCTAGTAAATGGCGTCCATGTGCATATTTTTCTAAGAAACTCGTCTGCTGAGAAAAATGATGACATTTGTAATAGGAAACCCTTGGCAATTCTGAAGAGCGGCGTCATTTTCTCGAGGGGGCAGTACATCCGGTCATGGTAATCACTGATCTTAACTAAAATCTTCTAAGCGTCTAATGCCTAGACTGGCAAAATGGTCATTGTTTTTCAGCAGGTTCCACTTTTTTGTGACGTATAGGCTGGTGAATAAGAACATTAAGGCAATTGATTTATCTTGTTGTTTTCCTGGGGATGGAGAAAATTGTAAACCAGTTCCTATACTACAAAGAGGGGTCATTATTGCTTCTATAGGTTCTGATCTTGAGAAGTAGGTTTCTGAAGCTCAGGGGGACACTCCTGCTGCCTGTTCATTAGGTAAACTATTTGTAACTGTAAATATCTGTCTCAAAGTTAGAAGTCAACACCATGATTCGGTCTTGGTCGGACACCCGAGTAGTAAAGCCACCACAGTTCTCCTTGCTCTGCATTTTTGATGTTCTGGGGTGCATCAGGATGTTTGAGAGTATGTAGCTGCCTGTAGTGCGTGTGAGCATTCTAAGACCCCTCATACTCGTTCATCCGGGTCTCTCCAACCATTGGCGATTCCCACTAGACCTTTTACTCATTTTTCGGTAGATTTCATCACTGATCTACCCATGTCTGCAGGTAATACAGTTATTTTGGTGGTGGTGGACAGTTCAGCAAGATGTATCATTTCATTGTGATATCCGCCTTACCCAATGCCAAGACCTTGGCTCAAATTTTCATCAATTAAATTGTAAAATTACATGGAATTCCTACCGCTACCGGTGCAATTTATTTCCAAATTTTGGAAAGCGTTTTGCGCTTGTTTGGGGATACAGCTATCATTTTCCTCAGCCTTTCATCCACAGTCTAATGGGCAAACTGAGCCTGTTATCCAAAACTGTTGTGTAGTGATTAGTCTGTGTGCATATCCTCATCCTCTGCTGTTTGGTTTTTCGTTCCTATTCTTCTCGGTGTTCCACTCTGTTGTTTGTGATTGCATGTTTGTATGATTGGTATTCCGTTGTAAATCTGGTTTGTGTATTCTTAAACACTATAACTCCTTACTTCCCTGGGTGGGGAGGGGATCGATTATGGCTGATTTAGGAGCTCAGCAAGGTACGTGGCCCCAGCGTCTTCACCATTAGAAGTAATCTGGAGAGTAGGGATAGGAAAGGAGCCCCTAGTCCGGGATATCCAACAACTGAGCCATGACAAAAAATCGGGTAATTACAAGTAGATTATACAATGCAGAACATATGAGTATTAAAGTACAATTAGGCAGAAAAGGCTCTCAGGGATTATAGTAGTGTTCCTGTGACAGGGGTGATACATCCATCCTTGTGGGAGTTACTACGTTGGCTCCTCCTGAACTAATGGCCCTACTGGGAGTTGCTGGGTTGTCCCGCTGGGCCATAAGTCCTCCTGACAAAGTCTACCAATGCACGTTGAGCCTCCTTTGCTCCAACTGACCCCCACTCTGTCTGCTGTCCTAGCCCAGCCCGACCCCTGTACCATACATCAGTGCTGGAAGCGATGTCCCGGCTCACTCGTGTCATCCTTCTGTAACTGCAGGAATCCTCTTATGGGTGGAGTCTCCTCTTCGGTGCATGACCAAATACAACTGTCTCCCAGATCTGGGGAGAATGGGTCTGGGCTCCAAATCTTGACTGGCATTGTCAGGGTTCGGTATCTTGACCAGTCTAGGTCTTGAATTTGGGCCTTGACCAGCTCAGTCTGGACTTTGAGTCGGGTCCTCGGGTCTTGACTGGCGTAGTCGGGGCTCCGGATGTTATCTGATGTCGTCTGGGATCTGTCTGCAATCTGCCAGCACTCTGCTGGCACACAATTCCTGCTGCAGCCTGACACTCTGACTGCAGCATCTTCTCCTGTGCACCAGTGGCGTACCGTGAATGGTGGCAAGCCACGCCACTGCTATGGGGCCTGTGAGCCAGGGGGCCCATGAGCCGGGAGGCCCCGAAGCAGTGGGGGAACAAGGAGGATAGGAGAGTATTGTATTTACAGGGGAGGTTGTGGAGGCGAAGGAGCGCGCACACACAGTAGCCACTGCTGCAGCAACCACGTGTGCCTGCTGCTAAAGGGAAATAAATATTCCCTCTTCTCCACTTCCATGGGCATGGAGAAGAATGAATATTCATTTTTTTTAGCAGCGGGCACGGAGGAGCGCTGAGCCGCAGCTCCTGCTGACAGTGCCTGCTGCTAAAAAGAATGCATATTCATTCTTCTCCATGCACATAGTCCCGGCGTAGAGAAAAGTGAATATGCTGGCAGCTCACAGCAGCGTCTGAGAGCGCGTGCTGCTAAGATGCTGACATGAGCTGCTGGCAAATAGGACGCAGGGCTGGAGCAGAGGTAAGGAAGGAAAGTGAGTATAAGGCTGTGTGCCCACGATGCGTTTTTTAAGCGTTTCAGCAGCGGCAAAACCGCTGCAGAAACGCTTAAAAACGTATGGTAGAAGGCCTCCCATGTTCCCCAATGATAATCCGCATGTCCTGTGCACATGCTGCGGAAATTTCCACTGCGGATTATCATTGCGGAAAAAAACGCAGCACTACCAATTATTTTGCGGAAGTGCTGCGTTTTCGCCGCCATTGACTTGCATTAGGCCGCATGGATTACGCATCACTGTATATGTAGATGCGCATTCCATGCTTTCTAATGTGCGGATGGTACCCAGGTCTAGAGGAGAGGAGACTCTCCTCTGGACCCGGGTACCATAGAAACTGTAAAAAAAAAAAAAAAAAGAAACTAAAAAATAAATATATACTTACCTTATTGCGGTCCCCGCTGCACTTGTCCTTTCAAGCCGGCAGTTCACGATGGACTGAAGGACCTGCGCTGACGTCATAGTCATGTGACTGGTCACGCGACGCTGACGCTGGCAGGTCCTTCAGTGTACCGCTGCGGGCAAGGGAGAACGGAGGGAAGCAAGACAGCGCGGGCCATCAGAGGGTAAGTATATATTTATTTTTTACCATTCTTTTGGTCACAGTATATAAATCCATGCCGTTTGCATGGATTTATATAGTGTGATCACTTGGAAAGCGCTTGTCAACCCACATGCGGAAATGCAAGTGAAGAACGCTTGACTAACGCATGTCCCTGGCAGGAAAACGCATGTACAATCCGCATGCGTTTTTTTTCTGCCAGGGAGATGCAGAAACGCTCAGGAAAAAATCCTGAGCATTTCTGCATCGTGGGCAAATAGCCTTAGCATTTATTTGTTTTATGTGTGCAGTGATTAAGCCATGCATACCAGGATTGGGGGATGAGGGGGCCACACATACCAGGATTGGGGGATGAGGGGTGCCACGCATACCAGGATTGGGGGATGAGGGGTGCCATGCATACCAGGATTGGGGGATGAGGGGTGCCATGCATACCAGGATTGGGGGATGAGGGGTGCCATGCATACCCGGATTGGGGGATGAGGGGTGCCATGCATACCAGGATTGGGGGATGAGGGGTGCCATGCATACCAGGATTGGGGGATGAGGGGTGCCATACATACCCGGATTGGGGACGCGGGGCACCATACATAACAGGACTGTGGGATAATGAAGCCATACATACCAAGATTGGGGGATAAGGAGGTCATGCATACCAGAATTGGGGATGAAATGGCCATAAATACCAGGATTGGGGGATGAGGGGGCCACGCATATCAGGATTGGGGGATGAGGGGTGCCACGCATACCAGGATTGGGGGATGAGGGGTGCCACGCATACCAGGATTGGGGGATGAGGGGTGTCATGCATACCAGGATTGGGGGATGAGGGGTGCCATGCATACCAGGATTGGGGGATGAGGGGTGCCATGCATACCAGGATTGGGGGATGAGGGGTGCCATGCATACCAGGATTGGGGGATAAGGAGGTCATGCATACCAGAATTGGGGGTGAAAGGGTCATAAATACCAGGATTGGGGGATGAGGGGTGCCACGCATACCAGGATTGGGGGATGAGGGGTGCCACGCATACCAGGATTGGGCGATGAGTGGTGCCATACTTAGCAGGATTGGGGGATGAGGGGTGCCATGCATACCAGGATTGGGGGATGAGGGGTGCCATGCATACCAGGATTGGGGGATGAGGGGTGCCATGCATACCAGGATTGGGGGATGAGGGGTGCCATACATACCCGGATTAGGGACGCGGGGCACCATACATAACAGGACTGTGGGATAATGAAGCCATACATACCAACATTGGGGGATAAGGAGGTCATGCATACCAGAATTGGGGATGAAATGGCCATAAATACCAGGATTGGGGGATGAGGGGGCTACACATTCCAGGATTGGGGGATGAGGGGTGCCACGCATACCAGGATTGGGGGATGAGGGGTGCCATGCATACCAGGATTGGGGGATGAGGGTTGCCATGCATACCAGGATTGGGGGATGAGGGGTGTTGTGCATACCAGGATTGGGGGATGAGGGGTGTTGTGCATACCAGGATTGGGGGATGAGGGGTGTCATGCATACCAGGATTGGGGGATGAGGGGTGCCATGCATACCAGGATTGGGGGATGAGGGGTGCCATGCATAACAGGATTGGGGGATGAGGGGTGCCATACATACCAGGATTGGGGACGCGGGGCACCATACATAACAGGACTGTGGGATAATGAGGCCATGCATACCAGAATTGGGGATGAAATGGCCATAAATACCAGGATTGAGGGATGAGGGGGCCACACATACCAGGATTGGGCGATGAGGGGTGCCATACATACCAGGATTGGGGGATGAGGGGTGCCATACATACCAGGATTGGGGGATGAGGGGTGCCATGCATACAAGGATTGGGGGATGAGGGGTGCCATGCATACCATGGGTTAAAGAGGCCGGTAAACAAGCACCGAACGACTTGAATATTGTTGATCACACTAATTTAATGGCCTAAACTCAGCCCATGTAAATGCAACCTAAATGTTTGTGTGTGATGCTGAAATATGATAGCACTTTTAACTTTTGCCTAGGGCCTCACTTTGTCTAAAACCAGCCCTGCCCCCATCCACAGTATAATGGACATCACAGCTCACCACACACACCATGATAGATCCCACAGCTTTCCCCGAACAGTATGATGGACATCACAGACCATCACACAAAGTATGATTGACCTCACATCTCTCCTGTACACAGTATTACGACATCACACACTCACCTGCAAAGTATGATGGATCCCACAGCTCCCCACATACTATATGATAGACCACACGGCCAAATATATAAAGTATGATGACCCCCACGATCACAGACACAGTGTGCTGTTTCCAGGGGTGGATTAAGAATAGCAAGGGCCCCGGGCAGTTTAGGAGGCGCGCCCACCTCCCCCCCCACACACACACCTGATGTATCACGTGACATGTCACATGATCCCCTGTGATAGATCATGTGATAGTTCACGTGAAATTAATTTGGCACAATATTAATATATTAATTATAATTTTACATTAATTGTATGACTTAATATTGAGCACAATTCAGTGTGCTGACATTCCCTATATACAGTATGAGACCCTACACACAATATGAGCTGCCACAATCCTCCCATACACAGCAGGAGGCCGAACGTAGCCATCTATACACAGCGGGAGGCCGCACGGCGCCAACTATGCACAGCGGGAGGCCGCACGGCGCCATCTGTACACAGCGGGGGGCCGCGCGGCGCCATCTGTACACAGCGGGGGGCCGCGCGGCGCCATCTGTACACAGCGGGGGGGTCGCGCGGTGCCGTCTGTACACAGCGGGGGGGTCGCACGGCGCCCCCCCAGAGACAGCGGGAGGCTGCACGACTCCCACCCCCACCCCAGAGACAGCGGGAGGCTGCACGACTCCCCCCCCAGAGACAGCGGGAGGCTGCACGACTCCCCCCCCAGAGACAGCGGGAGGCTGCACGACTCCCCCCCCAGAGACAGCGGGAGGCTGCACGACTTACCCCAGAGACAGCGGGAAGAAGCACGACTGCCCCCCAGAGACAGCGGGAGGCTGCACGACTCCCCCCCCCAGAGACAGCGGGAGGCTGCACGACTTACCCCAGAGACAGCGGGAAGAAGCACGACGCCCCCCAGAGACAGCGGGAGGCTGCACGACGCCCCCCCAGAGACAGCGGGAGGCTCCACGACGCCCCCCCAGAGACAGCGGGAGGCTCCACGATGCCCCCCCAGAGACAGCGGGAGGCTCCACGATGCCCCCCCAGAGACAGCGGGAGGCTCCACGATGCCCCCCCAGAGACAGCGGGAGGCTGCACGACGCCCCCTCCAGAGACAGCGGGAGGCTGCACGACGCCCCCCCCAGAGACAGCGGGAGGCTGCACGACGCACCCCCAGAGACAGCGGGAGGCTGCACGACGCCCACCCAGAGACAGCGGGAGGCTGCACGACGCCCCCCCAGATACAGCGGGAGGCTCCACGATGCCCCCCCAGAGACAGCGGGAGGCTGCACGACGCCCCCCCAGAGACAGCGGGAGGCCGCACGCAGTCACGCATGTACACACAAACATATACAGACTTTTACATACATACACGCATAAACACATTTGAAACACAAAAATACATATAAACAGACATCACAAAATGATATCTGCACACTCACACACACACTCACTCACCGTCTCCCGTCATCCAGCTCCTCTCCGGTGGTAAGTAGCAGTGCAGGGCACGCACTGCGTGACGTCACACTAGCAGACACGGCCGCGCACAGGGCCGAAGAAGAAGAAGCAGCGGCCGTGCGCAGCTGCTGGGGGAGCGGTCCGGGGGCCCCCCGCCTCTGACTGCCGGTATGTGCCGCGGCTCCGCACATATTATAATGCCCTCATTATAATCCGCCTATGGGCCCTAGCATATCCAACAAAGCGACATACAAAAATAATTGCATTAGCAAAGCTGTATGTGACTCTGCCGGGAGTTCTGCTATAGACTACCTGCCCATAACTAGCAATCTGAAACTGAATGTAGGGATTTGGCAACACTGAACAGCTGAATAACTAACTTAAAAAAATAAGTTAAAATAAATAAATAGGAGGTTCCTAACCCATATTTTTCTTGTTTATGTGGTGCTATTAATTCCACAGCACTTTACAGACCTCACCACTGATTGACGGCTTTCTGTGGCTGCTGTGCATAGACTGCTGCCAGTCAGTGGTGGGGTGGGGTTGCACAGAGGACTAGATGACAGCAGGTTTACTTGTCCTCTTGATAAAATCACTATTTTATGAACAGTAGATTATTACTAAACTACAGCAAGCAGCCCTGTAAGTGATGCATCGCTGGAATTAGGACCTCTGTCTCACAATATTCTGTTCTTGGATTAGGTGGCAAAAACCTGGTAACCTCTTTAAGGTTACACTTTTGGGGAATTTTTGTCATCAGTCATCTGTTTTAATACGAAACTGTATACATTGATGGGATCCACGCTGTAATTTTACCTTTACTTGATTTATATCCGGATGATAAAGACTTTTAATTATATATTTGTTGCAGATTACCTTTATCACCTGGACCAGAAATCCATGACCGGAATTGTGGTGGGAGTGTGCATCGCTCTGACTTGTATCCTGATCTGTGTGCTTATATTGATATGCCGCAGCAAAGCCAGGTGTGTATGAGGAGTATTGCTAAAGCATTTGAGTGGAATCTTATAGTTTGTCTCATTTCATTGTTGTTGGTAAGATTATGTATTACTTTGTAAACCCGGTAAAGAAGTAAAACTTCTGGCCTGTGTGAATTGTGTGAACACCCTTGTAAGAGAGGATAGAAATCTATGGGCCTCCTCTGTGGGTCTATGTACCCAGGCTAACAACTTCTGGTATAGTTTTGTTTTCTGTAGATATTATTTCCTTTTAAAAATTGTCAAAAACAATAAATTGTCCTATGCAGAGTCTTGAATTCAGTCTTTTTATGTTTTAGACAAATTAAAGGGTTCTTCCAGGTTTTTAAGAAACTAGGTCAATACTAGCACTAACCATGACTTACCCGTTAATGCCCCCCTGTGTTTTAGTGCCGCAGCTCTGATGGTCCCATAGTCATTATGTGCTATACATCATTCACGTGATCACTGTAGCCAATCACTGACCTTGGAACGTGAGCACTGAGGTCAGTGTTTAGCTGCAGCGGTCACTTGAATAACAGGATGTCATCACTGCAGGATCTGTAGGAACTACTGGAGCAACGGCATTGGAATAGTGAGAGATTCATTGCGTGAGTAATACTGATTTCTTTATTTTATTACATTCCGTGCTACTGGCCAACACAAATACAAAAATGTATTGTATGCAGGGTTACAGAGCAGATTAATGTGCCATGTCGGAGTCTGTGGCAACATCTATGATGGCTATAATGATGGGTATTTGTGGTTGTCACTTAGCATATGTTACCTGTGCTGAAGATCAGTAAAAAATTCAAAAGTATCTGAAAACCTTATTAAAGAGGTTGTCCACTACATTTACATTGCTGGCCTATCCTTAGGATAGGTCATTAATGTCTGATCGGCCAGGGTCTGACAACTGCCACCCCCGCCAGCTGTTATCTGTGTCAGCGGCCGATAGTGGCCACTGAAGGGTACTGCAAATCCACCTCCTATTGATTTGAATAGGAGGCAGATGTGCAGTATCCTGCTTGGCCACTATCAGAAGACAGCCAGCTCCTCAAGTGAGTATTTCTGACAGGCGGCTGTCGCCACAGATAACAGCTGATCGGTGGGGGTGCCCGGTGTCGGACCCCGGCCGATCAGACATTGAAGACCTATCGATAGGTCATAAATTAAAAAGTAGTGGTCAACCTGACTAAGGGACTTCAGAAAAAAGCCATATTGATGAATTTAATGTAAAACAGAAATGATTTTTAAATATGACTTTTATAGGTCACATCGATTACCACTGTTATGACTAGACTGATGGATGAATTTAGACTTCATAGGTGGAATACAACAGTATTTTTTTCTCCAAATTAAACATCAGAAAAATCTGATCTTTCCATAGTTTAAAGATATTGTATCTATCTGACCTGCTGGAAAGCATCCATTGCAAAGATTGCTCAGCAAGGAAATGATGGAACACCTAATTCGGCTACTTTAATTGCTCATGAGACTCAAGAGAGCAAAGCCATGCATCAAATGGAAGAAAATGCAGATCTCTTAATCCCTACTGTTTAAGTAAATCACTACATAGATACAAAGGTAAGTTTTCTGATGTATAATCAGATTTTTTCTTAATAAAAATTGCCTGGTAGATTTTCAGTACAGCCCAATACTAAAAGCTGTAAGGATTAGTGAAGAGCGAGTATGTTCTGTTAACCCTTTCGGCGAGTATGCTCGGGCCGAGCACCGAGTAGTTACAGCTGCTCGGTATTATGTTTGAATCGCTCCCGTGTGCATGATTTGTGACTGTTTGACAACTTTAATACATGTGAGGAATGTGTAAGAAATAGACATTGCTTACATGTACTAGCTGTCAAACAGTCGCAAATCATGCATACGGGAGCGATTCAAACATAATACCGAGCAGCTGTAACTACTCGGTGCTCGGCCCGAGCATACTCAGCGAAAGGGTTAACTGAACATACTCGCTCATCACTAGTAAGGATCTCTCATTAACAAATTAGGTAACTGCATAATAATTCTCCAATATTCAGTTATTGACTGAAAAAAAGGTAAAGAATTACAGCAGGGTGGCAATGTAGAAGTGAACTTGCATTGTTACTAGTAAGGAACAAGCGTGCTCAGGGCCACGCATGTTTGGCGCTCTTTAGCCCCTTAAGCTCCGGAGCATTTTTCGTTTTTGCATTTTCGTTTTTGCTCCCCTTGTTCCCAGAGCCATAGCGTTTTTATTTTTTGGTCAATATGGCCATGTGAGGGCTTATTTTTTGCGGGACGAGTTGTACTTTTCAACGCCATTACTAGTTTTACCATATCCTGTACGGGAAAACGGGAAAAAAATTCCAAGTGCGGTAAAATTGCAAAAAAAGTGCAATACCACAGTTGTTTTTTATTTATTTTTTTTACCACGTTCACTGACCTGCCCTTCTTATTCTACAGGTCATTACGAGTTCATAGACACCAAACATGTATAGGTTCTTTTATATTTAAGTGGTGAAAAAAAATTCCAAAATTTGGTAAAAAAAAAAAAATAGCGCCATTTTCTAAGACCCGTAGCGTCTCCATTTTTCGGGATCTGGGGCTGGGTGAGGGCTTATTTTTTGCGCGCCGGGCTGACGTTTTTATTGATAACATTTAGGGTAGATCCGATGTTTTGATCGCCCGTTATTGCATTTTATTGCAATTTTGCGGCGACCAAAAAACGTAATTCTGGCGTTTAGAATTTTTTTCTCGTTACGCCGTTTACCGATCGGATTAATTCTTTTTTTATATTGATTGATCGGGCGATTCTGAACGCGGCGATACCAAATATGTGTATGTGGGTTTTTTTTTTATATATTTTATTTTGAATGGGGCGAAAGGGGGGTGATTTAAACTTTTTTATTTTTTTATTTTTTTTTATATTTTTAAAAACTTTTTTTTTTTACTTTTTGCATGCTTCTATAGTCTCCATAGGAGACTAGAAGCAGCAACTATCCGATCGCCTCTGCTACATACAGGGGACGAGCAGGTCCCCTGCATGCAGCAGAAATGGTCCTGTGCTATGAGCGCCGACCACTAGGTGGCGCTCATAGCGACAAAATCATGACAAACACAGGCGTCTGCTGCAGACCCTGGGTTGTCATGCACGCCCATCGGCGACCCGTGATCACGTGACGGGGTCGCCGGTGGGCGGTGCTTATGACGCGCTACCCGGAAGCGTGCGTTAAATGCTGCTGTCGGAGATTGACAGCAGCATTTAACATGTTAACAGCCGCGGGTGGATCGCGATTCCACCCGCGTCTGTTGCGGGCACATGTCAGCTGTAAGAATCAGCTGACATGTGCTCCGTTCAGTGAGGGCTCAGCGCAGCAGCCCTCACTGAACGGGGGGATCGCAAATATGCGTACTAATACGTCCCCGGTAAGTAAGGGGTTAGACAGCGAATAAACATGCGGGGATTGCCTGACATTCACTGTAATGCCGTAGCCATGTTGATTGTGACATTACAGTGATTGGCTGGCCGCATATCGTCATCGGGTCTACATAAGACCCGGTGAACCTATGCTCGTCAGTCTACCCTGGAAACAGACAGAATAGGGAGAGCTGCTGCTGAGTGAGAGAGAGAATTGGTGGTTTTTAGTGAGGTATTAGGTATTCCACAGCAAGATCTATATCCATCTGAACTAACAGTCCTTCTGAGGACTAATCCAGCTGCATATATTACTGGTGATAGCAGGAGTTAGGCAGGCAGAGTTTGTGGACACTGTATACAGCAGAATAGGATCTATTTCACGTTCTGTCTGCTGCTGTTACAGATATCCATAGCTCTAGATATCAGGGCTAATTTTTTTTTTTGCTCTTAATCCTGATTATTTGCTTAAAAAGAAATACAGTACACCATTTTACTGCTCCATTTGCTTGTTAACAGAATACAGCTCGATTTTTTTTTTTTTTTTAATTTATTTTTTTTATTCGCATTGCTGTATTGTGGAAGCAGAGAAACTTATCCATCATCAGACATGATCCCATATTACTGCTGTAATAATCGTGATATTTTTTGGAGCATACCCAATATTAGACTCCAGTTGAAGACTGCCGGTTGTGTGTTGTTCAGCCTATTCACACTTAGTTGCTGACCAATACCATATCTCTAACGCCACTGCTTAAAACTGTGATCATCAGACGGGATCAGATATTACTGCGCTAACAATCCAGAATTTTTTGGGCGCGTGCCAGATATTACACTCCATTTAAACTATCCCAGTTGTGCGTTGTTCAAACCCATTTACCCTTGGTCGCTGACCAACAGTATATCTGTGAACAATGTTGTCAGAGCATTACGCCACTTTTTCGGACTGACAATAAAGCTTACAAAAACAAAGCTAAAATTGATTTTCCTGGAAGAAATGTTAAGAAACATTCTTTGCAGGGTCGTGACTTGTATATAAGGCCAAATAAATAACAAAAAAAGAAGAAAGTCATGGACTGTGGAAGAGATTTATGCGACCAGAATGAACACTCTTCACGAGCTGATTATACCACCTAGCAGCACCTATCTCTATTTCAAATGCATCTAACAGCGGTATCGATAGGAAATAGAATAGATTTGTATTTTTTTTTCTGCAGCACGCAGTATAAGGCAATCATACCTGGCTGGATCGGTGTAATACGCTATCCATACTGCGATAGCTCACCCGTAAATGAATTTCAGATAAGACAGGTAATGTAGAATATAGAATATATTTGAATTGTCCTTCCCATTATTAAGAAGTGGGTCTCCTATACTGTTATTGCGTATGCTGTAATTTCAGTCAGGACACACCTCAATAAATATATATATATACACTGTTCAACAAATTAAAGGGAACACTTAAGCAACGGAATATAACTCCAAGTACATCAAACTTCTGTGAAATCAAACTGTCCACTTAGGAAGCAACACTGATTGACAATCAATTTCACATGCTGTTGAGCAAATGCAATAGAAAATAGATGGAAATTATTGGCAATTATCAAGACCCACTCAATAAAAGAGTGGTTCTGCAGGTGGGGACCACAGACCACATCTCAGTACCAATGCTTTCTGGCTGATGTTTTGGTCACTTTTGAATGCTGGTTGTGCTTTCACACTCGTGGTAGCATGAGACGGACTCTACAACCCATAGAAGTTGCTCAGGTAGTGCAGCTCATCCAGTATGGCACATCAATGCGAGCTGTGGCAAGAAGGTTTGCTGCTTCTGTCAGCGTAGTGTCTTGAGGCTGGAGGCGCTACCAGGAGACAGGCTAATATACCAGGAGATGTGGAGGGGGCCGTAGGAGGACAACAACCCAGCAGCAGAACCGCTACCTCCGCCTTTGTGCAAGGAGGAACAGGAGGAGCACTGCCAGATCCCTGCAAAATGACTTCCAGCAGGCCACAAATGTGCATGTATCTGCACAAACGGTGAGAAACCGACTCCATGAGGGTCGTATGAGGGCTCGACGACCACAGAAGGGGGTTGTGCTCACAGCCCAACACTGTGCAGGACGCTTTGCATTTGCCACAGAACACAAGGATTGGCAAAGTCACCACTGGCGCCCTGTGCTCTTCACAGTTGTAAGCAGGTTCACACTGAGCACATATGACAGACGTGACAGAGTCTGGAGACGCCGTGGAGAGCAATCTGCTGCCTGCAACATCCTTCAGCATGACCGGTTTGGTAGTGGGTCAGTAATGGTGTGGAGTGGCATTTCTTTGGAGGGCCACACAGCCCTCCATGTGCTCGCCAGAGGTAGCCTGCCTGCTAAGCATCTCTGGGAACTCCTTCAAGATTGTTGGAAGACCATTTCCGGTGACTACCTCTTGAAGCTCATCAAGAGAATGCCAAGAGTGTGCAAAGCAGTCATCAAAGCAAAAGGTGACTATTTTGAAGAACCTAGAATATAAGACATATTTTCAGTTGTTTCACACTTTTTTGTTAAGTATATAATTCCACATGTGTTAATTCATAGTTTTGATGCATTCAGTGTGAATGTACAATTTTCATAGTCATGAAAATACAGAAAAATCTTTAAATGAGAAGGTGTGTCCAAACTTTTGGTCTGTACTGTATATATACACATACATACATACATGTACATATACAGTGGGTACGGAAAATATTCAGACCCCTTTCCATTTGGTAAAGTTCATTTTTTTTCGCATTAATGTACACTCTGCGTCCCGTCTTGACTGAAAAGAATAACGGAAATATCACATGGTCATAAGTATTCAGACCCTTTGCTCAGTATTGAGTAGAAGCACCCTTTTGAACTAGTACAGCCATGAGTCGTCTTGGGAATGATGCAACAAGTTTTTCATCCCTGGATTTGGTGATCCTCTCCAGTTCTGTCAGGTTTGATGGTGAACGTTGGTGGACAGCCATTTTCAGGTCTCTCCAGAGATGCTCAATTGAGTTTAGGTCAGGGCTCTGGCTGGGCCAGTCAACAATGGTCACAGAGTTGCTCTGAAGCCACTCCTTTGTTAGTTTAGCTGTGTGCTTAGGGTCATTGTCTAGTTGGAAGGTGAACCTTCGGCCAAGTCTGAGGTCCAGAGCACTCTGGAAGTGGTCTGGAAGAGGTTTTCATACAGGATATCTCTGTACTTGGCAGCATTCATGTTTCCTTCAATTGCAACCAGTTATCCTGTCCCTTCAGCTGAAAAACACCCCCATAGCATGATGCTGCCACCACCATATTTCACTGTTGGGATTGTATTGGGCAGGTGATGAGCAGTGCCTGGTTTTCTCCACACATACCACTTAGAATTATCACCAAAAAGTTCTATCTTCCTCTCATCAGACCAGAGAATCTTATTTCTCATAGTCTGGGAGTTCTTAATGTGTTTTTGAGCAAACTCTATGCGGGCTTTCATATGTCTTGCACTGAGGAAAGGCTTCCGTCGGGCCACTCTGCCATAAAGGCCCGACTGGTGGAGGGCTGCAGTGATACAGTAGTTGACTTTGTGGAACTTTCTCCCATCTTCCTACTGCATCTCTAGAGCTCAGCCACAGTGATCTTGGGGTTCTTCTTTACCTCTCTCACCAAGGCTCTTCTCCCATGATTGCTCAGTTTGACTGGACGGCCAGGTCTAGGAAGACTTCTGGTGGTCCCAAACGTATTCCATTTAAGGATTATGGAGGCCACTGTGCTCTTAGGAACCTTAAGTAATGCAGAAATTCTTTTGTAACCTTGGCCAGATCTGTGCCTTGCCACAATTCTGTCTCTGAGCTTCTTGGGCAGTTCCTTTGAGCTCAAAATTCTCATTTGGTCTGACATGCACTGTGAGCTGTGAGGTCTTATATAGACAGGTGTGTGCCTTTCCAAATCAAGTCCTATCAGTTTAATGAAACACAGCTAGACTGCAATGAAGGAGTAGAACCATCTCAAGGAGGATCACAAGGAAATGGACAGCATGTGACTTAAATATGAGTGTCTGAGCAAAGGGTCTGAATACTTATGACTATGTGATATTTCAGTTTTTCTTTTTCAACAAATTTGCAAAACTGTCTAAATTTCTGTTTTTTTTCAGTCAAGATGGGGTGCAGAGTAGTGTTGAGCAAGTATGTTCTATTAACCCTTTCGAAGAGTATGCTCGGGCCGAGCACCGAGTATTTATAGCTGCTCGGTGATATGGTTGAATCGCTCCCGTGTGCATGATTTGCGCTTGTTTGACAGTTTTATTACATGTGAGGAATGTCTATTTCTTACACATTCCTCACATGTAATAAAACTGTCAAACAGTTGCAAATCATGCACACGGGAGCGATTTAACCTTATCACCGAGCAGCTATAAATACTCGTAGTTCGGCCCGAGCATACTCGGACGGAACATACTCGCTCAACACTAGTGCAGAGTGTACTTTAATGAGAAAAAAAATGAACTTTTTAGAATTTACCAAATGGCTGCAATGAAAAAAAGAGTGAAAACTTTAAAGGGGTTTCCGTAACCACTGTGTATATATGTATATGTGTAAAATATATATACATACGTGTGTGTATATATATATATATATATGTATATATATTATAATAGAAACATAGCAGGGTCTTTGGTATAAAAACCAAATGTAACCTCAATGTAATCACATTGTACAGCTCCTGCACCTCCTCCTCCTCTTCGGCCTCCATCTCCGAAATGACAACATCAGTCGCAAGCTGGAAGCACTGCAGCACTGCCTCGATCAAGTGGCAACAAGCTGTGCTGAAGATTATATGCTTAGGTGACAAACCGCACACCGATGCAGAGTTGTTGAAAGCTGAAACAGAGCAAGCAGATCTGTGTCTCTCACCGCTGAACATAAAGCCAGGCATGGTCATGTGTGACAATGGCCAGAACCTAGTGGCGGAGAAATGACAGCCGGACTAGACACAGTTTCCCTCTATGCCAGTCCTTTCACCTACCTAAAGAATATGGCTGTGGTGAATTACAACTCTCACCCTGGCTAAGAAAAGCCTGTGTGAAGGTTCCCAGACACTCTATGGGTGTTTTTGTTTTTGTTTTTTACTGTGGACTGGCTCCAGCAATCTATAAGACTTAAGATGCAATCTGGCACCTTGGCAAAATCCCAATTCTGTTTTGCCTCTGATATCTAACAAACAGGTCATGCTGGAGAAACTTGCACCTACTGCCACTCAATGTCTTCAGATCCTTTGTGAGAAACTAATGTTTGGGCAGCCAATCTACCAAATACAATTCCTGAGATGGAAATTGTGGATGGCTTCACTTCTGGTACTGGGTGCTAATACCAAACCATGCCGTGCCATTCTCTGGATATTCCAGGCTGGTTGGAGACGCTCATTCCCACAGAAAAGTACCAGTGTCATGGAACAACAAGGGGATGTCCGGCAGACGGCACAACACACGGATGCAATGGGAGATAGAGGGGGGAAGGAGGGCCCTAGCGTTAGGGAACAAGGGAAGGGACACCTCCTGACACCAACCTGTGTCTGTCCCTATTTTCCCCCCTATCGTCCCTAGACGGGTCTTTCTCCCAGTGCGCGATCACGTGCCTAAGCCCTCGCTGGTCCTGGACTTAACCTGGCTAGTTCGCAGGCCAGCGAGACACTAGTCTCACCACTGCAATAGGACACACAAGAAAGGGAAGACTAACAATAGGAAGATAACAACATAAAATACACTTATCTCACCAACAGAAAACTTCACCTCTACAACAGCAACGAACACCGCAGCTTCTCCAAAGACTGGCTCCTTCAAAGAGGTCAGCATAGAATGAACTATAACCAGTGGTCAGCTGATGGATTATGTGGCTATTTAAAGGGAGGTGGGAGTGTCACCAACCAACATCAGCTGACCGTTAACAAAAGGCTGCCACCAAGAGACTAACATTATCCCTTGCTGGACAAAAAGGAAAAAAATACATTTAAATTACAGCATAACCAGAGCTGCCACGAATCTCCAAATTATATGTGACAACCAGCAAACTAAGGAGATGGTGGCCTCTACCATCATAAAGGAGTTTGCTCGTTGTCTAGGAGACCGACCACCACTGCTGTTTACCTTGTGAACATAGTGTTGAAGCTTTATTGACCCAGGGCCCACAATCCTCTGGGTCGGGAGGATGTGTTCTATCCCAGGGTCCGACTGGGTCCCTGCTTCCACTATATTAACTCAGTGTGCCGTCAGTGAGATGTACCATCCCTGGCCACAAGCACTTGTCCATGTGTCTGCTTAGGTGGTCCTTCCCCGTAACTGCGTTGGTGAGGGTACGGTAATGTTCTGGGACCCGTGCTTGTATAAGGCAGGGACGGCACACCGGGAGAAATAGTGGCGGCTGAGGACTGAGTACCGAGGGACAGCCACCACGAGGTTGCGGAAAGCTTCCGCCTCCACGACCATAAAAGGCAAAATTTCTAGTGCAAGCAGTCGAGAAATGTGGCAGTTTAGTATTGTAGCCTGTTTGGCTCGTATATGCGCTTGCATTCCAAGGACTGGGGTAGGGACAACTGAATGCTGAAGGACAACTGAGGAATATGCCGACTCCAAGCAAGAAAAAAAAATCTCCCTGATCCGCACATTCCTCAAACAAGAATCTGCAAAAACAATTGCTCTTGCCCTCATCATCTCCCGCCTCGACTACTGCAACCTTCTGCTCTGCGGCCTCCCTTCTCGCACCCCTCCAATCTATCCTAAACTCTGGTGCCCGACTAATCCACGCCCCCCTCCGCTATTCCCCGGTCTCTCCTTTCTGTCAATCCCTTCACTGACTCCCCATTGCCCAGAGACTCTAGTTCAAAACCCTAACCTTGGCATACAAAGCCATCCACAACCTGTCTCCTGCATACATCTGTGACCTAGTCTCCCGATACTTACTGCACGCAATCTCCGATCCTCACAAGATCTCCTTCTCTACTCCCCTCTTTTCTCCTCTGCCCACAATCGCATACAAGATTTGTCCCGTGCATCCCCCCCTACTTTCTAACTCTTTACCCCAACATATCAGGCTCTCTTCTACCGTGGAAACCTTCAAAAGGAACCTGAAGACTTACATCTTCCGACAAGCCTACAAGATTATTTTAATTGTTTTTGCTATCTATACCCCTTTTTCACATGTAAGGCGCTATAATAATAATAATGTGGTCCAGACTCACGCTACGGAGACTGGACCGTGTGGAAGACAGGGTGGTGATGGTTGCAAACTGACTGGAAGCATTATCTTTTTATCTGCTATCCAACCAACAACCCTTTCACACTAGTCTGCCTTCAAGAGTGGTATTCCACGGCCTCGTAGAAAGTGGGACAGGAAGCTAGATCGACATGATGTGGGTGCTTGTTGTGCTCCCTCAGCAGGCACAGTTTCATCTTGCCCATGGCCTCGGCCTCTGCGTGCACCGTCACCATTACGTCCACTTCCAGGTCCCTTGCCATGCACCTTGTCCATTTTAAATGGAGTTTAATATTTGTCACGTTGCCAAAAATGTCTGTATTATTACCGCAATAATATAGGATCATGTCTAATGACCACAGTTTTAGGCAGTGACCTGGGAATCAGAGATGCTTCCAGGGGTCTTGCCCATACTGTTCCCATGTCATTTCAGCACTGTATGGTGGAGGTGTCTGATCATGTCTCACACACATGACCAATTTAAGATAGTAAAATGTTAAAATTACATTTACCGGTGAATGTATTTTTCACCGTTGAAAGCAATGCAGAAACGCATCAAAAACGCTACATGTGAACATAGGCCAAGATGTGGAGGAGCATTTTTGTTTTTGGTTATTTATTTTGCCTTATATACAAGTCATTACCCTGGAAAGAATGTTCCTTAACATTTTTTCCAGGAAAATCCATTTTGGCTTTGTTTTTGTATGTATTATTGTGAGTCCATAAAAGTGGCATAATACTCTGACCACATTGTTCACAGCAGTGACCTGGGAGTCAGAGATGCTTCCAGGGGTCTTCCCCATGCTGCTCCCATATCATTTTAGCACTGTTCCCATCGATTTGTTCAATTTTTAGGCCCCCTCCAGACCTCCGATGGGGGGGAGGGGCACCGGAAAATGCTTGCGTTTCCCATTGACTTACATTGGGCTCGTTAGTCGGGTCGAGCACCCGAGCATTTTAGTGCTCACTCATCACTATTCCTTACCTTTCTATATGGTCAAATAAATGGTGGCCCCACATAGTCCTCCACATGGTATAATATGGCTCCACACAGTGTAATGGGCACCGCATAGTCCTCCATACAAGTAAACAATTATTCACCTCTCCCCGGTCCCTCGCTGCTCCAGTCTTGGCACGAGCAATCTGAAGCTCTTCAGTGCTCGGCACTGCGGGCGCAAATTATTGACATGATCACGCCCTATGCACTGAAACATCAGACACAGAGAGAGAATGATGGCTGCGGGAGTGTCAGCTGACAGCTCCCTCTGTTGTCATTGCTTTCAACTATATCGGCATCCAGGATGCCGATACAGTTGAAAATGTGATGCTGGGCAGGGGGTGGCCTGCCCGGAGTTGCAGGCCAAATATGCCCGCCCCGTGGGCCAGATTTGGCCCGAGGGCCAGAGTTTGATATGTGTGATTTAAATGATGAGCAATGCAATCATAACTCACGACGCACAAACAGTGTTTATATAGGATGAGAATCATGAATGAAACAGTTGAATAGTGATAGTTACATCGTAACATCGAGCATTGTGGTTCAAGTGAACAATCTTCATTTACATTACACAATTGTGTAAGCTTTTTTTTTTAGACACATCGATCAGTTGCTCAACCCACTCACATTACACAATTATCGTAAATAATGGGTCGTTAGCGTTCGACTCTGAACGATTATCAGCTAGTGTAAATGCACCTTAACAGTTGTCTACCACTGGTAATCATTAGTATAGATCTCATATGCAGATTGTATGTTGTAATTTATCTGCTTGAGATAATATTTAAAAATATGTTAAAATGCATTTTTTTATTGCAGGGTGGTTCAGATCTAATCATTAATGGATATGGACAGATTGTCAAGCAAAGCACAAAGAATAAATGGTTATTTTTCAAGGGCAATACTAAAGACAATGCAGGACAAGTAAGCATTTATGGTGTCAATGTTTAATACATTTCTGTATTTACCGTATTTTTCGGACTATAAGGCGCACTTTTTTCCTCCAAAATTTTGGAGGAAAGTGGGGGGTGCGTCTTATAGTCCGAATACTATATTATTGTATGGCCGCATGGTGGTGGGTGTGGGGGAGCGGCAGCGGGGGATCAGCGGGGCACAGGAGGCAGCAGCCGCCTGCTGCAGCCTACACTGTGCCCGCTACTAAGGAAAATGAATATTCCCTGCTCCCCACGCCCATGGGCGTGGAGAGCAATGAATATTCATTTCTCTTAATAGCCGGCACACTGGAGCCGCAGCACGGCTCCTGCTGCCGCTCTGCGGTCAGTGTGCCCGCTATTAAAGCTCATGAATATTCGCTACAACCCACGCCCGTGGGTTGTAGTGAATATCCATGGTCTTTAATAGCAGGCACACTGACCACAGAGCGGCAACAGGAGCCGCGCTGTGGTACAGTGTACCGGCTATTGAACAGACTGAATTGTCACTGCTCCCCACGCACAGAGTCCCGGTGCGAGGAGCAGTGACTATTCCAGCACAGCATCTCACACTGTGTGAGGGCGCATGGGGGCTCAGAGGGTGCCATACATACCAGAATGGGGGCTCAAGGGGTGCCATGCATACCAGGATGGTGGCTCAGAGGGTGCCATGCATACCAGGATGGGGGCTCAAGAGGTGCCATGCATACCAGGATGGGGGCTCAAGGGGTGCCATGCATACCAGGATGGGGGCTCAAGGGGTGCCATGCATACCAGGATGGGGGCTCAAGGGGTGCCATGCATACCAGGATGGGGGCTCAAGGGGTGCCATGCATACCAAGATGGGGTATAAAGGGGTGCCATGCATACCAGGATGGGGGCTCAAGGGGTGCCATGCATACCAGGATGGGGGCTCAAGGGGTGGCATGCATACCAAGATGGGGTATAAATGGGTGCCATGCATACCAGGATGGGGGCTCAAGGGGTGCCATGCATACCAGGATGGGGGCTCAAGGGGTGCCATGCATACCAGGATGGGGGCTCAAGGGGCGCCATGCATACCAAGATGGGGTATAAAGGGGTGCCATGCCTTCCAGGATGGGGGCTCAAGGGGTGCCATGCATACCAAGATGGGGTATAAAGGGGTGCCATGCATACCAGGATGGGGGCTCAAGGGGTGCCATGCATACCAGGATGGGGGCTCAAGGGGTGCCATGCATACCAGGATGGGGGCTCAAGGGGTGCCATGCATACCAGGATGGGGGCTCAAGGGGTGCCATGCATACCAGGATGGGGGCTCAAGGGGTGCCATGCATACCAGGATGGGGGCTCAAGGGGTGCCATGCATACCAGGATGGGGGCTCAAGGGGTGCCATGCATACCAGGATGGGACTCAAGGGGTGCCATGCATACCAGGATGGGGGCTCAAGGCGTGCCATGCATACCAGGATGGGGTGTAAAGGGGTGCCATGCATACCAGGATGGGGTATAAAGGGGTGCCATGCATACCAGAATGGGATGGGGGCCACTTCTATCAGGAAGGAGGGGCCATACATACCAGGATGGAGGATATTAACAGAATTGGGGGACATTACCCCAATACCATTGTCAGCAGCAGACCCCCTCCCCCATAACAGGGCATCATGACCACATTTTTTGCTTGAATTTTTTTTTCCTATTTTCCTCCTTTAAAACCTAGGTGCGTCTTATGGTCCGGTGCGTCTTATAGTCCGAAAAATACGGTATATATAAAAATAGTGCATTATATTTAATTTTTTTTTTTTTTTACGCAGTACAAAAGAAAAACTAAGACTTCTGTATATTGTCCTGGCACAACGGTCCTGATGGGAGAGGACGGGTCTCCCACATCACCTGGTCATCCTGGCACATTCCAGATGCGACATAGCATAGCAGCAGATACAGAACATTCTGGGAACAGCGAGGAAAGTCATGAAACCAGTGATTCTGGGCGGTATTCCCATGAGTCTACTGATGAAATTCACCTCTGCTCTGTGATCAGTACCTCACCGCCCACACCCGACTCATTCAGTGTTGAAGAATGTGGAAAGGACCCTTCCTTAAGCAAACATGGAAAATCTCCCAGTGTCAATTCTTGAGGAGCGCATTTCCTCAATACCTCAAATTATCCATATTTCCTAAACATTTCAAGAAAAAAAAATTCCTGAAGCCAGATATTCCAGCCATTTGCCTGTTCGAAGGACAATGACAGAGCAAAAAAAAAGAAAATGTTTGTGAAATCTGGTGTCTCAGATCAAATCTATCATTTTTCTTCAGAATGTTTCGCTGAGTAAATCTATTGACATTGAAGGTTGCTTTGCTGGATGGTGAATGGCTCTGAAACTCTCCAGGTTTTATGACATTTGTCTTTGTTGTAAAGAGACGTCAAGCAGTCTCTTTGATTTATGTCTACCTCAGCTGGTCACATTATGGACTTCATTTCGCTGCTTTACCCACATTTGTGTTTGTTTGTCTCCCCTTAACCTTCATCCAAGGTACTTCCTAAATGTATGTATGTTTGTGGGTTTTTATTATTATTGCTTTTTATGTGTGATGAATGTGTTACTTAAGGAGTTGTAAAGGCAACACCCATTACATGGCTTTTACTAAAGCTCTGCTAACGTATTACAAATGGATAATGCTATGAACCATCTCTACCTTAATGAATTGATGACTGCCTCTATATGTGTCTTTAAGGAGACCAACTTTTCTCATGAACAGTCACTACCTTGTAACAACTGTGCCTTCAAGTATCTCCGTTACACAGAACTGCCTTACTGCGAGGAATTCAGGACATCACTCAGGACATTTCCTGGACTCAGGGAATAGTGTTTTTTGTGTCTATTCCATAAATATATGGGGCTAATGTGACAGGGTATCATGCTCATATTTGATTTTGAAAGGAGATGAAGTAGGTCAGTTACTTGGCTACATTATAAAAGATTACCTGTCACGTGTGACTCATTGAGAGCAGAGATAACGTGGCTAAAATTAAGATGCAAAGTCTTCTATAGACATTAGGAATGTGCAGGACAATGCTGCTTTCAGCCTAAACGGTGACGGATTCCTTCATGTGCCTGTTTGGTTGGGTCTGATGTGCATCTTCGTTCCATGGAGGAGAACGGGAGCAGTTGCCAGACACTTTGGACAAGTCGTATAGAAGTTATATCGTCCATCCTGCATATTTAATGTCTATAAGCAGCTTAACACCTGATAGTTAAGATGTGGGAGCAGATAATCTCATTTCCAACTATCCAAAATTCTTCTGTACAGCAGTTCAGGAAGCTGGGATCTGAGGAGTCCTTACACTGCATTAATGGGAGTCTGTCATCAGAAATTATCCTGTTGTTTAAATCCAGTTTTTCTGCTGCATGTATCTAAAAAAACAAAACGGGTAATTTTCTTTTTCTTTTGTTTTCTCTAAAATTTTAACACTGGTCACTTGGGCTTTTTTAGACTTCTACTTTCTTGTCCTTTTACTAAGGGTTTTCAGGAGGCTCCTTATCATCAGACATTATTACAATGACAGCTAACAACTTTATACACAGCTGATAACACAAGTTCCACCATTCACAGTAGTGATTTCACCTCCCTTCACAATGTCACTTTGCACAGGATCATCTGACACTTCAATACAAAAGATAGTCGGTAGCGGACCATTGTGGTTCCTGAATCAATAGTCTAAAAAGCCCATTGTGAAAATTGCAAGATTTCTTTTTTTTTTACATTTTTTTAATACAGATTGCAAAATGTTTACACTTAACACAAAAAACCTGATTTAAACAATAGGTCATTTTTTGATGATACCTGTACACATGAAATATTTGCCCACTGAACTGGCATTTTGGCTATCCGCTCCTTCCTGCCTCCCCCAAACACATGAACACTTGGTTTATCTGGCAGGAGAATAAGAGGACTGGGAATTTGATTCCAATCTGCCCAATCTTTCTCTTTCCTGACACCTTTGATTGGGCCTGAGCTGGTCCCATCAAAATAAGTGGGTTCCGACTACTTTCAGGTAATGAGTATGGAAGCCTATAGTATGGAGGAGAACTAAAGGACAAGGTGATCAGTGGTGTTTTCAGGCATAAGCCAGCTCTCTAGTGTAAAGACCCTGCGGAAGGACACCCAATATCTCAGCTACTGCAGCTCCTGAGAGTATGAATTATTTGGTGAATACTTTTGATAAAGTAATATTTTTTTAAGTTCATTAGGTACTTCATTCCTCAGTCATGTTTTTAGTACCTACAGTGGTGGCCAAAAGTATTGGCACCCCTGCAATTCTGTCAGATAATACTCCGTTTCTTCCTGAAAATGATTGCAATCACAAATTCTTTGGTATTATTACCTTCATTTAATTTGCTTGCAAGGAAAAAACACAAAAGAGAATGAAGCAAAAATCAAATCATTGATCATTTCACACAAAACTCCAAAAATGGGCCAGACAAAAGTATTGTCACCCTCAGCCTAATACTTGGTTGCACAACATTTAGTCAAAATAACTGCGAACAACCGCTTCCGGTAACCATCAATGAGTTTCTTACAATGCTCTGCTGGAATTGTAGACCATTCTTCTTTGGCAAACTGCTCCAGGTCCCTGATATTTGAAGGGTGCCTTCTCCAAACTGCCATTTTGAGATCTCTCCACAGGTGTTCTATGGGATTCAGGTCTGGACTCATTGCTGGCCACCTTAGAAGTCTCCAGTGCTTTCTCTCAAACCATTTTATAGTGCTTTTGGAAGTGTGTTTTGGGTCATTGTCCTGCTGAAAGACCCATGACCTCTGAGGGAGACCCAGCTTTCTCACACTGGGCCCTACATTATGCTGCAAAATTTGTTGGTAGTCTTCAGACTTCATAATGCCATGCACACGGTCAAGCAGTCCAGTCCCAGAAGCAGAAAAGCAACCCCAAAACATCAGGAAACCTCCGCCATGTTTGACTGTAGGGACCGTGTTCTTTTCTTTGAATGCCTCTTTTTTTTTCCTGTATACTCTATGTTGATGCTTTTTCCCAAAAAGCTCTACTTTTGTCTCATCTGACCAGAGAACATTCTTCCAAAACGTTTTAGGCTTTCTCAGGTAAGTTTTGGCAAACTCCAGCCTTGCTTTTTTATGTCTCGGGGTAAGAAGTGGGGTCTTCCTGGGTATCCTACCAATCAGTCCCTTTTCATTCAGACGCCGACGAATAGTACGGGTTGACACTGTTGTACCCTCGGACTGCAGGGCAGCTTGAACTTGTTTGGATGTTAGTCGAGGTTCTTTATCCACCATCCGCACAATCTTGCGTTGAAATCTCTCGTCAATTTTTCTTTTCCGTCCACATCTAGGGAGGTTAGCCACAGTGCCATCGGCTTTAAACTTCTTGATGACACTGCGCACGGAAGACACAGGAACATTCAGGTCTTTGGAGATGGACTTGTAGCCTTGAGATTGCTCATGCTTCCTCACAATTTGGTTCCTCAATTCCTCAGACAGTTCTTTGGTCTTCTTTCTTTTCTCCTTGCTCAATGTGGTACACACAAGGACACAGGACAGAGGTTGAGTCAACTTTAATCCATGTTAACTGGCTGCAAGTGTGATTTAGTTATTGCCAACAACTGTTAGGTGCCACAGGTAAGTTACAGGTGCTGTTAATTACACGAATTAGAGAAGCATCACATGATTTTTCAAACAGTGCCAATACTTTTGTCCACCCCCTTTTTTAGGTTTGGTGTGGAATTATATCCAATTTGGCTTTAGGACAATTCTTTTTGTGTTTTTTTTTCATTGAAGACAAATTAAATGAAGATAATAATACCAAAGAATTTGTGATTGCAATCATTTTCAGGAAGAAACTGAGTATTATCTGACAGAATTGCAGGGGTGCCAATACTTTTGGCCACCACTGTATTGAATTGAACTTTGCTTTATCACAAAATAAGTTCCCATAATCTCTTTACTTCGTATGTGACTGGTAAATTATATACAGTCTTCAAAAACTGTGCTTGCTTTTTTTTTTTTTGCCTTATCATACCAAAGATTGTTCTTTATTGCTTAAGGGATAAAATATTTTTTTTCCCAAAAGAAAAAAAAAATCTACTATTTTGTTGTTGGCATAGCTGCCAAGTAGTAGTAGTGACTGTATTAGTGCAGAAATGCATTTTAAACTACCTTAGACTTTAACTAGTCAAGTCCAAAAACTTTCAAGTTACAAGTTTAGTATTTAGCTATTAGCTCTTTATTATAACAGTATTAGATGACCTATTTTTTAACATATTGCTTTATATACTAAGGGAAAAATTGTAACCAAAGATGTATTTTTCGGTCGTGTCTTGCTATTTTAGTGTACAGAAAGCAGCTTTTGCTATAAAAACTGAGTAGTTTTAGATGCTTTGCGTATAACTGTTCATATCTTGTGATCATCACTTAATGTTAACCAGATGACATGCAGGGGTAATTAAAAATCATAATCCTTTACTTTGTTAATCGTTCAGACAGGTTTGCTATTGGAAAGTGTGCGCAAATTATCATGATATGGCACGCCAGGTACCATGTCTGTGCGCAGTGTCTAGCAAACATAAGTTATATGTGTCCACTAGTGTTGAGCATTCTGATACTGAAATATCGGGTATCGACCGATATTCGCGGTATCGGAGTTCCGATACTTTTAGAATATCGAATACCGGAATCGGAAGTTCCCATAATGCCTGCGCTCTGCAGTGTCTCTGAAGGATGACAAGCTGGATGGCAGCGCTCAGCTTACTGTACTTGTCATTTAGTGTTAAAGGATTTATTAAAAAAAATAATAGTGTTTTCATGCACCGTCTCTTTAAAAAAGCCGGCCGGCAATTCAGCATCGGTACCCGACAATTTTGAATAGAAAAAATAGAGCATCACACATAGATTAGATAGATAGAAACATGTCAGTCACATATATAATAAGTACAGCGATAGTGTTGATTACTGTACTTGTCATTTAGTGTTAAAATAAAGGATTTATTAAAAAAAAATTGGCGTGGGGTTCCCCGTAATTTTAGTCTCTAGCGGAGGTTAAGCAGACTGCTGGGGCAGATGTTTGAAGCCTGGGAAGGGGGTAATACCCACGGAGCTTCACAGGCTACTAATATCAGCCCCCAGCTGAATACCTAGCCTTTACTAGCTATTAAAATGGGGGACCCCCAAAAAAATGACGTGGGGTCCCCCCTATTTTAATAGCTAGCGAAGGCTAGGCAGCCAGCTGGGGGCTGATATTACTAGCCCAGGAAGGGTGCCATGAATATTGGCCCCCTCCCAGGCTAGAAACACCAGCCGTCCGCTGCCCCAGAAATGGAGCAACCATAGGATGCGCCAATTCTGGCACTTAGCCTCGCTCTTCCCACTGCCCATAGGCGGTGGCAGTGGGGTAATAGGGTTGGGGTTGATGTCAGCTTATAATGCCAGCTCACATCAAGCCCAGGTTAGTAATGGAGAGGCGTCTATAAGACACCCCCATTACTAACCCCATAGTCAAAGTTAAAAAATAACACAAACACCCAGAATAAAGTCCTTTAATTGAAATAAACACACAATTCTTTACTGTTCTAAATTAAACCCTACTTACCATCACGCCCATTCCAGCTGAAGCCAATGTCTTCTGCAATAAAAGTAAAATAATAAAGCAACCTCATCCTTACCTTTCCATGGTTCCCAGGACAGCTTCAGCTCTGCTAAATTCACATGACAGGCTGGATCACAGCCGAAAGCTGCCATCCAGCTTGCCATGCCGCAGACACTGAGAAGTGCAGGCATGCTTGCGCTCCTCAGTGTCTGGCTGTGACGAGCCGAGGTCATGTCCAATGAACTCAGCTCACCTCATGCATTTTTGAAAACTGCAGCATGTCTCTTCTTTCAGCGTTTTTGCAGCGTTTGTGCAAAAACACAACAAAAATGCAGCAAAAAATACTGGTATCAGGTTTTGCTGTGTGAAAAAAGCTGGTACAGCAGAATGTGAAACGCATTTATTTTTGTGATCTTCCCAACTTTTAACCATAATGTCTTGGTCTCCTCACCTTAGAATGGCAGTTAGGATTAGTAGTTTAATTAAATTAGTCATATGCATAAAGTAAAAATTGGCTGACCAAAGTGTGAAATTAAACAATACCCAACCAACTCAAGGACTGACCAAATTGTGAAAGTAAAGTGTCCTACAAACTCAATGCTCTGCCAATGTCTTAGGAAACCAACTCCTGATCAATTCACTCCCCCCTGTTATGTTTGTAATTGTGTATTTTTTCATGAACTCATGTAAACTTTTTTTTTTGTTCAGAATAGTCACTATTTCTTCACATATAAAAATATTTTCCCACTACACTAAATAAATTGATCAAATTGCCTTTTTTTCCAAAATAGTTTTATGGGTCTTTCATTCGTGACCTAGCACCTTGCATTGTTCATGCTTCTGTGGTGGAAGCAAAGCTGAACTTTGTGATCCTAAAGTATGCAGCTAAACCTGCTTTTTGTAAGCAGCTTCTTTACTGCCAAGAGAGCAGGTTTTGCCTGCAGAAAAAAAAGCAACAAAAACCAATGTGTGAACATAGCCTTACAGTTTCTTGTATATGGTAATTAAGCTGGATACAATGTAGATTATTTTATTAAATACTGGCACCTGTGAAACATTTCCTACTATTAATCATAATTTATATGTTCACATGAAATCAAGCCACAAGGGTTATTAAAAATATAGGATTTGTGCCAAAAAGGAAAATATAACCATTTTAAGTAAACTTCTCTCCTTTGGTTTCTAATTCATCAAGCTGGCATATGGGTAATTTCACCATCAAAGGTTGGATACGACTCCTTCATTCATAGCTAGAAGTGACAATTCTGGAATTATGTACAAACATTATTGTGGGCGTTCAATAAAAGGATTCTTTGGTATTAAAACAAAAGATTTCTTTTTAAGTCAATCACACCAGTTCATACTCATTTTGCACTTTTGCATGTCTTTACTTTACCATTCCTTTAGACAGACACCAAATGTACAACCATAATTCAATATAAGTTGTGATGTTGTGTAAATATAAAGAAAACAAGAATGCAATGATTTGAAGTCTTATAGCCATATTTTATTCACACCAGATGATAGAACATATAGTAGAAGATAAAAGTTACACATTTTTCCATTTCATTTGCAAAAAATAATTATCTAATTTAGAAACTGAGATGAGTTGCTGCCAGTGGCGTACCGCCAATGGCGGCAGACCACGCCACTGCTATGGGGCCCGTGGCCGGAGGGGGCTCATGAGGGCCCCAAGCAGAACGTGGGAACGAGGAGGATAGGTGAGTAGGAGGTTGCGGCGGCAGAGGAGCGGGTTGCGGCAGTGGAGGAGCGGAGCACACACAGTAGCCGCTGCTGCAGCTACCACGTGTGCCCGCTGCTAAAGAGACATGAATATTCCCTCTTCTCCACTCCCATGGGCGTGGAGAAGACGGAATATTCGTTCTCTTTAGTAGCGGCAGGGAGGAGCGCAGAGCAGCGGCTCCTGTCAGTGCCCGCTGCTGAAGAGAAAGCATATTCACGCTTCACGCCCATAGTCCCGGCGTGGAGAGGAGTGAATGTGCCGGCAGCTGCTCACCTCGGCTTCTGAGAGCGCGCGCAGCTCAGATGCCGACATGAGCTGCTGCAGACAGGACGCAGCGCTGGAGCAGAGGGGGGGAAGGAAGGTGAGTATAAGTGTTTATTGTTTTATGTGCAATGATTGGGGGATGAGGGGGCCACACATACCAGGATACTTGGATTGAGGAGGCCACACATACCAGGAATGGGGGATTGAGGAGGCCACACATACCAGGAATGGGGGATTGAGGAGGCCACACATACCAGGAATGGGGGATTGAGGAGGCCACACTTACCAGGATTTAGGGATTGAGGAGGCCACACATACCAGGAATGGGGGATTGAGGAGGCCACACATACCAGGAATGGGGGATTGAGGAGGCCACACATACCAGGATTTAGGGATTGAGGAGGCCACACATACCAGGGATTGGGGGATTGAGGAGGCCACACATACCAGGATTTGGGGATTGAGGAGGCCACACATACCAGGATTTGGGGATTGAGGAAGCCACACATACCAGGATTGGGGGGTTGAAGAGGCCAAACATACCAGGATTGGGGAATTGAGGAGGCCACACATACCAGGATTGGGGGATTGAGGAAGCCACACATACCAGAATTGGGGGATTGAGGAGGCCACACATACCAGGATTTGGGGATTGAGGAGGCCACACTTACCAGGATTGGGGGATTTAGGAGGCCACACTTACCAGGATTGGGGGATTGAGGAGGCCACACATATCAGGGATTGGGGGATTGAAGAGGCCACACATACCAGGGATTGTGGGATTGAAGAGGCCACACATACCAGGGATTGTGGGATTGAAGAGGCCACACATAGGGATTATGGGATTGAGGGGGCCACACATACCAGGGATTGTGGGATTGAGGGAGCCACACATATGAGGATGGGGAAATTTACCAGTAGCTGCTGCATTTCCCACCCTAGGCTTATACTCAAGTCAATAGGTTTTCCCATTTTTATGTGGTAAAATTAGGGGCCTCGGCTTATACTCGGGTCGGCTTATTTAAAATATACGGTATTTTAAAATCAGTGAGTACGTGGTGCCCATAATACTGCAGGACTGTGGCGTGCATTATACTATATGGGGGCTGCATTTTACCCTGTGGGGTGTGTAATATACTGTATGGAGGACTATGGGGAATGGATTATATTCTATGGAGGACCATGGGAAGTTCATTATACTATATGGAGGTTTATGGGGGGCGCATTATACTATATGGAGGTTTATGGGGGGAGCATTATACTATATGGAGGATTATGGGGGCGCATTATACTATATGGAAGATTATTGGTGGTGCATTATACTACATGGAAGGCTATGTGGGGCCATTATAATATTTTGAGGGCTATGTGGGGGCCATTATACTGTATGAAAGCAATTATACAGTGTGAATGTTTGTGTGGGGTCATTATACTGTTTGGAGGGCTGTGTGGGGGCCATTATACTGTTTGGAGGGCTGTGTGGGGCCATGAGAGTGTATGGAGGGCTCTGTGGGGTTCACAGGTGGGGGATTATACTGTGTTAGGGTCACCATACTTTGTCGGGGGAGTTGAAGTGGGGTACAAAAGGGTCATTATACTGTGCATGTGGAGGAATGCACCATAGGGGTATCATACTGTTTGGGGGGCACTTTTGTTGGCATAATACTTTATGGGGGCAATGAAAAAGGAATCTACGACTTCAGAAAGAGGTAAATTACTATGTAAAGGCTGGAAAGTTATGTGATCTGCTTTTCTGTGACACAGACAAATATTTATTTTTTGTAGGGGGGGGAGGCCCAATTAGAGCTTCTTCTATGGGGCCCCATGACTTCTATGTACGCCCCTGGTTGCTGCCATCAAAGTTTGGCCAGGGCCATAGCGGTTATTTCAATGCAGTACTGCCTGAGGGCACATGGCTCACAATCATCCAATATTGACCGTCCGCTTTGTCTCTTGTGCACATGGATTTCTCCAGAATCTCTGAATCTTTTGATGAAATAATGTGCTATAGGTGGTGGGATATTGGAAGTTTTTGCAATTTCAGGTTGATGGACATTTTTCTGAAATTGTTCCACAATTTTTAGACACAGTTGTTTACAACCTCTGACAATCTTTGCTTCTGAGAGACTCTGCCTTTCTAACATGCCATTTTTATACAAATTCACATGATTAAGTTGAAAATTAACCCTTGAGCTATTTTTCCTTAGTACCGCTTACTTTTTCAGACTTTTGTTAACCTTGTCCCAACTTTTTTTTTTTTCGATGCCATTCATTTTTAGATGAGTTAATTTTTTAAAATTAAATAGAAAAATGTCCAACTTTCTTCTTGTGATCTATGTTCTGTTGTGAATAAAATATTACTATGGGAGATTTCCAAATCATTCCATTCTTATTTTCATTACATTTTACACATTGTGCCAACATTTTTGGAATTGTACAGCATTATTATGCAAAGTATTTTAGGCTACCTTCAACTAAGAGCACTGATAACCATTTCTAAGAAGTGTGCTAGCCATTAATATGGAAATAGTGTGCCATTATATATGTACAATATATAAAGAAGTTTCAAATATTTTAGTATGTTTACCTTTGCAATGTATTTTGTTTTTGTTCTTTACCTTTACACCCATTTTTTTTTTATTTGTTTTCACCGTTTCTTTCTTTATGTAAAGGTGATACTGGTAGTTTATGGTAGGTAACAGAGCTAATTTAGTATGAACTCTTCTCAGGGGATCCGTTCTGACACTCTACCTCATTCTACCCGATGTTCTCCTTGAATAGTGAATGTAACTCATATTTCCTGCTTTACTATAATTCTTTTATTATTGTGTTCTGTTAAATATTTTTTTACATTGTTTTTTTTATATATAAATAGAGAATGGTTTTAGCTGTTTTACTCTGCCTTTTGTTTAATTATTCATTTTATTGGAGAAATGAATTGCTCCATGAGTCTTGCCAAAAAGTATAACTATTGAAATGCCAAATGTTTGTTTATGCTGTGATAAGTCAAAATATCACTGAGTTGCACAGTTCTAATAAAGTTTTTTTTAATTTTTTTATTAAACTTGGATGAATCATGGTGTTAATTATTTTATTAATGTGTTCCAACTTAAACAATGTTAAAGGGGTTGTCCGGTCAAAGTGATAAGACTGCAGTCACTCTGTGTGACTGCAGACTTATGACTCACCCCAGCGCTCGCACTGTGCGCCTCTGGGATTTGCGGGTTTCAGACCCGGTAATAGAAGGTATGTAAAAACTATACATACCACCGGCCATTCAGCGCCGCCTCGCTCCAGATGTATGAATTTCCCCAGTGCACGCACTGTGCGCTGCGGGGATTTCTTCAGTATGAGACCCGGGACCGGAGGGTATGTATGCGCACTATACATACCCCTGGCCAAGGGGCGCGGTCTCGGTCTCCATAAACTTGTATGGAGCGAGGCCGCGCCCCGTCTAGTGACATGGACGGCCAGTGGGGGCATCCGACTAGAAGGCCTCGCTCAATACAAGTTTATGGAGAGCTAGACCACGCCCCTTGGCCGGGGGTATGTATAGCACATACGTACCCTCCGGTCCCGGGTCTCATACCGTCGAATCCCCGCAGCGCACAGTGTGTGCGCTGGGGAAATTTATAAGTCTACAGTCGCACAGAGTGACTGCAGACAAATCACTTTTGACCTGACAACCTCTTTAAGTGTTTTTCTAAGTTTAGTAAATCCTATGAAAACATTGGAGGTTTAGCAATTATTTTAAAGGTGCATATTTTTTCCATCCATGGATATTTATGCGATCTGTGGACATTATTGCTTCTTTGTATTCAAGTGCAAGGATTTTAACCCCTTAAGCCCCGGAGCATTTTCCGTTTTTGCATTTTCGTTTTTTGCTCCCCTTGTTCCCAGAGCCATAGCGTTTTTATTTTTTGGTCAATATGACCATGTGAGGGCTTATTTTTTGCGGGATGAGTTGTACTTTTCAACGCCATTACTAGTTTTACCATCTCATGTACGGGAAAACGGGAAAAAAATTCCAAGTGCGGTAAAATTGCACAAAAAGTGCAATACCACAGTTGTTTTTTATTTATTTTTTTTACCACGTTCACTGAATGCTAAAACTGACCTGCCATTCTTATTCTACAGGTCATTATGAGTTCATAGACACCAAACATGTATAGGTTCTTTTATATTTAAGTGGTGAAAAATTTTTCCAAAATTTGGTAAAAAAAATAGCGCCATTTTCCGAGACCTGCAGCGTCTCCATTTTTCTGGGGCTGGGTGAGGGCTTATTTTTTGCGCGCCGGGCTGACGTTTTTATTGATAACATTTTGGGATAGATCCGATGTTTTGATCGCCCGTTATTGCATTTTATTGCAATTTTGCGGCGATCAAAAAACGTAATTCTGGCGTTTAGAATTTTTTTCTCGTTACGCCGTTTACCGATCGGATTCTTTCTTTTTTTATATTGATAGATCGGGCGATTCTGAACGCGGCGATACTAAATATGTCTATGTAGGGTTTTGTTTTTTTATATTTTATTTTGAATGGGGCGAAAGGGGGGTGATTTAAACTTTTATATTTTTTATTTTTTTTTATATTTTTAAAAACTTCTTTTTTTTTTTACTTTTTGCATGCTTCAATAGTCTCCATAAGAGACTAGAAGCAGCAACTATCCGATCACCTCTGCTACATACAGGGGATCAGCAGATCCCCTGCATATAGCAGAATTGGTCCTGTGCTATGAGCGCCAACTACTAGGTGGCGCTCATAGCGACCAGCTCATGACTACTGCAGGCGTCTGCTGCAGACCCTGGGTTGTCATGCACGCCCATCGGTGAACCGCGATCACGTGACGGGGTCACCGATGGGCGGGGCTTATGACGCGCTACCCTGAAGCGCGCGTTAAATGCCGCTGTCGGAGATTGACCGTGGCATTTAACATGTTAACAGCCGCGGGTGGATCGCGATTCCACCCGGGGCTGTTGCGGGCACATGTCAGCTGTAAGAATCAGCTGACATGTGCTCGGTTCAGTGAGGGCTCAGCGCAGCAGCCCTCACTGAATGGGGGGTACGCAAATGTGCGTACTAATACGGCAAGGGTTGTTAAGGGGTTAAGCCTTGAAAACCCCAATATTTTAATATAAATCCAAATTATGGCTCTATTATTGTGCGCGTCTAAAATGGTGAAAGTATTTTCGAAAATATAACATATGATTCCACTAGGAGGTTTCTGAAGATATGACATTCTAATATATGTGTTCTCCCATGTCTTTGCATACAATTAGCCATTCTCCTCACCTGGCCAGGAGGGAGGGTTGAGGGGTGTGGATGAGATCCTATATATTAGATCCAAAAAGTCTGGTGGTTTGCGAAAATATTCACTCCCTTGGCTTTTTACTTACAGGTTCATCTCACTAAATTAGAATATCATTAAAAAGTTAATTTATTTCAGTTCTTCAATACAAAAAGTGAAACTCATATATTATACAGAGTCATTACAAACAGAGTGATCTATTTCACGTGTTTATTTCTGTTAATGTTGATGATTATGGCTTACAGCCCATGAAAGCACAGAAGTCATTATCTCAGTAAATTAGAATACTTTATAACAAACAACTTGAAAAAATTATTTTAAAATCTGAAATGTTTTTCTACTGAAATGTATGTTCAGTAGTTCAGGGCTTGTCTCGGGTCCTACTGGTTGTCGCGGGCCCTGCTGGCTTTAGCCAGTCTCCTACCCTGCTGGCATTGACCTTGGCCTGTCTCAGGCCCTACTACTTGTCTCGGGCCCTGCTGGCTTTAGCCATGGCCTGTGTCGGGCCCTATTGGTTGTCTCGGGCTCTGCAGGCTTTGGTTTGTCTCAAGCCCTACTGATTGTCTGGGGCCCTGCTGGCTTTGGCCTTGGCTTGTCTAAGGCCCTACTGGTTGTCTCGGGCCTTACTGGCTTAGAGAAGACCTGTCTCGGACCCTACTAGTTGTCTCGGGCCTTGCTGGCTCGGCCTAGACCTGTCTCGAGCCCTACTGGTTGTCTCGGGCTTTGCTGACTTTTGCCTTGTTCTGTCTCGGGCCTTACTGGTTGTCTCGGGCCCTGCTGGCTTTGGCCTTGGCCTGTCTCGGGCTCTACTGGTTGTCTCGGACCCTGCTGGGTTTGGCCTTGGCCTGTCTCAGGCCCTACATGTTTTCTTGGGCCCTGCTAGCTTTGGCCTTCTTCTGTCTCGGGCCCTACTGCATGTCACGGGCCCTGCTGGATTTTGCCATGGCTTATCTCGCACCCTACTGGATGCCTCAGGCCCTGCTGGATTTTGCCATGGCTTGTCTTGCACCCTACCGGTTGGCTCGGGCCCTTCTGGCATTGGCTTTGACTTGTCTCGGGCCCTACTAGTTGTCTCGGGCCCTGCTGGCTTTGGCCTTGGCTTGTCTCAAGCCCTACTAGTTGTCTCGGGCCCTGCTGACTTTGGCCTTGGCTTGTCTCGGATCCTACTGGTTGTCTAAGGCCCTGCTGGCTTTGGCCTTGGCCTGTCTCGGGCTCTACTGCTTGTCTCGAGCACTACTGTTAGTCTCGGGCCCTTCTGGCATTGGCTTTGGCTTGTCTCGGGTCCTACTGGTTGTCTCGGACCCTGCTGGCATTAACCTTGGCTTGTCTCAGGCCTTACTGGTTGTTTCGAGCCCTTGGCCTAGGCCTGTTTTGGGCCCTACTGGTTGTCTCAAACCCTGCTGACTGTGACCTTGGCTTGTCTCGGGTCGTACTGGTTGTCGCGTGCCCTGCTGGCTTTAGCTTTAGCTAGTCTCGTGCCCTGCTGGCATTGGTCTTGGCCTGTCTCAGGCCCTACTACTTGTCTCGGGCACTGCTGGCTTTAGTCTTGGCCTGTCTCGGGCCCTAATGGTTGTCTCGGACCCTGCTGGCTTTAACCTTGGCTTGTCTCAGGCACTACTGGTTGTCTCGGGTCCTTCTAGCTTTGGCCTTGGCTTGTCTCGGGTCGTACTGGTTGTCTCAAGCCCTGCTGGCTTTGACCTTGGCCTGTCTCAGGCCCTACTGGTTGTTTCGGGCCTTTGGCCTTGGCCTGTTTTGGACCCTACTGGTTGAAAAGAGCACTGCTGACTGTGGCCTTGGCTTGTCTCGGGTCCTACTGGTTGTTGCGAGCCCTACTGGCTTTAGCTTTAGCCAGTCTACGACCCAGCTGGCATTGACCTTGGTCTGTCTCAGGCCCTACTGGTTGTTTCAGGCCTTTGGCCTTGGCCTGTTTTGGGCCTTACTGGTCGTCTCAGGCCCTGCTGACTGTGGCCTGGGCTTGTCTCGGGTCCTACTGGTTGTTGCGAGCCCTACTGGCTTTAGCTTTAGCCAGTCTCCGACCCAGCTGGCATTGACCTTGGTCTGTCTCAGGCCCTACTACTTGTCTCGGGCCCTGCTGGCTTTAGCCTTGGCCTGTGTCGGGCCCTATTGGTTGTCTCGGGCACTGTAGGCTTTGGCTTGTCTCAAGCCCTACTGATTGTCTGGGGCCCTGCTGGCTTTGGCCTTGGCTTGTCTAGGCCCCTACTGGTTGTCTCGGGCCTTGCTGGCTTAGACTAGACCTGTCTCGGACCCTACTAGTTGTCTCGGGCCTTGCTGGCTTGGCCTAGACCTGTCTCGGGCCCTTCTGGCTTTGGCCTTGGCTTGTCTCGGGTCCTTCTGGTTGTCTCAGGCCCTGCTGGCTTTGGCCTTGGCCTGTCTCGGGCCCTACTGGTTGTTTCAGGCCTTTGGCCTTGGCCTGTTTTGGGTCCTACTGGTTGTCTCGAGCCCTGCTGACTGTGGCATTGGCTTGCCTCAGGTCCTACTGGTTGTCGTCGGCCCTCCTGGCTTTAGCTTTAGCCAGTCTTGTGCCTTGCTGGCTTTAGCCTTGGCCTGTCTCGGGCCCTATTGGTTGTCTCGGGCACTGTAGGCTTTGGCTTATCTCAAGCACTACTGATTGTCTGGGGCCCTGCTGGCTTTGGCCTTGGCTTGTCTAGGGCCCTACTGGTTGTCTTGGGCCTTGCTGGCTTGGACTAGACCTGTCTCGGGCCCTACTGGTTGTCTTGGGCCCAGCTAGCTATGGCTTGTCTCAGACCCTACTGGTTGTTTCGGGCCCTGCTGACTTTGGCCTTGGCTTGTCTCAGGCCCTACTAGTTGTCTTGAGCCCTTCTGGCTTAGACCTTGGATTTTCTTGGGCCCAACTGGTTGTCTCGGGCAGTCCTGGCTTTGGCCTGTCTCGAGCCCTGCTAGATTTGGCTTTGGCTTATCTCAGGCCCTACTGGTTGTCTCGGGCCCTTCTGGCTTTGGCCGTGGCTTGTCTCAGGTCCTACTGGTTGTCTCGGGCCCTTCTGGCTTTGGCCTTGGCTTTTATCGGGCACTACTTGTTGTCTCGGGCACTGCTGACTTTGACCTTGGCTTGTCTCAGGCCCTATTGGTTGTCTCGGGCCCTTCTGACTTTGGCCTGTCTCAGGCCCTGCTAGATTTGGCTTTGACTTGTCTCAGGCACTACTGGTTGTCTCGGGCTCTTCTGGCTTTTAGCCTTGGCTTGTCTCGGGTCCTACTGGTCGTCTCGGGCCCTACTGGCTTTAACCTTGGCTTGTCTCTGGCCCTACTGGTTTTCTTGGGCCCTGCTAGTTTTGTCCTTCTTCTGTCTCGGACCCTACTAGTTGTCATGGGTCCTGCTGGCTTTTGGCATGTCTTGTTTTGCACCATACTGGTTATCTCAAGCCCTGCTGGCTTTGGCCTTGGCTTTTCTCGGGCCCTACTTGTTGTCTCAGGTCCTGCTGGCTTTGGCCTTGGCTTGTCTCAAGCCCTACTGGTTGTCTCGGGCCCTGCTAGCTTTGGCCTTGGCCTGTCTCGGGCCCTACTGGTTGTTTCGGGCCTTTGGCCTTGGCCTGTTTTGGGCCCTACTGGTATGTCTCGGGCCCTGCTGACTGTGGCCTGGGCTTGTCTCGAGTCCTACTGGTTGTCGCGGGGCCTGCTGGCTTTAGCTTTAGCCAGTCTCCTACCCTGCTGGCATTGACCTTGGCCTGTCTCAGGCCCTACTACTTGTCTCGGGCCCTGCTGGCTTTAGCCTTGGCCTGTGTCAGGCCCTATTGGTTGTCTCGGGCACTGTAGGCTTTGGCTTTTCTCAAGCCCTACTGATTGTCTGGGGCCCTGCTGGCTTTGGCCTTGGTTTGTCTAGGGCCCAACTGGTTGTCTCGGGCCTTGCTGGCTTAGATTAGACCTGTCTCGGACCCTACTAGTTGTCTCGGGCCTTGCTGGCTTGGCCTAGACCTGTCTCGAGCCCTACTGGTTGTCTCGGGCTTTGCTGACTTTTACCTTGTTCTGTCTCGGGCCTTACTGGTTGTCTCGGGCCCTGCTGGCTTTGGCCTTGGCATGTCTCGGGCTCTCCTGGTTGTCTCGGACCCTGCTGGGTTTGGCCTTGGCCTGTCTCAGGCCCTACTGGTTTTATTGGGCCCTGCTAGCTTTGGCCTTCTTCTGTCTCGGGCCCTACTAGATGCCACGGGCCCTGCTGGATTTTGCCATTGCTTGTCTCGGGCCCTACCGGTTGGCTCGGGCCCTTCTGGCATTGGCTTTGGCTTGTCTCAGGCCCTACTGGTTCTCTCTTGCCCTTCTGGCTTTGGCCTTGGCTTGTCTCGGGCCCTACTGGTTGTCTTGGGTCAATCTGGCTTTGACCTTGGCTTTTCTTGGGCCCTACTGGTTGACTCGGGCCCTGCTGGCTTTGGCCTTCACCTGTTTGGGCCCTACCGATTGTCTCGGGCCTTTGGTCTACGCCTGTTTTGGGCCCCACTGGTTGTTTCGGGTCCTATTGGTTGTCTTGGGCTCTGTTGGCTTTGGTCTTGGCCTGTTTTGTGCCCTGCTGACTTTGGCCTGTCTCAGGCCCTACTACTTGTCACGGACACTGCTGGCTTAAGCCTTGGCCTGTCTCGGGCCCTATTGGTTGTCTCGGGCACTGTAGGCTTTGGCTTGTCTCAAGCCATACTGATTGGGGCCCTTCTGGCTTTGGCGTTGGCCTGTCTAGGGCCCTACTGGTTGTTTTGGGCCTTGCTGGCTTGGCCTAGACCTGTCTCAAGCCCTACTTGTTGTCTCGGGCTTTCCTGACTTTTGCCTTGTTCTGTCTGGGGCCTTACTAGTTGTCTCGGGCCCTGCTGGCTTTGGCCTTGGCCTGTCTCGGGCTCTACTGGTTGTCTCGGACCCTGCTGGCTTTGGCCTTGGCCTGCCTCAGGCCCTACTTGTTTTCTTGGTCCCTGCTGGCTTTCGCCTTCTTCTGTCTCGGGCCCTACTGGTTGTCATGGGCCCTACTGGATTTTGGCATGGCTTGTCTTGCACTCTACTGGTTGCCTCGGGCCCTGCTGGCTTTGGCCTTGGCTTTTCTCGGGCCCTACCGGTTGGCTCGGGCCCTTCTGGCATTGGCTTTGGCTCGTCTCGGGTCCTACTGGTTGTCTTGGACCCTGCTGGCTTTGACCTTGGCTTGTCTCTGGCCCTTCTGGTTGTCTCAGGCCCTTCTGGCTTTGGTCTTGGCTTGTCTCGGGCCCTACTGGTTGTCTTGGGTCCAGCTGGCTTTGATCTTGGCTTTTCTCTGGCCCTACTAGTTATCTTGGGTCCAGCTGGCTTTGACCTTCACCTGTTTTGGCCCCTACTGGTTGTCTCGGGCCCTGCTGTCTTTAGCCTTGGCCTGTGTCAGTTGTTTTGGGCCTTGCTGGCATTGGCTTTGGCTTGACCCCGGCCCTGCTAGCTTTGGCTTTGGCCTGTCTCGAGCCCTGCAGACTTTGGCCTTGTTCTGTCCCGGGCCCTGCTGGCTTTGGCCTTGGCCTGTGTCAGGCCCTTCTGGCTTTGGCTGTCTCGGGTCCTAATGGTTTTCTTGGGCCCTGCTAGTTTTGGCCTTCTGTCTCGGACCCTACTGGTTGTCATGGGCCCTGCTGGCTTTTGGCATGACTTGTCTTGCGCCATACTGGTTGTCTCGGGCCCTACTGGCTTTGGCCTTGGCTTTTCTCGGGCCCTATTTGTTGTCTCAGGTCCTGCTGGCTTTGGCCTTGGCTTGTCTCGGGCCCTACTGGTTGTTTCGGGCCTTTGACCTGTTTTGGACCCTACTGGTTGTCTCGAGCCCTCTTGACTGTGGCCATGGCTTGTCTCGAGTCCTACTGTTTGTAGCGGGCCCTGCTGGCTTTAGCTTTAGCCAGTCTCGTGTCCTGCTGGCATTAGTCTTGGCCTGTTTCAGGCCCTACTACTTGTCTCAGGCACTGTTGGCTTTAGCCTTGCCTGTCTCGGGCACTGTTGGCTTTGGCTTGTCTCAAGCGCTACTGATTATCTGGGGCCCTGCTGGCTTTGGCCTTGGCTTGTCTAGGGCCCTACTGGTTGTCTTGGGCCTTGCTGAATTGGACTAGACCTGTCTCAGGCCCTAATGGTTGTCTTGGGCCCTGCTAGCTATGGCTAGCCTCAGACCCTACTGGTTGTTTCGGGCCCTGCTGACTTTGGCCTTGGCTTTTCTCGGGTGCTACTTGTTGTCTCGGGCCCTGCTGGCTTTGGCCTTGGCTTGTCTCGAGCCCTACCGGTTGGCTCGGGTCCTTCTGGCATTGGCTTTGGCTTGTCTCGGGTCCTACTGTTTGTCTCAGACGCTGCTGGCTTTGACCTTGGCTTGTCTCAGGCACTACTGGTTGTCTCGTGCCCTTCTGGCTTTGGTCTTGGCTTGTCTCGGGCCCTACTGGTTGTCTTGGGTCCAGCTGGTTTTGACCTTGGCTTTACTCGGGCCCTGCTGGCTTTGGCGTTCGCCTGTTTCTGGCTCTGCCGGCTGTCTTGGGCCTTTGGCCTAGGCCTGTTTTGGGCACCACTGGTTGTTTCAGGTCCTACTGGTTGTCTTGGGCTCTTTTGGCTTTGGTCTTGGCTTGTCTCGTGCCCTGCTGGCTTTGGCCTGTCTCGGGCCCTACTGGTTGACTCGGGCCCTGCTGTCTTTAGCCTTGGCCTGTGTCAGCTGTTTTGGGCCTTGCTGGCATTGGCTTTGGCTTGACCCCGGCCCTGCTAGCTTTGGCCTTGGCCTGTCTCGAGCCCTGCAGACTTTGGCCTTGTTCTGTCCCGGGCCCTGCTGGCTATGGCCTTGGCCTGTGTCAGGCCCTTCTGGCTTTGGCTGTCTCAGGCCCTACTGGTTGTCATGGGCCCTGCTGGCTTTTGGCATGACTTGTCTTGCGCCATACTGGTTGTCTCGGGCCCTGCTGGCTTTGGCCTTGGCTTTTCTCGGGCCCTATTTGGTGTCTCCGGTCCTGCTGGCTTTGGCCTTGGCTTGTCTCAAGCCCTACTGGTTGTCTCGGGCCCTGCTGGCTTTGGCCTTGGCCTATCTCGGGCCCTACTGGTTGTTTCGGGCCTTTGGCCTGTTTTGAGCCCTACTGGTTGTCTCGAGCCCTCTTGACTGTGACCATGGCTTGTCTCGGCTTCTACTGTTTGTCGCGGGCCCTGCTGGCTTTAGCTTTAGCCAGTCTCGTGTCCTTCTGGCATTAGTCTTGGCCTGTCTCAGGCCCTACTACTTGTCTCAGGCACTGTTGGCTTTAGTCTTGGCCTGTCTCGGGCCCTACTGGTTGTCTCGGACCCTGCTGGCTTTAACCTTGGCTTGCATCAGGCCCTACTGGTTGTCTCGGGCCCTTCTGGCTTTGGCCTTGGCCTGTCTCGGGCCCTATTGGTTGTCTCGGGCACTGTTGGCTTTGGCTTGTCTGAAGCGCTACTGATTATCTGGGGCCCTGCTGGCTTTGGCCTTGGCTTGTCTAAGGCCCTACTGGTTGTCTTGGGCCTTGCTGGATTGGACTAGACCTGTCTCGGGCCCTACTGGTTGTCTTGGGCCCTGCTAGCTATGGCTAGTCTCAGACCCTACTGGTTGTTTCGGGCCCTGCTGACTTTGTCCTTGGCTTGTCCCAGGCCCTACTAGTTGTCTTGAGCCCTGCTGGCTTAGACCTTGGATTTTCTTTGGCCTAACTGGTTGTCTCGGGCCCTCCTGGCTATGGCCTGTCTCGGGACCTGCTAGATTTGGCTTTGGCTTATCTCAGGCCCTACTCGTTGTCTTACACCCTTCTGGCTTTTAGCTTTGGCTTGTCTCGGGTCCTACTGGTTGTCTCGGGCCCTACTGGCATTAAACCTTGGCTTGTTTCAGGCCCTACTGGTTGTCTCGGGCCCTTCAGGCTTTGGCCTTGGCTTTTATTGGGTCCTACTTGTTGTCTCGGGTCCTGCTGGCTTTGGTGTTGGCTTGTCCCGAGCCCAGCTGGTTGTCTCGGGCCCTTCTGCCATTGGCTTTGGCTTGTCTCGGTTCCTACTGGTTGTCTCGGACCCTGCTGGCTTTAAGCTTGGCTTGTCTCAGGCCCTACTGGTTGTCTCGGGCCCTTCTGACTTTGGCCTTGGCTTGTCTCGGGTCCTACTGGTTGTCTCAGGCCCTGCTGGCTATGGCCTTGGCCTGTCTCGGGCCCTACTGGTTGTTTCGGACCTTTGGCTTTGGCCTGTTTTGGCCCCTACTGGTTGTCTCGGGCCCTGCTGTCTTTAGCCTTGGCCTGTGTCAGTTGTTTTGGTCTTCTTCTGTCTCGGGCCCTATTGGTTGTCTCGGGCACTGTTGGCTTTGGCTTGTCTGAAGCGCTACTGATTATCTGGGGCCCTGCTGGCTTTGGCCTTGGCTTGTCTAGGGCCCTACTGGTTGTCTTGGGCCTTGCTGGATTGGACTAAACCTGTCTCGAGCCCTACTGGTTGTCTTGGGCCCTGCTAGCTATGGCTAGTCTGAGACCCTACTGGTTGTTTCGGGCCCTGCTGACTTTGGCCTTGGCTTGTCCCAGGCCCTACTAGTTGTCTTGAGCCCTGCTGGCTTAGACCTTGGATTTTCTTTGGCCCAACTGGTTGTCTCGGGCCCTCCTGGCTATGGCCTGTCTCGGGACCTGCTAGATTTGGCTTTGGCTTATCTCAGGCCCTACTGGTTGTCTTACGCCCTTCTGGCTTTTAGCCTTTGCTTGTCTCAGGTCCTACTGGTTGTCTCGAGCCCTACTGGCATTAAACCTTGGCTTGTTTCAGACCCTACTGGTTGTCTCGGGCCCTTCAGGCTTTGGCCTTGGCTTTTATTGTGGCCTACTTGTTGTCTCGGGTCCTGCTGGCTTTGGTCTTGGCTTGTCCCGAGCCCAGCTGGTTTTCTCGGGCCCTTCTGGCATTGGCTTTGGCTTGTCTCGGGTCCTACTGGTTGTCTCGTACCTTGCTGGCTTTAAGCTTGGCTTGTCTCAGGCCCTACTGGTTGTCTCGGGCCCTTCTGACTTTGGCCTTGGCTTGTCTCGGGTCCTACTGGTTCTCTCAGGCCCTGCTGGCTATGGCCTTGGCCTGTCTTGGGCCCTACTGGTTGTTTCGGGCCTTTGGCTTTGGCCTGTTTTGGCCCCTACTGGTTGTCTCGGGCCCTGCTGTCTTTAGCCTTGGCCTGTGTCGGTTGTTTTGGTCTTCTTCTGTCTCGGGCCCCACTGGTTGTCTCGGGCCCCGCAGGCTTTGGCCTTGGCTTTTCTCGGTCCCTACTTGTTGTCTCAGGTCCTGCTGGCTTTGGCCTTGGCTTGTCTCAAGCCCTACTGGTTGTCTCGGGCCCTTGTGGTCTTGGCCTGTCTCGGGCCCTGCAGGCTTTGGAATGGGCCTGTCTCAGGCCCTAGTGGTTTTCTCGGGCACGGCTTGTTTTGGCCTCTCTCGGGCCCTGCTGGTTTTGACCTAGGCCTGTCTCAGGACCTACTGGCTTTGGCCTTGGCCTGTCTCGGGCCCTACTATTTATCTTGGGCCCTGCTGGTCTTGGCCTTGGCCTGTCTCAGGCCCTACTGGTGTTGGCCTTGCCTGTCTCGGGCTCTACTGGTTGTCTCGGGCCCTGCTGGCTTTGGCTTTTGCCTGTCTCAGGCCCTACTGGTTGTCTCGGGCCCTGTTGGCTTTAGCCTTGACTTGTCTCGGGCCTACTGGTTGTTTTTGGCCCTGCTGGCTTTGGCCTTGACTTCTCTCCGGCACTGCTGGTTGTCTCAGGCCCTGCTGGCTTTGGATTTGGCTTCTCTCAGCCACCACTCGTTGTCTCGGGCCTTGCTGGCTTAGGCCTTGGCTTTTCTCGGACCCTACCGGTTGTCTTGGGCCCTACTGACTTTGGTCTTGGCTTGTCTCGGGCCCAGTGGCTTTGACCTTGGCTTGTCTCGGGCCCTGAGGGCTTCGTCTTGGCCTGTCTCAGGCCCTACTGATTTTCTCAGGCCATGCAGGCTTTGGCCTGCCCGGGCCCTTTTGGATGTCTCGGGCCCTGCTGGCTTTTACCTTGGATTGTCTAAGGCCCTTCTGGATGTCTCGGGCCCTGCTGGTTTTTGTCTTGGCCTGTCTCTGGCCCTACTTGTTGTCTCGTGCCCTGCTGGCTTTGGCCTTGGCCTGTCTCGGGCCCTACTGGATGTCTCGGGCCCTGCTGGCTTTGGCCTTAGCCTGTTTCGGGCCCTACTGGTTGTCTCGGTCCCTGTTAGCTTTGGCCTTGGCCTGTCTGGGGCCCTACTACTTGTCTCGGGCTCTGATGGCTTTGGGCTTGGCCTGTCTCGGGCCCTACTGGTTATCTCGGGTCTTTGGTCTTGACTTGTTTTGGGCCCTACTGGTTGTTTCGGGCCCTGGTAGCTGAGGCCTTGGCTTGTCTCGGGGAGTACTGGTTGTCTCGGGCACTGCTGGCTTTGGCATTGGTCTGTCTCGTGCCCTGATGGCTTTGGCCTTCATCGGTCTCGGGCCCTACTGGCTGTCTCAGGCCCTGCTGTCTTTAGCCTTGGACTGTGTCAGGCCTTACTGGTTGTGTCGGGCCTTGCTGACTTTGGCCTTGGCTTGTCTCGGATCCTACTGGTTGTCTCAGGCCCTGCTGGCTTAGGCCTTGGCCTGTCTTGGGCCCTACTGCTTGTCTCGAGCCCTACTCGTAGTCTCGGACCCTTCTGTCATGGGCTTTGACTTGTCTCGGGTCCTACTGGTTGTCTCGGACCCTTCTGGCTTTGGCCTTGGCTTGTCTCGGGTCCTACTGGTTGTCTCGGGCCCTTCTGGCTTTGGCCTTGGCTTGTCTCGGGTCCTACAGGTTGTCTCAGGCCCTGCTGTCTTTGGCCTTGGACTGTCTCCGGCCCTACTGGTTGTGAACTGAGGTCTAAGATGGTAGACATGCAAGAAATAGGAGCATGTTCACACTAGCAAAAAGAAGCAAAACCTACAAAAGACAAAAATATATCTCATACCCTACCAGTAGGGTATGAGATATAGTAGTATATATGTAGTAGTATATATGTAGCTTACCACGGGCCTAGGTGGTCTGGAGTTGGGACCCGGTCCTATTTGTCTACCCTTTTATATGCATTACTTCAACTTTGATATACAGTAAGGTTTTTAATATAGGCAGTATAGGTACCGTCCCAATTTAGGGTCACCTTGCCGCTGGTGGGACGGCTTGTATACTTTTTTTGATCAAAAATAGTTCACTAAGTACCCTATATTTATTATGCAACTTTGCTTTACATTTATATATAATGATGGTGGGGTATGAGATATATTTTTGTCTTTTGTCTTTTGTAGGTTTTGTTTCTTTTTGCTAGTGTGAACATGCTCCTATTTCTTGCATGTCTACCATCTTAGACCTCAGTTCACATTGCTTGGTTTTTTGTCTTGTTTGCATTCTGTGCAATTTAAGGGTGTGGCATCCCCTTTGTTGAGCTGACTGGTATATATGTAGCTTACCACGGGCCTGGGTGGTCTGGAGTTGGGACCCGGTCCTATTTGTCTACCCTTTTATATGCATTACTTCAACTTTGATATACAGTAAGGTTTTTAATATAGGCAGTATAGGTACCGTCCCAATTTAGGGTCACCTTGCCGCTGGTGGGACGGCTTGTATACTTTTTTTGATCAAAAATAGTTCACTAAGTACCCTATATTTATTATGCAACTTTGCTTTACATTTATATATAATGATGGTAGGGTATGAGATATATTTTTGTCTTTTGTCTTTTGTAGGTTTTGTTTCTTTTTGCTAGTGTGAACATGCTCCTATTTCTTGCATGTCTACCATCTTAGACCTCAGTTCACATTGCTTGGTTTTTTGTCTTATTTGCATTCTGTGCAATTTAAGGGTGTGGCATCCCCTTTGTTGAGCTGACTGGTATATATGTAGCTTACCACGGGCCTGGGTGGTCTGGAGTTGGGACCCGGTCCTATTTGTCTACCCTTTTATATGTATTACTTCAACTTTGATATACAGTAAGGTTTTTAATATAGGCAGTATAGGTACCGTCCCAATTTAGGGTCACCTTGCCGCTGGTGGGACGGCTTGTATACTTTTTTTGATCAAAAATAGTTCACTAAGTACCCTATATTTATTATGCAACTTTGCTTTACATTTATATATAATGATGGTAGGGTATGAGATATATTTTTGTCTTTTGTCTTTTGTAGGTTTTGTTTCTTTTTGCTAGTGTGAACATGCTCCTATTTCTTGCATGTCTACCATCTTAGACCTCAGTTCACATTGCTTGGTTTTTTGGCTTTGGCCTTGGACTGTCTTTGGCCCTACTGGTTGTTTCGGGCCCTTGGCCTGTTTTGGGCCCTACTGGTTGTCTCAAGCCCTGCTGACTGTGGCCTTGGCTTGTCTCGGGTCCTACTGGTTGTCGGGTGCCCTGCTGGCTTTAGCATTAGCCAGTCTTGTGCCCTGCTGGCATTGGTCTTGGCCTGTCTCAGGCCCTACTACTTGTCTCGGGCACTGCTGGCTTTAGTCTTGGCCTGTCTCGGGCCCTACTGGTTGTCTCGGACCCTGCTGGCTTTAACCTTGGCTTGTATCAGGCCCTACTGGTTGTCTCGGGCCCTTCTGGCTTTGGCCTTGGCCTGTCTCGGGCCCTATTGGTTGTATCGGGCACTGTAGGCTTTGGCTTGTCTCAAGCCCTACTGATTGTCTGGGGCCCTGCTGGCTTTGGCCTTGGCTTGTCTAGGGCCCTACTGGTTGTCTTGGGCCCTTCTGGCTTTGGCCTTGGCTTGTCTCGGGTCCTACTGGTTGTCTCAGGCCCTGCTGGCTTTGACCTTGGCCTGCCTCAGGCCCTACTCGTTCTTTCGGGCCTTTGGCTTTTGCCTGTTTTGGGCCCTACTGGTTGTCTCGAGCCCTGCTGATTGTGGCCTTGGCTTGTCTTGGGTCCTACTGGTTGTCGCGGGCCTTGCTGGCTTTTGCCATGGCTTGTCTCAGACCCTATTGGTTGTCTCGGGCCCTGCTGACTTTGGCCTTGGCTTGTCTCAGGCCCTACTAGTTGTCTTGAGCCCTGCTGGCTTAGACCTTGGATTTTCTTGGGCCCAACTGGTTGTCTCCTGGCTTTGGCCTGTCTCGGGCCCTGCTAGATTTGCCTTTGGCTTGTCTCAGGCCCTACTGGTTGTCTCGGACCCTTCTGGCTTTGGCCTTGGCTTGTCTCGGGTCCCACTGGTTGTTTCGGGTCCTGCTGGCTTTGGCCTTGGCTTGTCTCGAGCCCTACTGGTCTTCTCTGGCCCTTCTGGCATTGGTTTTGGCTTGTCTGGGGTCCTACTGGTTGTCGCGGGCCCTGCTGGCTTCAGCCAGTCTCGTGCACTGCTGTCATTGGTCTTGCCCTGTCTCAGGCCCTACTACTTGTCTCGGGCACTGCTGGCTTTAGCCTTGGCCTGTCTCGGGGCTACTGGTTGTTGACCTTGGCCTGTCTCAGACCCTGCTGGTGTTGGCCTTGCCTGTCTCGGGCCCTACTGGTTGTCTCGAGCCCTGCTGGCTTTGGCTTTTGCCTGTCTCAGGCCCTACTGGTTGTCTCGGGCCCTGTTGGCTTTAGCCTTGACTTGTCTCGGGCCTGCTGGTTGTTTTTGGCCCTGCTGGCTTTGGCCTTGACTTCTCTCCTGAACTACTGGTTGTCTCAGGCCCTGCTGGCTTTGGATTTGGCTTCTCTCAGCCACCACTTGTTGTCTTGGGCCTTGCTGGCTTTGGCCTTGGCTTTTCTCGGACCCTACCGGTTGTCTTGGGCCCTACTGACTTTGGTCTTGGCTTGTCTCGGGCCCAGTGGCTTTGACCTTGGCTTGTCTCGGGCCCTGAGGGCTTGGTCTTGGCCTGTCTCAGGCCCTACTGATTTTCTCAGGCCATGCAGGCTTTGGCCTGCCCAGGCCCTTTTGGATGTCTAGGGCCCTGCTGGCTTTTACCTTGGATTGTCTAAGGCCCTTCTGGATGTCTCGGGCCCTTCTGGTTTTTGTCTTGGCCTGTCTCTGGCCCTACTCATTGTCTCGTGCCCAGCTGGCTTTGGCCTTGGCCTGTCTCGGGCCCTACTGGATGTCTCGGGCCCTGCTGGCTTTGGCCTTAGCCTGTTTCGGGACCTACTGGTTGTCTCGGTCCCTGCTAGCTTTGGCATTGGTCTATCTCGGGTCTTTGCTCTTGGCTTGTTTTGGGCCATACTGGTTGTTTCGGGCCCTGGTAGCTGAGGCCTTGGCTTGTCTCGGGTAGTACTGGTTGTCTCGGACTCTGCTGGCTTTGGTCTGTCTCGTGCCCTGATGGCTTTGGCCTTCATCGGTCTCGGGCCCTACTGGCTGTCTCAGGCCCTGCTGTCTTTAGCCTTGGACTGTGTCGGGTCTTACTGGTTGTCTCGGGCCCTGCTGACTTTGGCCTTGGCTTGTCTCGGATCCTACTGGTTGTCTCAAGCCCTGCTGGCTTAGGCATTGGCCTGTCTTGGGCCCCACTGCTTGTCTCGAGCCCTACTCGTAGTCTCGGGCCCTTCTGTCATGGGCTTTGGCTTGTCTCGGGTCCTACTGGTTGTCTCGGACCCCGCTGGCTTTAACTTTGGCTTATCTCAGGCCCTACTGGTTGTCTTGGGCCCTTCTGGCTTTGGCCTTGGCTTGTCTGGGGTCCTACAGGTTGTCTCAGGCCCTGCTGGCTTTGGCCTTGGACTGTCTCCGGCCCTACTGGTTGTTTCGGGCCCTTGGCCTTAGCCTGTTTTGGGCCCTACTGGTTGTCTCAAGCCCTGCTGATTGTGGCCTTGGCTTGTCTCAGGTCCTACTGGTTGTCGCATGCCCTGCTGGCTTTAGCTTTAGCCAGTCTCGTGCCCTGCTGGCATTGGTCTTGGCCTGTCTCAGGCCCTACTACTTGTCTCGGGCACTGCTGGCTTTAGTCTTGGCCTGTCTCGGGCCCTACTGGTTGTCGCGGGCCCTGCTGGCTTTGGCCTTGGCTTGTCTCAGACCCTACTGGTTGTCTCGGGCCCTGCTGACTTTGGCCTTGGCTTGTCTCAGGCCCTACTAGTTGTCTTGAGCCCTGCTGGCTTAGACCTTGGATTTTCTTGGGCCTAACTTGTTGTCTCGGGCCCTCCTGGCTTTGGCCTGTCTCGGGCCCTGCTAGATTTGCCTTTGGCTTGTCTCAGGCCCCACTGGTTGTCTCGGGCCCTTCTGGCTTTGGCCTTGGCTTGTCTCGGGTCCTACTGGTTGTCTCGGGTCCTGCTGGCTTTGGCCTTGGCTTGTCTCGAGCCCTACTGGTTGTCTCGGGCCCTTCTGGCATTGGTTTTGGCTTGTCTCGGGTCCTACTGGTTGTCGCGGGCCCTGCTGGCTTCAGCCAGTGTCGTGCACTGCTGTCATTGGTCTTGCCCTGTCTCAGGCCCTACTACTTGTCTCGGGCCCTGCTGGCTTTAGCCTTGGCTTGTCTAGGGCCCTACTGGTTGTCTTGGGCATTGCTGGCTTGGACTAGACCTGTCTCGGGCCCTACTGGTTGTCTTGGGCCCTGTTAGCTATGGCTTGTCTCAGACCCTACTGGTTGTCTCGGGCCCTTCTGACTGTAGCCTTGGCTTGTCTCGGGTCCTACTGGTTGTCGTGGGCCCTGCTGACTTTAGATTTAGCCAGGCTCGTGCCGTGCTGGCATTGGTCTTCGCCTGTCTCAGGCCCTACTACTTGTCTCGGGCACTGCAGGCTTAAGCCTTGGCCTGTCTCGGTCACTATTGGTTGTCTTGGGCACTGTAGGCTTTGGCCTGTCCCAAGCCCTACTGATTGTCTGGGGACCTGCTGGCTTTGACCTTGGCTTGTCTAGGGCGCTACTGGTTGTCTTGGGCCTTGCTGGCTTGGACTAGACCTGTCTCGGGCCCTACTGGTTGTCTTGGGCCTTGCTGGCTTGGCCTAGACCTGTCTCGGGCTTTCCTAACTTTTGCCTTGTTCTGTCTCGGGCCTTACTGGTTTTCTCAGGCCCTGTTAGCTTTGGCCTTTGTCTCGGGCTCTACTGGTTGTCTCAGACCCTGCTGGCTTTGGCCTTGGCCTGTCTCGGGCCCTACTGGTTTTCTTGGGCCCTGCTGGCTTTGGCCTTCTTCTGTCTCAGGCCCTACTGGTTGTCACGGGCCCTGCTGGATTTTGGCATGGCTTGTCACGCACCCTACTGGTTGCCTCGGGCCCTGCTGCCTTTAGCTTTTCTCGGGCCCTACTTGTAGTCTCGGGCCCTGCTGGCTTTGGCCTTGGCTTGTCTCAAGCCCTACTGATTGTCTGGGGCCCTGCTGGCTTTGGCCTTGGCTTGTCTAGGGCCCTACTGGTTGTCTTGGGTCTTGCTGGCTTGGATTAGACCTGTCTCGGGCCCTACTGGTTGTCTTGGGCCCTCCTAGCTTTGGCTTGTCTCAGGCCCTACTAGTTGTGTTGAGCCCTGCTGGCTTAGACCTTGGATTTTCTTGGGCCCAACTGGTTGTCTCAGGCCCTCCTGGCTTTGGCCTGTCTCGGGCCCTGCTAGATTTACCTTTGGCTTGTCTCAGGCCCTACTGATTGTCTCGGGCCCTTCTGGCTTTGGCCTTGGCTTGTCTCCTGCTCCCTTTGGCCTTTGCTTGTCTCGAGCCCTACTGATTGTCTCGGGCCCTTCTGGCATAAGTTTTGGCTTGTCTCGGGTCCTACTGGTTGTCGCGGGCACTGCTGGCTTTAGCCAGTCTCGTGCACTGCTGGCATTGGTCTTGCCCTGTCTCAGGCACTACTACTTGTCTTGGGCACTGCTGGCTTTAGCCTTGGCCTTTCTCGGGCCCTATTGGTTGTCTTGGGCACTGTAGGCTTTGGCTTGTCTCAAGCCCTACTGATTGTCTGGGGCCCTGCTGGCTTTGGCCTTGGCTTGTCAAGGGCCCTACTGTTTGTCTTGGCGTTGCTGGCTTGGACTAGAGCTGTCTCGGGCCCTACATGTTGTCTTGGGCCCTGCTAGCTTTGGCTTGTCTCAGACCCTACTGGTTGTCTCGGGCCCTTTTGACAGTGGCCTTGGCTTGTCTCGGGTCCTACTGGTTGTCGTGGGCCCTGCTGGCTTTAGCTTTAGCCAGTCTTGTGCCATGCTGGCATTGGTGTTGGCCTGTCTCAGGCCCTACTACTTGTCTCGGGCACTGCTGGCTTAAGCCTTGGCCTGTCTCGGGCCCTATCGGTTGTCTTGGTCACTGTAGGCTTTGGCTTGTCCCAAGCCCTACTGATTGTCTGGGGCCCTGCTGGCTTTGACCCTGGCTTGTCTAGGGCCCTACTGGTTGTCTTGGGCATTGCTAGCTTGGACTAGACCTGTCCTGGCCCTTGCTGGCTTGGCCTAGACCTGTCTCGAGCCATACTGGTTGTCTCGGGCTTTCCTGACTTTTGCCTTGTTCTGTCTTGGGCCTTACTGGTTGTCTTGGGCCCTGCTAGCTTTGGCCTTGGCCTGTCTCGAGCTCTACTGATTGTCTCGAACCCTGCTGGCTTTGGCCTTGGCCTGTCTCGGACCCTACTGGTTTTCTTCGGCCCTGCTGGCTTTGGCCTTCTTCTGTCTCGGGCCCTACTGGTTGTCACGGGCCCTGCTGGCTTTGGCTTTTCTCGGGCCCTACTTGTAGTCTCGGGCCCTGCTGGCTTTGCCCTTGGCTTGTCTCAAGCCCTACCAGTTGGCTCGGGCCCCGCTGGCTTTGGCCTTAGCCTTTCTTTGGCCTTACTGGTTGTCTCGGGCCCTGCTGGCTTTAGCCTTGGCTTGCCTCGGACCCTGCTGGTTTTGGCCTTGGCCTGTCTGTGGCCATACTGTCTTTGACCTTGGCATGCCTCGTGCCCTACTGGTTGCATCGGGCCCAACTGCCTTTGGCCTGTTTTGGGCCCCATTGGTTGTCTGAGGCCCTGCTGGCTTTGGCCTGTCTGTGGCCCTACTGGCATTGACCTTGGCTTGTCTCGGGACCTACTAGTTGTCTCGGGCACTGCAGACTTTGACCTTGGCTTGTCTCGGGCCTTACTGGATGTCCCTTTGGCGTTGGCTTATCTCGGGTCCTACTTTTTGTCTCGGGTCCTACTGGCTTTGGCCTTGGCTTGTCTCGAGCCCTACTAGTTGTCTCGGGCCTTTCTGGCATTGGCTTCGGCTTGTCTTGGGTACTACTGGTTGTCTCGGGCCCTTCTGGCTTTGGCCTTGGCTTGTCTCGGGTCCTACTGGTTGTCTCAGGCCCTGCTAGCTTTGGCCTTGGCCTGTCTCGGGCCCTACTGGTTGTTTCAGGCCTTTGGCCTTGGCCTGTTTTGGGCCCTACTGGCTGACTCGGGCCCTGCTGACTGTGGCCTGGGCTTGTCTGGGGACCAACTGGTTGTCGAGGGCCCTGCTGGCTTTAGCTTTAGCCAGTCTCCTACCCTGCTGGCATTGACCTGGGCCTGTCTCAGGCCCTACTACTTGTCTCGGGCCCTGCTGGCTTTAGCCTTGGCCTGTGTCGGGCCCTATTGGTTGTCTCGGGCACTGTAGGCTTTAGCTTGTCTCAAGCCCTACTGATTGTCTGGGGCCCTGTTGGCTCTAGCTTTGGCTTGTCTAGGGCCCTACTGGTTGTCTCGGGCCTTGCTGGCTTGGCCTAGAGCTGTCTCGAACCCTACTGGTTATCTCGGGCTTTGCTGACTTTTGCCTTGTTCTGTCTCAGGCTCTACTGGTCGTTTCGGATCCTGCTGGCTTTGGCCTTGGCCTGTCTCAGGCCCTACTGGTTTTCTAGGGCCCTGCTAGCTTTGGCCTTCTTCTGTCTCGGGCCCTACTGGATGTCACGGGCCCTGCTGGATCTTGCCATGGCTTGTCTCGCACCCTACTGGTTGTCTCGGGCCCAGCTGGCTTTGGCGTTGGCTTGTTTCGAGCACTACCGGTTGGCTCGGGCCCTTCTGGCATTGGCTTTGGCTTGTCTCGGGTCCTACTAGTTGTTTCGGATCCTGCTGGCTTTGACCTTGGCTTGTCTCAGGTCCTACTGGTTGTCCCGGGCCCTTCTGGCTTTGGCCTTGGCTCATGTCAGGCCCTACTGGTTGTCTTGGGTCCAGCTGGCTTTGACCTTGGCTTTTCTCGGGCCCTACTGGTTGCCACGGGCCCTGCTGGCTTTGGCCTTTACCTGTTTCGGGCCTCACTGGTTGTTTCCGGTCCTATTAGTTGTCTTGGGCTCTGTTGGCTTTGATCTTGACCTGTCTTGTGCCCTGCTGGCTTTGGCCTGTCTCAGGCCCTACTACTTGTCTCGGGCACTGCTGGCTTAAGCCTTGGCCTGTCTTGGGCCATATTGGTTGTCTCGGGCACTGTAGGCTTTGGCTTGGCTCAAGCCCTACTGATTGTCTGGGGCCTTGCTGGCTTGGACTAGAGCTGTCTTGGGCCCTACTGGTTGTCTCGAGACTTGCTGGCTTGGCCTAGACCTGTCTCAAGCCCTACTCGTTGTCTCGGGCTTTCCTGACTTTTGCCTTTTTCGGTCTCGTGCCTTACTGGTTGTCTGGGGCCCTGCTGGCTTTGGCCTTGGCCTGTCTCAGGCTCTACTGGTTGCCTCGGGCCCTGCTGGCTTTGGCCTTGGCTTTTCTAGGGCCCTACTTGTTTTCTCGGGCCCTGCTGGCTTTGGATTGTCTCGGGTCCTACTGGTTGTCTCAGACCCTGCTGGCTTTGACCTTGGCTTGTCTCAGGCCCTACTGGTTGTCTCGGGCCCTTCTGGCTTTGGTCTTGGCTTGTCTCGGGCCCTACTTGTTGTCTCGGACCCTGCTGGCTTTGGCCTTGGCTTGTCTCGAGCCCTACCGGTTGGCTCGGGCCCTTTTGGCTTTGTTCTTGGTTTGTCTCGGGCCCTACTTGTTGTCTCGGGCCCTGCTGGCTTTGGCCTTGGCTTGTCTCGAGCCCTACCGGTTGGCTCGGGCCCTTCTGGCATTGGCTTTGGCTTGTCTCGGGTCCTACTGGTTGTCTCAGACCCTGCTGGCTTTAACCTTGGCTTTTGTCAGGCCCTACTGGTTGTCTCAGGCCCTTCTGGCTTGGCCTAGACCTGTCTCAAACCCTACTGGTTGTCTCGGGCTTTCCTGACTTTTGCCTTTTTCTGTCTCGTGCCTTACTGGTTGTCTGGGGCCCTGCTGGCTTTGGCCTTGGCCTGTCTCGGGCTCTACTGGTTGCCTCGGGCCCTGCTGGCTTTGGCCTTGGCTTTTCTCGGGCCCTACTTGTTGTCTCGGGCCCTGCTGGCTTTGGCTTGTCTCGGGTCCTACTGGTTGTCTCAGACCCTGCTGGCTTTGACCTTGGCTTGTCTCAGGCCCTACTGGTTGTCTCGGGCCCTTCTGGCTTTGGTCTTGGCTTGTCTCGGGCCCTACTTGTTGTCTCGGACCCTGCTGGCTTTGGCCTTGGCTTGTCTCGAGCCCTACCGGTTGGCTCGGGCCCTTCTGGCTTTGGTCTTGGTTTGTCTCGGGCCCTACTTGTTGTCTCGGGCCCTGCTGGCTTTGGCCTTGGCTTGTCTCGAGCCCTACCGGTTGGCTCGGGCCCTTCTGGCATTAGCTATGGCTTGTCTCGGGTCCTACTGGTAGTCTCAGACCCTGCTGGCTTTAACCTTGGCTTTTGTCAGGCCCTACTGGTTGTCTCGGGTCCTTCTGGCTTTGGTCTTGGCTTGTCTCTGGCCCTGCTGGCTTGGCCTTAGCTTTTCTCGAGCCCTACCGGTTGGCTCGGGCCCTTCTGGCATTGACCTTGGCTTTTCTCGGGCCCTACTCATTATCTTGAGTCCAGCTGGCTTTGATCTTGGCTTTTCTCGTGCGCTGCTGGCTTTGGCCTGTCTCGGGCCCTACTGGTTGTCTCGGGCCCTGCTGTCTTTAGCCTTGGCCTGTGTCGGTTATTTTGGGCCTTGGTGGCATTGGCTTTGGCTTGTCCCGGGCCCTGCTAGCTTTGGCCTTTGCCTGTCTCGGGCCCTACAGACTTTGGCATTGTAGTGTCCCGGGCTCTGCTGGCTTTGGCTGTCTCGGGTCCTACTGGTTTTCTTGGGCCCTGTTAGTTTTGTCCTTCTTCTGTCTCGTGCCCTACTGGTTGTCACGGGCCCTGCTGGCTTTTGGCATGGCTTGCCTTGCACCATACTGGTTGACTCGGGCCCTGCTGGCATTGGCCTTGGCTTTTCTTGGGCCCTACTTGTTGTCTCAGGTCCTGCTGGCTTTAGCCTTGGCTAGTCTCAAGCCCTACTGGTTGCTTCGGGCCCTGCTGGCTTTGGCCTTAGCTTGTCTCAAGCCCTACTGGTTGTCTCGGGCCCTGCTAGCTTTGGCCGTGGCCTGTCTCGGGCCCTACTGGTTGTTTCGGGCCTTTGGCCTTGGCCTGTTTTGGGCCCTACTGGTATGTCTCGGGCCCTGCTGACTGTGGCCTGGGCTTGTCTCGAGTCCTACTGGTTGTCGTGGGCCCTGCTGGCTTTAGATTTAGCCAGTCTCCTACCCTGCTGGCATTGACCTTGGCCTCTCTCAGGCCCTACTACTTGTCTCGGGCCCTGCTGGCTTTAGCCTTGGCCTGTGTCGGGCCCTATTGGTTTTCTCGGGCACTGTAGGCTTTGGCTTGTCTCAAGCGCTACTGATTGTCTGGGGCCCTGCTGGCTTTGGCCTTGTCTTGTCTAGGGCCCAACTGGTTGTCTCGGGCGTTGCTGGATTAGACTAGACCTGTCTCGGACCCTACTAGTTGTCTCGGGCCTTGCTGGCTTGGCCTAGACCTGTCTCAAGCCCTACTGGTTGTCTCGGACTTCGCTGACTTTTACCTTGTTCTGTCTCGGGCCTTACTGGTTGTCTCGGGCCGTGCTGGCTTTGGCCTTGGCCTGTCTCGTGCTCTACTGGTTGTCTCAGACCCTGCTGGCTTTGGCCTTCGCCTGTCTCAGGCCCTACTGGTTTTCTAGGGCCCTGCTAGGTTTGGCCTTCTTCTGTCTCGGGCCCTACTGGTTGTCACGGGCACTGCTGGATTTTGGCATGGCTTGTCACGCACCCTACTGGTTGCCTCGGGCCCTGCTGGCTTTGGCTTTTCTCGGGCCCTACTTGTAGTCTTGGGCCCTGCTGGCTTTGGCCTTGGCATGTCTCAAGCCCTACTGATTGTCTGGGGCCCTACTGGCTTTGGCCTTGGCCTGTCTCGGGCCCTACTGGTTGTTTCGGGCCTTTGGCCTTGGCCTGTTTTGGGCCCTACTTGTTGTCTCGAGCTCTGTTGACTGTGGCCTTGGCTTGTCTCGGGCCCTACTGGTTGTCTCGGGCCCTGCTGGCTTTGGCTTTTGCCTGTCTCAGGCCCTACTGGTTGTCTCGGGCCCGGTTGGCTTTAGCCTTGACTTGTCTCGGGCCTACTGGTTGTTTTTGGCCCTGCTGGCTTTGGCCTTGACTTCTCTCCGGCACTGCTGGTTGTCTCAGGCCCTGCTGGCTTTGGATTTGGCTTCTCTCAGCCACCACTCGTTCTCTCGGGCCCTGCTGGCTTTGGCCTTGGCCTGTCTCGGGCCCTACTGGTTATCTCGGATCTTTGGTCTTGGCTTGTTTTGGGCCCTACTGGTTGTTTCGGGCCCTGTTAGCTGAGGCCTTGGCTTGTCTCGGGGACTACTGGTTGTCTCGGGCTCTGCTGGCTTTGGCATTGGTCTGTCTCGTGCCCTGATGGCTTTGGCCTTCATTGGTCTCGGGCCCTACTGGCTGTCTCAGGCCCTGCTGTCTTTAGCCTTGGACTGTGTCGGGCCTTACTGGTTGTCTCGGGCCCTGCTGACTTTGGCCTTGGCTTGTCTCGGATCCTACTGGTTGTCTCAGGTCCTGCTGGCTTAGGCCTTGGCCTGTCTTGGGCCCTACTGCTTGTCTCGAGCCCTACTTGTAGTCTCAGGCCTTCTGTCATGGGCTTTGGCATGTCTCGAGTCCTACTGGTTGTCTCGGACCCTGCTGGCTTTAACCTTGGCTTATCTCAGGCCCTAGTGGTTGTCTCGGGCCCTTCTGGCTTTGGCCTTTGCTTGTCTCGGGTCCTACAGGTTGTCTCAGGCCCTGCTGGCTTTGGCCTTGGACTGTCTCTGGCCCTACTGGTTGTCTCGGGCCCTGCTGACTTTGGCCTTGGCTTGTCTCAGGCGCTACTGGTTGTCTCGGGCCCTCCTGGCTTTGGCATGTCTCGGGCCCTGCTAGATTTGCCTTTGGCTTGTCTCAGGCCCTACTGGTTGTCTCGGGCCCTTCTGGCTTTGGCCTTGGCTTGCCTTGGGTCCTACTGGTTGTTTCGGCTCCTGCTGGCTTTGGCCTTGGCTTGTCTCGAGCCCTATGGGTTGTCTCGGGCCCTTCTGGCATTGGTTTTGGCTTGTCTCGGGTCCTACAGGTTGTCGCGGGCCCTGCTGGCTTCAGCCAGTCTCGTGCACTGCTGTCATTGGTTTTGCCCTGTCTCAGGCCCTACTACTTGTCTCGGGCACTGCTGGCTTTAGCTTTGGCCTGTCTCGGGCCCTATTGGTTGTCTCGGGCACTGTAGGCTTTGGCTTGTCTCAAGCCCTACTGATTGTCTGGGGCCCTGCTGGCTTTTGCCTTGGCTTGTCTAGGGCCCTACTGGTTGTCTTGGGCATTGCTGGCATGGACTAGACCTGTCTCGGGCCCTACTGGTTGTCTTGGGCCCTGCTAGCTATTGCTTGTCTCAGACCCTACTGGTTGTCTCGGGCCCTTCTGACTGTGGCCTTGGCTTGTCTAGGGCCCTACTGTTTGTCTCGGGCCTTGCTGGCTTAGACTAGACCTGTCTCGGATCCTACTAGTTGTCTCGGGCCTTGCTGGCTTGGCCTAGACCTGTCTCGAGCCCTACTGGTTGTCTCGGGCTTTGCTGACTTTTGCCTTCTTCTGTCTTGGGCCTTACTGGTTTTCTCAGGACCTTCTGGCTTTGGCCTTGGCCTGTCTCGGGCTCTACTGGTTGTCTCGGACCCTGCTGGCTTTGCCCTTAGGCCCTACTGGTTTTCTTGGGCCCTGCTAGCTTTGGCCTTCTTCTGTCTCGGGCCCTACTGGATGTCACGGGCCCTGCTGGATTTTGCCATGGCTTGTCTCGCACCCTACTGGTTGTCTCGGGCCATGCTGGCTTTAGCCTTGGCTTTTCTAAGGCCCTACTTGTTGTCTCGGGCCCAGCTGGCTTTGGCTTGTCTCGGGCCCTACCGGTTGGCTCGGGCCCTTCTGGCATTGGCTTTGGTTTGTCTCGGGTCCTACTAGTTGTCTCGGACCCTGCTGGCTTGGACCATGGCTTGTCTCAGGCCCTACTGGTTGTCTCGGGCCCTTCTGGCTTTGGCTTTTGCTTGTCTCAGGCCCTACTGGTTGTCTTGGGTCCAGCTGGCTTTGACCTTGGCTTTTCTCGGGCCCTACTGGTTGCCTCGGGCCCTGCTGGCTTTGGCCTTCGCATGTTTCGGGCCCTACCGGTTGTCTCGGGCCTTTGGCATAGGCCTGTTTTGGGCCCCACTGGTTGTTTCGGGTCCTATTAGTTGTCTTGGGCTCTGTTGGCTTTGGTCTTGGCCTGTCTTGTGCCCTGCTGGCTTTGGCCTCTCTCAGGCCCTACTACTTGTCTCGGGCACTGCTGGCTTAAGTCTTCGCCTGTCTCAGGCCCTATTGGTTGTCTCGGGCACTGTAGGCTTTGGCTTGTCTCAAGCCCTACTGATTGGGGCCCTTCTGGCTTTGGTCTTGGCCTGTCTCGGGCCCTACTGGTTGTCTTGGGCCTTGTTGGCTTGGACTAGACGTGTCTCGGGCCCTACTGGTTGTCTCGGGCCCTGCTGGCTTGGCCTAGACCTGTCTCAAACCGTACTTGTTGTCTCGGGCTTTCCTGACTTTTTCCTTGTTCTGTCTCAGGCCTTACTGGTTGTCTCAGGCCCTGCTGGCTTTCGCCTTGGCCTGTCTCGGGTTCTACTGGTTGTCTCGGACCCTGCTGGCTTTGAACTTGGCCTGTCTAAGGCCCTACTGGTTTTCATGGGCCCTGCTGACTTTGGCCTTCTTCTGTCTTGGGCCCTACTGGTTGTCATGGGCCCTGCTGGATTTTGGCATGGCTTGTCTTGCACCCTACTGGTTACCTCGGGCCCTGCTGGCTTTGGCCTTGGCTATTCTTAGGCCCTACTTGTTGTCTCGGGCCCTGCTGGCTTTGGCCTTGGCTTGTCTCGAGCCCTAGAGGTTGGCTCGGGCCCTTCTGGCATTGGCTTTGGCTTGTCTCGGGACCTACTGGCTGTCTAGGACCCTGCTGGCTATGACCTTGGCTTGTCTCAGGCCCTACTGGTTGTCTCGGGCCTTTCTGGCTTTGGTCTTGGCTTGTGTCGGGCCCTACTGGTTGTCTTGGGTCCAGCTGGCTTTGACCTTGGCTTTTCTCGGGCCCTGCTGGCTTTGGCCTTCGCCTATTTCGGGCCCTACCGGCTGACTCGGGCCTTCGGCCTAGGCCTGTTTTGGGCACCACTGTTTGTTTCAGGTCCTACTGGTTGTCTTGGGCTCTGTTGGCTTTGGTCTTGGCCTGTCTCATGCCCTGTTGGCTTTGGCCTGTCTCGGGCCCTACTGGTTGTCTCGGGCCCTGCTGTCTTTAGCCTTGGCTTGTGTCGGTTGTTTTGGGCCTTGCTGGCATTGGCTTTGGCTTGTCCCGGGCCCTGCTAGCTTTGGCCTTGGCCTGTCTCGGGCCCTGCAGACTTTGGCCTTGTTCTGTCCCGGGCCCTGCTGGCTTTGGCCTTGGACTGTGTCGGGCCCTTCTGGCTTTGGCAGTCTTGGATCCTACTGGGATTCTTGGGCCCTGCTAGTTTTGGCCTTCTTCTGTCTTGGGCCCTACTGGTTGTCATGGGCCCTGCTGGCTTTTAGCATGACTTGTCTTGCACCATACTGGTTGTCTCGGGCCCTGCTGGTTTTGGCCTTGGCTTTTCTCGGGCCCTACTTGTTGTCTCAGGTCCTGCTGGCTTTGGCCTTGGCTTGTCTCAAGCCCTACTGGTTGTCTCGGGCCCTGCTGGCTTTGGCCTTGGTCTGTCTCAGGCCCTACTGTTTGTTGCGGGCCTTTGGCCTTGGCCTGTTTTAGGCCCTACTGGTTGTCTCGGGCCCTTCTGGCTTTGGCCTTGGCTTTTATTGGGCCCCACTTGTTGTCTCGGGTCCTGCTGGCTTTGGCCTTGGCTTGTCTCGAGCCCTACTGGTTGTCTCGGGCCCTTCTGGCATTGGCTTTGGCTTGTCTCTGGTCCTACTGGTTGTCTCGTACCCTGCTGGCTTTGCCATTGGCTTGTCTCAGACCCTACTGGTTGTCTCGGGCCCTTCTGGCTTTGGCCTTGGCTGGTCTCGGGTCCTTCTAGTTGTCTCAGGCCCTGCTGGCTTTGGCCTTGGCCTGTCTCGGGCCCTACTGGTTGTTTCAGGACTTTGGTCTTGGCCTGTTTTGGGACCTACTGGTTGTCTCGAGCCCTGCTGACTGTGGCCTTGGTTTGTCTCGGGTCCTACTGGTTGTCGTGGGCACTGCTGGCTTTAGCCAGTCTCGTACCTTGCTGGCTTTGGCCTTGGACTGTCTCGGGCCCTACTGGTTGTTTCGGGCCTTTGGCCATGGCCTGTTTTGGGCCCTACTGGTTGTCTCGAGTCCTGCTGACTATGGCCTTGGATTGTCTCGGGTCCTACTGGTTGTCGCGGGCCTTGCTGGCTTAGACTAGACCTGTCTCGGACGCTACTAGTTGTCTCGGGCATTGATGGCTTGGCCTAGACCTGTCTCGAGCTCTACTGGTTGTCTCGGGCTTTGCTGACTTTTGCCTTGTTCTGTCTCGGGCCTTACTGGTTGTCTCGGGCCCTGCTGGCTTTGGCCTTGGCCTGTCTCGGGCTATACTGGTTGTCTCGGACCCTGCTGGCTTTGCCCTTGGCTGTCTCAGGCCCTACTGGTTTTCATGGGCCCTGCTAGCTTTGGCCTTTTTCTGTCTCGGGCCCTACTGGATGTCACGAACCCTGCTGGATTTTTCTTGGCTTGTCTCGCACCCTACTGGTTGCCTCCGGCCCTGCTGGCTCTGGCCTTGGCTTGTCTCGGGCCCTACCGGTTGGCTCGGGACCTTCTGGCATTGGTTTTGGCTTGTCTCGGGTCCTACTAGTTGTCTCGGGCCCTTCTGGCTTTGGCCTTGGCTTGTCTGGGGCCCTACTGGTTGTCTTGTGTCCAGCTGGCTTTGACCTTGGCTTTTCTCGGGCCCTACTGGTTGCCTCGGGCCCTGATGGCTTTGGCCTTCGCCTGTTTCGGGCCCTACCGGTTGTCTCGGGCCTTTGACCTAGGCCTGTTTTGGGTCCCACTGGTTGTTTCGGGTCCTATTGGTTATCTTGGGTTCTGTTGGCTTTGGTCTTGGCCTGTCTTGTGTCCTGCTGGCTTTGGCCTGTCTCAGGCCCTACTACTTGTCTAGGACACAGCTGGCTTAAGCCTTGGCCTGTCTCGGGCCCTATTGGTTGTCTCGGGCACTGTAGGCTTTGGCTTGTCTCAAGCCCTACTGAATGTCTGGGGCCCTTCTGGCTTTGGCCTTGGCCTGTCTCAGGCCCTACTGGTTGTCTTGGGCCTTGCTGGCTTGAACTAGACCTGTCTCGGGCCTTACTGCTTGTATCGGGCCCTGCTGGCTTTGGCCTTGGCCTGTCTCGGGCTCTACTGGTTGTCTCGGACCCTGCTGGCTTTGGCCTTGGCATGTCTCAGGCCCTGCTGGTTTTCTTGGACCCTGCTGGCTTTGGCCTTCTTCTGTCTCGGGTCCTACTGGTTGTCACGGGCCCTGCTGGATTTTGGCCTTGGCTTGTCTTGCACCCTACTGGTTGCCTCGGGCCCTGCTGGCTTTGGCCTTGGCTTTTCTCGGGCCCTATTTGTTGTCTCCGGCCCTGCTGGCTTTGGCCTTGGCTTGTCTCGAGCCCTACTGGTTGACTTGGGCCCTTCTGGCATTGGCTTTGGCTTGTCTCGGGTCCTACTGGTTGCCTCGGGCCATGCTGGCTTTGCCCTTGGCCTGTATCGTGTCCTTTTGGTTGTCTCGGGCCTTTGGCCTTGGCCTGTTTTTGGCCCTTCTAGTTGTCTTGGGCCATGCTGGCTTTACCCTTGGCCTGTCTCGGGTTCTACTGGTTGTCTCGGGCCCTTCTGGCATTGGATTTGGCTTGTCTCGGGTCCTACTGGTTGTCTCGGGCCCTGCTGGCTTTGGCCTTGGCTTGTCTAGGGCCCTACTGGTTGTCTTGGGCCTTGCTGGTTTGGACTACACCTGTCTCGGGCCCTAATGGTTGTCTCAGGCCTTGCTGGATTGGCCTAGACCTGTCTCGAGCCCTACTGGTTGTCTCGGGCTTTCCTGACTTTTGACTTGTTCTGTCTCAGGCCTTACTGGTTGTCTCGGGCCCTGCTGGCTTTGGCCTTGTCTTTCCTCGGGCCCTACTTGTTGTCTCAGGTGCTGCTGGCTTTGGCCTTGGCTTGTCTCAAGCCCTACTCGTTATCTCAGGCCATGCTGGCTTTGGCCTTGGCCTGTGTCGGGCCCTTCTGGCTTTGGCTGTCTTGGGTCCTACTGGTTTTCTTGGGCCATGCTAGTTTTGGCCTTCTTCTGTCTCGGGTCCTACTGGTTGTCTCAGGCCCTGCTGGCTTTGGCCTTGGCTTTTCTCGGGCCCTACTTGTTGTCTCAGGTCCTGCTGGCTTTGGCCTTGGCTTGTCTCAAGCCCTACTGGTTGTCTCAGGCTATGCTGGCTTTGGCCTTGGCCTGTCTCAGGCCCTATTGGTTGTTTCGGGCCTTTGGCCTGTTTTGGGCCCTACTGGTTGTCTCGAGCCCTCTTGAATGTGGCCTTGGCTTGTCTTGGGTTCTACTGGTTGTCGCGGGCCCTGCTGGCTTTAGCTTTAGCCTGTCTTGTGCCCTGCTGGCATTAGTCTTGGACTGTCTCAGGCCCTACTACTTGTCTCAGGCAGTGTTGGCTTTAGCCTTGGCCTGTCTTGGGCCCTATTGGTTGTCTCGGGCACTGTTGGCTTTGGCTTGTCTCAAGCGCTACTGATTATCTGGGGCCCTGCAGGCTTTGGCCTTGGCTTGTCTAGGGCCCTACTGGTTGTCTTGGGCCTTGCTGGCTTGGACTAGACCTGTCTCGGGCCCTACTGGTTGTCTTGGGCCCTGCTAGCTATGGCTAGTCTCAGACCCTACTGGTTGTCTCGGGCCCTGCTGACTTTGGCCTTGGCTTGTCACAGGCCCTACTAGTTGTTTTGATCTCTGCTGGCTTAGACCTTGGATTTTCTTGGGCCCAACTGTTTGTCTCGGGCCCTCCTGGCTTTGGCCTGTCTCGGGCCCTGCTAGATTTGGCTTTGGCTTGTCTCATGCCCTACTGGTTGTCTTGGGCCCTTCTGGCTTTTAGCCTTGGCTTGTCTCGGGTCCTACTGGTTGTCTCGGGCCCTACTGGCTTTAGCCTTGGCTTGCCTCAGGCCCTACTGGTTGTCTGGGGCCCTTCTGGCTTTGGCCTTGGCTTTTATCGGGCCCTACTTGTTGTCTCGGGTCCTGCTTGCTTTGGCCTTGGCTTGTCTCGAAGCTACTGGTTACCTCGGGCCCTTCTGGCATTGGCTTTGGCTTGTTTCGGGTCCTACTGGTTGTCTCGGACCCTGCTGGCTTTAACCTTGGCTTGTCTCAGCCCTACTGGTTGTCTCGGGCCCTTCTGGCTTTGGCCTTGGCTTGTCTCGGGCCCTACAGGTTGTTTCAGGCCTTTAGCCTTGGCCTATTTTGGGCCCTACTGGTTGTCACGAGCCCTGCTGACTGTGGCCTTGGCTTGTCTCGGGTCCTACTGGTTGTCGTGGGCCCTGCTGGCTTTAGCTTTAGCCAGTCTCGTACCCTGCTGGCTTTGGCCTTGGCCTGTCTCGGGCCCTACTGTTTGTTTCGGGCCTTTGGCCTTGACCTGTTTTGGACCCTACTGCTTGTCTTGAGCCCTGCTCACTGTGGCCTTGGCTTGTCTCAGGTCCTACTGGTTGTAGCGGGCCCTGCTGGGTTTAACTTTAGCCAGTCTCGTGCCCTGCTGGCATTGGTCTTGGCCTGTTTCAGGCCCTAATACTTGTCTCGGGTACTGCTGGCTTTAGCCTTGCCTGTCTCGGGCCCTGTTGGTTGTCTCGGGCACTGCAGGCTTTGGTTTGTCTCAAGCCCTACTGATTGTCTGGAGCCCTGATGGCTTTGGCCTTCGCTTTTCTAGGGCCCTACTGGTTGTCTTGGGCCTTTCTGGCTTGGACTAGACCTGTCTCGGGCCCTACTGGTTGTCTTGGGCCCTGCTAGCTATGGCTTGTCTCAGACCCTACTGGTTGTCTCTGGCCCTGCTGACTTTGGCCTTGGTTTGTCTCAGACCCTACTGGTTGTCTCGGGCCCTCCTGGCTTTGGCCTGTCTCGGGCCCTGGTAGATTTGGCTTTGGCTTGTCTCAGGCCCTACTGGTTGTCTCGGGCCCTTCTGGCTTTGGCCTTGGCTCGTCTCGGGTCCTATTAGTGTCTCGGGCCCTGCTGGCTTTAACCTTGGCTTGTCTCAGGCCCTACTGGTTGTCTCGGGCCCTTCTGGCTCTGGCCTTGGCTAGTCTCAAGCCCTACTGGTTGTCTCGGGCCCTTCTGGCATTGACTTTGGGTCGTCTCGGGTCCTACTGGGTGTCTCGGACCCTGTTGGCTTTAACCTTGGCTTGTCTCAGGCCCTACTGGTTGTCTTGGGCCCTTCTGGCTTTGGCCTTGGCTTGTCTCGGGTCCTACTGGTTGTCTCAAGCCCTGCTGGCTTTGGCCTTGGCCTGTTTTGGGCCCTACTGGTTGTCTCGAGCCCTGCAGACTGTGGCTTTGGCTTGTCTCGGGTCCTACTGGTTGTCGCGGGCCCTGCTGGCTTTGGCCTTGGCTTTTATCGTGCCCTACTTGTTGTCTCGGGTCCTGCTGGCTCTGGCCTTGGCTTGTCTCAAGCCCTACTGGTTGTCTCGGGCCTTCTGGCATTGACTTTGGCTCGTCTCGGGTCCTACTGGTTGTCTCGGACCCTGTTGGCTTTAACCTTGGCTTGTCTCAGGCCCTACTGGTTGTCTCGGGCCCTTCTGGCTTTGGCCTTGGCTTGTCTCGGGTCCTACTGGTTGTCACAGGCCCTGCTGGCTTTGGCCTTGGCCTGTTTTGGGCCCTACTGGTAGTCTTGAGCCCTGCAGACTGTGGCTTTGGCTTGTCTCGGGTCCTACTGGTTGTCACGGGCCCTGCTGGCTTTAGCTTTAGCCAGTCTCGTGCCCTGCTGGCATTGGTCTTGGCCTGTCTCAGGTCCTACTACTTGTCTCGGGCACTGCTGGCTTAAGCCTTGGCCTGTCTCGGGCCCTATTGGTAGTCTAGGGCACTGTAGGCTTTGGCTTGTCTTGAGCCCTACTTTATGTCTGGGGCCCTGCTGGCTTTGGCCTTGGCTTGTCTAGGGCCCTACTGGTTATCTTGGGCCTTGCTGGCTTGGACTAGACCTGTCTGGGGCACTACTGGTTGTCTCGGGCCTTGCGGGCTTGGCCTAGACCTGTCTCAAGCCCTACTGGTTGTCTCGGGCTTTCCTGACTTTTGACTTGTTCTGTCTCGGGCTTTATTGGTTGTCTCGGGCCCTGCTGGCTTTGGCCTTGGCCTGTCTCTGGCTCTGCTGGTTGTCTCGGACCCTACTGGCTTTGGCCTTGGCCTGTCTCAGGCCCTACTGGTTTTCTTGGGCCCTGCTGGCTTTGGCCTTCTTCTGTCTCGGGCCCTACTGGTTGTCACGGGCCCTGCTGGCTTTGGCATGGCTTATCTCGCACCCTACTGGTTGCCTCGTGCCCTGATGGCTTTGGTCATGGCTTTTCTTGGGCCCTACTTGTTGTCTCGGGCCCTGCTGGCTTTGGCCTTGGCTTGTCTCGAACCCTACCGGTTGGCTCGGGCCCTTATGGCATTGGCTTTGGCTTGTCTCAGGTCCTACTGGTTGTCTCGGACCCTGCTGGCTTTGACCTTGGCTTGTCTCAGGCCCTAATGGTTCTCTCGGGCCCTTTTGGCTTTGGTCTTGGCTTGTCTCGGGCCCTATTGGTTGTCTTGGGTCCAGATGGCTTTGACTTTGGCTTTTCTCGGGCCCTACTGGTTGTCTTGGGTCCAGCTGGCTTTGACCTTGGCTTTTCTCGGGCCCTACTGGTAGTCTTAGGTCCAGCTGGCTTTGACCTTGGCTTTTCTCGGGTCCTACTGGTTTTCATGGGTCCAGCTGGCTTTGACCTTGGCTTTTCTCGGGCCCTACTGCTTGTCTTGAGCCCAGCTGGCTTTGACCTTAGCTTTTCTCGGGCCCTGCTGGCTTTGGCCTTCGCCTGTTTCAGGCCCTATAAGTTGTCTCGGGCCTTTGGCCTAGGCCTGTTTTGGGCCCCACTGGTTGTTTCGGGTCCTATTGGTTGTCTTGGGCTCTCTTGGCTTCGGTCTTCGTCTGTCTTGTGCCCTGCTGGCTTTGGCCTGTCTCATGCCCTACTACTTGTCTTGGGCACTGCTGGCTTAAGCCTTGGCCTGTCTCGGGCCCTATTGGTTGTCTCGGACACTGTAGGCTTTTGGCTTGTCTCAAAATCTACTGATTGTCTGGGGCCCTTCTGGCTTTGGCCTTGGCCTGTCTCGGGCCATACTGGTTGTCTTGGGCCTTGCTGGCCTGGACTAGACCTGTCTCGGGCCCTACTGGTTTTCTCGGGCCTTGGTAGGTTGGCCTAGACCTGTCTCAAGCCCTACTTGTTGTCTCGGGCTTTCCTGACTTTTCCCTTGTTCTGTCTCGGGCCTTACTGGTTGTCTCAGGCACTGTTGGCTTTGGCGTGTCTACAGCGCTACTGATTGTCTGGGGCCCTGCTGGCTTTAGCCTTGGCTTGTCTAGGGCCCTACTGGTTGTCTCGGGCCTTGCTGGCTTGGAATAGACCTGTCTCGAGCCCTACTGGTTGTCTCGGGCTTTGCTGACTTTTGCCTTGTTCTGTCTCGGGCCTTACTGGTTGTCTTGGGCCCTGCTAGCTTTGGCCTTGGCCTGTCTCGGGTTCTACTGGTTGTCTCGGACCCTGCTGGCTTTGGCCTTGGCCTGTCTCAGGCCCTACTGGTTTTCTTGGGCCCTGCTGGCTTTGGCCTTCTTCTGTCTCGGTCCCTACTGGTTGTCACGGGCCCTGCTAGATTTTGGCATGGCTTGTCACGCACCCTACTGGTTGCCTCGGGCCCTGCTAGCTTTGGCTTGCCTCAAGCCCTACCGGTTGGCTCGGGCCCCGCTGGCTTTGGCATTAGCCAGTCTCGTGCCTTGCTGGCTTTAGCCTTGGCCTGCCTCGGGCCCTACTGGTTGTTTCGGGCCTTTGGCCTTGGCCTGTTTTGGGCCCTACTGGTTGTCTAGAGCCCAGCTGACTGTGGCCTTGGCTTGTCTCGGGTCCTACTGGTCGTCGTGGGCCTTGCTGGCTTTAGCTTTAGCCAGCCTCGTGCCCTGCTGGCTTTGGCATTGGCCTGTCTCGGGCCCTACTGTTTGTTTCGGGCCTTTGGCCTTGGCCTGTTTTGGGCCCTACTGGTTGTCTCGAGCCCTGCTGATTGTGGCCTTGGCTTGTCTCGGGTCCTACTGGTTGTCGCGGGCCCTGCTGGCTTTAGCTTCAGCCAGTCTCGTGCCCTGCTGGCATTGGTCTTGGCCTGTTTCAGGCCCTACTACTTGTCTCGGGTACTGCTGACTTTAGCCTTGCCTGTCTCGGGCCCTATTGGTTGTCTCGGGCACTGCAGGTTTTGGCTTGTCTCAAGCCCTACTGATTGTCTGGAGCCCTGCTGGCTTTGGCCTTGGCTTGTCTAGGGCCCTACTGGTTGTCTTGGACCTTGCTGGCTTGGACTAGACCTGTCTCGGGCCCTACTGGTTGACTTGAGCCCTGCTAGTTATGGCTTGTCTCAGACCCTACTGGTTGTCTCGGGCACTGCTGACTTTGGCCTTGGTTTGTCTTAGGCCCTACTAGTTGTCTTGAGCCCTGCTGGCTTAGACGTTGGATTTTCTTGGGCCGAAATGGTTGTCTCGGGCCCTCCTGGCTTTGTCCTGTCTAGGGCCCTGCTAGATTTGGCTTTGGCTTGTCTCAGGCCCTACTGGCTGTCTCGGGCACTTCTGGCTTTGGCCTTGGCTCGTCTCGGGTCCTATTGGTTGTTTCGGGCCTTGCTGGCTTTAACCTTGGCTTGTCTCAGGCTCTACTGGTTGTGTCGGGCCTTTCTGGCTTTGGCCTTGGCTTGTCTCAGGTCCTACTGGTTGTCTCAGGCCCTGCTGGCTTTGGCCTTGGCCTGTTTTGGGCCCTACTAGTTGTCTCGAGTCCTGCAGACTGTGGCTTTGGCTTGTCTCGGGTCCTACTGGTTGTCGCGGGCCCTGCTGACTTTAGCTTTAGCCAGTCTCGTGCCCTGCTGGCATTGGTCTTGGCCTGTCTCAGGCCCTACTACTTGTCTCGGGCACTGCTGGCTTAAGCCTTGGCCTGTCTCAGGCCCTATTGGTTGTCTCGGGCACTGTAGGCTTTGGCTTGTCTCGAGCCCTACTGAATGTCTGGGGCCCTGCTGGCTTTGGCCTTGGCTTGTCTAGGGCTCTACTGGTTATCTTGGGCCTTGCTGGCTTGGACTAGACCTGTCTGGGGCACTACTGGTTGTCTCGGGCCTTGCGGGCTTGGCCTAGACCTGTCTCAAGCCCTACTGGTTGTCTCGGGCTTTCCTAACTTTTGCCTTAATGGTTGTCTCGGGCCCTGCTGGCTTTGGCCTTGGCCTGTCTCGGGCTCTACTGGTTGTCTCGGACATTACTGGCTTTGGCCTTGGCCTGTCTCAGGCCCTACTGGTTTTCTTGGGCCCTGCTGGCTTTGGCCTTCTTCTGTCTCGGGCCCTACTGGTTGCTAAGGGCCCTGCTGGCTTTGGCATGGCTTGTCTCGCACCCTACTGGTTGCCTCGTTCCCTGCTGGCTTTGGCCTTGGCTTTTCTTGGGCCCTACTTGTTGTCTCGGGCCCTGCTAGCTTTGGCCTTGGCTTGTCTCGAGCCCTACCGGTTGGCTCGGGCCCTTCTGGCATTAGCTTTGGCTTGTCTCGGGTCCTATTGGTTGTCTCGGACCCTGCTGGCTTTGACCTTGGCTTGTCTCAGGCCCTACTGGTTGTCTCGTGCCCTGCTGGCTTTGGCCTTAGCCTGTCTCGGGCCCTGCAGACTTTGGCCTTGTTCTGTCCCGGGCCCTGCTGGCTTTGGCTGTCTCGGGTCCTACTGGTTTTCTTGGGCCCTACTGGCTTAGACCTTGGATTGACTCAGGCCCTACTTATTGTCTCGGGCACTGCTGACTTTGACCTTGGCTTGTCTCGGGCCTTACTGGATGTCCCTGTCCTGCTGGCTTTGGCCTTGGCTTTTCTCGGGTCGTACTTTTTGTCTCGGGTCCTGCTGGCTTTGGCCTTGGCTTGTCTCGAGCCCTACTGGTTGTCTCGGACCCTTCTAGCATTGGCTTCGGCTTGTCTTGGGTCCTACTGGTTGTCTCAGGCCCTTCTTGCTTAGGCCTTGACTTGTCTCGGGTCCTACTGGTAGTCTCAGGCCCTGCTAGCTTTGGCCTTGGCCTGTCTCGGGCCCTACTGGTTGTCTCGGGCCCTGCTGACTGTGGCCTGGGCTTGTCTCGGGTCCTACTGGTTGTCACGGGCCCTGCTGGCTTTAGCTTTAGCCAGTCTCCTACCCTGCTGGCATTGACCTTGGCCTGTCTCAGGCCCTACCACTTGTATCGGGCCCTGCTGGCTTTAGCCTTGGCCTGTGTCGGGCCCTATTGGTTGTCACGGGCACTGTAGGCTTTGGCTTGTTTCAAGCCCCACTGATTGTCTGGGGCCCTTCTGACTTTGGCCTTGGCATGTCTTGGGCCCTACTGGTTGTCTCGGGTCTTGCTGGCTTAGATTAGACCTGTCTCACACCCTACTAGTTGACTCGGGCCTTGCTGGCTTGGCCTAGACCGGTCTCGAGCCCTACTGGTTGTCTCAGGCTTTGCTGACTTTTGAGCTTTTCTGTCTCAGGCCTTACTGGTTTTCTCGGGCCCTGCTGGCTTTGGCCTTGGCATGTCTCGGGCTATACTGGTTGTCTCGGACTCTGCTGGCTTTGCACTTGGCCTGTCTCACACCCTACTGGTTGTCTCAGACCCAGCTGGCTTTGGCCTCGGCTTGTCTCGGGCCCTACCGGTTGGCTCGGGCCCTTCTGGCATTGGCTTTGGCGTGTCTCGGGTACTGCTAGTTGTCTCGGACCCTGCTGGCTTTGACCTTGGCTTGTCTCAGGCCCTACTGATTGTCTCGGGCCCTTCTGGCTTTGGCCTTGGCTTGTCTCTGGCCCTACTGGTTGTCTTGGGTCCAGCTGGCTTTGACCTTGGCTTTTCTCGGGCCCTACTGGTTGCCTCGGGCCGTGCTGGCTTTGGCCTTCGCCTGTTTCGGGCCCTAAAGGTTGTCTCGGGCCTTTGGCCTAGGCCTGTTTTGGGCCCCACTGGTTGTTTTGGGTCCTATTGGTTGTGTTTGGCCCTGTTGGCTTTGGTCTTGGCCTATCTTGTGCCCTGCTGGCTTTGGCCTGTATCAGGCCCTACTACTTATCTCCGGCACTGCTGGCTTAAGCCTTAGCCTGTCTCGGACCCTATTGGTTGTCTCGGGCACTGTAGGCTTTGGCTTGTTTCAAGCCCCACTGATTGTCTGGGGCCCTTCTGACTTTGGCCTTGGCATGTCTTGGGCCCTACTGGTTGTCTTGGGCCTTGCTGGCTTTGGCCTTGGCTTGTCTCGAGCCCTACTGGTTGGCTTGGGCCCTTCTGGCATTGGCTTTGGCATGTCTCGGGTCCTACTGGTTGTCTTGGGCTCTGTTGGCTTTGGTCTTGGCCTGTCTCGTGCCCTGCTGGCTTTGGCCTGTCTCGGGCCCTACTGGTTGTCTCGGGCCCTGCTGTCTTTAGCCTTGGCCTGTGTCGGTTGTTTTGGGCCTTGCTGGCATTGGCTTTGGCTTGTCCCGGGCCCTGCTAGCTTTGGCCTTGGCCTGTCTCGGGCCCTGCAGACTTCGGTCTTGTTCTGTCCCGGGCCCTGCTGGCTTTGGCCTTGGCCTGTGTCGGGCCCTTCTGGCTTTGGCTGTCTCGGGTCCTACTGGTTTTCTTGGGCCCTGCTAGTTTTGGCCTTCTTCTGTCTCGGGCCCTACTGGTTGTCATGGGCCCTGCTGGCTTTTGGCATGACTTGTCTTGTGCCATACTGGTTGTCTCGGGCCCTGCTGGCTTTGGCCTTGGCTTTTCTCGGGCCCTACTTGTTGTCTCAGGCCCTGCTGGCTTTGGCCTTGGCTTGTCTCAAGCCCTACTTGTTGTCTCAGGCCCTGATGGCTTTGGCCTTGGCCTGTCTCAGGCCCTATTGTTTGTTTCGGCCTTTGGCCTGCTTTGGGCCCTACTGGCTGTCTCGAGCCCTCTTGACTGTGGCCTTGGCTTGTCTAAGGTCCTACTGGTTGTCGCAGGCCCTGCTGGCTTTAGCTTTAGCCAGTCTCGTGCCCTGCTGGCATTAGTCTTGGACTGTCTCAGGTCCTACTACTTGTCTCAGGCACTGTTCGCTTTAGCCTTGGCCTGTCTTGGGCCCTATTGGTTGTCTCGGGCACTGTTGGCTTTGGCTTCTCAAGCACTACTGATTATCTGGGGCCCTGCTGGCTTTGTCCTTGGCTTGTCTAGGGCCCTACTGGTTGTCTTGGGCCTTGCTGCCTTGAACTAGACCTGTCTCGGGCCCTACTGGTTGTCTTGGGCCCTGATAGCTATGGCTTGTCTCAGACCCTACTGGTTGTTTCGGGCCCTGCTGACTTTGGCCTTGGCTTGTCCCAGGCCCTACTAGTTGTCTTGAGTCCTTCTGGCTTAGACCTTGGATTTTCTTTGGCCCAACTGGTTGTCTCTGGCCCTCCTGGCTTTGGCCTGTCTCGGGCCCTGCTACATTTGGCTTTGGCTTGTCTCAGGCCCTACTGGTTGTCTTGGGCCTTTCTGGCTTTTAGGCTTGGCTTGTCTCGGGTCCTACTGGTAGTCTCGGGCCCTAATGGCTTTAACCTTGGCTTGTCTCAGGCCCTACTGGTTGTCTCATTTCCTTCTGGCTTTGGCCTTGGCTTTTATCGGGCCCTACTTGTTGTGACGGGTCCTGCTGGCTTTGGCCTTGGCTTGTCTCGAGCCCTACTGGTTGTCTCGGGCCCATCTGGCATTGGCTTGTCTCGGGTCCTACTGGTTGTCTCGGACCCTGCTGGCATTAACCTTGGCTTGTCTCAGGCCCTACTGGTTGTCTCGGGCCCTTCTAGCTTTGGCCTTGGCTTTTCTCGGACCCTACCGGTTGGCTCGGGCCCTTCTGGCATTGGCTTTGGCTTGTCTCGGGTCCTACTGGTTGTCTCGTACACTGCTGGCTTTGACCGTGGCTTGTCTCAGGCCCTATTGGTTGTCTCGGGTCCTTCTGGCTTTGGTCTTGGCTTGTCTCGGGCCCTACTGGTTGTCTTGGGTCCAGCTGGCTTTGACCTTGGCTTTTCTCGAGCCCTATTGGTTGTCTTGTGTCCAGCTGGCTTTGACCTTGGCTTTTCTCGGGCCCTACTGGTTGTCTTGGGTCCAGCTGGCTTTGACCTTGGCTTTTCTCGGGCCCTACTGGTTGTCTTGGGCCCAGTTGGCTTTGACCTTCGCCTGTTTCGGGCCCTATCGGTCCACTCGGGCCTTTGGCCTAGGTCTTTTTTGGGCCCCACTGGTTGTTTCAGGTCCTATTGGTTGTCTTGGGCTGTGATGGCTTTGGTATTGGCCTGTGTTGTGCCCTGCTGGCTTTGGCCTGTCTCAGGCCCTACTACTTGTCTTGGGCATGCTGGCTTAAGCCTTGGCGTGTCTCGGGCCCTATTGGTTGTCTCGGGCACTGTAGGCTTTGGCTTGTCTCAAGCCCTACTGATTGTCTGGGGCCATTCTGGCTTTGGTCTTGGCCTGTCGCGGGCCCTACTTGTTGTCTTGGGCCTTGCTGGCTTGGATTAGACCTGTCTCAGGCCCTACTGGTTGTCTCGGGCCTTGCGGTCTAGGCCTAGACCTGTCTCAAGCCCTACTTGTTGTCTCGGGTTTTCCTGACTTTTGCCTTGTTCTGTCTCGGGCCTTACTGGTTGTCTCAAGCACTGTTGGCTTTGGCTTGTCTAAAGCGCTACTGATTGCCTGGGGCCCTGCTGGCTTTAGCCTTGGCTTGTCTAGGGCCCTACTGGTTGTCTCGGGCTTTGTTGGCTTGGCATAGACCTGTCTCGAGCCCTACTGGTTATCTCGGGCTTTGCTGACTTTTGCCTTGTTCTGTCTCGGGCTTTACTGGTTGTCTCGGGCCTTGCTAGCTTTGGCCTTGGCCTGTCTCGGGTTCTACTGGTTGTCTCGGACCCTGCTGGCTTTGGCCTTGGCCTGTCTCGGGCCCTACTGTTTTTCTTGGGCCCTGCTTGCTTTGGCCTTTTTCTGTCTCGGGCCCTACTGGTTGTCACGGGCCCTGCTGGATTTTGGCATGGCTTGTCACGCACCCTACTGGTTGCCTCGGGCCCTGCTGGCTTTGGCTTTTCTCGGGCCCTACTTGTAATCTCGGGCCCTGCTGGCTTTGGCCTTGGCTTGTTTCAAGCCCTACCGGTTGGCTCGGGCTCCGCTGGCTTTGGCCTTGGCCTTTCTTGGGCCCTACTTTTTGTCTCGGGCCCTGCTGGCTTTGGCTTATCTCGAGCCCTACCGGTTGGCTCTGGCCCTTCTGGTATTGGCTTTGGCTTGTCTCAGGCACTACTGGTTGTCTCGGGCCCTTCTGGCTTTGGTCTTGGCTTGTCTCAGGCCCTACTGGTTGTCTTGGGTCCAGCTGGCTTTGACGTTGGCTTTTCTCGGGCCCTACTCATTATCTTGGTTCCAGCTGGCTTTGACCTTGGTCTATCTCGTGCCCTGCTGGCTTTGGCCTGTCTCGGGCCCTACTGGTTGTCTCGGGCCCTGCTGTCTTTAGCCTTGGCCTGTGTCGGTTGTTTTGGGCCTTGCTGGCATTGGCTTTGGCTTGTCCCGGGCCCTGCTAGCTTTGGCCTGTCTCGGGCCCTACAGACTTTGGCCTTGGTCTGTCCCGGGCCCTGCTGGCTTTGGCCTTGGCCTGTGTCGGGCCCTTCTTGCTTTGGCTGTCTCGGGTCCTACTGGTTTTCTTGGGCCCTGCTAGTTTTGGCCTTCTTCTGTCTCGGGCCCTACTGGTTGTCATGGGCCCTGCTGGCTTTTGGCATGGCTTGCGTTGCACCATACTGGTTGTCTCGGGCCCTGCTGGCTTTGGCCTTGGCTTCTCTTGGGCCCTACTTGTTGTCTCAGGTCCTGCTGCCTTTGGCCTTGGCTTGTCTCAAGCCCTACTGGCTGTCTCGGGCCCTGCTGGCTTTGGGCTTGGCCTGTCTCGGGCCCTACTGGTTGTTTCGGGCCTTTGGCCTTGTCCTGTTTTGGGCCCTACTGGTTGTCTCAAGCCCTGTTGACTGTGGCCTTGGCTTGTCTCGGGTCCTACTGGTTGTCGCGGGCCCTTCTGGCTTTAGCTTTAGCCAGTCTCGTGCCCTGCTGGCATTAGTCTTAGCCTGTCTCAGGCCCTACTACTTGTCTCAGGCACTGTTGGCTTTAGCCTTGGCCTGTATCGGGCCCTATTGGTTGTCTCGGGCACTGTTGGCTTTGGCTTGTCTCAAGAGCTACTGATTGTCTGGGGCCCTGCTGGCATTGGCCTTGGCTTGTCTGCGGCCCTACTGGTTGTCTTGGGCCTTGCTGGCTTGGACTAGACCTGTCTCGGGCCCTACTGGTTGTCTCGGGCCCTGCTGACTTTGGCCTTGGTTTGTCTCAGGCCCTACTAGTTGTCTTGAGCCCTGCTGGCTTAGACGTTGGATTTTCTTGGGCCCAACTGATTGTCTCGGGCCCTCCTGGCTTTGGCCTGTCTCGGGCCCTGCTAGATTTGGCTTTGGCTTGTCTCAGGCCCTACTGGTTGTGTTGGGCTCTTCTGGCATTGGCCTTGGCTCATCTCGGGTCCATTGGTTGTCTCGGGCTCTACTGGCTTTAACCTTGGCTTGTCTCAGGTCCTACTGGTTGTCTTGGGCCCTTCTGGCTTTGGCCTTAGCTTTTATTGGGCCCTACTTGTTGTCTCGAGTCCTGCTGGCTCTGGCCTTGGCATGTCTCAAGCCCTATTGGTTGTCTCGGGCCCTGCTGGCTTTAGCCTTGGCTTATCTCGGACCCTGCTGGCTTTGGCCTTGGCCTGTCTGTGGCCATACTGACTTTGACCTTGGCCTGTCTCGTGCCCTACTGGTCTCATCGGGCCCTGCTAGCTTTGACCTGTTTTGGGCCCCATTGGTTGTCTCGAGGCCCTGCTGGCTTTGGCCTGTCTGTGGCCCTACTGGCATTGACCTTGGCTTGTCTCGGGACCTACTAGTTGTCTCAGGCACTGCTGACTTTGACCTTGACGTGTCTCGGGCCTTACTGGATGCCCCTATCCAGCTGGTTTTGGCCTTGGCTTTTCTCGGGCCCTACTTGTTGTCTCGGGACCTGCTGGCTTTGGCCTTGGCTTGTCTCGAGCCCTACCGGTTGGCTCGGGCCCCGCTGGCTTTGGACTTGGCCTTTCTTGGGTCCTACTGGTTGTCTCGGGCCCTGCTGGCTTTAGCCTTGGCTTGTCTCGTACTCTGCTGGCTTTGGCCTTGGCCTGTCTGTGGCCATACTGACTTTGATCTTGGCCTGCCTCAGGCCCTACTGGTTGCATCGGGCCTTGCTGGTTTTGGCCTGTTTTGGGACCCATTGGTTGTCAGAGGCCCTGCTGGCTTTGGCCTGTCTGTGGCCCTACTGGCATTAACCTTGGCTTGTCTCGGGCCCTACTGGATGTTCCTTTCCTGCTGACTTTGGCCTTGGCTTTTCTTGGGTCCTACTTTTTGTCTTGGGTCCTGCTGGCTTTGGCCTTGTCTTAACTCGAGCCCTACTGGTTGTCTCGGGCCCTTCTGGCATTGGCTTCGGCTTGTCTTGGGTCCTACTGGTTGTCTCGGACCCTGCTGGCTTTAACCTTGGCTAGTCTCAGGCCCTACTGGTTGTCTCGGGCCCTTCTGGCTTTGGCCTTGGCTTGTCTCGGGCCCTACTGGTTGTCTCGGGCCCTCCTGACTGTGGCCTTGGCTTGTTTCGGGTCCTACTGGTTGTCGCAGGCCCTGCCGGCTTTAGCCAGTCTCCTGCCCTGCTGGCATTGACCTTGGCCTATCTCAAGCCCTACTACTTGTCTTGGGCCCTGCTGGCTTTAGCCTTGGCCTGTCTCGGGCACTGTAGGCTTTGGCCTTGGCTTGACTAGGGCCCTCCTGGTTGTCTTGGGCCTAGCTGGCTTAGACTAGACCTGTGTCGGACCCTACTGGTTGTCTCGGGCCTTGCTGGCTTGGCCTAGACCTCTCTCGAGCCGTACTGGTTGTCTCGGGCTTTGCTGACTTTTGCCTTGTCCTGTCTCGGGCCTTACTGGTTGTCTCGGGCCCTGCTGGCTTTGGCCTTGGCCTGTCTCGGGCTCTACTGGTTGTCTCAGACTCTGCTGGCTTTGGCCTTCTTCTATCTTGGGCCCTACTGGTTATCACGGGCCCTGCTGGATTTTGGCATGGCTTGTCTCGCACCCTACTGGTTGCATTGGCCCCTACTGGCTTTGGCCTTGGCTTTTCTCAGGCCCTACTTGTTGTCTCGGGCCCGGCTGGCTTTGGCCTTGGCTTGTCTCGGGTCCTACTAGTTGTCTCGGACCCTGCTGGCTTTGACCTTGGCTTGTCTCAGGCCCTACTCGTTGTCTCGAGCCCTTCTGGCTTTGGCCTTGGCTTGTCTCGGGCCCTACTGGATGTATTGGTTCCAGCTAGCTTTGACCTTGGCTTTTCTCGGGCCCTACTGGTTGCCTCGGGCCCTGCTGGCTTTGGCCTTCACCTGTTTCGGGCCCTTCTGGCTTTGGCTGTCTCGGGCCCTACTGGTTGTCTCGGGCCCTGCTGGCTTTTCCCATGGCCAGCCTTGGGCAGTTCTGATTGTCTCGGGTCTTTGGCCTCGGCCTTGTTTTTGGCCCTACTGGTTGTCTCGGGCCCTGCTGGCTTTGATCATGGCCTGTCTTGTGCCCTTCTGGCATTGGATTTGTTGTGTCTCGGGCAACAATGGTCATCACAGGCCCTGCTCGCTTTGACCTTGGCTTGTCTAGGGCCCTAATGGTTGTCTCGCGCCCTGCTGTCTTTCGCCTTGGCCTTTCTCGGGCCTTACTGGTTGAGTAGGCCATTTTTACCTTGGCCTGTTTTTGGCCCTACTGGTTGTCTCAGGCCCCGCTAGCTGTGGCTTCGGATTGTCTCAGGTCCTACTGGTAGTCTCGGGCCATGCTGGCTTTGCCCTTGGCCTATCTCGTGCTCTTCTGGCTTTGGCCCTGGCTTGTCTTGGGCCCTACTGGTTGTCTCATGCCCTGCTGGCTTTGGCCTTCGCCTGAAACATGCCCTGCTAGCTTTGGCCTTGGCCTGTCATGGGCCCTGCTGGCTTTTCCCATGGCCTATCTCAAGCCCTTCTGGTTGTCTCGGGCCTTTGGACTTGTCCTGTTTATGGCCCTACTGATTGTCTCGGGCCCTGTTGGCTTTGGCCTTGGGCTGTCTCGTGCCCTACTGCCTGTGGCCTTGGCTTGTCTCGGGTCCTACTGGTTGTCTCTGGCCCTGCTGCCTTTGGTCTTGGCATGACTCGGGCCCTACTGGCTCTTGCCTTGGCTTCTCTTGGGCCCTGCTGATTTGACGTTGGCTTGTCTCAGGCAGTACATGAAGTCTCTGGCCCGGCTGGCTTTGACCTTGGCTTGTGTCTGGCCCTACTGGTTGTCTCAGGACCTGCTGGCTTTGATCTTGGCTTGTCTCAGGCCCTTCTGGCTTTGGCCTTGGCCTGATTCTGGCCCAACTGGTTGTCTTGGGCCCTGCTGACTCTAGCTTTGGCCTGTCTCAGGTGCTACTGGCTGTCTCGGGCCCTGCTGGCTTTGGCCTTGGCCTGTCTCGGGCCCTACTGGTTGTTTCGGGCCTTTGGCCTTGGCCTGTTTTGGGCCCTACTGGTTGTCTCGTGCCCTGTTGACTGTGGCCTTGGCTTGTCTCGGGTCCTACTGGTTATGGCGGGCCCTGCTGGCTTTAGCTTTAGCCAGTCTCGTGCCCTGCTGGCATTAGTCTTAGCCTGTCTCAGGCCCTACTACTTGTCTCAGGCACTCTTGTCTTTAGCCTTGGCCTGTATCGGGCCCTATTGGTTGTCTCGGGCACTGTTGGCTTTGGCTTGTCTCAAGCGCTACTGATTGTCTGGGGCCCTGCTGGCTTTGGCCTTGGCTTGTCTACGGCCCTACTGGTTGTCTTGGGCCTTGCTGGCTTGGACTAGACCTGTCTCGGGCCCTTCTGGTTGTCTCGGGCCCTGCTGATTTTGGCCTTGGTTTGTCTCAGGCCCTACTAGTTGTCTTGAGCCCTGCTGGCTTAGACGTTGGATTTTCTTGGGCCCAACTGATTGTCTCGGGCCCTCCTGTCTTTGGCCTGTCTCGGGCCCTGCTAGATTTGGCTTTGGCTTGTCTCAGGCCCTACTGGTTGTCTCGGGCTCTTCTGGCATTGGCCTTGGCTCGTCTCTGGTCCTATTGGTTGTCTCGGGCTCTACTGGCTTTAACCTTGGCTTGTCTCAGGTCCTACTGGTTGTCTCGGGCCCTTCTGGCTTTGGCCTTGGCTTTTATTGGGCCCTACTTGTTGTCTCGGGTCCTGCTGGGTCTGGCCTTGGCATGTCTCAAGCCCTATTGGTTGTCTCGGGCCCTGCTGGCTTTAGCCTTGGCTTGTCTCGAACCCTGCTGGCTTTGGCCTTGGCCTGTCTGTGGCCATACTGACTTTGACCTTGACCTGTCTCGTGCCCTACTGGTCTCATCAGGCCCTGCTAGCTTTGGCCTGTTTTGGGCCCCATTGGGTGTCTCGAGGCCCTGCTGGCTTTCGCCTGTCTGTGGCCCTACTGGCATTGACCTTGGCTTGTCTCCGGACCTACTAGTTGTCTCAGGCACTGCTAACTTTGACCTTGACGTGTCTCGGGCCTTACTGGATGTCCCTGTCCTGCTGGCTTTGGCCTTGGCTTTTCTCGAGCCCTACTTGTTGTCTCGGGAGCTGCTGGCTTTGGCCTTGGCTTGTCTCGAGCCCTACCGGTTGGCTCGGGCCCCGCTGGCTTTGGACTTGGCCTTTCTTGGGTCCTACTGGTTGTCTCGGGCCCTGCTGGCTTTAGCCTTGGCTTGTCTCGTACTCTGCTGGATTTGGCCTTGGCCTGTCTGTGGCCATACTGACTTTGATCTTGGCCTGCCTCAGGCCCTACTGGTTGCATCGGTCCCTGCTGGTTTTGGCCTGTTTTGGGACCCATTGGTTGTCAGAGGCCATGCTGGCTTTGGCCTGTCTGTGGCCCTACTGGCATTAACCTTGGCTTGTCTCGGGACCTACTAGTTGTCTCGGGCCCTGCTGACTTTGACCTTGGCTTGTCTCGGCCCCTACTGGATGTCCCTGTCCTGCTGGCTTTGGCCTTGCTTTTCTCGGGTCCTACTTTTTGTCTTGGGTCCTGCTGGCTTTTGGCCTTGGCTTATCTCGAGCCCTACTGGTTGTCTCGGGCCCTTCTGGCATTGGCTTCGGCTTGTCTTGGGTCCTACTGGTTGTCTCGGACCCTGCTGGCTTTAACCTTGGCTAGTCTCAGGCCATACTGGTAGTCTCGGACCCTTCTGGCTTTGGCCTTGGCTTGTCTCGGGTCCTACTGGTTGTCTCAGGCCCTGCTAGCTTTGGCCTTGGCCTGTTTAGGGCCCTACTGGTTGTCTCGGGCCTTCCTGACTGTGGCCTTGGCTTGTTTCGGGTCCTACTGGCTGTCGCGGGCCCTGCCGGCTTTAGCTTTAGCCAGTCTCCTGCCCTGTTGGCATTGACCTTGGCCTATCTCAAGCCCTACTACTTGTCTTGGGCCCTGCTGGCTTTAGCCTTGGCCTGTCTCGGGCCCTATTGGTTGTCTCGGGCACTGTAGGCTTTGGCCTTGGCTTGTCTAGGGCCCTCCTGGTTGTCTTGGGCCTAGCTGGCTTTGACTAGACAGTCTCGGACCCTACTGGTTGTCTCGGGCCTTGCTGGCTTGGCCTAGACCTCTCTCGAGCCGTACTGGTTGTCTCGGGCTTTGCTGACTTTTGCCCTGTCCTGTCTCGTTCCTTATTGGTTGTCTCGGGCCCTGCTTGCTTTGGCCTTGGCCTGTCTCGGGCTCTACTGGTTGTCTCGGACTCTGCTGGCTTTGGCCTTCTTCTATCTTGGGCCCTACTGGTTGTCACGGGCCCTGCTGGATTTTGGCATGGCTTGTCTCGCACCCTACTGGTTGCATTGGGCCCTACTGGCTTTGGCCTTGGCTTTTCTCGGGCCCTTCTTGTTGTCTCGGGCCCAGCTGGCTTTGGCCTTGGCTTGTCTCGGGTCCTACTAGTTGTCTCGGACCCTGCTGGCTTTGACCTTGGCTTGTCTCAGGCCCTACTCGTTGTCTCGAGCCCTTCTGGCTTTGGCCTTGGCTTGTCTCGGGCCCTACTGGATGTATTGGTTCCAGCTGGCTTTGACCTTGGCTTTTCTCGGGCCCTACTGGTTGCCTCGGGCCCTGCTGGCTTTGGCCTTCGCCTGTTTCGGGCCCTTCTGGCTTTGGCTGTTTCGGGCCCTACTGGTTGTCTCGGGCCCTGCTGGCTTTTCCCATGGCCTGCCTTGGGCAGTTCTGGTTGTCTCAGGTCTTTGGCCTCGGCCTTGTTTTTGGCCCTACTGGTTGTCTCGGGCCCTGCTGGCTTTGATCTTGGCCTGTCTTGTGCCCTTCTGGCATTGGACTTGTCGTGTCTCGGGCAACAATGGTCATCACAGGCCTTGTTGGCTTTGACCTTGGCTTTTCTAGGGCCCTACTGGTTGTCTCGCGCCCTGCTGGCTTTCGCCTTGGCCTTTCTCGGGCCTTACTGGTCCTTGGCCTGTTTTTGGCCCTACTGGTTGTCTCAGGCCCCGCTAGCTGTGGCTTCGGATTGTCTCAGGTCCTACTGGTAGTCTCGGGGCATCCTGGCTTTGCCCTTGGCCTATCTCGTGCCCTTCTGGCTTTGGCCTTGGCTTGTCTTGGGCCCTACAGGTTGTCTCATGCCCTGCTGGCTTTGGCCTTGGCCTGAAACATGCCCTGCTAGCTTTGGCCTTGGCCTGTCATGGGCCCTGCTGGCTTTTCCCATGGCCTATCTCAGGCCCTTCTGGTTGTCTCGGGCCTTTGGACTTGTCCTGTTTTTGGCCCTACTGATTGTCTCGGGCCCTGTTGGCTGTGGCCTTGGCCTGACTCTGGCCCAACTGGTTGTCTTGGGCCCTGCTGACTCTAGCTTTGGCCTGTCTTAGGTGCTACTGGTTGCCTCGGGCCCTGCAGGCTATGGCCTTGGCCTATCTCGGGCCCTACTGGTTGTCTCGGGCCATGTTGGCTTTGGCCTTGGCTTCTCTCAGGTCTTACTGGTTGTCTCGGGCCCGGCTGGTTTTGGTATTGGATATTCTCTTACCCTACTGGTTGTATCGGTCCTGCTTGCTTTGGCCTTGGCCTGTCTCGGTTCCTACTGGTTGTCTCTGGCCCTGCTGCCTTTGGTCTTAGCTTGTCTCGGGGCCCTACTGGCTCTGGCCTTGTCTAAGGCACTGCTGGTTGTCTTGGGCCCTGCTAGTTTTGACCTTGGCTTGTCTCAAGACCTTGTCCTGACTTTGGCCCAACTGTTTGTCTCGGGCTCTGCTGGCTTTAACGTTGGCCTGTCTTTGGCCCAACTGACTTTAGCCTCGGATTTTCTCGGGCTCTACTAGTTCTCACCTGCCCCACTTGCTTTGGCCTTGGCCTGTCTCCAGCCCAACTGGTTGTCTCCGGCCCTGCTGGCTTTGGCCTTGGCTTGTCTCAGGACCCACTGGTAGTCTCAGGCGCTGCTGGCTTTGGCCTTGACCTGTTTCAGGCCCTGCTGACTTTGGCCTGACTATGGCCCTAATGGGTTTGACCTTTGCCTGTTTCGGGCCCTACAAGTTGTCTCGGGCCCTGCTGGCTTTGGCCTTGACTTGTCTCAGGCCCTACTGGTTGTCTCGGGCCCTACTGACATTGACCATGGCTTGGCTTGGGCCTTACTGGATGTCTCAGGCCCTACTGGATTTTGGCATGGCTTGTCTCGCACCCTACTGGTTGCCTCGGGCCCTGCTGGCTTTGGCCTTGGCTTGTCTCGAGCCCTACCGGTTGGCTCAGGCCCTTCTGGCATTGGCTTTGGCTTGTCTCGGGTCCTACTGGTTGTCTCGGACCCTGCTGGCTTTGACCTTGGCTTGTCTCGGGCCCTACTGGTTGTCTCGGGCCCTTCTGGTTTTGGTCTTGGCTTGTCTCGGGCCCTACTGGTTGTCTTGGGTCCAGCTGGCTTTGACCTTGGCTTTTCTCGGGCCCTACTGGTTATCTTGGGTCCAGCTGGCTTTGACCTTGGCTTTTCTCGGGCCCTGTTGACTTTGGCCTTCGCCTGTTTCAGACCCTACCAGTTGTGTCGGGCCTTTGGCCTAGGCCTGTTTTGGGCCCCACTGGTTGTTTCGGGTCCTACTGGTTGCCTTGGGCTCTGTTGGCTTTGGTCTTGGCCTGTCTTGTGCCCTGCTGGCTTTGGCCTGTGTCGGGCGCTACTGGTTGTCTCGGGTCCTGCTGTCTTTAGCCTTGGCCTGTGTCAGTTGTTTTGGGCCTTGCTGGCATGGGCTTTGGCTTGTCCCGGGCTCTGCTAGCTTTGGCCTTGGCATGTCTCGTGTCATGCAGACTTTGGCCTTGGTCTGTCCCGGGCCCTGCTGGCTTTGGCCTTGGCCTGTGTCGGGCCCTTTTGGCTTTGGCTGTCTCGGGCCCTACTGATTTTCTTGGGCCCTGCTAGCTTTGGCCTTCTTCTGTCTCGGGCCCTACTGGTTGTCACGGGCCCTGATGGCTTTTGGCATGGCTTGTCTTGCACCCTAATGGTTGTCTCGGGCCCTGTTGGCTTTGGACTTGGCTTGTCTCGAGCCCTACTGGTTGTCTCGGGCCCTTCTTGCATTGGCTTTGGCTTGTCTTGGGTCCTACTGGTTGTCTCGGACCCTGCTGGATTTAACCTTGGCTTGTCTCAGGCCCTACTGGTTGTCTCGGGCACTTCTGGCTTTGGCCTTGGCTTGTCTCGGGTCCTACTGGTTGTCGCGGGCCCTGCTGACTTTGACCTGTCTCGGGCCCTACTGGTTGTTTCGGGCCCTACTGGTTGTCTCGAGCCCTGCTGACTGTGGCCTTGGCTTGTCTCTGGTCCTACTGGTTGTCGCGGGCCCTGCTGGCTTTAGCTTTAGCCAGTCTCGTGATCTGCTGGCATTGGACTTGGCCTGTCTCAGGTCCTAATACTTGTCTCGGGCACTGCTGGCTTTAGCCTTGGCCTGTCTCGGGCCATATTGTTTGTCTCGGGGACTGTTGGCTTTAGCTTGTCTCAAACCCTACTGATTGTCTGGGGACCTGCTGGCTTTGGACTTGGCTTGTCTAGGGCCCTACTGGTTGTCTTGGGCCTTGCTGGCTTGGACTAGACTTGTCTCGGGCCCTACTGGTTGTCTCGGGCATTGCTGGCTTGGCCTAGACTTGTCTCGAGCCCTACTGGTTGTCTCGGGCTTTCCTGACTTTTGCCTTATTCTGTCTCGGGCCCTGCTGGCTTTGGCCTTGGCCTGTTTCGGGCTCTACTGGTTGTCTCGGACCCTGCTGGCTTTGGCCTTGGTCTGTATCGGGCCCTACTGGTTTTCTTGGGCCCTGCTGGCTTTGGCCTTCTTCTGTCTCGGGCCCTACTGGTTGTCACGGGCCCTGCTGGATTTTGGCATGGCTTGTCACGCACCCTACTGGTTGCTTCGGGCCCTGCTGACTTTGGCCTTGGCTTTTCTCGGGCCTTACTTGTTGTCTCGGGCCCTGCTGACTTTGGCCTTTCTTGGACCCTACCTACTGGTTGTCTCGGGCCCAGCTGACTTTAGCCGTAGCGTGTTTCAGGCCCTACTGGTTGTCTCAGGCCCTGCTGGCTTTGGCCTTGGCTTGTCTCGGGCCCTGCTAACTTTGACATTGGCCTGTCTCAGGCCCTACTGGTTGTCTCGAGCCCTGCTAGCTTTGGCCTTGACCTTTCTCGGGTCCTATTGGTTGTCTCGGGACCTGTCGCTTTGGTCTTGGCCTGTCTCAGGCCATACTGGTTGCCCTGCTGGCTTTAACCTTGGCTTCACTCGGGCTCTACTGTTTGTCTCCACCCAATCCAGATGGTTTGGGGTGAGCTGGACCGCAGAGTGAAGGCAAAAGGGCCAACAAGTGCCAAGTAGTGTTGAGCGAGTATGTTCTATTAACCCTTTCGCCGAGTATGCTCGGGCTGAGCTCCGAGTATTTACAGCTGCTCGGTGATATGTTTGAATCGCTCCCGTCTGCATGATTTGCGACTGTTTGACAGTTTTAACACATGGGAGGAATGTCTATTTCTTACACATTCCTCACATGTAATAAGGCTGTCAAACAGTTGCAATTCATGCACACGGGAGCAATTCAACTATATCACCAAGCAGCTGTAAATACTCGTAGCTCGGCCCGAGCATACTCGGAACAGAACATTTTCGCTCAACACTAGGGCTAAGCATCTCTGGGAAAGCCTTCAAGATTGTTGGAAGACCATTTCTGGTGACTACCTCTTGAAGCTCATCAAGAGAATGCCAAGAGTGTGCAAAGAAGTCATCAAAGCAAAAGGTGGCTACTTTGAACAACCTAGAATATAAGATATATTTTCAGTTGTTTCACACTTTTTTGTTAAGTATATAATTCCACATGTGTTAATTCATAGTTTTGGTGCCTTCAGTGTGAATGTACAATTTTCATAGTCAAGAAAATACAGAAAAATCTTTAACTGAGAAGGTGTCCAAACTTTTGGTCTGTACTAATATATATATATATATATATATATATATATATATATATATATACACACACACACACACATATATATATATTTACATATATACACTGCATATGTTTACATACAGTTCAAAAACTCACCATACACACTCATGCACTATTAACATATATGCAGCCATTTCACACATGTATACACACAATTACACAATTATACATACACTAACCATATGAAATAAATAACGCCCCTCTTTCCTGGCACATACTTGTAGCTTATTCAGCGTTTAGTTTCTCTGTCATGTTGTGGTGACATGGGGGAGGGGCACAATCACTACTCCAGCAGGCATCAGCGCTTAATAGTGTGAGCAAGGGAAACGGGGAGGAGGAGGAGGATGTGAAGGAGGAAGCACAGGAGAAGCCTCCAGCTCACTGACTTATGGAGCACAGTCAGCACATACCCAGAGCCGCACGCTGGACTGAACACATCCAGTCCAGTCACAGTGCCTGGGCTCAGACCGGCAGACTGCCGTTCACTTTCCTTGATGCACTGCATCATGGGAGAGTGACGTCAGCACAGCAGAGAAGCCGGGGAATCCCCATCCCTGCCTGGAGGAGACTTCAGCTGAAGTCGCTCAGTTGGATCAGAGGCTCGTGCAAGAAAGGGAGTTTTTCTCCTACCTACTTAATTTAAATATCCCCCCCCTCCACTGCCCTTCCCGCACGTCACCGCGCCCTGTGACGTGCAGTCTAGGTCTGGAGATCCAGCGCATGTGCAATGCGCCTATAACGTAAGGAGCATTTTTTTCTCTCTGGCATATTTTACACTGCTGGGCTCTAGTGCGCAGGCGCCGGGGAGTCACTGCGACCTCCGGCGTGCTCAACAATAAGGTTTGGTGCCCGCTTCCTCCCGACATCCTGATAGTTAGGAACTATGTTGTATATACTCGTGTATAAATATATACAATATAGTTCCTAACTATCAGGATGTCGGGAGGAAGCGGGCACCAAACCTTATTGTTGAGCACGCCGGAGGTCACTGGAGTGGAAGTCGCAGTGACTCCCCGGCGCCTGCGCACTAGAGCCCAGCAGTGTAAAACCGGGCAGGGAGAAAAAAGAACGTGCCTTGCGTTATAGGCGCATTGCGCATGCGCGGGTTCTGCAGACATGGCAGGGGAAGGAGGGAATATTTAAATTAAGTAGGTAGGCAGGAATTTCTTGGCGTCACCCAGACCCCAAGAATAGGGATTTTATAAAAAGATATTTCAAAGCAAGCAGACCTCTACTGTGGGCCATACAGGTAAGTATAGATTTACATGTCTATCACCTGTATGCCCATAGTAGAGGTCTGATAAGTCCTAGGGGGTGACACATTCCCTTTAAAGCTTGTGTCCTGGTTGGCCCCTGGCCCAGTGTCTCCTGGGTTGGATTTGCCCACCCCGGGTCCTCCTGAAGGAGGGAGTAGGAGTGGTCTTTATATTTTGTGCTTTTGGCTTCTTGTCCAGTGATAGGGGCAGATCTCATTCTCTCAGGCGCTTCCAAAGTTTCAGGAAAATCATATTACTGGTACGTTATTAGCATTTTTTTGCATAAAAGAAAAAAACATTTCCATATTGATGGTAGAAATAGAGACATGGACCAGGTTGAAAATTGCTCTGTCTGATTTTTTTCTTGGACGCAAAAGCGCAAACCTGGTTGTCTGAATGAGGTCCAAGAGACATTTTCTTGGAAATGTATTTCTGTAAAGGGATCACTGTGCAAAGGCAAGTGATGTAATGGACTGTTGATGATGTCACGTGCCCTATGATGTCATCATTACTATCACTGTTTTTTATGGATCCATATTTCAAGATTAACAAGAAATTAATTTAATAAAAAGACAAAAAACCCTGCCCCCTTCTATAATTATAATACACATTTAAAGAGGCCTTTTTATTTTATGTATATTACCTACTGCTCTATGTACTAAAAGAAAACACAGGACTTCTTACTGCCATTCTGACCGCATTAACCTTTTAAAGACTATGGGATTTTTTTTGACATTTGTTTTTTATCCCCCCCTTCTTCCCAGAGCCATAACTTTTTTGATTTTTCCATCAATATGGCCATGTCCGGCCTTGTTTTTTTGTGGGACGAGTTGTACTTTTGAACTACACCATTGCTTTTACCATATTTTGTACTGGAAAACAGGAAAAAAATTCCAAATGCGGTGAAATTGCAAAAAAAGTGCAATTCCACAATTTTTTTTTTTTTTACCATATGCATTAATTGCTGAAACTGACCTGCCATTATGATTCCCAGGTCATTCTGAGTTCTTAGATAGCAAACATGTATAGGTTATTATTAAAGTATGTAAAAAAAAATGACGCCATTTTCCGAGACCATTTCTCCATTTTTTGTGATCTGGTGTTTGGGGAGAGTTTATTTTTTGCGCGCAAAGCTGTAGTTTTTATTGATACCAATTTAGGGTAGATACAATGTTTTGATCGCCCGTTATTATATTTTATTGCAATGTTGCAAAGACCAAAAAAACATAATTCTGATGTGTTGACTCTTTTCCCCGTTATGCTGTTTACAGACCGGATTAATTCTTTTTATATTTTGTTAGATCGGGTGATTCTAAACACGGCGATACCAAATATGTGTATTTATTTTTTAAAATTGTATTTATTTTGAATAGGGCAAAAAGGGGTGATTTGAAATTTTTATATTTTTAAACATATTTTTTTTTTTTACTTTTTACCTCCTCCAATAGTCTTCATGGGAGACTAGAAGCTGCGATCTTCTGATCGCTTGTGTTACCATTTGTGTAACAAAAATGCTCCTCTGCTATGAGCACCAACCACCGGGCAGTTTGGCAATGAGAACCATAGGGGTCATGCCAACCCATCAGTGCCCCGTGATCATGTGACAGGGACGCACATCCGGTTTGCTCAAGTTAAATGCCGCTGTCAGAGATTGACAGCGGCATTTAACTAGCTAACAGCTGCGGTTGGATCGCGAATCCAACCGTGGCTGTTAGAGGCCCATGACAGCTGATCAGATTAGTGATCAGCTGTAATGTGCCGGAAGAGGTGCGGGTTCATCGACGGAGCCCGCACCAAAGAGAGGGAGGCGACCTATGACATGTATACGCGTCACTGGTCGTTAAGGGGTTAAACTACAACTCCAATGTCAGCCCCTAATTCAATAGGAACAAAAGAGCTGAAAACAGAGAATGATAATAATATAATTTGTCCACGTAAATGGCAAAACTACCCAAAAATGGAGCCACATAAAGATGTCCCAACTTGATCACCCCCTTTCTACATGCCTTACTAGAGCATAGGGATTGTATAGAGGGTGAGCTACATTGAAGACTTCCATAGTGGGGAGCCAGTGCACAGAGCTGAAAGACTCCTTACAAACATGTTTTATTACATTGTCATCCTCCTACTATAGGTGTCCTGTAGGGGTTGTTACTTCCTCAGCAATATAGCAGCTAATTGCTAGGGGATTTAGCTGCCATACCCTTTAATATCAACTGATCATCAGCAACTCCTCATTTAGGCAAGGAGTTATTCTGAAAATGTGTTATGACAGTGTTCCCGGCAATCCATGATAAATCCGGTGGATACGCTATAAGTATACCAAAGCTTAAAAGTAAAGAGCGGCCTACCTGGAATTGTCCCCTTCCAACTGTCAGGTTCTAGTGACACAAGATGGCTCCCGTGCAGAACTTTATACAACTTACTCCAATTGTGATGTCTACGATGTCCTGCTCCTTTTGTCTAAAGACACAAAATAATTCAGGTTTAGAAATTTGCACATTCTATTCCTGTAATGTCATAGAATGTCAATGATATTACATGACCTGTGATAGTGCAAAAAAACACTGCACTACTGGACCAAGGTGCACGAGTAGGGTCCAATACCGTGATTGTATAGAGAAAATCTCGGCATTCAAAGGCTTATGTTCATCAGAAAATATAATTTAATAGCAGTCCACAGCAAAGAAAAGTGTTTCGGTCAACATGACCGTCATCAGTGACTGCAATATGAGAAAAAACAAAACAAAACATGACAAAAAGAAAGAAAAACAAAAAAAGAAAACAATTTATCGGAGGAAATGCAGAGTGATAAAGTAAACCCTACACTAAATATCACCCACCTAACCCAGGAGGAAGTTCAGAAACGCCTAAATAATATAAAAATAGACAAGTCACCAGGGCCAGATGGCATACACCCCCGGGTACTAAAAGAATCAACTAATGTGATAGACCGCTGTATCTTATATTCAAGCACTCTTTATGGACAGGGACTGTCCCACTAGACTGGCGCCAAGCAAATGTGGTACCAATATTCAAAAAGGGGTCTAAAAGTGACCCTGGGAACTATAGACCAGTAAGCTTAACGTCTGTTGTGGGTAAATTGTTTGAAGGATTTCTTAGAGATGCTATTGTAGAATATCTTAATGATAATAACTGTCTAACTCCATATCAACATGGATTCATGAGGGATCGCTCCTGCCAAACAAACCTGATCGCCTTCTACGAGGAGGTGAGCTCACAGCTGGACCGGGGAGAGTCAGTGGATGTTGTATACCTTGACTTCTCCAAAGCGTTTGATACCATGCCACACAAAGGTTGGTATGTAAAATGAGAATGCTTGGTCTGGGGGATAATGTGTGCAAGTGGGTAAATAGCTGGCTGAGTGATAGCAGAGGGTGGTTATCAATGGAGTAAGCTCAGGGTGTGTCAGGGTTACTAGCGGGGTGCCTCAACGGTCTGTCTTGGGCCATATATTATTTAATATATTTATTAATGATCTAGTGGAAGGGTTGCATAGTAAAATAGCAATATTTGCAGATGATACTAAACTTTGTAAAGTAGTTAATACAGATGAGGATAGGGCACAGCTACAGGAGGATTTAGATAAATTGGGGAGTTGGGCCAAAAAATGGCAAATGCGGTTCAATGCCGATAAATGTAAGGTCATGCACATGGGAAAGAAAAACAGCAGTCACCCATACATATTAAATGGGAAACCGTTGGGGAAATCTGACATGGAGAAGGACCTGGGCATCTTGGTTAACAGCAAATTAAATTGGAGTGCCCAGTGTCAGGCAGCAGCTGCGAAGGCAGATAGAGTCATGGCATGCATCAGAAGAGGAATAGGGGCATATGATGAGAACATTGTTCTTCCTCTGTATAAAGCGCTGGTAAGGCCGCACTTAGAATATTGTGCACAGTTCTGGGCTCCGGTGCTCAGGAAAGACATATTGGAGCTAGAGAGGGTACAAAGGAGGGCGACTAAGGTAATAAAGGGAATGGAGGGACTAGAATACCCAGAGAGGTTGTCAAAATTAGGCCTATTTACGCTGGAAAAGAGAAGGCTTAGGGGAGACCTCATAAACATGTATAAATACATCAGGGGGCAGTACAGAGATCTCTCCCATGACCTGTTTATACCAAGGATGGTGACAAAGACGAGGGGGCACACTATGCGTCTGCAGGAAAGGAGGTTCCTGCACCAGCATAGAAGGGGATTCTTTACGGTCAGAGCCATGAGACTCTGGAACTCTCTGGGAGAGGAAGTGGTGATGTCCAACTCACTTAATGAGTTCAAGAGAGGCCTGGACGCCTTTCTTGAGAACAATAAAATTACATCTTATGCTTAGTGATAGTTAATTAATCCAGGGATTTAATCTGACTGCCAGATTGGAGTCGGGAAGTGAATTTTTCCTCAATGATGTAAATTGGCCTATACCGCATGGTTTTTTTTTGCCTTCCCCTGGATCAACGCTGCGGAATAGCTGCAGTGCACAAGAAATAGGCTGAACTGGATGGACGCTTGTCTTTTTTCGGCCTTATAAACTATGTAACTATATAGATAAATAAAAATTGGTCACAGTATCGAGTTCACAGGTAAAAAAACTATATGCAGGCAAAGATAATAGGATGTACAGAAATAGCACCTACCCAATACCTGGGAGTAGTATGGGCGAGACATTGCGTCCTCACTTTTGCCCATACTACTCCCAGGTATTGGGTAGGTGCTATTTCTGTACATCCTATTATCTTTGCCTACATATGTTTTTTTGACCCGTGAACTTGACACTGTGACCAATTTTTATTTAGCTATTATGTATATTGCGAATTGTTTGTGTCATGTTTTGTTCTTTCTCATATTACAGTCACTGATGAAGGTCTACTGTGGACTACTATTAAATTATATTTTCTAATGAACATAAGCCTTTGAGTCCCGAGGTTTTCTCTATACATGTCCTGTGATATCATCAAAACGGTCACTGTTTTTTTTTATGGATCCAATTTTCAACATTAACAAGAAATGAATAAAAAGACAAAACCCCCTACCTCGTTTTATAATTGTAAGACACACATTTAAAGAAACTCTTTTATTTTATCTATATTACCTACTGCTCTATGTACTAAAAGAAAATACAGGTCTCCTTACTGCCATTCCTGATCGTAGTGAACTATAACTCCAATGTCAGCCCCATAATTCAATAGGAACCAAAGATCTGACAACAGAGAATGAAAATAAAAAAATTGTCCACATAAATGGCAAAACTACCCAAAAATGGAGCCATATAACGATGCCCCAACTTGACCACCCCCACCCACCTAATATCAACTGATCGTCAGCAATTTCTCATTTAGGCAAGGGGTTGTCCTGAAAATGTCTTATTACAGAGTGTTCCCGGCAATCCATGATAAATCCGGTGGATGCGCTATAAGTATACCAAAGCTGAAAAGTAAAGAGCTACTTAGCTGGACTCGTCCCCTTCCAGCTGTCAGGTCCTAGTGACACAAGATGGCTCCCGTGCAGAACGTTCTACATTCTATGTTCTATCTGATGTCATCATAGCTATCACTGTCATTTCAAATTTACAACTGCAAGAAAAAGTTGATTTCATTGTTTAAAAAAAAACCATGGTGGGTAATTGCAGCCTGTGATTATTTTACATACTGTTATTAATATTTATTGTGTCCTTCACTGCCGCCTCCTGCACTGCGCTTTATATACTGTTTATTTTAATAATGGACAATTCACAAGCCCTGCATGTAGAATATATAGTTAATGGCCTCTGATGAATGACTAGATGCCTATTAGAGCAATAAGATATACTTTAGCAACACCATCTCTATTTCTACAATCTTTTGGTTGAGTCTAAGGCTGTGTGCCCACTATGCGTTTTTCAAGTGTTTTTGATGCGGAATTTCCGCAGCAGAAACGTTTTAGAAACGCTTGGTAATCCGTGCCCCATGATCCCCAATGAAAATCTGCATGTTCTGTGCCCATGCTGTGGAATTTTCCGCAGCGGATTTTCCTTGCGGAAAAATCCGCAGCATGTCCATTATTTGTGCGTTTCTGCATGCGGATTTGAGGTCCCAATGCATTTGAAAAACGCAAGTCAAATCCTCATGTAAAAATGCTGCAAAAACGCCTCAAAAACACGTGTAAAATCCGCAAGCGTTTTTGACTGCCAGGAACATGCAGAAACGCTGCAGAAATTTTCTGCTTCATTTCTGCACCGTGGGCATATACCCTAAGGGCTCATACTCATCTGTGTTTGAATCACACGAGTGCAATCCGATAAAAAAAAAAATCAGATTGCACCTTGACTCTTGTTATTGAATGATTGTGTTCATCTGTGATTTTTTTTTTTCCCAGCTCGGATCGGACTGAGGAAAAAAAAAATCGCAGCATGCTGCAAGTGGCCGCATATATCAAACGAGACTCACCAATGCAAGTCAATGTGTGCGAGAAAAAAAACGCACAGCACACGGACCATGCTTATGCCATCCGTATAGCGTCCGTATAATACGCATCTATGTAACACCTTTCAGTGGCTGTGGCAGCATCTCAGCACACAAATCCTGTGTCTCAGATCTTTGTCTGGCCTTGTCTTCTGTGTTTTGGCCATCATGCCAACAAGACAAGGGTGATTGAGGCAAGAGACATGCTGGTGAGAAGGTTGTTGGCTGCCATGATGCTGGCACTGGAGGTGGCTGCCGTGATGGTGTCACTGTAGGTGGTGGTGGCTGCTGTGATGCTGTGACTGGAGGTAGTGGTGATGACTGCTGTGATGCTGGTACTGGAGGTGGTGGTGACTGCCGTGATGGTGTCACTGTAGGTGGTGGTGGCTGCTGTGATGCTGTGACTGGAGGTAGTGGTGATGACTGCTGTGATGCTGATACTGGAGGTGGTGGTGGTGACTGCCGTGATGCTGGCACTGGAGGTGGTGGCTGCCGTGATGGTGGGTCTGCTGAGTGCCCTTCTTGGGGATCTAATGACCGTTTTTTGTTGTCCTCAGAAAGCTGCTACATTTCGAGGAATTAAAAAACGGCCATTGGTGAATTTGGTGGTATGGCTTAAGACAAAACAATTTGGAGGGCAGCCCTGGTCTGCAGCCTCAATGAAAAGGAACATGCCTGAAATAACGGGCCAGGCTCAGACAAAAACTCTCCTCATCATCATCACTCACAGGCATGTCCATGTCACGTACGCCAGTGATGGTGGGGTAAACCTCTTTCGGCGGTAGCAATGCTGGCTTATTAGTGCATGAGGGGAGGTGTCGAGGGGCTGTGGTATACTGGTGCTCTCCGCAGGCTCTTCTTCTTTCTGGCCCCCAGCTCCGGCCTCCACTTCAGATTCCTCTCTGGCCTCCAGCACCTCCGAGCTAGAGGTATTTCCCTTTTTGGCCCAGTCAGATCTGTAAGGTCAGCGATGACAGAGAAAAAAGCACTTTTAGTATGCAAAATCCTAATAAAACCATTACAACAAATAAAACTGAAAAAGATAGCCACTTACGGGTGAAAATCTAGGACTAGGGTCAAAAACTGGAGCCGGTCATAATATAGGTATGGCCTTTCTTTTTAAGACCGACATCATCACTCTTCCTACCCTGTTGTCGCTCGCGGCTTCACTGGTCCCGGCAACTGCTCCATAATCTTGTCACTACACCCACTGGAAAGAAAAGTGGAAGAGATTATAAAAATTTTTTATAGGTAAAGGATGCTATATGTAATAACATGTATAGTGTGTATTCTAATATCACTGCTAGCAGGGGCTAGCTGGCAAATTTTAGCCTTGGGGGCAAGCACACAGCAGCGGTCCATGAGTAGCGGCCCATCCTTAAAGGGGTTTTCCCACGAACAAAAGTATATTTTAATCAATAGATCTTGGAGTAATAATAATTTCCACAATTGGATGTGATATAATAATGTTCCTGTGCTGAGATAATCTATAAATGTGCTCCTACTGTGTACTGTGTAGTGGCTGTGTCTGACCATGCTATGCTGGAACAGGGTCTGATCATACCACATCTCCTGGGCAGGGGGGGAGAAAAAGAGAGGATACAGGCAAGACAGTAGGGGATCACAGCTGATTCTTTTTGTGAGTAAAACATTTCACTGCCTGTTTTTAAACAATATTTTAGCTCAAAGAAAGACTCAGCTGTGATCCCCTGATGTAATATCTATATACTCTCTTTATATATAGAAGATTAGCGTGCACACAGTCTATAGGTCAAGGAGCAAGTACACGGGATGTGGAATCCCCAGAATCGGCGTAGATTAAATCACTGCACATTCTAGTTTCAAGATGCAAACTAAGGTCTATTTGAAGACGTGCAATAAGACACATTTAAGGTGCAGGGAATAATGCAACAGTAAATGAACGTTTCGACCCTTCGTTTGCATCTTGAAACTAGAGTGTGCAGTGATTTAATCTACGCTATATACTCTTTTACTTCCTCTCCTGCCCAGGAGCTGTGGTATGATCAGACCATGTCCCTGTATGGTAAGACACAATCATTACACAGTACACAGCAGGGACACATTTATAAGATTATCTCAGTACAGGGACATTTTATTTAAACACATCCAATTGTGGAACGTATTATTATTCCAAGATCTATTGATTAAAATATACTTTTGTTCTCGGAAAACCTCTTTAACATGTTTATTACCAGCTGCTTCATAGGCTGGGCGGCACGGTGGCGCAGTGGTTAGCACTGCAGCTTTGCAGAGCTGGGGTCCTGGGTTCAAATCCCACCAAGGACAACATCTGCAAGGAGTTTGTATGTTCTCCCCGTGTTTGTGTGGGTTTCCTCCGTGTTCTCCGGTTTCCTCTCACACTCCAAAGACATACTGATAGGGAATCTAGGTTGTGAGCCCCGATGGGGACAGCGACGATAATGTATGTAAAGCGCTGCGGAATATGTTAGCGCTATATAAAAAAAAAAATAAAGAATATTATTATTATTATTCTTATAGGCTATATTCACAAAAACGTATTGTCTAAGTGCTGCCCGTGGAAAAAAATGACAGCACTTGGTCCAGTTCAGGTGAGTATTTAAAAATGGTAATACATAAGCATAATATGTACAATGTCTGACCACTACAAAGCAGATTTAGGTTGTTAGAGGTGTAATGCAAGTAATCCAAGGTACGCTGTGCTTTTCTACACTCCTAAACACAGAGTAAAGGTGGCCTCTAGTGTTGAGCGAGCATGCTTGACACTGCTCGGTACTCGCCCGAGCATCACGCTACTCGGGATGTTCGGCGAGCACTGAGCATTTCCAGGTTACTCGGGCGGGAGCTCGGGTCTCCGCCCTGCATGTTTGGCGCTCTTTACAGAGCCAATGAACATGCAGGGATTGCCAGCCAGTCACTGTAATGCCGCAGCCATGTTGTTTGTGGGCATTACAGTGATTGGCTGGCCGCACAGCGTCACCTCGAGTATTTAAAACCGGGCACCCCCATCTTGGACACAGTCGCTCCGGATCAGACAGTGTATGGACAGCGCTGCTGATTTAGGGAGAGATATATCCTGCGAAATAGTTAGTGTAGGGTCTGTAAAGGCTGCCAGATCAAACAAACAGTCCTTCTCAGGACTAATATCCATCCCAGATATCAGGCAGGCAGGCTGTATAGGAGACGCAGTGGTTATACCAGCAAACCCTGAATTACAGTACTGTGTGCTCCTGTTGCTGAAATTGCTGGACTTAGCTCCAGGTCTCGAGGGCCAGGAAAAATCCTTTTTTTTCTTCATCTAAATCCTCTTTTTTTTTTTTCCTCCTTCACACTGTACAAATACCCGTCTTATTAACCTTTTGGTGTGTCCCCCCCCCCCCCCAAAGGAAAAGTGTGTCTCTGATATTTCAGACACAAATATATCTGTTGAAAATAGTCTGGTGTAGGCTAGAGAAATAGAAGTGTGGTTTTGCAGTTCCACGGTTCAAACTTCTGTATTATCCAGTTTTGGGCCATTTGTATCTAAAAAAAACAGTTTGAGTGTGTCGCTCACTGTTCAGCCGCAAATGTATATATTTGAAAAAGTCTGGTATACACCAGTAAATTATAACTGTGGTTTTGCTGTTCCATGGTAAAAAATCTCTATTATCCTGCTTTTGGCATTTTTTGCCGTAAAAAAAAAACTAATAGTGTCTCCCTGATTTTTCAGACACAAATATATCTGTTGAAAATAGTCTGGTGTAGGCCCGAGAAATACAAGTGTGGTTTTGCAGTTCCACGGGTCAAATCTCTGTATTATCCTGCTTTTGCCATTTTTTGCTGTAAAGAAAAACAGTAGTAGTTATCTCCTGATTGTTCAGACACAAATATATCTGTTGAAAATAGTCTGGTGTAGGCCCGAGAAATACAAGTGTGGTTTTGCAGTTCCACGGGTCAAATCTCTGTATTATCCACTTTTGGGCCATTTTTACCTAAAAAAAACTGTTTGAGTGTGTCGCTCACTGTTCAGCCGCAAATATATCTATTTAAAATTTTCTGGTATACCCTAGTAAACAATAACTGTGGTTTTGCCATTCACTGTAAAAAATTTCTATTATTCAGCTTTTGGTATTTTTTCCATAAAGAAAAACAGTAATAGTTTCTCCCTGATTGTTCAGATTGTTTAAAAGAGTCGGGTGTAGGCCATAGAAATAGAACTGTAGTTTTCCTCTTCCACGGTTCTAATCTACTTTTTATTACCCCTTTTCCATTGATAGTGCGAGTGTAAGCTATTTTACTTCCTTTACAATGGGCAAGGGACGTGGAACTGGACGTTCTGGTGATGGTGCGTGCAGAGGACGGGGCCGTGGCCAAGGTGAAAATGTGCCACAACCAACAGCCACATCTTCTCGCTCCCACTTCTTGACCGAATTACTAGGGAAGCACAGAACAACACCAGTATTGCGAACTGATCAGTGTGAACAGGTTATTAATTGGATAGCAGATAATACTTCCAGTTACCTGGGCACCACCACCTCCGTTCAGTCTTCCACACGGTCAACTCTTAGTAGCCGTGAGTCTCGACCGCATACTCCTCCTCACCCTGATGCTCCTTCCTCCCACCATGCCGAGTGTCGTCAGACAGCAACTGATCCCACACTTGGACACTCTGAAGAGCTGTTCACTGGTCCATTTCCAGATTCGTGCCCCTCGCCTGCTCCTCTTGAAGTGGTGGAAGAGGAGATCCCATGTAGCGATGCCCAAATATTTGAACAGCCACGGCCACAAGAAGTCGGCGCTGGTAATTTGTCACAAGAGGTGGACGATGACGAGACACAATTGCCAGGAAGTGAGGAGGAGGATCGTGGTGCGCAAGTGGAAGACGAGGAGGTGGTGGATGATCTAGTAACTGACCCAACGTGGCAGGAGGACATGCAGAGTGAGGCCAGCAGCACACAGGGTGAGGGAGGCCGAGTACCCCATTAGGCAGGAAGAAGCAGTGTGGTGGCCGCACACAGAAGGCGGGCAACAGTTCCCCGTAACACCAACACGAGGGACGTTGCCAGTACAACCTGTAGGTCTTCCAGAGTCTGGAATTTTTTTAAAGACTCTGCTGATAACCCCAAAAAGGCCATTTGTACCATCTGCCATGCCAACATCAGCAGTGGTGACAAAACTACCAGCCTGACCACCATCAGCATGATCAGCAAAGCGCCCGACTTTGTGGGGCGAACCCCAGGGTCCACGACCAGTGTCAGCGGGTGTCACTACTGCTTTTTCCGCTGTTGTGCGTGCAATAGAACCCCCTGTTGTGTGTGCAAGGCAATCCCCTGTCCATACTGCATGCAAAGGTGCCCCCTCCTCTCAGTCTTCACTTGTTATGGCAGTTTCTCAAGAAACAGCATCAACGTCCACGTCCCACCGCAGCGTTCAATTGTCCATATCCCAGACCTTTGAACGAGAGCGGAAATTCGCAGCTAACGCCCCACAGGCCACAGTCCTAAATTTGCACATTTCACGACTGCTTGCGTTGGAAATGCTGCCTTTTAGGCTGGTGGAGACGGAATCCGTCCGCAACCTTATGGCGGTGGCCGTCCCTCGGTACTCGGTCCCCAGCCGACACTATTTTGCCCGGTGTGCGATCCCCGCACTACACAAGCACGTGTCCCAAAACATCTGCCGTGCCCTCAACAACGCAGTTACTGGGAGAGTCCACCTGACAACAAACACGTGGACAAGTGCTTGTGGCCAGGGACGGTACATCTCCCTGACGGCACACTGGGTAAACATAGTGGAAGCCGGGACCCAGTCGGACCTTGGGACGGAACACATCCTCCCCACACCGAGGATTGCGGGCCCTATGTCAGTCAGAGTTGCCCCCAGAGTGTACAGCTCCTGTGCATCATCCTCCTCCTCATGTTCAGCCTCCATCTCAGATATCACCACATCAGTTACAAGCTGGAAGCACTGCAGTACTGCCTCCGCCAAGCGGCAACAGGCTGTGCTGAAACTCATAAGCTTAGGGGAGAAACCTCACACTGCTTGTGAGTTGTGGACAGCTGTGAAAGAGCAGGCAGATCTGTGGCTGAGACCGCTGAACCTACATCCAGGCATGGTCGTGTGTGACAATGGCCGTAACCTGGTGGCGGCTCTGAGGCGAGGCGAGTTCACACACGTACCATGCCTGGCTCATGTGCTTAACCTCGTGGTTCAGCGGTTTCTTAAATCGTACCCCGAGTTGCCAGATCTGCTCGTCAAAGTACGCCGCCTGTCAGCTCATTTTCGCAAGTCGGCTACAGTTTCCACCGCCCTTGCTGTGTTGCAACAGCGTTTGCAGCTTCCGTCACACCAACATGTTGCAAAGGATTTGTGAGCAGAAGAGAGCAGTTGTGGAGTACCAGCTGCAACAAGGCCGTCGATATTCAGGTCAGACTGCACACATAAGACCTCAGGAGTGGACCTTGATGTCTGACATATGTACCATCTTGACAAACTATGAGGAGTCCACCAAGATGGTGAGTGGCGATGACGCCATCATTAGCGTCAGCATTCCACTTGACTGTCTTTTGCAACGCTCTCTGCAGAGAATTAAAGAGGAGGCATTGCAGCCAGAGTATGATGAGATGGATCAAGAAGCTGTAGCGGTCGATTACACACAGCCCAGCCAAATCTCATCCCAACGTGCATTGGGGGACAATGAGGGAGAGGAGGAGGAGGAGGAGGAAGAACAGGAGCTTGTATCATGCGCTGTAGACGGTAGTACCTGTACAACTGTCATACCGTCGGTTCAGCATGGGTGGCCTGAGGACAGGGGAGAGGAGGAGGAGACCATGGTCAGTCGTCATCTTGGTGAGGACATGGAAGTCTTGCCCGTTACCAGTCTGGCACGCATGGCTGACTTTATGTTACGCTGCCTTAACCGTGACCCTCGCGTTGTCAAAATGTTGGGTGACAGTCATTACTGGTTGGTGACACTTTTAGACCCCCACTACAAGGAGAACTTTCACTCTCTTATTCCTGAGGTGGAGAGGTCTACAAAAATGGGGCAGTACCAGAAGGCCCTTGCTGCAGAATTGTTAAAAAAATTCCCATCTGAACACGCTAGCGGCAGAGGTCACAGTTCATTGACCAACCAAGGCGTACAAGCGAGAGAGAGGCAACTCTAATCCAGCAGAGGCAGGGGAACACTGTCAACGTTCTGGGACAGTTTCCTCAGACCCTCCCTTCGGACAGACCCTGAGGTGCGAGGTACTCTCACAATGAGTGGAAAGTTTCAAAAGATGATGAGGGAGTTACCTTGCCGACCGTACCAGTGTCCTCTGTGATTCCTCTGTGCCTTTTAATTATTGGGTATCCAAGCTGGACACTTGGAATGAACTCTCGCTGTACGCCTTGGAGGTCTTGGCCTGCCCTGCCGCTAGCGTGTTATCAGAGCGTGTTTTTAGTGCTGCTGAAGGAATTATAACTGATAAGCGCACTCGCCTGTCAACTGACAATGCTGACAAGCTGACCCTTATCAAAATGAACATGGGCTGGACTGGGCCAGACTTCTCATCACCACCAAATGACAGCAGAGTAACATAAATTCAAACCAACTGTGTTATTTCGGGAGGTGTATTCACATGCACCGCTTCACACCCACACATGGGTATACACTTCCTCATTTCGGTTGTTTTATGTTTTTCTCCTTATCCTCAGCCTCCACCCCCACTATACCACCAGGGTGACCGTGGTCCGTGTTGCCATTTTTGAAAGTTCCTCTGTCCTTATTTTTGTCAGCTTTTGCTTGGAAGGCTTAAGCAAAGACTATGGGAGACCCACTCCCCAATAATGGGAATAATATTTTTAAGATGCTGTACTGTATGGCTCTCGGAAGGGGCATTAAAAGCGTCTTGTTAAGCTACTGCGACCTCCACCACTTTTCCGAGGGGCATTCAAACCATCTTGTTAAGCTACTGCGACCTCCACCACTTTTCCAAGGGGCATTAAAAGCGTCTTGTTAAATCACTCTGAACTCCACAGCTCTTCCAAGGGGCATTGAAATGTTGTTTTTAATTAACTCTAACCTCCACGACTCTTCGAACGGGCATTGCATTTCCTCCTAATTTTTGGCAGCTTTTGCTTGGAAGGCATAAGCAAAGACTATGAGAGACACACTCCCCAATAATGGGAATAATGTTTGTAATATGCTGTACTGCATGGCTCTTGTAAGGGGCATTGCAAGTTCCTCCGTCCGAATTTTTGGCAGCTTTTGCTTGGAAGGCATAAGCAAAGACTATGGGAGACACATTCCCCAATAATGGGAATAATGTTTGTAATATGCTGTACTGCATGTCTCTTGTAAGGGGCATTGCAAGTTCCTCCGTCCTAATTTTCTGCAGCTTTTGCTTGGAAGGCATAAGCAAAGACTATGGGAGACACACTCCCCAATAATGGGAATAATGTTCGTAATATGCTGTACTGCATGGCTCTTGTAAGGGGCATTGCAAGTTCCTCCGTCCTAATTTTTGGCAGCTTTTGCTTGGAAGGCATAAGCAAAGACTATGGGAGACACACTCCCCAAGATGCTGTACTGTATTGCTCTTGTAAGGGGCATTAAAACCGTCTTGTTAAGCTACTGCGACCTCCACCACTTTTCCGAGGGGCATTAAAACCGTCTTGTTAAGCTACTGTGGCCTCCACGTCTCTTCCAAGGGGCATTAAAACTGTCTTGTTAAGCTACTGTGACCTCCACGTCTCTTCAAAGGGGCATTAAAAGCGTCTTCTTAAGCCATTCTGAACTCCACAGCTCTTCCAAGGAGCATTGAAATGTTGTTTTTAATTTCCTCTAACCTCCACGACTCTTCCAACGGGCATTGCATTGCCTCCTAATTTTAGTCAGCTTTTGCTTTTCAATGCAAAGGCGAAAACTAAGGGAGACCCACTCCCCAATAATGGGTAGAAGGTTTTTAGTACGCTGTAATCCACTTCTGTTTCAAGGGGCATTGCAGTTCCTCATCATTTTTGGAAAGCCTTCCATTCACTCCTTAGGCCAACAGTGTACAGGAGACCCAGTTGCTATAAAATGGAAAAAACTGTTTAGTTAAGGCCCTCTGACCTCCATGTCATTTTCAAGGGGCATTGAAGTGGATCAAAATTTTTGGTAGGCATTGCACTCACTGTATGCCCTATAACTGTGTAGCCGAACCGCTCCTTTTGGTACAGAAACATATCCTACAAGACATATGTGGTTGACTGGCCTGATATTGATGTGAATGGTCCCTGTTCCTCCTGTTCTTTCTCCTTTGCCACCACCTCATCCATCATTTATCACCTGAAGCTTTGTTTTAACGGGAGTCATAGAACTGGGATAGTAGCAGAAAAACATCCAGCAATCCTCGGAGGAGGTAGGATATGCGCCAAAACGCTGACCACCTCAGGCCTAGCCGCTACTACATACATGCGCTTGCATTCCAAGAAAACAAAGCGGATGCTAACTTCTATCACCATCATCATGCTCCTCACCTTGGCACTCTCAACTCCCCTGATGGAGAAGCCAGGGCCCACCGGAGGAGTCTGGTTCTCTGGTGGGCTCTTCCAATGCTGCCCTAAAGCAGGCCGGGCTAAGAAAAGTGTGGGGGGATGTTCCAAGGAGAAATAGGGGCGGCTGGGGACCGTGTGTGGACACCCGGCTGCCGGGCGGCTGGGGACTGAGTATGGATACCAGGCCGCCAACGCAGCCATGACTTGGTGGCCATATTCCGCCTCCACATACCTAAACGGCCCAATTTCAAGTGCAAGCAAGCAGTATGGTATTGCAGCCTGGGGGTGGGTGGGTGGTTGGCTGCATATTTGCGCTTGCATTGCAAGGAATGGGGGAGGTACAATTGAACACTGCCCTGGGACAAGAACTTGCACGGAGATAGTGGCAAGTCTGCATCTTCTGATGCTGCAAGGATGACTTCTGATGGGCACATTTTTAGGCAGTGACCTGGGTGTCAGAGATGCTTCCAGGGGTCTTCCCCATGCTGTTCCCATGTCTTTTCAGCACTGTATGCATGTGTCACACAGCACATGGCCAGATAAGGTTATAAAATGTTAAAATGACATTTCCCGGTGAATGCATTTGTCACGGTTGAAAGCAATACAAAAGTGCAAAAACGCATAAAAGATGCTACTTGTGAACATAGCCCAAGGTGTGGAGGAGTATTTTTTGGGGGGGTTATTTATTTTACCTTATACACAAGTCTTTACCCTGGAAAGGAACTTCCTTAACATATTTCACAGGAAAGCAGTTTCAGTTTAGTTTTTGAACGTTTTATTGTGAGCCCTTAAAAGTGGCTTAATACCTCTGACCACGTTGTTGTGAGCAGTGACCTGGGGGTCAAAAATGCTTCCTGGGGCGATCCCCATGCTGTCCCCATGTCATTTGAGCACTGTCCCTATCGTTTTTGGCACTTGTTAGGCTTTTAAAAGACTGCCGGGGGTGCCGCCGCAAAAATGCTCGGGTCTCCCATAGACTAACATTGGGCTCGTTGCTCGGGTCGAGCACCCGAGTATCACGGCGAGCTCGGCCCGAGCTTCGAGCACCCGAGCATTTTAGTGCTCGCTCAACACTAGTGGCCACACATAAGCACAGGTCTGCCAGATAGATACCTATGAATTATTATTTTGTGTATTTTTTCCTACAGACTTGTTCGAGCAAGTCATCAATGTAGACGTCAACTGCACATTATAGTATATGATGTACGAGTCACTAATTGTCATGTGTGTCCCATCTGATGTCTGTGCACACAGTGAATATATTATACCACATACAGTACAATATACATAGGAGAATATATGACTGGTATATAGAGACTAGATGGTGGCCCGATTCTAACGCATCGGGTATTCTAGAATATGTATCCGGCCGACCGGGCGCAATCAGCAGAGCGGTGTTTAAATTTGGCGCCAAAATCGCTGATTGGTCGAGGCCGGCAACCGTGAACAATCAGCAAAGCGGTGTTAAAATTTGGCGGCTATATCGCAGATTGGTCACGGTCGGCAGTCGCGACTAATCAGCAGAGCGGGGTTTAAATTGGGCGCCAATAATGCTGATTGGTCGCGGCCAGCGAACGCAACCAATCAGCAGAGCATGGTTTAAATTTGGCGCCAATAATGCTGATTGGTCACGGCCAGCGAACGCGACCAATCAGCAGAGCGGTGTTTAAATTTTGCGCCAATAATGCTGATTATTCGCGACCAGTAACCGCGACCAATCAGCATAGCGGTATTAAAATTTGGCGCCAATATCGCTGATTGTTTGCGGCCGGCCACCGGGACAAATCAGTAAAGCAGTGTTTAAATTTGGCGCCAATAATGCTGATTAGTCGCGGCCGGCAACCGCGACCAATCAGCAGATCGGTGTTAAAATTTGGCGCCAATATCGCTGCTTGGTCGCGGCCGGCCACCGCCACCAATCAGCGAAGCGGTGTTTAAATTTGGCGACAATATCGCTGATTAGTCGCAACCACCGGCCGTGACCAATCAGCAGAGCGGGGTTTAAATTTGGCGCCAATACTGCTGATTGGTCGCGGCCGGCAACCGTGACCAATCAGCAGAGCATTGTTCAAATTTGCCGCCAATACTGCTGATTGGTCGCGGCCGGCAAACGCAACCAATCAGCAGAGCGTTGTTTAAATTTGGCGCCAAAATCGCTGATTGGTCGCGGATGGATTCACTGCTCTCCAGTCCAGCGTCCAGATCAGTGTTACCTGGCGGCTGGACTGGAGGCGGCGAATCTCCTATTTTCCAGTGCAGTGCGGTGTCATCTGTGCGTCCTGCTCATCTCTCGTTGGGACCTGAGGATTATTTTTTGTTCCCTCATTCACAGTTGGAGCCGCCAGAACTTTCTCATCTTTATGTAGCTTCATTATACGACATCTGGCTTTTTTGTGGGGGCTCATACTGTATATTGGGGGCTATGCAAGGGCTCATACTGTAGGTAGGGGTGGTGTGTGCTAATACTGTATGTATGGGGATGTGTGGGGGCTCATACTGTATATAGGGGGATGTCAGCATACTTAAATCTGCTTAATATTAAGTGATAATATAAATATACAAAAAATATATAGTTAATATTAATATTGAGCAGATTTTATTTGAACCTATTGGTTCGGCCTCCACAACAGTCACGGTCGCTCATGTGGTCCCTTGGGAAAATTAATCTCCCACCACTGCTCTATTTTATATAGCGCTATGCTATACATCACACGGACATCATACACACTGCGGGCACAATCATCACACGGACATCATACACACAGCGGGCACAATCATCACACAGACATCATACACACAGCGGGCACAATCATCACACGGACATCATACACACAGCGGTCACAACCACCATCACACGGACATTATACACACCGTGGGCACAATCATCACACAGACATCATACACACAGCGGGCACAATCATCACACGGACATCATACACACAGCGGTCACAACCACCATCACACGGACATTATACACACCGTGGGCACAATTATCACACAGACATCATACACAGCGGGCACAATCATCACACAGACATTATACACACAGCGGGCACAATCATCACACAGACATTATACACACAGCGGGCACAGACATCATACATACAGAGGGCACAATCATCACACGACATCATACACACAGCGGGCACAATCATCACACAGACATCATACACACAGCGGGCACAATCATCACACAGACATCATACACACAGCAGGCACAATCATCACACAGACATCATACACACAGCGAGCACAATCATCACACGGACATCATACACACAGCGGTCACAACCACCATCACACGGACATTATACACACCGTGGGCACAATCATCACACAGACATCATACACACAGCGGGCACAATCATCACACGGACATCATACACACAGCGGGCACAATCATCACACAGACATTATACACACAGCGGGCACAATCATCACACAGACATTATACACACAGCGGGCACAATCATCACACGGACATCATACACACAGCGGTCACAACCACCATCACACGGACATTATACACACCGTGGGCACAATCATCACACAGACATCATACACACAGCGGGCACAATCATCACACGGACATCATACACACAGCGGTCACAACCACCATCACACGGACATTATACACACCGTGGGCACAATTATCACACAGACATCATACACAGCGGGCACAATCATCACACAGACATTATACACACAGCGGGCACAATCATCACACGGACATCATACACACAGCGGGCACAGACATCATACATACAGAGGGCACAATCATCACACGACATCATACACACAGCGGGCACAACCATCACACGGACATCATACACACAGCGGGCACAATCATCACACAGACATCATACATACAGAGGGCACAATCATCACACGACATCATACACACAGCGGGCACAACCATCACACGACATCATACACACAGCGGGCTCAATCATCACATGGACATCATACACACAGTGGGCGCAATCATCACACGGACATCATACACACAGCGGGCACAACCATCACACGACATCATACACACAGCGGGCACAATCATCACACAGACATCATACATACAGAGGGCACAATCATCACACGACATCATACACACAGCGGGCACAACCATCACACGACATCATACACACAGCGGGCTCAATCATCACATGGACATCATACACACAGCGGGCACAATCATCAAACAGACATCATACACAGTGGGCAGAATCATCACACAGACATTATACACACAGCGGGCACAATCATCACACAGACATCATACACACAGCGGGCACATTCATCACACGACATCATACACACAGCGGGCATAACCACCATCACACGGACATTATACGCACAGTGGGCACAATCATCACACAGACATCCTACATACAGCGGGCTCAATCATCAAACAGACATCATACACAGCGGGCACAATCATCACACAGACATTATACACACAGCGGGCACAATCATCACACGGACATCATACACACAGCGGTCACAACCACCATCACACGGACATTATACACACCGTGGGCACAATCATCACACAGACATCATACATACAGCGGGCACAATCATCAAACAGACATCATACATAGCGGGCACAATCATCACACAGACATTATACACACAGCGGGCACAATCATCACACGGACATCATACACACAGCGGGCACAATCATCACACAGACATCATACATACAGAGGGCACAATCATCACACGACATCATACACACAGCGGGCACAACCATCACACGGACATCATACACACAGCGGGCACAATCATCACACAGACATCATACATACAGAGGGCACAATAATCAAACAGACATCATACACAGCGGGCAGAATCATCACACAGACATTATACACACAGCGGGCACAATCATCACACATACATCATACACACAGTGGGCACAATCATCACACAGACATCAAATATACAGAGGGCACAATCATCACACGACATCATACACACAGCGGGCACAACCATCACACTGACATCATACACACAGCGGGCACAATCATCACACAGACATCATACATACAGAGGGCACAATCATCACACGACATCATACAGTGGGCACAACCATCACATGGACATCATACACACAGCGGGCACAACCATCATACGGACATCATACACACAGCGGGCACAACCATCACACGGACATCAAACACACAGCGGGCTCAACCATCACACAGACATCATACACACAGCGGGCACAACCATCACACAGACATCATACACACAGCGGGCACAACCATCACATGGACATCATACACAGCGGACACAATCATCACACAGACATCATACATACAGCGGGCTCAATCATCACACAGACATCATACACACAGTGGGCACAATCATCACACGACATCATCCACATAGCTTCCTATATACAGTGTGAGCCTGCACATAGTCTCTCTATATACACAATATGAGCCCTCAAATAGCCTCCTATATACAGTATGATTCTCACATAACCTCTTATATACAGTGTAAGGCCGCACATAGCCACCTATATACAGTGTGAGCTCTCACATAGCCTCCTATATACAGTGTGAGCCCTCACATAGCCTCCTATATACAATAGGAGTCCTCACATAGCCCCCTATATGCAGGCACACATTCCATGCACATACGAAAAAATAAAAAAAAAAAGAAGACATACTCCCCTCACTCTCGTTCCCCCACAGTCTGTTCTGGTCTCTGGTGCTCTGACTCTCCGCACAGCAGATGTGATGTAGTGATGTCGTCATGTTTGCTGTGTCAGTCGCACGAGCTGATCTGTGGAAGTAGGAACCGGTGGCTCCGTCTTCCACCAACGTATTCAGCACAGTCTGCATCCTGAGGATGCAGATACCAGTGATATCGGGATAGGGGAGAGTATGGTGTGGCCCGTGCGACACAGTTTTGCTTGCCAAATTTTCCCTTTTGGTGGCGATATTTTTTGGACAAAAAATTAGACACATAATGTTCTGGCTTCAATAGTTATTCGTGTTAAAGCTCACCTACAAAATAACACATATTCAGACAATCCTAATATACCGTCTGTATTTGCCATACTTAAATCATCGTGAACCTGCTGTGAGCTGCCTTCCAAATTAGGATATAATTGGCAGCAAATATAGTTCCACAGTGCTTTCCGTCGACTCTGGTCCCCATAGCCATCATCTTTTCTGTCTCACAATTCTGGCCTTTGCTGAACCAGAACCAGCATCATTTCGACATCAATGGTATGAGCCATGTTGTTTGTTTCCATGGAGGCGTGTTTTTTTGATCACTTTATAACAACTCTTGTCCCAAAAGATGAGCTTCCTGGGCTGGGATAATGAACCACAGCAGTAGGGTGGTATCTATGGCCAGGACCAGCCATACCTACCAAACCCCCCTGACCATGGTGTATTTCAACCCTTAAGTCCACTTCCCTCACTTACCCTCTACGTCTCCACTCATGTTGCTGATCCCCCAAATTTTTCAACACCCAATCCTGGCCCTGATTCCAGTTCCACACCTTATTATAATTTGTAATGTTTATTTGTTTTATTTTGCATGTTTTGGCGCATGACAGAAATATCCCTTTTTCATTGTTTTGTTTAATAAATTCAGTTTGTTTTTTCCTATCTGCTTGTTTTATTCTTTGCCACCTTATAAAAAAGGTTAAATGTAATGTTCAAGGGTATATGATTTTCACAATAATCTTGGGTAAATTAAATTTATTATAAAGATTTTGAGAAAGGGGGACTTCAGATACATAAGTAGGGCTATAGCAGTGATGACTTAGGACCTTATATTGTCTTTTCATATATAGTTTAGTCTACAACGTTTTGGCGTTGTTTTACATCCTTACAAATTTAGGTATTTATTTTGGAAAAAATGGGGTGGGGTCCATTTAATTTTCTTAACAAAAATACTCCTCCACACCTTGGGCTATGTTCACACTTAGCGTTTTTTATGCGTTTTTGCACTTTTGCATTGCTTTCAACCGTGACAAATGCATTCACCAGGAAATGTCATTTTAACATTTTACAACCTTATCTGGCCATGTGGTGTGTGAGATATCATCAGACACATCGTGTTTCATTTATGAAGGAGGTACTCTGAAAGTCACAAAGCCTATTTTATAGGTCGGTCTTTACTATTCTTAAAGGGTCAGCAGTCGGCCCTCACTATTCTTAGAGAGCCATCAGCCGGCTATGTTTTATTGTTCCCATTACTAAACAGTGGGTCTCCTATACTGTTATTGCATATGCAGTGAATGGCAGGGCTGCCCAAAATTTGGACACACCCCAATACCCCTTTGAAGAGACTTAGAGAAGGGCCTCCTGAAAACAATGTTCCCATTATTAGGAAGTGGGTCTCCCATTGTGTTTGCCTATGCAGTAAATGTAAGGGTTGCCAAAAAATTGGGAGGCACTCAAATGCCCCTTGGAAGAGACATGGAGGAGGGCCTCATAAAAAATGTTCCCATTAGAAAGGAGCAGGTCTCCTATACTTGTAATGCCCATGCACTAAGTGTATGGGCTGACAAACATTTACCCCTGGGGGTATACATGAACATACTGTATAAAAAATTTTTTTACGGGCATCATAAACAGCCTTTAAAAAAATTATGTGGGTGTTGCATCACGGACCACGGTCACCCTGGTAATATGATGGTGGAGGATCAGGATGTGGAGAAGCAGGAGGACAAGAGCAAATAGCCAAAATAAGGAAGCGTATACCCATGTGTGGGTGTGAAGAGGTGCATGGGAATATACCTCCCAAAAAAAGACACTGGATTTGAGTTTATGTTACGCTGCTATCATTCGGTGGTGTTGAGAAGTCTGGCCCAATCCAGCGCTTGTTCATTTTTATAAGAGTCAGCCTGTCAGCATTTTCAGTTGACAGGCGGATGCGCTTATCAGTTATAATTCCACCAGCGGCACTAAAAACCCGCTCTGATAAAACACTAGCGGCAGGGCAGCCCAGGACTTCCAAGGCATAGAGAGCCAGTTCATTCCACGTATCCAGCTTGGATACCCAATAATTATAAGGCACAGAGGAATCACGGAGGACGTTGGTACGGTCAGGATCTTCCCAAACTTTGCACTCCTTGTGAGAGTACCCCGTGCCTCAGGGCCTGTGCGATGGGAGGGGCTGAGAAAATTCTCCCAGAACTTTGACGGTGTTCCCCTGCCTCTGCTGGATTGAAGTTGTGCCTCTCTTGCCTGTACTCCTTGGTTATCCAAAGACCTGTGACCTCTGCCCCCAGTACTTTCAGATGAGAATTTTTTTAATAGTTCCGCAACAAGGGCCTTCTGGTACTGCCCCATTTTTGTAGACCTGTCTTCCTCAGGAATAAGAGATATAAAGTTCACCTTATAGCGTGGGTCTAGAAGTGTCACCAACCAGTAATGACTGTCACCTAAAATTTTGAGAACGCGAGGGTCATGGGAAAGGTAGCCTAACATAAACTCAGCCATGTGTGCCAGACTGCTAACAGGCAAGACCTCCGTGTCCTCACCAAGAGGATGACTGACCATGCTCTCCTCTTCCTCCTCCTCTCTGTCCTCTGGCCATCCACGCTGAACAGATGGTATGACAGTTGTGCAGGTAGTACCATCTATAGCGCATGAAACTAGCTCCTGTTCTTCCTCCTCCTCTTCCTCATTGTCACCCAATCCATGTTGGGATGAGATGAGGCTGGGCTGTGTGTAATCACCCTTTATGGTTCCTTGCTCCATCTCATCGTGCTCCGCCTGCAATGCATCCTCTTTGATTGTGAGCAGAGAGCATTTCAGAAGACAGAGAAGCGGGCTGGTGACTCTAATTATGGCGTCATCGCCGCTCACCATCTTGGTGGAGTCCTCAAAGTTTTGGAGGATGGTACATATGTCTGACATCCATGTCCACTCCTGAGGTCTTATGTGTGGAGTCTGAACTGAATACCGATGGCCTTGTTAATGTTGGTACTCAACAACTGCCCTCTTCTGCTCACAAATCCTTCCCAACATCTGCAGTATAGAGTTCCAACGCGTGGGGACATCACATACCTGTCTGTGAGCCGGAAGCTGCAAACGCTGCTGAAACACGGCAAGGGCGGCGGAAGCTGTAGGTGACTTTCTAAAATGGGCACACATGCGGCATAGTTTAACAAGCAGATCCGGCAGCTCTGTGTAGGATTTGAGAAACCGCTGAACCATGTGGTTAAGCACATGGGCCAGGCATGGTACGTGTGTGAGCTCGCCTCGCCTCAGAGCCGCCACAAGGTTCTGGCCATTGTCACACACGACCATGCCTGGCTGTAGGTTCGGCGGTGTGAGCCACAGATCTGCCTGCTCTTTCAGAGCTGTCCACAACTCTTCAGCATTGTGCGGTCTGTCACCTAATCATATTAGCTTCAGCCTGTTGCCACTTGGCCGAGGCAGTGCTGCAGTGCTTCCAGCTTGTGACTGATGTGGTCATTTTGGAGATGGAGGCTGAAGAGGAGGAGGAGGATGAGGTGCAGGAGCTGTAGACTCTGGGGGCAATCTGATTGACCTAGGGCTTGCAATCCTTGGCGTTGGGAGGACGTGTTCCGTCCCAAGGTCTGACTGGGTCCCGGCTTCCACTATGTTAACCCAGTGTGCCGTCAGCGAGATGTACCATCCTTGCCCACAAGCACTTGTCCATGTGTCCGTGGTTAGGTGGACTTTCCATGTAACTACGTTGTTGAGGGCATGGCTAATGTTTTGGGACACCTGCTTGTGTAATGCGGGGACGGCACACCGGGAGAAATAGTGGCGTCCGAGGGATGGTCGCCGCCATCAGGTTGCGGAATTCTTCCATCTCCACGAGCCTAAAAGGCAACATATCGAGCGCAAGCAGTCGTGAAATGTGGGAATTTAGTAGTGTGGCCTGTGGGGCGTTGGCTGCGTATTTGCGCTTGCGTTGCAACGACTGGAGTATGGACAACTGAATACTGCGCTGGGACAAGGATGTGGACGTGCTTCTTGATGCTGCTAATCTTGAGAGCGTGCAACGACAGGTGCAGGGCAGGAGGCAGGAGGCATCTTCGCATGCACCATGGACAGGGGATTGGCTTGCATGCACAACAGCGGAAGAAGCAATTGTGCCACCCGCAGACACTGTTCCTGGACCCTGGGGTTCGGCCCACAAAGTCGGGTGCTTTACTGCCATGTGCCTGATCATGCTGATGGTGGTCAGGCTGCTAGTTTTGCCACCCTTACTGATGCTAGCCTGGCAGGTGGTGCAAAATGGCCTTTTTGGGGTTATCAGCAGAGTCTTTAAAAAACAACCAGACTCGGGAAGATCTAACAGTTGTACTGACAACTTCCTTCGTGTTGGTGTTACGGGGAACGGTTGCCTACCATTTGTCTGTGGCCACTACGCTGCTTCTTCCTGCCTGTTGGGGTGCTCTACCCCCCCCCCCTGTGTGCTGCTGTCCTCACTCTGCATGTTCTCCTGACAGGTTGGGTCAGTTACTATATCATCCACCACCTCGTCTTCCACTTCCACACCCTGGTCCTCCTCCTGACTTTCTGGCAATTGTGTCTCATCATTGTTCACCTCTTGTGACACTTTCCCATCGTCACCTTCGTGTGACCGTGGCTGCTCAAATATTTGGTCATCGCTACATGCGATCTCCTCTTCCCCCGCTTCAAGTGGACCGGGTGAGAGGCCGAATCTATAAATGGCAAAATGAACAGCTCTTCAGAGTGTCCAAGTGTGGGATCAGTTGTCTCCAGGCACTTGGAGTGGTGGGAGGAAGGAGGATCAGGGTGAGGAATATGCTGTCCATACTCACGGCTACTGAGACTTAACGGTGTTGTGTGGAAGACAGGGTGGTGGTGGTGGTGGCTGAGTGACTGGAAGCATTATCCGCTATCCAACCAACAACCTTTTGACACTGCTCTGAGTTCATTAGTGGTGTGCTGCGGTCCCCTAGGAATTGGGACAGGAAGGTCGGGTGAGAAGATGTGGGTGTTTGTTGTGGCACAATTTTAGCTTGCCCACGGCCTCGGCCTCTGCATGCACCATCACCATCAACATCACATCCAGTTCCCCGTCCCTTGCCAAGCTCCTTGCCCATTTTTAATGGAGGACAATATCTTCCACGCTCACTACAAATGGCTGAATTTGGAGCGAAGTTATATGTAATCCGTGTGATGGAGAAACCACAGTTTTAAATACCTGGCCTTTAGGTAACTATTTTGAACAGCAAACCGGTGTTGAAAACTTTGCTGACACACTGAAAAAAAATTAGAATGGAGGCCAGAAATGGCAGAATTTTCAGAAAACGTATATGTGATCCGTGTGATGGACAAACCACAGTTTTAAATACCTGGCCTGTAGGTAACTATTTTGAACAGCAAATCGGTGTCAAAAACTTTGCTGACACACTGAAAAAAAATTGGAATGGAGGCCAAAAATGGCAGTATTTTCAGCGCAATTATATGTGATCCGTGTGATGGACAAAACACAGTTTTAAATAGCTGGATTTTTAGCGCTGTAATATGGAAAGGACCTGGCTGAATTCTGCAGTGCCAACAAGCAAATGGCGTGTTCTTTGGATTGCTTTTCAAGCAAATAATGAGGATTAAGATCCAAAAAAAATTATTTCTGGCCCCTGAGACCTAGGCCTTTGTCTAGAAATGTCTAACAGCAGCAGAAGGCAGAACTGGAATGGAGCCTCTTGTGCTATATGCACTGCAGTCTGCTATATACACTGCCTGCCTGATATCTCTGCAGATGGATTAGTCCTCAGAAGGTCTGTTGGTTGAGATGTATATGTGTAATGTACTTGTTTTCTCCCTACACTACCTAATACACAACCAAATCTCTCCCTAGCTCATCAGCACCTGCCTACACTGCCTGATTGCATCGCGGCGCCAGGTCTTATATAGACCCGATGACGCTGTGCAGCCAGCCAATCACTGTAATGCCATAACCAACATGGCTGTGGCATTACAGTGAGTGGCAGGCAATCCCTACCTGTTGATTGGCGCTCTAAAGAGCATCTGCCCGAGCATCTCGCAAGTACTCGGCGAGCTCCGAGCATCTCGAGTACTGAGATGCTCGAGTGATTACCGAGTACTTGCAAGTATGCTCGCTCATCACTAAATAACAGTAATTTTTAACCAGGGGTGCCTAAAGTTTTACATGTCACTGTAAGAGACGCACATCGCTATTTACATTACTCATAAAACCGCATGGCACTGTACACATAACATGATGGTTGCCTTCAAGGGTAGAAATGCAGCAGAACAGTCCATCACTCTTACATTCCCTCTTTGGACATGGTCATCCTTGACCATTCTGGAACCTGGAAGACCACACACAGCTTTTACAGTAGGGGCCCTGGAAAACGCACACTGCAGCCGCAGCGCTCGCTGCAACTGTCAGGCCTGAGGCTGTGGTACTGCCCGTGGAGGAGTCATTGCTGGATATGGTCTTCCCACTGAGGGCTGAAATATTGGATGTGACATTTGGTCAATGACTTCACCACCTCCTGTGTGCTCGAGTTGGGCCCTCACCCATTTCTCCCACTCCTTCTTTCCCTCAATGACCTTCACCACCCATCTGGCCTTAGCGGCGTCCAGGGCTGGTGTCTCTTCCATGTACTCCGTGGCCAGGGGATGAGGGCTGTTTCCCAGGCTGATACCTCTCCAGGATGCTTAGGTGTACTCACGGCCAGGGCTGCCACCATAACTTTCAGTCGCACTGCCTAGTCACAGGACCTCAGCCACGCTGACACTGCTGCCTCCGCCTTGGAATCGGGTTCCGGTTTTGGGACCTGCGGGCGATCCTTTGTCTTGAGGTCAGGCATTGGATTCTAGGCCTTCCCCGGACCTTGGTTGGTGCCTCTACTGATGTCAGTCCACCTGGCTGTACCTCTTGCTCCAGCTGAGTCATCTTTCTTTTCCACTCGACCTTTCCTATGCCCACTGCGGAGCACAATGCCGTAGCACCGACCATCGCTTTCCATAGGTAAGCCGTAGCACTACATCTTCTCTTGCCGCTTCACCTCCTCACCACCAATGGTCCCAGCCCACTCTGCTGTGGGTGTGCTCTTACGTTGCTCTGCCCATTCTTGGGGGAGGCCGCTTCTGGCTCACCTGCGCGTTTCCTGGGAGTCTCTACCCGTTCTCCCTTGGCTCGCTGCTATGGGCATGATTTATTTTTCTTCCACCGTGCCCATTGGGGGCGGGCATCACTCACTAGAGGCCATCCTCTCAAAACAAGCCATTTCCCAGGCTTTTTCACTTCTCTTACACACACGATGGGAAGGGTCCGTCTCACCCTTTCGCTCCACTCACCGACATCTTGCAGTCTCTATCCATTAACTATATCCTATCCTAAAGACTAAAGCTTTTATCCTTATCTTATGCCCTGTACTGTTGCTAAGCCACTTAACTATATGAACAGTTCTTATACGCTGTTATAAGTTTTGTCCTAATAGTGTATATATGAGTACTTATATATCAGTTTATCATAGTGTAAAGCGTTAGATGTTTTGCACTCCTAATTAGAAGATGTAGTGCACAGAAGGAATATCAATAAGATCCAGTAAGAAAACCTTTGACACTATAGATATGACACTTGAGATGCAGAGTAAATTCACTAGTACATTACTCACAACCGACATATAGCTTATCCTATACTTCTCTTTTTTTAAATCTTTAGATATTATTAATAAAGTGTTTAATTGAAAATATAATGAATAAGGTTAATGTCAGATGAAACACATTGATCAAATGATATGTAAAATGACTAAAAACGGAGTGGTAATGGTGGAGATTAGGTCCTGCTCTCTCATGAGCAGCATAGCTGAGCTCAACATGTCTTCCTGACACTGGTGGACTAAACATGCACAGATACCCTATTACGGAGATCTCCCCTCCTTTATCACTGGCACCAGGAATTTTATGTGAAAATAACTGGAGGTGGCTATGACCACTACACATGTATCCTTACAAGGTTGGTTTTATCTCGTCACATCTTGCATTCAGTGACACACTCCTTCCTGCTTTATTGCTGATGTTTAGGAGTACGGGGGCGACTTGCATAGTGACATGCTTCTGTACATCACACGGATGAGATGGTGTTTTGTTCCTACAGATGGCTGTGATCTCGTACTATAGTGATGGAATACATCAGCCGCCCATCAGATGACAGCTGCCGTGATGCAGAATGAGAGGATAGCACTTATGTTATCAGGCATCAGCCACAACATGTGAGAACCGCTCATATGTTTAAAGGGAACAGACAAGTCCACCATGTACAAGGGTGTGTCTTCAATAACCAATCACAGACCCCTCGTCGCAGGCAGTAGTAAAGGGCGCAATGTCCCGCATAGCAGCATTGGTGGTGCCAGACTGCTGTCATTCAGGTGATGCACACTGAAGCCCTGATTCCTGATCTACAAGCTGCAGGGATATAGCAGAGCACATCCCATTCATAGCATGATGCGATCTGCTGATGAACAATAGAAGACAGCTACAGCACATCTACTGTAGCATCTCTGCTCAGCAGCGGGGGTGAGCTCCTGTGTTCTCTCCCTTCTTTAGTATTGGTTCAGTACCACAGTGGTGGGCAGCTCTCCTCTGGGCACTACAGTCCTAGATTCAGCACCACAACGGTGGGCAGCTCTGATCTGGGCAGTACTGTCTAGATTCAGCACCACAGAAGTGGACAGCTTTTATATGGGAAGAACTGTCTAGATTCAGCACCACAGCAATGGACGGCTTGTCACCAGGACATTATAGTAGCATTTTCGTTCAACAGCACAACGTTGGAGGGCAGTGCCATCCAGATTCAGCACCACGCTCGTGGCCAGCTCTGGTGCTTCTGGATACAACAGTTTCAGCACTTCTGCCTAGGACAGCTCCAGCATCTTCACCTCTACCTTGAAGAACCTGTCCTTCTCCTCTCCCCCCTCTCTGATATCATCAATTATAAACCAATGCACTGGTTATTGGCCCAATAATAAGTCAGGGACCGAATCCAAGTACACAGCAGGATTGGAGAAGGATATTTGTATTGGAGGGAAATGGCTCTTAAGCCTGTCCTTTCCTTCTGCGCACTTATCGGAGTGATATGTTTTGTTCATGGATTTCCTAAACCAGAAAGTAGACAAGGTAAATCTACTTTTAAATATGCAATTATTGCTATCATTTAGCATCGCTTACATAGTGTTTATGGGCCAGATGTTCAATAGTAACTATGAACCAGATCCTGTGTGCTAAAATGTGTATTGCCCTCTAGAAAGAGGTAAGACAGAATGTATGGGGAGAATGCAGCTGACATGTTCTCTGTAATCCAACTAAATCCATGTTCACGAATCAACTCTTAAAGGAATAAAGCACTTTTTCTGTAGAAAGCAGTCTTAGAAACGTGTATTTGTGTATTTAGAATCCTTCTTCTATAATTTATATTCAGTAATTATTTCAGAATTTATGCATATTTAATTTACATATATGAACTCGGTGATGAGTTAATTGAATTTTTTTTGCCTCTTTATCCCTTCTAGACAAGGCTCTGCATAACAGAGAATTAAGTGTAGAGAGACCACTGGAAGAACAGGCAAGTTTCCAGACTTTTGCATGGTTTACTGCATTTTGTGCAGAGAATTTATACAAAACATTTCCAAACAGATGTATTGTTTATTAATAATATCATATATATAACGTATACTGTAACTGTTAGCCAAATTACCATAATTATTATACAACCTAGATTGTTTCTAAAACAGATGCACTAATATGTCATGCAACAGATGTACAGACTAGACCAGTGTCGGACTGGGGTGCCAAGGGCCCACCAGTAACCAACTCCAGGGCCCCACTTTTCAGCTACATGCAAATGTGACATTATCCTCAATCACAAATTTATATAACAATGAACTGGTAGATTGTTACATGAATAAGATGCTGCCTTTGTCTGTACATAGTGATTCATGTATATAGTGCCCCAAGTACAGCTCATATAAGAGGGTGGTGGCTCACTCCTGCACAGGGCCCACCGGAGGATTCTCCTGTTCTCCTGTGGGCCAGTCCAAGCCTGGACTAGACTACTATTGCCCTACTGTCGGATACAACAATATTCTTGCAAACAAACATTTGCATTTAGGAGCATATATACTTTGAGTAGTGGGATCTATTATAATTTGGCAGTGCGTCAGCTCCATGCAGCTGTGTTGTGGAGGATGGAGCTATGAACTCTGGAGACTGTGCTAATGTTTGTCTGTTTTTCATTATTTCTCCTTAGATTGCTGAAGCGGATACAGTAAGCAGAGGAGCAAGTAAAGGTAAAATATATTAACTACAGCCATTCATTGCTACTAAAAGTGAGCAGCAACAGTAAGAGCTACAGTTTTTCCTGTTTTTCCATCCTGTAGATAAAGTAAAAAATGATTCCTTGTGGATGACTTAAGCTTCTTGATGTCAGTAGCGGAGAAAGAAAAAAATGTCAAAAGAAGAGGTGGGATAAAGACCACAGGCAGTGACCACAAGACCCCAATGGATGAGGCAGACTCAACAAAAAGCTTAAAGCCAGTGGAGTATTGTGATTCCACTAAAAGTGGATTGAATGATAAATATGAAGGTATTTGATAATCATCACAGCCATGTCATATTATTTCCAGTGATAAAATACTCTTCCAAACGTTATATATTGCTGTACATCTTTTGAATTTGGTTTAGGACTTCAATTTCTCAAAAAACAGACATAACAACATAAAAGTAGAACGCTTGACAGGCCGCAGATCACAACATAACTGGGTGGCCAGACATATAGCATATACATCTCATGACAGAGCATCACAAAATCATGTTTTGTTTTCGTTTTTTATTAAAAGATGGTAACCTTGCTCAACGCTGTAGTTGATGATTAATCCATCTACTTCATTAGTGGAATCAGGTATCATGTACATGAGAAAGCCAACAAAAATTATCTTCTCATAGGACGCAGATGGGACGACAACATTAGTGCGGGCTGTGATTCAGAATGGTATTGATTTTATGAATAAAGTGGCTCTAAGTAATGATTAATCCACTTTATCTGCTCTGATATTTCAGTTACTGGAAATCTCATCATTCGTGAGACTAGCCATGTGTTTAGAGTGTTCCAGTGATAAAAGAAATCTCTCAGTGATGCTCGAAGGGTTTATTGCACTAAACAATTGGAAACTGATCAAGCTCTTTTTTTAATAATACTGATATTATGTAGTAATAATAAAAATTAACCCCTTAAGCCCCGCGGGTGGTTTGCACGTTAATGACCGGGCCAATTTTTACAATTCTGACCACTGTCACTTTATGAGGTAATTACTCTGGAACGCTTCAACGGATCCCCCTGATTCTGAGATTGTTTTTTCGTGACATATTGTACTTCATGATTGTGGAAAAATTTCTTCGATATCACTTGCGTTTATTTGTGAAAAAAACGGAAATTTGGCGAAAATTCTGAAAATTTTGCAATTTTCAAAATTTGAATTTTTAAGCCCTGAAATCAGAGCGATATGTCACACAAAAGAGTTAATAAATAACATTTCCCACATGTCTACTTTACATCAGCACAATTTTGGAACCAAAATTTTTTTTTGTTAGGGAGCTATAAGGGTTAAAAGTTGACCAGCGATTTCTCATTTTTACAACAAAATTTACAAAACCATTTTTTTAGGGACCACATCACATTTGAAGTCACTTTGAGAGGTCTTTATGACAGAAAATACCCAAAAGTGACACCATTCTAAAAACTGCACCCCCTCAAGGTGCTCAAAACCACATTCAAGAACTTTATTAACCCTTCAGGTGCTTCACAGGAATTTTTTGAATGTGGAAGAAAAAAATGAACATTTAACTTTTTTCACAACAATGTTACTTTAGACCCAATTCTTTTTATTTTCACAGGGGTAACAAGAAAAAATGGACCCCAAAATTTGTTGTGCAATTTCCCCTGGGCACGCTGATACCCAATATTTTGGGAAAAAACACTGTTTGGGCGCACTGTAGGGCTCGGAAGGGAAGGAGCGCCATTTGACTTTTTGATTGTAAAATTTGCTTGAATAATTAGCGGACACCATGTTGCGTTTAGAGAGCCCCTGTGTGCCCAAACATTGGAGCTCCCCCACAAGTGACCCCATTTTGGAAACTAGACCCCCCAAGGCACCTATATAGATGCATAGTGAGCACTTGCAACCGCCAGGTGCTTCACAAATTGATTCGTAAAAATGAAAAAGTGAAAAAAAAAACACTTTTTCATTGTTACGAATCAATTTGTGAAGCACCTAGGGGTTCCAAGTGCTCACTATGCATCTAGATAGGTGCCTTGGGGGGTCTAGTTTCCAAAATGGGGTCACTTGTGGGGGAGCTCCAATGTTTGGGCACACAGGGACTCTCTAAACGCAACATGGTATCCGCTAACAAATTGAATGGAAAATCGGCTCAAATTGTTAGCGGACACCACACTGCGTTTGGAGAGCCCCTCTGTGCCCAAACTTTGGAGCTCCCCCACAAGTGACCCCATTTTGGAAACTAGACCCCCCAAGGCACCTTTCTAGATGCATAGTGAGCACTTGGAACCCCCAGGTGCTTCACAAATTGATTCGTAATAATGAAAAAGTGAAAAAAAAAACACTTTTTCATTTTTACGAATCAATTTGTGAAGCACCTAGGGGTTCCAAGTGCTCACTATGCATCTAGATAGGTGCCTTGGGGGCTCTAGTTTCCAAAATGGGGTCACTTGTGGGGGAGCTCCAATGTTTGGGCACACAGGGGCTCTCTAAACGCAACATGGTATCCGCTAAAAAATTGAATGGAAAATCGGCTCAAATTGTTAGCGGACACCACATTGCGTTTGGAGAGCCCCTCTGTGCCCAAACTTTGGAGCTCCCCCACAAGTGACCCCATTTTGGAAACTAGACCCCCCAAGGCACCTTTCTAGATGCATAGTGAGCACTTGGAACCCCCAGGTGCTTCACAAATTGATTCGTAATAATGAAAAAGTGAAAAAAAAAACACTTTTTCATTTTTACGAATCAATTTGTGAAGCACCTAGGGGTTCCAAGTGCTCACTATGCATCTAGATAGGTGCCTTGGGGGGTCTAGTTTCCAAAATGGGGTCACTTGTGGGGGAGCTCCAATGTTTGGGCACACAGGGGCTCTCCAAAAGCAACATGGCGTCCGCTAACAATTTGAGCCGATTTTCCATTCAATTTGTTAGCGGACACCATGTCGCGTTTGGAGAGCCCGTGATGTGCCTAAACAGTGGAGCTCCCCCACAAGTGTCCCCATTTTGGAAACTATACCCCTCAAGGATTTTATTAAGGTGTATAGTGAACATTTTGAACCCAGAGGTACGGCACAGAATTTGTTTACATTAGGTCATCATATTGAATAAGTTGTCATTATTCTTGAGCGCAAGTGCTCGCTACTTGAGTTTGCATCGGGTACTCAGGTATGCACCATGTACAGCGTGTGCTCGAGTGACATGCTCGAGTCCCTGCTCCGCATGTTTCACGGTTATTAGACACCCAAAAAAAAACATGCGGGGATCGCTCGTGCATGGCAGGCAATCCCCGTAAAGTTTTTTGGCTGCGAAGCATATGGGGCAGAGACTCGAGCATGTCACTCAAATACCCACGATACTCAATGCATACCAGAGCACCCGATGCAAACTCAAGTAGCGAGCACTTGCTCTCAACACTAGTCGCCATATCGTCATCTTTTTTTCTTACTTTTGAAAAAAATCCCAACCCCAGCCCTAACCCTAGCACAACCCTAGCCCCAGCACAACCCTAGCCCCAAACCCAGCCCTAACCCTAGCCCAATCCTAACCCAAGAGTTTATTTTTGACGCCGTTCCTTGTGCGGTATAAGTGATTAGACGACTTTATTCTTCGGGTCGGTGTGATTACAGCAATGCCAGAATCATATGGGGTTTTTATGACTGACAGCTGTCACACACTAAAAGACGCATTTTTTGTAAAATCTAGTTTTTGCATCGCCATATTTTGAGAGCTATAATTTTCCAGATTTTGGCAGACAGTCATGTGACGGCTCGTTTTTTGCGGGATGACTTGACGTTGTTATTGGTGCCATTTTCAGGCACGTGACATTTTTTGATCGCTTTCTATTCCGATTTTTGGGAGGCAGAATAAACAAAAACCAACAATTCAGGAATTGTTTTTTTTTTTTTTTTTTATTCTGTTCCGCGTGTGGTAAAATTGATGAAGTAGCTTTATTCTTCGGGTCAGTACGTTTACAGCGGTACCACATTTGTATCATTTTTCTATGTTTTGGCGCTTATACACAATAAAAGCTATTTTATAGAAAAAAATATTTTTTTGTATCGCTTTATTCTGAGAGCTATAACTTTTTTATTTTTCGGCTGATGGAGCTGTATGGCGGCTTGTTTTTTGCGGGACGAGATGACGTTTTCAGCGGTATCACTTTTATTTATATGCGTCTTTTTGATCGCGTGTTATTCCACTTTTTGTTTGGCGGTATGGTGATAAAGCATTGTTTTTTGCTTCGTTTTTTTTTTTTTTTTACCGTGTTCACTGAAGGGGTTAACTAGTGGGACAGTTTTATAGGTCAGGTTGTTCCGGACGCAGCGATACCAAATATGTGTACTTTTATTGTTTTTTTTTTATTTTTTTTATAATAATATTTATTGATGGGTACATTATATTTTTATTTTTGGTGTATTATTATTATTTTTTTTTTTATAATATTTTTGCACATTTTTTTTTTTTTTTTCCCACTTTCAGACAGTTTGTACACTTTATTACTTTGTCCCACTCTGGGACTTTCACTTTTTTTTTTCTGATCGCCTGCATGGCACAGGAATGGAGCATCATCCCTATGCCATGAAGGCTGTCAGAAGTGCACAGTGTGAAGATTGCTTGGAGATGCACTGCGCATGTCCAAGCAATTTTCCTGCTCTCTGGTGACCCGGATGTTGTCATGACGACATCGGGTCGTCATGGCAACACCCGGGAAGCCTTTGCAGACTGCGCTGGAAGCCGGAAGAGGAGGTGAGTATCGCCGATCACCTCCCCTTGCCCCCGCAATGCCGCGATCGACTTCGATCGCAGCATCGCGGGGGTTAATGTGCTGGGAACGGTGCAGGACCGCTCCCTGCACATAGTACCGGGTGTCAGCTGTTACAATCAGCTGACACCCGGCGGCGATCGCGCCCGCACAGCCTGTGTGCGCGCGCGATCGCGATGACGTACTAATACGGGTCTGGCTCTTAAGTCCCAGGGCACAGATGCGTATTAGTACGTCAGATGTTATTAAGGGGTTAAAGGAGTTGTCCACTACTTTTTATTATCCCCTCAATGTATCCCCCCAGGGCCCATAAGGGTTTCTGTAAATACCTTCTGTTGCAGTTACTGCCTGTGAGTGGCGCTATCGCTGGACGCTCACAGGCATCACGTGACCCCCGGCTGCAGCCGGCGCTGACATCCGCTGATGTCACGTCATCGTTCCGGATGTAGCCGGGGGTGACTTACTTCTGCGTTCCACGGTGGATGCTGGGTGTGACACACGGGGAAACCTCGCCCACAACCCAGCATCCACCACGGGGACCGCATCACTGATGTCACGCCTCAGTTGACGTGACATCAGTGGTGGGTCACGTGATGCCTGTGAGCGGCAGTAACTGCAACAGAAGGTAATTACAAAGACACTTATGGGACCCGGGAGAATACATTGGGGGCATAATAAAAAGTTGTGGCCATCTTCTTTAAACTACCATATCAAAAAAAAAAGTCACCACCATAGTCAAAGACTAAATACAGTAGCGGTACACATAAAATATATGATCACTTATGGGTGGATTTCCCCTTAAGGATTCATTCCTGTAAATTAAATATAATGCATGTCTGTTTTGCGCTTTTTTTGTTCTTTGAACCCAATTCATTATTCTATTTTGCCTTTTTTGTAGTGTATTATATACTGTATGTGCTCGCTTGTTTGTTTTTTTCTACTTTGTGGGCCGAGTTTGGCAATTACAGATGTAAAAGTCACAAAATTTGGCACAACTCAACTCGTCCCTCCTGGTGTATTTTTGTTGCATTTTTTAAGTCATGTTGCTGAACGTGTGACTTTTCGCATCGAAAAGTATTAAAAACAGTTCAAAAAGATAATTTTTAACTCCTCAAATGCCAAATTCATGAATCCTGTGCGCCATTTTGAACAATTTAGCAACAATAACGAGTACTAATATCACAAAACAAAAAAGGAAAGTGGCAACAAAAGCAGCAAATGATGAATTTGGGACCAAAGTTTCATAGACATGTACTTTTTAACCCCTTCACTCCCGGGCCAATTCCCATTTTTGTGCTTTCAATTTTTGCTCTCCTTCTTCCCAGTACTATACCATTTTTATTTTTTGGTAAATATGGCCGTGTGAGGGCTTATTGTTTGCGGGACAAGTTGTAGTTTTGAACGGCACCATTGGTTTTACCATATCGTGTGCTGGAAAACGGGAAATAATTCCAAGTGCGGTGAAATTGCAACAAGAGTGCAATTCCACAGTTGTTTTTTTGTTGTTGTTTTTAACCATGTTCACTAAATGCTAAAACTGACCTGCCATTATGATTCTCCAGGTCATTACGAGTTTGTAGATATCAAACATGTATAGGTTCTTTTTTTATTTAAGTGGTGAAAAAAAAATCCAGAGTATGTTAAAAAAAAAATGGCTCGTCACATTGCCTAAGCCTGGAAAGAACCCTGATTCTCCAGGTAATTTTAGACCAATAGCACTTTTGAATAGTGATGTAAAGATCTTTACCAAGCTCTTGGCTGTTAGACTAGATCGTGTCGTTCCTTCCCTGATATCCTCGGATCAAGTTGGTTTTGTAGCTGGTAGGGAAGCTAAAGATGGTACCAGGAGGATGTTGGATCTGATTAAAGTGGCAGAGTTGAGCGGCCTCCCCAGTGCACTCCTGTCGCTAGATGCTGAGAAAGCGTTTGATAGGGTGCACTAGGGATACCTTAAAAGTGTTTTGCTTAAATTTGGACTAAAAGGACCTATTCTGTCTGCGATTAACGCATTGTACTCCACTCCTTCCGCTAAGGTTTTGACGTCTGGTTTCCTCTCTGAATCCTTCCCCATAACAAACGGGACACGGCAGGGCTGCCCCTTATCTCCAGTCATATTTGCTTTATGTATGGAGCCCTTGGCTGAAAAGATTAGAAATAACTCAGAGATTTTCGGGCATCTCGGTGGGGGGGTCCTTCCACAAAATCGGTCTATATGCAGACGATGTGGTTATCCCATGCACTGATCTGGACTTGTCCTTCTCTGCCATTATGTCCGATCTCAAAACGTTTACAAACATCTCGTATTGTAAACTGAATGCAGCTAAGACAGTTGTCCTGCCGATTCTTGTTCCGTTGTCACTTAGGCAAAGACTGGAAGGGGCATACCCTTTTCAGTGGGCGCAGGAAGGAATGATGTATTTGGGTATCACCTTAACCCTTTCAAAACAATTGGTGGAAGTAAATTTTACTAGACTGATAAATACGGTGCGGGAGGAACTGGCGGTATTACAAAATGTTGTTGCATCGTGGATAGCCAGGATAAATATTTTTAAAATAAAGGTCCTTCCAAAAATTTTATACTATTTACCAATTAAAATCCATTCTAAAATCATAAATACCCTTTAAAGACTGGCTAATAATTACGTTTGGGACAATAGGAGACCGAGGGTGTCTAGTAGACTTCTGTATTATCCATATGACATGGGAGGGATGGGCATGCCCAATCACATAGCCTACTATAGAGCGGCGGTCTTGACGGGAATCAGGGACTGGTGGAACATGGACAGCGGCCACAAATGGTTGCAAATAGAGTCCTTACTTGCCCGAAACCATTCTACCAGATTGATATTGGAGATAGAAGTAGTTAAGCGAAGCACTATGGTCGCCGAGTTACCAACATCGGAGGCTACTATGCATTGTTGGAGGAATTTGGCACCCAAACTGCTGTTACTCCCCAGGACTGAGATCTCTTTACGAGCTCTAGAATATCATATTCCATATATTAACCTTCAACGTTGGGTGACAGCTGGAGTTCAATCGCTAGCAGACCTGTTGGAGGACAATGTAATAATTCCTTTTGATAAACTAGTTATGAGATTCCCGGACCTACGGCCCTTGTTTTACCAGTATTTGCAAATAAGGCATTTACTCCACTCTACACAGACATCCCCCTTTTTTATTCTACCTAAGGATAAAAGAGCTATGGGTTACTTTCTCCACTCTAAGACAGGTTCTAAGGGGGTTTCTATACTTTATAGGGCTCTAAACGACCCAGATCTGGACGATAAATTGATGTATATGACTCGTTGGGAACGGGATCTAAGAATTTCGACGGACCCTCAGGACTGGCGGGATGGTTTGGATGAGGTCCAGCGAGTTTCGTCGTGTTTAAACCACCTAGAGCAGCTTAAAAAGACGCACATGAGATGGTACTACTACTCGACACAGATGGTACACTTCGGGTCAGAATCATCATCTTTATGTTGGAGAGGATGCAATGGGGAAGGCTCGTTGGGCCACATGTGGTGGTTTTGTCCAAAACTTCAATCACTATGGGGGGCATTGGATAGTTTGATATGGGATGTACTGGGGACTCACCTAGAGATAACACCTAGTATGGGAATACTTCTTATAGGATTAATGGATGTCCCCTGGGAAATTAGAGGAATTTTGTAACATATTCTGATCTCAGTTAGATCAGCTATCGCGGCTAAATGGAAAGGAGTGGGCATCCCTACGGTGGGGGAGATAGTGACCAGACTGAACACGAACTGTCAATATGAAAGGGCTCTGGCTCACACACTCAAGGCAAAGAAGAAAACTGATAAAATATGGGAACCTTGGTTAAACAGCCCATTGTCTATACATGGGGAACGTTGAGGAAGTGGGATATTTTGTGTGCCGTTCTGAGTTTGGGTGACGCGCGGGACGATTCTGGGCCCCTCTCCCTACCTTGCACCTCCGATCTTGCAATAGTGTAAATATGAGCCATGCGACACTCACAGCACTTACGGATATAAATTATTTCTCACAACCATCTAATATATGGGGAAATTAATGTAATTAATCCATTCTTTTTTCTTTTGTTTTCTTTTATGAATATGTATTTTCCTTTTATTTTATCTCTATACTGTTCATTTTGTACATTTTGTAAGCCCAGAGGTTGGGACACAGTTTTGGGCATCTGTTGGCCCTATAGATTGTATGTTCTGATTTTTGTGCAAAATTCAATAAACAAATTGTTTAAAAAAAAAAAAAAAATGGCACAATTTTCTGAGACCCGTAGCGTCTCCATTTTTCGGGATCTGGGGCCAGGTGAGGGCTTATTTTTTGCGCACCGAGCTGACGTTTTTACTGATACCATTTTGGGGTAGATAACATGTTTTGATCGCCCAGTATTGTATTTTTATTGCAATGTTACAGCGACCAAAAAACTTAATTCTGGTGTTTTGATTTTTCTTCTCATTACGCAGTTTCCCAATCAGATTAATTGTTTTTTATATTGATAGATCGGGCGATTCTGAACGCGGCTATACTAAATGTGGGTATTTGATTTTTTTTTTATTGTTTTATTTTGAATGGGGCGAAAGGGGGTAATTTAAACTTTTATATATTTTTTTATTTTTTTAAACTTTTTAAAAACATTTTTTACTGCCTTCTATAGTCTCCATGGGAGACTAGAAGCTATGACGTTCTGATTGCTTGTTCTGATTGCATCAGATCGCCTGTGTGTAGCAGAAATGCTCACTGGCTATGAGCGCTGACTCCTAGGCAGCGCTCATAGCATCCTGGCAATGACTACAGCAGGAGTCTCCTGCAGACCCTGGGTTGTCATGCCAACCCATCGGCGACCCGCGATCATGTGATACGGACGCTAATGGGTGGGACCAGTGACGTCCTTCCGCCGCGGCCATGTTAAATGCCACTGTCAGGGATTAACAGCTGCATTTAACATGGTAACAGCCTGGGTGGATGGCGATTCCACCCGTGGCTGCTAGGGGCACATGACTGCTGATCAGTTCAGCTGTCATTTCCCCGGAAAGGTGCGGGCTCAGTTCCGGAGCCCGCGCCAAAGGGAAAGACACGCCATGTGCCGTACATGTATGGCACATGTCGTTAAGAGGTTAAATAAGATTAATTTTAGTTGGAAAGATAGAATAAGCTAATGAAACTTCTCTTATTATAAATCATACTGTAGATTAATTTCTTTTCATGGCTATCCCTAATAACCAATTTAATAGCACATAGATTTTTCTCTATTTAGGTTACTATTTTATGAATGGAAATGAATGCCTGATTGAGTCAATGGGGGCTTTAAGTTTAAGCACTCAGTATCAATGAAGGAGACATTAAGTGCAGCTCTCCAGAAATGACATCCAGTTAGATGGAACTCCTCTCACCGCAGAAGATATTGTTCTGAAGATTGCTATGAGAATATACTGTATGAAGAGAATGACAAAGGAGTATTTGACAAGATTGTTTCCAAGCTTCTAAACCTTGGTTTGGTAAGTGAAGATTTTCCATACTTACAGATTATCAATTAACCAGTTATTCCCTGGAGGAAATATTGGAACATTTCCTTGTAATTTATTCAGGGGTCACCCAAATTCATTTTATCTTGGTCAGGGATGTTTGGCTTGGAGGCAGTAACCAATTTTGGCCTTGTGTTTGATGATGTAAAGTTTGCATGCGGCTGCTCAGCTATTAAAACTCATTTCATTAAGCTCCTGATGCACAATTTTTGTTCTGACATTAAAGGGAACCAGTCATCAAGTTTTCCCAATATAAATTATGGCCTGCACCTTTAAGCCCTCTTTTACAGCATTCTAGTATGCTGTAAGTATGTCTCCAATCCCCTATGCAAGGCACAAAACAGACCTTTTATTATACTTAGACAGCTCGATCCAGTTTAATGGGTGTCACTGGTCTTGATCCGGTGCCTCCTCTCTTCCTTCAGTCTCCGTCCTAACTGCTTCATGTGGATGACGTGTCCTATGTCATCCACACAGTGTCATCCATCGCGCTCCTGCACAGGCGCCCTTCTCTCTTCCTTGCCGAGGGAAGAGCAAAGCACTGTAGTGCGCATATGCCGGCTTTACCTAGAGGTTATCTGTGCTCTTTGGCCTTTTCCAGTGCATGTGCACTACAGTACTTTGCTCTGCACTCGACAGGGCAGAGAGACGTGCACCTACGCTGGAGCACAGTGGGGGACACCATGTGGATGAAGTAGGACACGTCATCCTTATGAAGCAGGGAAGGAAGACTGTGATTGTAAGAGAGGAGACGTCGGATCAAGACCAGAGATGCCCATCGGTCCGGACCTGTGAGCATAATAAAAGGACTTAAATAAATAAATAAATAAAAAGCATAGAATATCTAATGGGGCGATTAATCATTTGCGATTTTTTTGAAAAGGCACTTTCTTTTTTTGGCTTGTGGTATTAGTTGCATTGAAATGGAGAATGTGATTCATTAATTTGGTGCAAAGTTAAAAATAGGCTTTGCTGCTGTCTTTAGCTGTATTTACGACTTTCGGCACCAAAAGTTGCAAAGATTGCACCAAACTGAAGTGAAGATGCACCTAATTTTTCAACTTTTTAAAAAGTCGCAATTGATGAATCAGGCTAAAACATCTGGAATTGCTAGACTCTAGCTACAAAAACAAAACAAAACAGGTGAGCACATATAAAATGAGATCAAAGAAAAAAAAAGGCACAAAACTAGAACAAAAAACAGGCAGACAGGCATTGATGAATTGGGGGCTATGTCTGGCAGAAGTAAGACTGACCTTATTTTAATAGCATTTAACACAGCAGTGTACCAATCCATTAATTTCCAAATGTGATTATGCCTGTGTACATTAGATGAGATTTACAGTACAGACCAAAAGTTTGGACACACCTTCTCATTTAAAGATTTTTCTGTATTTTCATGAATTTGAAAATTGTACATTCACACTGAAGGCATCAAAACTATGAATTAACACATGTGGAATTATATACTCAACAAAAAAGTGTGAAACAACTGAAAATATGTCTTATATTCTAGGTTCTTCAAAGTAGCCACCTTTTGCTTTGATGACTGCTTTGCACACTCTTGGCATTCTCTTGATGAGCTTCAAGAAATGGTCTTCCAACAATCTTGAAGGGGTTCCCAGAGATGCTTAGCACTTGTTGGCCCTTTTGACTTCACTCTGCGGTCCAGCTCACCCCAAACCATCTTGATTGGGTTCAGGTCTGGTGACTGTGGAGGCCAGGTCATCTGGTGTAGCACCCCATCACTCTCCTTCTTGGTCAAATAGCCCTTACACTGCCTAGAGGTGTGTTTGGGGTTATTGTCCTGTTGAAAAATAAATGATGGTCCAACTAAACGCAAACCGGATAGAATAGCATGCCGCTGCAAGATGCTGTGGTAGCTATGCTGGTTCAGTATGCCTTCAATTTTGAATAAATCCCCAACAGTGTCACCAGCAAAGCACCCCCACACCATCACACCTCCTCCTCCATGCTTGACGGTGGGAACCAGGCATGTAGAGTCCATCCGTTCACCTTTTCTGCGTCGCACAAAGACACGGTGGTTGGATCCAAAAATCTCAAATTTGGACTCATCAGACCAAAGCACAGATTTTCACTAGTCTAATGTCCATTCCTTGTGTTTTTTTAGCCCAAACTAGTCTCTTCAAAAGTTTGGACACACCTTCTCATTTAAAGATTTTTCTGTATTTTCATGACTATGAAAATTGTACATTCACACTGAAGGCATCAAAACTATGAATTAACACATGTGGAATGATATACCTAACAAAAAAGTGTGAAACAACTGAATATATGTCTGATATTGCTTTGATGACTGCTTTGCACACTCTTGGCATTCTCTTGATGAGCTCCAAGAGGTAGTCACCGATAATGGTTTTCACTTCACAGGTGTGCCCTGTCAGGTTTAACAAGTGGGATTTCTTGCCTTATAAATGGGGTTGGGACCATCAGTTGTGTTGTGCAGAAGTCAGGTGGATACATAGCTGATAGTCCTACTGAATAGACTGTTAGAACTTGTATTTTGGCAAGAAAAAACAGCTAAGTTAAAAAAAACGAGTGGCCATCATTACTTTAAGAAATGAAGGACAGTCAGTCCGAAAAATTGGGAAAACTTTGAAAGTGTCCCCAAGTGCAGTTGCAAAAACCATCAAGCGCTACAAAGAAATGGGCTCACATGAAGACTGCCCCAGGAAAGGAAGACCAAGAGTCACCTCTGCCTCTGATAAGTTTATCCGAGTCACCAGCCTCAGAAATTGCATGTTAACAGCAGCTCAGATTAGAGACCAGGTCAATGCCACACAGAGTTCTAGCAGCAGACACATCTCTACAACAACTGTTAAGAGGAGACTTTGTGCAGCAGGCCTTCATGGTAAAATAGCTGCTAGGAAACCACTGCTAAGGACAGGCAACAAGCAGAAGAGACTTGTTTGGGCTAAAGAACACAAGGAATGGACATTAGACCAGTGGAAATCTGTGCTTTGGTCTGATGAGTCCAAATTTGAGATCTTTGGTTCCAACCACCGTGTCTTTGTGCGACGCTGAAAAGGTGAATGGATGGACTCTACATGCCTGGTTCCCACCGTGAAGCATGGAGGAGGAGGTTTGATGGTGTGGGGGTGCTTTACTGGTGACACTGTTGGGGATTTATTCAAAATTGAAGGCATACTGAACCAGCATAGCTACCACAGCATCTTGCAGAGGCATGCTATTCCATCCGGTTTGCGTTTCGTTGGACCATCATTTATTTTTCAACATGACAATGACCGCAAACACAACTCCAGGCTGTGTAAGGGCTATTTGACCAAGAAGGAGAGTGATGGGGTGCTACGCCAGATGATCTGGCCTCCACAGTCACCAGACCTGAACCCAATCGAGATGGTTTGGGGTGAGCTGGACCGCAGAGTGAAGTCAAAAGGGCCAACAAGTGCTAAGCATCTCTGGGAACCCCTTCAAGATTGTTGGAAGATCATTTCCGGTGACTGCCTCTTGAAGCTCATCAAGAGAATGCCAAGAGTGTGCAAAGCCATATTTTCAGTTGTTTCACACTTTTTTGTTAAGTATATAATTCCACATGTGTTAATTCATAGTTTTGATGCCGTCAGTGTGAATGTACAATTTTCATAGTTGTGAAAATACAGAAAAAATTTTAAATGAGTTGTGTCCAAACTTTTGGTCTGTACTGTATGTGTATGTGCATTGCTTCTACATGTGGACATATATGTGCAATGTTTATTCACTTTCTTATCATATATTTTTATATACATGTGTATTATTATTATTATTTATTGTAGTATTATCGTCCAGGGATGGGGGTATCCGATCACGTGACCAGGCCTGTGCTCACGTGCTGGCGTGAGCGGGGCCTGGGTCCCGTGGTAGTGCCGCTGGCCTTGACGCATTCGTGGGATGCGCCCCTTTTCCGTGCGGCAGCGCAACATGCACATTACCTGATGGTGATCCGTTAAAAGCCTCTGAACTTCTCCTTGATGTGCAAATACGGAGGAATGATCATCAATGTGTGCTCATTTTGAAACACGCCCCTTCTCTTTGCTGATTGGCCACCTAGATGTTTATATACTCCCATTAGTAAGCCTGTTGTCTGAAGATCCTCCCCAAACCAAGTAGTCACCATTTTAAAGATTTACATATGTAGCTCCGGCCATGTTTACACATCGTGGATTGCACTGAGCGATTTGACTGGTCTGATTTTATGCTTACTATGTGTTCCTTGTGATGATTGGTCATCTAAGAGTTTAAATACCTGATCTTACTGGTGTGATACCACCCCCAGAAGAAGGCTTATTCCGAAACGTGTATAGGGGCTAGTAACACTGCCCAGTAATAGGTAATGTATGATCCTTTTTTGATTGTTTAGTTTATACTTTTGTGCAAGGACAACGGATTGTCCTGTATGTCTATATTAGAAACTAGGTTTCTTCCCTTGACTTATGTTCCCTGCTACACTACAAACTTTACTTCCCTTCTCTTGCTTTCACTATTATAGGCTTTTGCTGCCATCTTGTGGTTTCCCACTGTAACTTTTAATGTTATGTGTTTTAGTTGGTTGATTCTTTGTATTTAATAAAATATTCTACATTTTATATATTGGTTCTTGAGTACTTTATTTTTATATGAATTGAGTTTCTCTGGTACTGAACCCTTTTCCATGGTGGTTTGGGATACCCGGTGATAGTTGCAGATAATCTGCACTGCACATTTCATGTAGGGGTATAACACACCAATTGATTCAACTCTTTTGTATTAACTTTTCAATAATATGACTCAAAGTTTATTGTGAAATATATTTTAGGGAAGAAATTTCATGAAATGACTTGTTAAAATGGTGTCATCCTATTACAGGACCATGCTTGAATTCAGTGAGCTCTTTATTATAACCCATTCTTTCACAAATGTCTGTAGCGGCAGACTGCATGACTTAATGTTTAGAAATACTAAGGGGTGTTTCTAAATTCTTTTGTTCATATACTGTATCTAAAGTCTGTCAGAAACTGTCTGCCAAAAAGGCTACCTCGCACAGACTTGGCTCAAGCCATTCCAGTTAACAGAGCCCAGAGGAACCCCAGCCTTCACACTTTAACCACCATAAAGGGATCTGCACTTACTACAGGGTCCAATTTAGTCAGGGTTACAGCCAAGGTCAGCTAGGTGTTCAGTGAAATCAGAAGTCAGGCTAGCTGGGGTCAGAGTCAGGAGGATTTCAGAGCAAAAAAAGTGTCACAAAAGTCAGTGTCACAAGTTCAGTCAAGATTAGAACTAGAGATGTGCGAGCACTAAAATGCTCATTATTCGGACCGAGCAATTCCTAATACATTCATGCTTTTTTCGAGTAACGAGTATAATGGAAGTTAATAGAAAATTTGAGCATTTTTCCAGCAGACCCTACAAGGAGGTCTGAGGGGCAGTGAAAAAGTGCTGAATGGAAGGAAGACCCCTGGAAACATGTCTGACTCCCAGATTGCTGCCGAGAACAATGCTGTCACGCTTTTAGGCTGTGTGCCCACGATGCAGATTTAACTCATTAAAATCGCTTGTTAAGATGTCTGCCATGTTTCCCAAATTATCATTGCGGAAAAATCCGAAGCACAACCAATTTGGGCACGATTTCGTGTGACCATCAGCTGACTAAATGACGTTACCGCATGTCCTGCCAGTACACCGCGGGCCGCCGAGGAGAGAGGATCGCCGCCCGGAGACCGGGGGCCGCCAGAGAGGTGAGAATAAGGTTTTTTTTTTCTTTTTACTTTTTAATTCTTTTTATTTACACTAGATGCACCATTTGAAGCAGAAATCTCCTCATAAGTTGGTCGCACAATATAAATCCATGCCAGTTGCATGGATTTATATTGTGTGACCAACTTGTCAAGCCCTTTTCCAAGTGATGCTCAAAATCGCTTGGAAAACCGCTTGAAAAAAGCGCAAGCATAAACGCATGTAAAAACGCTTGAAAACGCTGAAAAAACGCATGTAAAATCCGCATGCTTTTTTTCTGCCAAGGAGATGCAGAAATGCTCAGGAAATTTCTGCTTCAAATCTGCATCATGGGCACATAACCTTACTCCACTTTAAGGACTGACAATTAAACATTCCAAATCGACGGGAAATTGCAGTTTACAGGAAAAAATGTTAAGAAACACTTTTTCTTGTATAATGACTTGTATATAAGGCTAAATTTAAAAAGGATTAAAAAAATATTATTTAAGGTTCCAAAATGGAATTATTAAAAAAAATAGAAAATTTCAGTGTAATTTCTAAAGGAAGCAAGAAATTAGGCACTTAGAGGGACTTTGATACACCCTGTATTAGACATAAAGGAGGGCCTCATACATATTCTGTTCAAATTGTCATGTAGTGGTACTCCTAAACTCATAAAGGCTATGCACTAAGTGCAAATGCTGCCAAAAATTACATGCAGGGTCATCCATACACCATTGAAGGCACCAACTGTAGAGCCTTATTGAAATTTTGTGAACAAAGTGTAGTTGTGGTACTCCTATACTCATAAAGGCTTTACACAAAGTGCAAAGCAAGGAAAAAAATATAAGTAGGGTCCTCCATAGACCCTAGAAGACAACAACTGGCGGGCCTTATTCATATAAAACATTAAAACACTTCATGTGCTGCTATGATCTGGTGGTGTGTAAAAGTCGGGTCTAAGCCATGCTTTGTTCATTGTTATCAGAGTGAGCTTGTCAGAACTTTCTGTTGACATGCGAAAGCGCCTGTCTGTTATGACTTCCCCCCCCGGCAGCATTAAAAATCCGCTCAGACAAGAGGCTAGCGGCAAGGCAGCACAGCACCTCCAAAGACATAGAGGGACAGCTCATGCCAAGTATCCAGCTTTGAGACCAAATAGCTGAATGTCGCAGAGCAATTAGGGAGTACTTTGTTTTGGTCAGCCAGGTATTGCTTGACCATCTTTTAAAACTTTTCCCTCCTTGTCAAAAAGGGCAAGAACGCTGGGAGGGTGTCATGAAATTGGCCCAGCCCTTTGACAGTGTACCCCTGCCTCTGCTGTACTTGGTGGGTGTCTTTCTCACTTCTCCTCAATGGTTGTGCAATGAAGCTTGCTCCCTGCTCCTAGCATTGTCTGATGGGAATTTTTTCAACAAATTTTCCACAATGGCCTTCTGGTATAGCACAATTTTAGAAAACCTCTCAGGAAGAAGAGATGCAAAGTTCTTCTCTTAGCTTGTGTCTAGCTTGGTGAACAACCAGTACTCTTTTTTTTTGACAAGATGAATGTAACGCTAGGGTCTAGGGAAAGGCAGCAGTACATAAAATCAGCCATAAGTGCCAAGCTCCCAACAACCAACAATTCCCAGTCTCCACTATGATGACGACTCTCCATCTCCCTGTCTGCCTCTTCATTCACATCCTCAGGCCATCCACGTCGGAGAGATGGGATGAAGCTTGTGTGGGTACTACCGTCTTTTACGCCAGCTCCTGTTCCTCCTCCTCAGCCTCCACCTCCTCATTGTTAGCCAATCCGTGCTCAGCAGATGAGATGAGGCTGGGTATTATCTCTCGGTCTCATGTCTTTCTCCATTTCCACCTGGTCCGCTTGCAAAGCTTCATGTTTGTCACCAGCCACTGTTTAAATAGTCACAGAAGCGGGATCATTGCACAGATGATGGGCGTCATCGTCGCTCATCATCTTTGTGGAGTCCTCAAAGTCTTGGAGAACTACACAAATGTCAGACATCCATGCCCACTCTTAAGTTATTATGTGCGGAGGCTGACCAGAATACCGACAGGCGTGTTGGAGCTGATATCCACAACTGGCCTCTGATGCTCACAAAGCCTACCCAGCATGTGCAGTGTGGAGTTCCAGTGTGTTGCCATGTCGCACACCAGTCAGTGAGCTGGCACTTGAGTGCACTGCTGCAGCACTGCCAGAGCAGCAGCAGCTGTAGCTGACTTGTGTGAATGGGCGCTGATGCGGCATATCTTGAGCAGAAGCTTTAGCACATCTGGGCAGGTTTTCAGAAAATGCTGAACTACCAAGTTGAGCACATGTGTCAAGCATGGTATGTGTATGAGCTTGCCAAGCTTCACAGCCGCCACCAAGTTACCCACATTATCACACATGACCATGCCTGGTTGGAGGTTCAGCGGCAAAAACAGAAAACCAAAACAGATAAATTAAGGGGTCCTTAGTCAGTGCCTGAAACCAGAAAAAAAAACACCTCTCTAAAATTATTCTTTATTATATATTATATTAAAAATGTATACAAAGACACAGCACACACAGGCATGAAACTGTTAGGTAACTAAAATACCAGAGGACTCAAAAACACTGAAAGGTCCCTAGCAGGAAACCTATTCTTGCCCCTGCCTGCTAGCTGAGGTTGGCACCCTAACGTGTGGTCGAAATGGCGCCCCCGCTCCACGTAGGCTGACCCTATAGGTCCCTGAAAGTCCCTATATCCTCAATTAGATATGAGCAAAGCGATATGTATACAAGTATCTCGTGGTGTCACCTCACACAATCTCACCCAAACACTTGTTGAATTGGTGTCAGGTAACAAGGTCAGACAGGTGATTTAGAAAAAGGAAAGAAAACTATCTGAGGCCTAAATCCAACCTTATATTTGCCCCTATCTGTCAGCAGAGGTTGGCACCCTAATTTTTATTGGCGCCCCGGCTCCTCGTCGGCTAGTCCTATAATTCCCTATAAGGCCCTTAACAGAAAGGAAAAGGGAACCAGACAGGACAGAAAAAGGTTGGGGGCAGTGTTATTAATGGTCCCACATTTATCATTGACAGCTCAGATATCAACAAAGACATGAGAATACAAGATATGCAAGTCATGCTACATTGAGGTATCTAAATATTCGGGACTCCCTTCAGTCCTCCATTTACCGATAAATACATAATGATTATTGCAGCTCCAAAAGGACAAAAGGGATCAAATGTCCCCTCTAATATATGTGCATGCAATGACACTTCAATGTCTCCAACCGCGGTGAATCTCTGTCCGCAGTGAATGCAATGGTGGAGGTGGGGCCGCCCCCCCTCTTCCACCAATCAGCATGAGAAACCGGTGACGCGATGACGTAATTTCAGTGCGTCCCAGACAGGAGCAGAGGAAGAGCACTGGGCTAATAGGAACGAGGTGAGTATGTGGTGGTCTTTATGTGTTTGGAATGTTTGGCTGGACATAAGGGGAGGCTGTCATGCTGGACATTGGGGGAGGCTGTCATGCTGGACATTGGGGGAGGCTTTCATGCTGGACATTGGGGGAGGCTCTCATGCTGGACATTGGGGGAGACTCATGCTGGACATTCCACTGTTTGTTTGGACCAGATACTACTTCCCTATGTTACAGCTTCGCCCTCACATTTATGGGATACTATGGACCTAATAAACAAATTAGAGGGTATGGTTGTACACAAGTAAGCTATACTTGTCTACAAGGTGCTGTACAGCAGCATACCACATAGGTCGTGGAAAAAAGCTGTGGAATACTACCTCAACACCAGAGGTCTGCATTTAAAACCACATAATAGATTCATCCTTGAACTACTGAAATTTCATGGCAAATATTACCACCAGCTCAGGGGCATGGCAATGAGGAGCCCCGGCGCCCCCACATATGCCAATCTATTTCTGGGCTGGTGGGAGGACACAGTAGTGTTCAGGGATGAAGAGACAATCTGAGGTCCCCAAATCATCTATTGGGGCAGATACATCGACAATGTCTTTGTGATTTGGGCAGCTGCAAAGACATCATTCGAATCCTTCGTGTCACATCTTAATTCTAATGACATTAGCCTCTCATTCACATTCGAGATCAAGAAGGATAAACTTCCCTTCTTGGATGTCTTTGTGACAAAGGGCGAGGATAGCTCCCTTGGTACATCAATATACAGGAAACCAACAGCAAAAAACAGCTTGTTGCATTGGGAGAGCCACCACCCAACTAACTTGAAACGAGGCATCCCGAAGGGTCAGTTCTGTAAATTATGCAGAAACTGTTCTAGTTTGAGGGACTTCTGTTCTGAGAGTAGAGATCTCAAAAGGAGATTTAGAGAAAAGGAAACCCGCAGATGGTCATAGACACAGTTTTTCATCAAGCACGCAAAGAAGATAGGACAACTCTACTGATACCTAAACCCAAACAAAGTACTGAATCACTTACCCTGATCATAGGGATGTATGATGACCATGTGGACCAGGTGATAAATATTCTAAGACGCCATTAGGGGATCTTGAAAGCCAATCCGGATATTAGCAACTGTATTCCATCTACACCATCAGTCACGTTTAGGCGAGGAAAATCACTCAAGGATCACCTTGTTCACAGCCACTAGGACGCCTTGAGGTCGATGGGGACGTGACTTGACAGAGGTGTGGTTGGCACATTTAGATGCGGTTTCTGCAGCTTCTGCCAATATATAATATAGTAACGTAGGTTGAATAAAGACCTATGTCCATCCAGTTCAACCTTTCTCTCCCAATTGTACTCCCTACACTAACATACTAACTTACTGGGACTAGGCCTCTCAAATGTATTATTACCATTTTTATTATTACTGTATTATTACAATTAAAAATTAACCTGTTTATAATGTTTTAATTAGGTTTATATTTTGTATTACTCTTGTGATTCTAATAATGGTATTACTAAAATTACTAGGCCTAAAGCTGTTGATCCAGAAGAAGGCCAAAACCCCAGGACACATTCAGCCAATTTGCATCACAGGGAAAATTTCCTTCTTGACCCTGAGAAAAGGCGATCAGTCCTAGTACCTTGGATCAAACCTAAATATGATACTAGTTATGTAATTACTATTATCGTATTAAATGTACTATTAGGCTGTGTGCCCACGATGCATTTTTTAAGCGTTTCCGCAGCGGCAAAAACGCTGCAGAAACGCTTAAAAAATGCATGGTAGACGGCCTGCCATGTTCCCCAATGATAATCCGCATGTGCTGTGCAAATGCTGCGGAAATTTCCGCTGCATATTATCATTGCGGAAAAAAGCGCAGCACTACCAATTATTTTGAGGGAAGTGCTGCGTTTTCGCCACCATTGACTTGCATTAGAACGCATGGATTACGCATCACTGTATATGTAGATGCGCAATCCACACGTTCCAATGTGCGGTCTAGAGGAGAGGAGACTCTCCTCCGGACCCGGGTACCATAGAAACTGTGAAAAAAAGAATGAAATAAAAAATATATATGATACTTGCCTTCTGACGGCCCCCGCTGCGCTCCTCCTCCCATGCCGGCAGATCACGATGGACTGAAGGACCTGCGCTGACGTCATAGTCATGTGACGGGTCACGCGATGCTGACGTCGTCAGGTCCTTCAGTGCAGTGTACCACGAGCTGCCGGCAGTGAGCACCGAGTGAAGCAAGACTGCGGGGGCCATCGGAGGGTAAGTATAGATTTATTTTTTATTTTTATACATTCTCTCAGGTCACACTATATAAATCCATGCCTTTTGCATGGATTTATATAGTGTGACCAAGTTGTCAAGCACTTTCCAAGTGATGCTAAAATCGCTTGGAAAGCGCTGGTCAACCCGCATGCGGAAATGCATGTGAAGAACGCTTCTCATCCGCATGTCCCTGGCATTTTTTTCTGCCAGGGAGATGCAGAAATGCTCAGGAAAAATCCAGAGCATTTCAGCATCGTGAGCACATAGCCTTATAGGTGTAATATTTTGTCTAATTTAACTGTAACCCACAATGTTATGTGTATCAAGGAAATTGTCCAGCCATTTTTTGAAAGCTGTTATAGTGTCTGCCATTCTTCCACCTGTAATGAGTGCCCCCTGGTCCTTAGTATAGTCTTTGGAAGGAATGAGTCATGTGCTAGTCCTTTCTACTGACCACACATATATTTATACATGGTCATAAAGGAGGAACGAGGGAGCTTACACTATTTATTATATGGTGTTAAATTATTTGATGTAATAAAATTGTTCATTGTTTTCTACCATTTAAGCTCCCTCGTTCCTCCTTTTTGACCATGTTCCTGGAGTTGGTATACTTATGCTGATTCTGGCACTGTCCAGTTTGTCAGTAATGTTCCTCTCTTTTTGAGTATGTATAAGGCCGATTTGTGTATACTAATATATTTATACATGTAAATGAGATCTCTGAGGCGTCGTTTTTCTAAGCTAAACAGACTCAACTTTTTCAACCTCTCATCATATGAGAGGCCTTCCATCCCTAGTAATAATCTGGTTGCCCGCCTTTGAACTGACTAACGTTTGAATATCCTTTTGAAAATGTGGAGTCCAAAACTGGATCCCATATTCCCGATTTGACCTCACCAGTGATTTATAAAGGGGTAACAGTACATTGGGATTGCCAGATTTTATTTCTGTTCTTATACATCCTAAAATCTTGTTTGTTTTGCGGCTGCTGCTTGACATTGAGTACTGCTGCTCAGCTTACTTGTAACCAGAATACCCAAGTCTTTCTCCTGTTCTGTAGTCCCAAGTATACTCCTATTTAATCTGTATGCAGCAACAGGATTACTCCGTCCTAGGTGCATTACTCTACATTTATCTACATTAAACCTCATCTGCCAAGTGTTTGCCCATACAGTCATCTTACCCAGACCGTTCTCGAATATTGTAATGTCAAGATCAGATTTTAATATCCTACATAGTTTGGTGTCATCAGCAAAAACCGACACTTTACTCTCAATCCCATCCCCAAGGTCATTAATAAAGAGGTTAAAAAGAATCGGTCCTAGCTCAGATCCCTGCGGCACCCCACTGCTGACTATATTCCATTTAGAGAACGTACCATTTATGACGACTCTTTGTTTCTTATCATTTAGCCAATTCCTTACCCATCTGCATATAGGTCCCCCAAGTCCTTGCTTCTGTAGCTTCAGTATAAGGCTGATATGTGGTACAGTATCAAATGCCTTTGCAAAGTCCAGATAAATCACATCACCCACATTACCAACATCCAGATTTGCACTTACCTCCTCATGGAACCCCAAGATGTTGCTTAGACACAACCTGTTTTTCATGAATCTATTCTGATTATCATTTATTATATTATGATCTGCGATATAACTCTGCAGGTCATCTCTTACGATGCCCTCAAAAACTTCGCACACTACTGATGTCAGACTTATCGGACGGTAGTTACCTGTATCCACCTTTTTATCTTTCTTAAATATCGGTACCACATCGGCTATCCTCCAATCCTATGGCACTACCCCTGTTACCAGGTAGTCTAAGAATATGAGATACAGCGGTTTGTCAATTACTGAGCTTAATTCCCTCAGTATCCGTGGATGAATACCATCTGGACTGGGGATTTATCAATGTTTAATTTTCTCAGACGCAGGCGTACTTCTTTTTGAGTTAATCTATATTTATTATTTGGTGAACTTTGATTTTTGCCCTTTTGAAAGATCCCTGAAATGGACGTTTTGTTGGTGAACATGGATGAAAAGTGCCTGTTTAAAATCTCAGCCTTTTATTTGTCCTCTATAATTATCTTGTTGTTACCGTTTTTTAAGGGGCCGATACCATCTGATTTTTTGGGGGCATTATTGGAACATCAAAAACGTTTACAAGCGCTTCCACAGGGAGGACCTACAACATGAGTAGCTTTGCTAGTTGTAGAACTACTGGGGTCATCTATTTGTACACATGCTCATGTCCCATCAACTATGTAGGGAAAACAAAGAGACAATTAAGGATCCAAATAAGCGAGCATTTGGGCAACATCAGAAACTTCAGGGATACGCCTCTGGCTCGCCATGTCACACAAATACACAACGGTGATCTTAGGTCTATCTCGTTTGCGGTACTAGAGGTTGTTCCCCGCTCTGTACGTTTGGGCGACTGGGATAGAAAAATCCTACAGCAGGAGGCCAGATGGACTTATTGGCTTGACACAGTGTCTCCTAAGAGATTAAACAAACATCTAAGTTTTATTAGTTTCATTTAATCACCAACCCTTTGGTCATTTTTTACTTGTATATTACTCTGAGCATATAAAAATCTAGCCAATATAAAATATAAAAATAGGATGGCTTGAAACCCTAAAGAAACTATCTAGTTTCTGTCCCAATGATTATTATGGAAAAACATAGATTGACAATAAGAAAGATAGGATTGCTAATAATGATCCTATAGGATCCTTCATTTTATATGTTAAAGGTGTGTTATATACCCCTGTATCTACACTTTAATGCTTCCTGTACACTATGGACTACATCACCTCTGGATGGGGAGACATGTAACGCCCACAGTGTCAAGCCAGGAAGACTGATGTGGAACTCGATCTGTGCTCCAGTACGCAGAGGATCGCGTCACTTCCGGGCAAGGTACATAGGTCATTTCTGCTGACGCAAACAGCAAGACAGGGTTTTGCGTTCTAACATTCACGATGCTCCGGTAGGAAGTGAGGTCACTTCCTCCCTTCTATGTATGACCCACGTGCCACAGGCGGAGTGCACGCAGCGTTCCACTGTGTCACTTGCTGTGCACTTGGGTGCACATTGGAGCAACTAGGTGACTTTCTCTGCCACCCCTGATGAACCTCTACAATGAGGAAGGGGGAAAACGCATTGGGTTTTGGTGTTTCTGCTAACTAAGATAAGTGTCACCTTTTCTATATTATACACTTATTGAAGTGTCATTGCATGCACATATATTAGAGGGGAAATTTGATACCCTTTGTCCTTTTTGAGCTGCAATAATCATTATGTATTTATTTGTAAATGGAGGACAGAAAGGAGTCCCGAATATTTAGATACCTCCAATGTAGTGCGACTTGTGTATCTTGTATTTTCTTGTCTTTGTTGATATCTGAGCTGTCAATGATAATGTGGGGCCATTAATAACATTCACCCCCTTTTTTCTGTCCTGTCTGACTGGTTCCCTTTCCTTTCTATTAAGGGCCTTATAAGGAATTATAGGACTAGTCGACGAGGAGCAGGGGTGCCAACCTCCGCTGACGGGTAGGGGCAACTATAGGGTTGGACTTAGGCCTCAGATAGTTTTTTTTCCTTTTTCTAAATCACCTTTCTGACCTTGTTACCTGACACCAATTCAACAAGTGTCTGGGTGAGATTGGGTGAGGAGACACCACGAGTTACACATATACATATCCCTCTGCTCATAACTAATTGAGGATATAGGGACTTTCAAGGACCTATAGGGTCAGCCAACGTGGATCGGGGGCGCCATTTTGACCCACATTAGGGTTCCAACCTCAGCTGGCAGGCATGGGCAAGAATAAGTCTCCTACTAGGGACCTTTCAGTATTTTTGAGTCCCCTAGTATTTTAGCTACCTAACAGTTTAATGTATTTGTGTGTTGTGACTTTGTATAAACTTTTAATACAATATATAATAAAGAATAATTTTAGAAAGGTTTTTTTTTCTGGTTATGTCAGCGGCAAAAAACACAGATCTGCCTGGTCTGTTATTCCTTTAAGTAACTCTGCCACGGTGTGCGGTTTGTCTCCTAGACAAATTAGCTTCAGCAGAGTCTGTTGACGCTTTCCTGAGGTACTGCTGCAGAGCTTCCGGCTGATGTGGACGATGTCCTCTTAAATAGTACATCAGAGATTGAGGATGAGGAGGAGCCAAAGGTGGTGCTGGAACTGATGTAGGACGTGGAGAAAACTCCGATAGAAATAGGGCCAGCAATTCTTGGCATCGGGAGCACATGCCAGGGTGTGACTCGGCACCAGCCTCCACAATGTTCACTCCGTGTGCCATCAGGGAAATGTAGCATTCCTGGCCTTAAGCGCTTGTTCACTTGTAAGTCATTAAGTAGACAATACTAGTAAGTGCGTTGGTAAGGGCATGGGTGATGTTTCTGGACACATGCTGGTACAAGGCAGAGATGCCACAGCAGGAGAAAAAGTGGTGGCTGGGGACCGAGTACCAACTCACGGCTGCCGCCATGAGTCAGTGGAAATCCTCCGTGTCTACCAGCCTAAATGGCAACATTTCCATGGCAAGTAGCCTGAAAATGTGCCCATTTAGCGTTTGGGTGGGTGGCTGGGAACTTTTTTTTTCATTCCAAGGCCTGGGGTAGGGACAGCTGAACCCTGTGCTGGGACAAGGATTTGGAAGTGACTGATGAAGGTGCCTCAGAATGTGCAAGGACAGGTGCAGGGTGGAAGGCATCTGCACCAATGTCATGGACTGGGGATTGGCATGCACCTAGCACAGGGAAAAAAGCAGTGATGTCACCCACTGGCACCAATCATGGACCCAGGCATTCGGCCCACCAAGTCGGGTGCTTAGATTATGTGCCTGATCATGCTGGTGGTTGTTAGGTTCTTAGTGGTCAAGCCCCTGCTGATCTTGGCATGGCACAGGTTGCAAATGGCTATTTTGTTACTCTCAGAACTCTCTTTAAAAAGTCCCAGACTGGGGAACACCTAACTCTATGACGGAGAAATTCCCAAGTGTCTGTGCTTTGTGGAACAGTTTCCCGCCTCCTCCATCTGGTCACCCCTCTGCCTCTTTTTGTCTGTTTTGGTGCTGCCGATATCTCGCCCTCAGCGCTGCAGGCCTCACTCTGCATGCCAGTGACGTGCCGCCTGGGCCGTGGGGTATTCGGTAGCCGGGCCGGTCCTGTATTGGGGTAGTCATGGTGGCAGTGACCCGGTCCGTGGCCCAGGGCGGTCAATATAATAAAGTGAATTGGGAAAGTCAATTTGGGAATAAAGAAAAGGGGAATAAAGTTTGTGACGACACCCGTGGTATGCGGCTATAGGGGGCCGCCGCTGCGGTGCAGATCCACTGGGGCTGTTGGTGACACAGCAGAGATAGTGCAGGTCTCCACGGGCAGAGCTAAGCCCCAGGGCAGTACATAGGACTTGATGAGGTAGATGTTGTTGGCAGGGACATTGTAGTGCAGGCCCGGTGATGCAGCAATAAATCAAGGACACTGGGGTGCAGTCTTCAGGCTTTACTCACAGTTCTTAGGCAGTTCCAGGTTACCGCTGCAGCTGGTTATAACCCCCCACGTCATCCTGTGTTCTCCAAGGAAGGGATGCAGCCAACTCCCAGGCAGTTCAGGTACACTTAGTCAGGATCCCCTTCTTCTGTGCCTCTCTGGCCGTCTCCCTGCTCTGGTTCTCGCCCTCCTGCCCTGCACCTCACAATCAGTGTCCCAAGCCGAGTGGCCTCGGGCCTTGTCGGGCGACTTACTCTCAGTCCCCTGGACCCTATGTGGCCACCTTTTTGGGGGTTGTAATTGTGGATTTCGATTGCAACACCTTGAAAATGCTGCGGCCTCCGGTTGGCTAGCTGAGCCTGGTTGTTCTCCACTAGTCTGTGGCCGGTCCCCTTCTGCGGCCTGGTCCCTCTACTCGACGGCGGTCGGGTGGATGCAGGTCCCACGGAGAGAGTCCGCGCTCCCGTGCCCCTGAGACCCCCTCTGTCTCTTCTTCCTTCTTCTGGGCCCCTTACTGTGGGCCCCCTCCTGTCTGGAATTGTCACTAGCAGGACCTCCCTCCTGGGCTTACAGCCCTGACTGTACTGAACTCCTTCTAGAAGGTTCCCCTTCTTCTTATACCCTCTTCTAGGGTGCTCCTCTTTGCTGCTTCCTCCATCCACACCCATTACATGGTTCCCTCTCCTTTGGTCCCCCCCCCCCTTCAGCCAGGGACAGGACTCAGCCGTGACCAAGTGCATCTTGCCCCATCTGCTGGTCTGGAGTGGTGTAGAGCTGGATGCAGGTGTGTCGGTCCCGGGTAGTGTTCCTTCCTTACCTGGGAGTGGGGTACCACACCTCTGGGTGAGGTGCAGTACCTCTGTGGCAACTGGACCCGCAGGGGCGCCACATACCCCCCTTGTTAAACACAGCACGTCCGCGGGCTGGAACAGAATAAAAAGGTTTGTAAGACATGTAAAAACTTTTAGGATGCATCCACATAGAAGACAGTAAAACTTTTTCTTCCCTTTATGGGAGGCACTTTCTCTTAAACGTTACACATAACTACTTAGTATATAATTCAATATAAGATCATTTTAAATAACATTTTATCAAACAAGTTCAGTAGGTCGTAATGAGATCCTTATCAGGGTGTCCATCTCACTGGTGTAAGTGCAAAGTGGGGGGACCCGTCCACAACAAACCCCCAACGTAGGCCCTGGGCGTGGCTGCAGGGCATATCTGATCCACTCATTGGACCACGTCTTCGGCCATGCCAAACGGGATTTTGTTCAGTGGTCTATAAAACCAACAAGAAGCACCTTAAGAAGTGCTAACTTTTTACAATTAAAGTTTGCAGGTTAATCATTGTCCTTAACCACAATGTCCTTTTTTTAACTGGGTCCACACAAAATGAACAAAAACTTTTCACACATGAATTGTACTGATACCCTTCCAGGTAACTATATACAGTTTCAGATTTTTCAACTCTGTTTAGTTCAGTAATGGTGCTCCCTCCGGGGAAACACCTGTCCACCACTGGATGGCCCAGCCTGGTCATCAGCCTCCGATAGCAGGGGTGCACTCTCCTCCTCTCTACACACATGTATTGTGTACCACCCACGTTCTCCATGGTGATGGGTGTAAGTGACCCTGTCTCCAGGGTACTTAGCTGCAGCCAGCGCAGAAGCTGCTTGTGGGTGGCCAGGGTCAGCGACACCAGTTAACTGACCAATTAGAATGCTGACCTTCTGCCCTTCGGCCAAGGGATAAACGTCAAACAGGCTACGCAGTCTCTCGTTGAAATCGCTAAGGGTATGCGACTCCCCTGAGTATTGTGGTAACCAGGCTGCTCCTGGGATATATGGCATAGACAGTGGCATTATGGGGGCTGCGGCAGCCCCTGCTGTTGAAGCTTCACCTAAGTTGGGCATCTTTCTTCCCCCTTAGTTCACCCTTGCCGGGGTAGGACTCACCACTCCGGATGCTTATGTCGTCACTCCTTGCACAGCCGGTCAATGAGACTGCTGCTGGTCACTGTACAGCCGCACTCTTGCTGCACAGCTTCTCACACTTGTGTTGTATTCACAGAGCTGCAGCAGCTGGGATCACACAGCACAGGGCTGCAGCGGCTGGATGGATGGGATTACACAGCCCTCTGCAGGGGGAGGCGACAATCTCCCCCCGCAGTCTGATGCAAAGGGGAAGGCTGGCACCTTTCAGCCTAAGTGACAGACAACTCTTTTACAGTCTATGCAAGTGGGAGGGGCCTATTTTGGCACAATTTTTGAGGCTCCGCCCATGATGGGACACCCCACATATCATTAACTCCACATATGCTACAGTAATGGCTGCGGTTTATACAGTTGTACACAGTCTTTGTGACACACAAGACCTGGTTAACAGGTTGGTTCATTCTGTTCGTGACGCCAAGTATGACGCGCCCCCTGGGCCGTGGGGTACTCGGTAGCCGGGTCGGTCCTGTATTGGGATAGTCACAGTGGCAGTGACCCGGTCCGTGGCCCAGGGCGGTCAATATAATAAACTGAATTGGGAAAGTCAATTTGGGAATAAAGAAAAGGGGAATAAAGTTTGTGACGCCACCCGTGGTATGCGGCTATAGGGGGCCGCCGCGGCGGTGCAGATCCACTGGGGCTGTTAGTGACGCAGCAGAGATAGAGATAGTGCAGGTCTCCACGGGCAGAGCTAAGCCCCAGGGCAGTATATAGGACTTAACCATAAGAAAGGAAAATGAGCTGCACTCACCAGTCCTTAAAAGCAGTATCTTTATTCCATGAGGATAAAAAGTCCGGCAAGCAGGGAGAGCGGGGAAGAAAAAAGCAGACAACAGCTGTTTCGCGTGAAGACGCTTCTACAGGTCTGTGTTACACACAAAACATGACATCACATCCTTTATATGCAAATTTAATAAAAACACATGATCACAAAAATAAAAAAACACAAATCAGAACAGAATCATAAAAACATAGAAAAATCCAGACGATCATTTAAGCCCAATGGACCATTAGCATTCAAGCGAATGATCCATTTAGTTTCGATTTGAAGCATCAGCTTATTCAGATTGCCGCCTCTACTGGGAAAATGAAGCTGTTCTAAGCCAGCAAATCTCAATGATTTAGGGTTAGCATTATGAAATTCAGTAACATGCTTAATAAATCTTTTGGAGCCCTTTTGGGTTTCTAGGGAATGTAAATGCTCCCTGATCCTAATAAATAAAGAACGTATAGTCTTCCCTATGTAAAAAAAAATTACAAGGACAAAAAATTACATAAACAATATTCTTTGGACCTACAGGTAATGAAATCCTTAACAAAATGTGTAATCGGACCAATACGCAAGGGATTAGTCGTGAGGTGCAGATTACAAAAAGAACAAGAACCGCATCTAAAATTCCCAGAGGAAATGTTTTTCTGCAACCAATTTTTAGATTCCACTGGAAGTCTGTGTTTACTGACTAAGTCTCCTATATTCTGACTACGCATGTAGGATACTATAGGTTTGTTTTTGGCCACTGATAATAAATCTGGATCAGACTCCAAAAGATGCCAATTGTTCAAAATGGCTTTTTTAATCGTGTCATTAATGGGACTATGTTTGAAATGAAAATCAAACCTTTTAGTAGCCGTTTGTGCATGATGGGAGGGTGACTTATAGCGTTTTAATAAAAGACTATCTCGTGTAAATTTTTCTGCTTTCTCAAGTGCGGTATTTAGTTCATGTCTAGGATAACCACGAGCAAGAAAGTTGTTATTCAACTCTGAAGCCTGATCAAGAAACGTTTGGTCAGAAGTATTCAATTCGCGCAGACGGAGAAATTGGCAGTATGGAACCCCAGATTTAGTATGTGTGATGCCCAGCTGCGCTTGGTATCACAGATCCTAGAAGAGTGCATTGATGGATTCCTCCACAAGAGGCCCCCATAAACATTCACACATCTCCACCTTCCACCTCAGACCAGCAGAGGGAGCCAGTTAGGTATGTAAATAGGGAAGGTGGAGCCAGGCAGTTCAGTATAGCCAGAACAGAGTTCCTGCTCACAGTCAGAGAGGGACAGAGTTCTCAGTTCAGTTCCTGCAGAAGTCTGTCTGCAGAGGTAAGGCCAGTCTAGACTCAGTTGTAGCTCAGAATAGTGAGCTTTAGGTGTGCCAGCGCCATAAGATCGGTGAAGCACGGCAAGCTGCCGTTAGTGTGAGTAGCCTAGTGAGGGCCTGAGTAGGCCGAAGGCGAGTGGAGAGTTAGTACATAGGGGGCAGAGGAGCTTAACTTGCTGACCCCAAAGTATACACCGGACACCGGGTCCGAAGCTTACCGGGATCTCTATGACCCAGTAAGGCATAACCGGAATCCCTGGAGAACTACAAGTCCCAGGATCGCTAAAGCGCTGATACGTAACAGAGCCAGGAGACACATAGGCCCCGCAAGCAGGGAGCGTGTACTCCAAGGAAAGGCCCTACCACAAGGTCAGCCAGCGCTGGACAGAGACAAAGTTAGGGCTAGCTCCAGGCAGGTCAGAAACTTACTACGCAAGAGGCAAGAAACAGGAGGCCCTACACCCGCTCCTTGGGGAGGATCCGGATATGCACCCTTCACCCTACAGTGCTCCGGGGTGTGCCTGAATTTTCATCAGTAAAAGGTACTGAAGTGACTATCGTGTCCATCCTCGTTCTTGCTCTGACCCGGCTGGGTCTAGTCTGTCCTGCATCCCCCTCTCCGTATGCTGCCCTGAGGCCTAGCTCCACCTGTGGGGAGCTATACCATCGAGCTGCCTTATCACCGGCCTCAGTGGACTGCAGCAGCGCTGGTGATTCTCACCAGAAACCACAAGTGGCGTCACGAACTTTCATAAAATTAACAAACTATCACCCTTTTAAAGAGTGACCCCAGGGTACGGTCCCCGGGAGCCGACCACCGCGACATACCCAAGGCCAGGCAAAGGCCCGGGTACCGAGTCATCCCCATCCCCTGGGCTAGTCATATGCACTGAGCACTATTATAATGTAACAAAGTGTTACCAGCTGAAGGTTTTTTAAATAATTCTGTGTGAATGGTATTATTTTCAATTGAAATGGAAACGTCCAGAAAATCAAGAAAAAGTCCTCCAAAATTCACAGTAAAATTCATATTAGCTGTATTTGTGGTGTTCAAAGACTGAACAAAAGCCGTAAAATCTTCTGCGGTACCCGACCAAACGATGAAAATATCATCAATATATCTTAAAAAAGATATAATATACTTAACAAATGGATTTTTGCAGGAAATGATAAATTGCGTTTCAAAAAAAGATAAAAAAAAATTGCATAGACACACGCTGCGGGTGTGCCCATCGCAGTCCCAATATTCTGGTGGTACCATTGGTTCTGGAACTGAAAACAGTTATTTGAGAGCACAAAATCAAGGCTTTCTAAAATAAAGGAGGAAAATTCCTCACTTTTATTAGACTGCATCAGGAATTTTTTTACTGCCTCCAACCCTAGTGCTTTGGGGATGCGAGTGTATAAACTGGTAACATCTATAGAACATAGAGAAAAATCAGGTTGCCAGTTTACCTCCTTTAGAGCAACCAGAAAACTATCAGTTTATGAATGAAGGTATTTTTTGCAGAAACAGTTTTAAAAGCCAATCTATAGATCTCGAGAGAGGCTCCAAAAGGGAGCCCACCCCCGAGACAATAGGGCGGCCTGGGGGCATTTTGGTACACTTATGAATTTTTGGTATAGTATACCAATAAGGTCTCAATAGGAATTCTGGCAGAAGCTTTTCAGCAGTAGATTTAGATAGAACGCCTTTCTCTACGTATTTTCTTAATAAAGATCTCAATAAATTTTTATTTTTAAATGTGGGGTCACTAGGTAAAGGTGTATAAGTATTGGAATCTGCCAATTGCGACAATGACTCTGCCACATAGAAATCTCTATTAAGTAATACTATTTTACCACCTTTATCTGGTTTACGTACAACAACATCCTTCCAAGATTTAATTACATTCAAAGCCGATTTCTCATTTTGTGACAAATTAGAAAGCAGGGGTACTTAAATCAATGATTCAACTCCCGAATAACGCGATCCTGAAAGGTGTCAATAATATTACCAGGACTAATGGGAGGTAGAAAAGAAGACAAGATGCCACCAGTGAAGGCTGCATTCTCATTACCGGCAGGTAAGTCAGACAAAACCTCATAATCAGCATCAAAATCAGCTGGTGGAATGGTATTCAAATTAGCCAAAACAAGCTCATCATCCATAATATGGTGGTCTGTAGGATCATTGACATAAAAGCCAAGGATGTCAGAACTGCAAGGAGTCTCACACTCAAGAGGTGCATAAACACGGGTATCACTTTTTTTGTTGGAAAAAAATTTGTGCAGATGTCTCTTTCTGACGGCTTTGAACAAATTGACTCTGAAATCCACTGGATCAAAAGCTTCAAGTAAACAAAAATTTAGTCCCTTGGACAGCACAGACAGATGCAACTGAGATAGGCCATGATTTGTAAGATTAAGGACACAGTCAGTGGGAACTAGTTCTTCCAGGAAACTTTCTTTCTCTTGCGGTTTGGATATCTTTTTCTTTTTCTTTCCACCTCTCCTGATCTTTCTTCTAAAGGGAGGGAGCACAAAGCAGTTGGAGAAGCCGCAATTTCAGATTCAGAAAGATCATTAGATTCATTGTTGATACTAGAGTCTGAATCCGTGGTCCAGAACTCTTGTGGTGTTCTTTTGTTGTTATAAAACCGATTCCTCTTATTGGCAGCGTGTCTGTTATTGGAACGGGACTGTTTATGACCCGAATTTTTATTTTTATTCCATGAAAACACATTGCCTGTTTCAAAGTCGACTTTGTCTCGGATAAATTTGTCTTTCTTTCTGGACTTAATATCCGCTTGGATCGGCAACAATTTCTTATTCAGTCGACTTAAAAAAGAAGACGCCTGTGTTGTTGAGAGCCTGGAACGAATTTCTGTTTCGGCAGCTTCCAACTCATTTTTATTTTCGCTCCGTTTAAGAACTATATGCATCAAGTCCATGGAGCATTTCAAATGAATGGCTTCCCATTCCTTCTGGAAGTCAGGGTCCTCTCGAAATTAAGATATTTCTTTAAACACTCTTAGACCTCTTGGTACCCGACCACAGTCATTGTACGATTTCAGAGAGTGAATGGTCCAAAACAGCCTTATTTCTCTTTCACACAGGGAAGACACCTTCCATTCAAGTGTTTTAAGACCCAGGGCCTGAATTTCGTTTTGAGAATTACAAGCAGAAAAAAATTCCTCCGCATTTTCTCGACCTGCATTAAGACCGGTTTGCCTGCAACTCCTGCATATCTATGTTAGGAGTGTCCATTATCAGTGGAAAGCTGCTGAACCAATCTCAAGGAGCAAAAACAGGTGTGCTAGGATAATAAAGTCGATAAATCTTACAGCAAGGAAAGTGAAAAACCTGCACCACCTGCAAGCAGCTGCAATAGTCAGTGCAAAGCTGAACATGTACAATGCAGACACCTAAATAGGACTTGGTAACATTTCAGGTGCAAAAGCTCATAAAGTTTAAACAGTCCAAAATAACCATAAGAAAGAAAAATGAGTTGCGGTTGTGACGCCTCTACTCGTAAAGCTCGTGTTTTACCCTGGGTGTTAGGGGACTCGGTGTCGGGCCCTGTGATGGAGAGGTGGGATGCAGCCGTGGCCCGGGCCCGACTCGTGCTCAGGGCCGTCACATTAGAAAGAGATGGTGTGGGCTTGTCCGGGTTGAGTGGCTGATTAACGACTACGCCACCTGTGGTGCCTGGTGAAGGGCCACCAGCGCCGCTACAGTCCGCTGAGGCCTGGTGTCATGGCGGCCTAAGTTCTCACTGCTCCCCACAGGCGGAGCAAGGCCCCAGGGCAGCGGGACAGGAGGATGGGGGTAGTAGTAAAGGTAAACGGGCGCCGCATCTCGCGGTGTAGCGCAGAATAAACAGTCCAGAGGCCATAGGGGTGAACTTCCAAGGCTTTACTCACTTTAGAGATGGCAGAAGGTAGGTGACTCCCTGCTCCTCACGGTGTCCTGCGGTCACCAGGGATGGGGGTCCGACAACCTCTGAGTAAGTCCAGCATTCAGTCGCGACCCTACAACAGAGTGTTCCTGAACTACAGACCGAATCCTTTCCTGTCCGTGTGTACCTAGATAGGCCGGGTCTCCCTCTGAGCTCCTCTCAGAACAAGGGTACGGGTGGCAATTCCTCTCCATCCAATACCCGGTGGGATCCTCAGGGCTTCACCGGGCTTTCCCGTCCAGGACGTAAAGTAGCAAGGTCGGGTGTCGGGGGCCGGTACCCCTCTTGCAGCCGGAGTCCCTCTGACTATATCAGCATGGCGAGGACAGGTGGCGTACACCGCTCCGTCTGCATCCTGCCTGGGATCCATTTGCTGTGGAGCCCTGATCTTAGGCTCCCGGCCTTCTTCATCTTGGTCCTTGGCCGGGTTGAGACATTCCGTGTCTACAACCTACCTCTCGTCCCAAGACCAGGGTACGAGGGCTGTGTCCCATTCCGGTGCAGGCCCACACAGGATCTGCGCTCCCGGAGGGAAGTCACATTACACACAGTATTTTTGACAGCACAGCACGACCAAGGCCGACTAGCCAGGTTGCACCAAAAGGAAGAAGAACTCTGGACCAAGATCAAAGATGGCTTTTTATTAAATATGAATTCTAAAGTGTCACTAACTTGTAAGTCCTCCACCCTCACCCACTAACTGGTTCCTACCACTTTGTGTTCCCCAGTCTCCCTGTAACCAGGGGAGCAGCACCTAGTGCATACTAGCTCCCTCTGGTGGAGAAGTGTGGTGTTGGATGCAAAAGGTTAGGTCACGACTATCACACTGGCCTTACCTCAGAGGAGGAACACCACACTCCATTAAAGAAGTGCAGCATCCCTGTGGCGGTCGAACCCTCAGGGGCACCACACACTCACCAGTCCTTAAAAGCAGTATCTTTATTCCAAGCAGGGAGAGCGGGAAAAAAAAAGCAGACAACAGCTGTTTCGCGTGAAGACGCTTCTACTTTTTTTTTTCGGACATCGGGTCGGATGTCCAAAACTAGAACCTGTTGAGCTTCACTGAGAAGCTTCTCAGTGTCTGCGGCATGGCAAGCTGGATGGCAGCGTTCTGCTGCGGTCCAGCCTGTCATCTCGATGTAGCAGAGCTGAAGCTGTCCTGGGAACCAAGGAAAGGTAAGGATGAGGTTGGTTTATTATTTTAATTTTATTGCAGAAGACATTGGCTTCAGCTGGAATGGGTGTGACGGTAAGTAGAGTTTAATTTAGAACATTAAAGAATTATGTGCTTATTTCAATTAAAGGACTTTATTCTGGGTGTTTGTGTTTTTTTTTAACTTTCACTATGAGGTTAGTAATGGGGGTGTCTTATAGAGGCCTCTCCATTACTAACCTGGGCTTGATGTCAGCTGGCATTATAAGCTGACATCAACCCCAACCCTATTACCCCACTGCCACCGCTACAGGGCAGTGGGAAGAGCGAGGCTAAGTGCCAGAATTGGCACATCCTATGGAAGCGCCATTTCTGCCTAGCCTTTGCTAGCTATTAAAATAGAGGGGACCCCACGTCATTTTTTTGGGGGTCCCCCATTTTAATAGCTAGTAAAGGCTAGGTATTCTGCTGGGGGCTGATATTAGTAGCCTGGGAAGCTCCGTGGGTATTACCCCCTTCCCAGGCTTCAAACATCTGCCCCAGCTGTCTGCTTAACCTCCGCTAGAGACTAAAATTACGGGGAACCCCATGCCAATTTTTTTTTTTAATAAATCCTTTATTTTAACACTAAATGACAAGTACAGTAATCAACACTATCACTGTACTTATTATATATGTGACTGACATGTTTCTATCTATCTAATCTATGTGTGATGCTCTATTCTTTCTGTTCTAAATTGTCGGGTACCGGTGTATGCCGCTGCTGAATTGCCGGCCGGCTTTTTTAAAGAGAGTGTCTTCTGAGCAGTTTGTCAGCTTTTGGACACCTTTGAAGGTGTTTTCTATGTGTTTCTATGTGTTTTTGTTTGTCTGACATTGGTTTTAACGGTGTTCGACAGTGTTCTAAGGTGTTCGACGAACAGTTCCACGAACATCCCGGTGTTCGACGAACCGAACCTGAACACTACGGGGGTGGCTCAACACTACATATCACGTATAAGTTCGCTTCAAATTCAGCCATTTCTGGCCTCTACTTAAATTGTGTTACACTGTGTCATTGAAGTTATTGACACGAGGTCGCTATGAAAAATAGTAACTTACAGGCCAGTTATTTACAACTATGGTTTTCCTTCACACGTATCACACATAAGTTCGCTCCAATGGCAACTTTAGGGCTTTAAAAAACACTAAATGAAATCAAGATTAAAAATGTGGTATTCAGTAAGGGTAACTTTTTTCAGACCAAGCAGAGGGAAAAAATTATGGAATCACTCAATTCTGAGGAAAAAATTATGGAATCACCCTGTAAATTTTCATTTCCAAAACTAACACCTGAATCAAATTAGATCTGCTCGTTAGTCTGCATCCAAAAAGGAGTGATCACACCTTGGAGAGCTGTTGCACCAAGTGGACTTGTTACGCACATGCCCGGACTGACTGGCGCGAGCGTGGTTAGTGATCCCACTGGACCATGAACCGAGGAGTGCCTGGAGGGGCGTGACTAAGTATCAACTCGGACCGACCAAGGTCGCACGGTGGCTCAGTCGACTCCTTGAACCAGGGAGGAACCGAGCAGAGGGACCAGGTGCTACTCCAGGTCAGACCCCGGTCACAGCTGTTGACCCACACCGGGGAATGCAGGAACAGGCAAGTTAGGCTGGCATACAGACAGGTGGGTACTGGCAGGCACAGCTGGTATGCAGACAGGTGGGTACTGGCAAGCATGGCTGGTATGCAGACAGGTGAGTACTGGCAGGTAGGAACGCAGGCAGGATAGGGACCAGTACAGACTGAGATACAGGAACAGAGCCGCAGGTGCGGTAGACAAGCAGAGCAGAGCAAAACCCGCAGGTGCGGTAGACAAGAAGAGCAGAGCAAAACCCGCAGGTGCGGTGGACAAGCAGAGCAGAGCAAAACCCGCAGGTGCGGTAGACAAGCTGAGCCGAGCAAAACCCGCGGGTGCGGTAGACAAGCAGAGCAGAGCAAAACCCGCAGGTGCGGTAGACAAGCAGAGCAGAGCAAAACCCGCCGGTGCGGTAGACTAGCAGAGCAGAGCAAAACCCGCAGGTGCGGTAGACAAGCCGAGCAGAGCAAAGCACGCAGGTGCAGTAGACAAGCAGAGCAGAGCAAAACCTGCAGGTGCAGTAGACAAGCAGAGCAGAGCAAAACCCGAGCAGAGCAAATACACACAAGGTACTTAGAATGAAGTAGCGAGTGGACACTAAACTCACAAACAGAAGTACAGAGACAACGAGTTGGAGTTAGGTGCATGTTCAGACACTGCAGGAAAAGGGAAGATATGGACATAGAGACAAACAAGTAACGGGCTAGGACACTTTTCAGACAGGAACTGAACCAGGAGCAAGATACAGGAACGAGCCTGGGAACTCAGCCCCCAGGGTGGCGGAAACAGACTAGAAGTCACAGATACAGGTAACAGGCCTGGGTATACAGCCCCAAGGGGTGGTGGAAATGGACAATATAAAGGACAGGACCTGGCACCTCAGTTGCACAGAGCACACTGAAAGAAAGTGTTGCTCAGGCACCTCCTACTGGGTGGAGGGGTTTAAGTATCCAGTGACTCACAGCAATAGGCTGGGGATGCATTAGGACTTTGCACACAGTAACTATAAGAAACAGGCAGCAACTGCGCCGCCGCCCTAAGCAATCAGACAAGAGACATGCACACAGCAGGTACTGGAGCAAAGTGTGCAGTCTGGTCTGACAGGTAAGATGGCGGTCTTGCATGGTGGGAGGTGGTAAGCCATGCCAGCACTCCGCCACGGATGTTGCAGGACTGACATAAATCATGGCTCCAACATGAGAGATATCAATTGAAACAAAGGAGAGGATTATCAAACTCTTAAAAGAAGGTACATCATCACGCAATGTTGCAAAAGATGTTGGTTGTTCGCAGTCGGCTGTGTATAAAATCTGGACCAAATACAAACAACACGGGAAGGTTGTTAAAGGCAAACATACTGGTAGACCAAGGAAGACATCAAAGCGTCAAGACCAGAAACTTAAAGCAATATGTCTCCAAAATAGGAAATGCACAACAAAACAAATGAGGAACGAATGGGAGGAAACCGGAGTCAATGTCTGTGACCGAACTGTAATACACCCCCTAAAGGAAATGGAATTTACATACAGAAAATCTAAACATAAGCCATCATTAACACCTAAACAGAAAAAAATAAGGTTACAATGGGCTAAGGAAAAGCAATCGTGAACTGTGGATGAGTGGATGAAAGTCATATTCAGTGATGAATCACGATTCTGCATTGGGCAAGGTGATGATGCTGGAATTTTTGTTTGGTGCCGTTCCAATGAGATTTATAAATATGACTGCATGAAGAGAACATGCAAATTTCCACAGTCATTGATGATATGGGGCTGCATGTCAGGTAAAGGCACTGGGGAGATAGCTGTCATTACATCTTCAATAAATGCCCAAGTTTACATTGATATTTTGGACAGATTTCTTATCCCATCAATTGAAAGGATGTTTGGGGATGATGACATCATTTTTCAAGATGATAATTCATCCTGCCATAGAGCAAAAACTGTGAAAACATTCCTTGAAAGAAGACACATAACGTCAATGTCATGGCCTGCAAATAGTCCGGATCTCAATCCAATTGAAAATCTTTAGTGGAAGTTGAAGAAAATGGTCAATGACAAGGCTCCAACCTGCAAAGCTGATCTGGCAACAGCCATCAGAGAAAGTTGGAGCCAGATTGATGAAGAGTACTATTTGTCACTCATTAAGTCCATGCCTCAAGGACTGCAAGCTGTTATTAAAGCCAGAGGTGGTGCAACAAAATACTGGTGATGTATTGGAGTGTTTTTTAGTGTATTTGTTTTTCATGATTCCATAATTTTTTACTCAGAATTGAGTGATTCCATAATTTTTTCCCTCTGCTTGGTCTGAAAAAAATTACCCTTACTGAGTACCACATTTTTAATCTTGATTATTTTTAGTGTTTCTTAACCACTTTGCGCCAGAGCCTGTTTTTGCCTTCGTGACCGGGCCAATTTTTTCAATTCTGACCACTGTCACTTTATGAGGTAATTACTCTGGAACGCTTCAGAGAGATATGTCACACAAAATAGTTAATAAATAACATTTCCCACATGTCTACTTTACATCAGCACAATTTTGGAACCAAACTTTTTTTTTGTTAGGGAGCTATAAGGGTTAAAAGTTGACCAGCGACTTCTCATTTTTCCAACAAAATTTAAGAAAACATTTTTTTAGGGACCACATCATATTTGAAGTCACTTTGAGGGGTCTATATGACAGAAAATATCCAAAAGTGACACCATTCTAAAAACTGCACCCTCAAGGTGCTCAAAACCACATTGAAGAACTTTATTAACCCTTCAGGTGCTTCACAGGAATTTTTGGAATGTGGAAGAAAAAAATTAACATTTAACTTTTTTCACAAAAATGTTACTTTAGACCCAATTTTTTTTATTTTCACAGGGGTAACAGGAAAAAATGGACCCCAAATTTTTTTGTGCAATTTCTCTTGAGCGTGCTGATACCCCATATGTGAGGGAAAACCACTGTTTGGGCTCACTGCAGGGTTCGGAAGGGAAGGAGCGCCATTAGACTTTTTGAATGTAAAATTTGTCTGAATAATTAGCAGACGCCATGTTGCGTTTGGAGAGCTCCTGATGTGCCTAAACAGTGGAAACCCCCAACAAGTGACACCATTTTGGAAACTAGACCCCTTAGGGAACTTATCTAGATGTGTGGTGAGCACCTTGAACCCCAAGGTGCTTCACAGAAGTTTATAATATTGAGCTGTAAAAATAAAATTTTCACATTTTTCCCACAAAACTGTTTTTCATCCCTTAATTTTGCATTATCATAAGGGTAATAGGATAAATTGCACCATGAAATTTGTTGTGCAATTTCTCCTGAACACGCTGATACCCCATATGTGGAGGCAAATTACTGTTTGGGCGCATGGCAGGGTTTGAAAGGGAAGGAGCGCCATTTGACTTTTTGAATGTAAAATTTGTTTGAATAATTAGCAGACGCCATGTCGCATTTGGGGAGCCCCTAATGTGCCTAAAGAGTGGAAACCCCCCACAAGTGCCAACATTTTGGAAACTAGACCCCTTAGGGAACTTATCTAGATGTGTGGTGAGCACCTTGCACCCCCAGCTGCTTCACAGAAGTTTATAATATTGAGCCGTAAAAATAAAATTTTCACATTTTTCCCACAAAAAATGTTTTTCATTCCCTAATTTTGTATTATCATAAGGGTAACAGGATAAATTGCACCATGAAATTTGTTGTGCAATTTCTCCTGAACACGCCGATACCCCATATGTGGAGGCAAATTACTGTTTGGGCACATGACAGGGTTTGAAAGGGAAGGAGCGCCATTTGACTTTTTGAATGTAAAATTTGTTTGAATAATTAGCGGACGCCATGTCACATTGGGGAGCCCCTAATGTGCCTAAACAGTGGAAACCCCCCAAAAGTGCCACCATTTTGGAAACTAGACCCCTTAGGGAACTTATCTAGATGTGTGGTGAGCACCTTGCACCCCCAGCTGCTTCACAGAAGTTTATAATATTGAGCCGTAAAAATAAAATTTTCACTTTTTTCCCATAAAAAATGTTTTTCATTCCCTAATTTTGCATTATCATAAGGGTAACAGGATAAATTGCACCATGAAATTTGTTGTACAATTTCTCCTGAGTACGCCAATACCCCATATGTGGGGGAAAACCACTGCTTTGGTGTACGGCAGGGTTCGGAAGAGAAAGGAGCGCTATGTTGGCTGGGATAGGCAGCAGACACCATGTCACATTTGAAGAGTCGCTGACATGCCGAAACAGCAGAAACCCCCACAAGTGACCCCATTTTGTAAACTACACCTCTCAAGGAATTCATCTAGGGAAGTAGTGAGTATTTTTTAATTTTTAAATTTATACCATTGGGCAGTGAAAAAAGCATAATTATATTTTTACCACAAAAAAATGTTTTACCCTCAGATTTTACATTTTCACACAGGGCAATGGGTAAAAATGGTGCCGAAATGTGTCACAGAATTTCTTCTAAAAGTGTCAATACCCCATATGTGGCTGTATCGTACCGCTTAGCCATACGTTGAGATCTGGGGGGGACGGAGTGCTATTTGACAATTGGAGAACAAATTATTGTAGAATAGGCATTTGGATTTGGGAGCACAAAATTTTCTGAATTTCTTTTGGGGGGCAAGGGTCATTTTGCTTTTCCAGAGCCTTTATGCTACCAGTAACTTGGAAGTCCCTTATATTTTTAACAGATGACGGACCTGAGTGGGGACTAGCTTTTTTTGAGGACTGAGTTGAAGCTTTTATTGGGAACATTTTACGTAACATTTATCCGGCGCTCTAGGCTGAGCACTTACATCGGGGTTTCCATCTAAATTTCCAAGTGATGTAATTCAGATGAAACCCCTGCGGGATCCATTCACTGTAATGAGGCAGCAGAGTTACTCTGGACACCGTCTGGCCTCTGTTTAGCGGTGTCCTTTTTTTCAGAAGTGCACAAAACTGTGGCCAACCGCACTTTTATGCACGCCTAAAACAAATGACACCGTTGGATCCCAGGCTAGACGGCGTCCACAGTGGCCTATATCTGCCTCATTACAGGGAATCTTCTGTCATGGGTTCCGGCTGAATCATGTATTTCAGAGATTTACACGGAAACTCTGGTGTAAGTGCTCCGCGCAGAGCACAGGATAAATGTGGGCAGAGCCTTACTGGGATCTTTGGGGACATAATAAACAAATCAGTAGCAGGTGAAGAATTGTTTTTATTTATTTTTTACGCCGTTCCTAGTGTGATATAACTGATTAGATTACTTTATTCTTCGGGTCGGTGCGATTACAGAGATACCAGATTTATATTGGGTTTTTATGACTGACAGCTGTCACACACTAAAAGACGCTTTTTTTGCAAAATCTAGTTTTTGCATCACCATATTTTGAGAGCTATAATTTTTCCATATTTCGGCTGACAGAGTCATGTGACGGCTTGTTTTTTGCGGGACGAGTTGACATTTTTATTGGTACCATTTTTGGGTACGTGACATTTTTTGATCGCTTTCTATTCCGTTTTTTGGGAGGTAAAATTAACAAAAACAAGCAATTCAGGAATTGTTTTTTGAGGTTTTTTTTTATGGCGTTCTGCGTGTGGTAAAAGTGATCAGGCAGCGTTATTCTTCGGGTCAGTACATTTACAGCGATACTACACTTACTGTATTTTTTTTTATGTTTTGGCGCTTTTACACAATAAAACAATTTTATAGAAAAAAAAATTTTTTTTGCATTGCTTTATTCTGAGCGCTATAACTTTTTTATTTTTCGGCTGATGGAGCTGTATGGCGGCTTTTTTTTTGCGGAACAAGATGACGTTTTCAGTGGTACCATTTTTATTTCTATTTTGTTTTTTGATCGCATTTTTTTCCACTTTTTGTTTGGCGATATGATGAAAAAGCATATTTTTTTGCTCCTTTTTTTATTTATTTTTATTACGGTGTGCACAGAAGGAGTTAATTAGTGTGACAGTTTTATAGCTCGGGTTGTTTAGGACGCGACGATAACAAATATGTGTACTTTTTTTGGTTTTGTAAAAATATACGGATTTATTGGTTTAATATTTTATTTATTTATTTTTATTTATTTTGTGATTTTTTTTTTTTTAATAGTTTAAAAACTTTTTTTTTACTTTTTTTTACATTTTTTCTTAGTCCCTGTATGGGACATTAATTTTTATTTTTCTGATCACTGATCTCATGTAATGTAATAGACATGTATTACATTACATTACATGAGATCTTCCCTGACTGTTTCAGTCAGAGTCTCCTGTCTGGCTACAGCTGCAGCTGAGCCAGACAGGACACCATATATGGCAGAGCTGGAGGCGGTCATGTGACCTCCAGCTGCCATAGCAACCCCAGGTCCTGGAAGGACTCGGAGGTCTTTGGAGAGGTAAGTTGACGACCTCCTCTCCTCCTGCTGTCTCCTATATGCCGCGATCACTATAGATCGCAGCATATAGAAGACAGCAAAGGGTTAACATCACTGGGACCTGATCTAGTCATGTCCCGATAATGTTCCCTGTCAGAGCTAACGCTCTGCACCGGAATCGCAGCGCTTGCAGGACCCTGGGGGTCCTGAGCGCTGCGAGACCACCCACCGTTTTTAAACGTCGGTGCTGCACAGAGCCCAGCAAGCGCCGACGTTTATCTACAGTGGGCGGTCGGGAACCGGTTAAAGCCCTAAAGTTTCCATTTGAAATGACTTTAGTTCTGTGCCATGTCTGTGATCTGCTTTTTCTCAAAAACATTAAACAACTGAATGAACATCCTCCGAGCACGGTGATTCCATAATTTTTGCCAGGGGTTGATGTAACTTACAGGTCAGCTATTTAAAACTGTGGTTTTCCGTCTCGCGTATCACATATAAGTTTGCTCCAAATTCAGCCATTTCTGGCCTCAATTTAAATTTTGTTACAGTGTGTTAGTAAAGTTAATGTCACCAGGTCGCTGTGAAAAATAGTAACCTACAGGCCAGTTATTTAAAACTGTGGTTTTCCATCACACGTATCACATATAAGTGTGCTACAAATTCAGCCATTTTTGGCCTCCATTTAAATTTTGTTGCAGTGTGTTAGTGAAGTTATTAATACCAGGTCGCTGTGAAAAATAGTAACCTACAGGTCAGCTATTTAAAACTGTGGTTTTAAGTCTCACGTATCACATGTAAGTGTGCTCCAAATTCAGCCATTTCTGGCCCCCATTTAAATTTTGTTGCAGTGTGTCAGTGTAGTTATTGACACCACTTTGCTTTGAAAATTAGTAAGTTACAGGCCAGCTATTTAAAACTGTGGTTTTTCATCACATGTATCACATAAAAGTGTGCTCTAAATTCAGCCATTTCTGGCCTCCATTTAAATTCTGTTGCAGTGTGCCAGTGAAGTTATTGACACGACGTCGCTGTGAAAAATGGTAACTTACAGGTCAGCTGTTTAAAACTGTGGTTTTCTGTCTCCCGTATCACAAATAAGTGTGCTCCAAATTCTGCCATTTCTGGCCTCAATTTAAATTTTGTTGCAGTGTGTCAGTGAAGTTATTGACACCTGGTCGCTGTGAAATATAGTAACCTACAGGCCAGCTATTTAAAACTGTGGGTTTCCATCACACATATCACATATAATTGTCCTCCAACTTCAGCCATTTCTGGGCTTCATTTAAATTTTATTGCATTGTGTCAGTGAAATTAATGACACCAGGTCGCTGTGAAAAATAGTAACTTACAGTCGAGCTATTTAAAACTGTTCTTTTCTGTCACAAGTATCAGATATCGTTGTGCTCCAAATTCAGGCATTTCTGGCCTCCATTTAAATTCCGTTGCAGTGTGTCAGTGAAGTTACTGACACGAGGTCGCTGTGAAAAATAGTAACCTACAGGCCAGCTATTTAAAACTGTGGGTTTCCGTCTCACGTATCGCATATAAGTTAGCTCCAAATTCAGCCATTTATGGCCCCCATTTAAATTTTGTTGCAGTGTATTAGTAGTTTTTGATACCAAGTCACTGTGAAAAATAGTAAAATACAGGCCAGTTATTTAAAACTGGTTTTCCATCAAACGTATCACATATAAATGCACTCCATATTTAGCTATTTCTGGCCTCCATTTAAATTCTGTTGCAGTGTGTCAGTGAAGTTATTGACACGACGTCGCTGTGAAAAATAGTAACTTACAGGTCAGCTGTTTAAAACTGTGGTTTTCCGTCTCCCGATTCACATATAAGTTTGCTCCATTTTCAGCCATTTCTGGCATCAATTTAAATTTTGTTGCAGTGTGCCAGTGAAGTTAATGACAACAGGTCGCTTTGAAAAATAGTAACCAACAGGCCAGTTATTTAAAACTGATTTTTCATCACACGTATCACATATACAGTACAGACCAAAAGCAGTCATCAAAGCAAAAGGTGGCTACTTTGAAGAACCTAGAATATAAGACATATTTTCAGTTGTTTCACACTTTTTTGTTAAGTATATAATTCCACATGTGTTAATTCATAGTTTTGGTGCCTTCAGAGTGAATGTACAATTTTCAAAGTCATGAAAATACAGAAAAATCTTTAAATGAGAAGGTGTGTCCAAACTTTTGGTTTGTACTGTACGTGTGTATATATATATATATATATATATATATATATATATATATATTATAATAGAAACACAGCAGGGTCTTTGGTATAAAAAACGGACTCGCCAATGTAACCTCAATGTAATCACAATGTACAGCTCCTTCACCTCCTCCTCCTCTTCGGCCTCCATCTCCGAAATGACAACATCAGTCGCAAGCTGGAAGCACTGCAGCACTGCCTCGGTCAAGCGGCAATAAGCTGTGCTGAAGATAATATGCTTAGGTGACAAACCGCACACCGCTGCAGAGTTGTTGAAAGCTGAAACAGAGCAAGGAGATCTGTGTCTCTCACAGCTGAACATACAGCCAGGCATTGTCATGTGTGACAATGGCCAGAACCTAGTGGCGGAGAAATGACAGCCGGAGTAGATACAGTTTCCCTCTATGCCAGTCCTTTCACCTACCTAAAGAATATGGCTGTGGTGAATTACAACTCTCACCCTGGCTAAGAAAAGCCTGTGTGAAGGTTCCCAGACACTCTGTGGGTGCTTTTTTTTTTTTTTCACTGTGGACTGGCTCCAGCAATCTATAAGACTTAAGATGCAATCTGGCACCTTGGCAAAATCCCAATTCTGTTTTCCCTCTGATATCTAACAAACAGGTCATGCTGGAGAAACTTGCACCTACTGCCACTTAGTGTCTTCAGCTCCTTTGTGAGAAACTAATGTTTGGGCAGCCAGTCTACCAAATAAAATTCCTGAGATGGAAATTGTGGATGGCTTCACTTCTGGTACTGGGTGCTAATACCAAACCATGCCGTGCCATTCTCTGGATATTCCAGGCTGGTTGGAGACGCTCATTCCCACAGAAAAGTACCAGTGTCATGGAACAACAAGGGGATGTCCGGCGGACGGCACAACACATGGATGCAATGGGAGATAGAGGGGGGAAGGAGGGCCTTAGCGGTAGGGAACAAGGGAAGGGACACCTCCTGACACCAACCTGTGTCTGTCCCTATTTTCCCCCCTATCGTCCCTAGACGGGTCTTTCTCCCAGTGCGCGATCACGTGCCTAAGCCCTCGCTGGTCCTGGACTTAACCTGGCTAGTTCGCAGGCCAGCGAGACACTAGTCTCACCACTGCAATAGGACACACAAGAAAGGGAAGACTAACAATAGGAAGATAACAACTTAAAATACACTTATCTCACCAACAGAAAACTTTACCTCTACAATAGCAACGAACACCACAGCTTCTCCAAAGACTGGCTCCTTCAAAGAGGTCAGCATAGAATGAACTATAACCAGTGGTCAGCTGATGGATCATGTGGCTATTTAAAGGGAGGTGGGAGTGTCACCAACCAACATCAGCTGACCGTTAACAAAAGGCTGCCACCAAGAGACTAACATTATCCCTTGCTGAACCAAAAGGAAAAAGGAAAAAAATACATTTAAATTACAGCATAACCAGAGCTGCCACGAATCTCCAAATTATTTGTGACAACCAGCAAGCTAAGGAGATGGTGGCCTCTACCATCATGAAGGAGTTTGCTCGTTGTCTAGGAGACCGACCACCACTGCTGTTTACCTTGTGAACATAGTGTTGAAGCTTTATTGACCCAGGGCCCACAATCCTCTGGGTCGGGAGGATGTGTTCTATCCCAGGGTCCGACTGGGTCCCGGCTTCCACTATATTAACTCAGTGTGCCGTCAGTGAGATGTACCATCCCTGGCCACAAGCACTTGTCCATGTGTATGTGGTTAGGTGGTCCTTCCCTGTAACTGCGTTGGTGAGGGTACGGGTAATGTTCTGGGACCCGTGCTTGTATAAGGCAGGGACGGCACACCGGGAGAAATAGTGGCGGCTGAGGACTGAGTACCGAGGGACAGCCGCCACGAGGTTGCGGAAATCTTCCGCCTCCACGACCATAAAAGGCAAAATTTCTAGTGCAAGCAGTCGAGAAATGTGGCAGTTTAGTATTGTAGCCTGTTTGGCTCGTATATGCGCTTGCATTCCAAGGACTGGGGTAGGGACAACTGAATGCTGAAGGACAACTGAGGAATATGCCGACTCCAAGCAAAAAAAAAAATCTCCCTGATCCGCACATTCCTCAAACAAGAATCTGCAAAAACAATTGCTCTTGCCCTCATCATCTCCCGCCTCGACTACTGCAACCTTCTGCTCTGCGGCCTCCCTTCTCGCACCCCTCCAATCTATCCTAAACTCTGGTGCCCGACTAATCCACGCCCCCCTCCGCTATTCCCCGATCTCTCCTTTCTGTCAATCCCTTCGCTGACTCCCCATTGCCCAGAGACTCCAGTTCAAAACCCTAACCTTGGCATACAAAGCCATCCACAACCTTTCTTCTGCATACATCTGTGACCTAGTCTCCCGATACTTACTGCACGCAATCTCCGATCCTCACAAGATCTCCTTCTCTACTCCCCTCTTTTCTCCTCTGCCCACAATCGCATACAAGATTTGTCCCGTGCATCCCCCCCTACTTTCTAACTCTTTACCCCAACATATCAGGCTCTCTTCTACCGTGGAAACCTTCAAAAGGAACCTGAAGACTTACATCTTCCGACAAGCCTACAAGATTATTGTAATTGTTTTTGCTATCTATACCCCTTTTTCACATGTAAGGCGCTATAATAATAATAATGTGGTCCAGACTCACTCTACGGAGACTGGACCGTGTGGAAGACAGGGTGGTGATGGTTGCAAACTGACTGGAACCATTATCTTTTTATCTGCTATCCAACCAACAACCCTTTCACACTAGTCTGCCTTCAACAGTGGTATTCCACGGCCTCGTAGAAAGTGGGACAGGAAGCTAGATCGACATGATGTGGGTGCTTGTTGTGCTCCCTCAGCAGGCACAGTTTCATCTTGCCCATGGCCTCGGCCTCTGCGTGCACCGTCACCATTACGTCCACTTCCAGGTCCCTTGCCATGCACCTTGCCCATTTTAAATGGAGTTTAATATTTGTCACGTTGCCAAAAATGTCTGTATTATTACCGCAATAATATAGGATCATGTCTAATGACCACAGTTTTAGGCAGTGACCTGGGAGTCAGAGATGCTTCCAGGGGTCTTGCCCATACTGTTCCCATGTCATTTCAGCACTGTATGGTGGATGTGTCTGATCATGTCTCACACACATGACCAATTAAGATAGTAAAATGTTAAAATTACATTTACCGGTGAATGTATTTTTCACCGTTGAAAGCAATGCAGAAACACATCAAAAACGCTACATGTGAACATAGGCCAAGGTGTGGAGGAGCATTTTTGTTTTTGGCTATTTATTTTGCCTTATATACAAGTCATTACCTTGGAAAGAATGTTCCTTAACATTTTTTCCAGGAAAATCCATTTTGGCTTTGTTTTTGTATGTATTATTGTGAGTCCGTAAAAGTGGCGTAATACTCTGACCACATTGTTCACAGCAGTGACCTGGGAGTCAGAGATGCTTCCAGGGGTCTTCCCCATGCTGCTCCCATATCATTTTAGCACTGCTCCCATCGATTTGTTCAATTTTTAGGCCCCCTCCAAACCTCCGATAGGGGGGGGGGGCACCGGAAAATGCTTGCGTTTCCCATTGACTTACATTGGGCTCGTTAGTCGGGTCGAGCACCCGAGCATTGCGATTTGCTTGACACAAGCACCGGAGCATTTTAGTGCTCACTCATCACTATTCCTTACCTTTCCTCTTTGCTCAGTATATAGTCAAATAAATGGTGGCCCCATATAGTCCTCCACATAGTATAATGGGCTCCACACAGTGTAATGGGCCCCGCATAGTCCTCCATACAAGTAAACAATTATTCACCTCTCCCCGGTCCCTCGCTGCTTCAGTCTTGGCACGAGCAATCTGAAGCTCTTCAGTGCTAGGTGTGGCGCCCCTGAGGGTACAGTCGCCACAGGGGTACTGCACCTCCAGACCGAGGAGTGGTATCTCCTCTCCGAGGTAAGGGTGGAGCACCTCTCAGGACTCAGCCATCCATTCAACACTACACCACTCCTGTCCTGAGGGGGGCTTTAAGGCACCATAGTGCTGCCCCAGCCGGGATAGAGGAGATGGGGGGAACCATGTAGTGGGTGAGGGTGGAGGACGCACTTTAGGTTACACTCATTCAATCATATTTAATCAACGGCCATCTTAGGTTCAAGGTCTTTTGATTGTGGTCTTCATCACTGAACGTGGCTTTCCGGTGGAAACTGCAGCTGATTGAAGATACATGGTCCTCGCTCTCTGGCCTTGAGACGAGGAGCGGGCTAGAGTTAACAGCTGTCTCTACCCGGTCAAGGTCCCTACCTAAGAAGGCCTGGAGGGGAGCAGAGGAGACAAGCTCCACAGGCAAAAGGATCCCAGGGGGATGCAGACGGAGCGGCATACGCCACCTGTCCTCACTATTCTGGCCTAGTCAGAGGGACTCCTGCTGCAAAAGGGGTACCGGCCCCCAATATCTGGCTTTGCTACTTCATGTCCTAGTCAGAAAAGCCCGGAGACTTAGAGGATCCCACCGGGTAACGGACAGAGCGGAGTCGCCACCTGTACCCTTGTTCTGTGTATAGCCAGAGGGAGACCCAGCCTTGTAACACGCACCACATACGGACAGGAGAGGACCTAGTGGGAAAGTCTAGGAACACTCTGGTGCAGGGAGTCCTGATTGATGCACCCAAACTACCCGGAGTGTGCTGAACCCCTTCCTGGTGGCCGCAGCACACCGCGAGGAGCAAGGAGAAGCCTTGCAGCTGACACCTAACAACGTGAGTAAAGCTTGGAAGACTGCATCCATTGCCTCCGGTTCCTCATTTCAGCGCGACACCACACCACCCACTACGACCCCCCCCTGATCCATCTTCTCTGCCCTGAGGCCCTGCTCCGCCTGTGCGGAGTAGTACCATCTTCTGCTGCCACGACATCCCTCCTCAGAGGACTGCCGCAGCGCTGGTGGCGAATCACCAGGCACCACAGATGGCGTAGTCATTACATCCACTCGATTACCACTGTCCCTCCTGGCCTCTTATTTTTACTGTGATGACCCTGGGCACGGGCCGGGCCTAGGCCACGACTGCATCCACCGTACACCAGGAGGCCCGGTTCCGAGTACCCCCATCTCTCAGGGTAGGGCCAGCGAGCGGGAGCGAGGCGTCACACTCGGCACTGCGGGCGCGAATTAGTGACATCATCACGCCCTATGCACTGAAACATCAGACACAGAGAGAGAATGATGGCTGCGGGAGTGTCAGCTGACAGCTCCCTCTGTTGTCATTGCTTTCAACTATATCAGCATCCAGGATGCCGATACAGTTGAAAATGTGATGCTGGGCAGGGGGTGGCCTGCCCGGAGTTGCAGGCCAAATATGCCCGCCCCGTGGGCCAGATTTGGCCCGAGGGCCAGAGTTTGATATGTGTGATTTAAATGATGAGCAATGCAATCTGAACTCACGACGCACAAACAGTGTTTATATAGGATGAGAATTATGAATGAAACAGTTGAATAGTGATAGTTACATCGTAACATCGAGCATTGTGTTTCAAGTGAACAATCTTCATTTACATTACACAATTGTGTAAGCTTTTTTTTTTTTAGACACATCGATCAGTTGCTCAACCCACTCACATTACACAATTATCGTAAATAATGGGTCGTTAACGTTTGACTCTGAACGATTATCAGCTAGTGTAAATGCACCTTAACAGTTGTCTACCACTGGTAATCATTAGTATGGATCTCATATGCAGACTGCATCTTGTAATTTATCTGCTTGAGATAATATTTGAAAGTATGTTAAAATGCATTTTTTTTATTGCAGGGTGGTTCAGATCTAATCATTAATGGATATGGACCGATTGTCAAGCAAAGCACAAAGAATAAATGGTTATTTTTCAAGGGCAATACTAAAGACAATGCAGGACAAGTAAGCATTTATGGTGCCAATGTTGAATGCATTTCTGTATTTACCGTATTTTTCGGACTATAAGGCGCACTTTTTTCCTCCAAAATTTTGGTGGAAAGTGGGGAGTGCGTCTTATAGTCCGAATACTATATTATTGTATGGTCGCATGGTGGTGGGTGTGGGGGTGCGGCAGCGGGGGATCAGCGGGGCACAGGAGGCAGCAGCCGCCTGCTGCAGCCTACACTGTGCCCGCTACTAAAGAAAATGAATATTCCTTGCTCCCCACGCCCATGGGCGTGGAGAGCAATGAGTATTCATTTCTCTTAGTAGCCGGCACACTGGAGCCGCAGCACGGCTCTTGCTGCCGCTCTGCGGTCAGTGTGCCCGCTATTAAAGCTCATGAATATTCGCTACAACCCACTCCCATGGGTTGTAGTGAATATCCATGGTCTTTAATCGCAGGCACACTGACCACAGAGCGGCAACAGGAGCCGCGCTGTGGTACAGTGTACCGGCTATTAAACAGACTGAATTGTCACTGCTCCCCACGCACAGAGTCCCGGTGCGGGGAGTAGTGACTACTCCAGCACAGCGTCTCACACTGTGTGAGGGCGCATGGAAGGGACGCCATGCGCACCCTGTCATGCGCGGCTCACACAGTGAGAGTGTCGGCAGCAGAGCGGGACAGCGCTGGAGGAGAGAGGAGGTGAGTATGAGTGTTTTTGTTTGTTTTTTTTGTAGGCAGTGTGATGGGGGCTCAGAGGGTGCCATACATACCAGAATGGGGGGTCAGAGGGGTGCCATGCATACCATGATGGTGGCTCAGAGGGTGCCATGCATACCAGGATGGGGGCTCAAGAGGTGCCATGCATACCAGGATGGGGGCTCAAGAGGTGCCATGCATACCAGGATGGGGGCTCAAGGGGTGCCATGCATAACAGGATGGGGGCTCAAGGGGTGCCATGCATACCAGAATGGGGGCTCAAGGGGTGCCATGCATACCAGGATGGGGTATAAAGGGGTGCCATGCATACCAGGATGGGGGATAAAGGGGTTCCATGCATACCAGGGTGGGATGGGGGGCACTTATATCAGGAAGGAGGGGCCATACATACCAGGATGGAGGATATTAACAGAATTGGGGGACATTACCCCAATACCATTGTCAGCAGCAGACCCCCTCCCCCATAACAGGGCATCATGACCACATTTTTTGCTTACATTTTTTTTCCTATTTTCCTCCTTTAAAACCTAGGTGCGTCTTATGGTCCGGTGCGTCTTATAGTCCGAAAAATACGGTATATATAAAAATAGTGCTTTATATTTAATTTTATTTTTTTTCACGCAGTACAAAAGAAAAATTAAGACTTCTGTATATTGTCCTGGCACAACGGTCCTGATGGGAGAGGACGGGTCTCCCACATCACCTGGTCATCCTGGCACATTCCAGATGCGACATAGCATAGCAGCAGACACAGAACATTCTGGGAACAGCGAGGAAAGTCATGAAACCAGTGATTCTGGGCGGTATTCCCATGAGTCTACTGATGAAATTCACCTCTGCTCTGTGATCAGTACCTCACCGCCCACACCCGACTCATTCAGTGTTGAAGAATGTGGAAAGGACCCTTCCTTAAGCAAACATGGAAAATCTCCCAGTGTCAATTCTTGAGGAGCGCATTTCCTCAATACCTCAAATTATCCATATTTCCTAAACATTTCAAGAAAAAAAAATTCCTGAAGCCAGATATTCCAGCCATTTGCCTGTTCGAAGGACAATGACAGAGCAAAAAAAAAGAAAATGTTTGTGAAATCTGGTGTCTCAGATCAAATCTATAATTTTTCTTCAGAATGTTTCGCTGAGTAAATCTATTGACATTGAAGGTTGCTTTGCTGGATGGTGAATGGCTCTGAAACTCTCCAGGTTTTATGCCATTTGTCTTTGTTGTAAAGAGACGTCAAGCAGTCTCTTTGATTTATGTCTACCTCAGCTGGTCACATTATGGACTTCATTTCGCTGCTTTACCCACATTTGTGTTTGTTTGTCTCCCCTTAACCTTCATCCAAGGTACTTCCTAAATGTATGTATGTTTGTGGGTTTTTATTATTATTGCTTTTTATGTGTGATGAATGTGTTACTTAAGGAGTTGTAAAGGCAACACCCATTACATGGCTTTTACTAAAGCTCTGCTAACGTATTACAAATGGATAATGCTATGAACCATCTCTACCTTAATGAATTGATGACTACCTCTATATGTGTCTTTAAGGAGACCAACTTTTCTCATGAACAGTCACTACCTTGTAACAACTGTGCCTTCAAGTATCTCCGTTACACAGAACTGCCTTACTGCGAGGAATTCAGGACATCACTCAGGACGATGACAAGATGCCTTAACTCCTAGAAATATATTGGAAACGATGAAATCAAACCATATCTTACCGTTTACAGATGCTGAGTTTTAATGAGGCAGTGATCTACCTATGCTGGTCTGTGCTGAGCTTACCCATATTGCTCAGTCCATAGTTCCCATCTGCTACCTGTGTAACACTACAACTACGATGTCCCCATGGCACAAGCCAGCCTTACCGCTGGGATCAGTAACCTGGACATCCACCAGTGATCCCCACAAGGACAGTGGAAATTACATGGAGACACAAGTCAATGTATTTTATTCTTTTTTTTGCTATTTAAAAGATGTAAAATCCATGTTTCTACCGAGTCTCAGGTTGACCAAGGGTGGTCAGTTTTTTTTACAATAGCCCTTTCACTTCTTTTCAGTGGATGGTGTAAAAACCAGCAATTAGACTGTTCATTGCTGATTCAGTGTTAAGCAGAGGCTTTAGAAAATGACTTCTTACATGGCTATTACTGAATGCTGCCTTTACAATCCCTGTTTTATACGACCTCTTTTTACATTTATGTACATTTCCTGGACTCAGGGAATAGTGTTTTTTGTGTCTATCCCATAAATATATGGGGCTAATGTGACAGGGTATCATGCTCATATTTGATTTTGAAAGGAGATGAAGTAGGTCAGTTACTTGGCTACATTATAAAAGATTACCTGTCACGTGTGACTCATTGAGAGCAGAGATAACGTGGCTAAAATTAAGATGCAAAGCCTTCTATAGACATTAGGAATGTGCAGGACAATGCTGCTTTCAGCCTAAACGGTGATGGATTCCTTCATGTGCCTGTTTGGTTGGGTCTGATGTGCATCTTCGTTCCATGGAGGAGAACGGGAGCAGTTGCCAGACACTTTGGACAAGTCGTATAGAAGTTATATCGTCCATCCTGCATATTTAATGTCTATAAGCAGCTTAACACCTGATAGTTAAGATGTGGGAGCAGATAATCTCATTTCCAACTATCCAAAATTCTTCTGTACAGGAGTTCAGGAAGCTGGGATCTGAGGAGTCCTTACACTGCATTAATGGGAGTCTGTCATCAGAAATTATCCTGTTTAAATCCAGTTTTTCTGCTGCATGTATCTAAAAAAACAAAACGGGTAATTTTTTTTTGTTTTGTTTTTTCTGAAATTTTAACACTGGTCACTTGGGCTTTTTTAGACTTCTACTTTCTTGTCCTTTTACTAAGGGTTTTCAGGAGGCTCCTTATCATCAGACATTATTACAATGACAGCTAACAACTTTATACACAGCTGATAACACAAGTTCCACCATTCACAGTAGTGATTTCACCTCCCTTCACAATGTCACTTTGCACAGGATCATCTGACACTTCAATACAAAAGACAGTCGGTAGCGGACCATTGTGGTTCCTGAATCAATAGTCTAAAAAGCCCATTGTGAAAATTGCAAGATTTCTTTTTTTTTTTTTACATTTTTTTAACCACTTCGCGCCAGAGCCTGTTTTTGCCTTCGTGACCGGGCCAATTTTTTCAATTCTGACCACTGTCACTTTATGAGGTAATTACTCTGGAACGCTTCAGCGGATCCCCCTGATTCTGAGATTGTTTTTTTGTGACATATTGTCCTTCATGATAGTGGTAAAATTTCTTCGATATCACTTGCGTTTATTTGTGAAAAAATCGGAAATTTGGCTAAAATTTTGAAAATTTTGCAATTTTCAAACTTTGAATTTTCATGCCCTTTAATCAGAGATATATATCACACAAAATAGTTAATGAATAACATTTCCCACATGTCTACTTCACATCAGCACAATTTTGGAACCAAATTTTTTTTCTGTTAGGAAGCTATAAGGGTTAAAAGTTGACCAGCGATTTCTCATTTTTACAACAAAATTTACAAAAACATTTTTTTTGGGACCACATCTTGTTTGAAGTGACTTTGAGGAGCCTTTATGACAGAAAATACCCAAAAGTGATACCATTCTAAAAACTGCACCCCTCAAGGTGCTCAAAACCACATTCAAGAAGTTTATTAACCCTTCAGGTGCTTCACAGGAATTTTTGGAATGTGGAAGAAAACAATGAACATTTAACTTTTTTTCACAAAACTGCTACTTTAGCCTCAAATTTTTAATTTTCACAAGGGCAGCCAGAAAAAAATGGACCCCAAAATGTGTTGTGCAATTTCTCCTGAGCACGCTGATACCCCATATGTGGTGCAAAGCCACTGTTTGGGCGCACGGCATGGCTCGGAAGGTAAGGAGCGCCATTTGACTTTTGGAATGGAAATTTGACTGGAATCGATAGCGGACGCCATGTTGCATTTGGAGAGCCCCTGAGGTGCCTAAACAGAGGAAACCCCCAACAAGTCACCCCATTTTGGAAACTAGACCCGTCAAGGAACTTATCTAGATGTGTGGTGAGCACCTTGAACCCCCAGGGGCTTCACAGAATTTTATAATGTTGAAGGGTGAAAATAAAAAAACACATTTTTAACACAAAACTGCTACTTTAGCCTCAAATTTTTAATTTTCACAAGGGCAGCCAGAAAAAAATGGACCCCAAAATGTGTTTTGCAATTTCTCCTGAGCACGCTGATACCCCATATGTGGTGCAAAGCCACTGTTTGGGCGCACGGCATGGCTCAGAAGGTAAGGAGCGCCATTTGACTTTTGGAATGGAAATTTGACTGGAATCGATAGCGGACGCCATGTTGCATTTGGAGAGCCCCTGAGGTGCCTAAACAGAGGAAACCCCCAACAAGTCACCCCATTTTGGAAACTAGACCCCTCAAGGAACTTATCTAGATGTGTGGTGAGCACCTTGAACCCCCAGGGGCTTCACAGAATTTTATAATGTTGAAGGGTGAAAATAAAAAAACACATTTTTAACACAAAACTGCTACTTTAGCCTCAAATTTTTAATTTTCACAAGGGCACCCAGAAAAAATGGACCCCAAAATGTGTTGTGCAATTTCTCCTGAGCACGCTGATACCCCATATGTGGTGCAAAGCCACTGTTTGGGCGCACGGCATGGCTCGGAAGGTAAGGAGCGCCATTTGACTTTTGGAATGGAAATTTGACTGGAATCGATAGCGGACGCCATGTTGCATTTGGAGAGCCCCTGAGGTGCCTAAACAGAGGAAACCCACAACAAGTGACCGAATTTTACAATCTACTCCTCTGTATAAATTAATCTAGTGGTGGGAAAATAAGTAGATAGGTAAATGGTCACTAAACCCATAAATGAATTCCCACAGAGGTGTCATTTCCATAATGGGGTCACTTCAGGGGGGATTATGCTGTTCTGGCACTTTTCAGAGTACCAGAGCTAAAGAATCCCCCCTGAAGTGACCCCATTTTGGAAATGACACCCCTCTGGGAATTCATCTATGGGTTTAGTGACCATTTTAACTCGATGGATGATTTCCAGAAACAAGCACGCAATGGAAGGTTTAGATTCTGGAGAGCCCCCCCTGGAAATTAAGTGAGCTCTACTCGAATATGTCATTCACTAAATGAACCAAATGTTTGAATGACAAATTGGGATACATTTTTACAGTTTAAAAACGTGGTTCTGTGTGGTAGATTTTAAAGCAGTCAGTGACGCATAAGGCTGGCAATGATGGGCATTGTGGGCAATAGTAGCGGGTATCACGCCTCATTCCTCTCTTAGTACATACACGACATCTTTTCTGGGGGTTCCTTCTTGTTTCCGTTGCTGGAATAAGTGCAATAAAATGTCGCTCAGTGAGTCTTTTCACATCCTCAGATTCTAATGGATAAGCGGGGCTAACACTTTGAAAGACAAGATTTTCAATTACCTTTTCTTGATAATCAAGAAAAGGATCTGAATTTCCTGCTTTTTTGTACAACACAAAAGAATTGTATGTGGCCACCTGAAACAAATAAATAACCAACTTTTTATACCAGGTATAGGACTTTCTTGATACCTGGTATGGCTGTAGAACCTGGTCTGCAAGGTCCACACCCCCCATGTGTTTGTTGTAGTCAATGACTGACACAGGTTTTTGCTTCGGAGTGGTGGATCCTAGTTCTACAGTGGCCCTTGTGGCATCTGTGTGGATCGAGCTGAGGACAAAAATATCCCTCTTATCCCTATATTTCAGGGCAAGCAGCTCTCCGTTGCGTACAGCCCCTGACTGCCCCTTTTGAAACTTTTGGTTGACCAATGGTTGTGGAAACCCCTGACGGTTTTTACGGATGGTCCCACAAGCCCCGATGTTGTGTTCAACCAGACTTTTAAATAGGGGTATGCTGGTGTAATAATTGTCCACATATAGATTGTAGCCTTTTTGAAAAAATGGACTTATCAGCTCCCAAACAATTTTTCCAGATGTCCCCAGATAAGTAGGGCATCCTGGTGGGTTTAGTTGGCTGTCTTTCCCCTCGTATATGCGAAAAGCGGATGTGTATCCGGTTAAACTTTCGCACATTTTATAGAGCTTTATTCCAAACCTTGCCCTTTTAGATGGGATAAATTGCTTGAGGTGCAGTCTTCCTTTGAATTTTACAAGGGACTCATCTATAGAAATATTTTGTGTTGGGGTGTAGAGGCTTAAGAATTTTTCTGACAAATTTTCAATGATGGGTCTAATTTTATATAACCTGTCATGTTCTGGGGCATTTCTGGGCAGGCATTGACTATTGTCGTTAAAATGCCAAAACCGCATGAGCATTTCATAACGGGTCCTAGGCAGAATGACTGAAAACATAGGGGTGGCTTGAACAGGGTGGTTGGACCAGTAGGATCGAATGCTCGGTTTTTTAACAAGACCCATGGCAAATGTAAGTCCTAAAAATTTTTTTATTTCCGGGACATTAGTTGGTGTCCATAAATTTGCCCTAGCATAGTAAGATCGGGGATTCTGGCTTATGAATTGGGATGCATATAAATTTGTTTGCACGACAATATGCTCTAGCAAGCTGTCTGTAAAAAACAAATTAAAAAAATGAATTGGTCCAAAATCTTCCACCTCCACATTTATACCAGGAGTGGTGTTGAAATCAGGGCTGAATGGAGCAGCCGAATCCGAAGCCTCCCATCTGGGAAATGCTAGATCATGTGGCAAAGCCCCTTGCACACTGGGGTGCGCCAATTCACTAGTAGCAGGGACAGCGCTTGTACTGGGCAGTGTTCCCTGATTTGGAGACGTTTCTCCAGTAGCGCTATTTGCACCTATTGCTGTACTGGTCCTTGGGCTTGAGGATGGAACAGAATCACTGCTCATTTCTGAGCTCTCAGTGTCGCCGCTACTAAAGCCCTCAAAATCCATATCTCCATCTGAGATTGCGCTGTCATCAGTGTCAGAACACAGCAGGGCATACACCTCTTCTGCGGTATAAGTCTGACGGGCCATTTTATTTTTAGATTTTTTTGACTGGACTGAACGGACCGGACTGAACGGACCGGACTGAACGGACCGGACTGAACGGACCGGACTGAACGGACCGGACTGACCGGACTGGACTGACCGGACTGATCTGACAGGACTGACTGACATGACAGGACTGACTGATCTGACTGATCTGACAGGACTGACTGACTGACTGATCTGACAGGACTGACTGATCTGACAGGACTGACTGACTAAAAACCAAGCAATGTGAACTGAGGTCTAAGATGGTAGACATGCAAGAAATAGGAGCATGTTCACACTAGCAAAAAGAAGCAAAACCTACAAAAGACAAAAATATATCTCATACCCTACCATCATTATATATAAATGTAAAGCAAAGTTGCATAATAAATATAGGGTACTTAGTGAACTATTTTTGATCAAAAAAAGTATACAAGCCGTCCCACCAGCGGCAAGGTGACCCTAAATTGGGACGGTACCTATACTGTCTATATTAAAAACCTTACTGTATATCAAAGTTGAAGTAATGCATATAAAAGGGTAGACAAATAGGACCGGGTCCCAACTCCAGACCACCTAGGCCCGTGGTAAGCTACATATATACTAATCAGCTCAACAAAGGGGATGCCACACCCTTAAATTGCACAGAATGCAAACAAGACAAAAAACCAAGCAATGTGATCTGAGGTCTAAGATGGTAGACATGCAAGAAATAGGAGCATGTTCACACTAGCAAAAAGAAGCAAAACCTACAAAAGACAAAAATATATCTCATACCCTACCATCATTATATATAAATGTAAAGCAAAGTTGCATAATAAATATAGGGTACTTAGTGAACTATTTTTGATCAAAAAAAGTATACAAGCCGTCCCACCAGCGGCAAGGTGACCCTAAATTGGGATGGTACCTATACTGTCTATATTAAAAACCTTACTGTATATCAAAGTTGAAGTAATGCATATAAAAGGGTAGACAAATAGGACCGGGTCCCAACTCCAGACCACCTAGGCCCGTGGTAAGCTACATATATACTAATCAGCTCAACAAAGGGGATGCCACACCCTTAAATTGCACAGAATGCAAACAAGACAAAAAACCAAGCAATGTGAACTGAGGTCTAAGATGGTAGGCATGCAAGAAATAGGAGCATGTTCACACTAGCAAAAAGAAGCAAAACCTACAAAAGACAAAAATATATCTCATACCCTACCATCATTATATATAAATGTAAAGCAAAGTTGCATAATAAATATAGGGTACTTAGTGAACTATTTTTGATCAAAAAAAGTATGCAAGCCGTCCCACCAGCGGCAAGGTGACCCTAAATTGGGACGTACCTATACTGTCTATATTAAAAACCTTACTGTATATCAAAGTTGAAGTAATGCATATAAAAGGGTAGACAAATAGGACCGGGTCCCAACTCCAGACCACCTAGGCCCGTGGTAAGCTACATATATACTAATCAGCTCAACAAAGGGGATGCCACACCCTTAAATTGCACAGAATGCAAACAAGACAAAAAACCAAGCAATGTGAACTGAGGTCTAAGATGGTAGGCATGCAAGAAATAGGAGCATGTTCACACTAGCAAAAAGAAGCAAAACCTACAAAAGACAAAAATATATCTCATACCCTACCATCATTATATATAAATGTAAAGCAAAGTTGCATAATAAATATAGGGTACTTAGTGAACTATTTTTGATCAAAAAAAGTATACAAGCCGTCCCACCAGCGGCAAGGTGACCCTAAATTGGGACGGTACCTATACTGTCTATATTAAAAACCTTACTGTATATCAAAGTTGAAGTAATGCATATAAAAGGGTAGACAAATAGGACCGGGTCCCAACTCCAGACCACCTAGGCCCGTGGTAAGCTACATATATACTAATCAGCTCAACAAAGGGGATGCCACACCCTTAAATTGCACAGAATGCAAACAAGACAAAAAACCAAGCAATGTGAACTGAGGTCTAAGATGGTAGACATGCAAGAAATAGGAGCATGTTCACACTAGCAAAAAGAAGCAAAACCTACAAAAGACAAAAATATATCTCATACCCTACCAGTAGGGTATGAGATATAGTAGTATATATGTAGTAGTATATATGTAGCTTACCATGGGCCTAGGTGGTCTGGAGTTGGGACCCGGTCCTATTTGTCTACCCTTTTATATGCATTACTTCAACTTTGATATACAGTAAGGTTTTTAATATAGACAGTATAGGTACCGTCCCAATTTAGGGTCACCTTGCCGCTGGTGGGACGGCTTGTATACTTTTTTTCATCAAAAATAGTTCACTAAGTACCCTATATTTATTATGCAACTTTGCTTTACATTTATATATAATGATGGTAGGGTATGAGATATATTTTTGTCTTTTGTAGGTTTTGCTTCTTTTTGCTAGTGTGAACATGCTCCTATTTCTTGCATGTCTACCATCTTAGACCTCAGTTCACATTGTTGGTTTTTTGTCTTGTTTGCATTCTGTGCAATTTAAGGGTGTGGCATCCCCTTTGTTGAGCTGATTAGTATATATGTAGCTTACCACGGGCCTAGGTGGTCTGGAGTTGGGACCCGGTCCTATTTGTCTACCCTTTTATATGCATTACTTCAACTTTGATATACAGTAAGGTTTTTAATATAGACAGTATAGGTACCGTCCCAATTTAGGGTCACCTTGCCGCTGGTGGGACGGCTTGTATACTTTTTTTGATCAAAAATAGTTCACTAAGTACCCTATATTTATTATGCAACTTTGCTTTACATTTATATATAATGATGGTAGGGTATGAGATATATTTTTGTCTTTTGTAGGACTGACTGACTGACAGATCTGACAGGACTGACTGACTGGACTGATCTGACAGGACTGACTGACTGGACTGATCTGACAGGACTGACTGACTGGACTGATCTGACAGGACTGACTGATCTGACAGGACTGACTGATCTGACAGATCTGACAGGACTGACTGACTGACAGGACTGACTGACTGACAGATCTGACATGACTGACTGATCTGACAGGACTGACTGATCTGACAGGACTGACTGACTGATCTGACAGGGCTGACTGACTGATCTGACAGGACTGACTGACTGATAGATCTGACAGGACTGACTAACCCTAACTCTTACTTTCTTTCTTCTTTTTTTTTTTTACTTTCACAGTGGCAAGGCTGACACAGCTCTTGTCACACTGTTTCTCCTCTGCTCTCTCACTGAGATCGGAGTAGAAACAGTGTATTTATCAGGCAGATCGCCCGGGAAAGTTTGTTGCTAAAACAAACTTCCCTGGTGATCTCTCTGATTGGCTGGTATGACGCTGACATCATCGAGACCTGAGCCAATCAGGTCTCGATGATGTCAGAGGTCACAGCACCGGGATCCCCGCCGCTCCTGAGGTATGTAGGGGGTCCCGATCGCCGACCACCAGCTGTCACTATCTTTTAAATGCCGCGATCGCTATGGATCGCGGCATCTAGAAGATAGGAACAGGTTAACATCATGGGGACCTGATCCATTCAGGTCCCCATGATGCCACATGTTAGAGCTATCGCTCTGAACCGGTACCGCAGCACTAGCAGGACCCTGGGGGTCCTGAGCGCTGCGGGACCACCCACCGTTTTTAAACGTCGGCGCTGCACAGAGCTAGGGCAGCGCCGACGTTTATGTACAGTGGGCGGTCCTGAACCGGTTAATACAGATTGCAAAATGTTTACACTTAACACAAAAAACCTGATTTAAACAATAGGTCATTTTTTGATGATGCCTGTACACATGAAATATTTGCCCACTGAACTGGCATTTTGGCTATCCGCTCCTTCCTGTCTCCCCCAAACACATGAAAACTTGGTTTATCTGACAGGAGAATAAGAGGACTGGGAATTTGATTCCAATCTGCCCAATCTTTCTCTTTCCTGACACCTGTGATTGGGCCTGAGCTGGTCCCATCAAAATAAGTGGGTTCCGACTACTTTCAGGTAATGAGTATGGAAGCCTATAGTATGGAGGAGAACTAAAGGGCAAGGTGATCAATGGTGTTTTCAGGCATAAGCCAGCTCTCTAGTGTAAAGACCCTGCGGAAGGACACCCAATATCTCAGCTACTGCAGCTCCTGAGAGTATGAATTATTTGGTGAATACTTTTGATAAAGTAATATTTTTTTAAGTTCATTAGGTACTTCATTCCTCAGTCATGTTTTTAGTACCTACAGTGGTGGCCAAAAGTATTGGCACCCCTGCTATTCTGTCAGATAATACTCAGTTTCTTCCTGAAAATGATTGCAATCACAAATTCTTTGGTATTACTATCTTCATTTAATTTGCTTGCAAGGAAAAAACACAAAAAGAGAATGAAGCAAAAATCAAATCATTGATCATTTCACACAAAACTCCAAAAATGGGCCAGACAAAAGTATTGACACCCTCAGCCTAATACTTGGTTGCACAACCTTTAGCCAAAATAACTGCGAACAACCGCTTCCGGTAACCATCATTGAGTTTCTTACAATGCTCTGCTGGAATTGTAGACCATTCTTCTTTGGCAAACTGCTCCAGGTCCCTGATATTTGAAGGGTGCCTTCTCCAAACTGCCATTTTGAGATCTCTCCACAGGTGTTCTATGGGATTAAGGTCTGGACTCATTGCTGGCCACCTTAGAAATCTCCAGTGCTTTCTCTCAAACCATTTTATAGTGCTTTTGGAAGTGTGTTTTGGGTCATTGTCCTGCTGGAAGACCCATGACCTCTGAGGGAGACCCAGCTTTCTCACACTGGGCCCTACATTATGCTGCAAAATTTGTTGGTAGTCTTCAGACTTCATAATGCCATGCACACGGTCAAGCAGTCCAGTGCCAGAGGCAGCAAAGCAACCCCAAAACATCAGGGAACCTCCGCCATGTTTGACTGTAGGGACCGTGTTCTTTTCTTTGAATGCCTCTTTTTTTTTTCCTGTACACTCTATGTTGATGCTTTTTCCCAAAAAGCTCTACTTTTGTCTCATCTGACCAGAGAACATTCTTCCAAAATGTTTTAGGCTTTCTCAGGTAAGTTTTGGCAAACTCCAGCCTGGCTTTTTTATGTCTCGGGGTAAGAAGTGGGGTCTTCCTGGGTATCCTACCATACAGTCCCTTTTCATTCAGACGCCGACGGATAGTACGGGTTGACACTGTTGTACCCTCGGACTGCAGGGCAGCTTGAACTTGTTTGGATGTTAGTCGAGGTTCTTTATCCACCATCCGCACAATCTTGCGTTGAAATCTCTCGTCAATTTTTCTTTTCCGTCCACATCTAGGGAGGTTAGCCACAGTGCCATGGGCTTTAAACTTCTTCATGACACTGCGCACGGAAGACACAGGAACATTCAGGTCTTTGGAGATGGACTTGTAGCCTTGAGATTGCTCATGCTTCCTCACAATTTGGTTTCTCAAGTCCTCAGACAGTTCTTTGGTCTTCTTTCTTTTCTCCATGCTCAATGTGGTACACACAAGGACACAGGACAGAGCTTGAGTCAACTTTAATCCATGTTAACTGGCTGCAAGTGTGATTTAGTTATTGCCAACACCTCAGGTAAGTTACAGGTGCTGTTTATTACATGAATTAGAGAAGCATCACATGATTTTTCAAACAGTGCCAATACTTTTGTCCACCCCCTTTTTTAGGTTTGGTGTGGAATTATATCCAATTTGGCTTTAGGACAATTCTTTTTGTGTTTTTTCATTGAAGACAAATTAAATGAAGATAATAATACCAAATAATTTGTGATTGCAATCATTTTCAGGAAGAAACTGAGTATTATCTGACAGAATTGCAGGGGTGCCAATACTTTTGGCCACCGCTGTATTGAATTGAACTTTGCTTTATCACAAAATAAGTTCCCATAATCTCTTTACTTCGTATGTGACTGGTAAATTATATACAGTCTTCAAAAACTGTGCTTGCTTTTTTTATTTTGCCTTTTCATACCAAAGATTGTCCTTTATAGCTTAAGGGATAAAATATTTTTTTTCCCAAAAGAAAAAAAAATCTACTATTTCGTTGTTGACATAGCTGCCAAGTAGTAGTAGTGACTGTATTAGTGCAGAAATGCATTTTAACCCCTTAACAACATTAGACGTACTAATACGCGTCTGTGCCCTGGGACTTAAGAGCCAGACCCGTATTAGTACGTCATCGCGATCGCGCACGCACACAGGCTGTGCGGGCGCGATCGCCGCCGGGTGTCAGCTGATTGTCACAGCTGACACCCGGTACTATGTGCAGGGAGTGGTCCTGCACCGCTCCCAGCACATTAACCCCCGCAATGCTGCGATCGAAGTCGATCGCAGCATTGCGGTGGCAAGGGGAGGTGATCGCAGATACTCACCTCCTCTTCCGGCCTCCAGCGCTGTCTGCCGTGGCTTCCAGGTTGTTGCCATGACGACCCGATGTCGTCATGACAACATCCTGGTCACCAGACAACAGGAAGATTGTTTGGACATGCGCAGTGCATCTCCAAACTATCTTCTCCCTGTCCAGCGCTGACAGCCTGCATAGCACAGGAATGATGCTTCATTCCTGTGCCATGCAGGCGATCAGAATAAAAAAAAGTGAAAATCCCAGAGTGGGACAGAGTAAAAAAGTGTAAAAACTGTCATAAAGTGAAAAAAAAATTTTAAAAAAATTTGTAAAAATATTAAAAAAAACATAAAAAAAATAATCCACCAAAAATAAAAATATAATGTACCCATCAATAAATATTATTATAAAAAAACAATAAAAGTACACATATTTGGTATCACCGCGTCCGGAACAACCTGACCTATAAAACTGTCCCACTAGTTAACCCCTTCAGGGAACACGGTAAAAAAAAAAAAAAAAAAACGAAGCAAAACACAATGCTTTATCATCATACCGCCAAACAAAAAATGGAATAACACGCGATCAAAAAGACGAATATAAATAAAAATGGTACCGCTGAAAGCGTCATCTTGTCCCGCAAAAAACAAGCCGCAATATAGCTCCATCAGCCGAAAAATAAAAAAGTTTAGCTCTCAGAATAAAGCTATGCTAAAAAATATTTTTTTCTATAAAATTGCTTTTATTATGTAAAAGTGCAAAACATAGAGAAACTATATAAATGTGGTACCGCTGTAAACGTACTGACCCGAAGAATAAAGCTGCGTTATCAATTTTACCACACGCGGAACAGAATAAATTTAAAAAAAAAAAAAAAAATTCCTGAATTGTTGTTTTTTGTTTATTCTGCCTCCCAAAAATCGGAATAGAAAGCGATCAAAAAATGTTACGTGCCTGAAAATGGCACCAATAACAACGTCAACTCATCCCGCAAAAAACAAGCCGTCACATGACTGTCTGCCAAAATCTGGAAAAATTATAGCTCTCAAAATATGGCGATGCAAAAACTAGATTTTACAAAAAATGCGTCTTTTAGTGTGTGACAGCTGTCAGTCATAAAAACCCCATATGATTCTGATACCACTGTAATCACACCGACCCGAAGAATAAAGTCGTCTAATCACTTATACCGCACGAGGAACGGCGTAAAAAATAAACTCTCGGGTTAGGGTTGGGCTACGGTTAGAGCTAGGGTTAGGGCTGGGTTTGGGGTTAGGGTTCTGATGGGGTTGTTATATTTTTCAAAAGTAAGAAAAAAAGATGACGATATGGCGACTAGTGTTGAGCGCAAGTGCTCGCTACTTGAGTTTGCATCGGGTGCTCGGGTATGCATTGAGTATCGTGGGTATTTGAGTGACATGCTCGAGTCTCCGCCGCATATGCTTCGCGGCCAAAAAAACTTTGCGGGGATTGCTTGCCATGCACGAGCGATCCCCGCATGTTTTTTTTTGGGTGTCTAATAACGGTGAAACATGCGGGGCAGGGACTCGAGCATGTCACTCAAGCACACGCAGTACATGGTGCATACCTGAGTACCCGATGCAAACTCAAGTAGCGAGCACTTGCGCTCAAGACTAATGACAACTTATTCAATATGATGACCTAATGTTATCAAATTCTGTGTCGTACCTCTGGGTTCAAAATGTTCACTATACACCTTAATAAAATCCTTGAGGGGTATAGTTTCCAAAATGGGGTCACTTGTGGGGGAGCTCCACTGTTTAGGCACATCAGGGGCTCTCCAAACGCGACATGGTGTCCGCTAACAAATTGAATGGAAAATCATAAAAATGAAAAAGTGTTTTTTTTTCACTTTTTCATTTTTACGAATCAATTTGTGAAGCACCTGGGGGTTCCAAGTGCTCACTATGCATCTAGATAGGTGCCTTGGGGGGTCTAGTTTCCAAAATGGGGTCACTTGTGGGGGAGCTCCAATGTTTAGGCACATGAGGGGCTCTCCAAACGCAACATGGCGTCCGCTAATTATTCAAGCAAATTTTACAATCAGAAAGTCAAATGGCGCTCCTTCCCTTCCGAGCCCTTCCGTGCACCCAGTGTTTTTTCCCCACATATGGGGTATCTGCGTGCTCAGGGGAAATTGCACAACAAATTTTTGGGTCCATTTTTTCTTGGTACCCCTGTGAAAATAAAAAAAATTGGGTCTAAAGTAACATTTTTGTGAAAAAAGTTAAATGTTAATTTTTTTCTTCCACATTCCAAAAATTCCTGTGAAGCACCTGAAGGGTTAATAAAGTCCTTGAATGTGGTTTTGAGCACTTTGAGGGGTGCAGTTTTTAGAATGGTGTCACTTTTGGGTATTTTTTGTCATAAAGACCTCTCAAAGTGACTTCAAATGTGATGTGGTCCCTAAAAAATGGTTTTGTAAATTTTGTTGGAAAAATTAGAAATCGCTGGTCAACTTTTAACCCTTTTAGCTCCCTAACAAAAAAAAATTTTGGTCCAAAATTGTGCTGATGTAAAGTAGACATGTGGGAAATGTTATTTATTAACTATTTTGTGTGACATATCTCTCTGATTTAAGGGCAGAAAAATTCAAAGTTTGAAAATTGCAAAATTTTCAAAATTTTAGCCAAATTTCCATTTTTTTCACAAATAAACCCAAGTGATATCGAAGAAATTTTACCACAATCATGAAGTATAATATGTCACGAAAAAACAATCTCAGAATCAGGGGGATCCGTTGAATCGTTCCAGAGTAATTACGTCATAAAATGACAGTGGTCAGAATTTTAAAAATTGGCCTGGTCATTAACGTGCAAACCACCCTCGGGGGTTAGCTCTTTATTATAACAGTATTAGATGACCTATTTTTGAACAAATTGCTTTATATACTAAGGGAAAAATTGTAACCAAAGATGTATTTTTCGGTCGTGTCTTGCTATTTTAGTGTACAGAAAGCAGCTTTTGCTATAAAAACTGAGTAGTTTTAGATGCTTTGTGTATAATTGTTCATATCTTGTGATCATCAGTTAATGTTAACCAGATGACATGCAGGGGTAATTAAAAACCATAATCCTTTACTTTGTTAATCGTTCAGACAGGTTTGCTATTGGAAAGTGTGCGCAAATTATCATGATATGGCACGCCAGGTGCCATGTCTGTGCGCAGTGTCTAGCAAACAAAAGTTATATGTGTCCACTAGTGTTGAGCATTCTGATACTGAAATATCGGGTATCGACCGATATTCGCGGTATCGGAGTTCCGATACTGAGTTCCGATACTTTTAGAATATCGAATACCGGAATCGGAAGTTCCCATAATGCCTGCGCTCTGCAGTGTCTCTGAAGGATGACAAGCTGGATGTCAGCGCTCAGCTTACTGTACTTGTCATTTAGTGTTAAAGGATTTATTAAAAAAAATAATAGTGTTTTCATGCACCGTCTCTTTAAAAAAGCCGGCCGGCAATTCAGCGTCGGTACCCTACAATTTAGAATAGAAAGCATCACACATAGATTAGATAGATAGAAACATGTCAGTCACATATATAATAAGTACAGTGATAGTGTTGATTACTGTACTTGTCATTTAGTGTTAAAATAAAGGATTTATTAAAAAAAAAATTGGCGTGGGGTTCCCCGTAATTTTAGTCTCTAGCGGAGGTTAAGCAGACGGCTGGGGCAGATGTTTGAAGCCTGGGAAGGGGGTAATACCCACGGAGCTTCCCGGGCAACTAATATCAGCCCCCAGCTGAATATCTAGCCTTTACTAGCTAATAAAATGGGGGACCCCCAAAAAAATGATGTGGGGTCCCCCCTATTTTAATAGCTAGCAAAGGCTAGGCAGCCAGCTGGGGGCTGATATTAATAGCCCAGGAAGAGTGCCATGAATAAATAAATTCAATGGACGAGAGAGTTCAGAAGCTCCTTTCGAACAAGGGGTCCTATGTGCAAATGTAACATCACCTAGAATAAAGTTTTGAGTTGAAAACTGTTTGATTTCAGTTTGTAATAACCTGCTAATGCTTATAATTTCAAAAATGACCATATTTTTGTTCTTTATTAAAATGAAAAGGTTGAAAACTCTGCTGTGCATAATAATTTGAAACATGCATTTTGAGTGCAGTTTGAGTTTTTTATTTTTTTTTAAATATACTGTTATCATAGGCAGTTTGTACAAAAACCTTTCAATTGTACTCTAATAGTTATTTGACTGGAAAATTACAATGACTGCAATTCATATAGGTAATTTGGGAAAATATGAGAAAATATTATTTGCATAATAATTTGGAACACAGTGTAATGTCAGCTGACATCAAGCCCAGGTTAGCAATGGAGAGGCGTCTATAAGACACCCCTATTACTAACCCCATAGTCAAAGTTAAAAAAAAACACAAACACCCAGAATAAAGTCCTTTAATTGAAATAAACACACAATTCTTTACTGTTCTAAATTAAACCCTACTTACCATCACGCCCATTCCAGCTGAAGCCAATGTCTTCTGCAATAAAAGTAAAATAATAAAGCAACCTCATCCTTACCTTTTCATGGTTCCCAGGACAGTTTCAGCTCTGCTACATTCACATGACAGGCTGGATCACAGCCGAAAGCTGCCATCCAGCTTGCCATGCCGCAGACACTGAGAAGCGCAGGCATGTGAATGTAGCAAAGCTGAAGCTGTCCTGGGAACCATGGAAAGGTAAGGATGAGGTTGCTTTATTATTTTACTTTTATTGCAGAAGACATTGGCTACAGCTGGAATGGGCGTGATGTTAAATATGGTTTAATTTAGAACAATAAAGAATTGTGTGTTTATTTCAATTAAAGGACTTTATTCTGGGTGTTTGTGTTTTTTTTTTATCTTTGACTATGGGGTTAGTAATGGGGGTGTCTTATAGACGCCTCTCCATTACTAACCTGGGCTTGATGTCAGCTGGCATTATAAGCTGACATCAACCCCAGACCTATTACCCCACTGCCACCGCTACAGGGCAGTGGGAAGAGCGAGGCTAAGTGCCAGAATTGGCGCATCCTATGGATGCGGCATTTCTGGGGCGGCTGACGGCTGGTGTTTCTAGCCTGGGAGGGGGCCAATATTCATGGCACCCTTCCTGGGCTATTAATATCAGCCTCCAGCTGGCTGCCTAGCCTTTGCTAGCTATTAAAATAGGGGGGACCTCACGTCATTTTTTTGGGGGTCCCGCATTTTATTAGCCAGTAAAGGCTAGATATTCAGCTGGGGGCTGATATTAGTAGCCTGGGAAGCTCAGTGGGTATTACCCCCTTCCCAGGCTTCAAACATCTGCCCCAGCCGTCTGCTTAACCTCCGCTAGAGACTAAAATTATGGGGAACCCCACGCCAATTTTTTTTTCAATAAATCCTTTCTTTTAACACTAAATGACAAGTACAGTAATCAACACTATCACTGTACTTCTTATATATGTGACTGGCATGTTTCTATGTATCTAATCTATGTGTGATGCTCTATTCTTTCTATTCTAAATTGTCGGGTACCGATGCTGAATTGCCGGCCGGCTTTTTTAAAGAGACGGTGCATGAAAACACTATTACTTTTTTTAATAAATCCTTTAACACTAAATGACAAGTACAGTAAGCAACACTGTCACTGTACTTCTTATATATGTGACTGACATGTTTCTATCTATCTAATCTATGTGTGATGCTCTATTTTTTCTGTTCTAAATTGTCGGGTACCAGTGTATGCCGCTGCTGAATTGCCGGCTTTTCATGTAATACATTCTACATTATTCTTAGTTGTTTTCCTTCATGTAGAATTAACCTACAAGGAAAGAAAGGGTTTATTTTCATTCCGATATTTGTGTCCTATTGACTTGCATTGGTTTCCGGTATCGGAATCGGCGATATCCGATATTTTTTGGGTATCGGTCCGATCCAATCCGATCTGATATTTCCCGATATCGGAAGGTATCGCTCAACACTAGTGTCCACCCATCTTCTGGAAATGGAGGAATGAAATCACTGCAGGAGGACAATGTTCAGAGGGAACTGGAAAAATGTAATCTGTGCTGGCTGCATCTTTACCCCAATGGCTGGCTATGGCAGTACATCAGTGTCATCTAGTTATGTCTTCAAGGACAATTGGTCCCCTGAGTAATATATCTGTCAAATAGCAAGTACTTTTTCATGTTTTTTTCCCCAATATATCACAAAACAAGTATTATGGCATGTGTTGCCCAAAACATCTGACCTCATAAAACTCTTTTGAAGACTTTGACAGTGTTTGATAGTTGATATTACAAACCTATGCAGCCTTGCCATTGTAATAGTGGTTTATAGCATTTAAAGGCTACTATATATACATGCTGTTAAGATGCCAAATTATTGTTCCTTGCAGCAAACTGTCTTTTTAAAGCTTGGAATAGTTTCACATTAGTGTTTCCTAAATCGTAGAAATCAGCAGGTTACAGATGTATCATGTATATGAAGCTTTGAAAATCTGCTCTTAAGTGTGTGTTCACACGTATTTTTTTTCTGAGTTTTTGAAGCAGAAACTTTACAATTTCCCAATCAAAACTCAATTTTTTTTTTAAAGAAGTTATCCGGGACTATTGTATTGTTTTCTTATGGGCCTAAGAACTGACAGGCAGGTATTTGCAACCTACCTGCCTGTTCTGCCCAGCACCAATCTCTGCCAACTTAGAGCGGTCCCAGATGATTAACAAGGTAATTAGCAACTACTTGCCTGTCAGTTATTAGAAAAAAATAAAATAGTCCCAGATAACCCTTTGTGGTTTTGTAGAGTTTGTGCTCCTAGTGTGAACATAACCTAAAAGTGAAATGGGGCAGTAGAATTCAAAACTTAACATAATTTCAGTTTTGCTAGGCACTTCTGAAATTGTGGGTGTTTTTTTTTGTTTTTAAACCAGAGGAAAAAATTGCACCTCATCCCACTCAGTAATATGATATTGTGGTTCTCTGCTGCACCGTACCACTCATTCTGATTAGGTGATAAATTGCTGCTTTATGTTGTGCTAATTATTCCCATGAACATTGCCTTCCTCGATTAACAATTTATACCAAAGATAATTATGGTTAATCCCCTGCATATTAGATGATAAGGCTTTAAAAGTATGTTGCTCTTGTTGGCCAAATGTATTGTTTATATACTGAAGAGCCATTTCTAGGTAAAATGGACTTTAGTCTTATCACAGTGGTTGTGTTCTACCAATATGTCAATTAGTGTAACTAAACCTTCAAGAGATGAATTGACACCATGTTGTATATACTGAATTTCCAGACCATACTGCCAGTGGCTTTACAATTTTGTTGGATTTTTTTTTTTTTTTGGGGGGGGGGGGGGGCATATGTTTAGCAATTATAACTAGAGTTCCTTTAAGTCCAGTACTACTGTGATAGAGGTATCATGTTTTTTGGGTGTCTCATCTTTTGAAGGACAGTGACATCTCTGTATTACAACTATTTGATGTTGGTTTTTTTTTTTCATTTTATATGTGAAGATTACATGTTTGGTATATATGTATATATGTAATGTACACTATTAGTTCCAAGGTTTATTTAGCGTTCACTACCTTAGTGTCCTTGTCTCTGGCAGGTCTTTTCCTTGTATATTACTATGATCACGGATATGCACCTGACCATAGCATCTGTAAATGAGATAATCTGTGTGTGATTATATAATACCTTATACTGCAGCAATCTATTAGAAACCAACCATCTATGACAGAGGGTGCTGCCCTGTAATAGTTTAGAATCATCAGTTTTCATGTGCGTTTTATAAAATAGAAGGGCTTCACATGAATAAAACAGTTCCTTAAAGGGAATTTGTCTACAAGTTTTTGCTAATTAATCAGCAGGGGATTGTCACTAGAAGTCTAGTTGTAAGCTATGTGTAACTATTCATGAGCACTGTGTAACCACGTCCACATCACTGATTGGCAGTTTTCTGCCTATGCACAGTGTATACAGAAAACTGTCGATCAGTGGTGTGGGCGAGGTTATAGTTATGCTCTGTGATTTTATCAAAATTTAAGCAAGAAACCCAGTAAAGTGACATATTGCTAGAATTAGGGCCTTTGTCCGTAAATCATGGAGCTCTCAGATTGGGGTAGCAAAAACATGGTGACTGATTCCCTTAAAGAAATTCCTTGTTGAAATTCCTGCCTCTTAGCACAGACAGTGACCTGAAATTAGAGTACAACAGCCACAAAAAGTAAATGAATTGGGAATAAATGTGTTTGGAATGAGCTCCTCTAATGCGAAGCCTCCGATATACTTGATGCTCACACTTTCCATGTGAATAGGCTACAGAGCTATGGAGGGGCAGGCAGAGAGGAGTTTAGTTGCTCTGCAGCCATTATACATACATCCTGATTTAACATAAAGTACAGTGTGTGGTAACTGTGAGCACTTTAAAACCCAAGAGTCTCACCCCTTCCAAATCTCCGGTCTGAACCAGGTTTCCTTTGGCAAGCTGAAGGCTACAATTCCAGCATATTTGAGTGTGTACATATTATTACACAGATGTACTGTATTATGTTCAGGGTTACTCAAAAATGACATAAAGCTGTATTTAGTCAAAGTGCAAATGTAGATTAGAGCCAATCATCATCTCATATCATTTGGCTCAGGCAGTAACAGAAACCTACTAGTTCATGTGGGTGCCTCATAATTGTGTAATGAACTTTCCATGAACCAGCTGTGAATCCTCTGGATAAAGCCAGACTATTACTTGTGTATATACCGCCATAGTCACCCAGCCAGTGTCCTTGGGTTTTGGTTTGTATGTTAAACGTGTTATGTCTACATAGAGGATCTGATGATTTATTTGTGAATTCTCGTCATAATGTCCTTGGAAGTGTTTTTCTGGAACATTGAGTTACATTATTTCTGAAGATGCTCAAACATAGAGATGAGGGCAAGTGTATCATACAGACCGAAGATACGCTCACGTAAACTGTTGTAGGCTGCGTTCACACGTTGTGGCCACAGTGTGTAGTATGTTTTGTTTTTTTCCCACAATCATGGTAGAACGGAAATATGTTGTCATAAGTTGCGTCCGCAAGTAGTGAACGAATCCTTAGGCTATGTTCACATGTTGCATTTTTTTGCTGTTTTTTTATGCAAATTTTAAGCTTCATTTTACAGTACCAGCAAAAGCTATGATATTTCAGAAATCTCATGCACACACATTGTTTTTTTATCCTGAATGAATTGGAAAACTGCTGCGTTTTTGAAAACTGCAGCATGTCTCTTCTTTCAGCATTTTTGCAGCGTTTGTGCAAAAACACAACAAAAATTCAGCAAAAAATACTGGTATCAGGTTTTGCTGTGTGAAAAAAGCAGGTACAGCAGAATGTGAAACGCATTTATTTTTGTGATCTTCACAGCTTTTAACCATAATGTCTTGGTCTCCTCACCTTAGAATGGCAGTTAGGATTAGTACAGTTTAATTAAATTTAGTGATATGCATAAAGTAAACATTGGCTGACCAAGGTGTGAAATTAAACAATACCCAACCAACTCAAGGACTGACCAAATTGTGAAAGTAACGTGTCCTACAATCTCAATGCTCTGCCAATGTCTTAGGAAAACAACTCCTGATCAATTCACCCCCCCCCCCTGTTATGTTTGTAATTGTGTATTTTTTCATGAACTCATGTAAACTTTTTTTTTTGTTCAGAATAGTCACTATTTCTTCACATATAAAAATATTTTCCCACTACACTAAATAAATTGATCAAATTGCCTTTTTTCCAAAATAATTTTATGGGTCTTTCATTCGTGACCTAACACCTTGCATTGTTCATGCTTCTGTGGTGGAAGCAAAGCTGAACTTTGTGATCCTAAAGTATGCAGCTAAACCTGCTTTTTGTAAGCAGCTTCTTTACTGCCAAGAGAGCAGGTTTTGCCTGCAGAAAAAAAAGCAACAAAAACGCAACGTGTGAACATAGCCTTACAGTTTCTTGTATATGGTAATTAAGCTGGATACAATGTAGATTATTTTATGAAATACTGGCACCTGTGAAACATTTCCTACTATTAATCATAATTAATGTGTTCACATGAAATCAAGCCCCAAGGGTTATTAAAATATAGGATTTGTGCCAAAAAGGAAAATATAACCATTTTAAGTAAACTTCTCTCCTTTGGTTTCTAATTCATCAAGCTGGCATATGGGTAATTTCACCATCAAAGGATGGATACGGCTCCTTCATTCATAGCTAGAAGTGACAATTCTGGAATTATGTACAAACATTATTGTGGGCGTTCAATAAAAGGATTCTTTGGTATTAAAACAAAAGATTTCTTTTTAAGTCAATCACACCAGTTCACACTCATTTTGCACTTTTGCATGTCTTTACTTTACCATTCCTTTAGACAGGCACCAAATGTACAACCATAATTCAATATAAGTTGTGATGTTGTGTAAATATAAAGAAAACAAGAATGCAATGATTTGAAGTCTTATAGCCATATTTTATTCACACCAGATGATAGAACATATAGTAGAAGATAAAAGTTACACATTTTTCCATTTCATTTGCAAAAAATAATTATCTAATTTACAAACTGAGATGAGTTGCTGCCATCAAAGTTTGGCCAGGGCCATAGCGGTTATTTCAATGCAGTTCTGCCTGAGGACACGTGGCTCACAATCATCCAATATTGACCGTCCGCTTTGTCTCTTGTGCACATGGATTTCTCCAGAATCTCTGAATCTTTTGATGAAATAATGTGCTATAGGTGGTGGGATATTGAAACTTTTTGCAATTTCAGGTTGATGAACATTTTTCTGAAATTGTTCCACAATTTTTAGACACAGTTGTTCACAGATTGGTGAACCTCTGACAATCTTTGCTTCTGAGAGACTCTGCCTTTCTAACATGCCCTTTTTATACAAATTCACATGATTAAGTTGAAAATTAACCCTTGAGCTGTTTTTCCTTAGTACCGCTTACTTTCTCAGACTTTTGTTAACCTTGTCCCAATTTTTTTTTTTCGATGCCATTCATTTTTAGATGAGTTAATTTTTTAAAATTAAATAGAAAAATGTCCAACTTTCTTCTTGTGATCTGTGTTCTGTTGTGAATAAAATATTACTATGGGAGATTTCCAAATCATTCCATTCTTATTTTCATTACATTTTACACATTGTGCCAACATTTTTGGAATTGTACAGCATTATTATGCAAAGTATTTTAGGTTACCTTCAACTAAGAGCACTGATAACCATTTCTAACAAGTGTGCTAGCCATTAATATGGAAATAGTGTGGCATTATATATGTACAATATATAAAGAAGTTTCAAATATTTTAGTATGTTTACCTTTGCAATGTATTTTGTTTTTGTTCTTTACCTTTACACCCATTTTTTTTTTTAGTTGTTTTCACCGTTTCTTTCTTTATGTAAAGGTGATACTGGTAGTTTATGGTAGGTAACAGAGCTAATTTAGTATGAACTCTTCTCAGGGGATCCGTTCTGACACTCTACCTCATTCTACCCGATGTTCTCCTTGAATAGTGAATGTAACTCATATTTTCTGCTTTACTATAATTCTTTTATTATTGTGTTCTGTTAAATATTTTTTTACATTGTTTTTTTTATATAAATAGAGAATGGTTTTAGCTGTTTTACTCTGCCTTTTGTTTAATTATTTATTTTATTGGAGAAATGAATTGCTCCATGAGTCTTGCCAAAAAGTATAACTATTGAAATGCCAAATGTTTGTTTATGCTGTGATAAGTCAAAATATCAGTGAGTTGCACAGTTCTAATAAAGTTTTTTTTTTTTTATTAAACTTGGATGAATTATGGTGTTAATTATTTCATTAATCTATTCCAACTTAAAAATGTTAAAGGGGTTGTCCGGTCAAAGTGATAAGACTGCAGTCACTCTGTGTGACTGCAGACTTATGACTCCCCCCAGCGCTCGCACTGTGCGCCTCTGGGATTTGCGGGTTTCAGACCCAGTAATAGAAAGTATGTAAAAACTATACATACCACCGGCCATTCAGCGCCACCTCGCTCCAGATGTATGAATTTCCCCAGTGCAAGCACTGTGCGCTGCGGGGATTCGCCAGTATGAGACCCGGGACCGGAGGGTATGTATGCACAATATACATACCCCCAAGAGGCCACGCCCCGTCTAGTGACATGGACGGCCAGTGGGGGCATCCGACTAGAAGGCCTCGCTCAATACAAGTTTATGTAGAGCTAGACCACGCCCCTTGGCCGGGGGTATGTATAGCACATACGTAACCTCCGGTACCGGGTCTCATACCGTCGAATCCCCGCAGCGCACAGTGCGTGCGCTTTGGGAAATTTATAAGTCTGCAGTCGCACAGAGTGACTGCAGACTTATCACTTTTGACCAGACAACCCCTTTAAGTGTTTTTCTAAGTTTAGTAAATCCTATGAAAACATTGGAGGTTTAGCAATTATTTTAAAGGTGCATATTTTTTCCATCCATGGATATATATGCGATCTGTGGACATTATTGCTTCTGTGTGTGCCAGGATTTTCAACCTTGAAAACCCCAATATTTTAATATAAATCCAAATTATGGCTCTATTATTGTGCGAATCTAAAATGGTGAAAGTATTTTCGAAAATATAACATATGATTCCACTAGGAGGTTTCTGAAGATATGACATTCTAATATATGTGTTCACCCATGTCTTTGCGTACAATTAGCCATTCTCCTCACCTGGCCAGGAGGGAGGGTTGAGGGGTGTGGATGAGATCCTATATATCAGATCCAAAAAGACTGATGGTTTGTGAAAATATTCACTCCCTTGGCTTTTTACCTACAGGTTCATCTCACTAAATTAGAATATCATTAAAAAGTTAATTTATTTCAGTTCTTCAATACAAATAGTGAAACTCATATATTATATAGAGTCATTACAAACAGAGTGATCTATTTCAAGTGTTTATTTCTGTTAATGTTGATGATTATGGCTTACAGCCCATGAAAACACAGAAGTCATTATCTCAGTAAATTAGAATAGTTTATAACAAACAACTTGAAAAATTATTTTAAAGTCCGAAATGTTTTTCTACTGAAATGTATGTTTAGTAAATGCACTCCTTTTTCGGGCTCCTTTTGCATCAATTACTGCATCAATGCGGCGTGGCATAGAGGCGATCAGCCTGTGGCACTGCTGAGGTGTTATGGAAGCCCAGGTTGCTTTGATAGCAGCCTTCAGCTCGTCTGCATTGTTGGGTCTGGTGTCTCTCATCTTCCTCTTGACAATACCCCATAGATTCTCTATGGGGTTAAGGTCAGGCGAGCTTGCTGGCCAATCAAGCACAAAGATACTGTTGTTTGTAAACCAGGTATTGGTACTTTTGGCAGTGTGGACAGGTACCAAGTCCTGCTGGAGAATGAAATTTCCATTTCCAAAAAGCTTATCGGCAGAGGGAAGCATGAAGTGCTCTAAAATTTCCTAGTCAACGGCTGCGCTGACTTTGGTCTTGATAAAGCACAGTGGACCTACAACAGCAGATGACATGGCTCCCCAAACCATCACTGATTGTGGAAACTTCACACTAGACCTCAAGCAGATTGGATTGTGGGCCTCTCCACTCTTTGTCCAGACTCTGGGAGCTTGATTTCCAAATGAAAATTGTAACTCTGGGACCTTGTGAAGTGTGTCAATGACAGTCTTCTGGACATCTGTCAAGTCAGCAGGCTTCCCCATGATTGTGGAGCCTACTGAAACAGACTAAGGGACCTTTTTAAACGCGTAGGAAGCCTTTGCAGGTGTTTTTTGTTAATTATTTTAATTTACTGAGATAATGACTTTTGTGTTTTCATGGGCTGTAAGCCATAATCATCAACATTAACCAAAATAAACACTTGAAATAGATCACTCTGCTTGTAATGACTCTATGTAATATATGAGTTTCACTTTTTGCATTGAAGAACTGAAATATATTAACTTTTGGATGATATTCTCATTTAGTGAGATGCATCTGTATTTTGCGATATTACAATCTGTGTTAAAATATTTTTGTAATCTGATTTGTGTATGATGCACTCATCACTAGTGCTGATGCTAGTGCTCTTTGCTCTGGTATACACCGAGTATCGCAGGTGCTTGAGTGACATGTTTGAGTCCCCGCGACTGTCAGACAGCCACAACATCTGGGGATTGCTTGTGTTTGCCAGGCAATCCACACATGTTTTGTGGCAGTCTAACAGCCGCAAAACATGCTAACGCGGGGACTCGAACGTGTCACCGCGTACTCTATGCGTACCCAAGCACCCTAGGCAAACTCGAGTAACGAGCACTTGTGCTCATCACTAATCAACACTAAATAGTCTAAGATGGTGAAGTGAGAAAAATATAAACATAAATTACATTTATGGGATCCAATAATTTAAAATTGGCATGTGCATATATATTCAACCCTTTTGCTACGAAGCCCCTAAAAATTTCCGGTGCAAGCAACTACCTTCATAAGTGACATGCTTAGTGAAAGGAAGTCCACCTGTGTGCAATCTAAGTGTCGCATGGTCTGTCAGTATATATACACACCTTCTCTGAAAGGCCACAGAGGCACCACTAACCAAACAACACCATGAAGGCCAAGGAGATCTCCAAACAAGTGTGAGACAAAGTTGTTGAGAAGTGTTGGATTATAAAAAAAAATCTTTGATGATCCCCCAAAGCACCATCAAATCCATTATCAACTGGAAGAAACATGGTACCACAACAAACCTGCCAAGAGACCGCCACCCACCAAAACTCTCAGCCCGAGCAAGGAGGGCATTAATTAGAGAGGCTGCACAGAGACAAAAGGTAACCCTGAAGGAGCTGCAGAGTTCCCAAGCAGAGACTGGAGTATCTGTCCACATGACGACAATAAGCCATACACTCCATAGAGATGGCCTTTATAGAAGAGTGGGCAGAAAAAAAGTCTTTACTTACACACAAAAATTGTAAGGCTCGTTTTGAGTTTGCCAAAAGACTTGGGAGACTCCCAAAATATATGGAGGAAGGTGCTGTGGTCAGATGAGACCAAAATTGAACTTTTTGGCCAATAAGATAAACTCTATGTCTGGCGCAAAACCGACACAGCTCATCACCCCAAGAACACCATCCCCACAGTGAAACATGGTGATGGCAGTATCATGCCTTGGGGATATTATTCAGCAGGGTCAAGGGGGAGATGGACGGTGTGAAATACAGGGACATCCGACTGTCCACATCTAATGTGGGTAAATGAACATTCGTTAAAATGAACCAGGCGTGAATCCCAAACGATTGTCCATACCTTTGGATGACTAGACAACTATAATAGCCGCACCCAGCCAGCCTTCAACTCTATTTGCCATTTGTTACATTTGGGAGCCTCCTCCCCAAATAAAAAAAGCTGTGTTCGCAACTTCCTCCTCCGCGTCTTCTACCTACACAACCACATCCACCTCCTAATCCACTTGGACCTGTTCCTTCTGGTTCAAGATTCTTATTTTTTATTTCTACTATGCTTAGCGTAGAGACAGGATGCAGCTGTATTGAGGAACAGCATTGGGTTTTGCGTGTGCACAGTTTTACAAAAACACTGTCTGTGTACTCTGCACACATGTCTGTCATAGTACCGTGCGTAGCCGCTGTGTGTATTCCCCATGTCTGTGGGAGTAATGTGCCTTTAAGCCACTGTGTGTATTATTGAACCCATATCTGTGGGAGTAATGTGCTTTGGAGCCGCTGTGTGTACTCTGCAACCCTGCCTGTGGGTGAAATTTATTATTCACTTCTGTGGAGGAAATGTATAAATATGCTATGTGGATGAAATTTTTAACTGGACTTCCGGTAGAAAGCCTCGCTGCGGACCGTCAGCTCGATCCAAACTCATATTACCAGCTTTTCATTTGCTGCATTTGTAACATACGCTACTAGAGAAGATATTTTTGAGCTGTGGGAGTACTGTGCCCCATTGTCTGGGTGTGAAATTTTTAATCCTCTTTCTTAGGGAAATGTGGAAAAATGCTCTGTGAGTAAAATTAGTTATCAGCTTCTGTGGGATAAATGTGGAAACCTGCTCTGTGAGTGAAATTTGTGATTCGCTTCTGTAGGATAAATGTGGGAACATGCTCTGTGGGTGAAATTTGTAAGCCGCTAATGTAGGGGTACTTTGCCCCATGCTCTGTGGGTGAAATTTGTAAGCTGCTAATGTAGGGGTACTTTGCCCCATGCTCTGAGGGTGAAATTTGTAAGCTGCTAATGTAGGGGTACTCTGCCCCATGCTCTGTGGTTGAAATTTGTTAGCTTCTAATGTAGGGGTGGGTACTCTGCCCCATGCTCTGTGGGTTAAATTTTTAACTGATCTGGAAGTAGTAAGCCTCAGTCTCTGTGAGGGCACTGTTAACATTTTTATGTTATTCATTTACTTCCTATTTTACCATGATTGCTATGGTGAAAGAACCGATTCAAGTCATTTTCCTTTCCACATTTGTTTGCAGTGCAATTGTCCTGCACCACGAAGCCATACGCTACCTGAAATCAGTCGTCCAGTCAGTCTGTATAAAAGACTGATGGTGGCAGCGAGTAGTCGTGGGTTATTGTGGAATTAGCAGTTACCGTACCGAGGGTATATACACATATTCCATTCGCTGGAATCGGAGGTGTATAGACCATACACTCACTGTTAGTTTCCCAATAACCGGCCTATTAATGGACACGGCCTGCGGCCACATGTTGATAGTCGGTCATTCGCGTAATTGTCTGCATGGTATGGGACAGCAGAGAGCTGTTCGTGACAAAAAGATAACAGTGGGTGTATCTGCGTGACCTTTCAGGTTGTGATCTTTGAAAGACTGTCATTTTGATATTGATTTTCATGGTTACAACACCAGTCTCATCAGATTTAAGAGACATAATGAGTTTTGCAGTGCGTAATGTGAAAGCTGCTAACAGATCCACTTTTAAGATGTATTCCCATCTTAAACATTTGTGTCCGTAGAATATGCTGTAAAGGTCTGACAAATGCCGTTTTCACATATATAGTCCACACCTTTTTTCAGGATGGGTGTTCTCTATCCTGCTTTTAGTGTTGAAAATTGTTTTTGTGATGAAAATAATTTCAATGCATTTTTTTCTTGCTTTGATGTTTTTTTTTCTGGTTCCATTAACCTTGGCGCATGCCACTCATTTACTTTCAGGTTTGGGGTCATGTAGCCAGTTCAGCTTAGTACAATTATAACTTTACATTGTGGTTTCCTATTCCCACCATCTTTCTCCTGCCACTATACCTCCTTGTTCTGTAAGGCCAATGACACCTCCTTTTTCCATCTCTATCCACTGAATACATCTCTTGCTGCATTAATATATTCTATTCCCATTACATCCCCTTGCACCAGGTCCACCTTTCCATATGTGATGGGCTGGAGGCTACTGAATGGTGCATGGTGTGGAGTTATTGCGGGGTAAGTAAGCGACTATGGAATATGACCGTCCTCTATGATCTGTGATATGCAGGAACTTTAGTGGAGGAGACTACACTTGGGTTACAGAGAAGTAGCTGATGATGTTCTCCCTATCCCATGTACAACACATAATTGATGATGTGGTGCATATTGGGGCAGTGACATTAGTCTTGGGAAGCCATATGACAGATGGCCATAACATCACTGTCATGATGGAAAAGAATCAGCAGCAAGATCATGTGGACCAGCTCCCCACAAAAAAAAAATCTGATTAATTCTTCATTCCTTGTTATTTGTAACATTCACCACAGCAGTCCAAAATTAAAATAGTATCAGAAGAGAGAGCAGAATATAAAGAAGACACAGACACAATGAATAGAGTTTAATAATTTTTATTCTTATCATCAAATTTAGTTTAATTTAATCATCCAGTGCCATTAATAGGATTTACTGCATAAAAGGATGTGAACCAGAGGAAGGCAAAACAACCCCATGAGTGGGGAAAAATTCCTTCCTGACCCCAAGTACTGGCGATCGGCTAATCCCTGGTTCACTGCAGTGTCAGCTCTGGATGGGGCCCTGTCACACCTTTTATACATATAGCATACTTATATTTCTATCTTATCTTCATATCTAGACTATTTAAAGCTTATGTCTAACTAAGGGGGCACTTACACTGTTCGATTATCAGGAATGGGCGTTCTTAGGAACAGTTATTTTCCGATAATTGTGCAGTGTAAACAGGCAGGCGATCACCCAACCAACAAACAAAAGGTTTGTTGCTTAATAATTATGTGCTCGTTCTGCCCCACGTGTGTATGTGGTCTGCAGCCGCACTGTGTGGCTGTACCCTGAGACTGATGTCAATCTGATTAGGTAAAAATTGTAAAAATATCTGTACATGTATAGGCACCATTTTTGTTATCCCATTCATATGCTCTAATTATGTGTCTTCAGAATTCACCATAGCTGTTTGATTGGGTTCAGAGCAGAAGACTTGGCCACTGAATCACGTTCATCCTGTTCTTCAGAAAAGCAACAGATGTGTGTTTTGGATCATCATGTTGGAAAAGAGCATGTCTACAATGGCACTGAGTGATAGTAGCATTTTATCTATCAATATAGAGCAGTACATCTGTGAATTTATAATACCCTCCACGAACTGTAATTCCCCTACATCAGCAGCACTCATGTAGCCCCACATAAGAACACTGCAATCACCATGTTTCACTGTAGGCTCCATGTATTCTTCTAAATTCATTGTTCTAAATGCATGGAACCTACTGTGAAACATAGTGGTGACTGTGTCCTTATGTGGGGTTACATGAGTGCTGCTGGTGTCGGGGAGCTAGATTTATTGAGGGTATTATACATTTTTAGATGCACTGCTCTATAGTGATATAGAAGATATTACCATCACCCCGTGCCCTTTGTAGACGTGCACTTTTCCAACATGACTATTATCCAAAACACATATCTTAGGTCATCGTTGCATTTCTGAAGAGAAGAGAGTGAACATGATTTAGTGGCAAGCATGTCTCCTGATCTGAATTCATTCATAGACCTATGGTGAATTCTGAAGAGACCTATACTTACCTATACTTATTCTTTATTATCTCTACTTACCTATGCTTATCCTTTTTTCTTTTTTTTTATTGAATTTTATATATACCTATCCTTTCTTACCTATATTTACCCTTTCGTACCTATACTTAATCTTTTTTACTTATACATATCCTTTTTAACCTATACTTACTATTACTTACCTATGCTTATCCTTTCTTACTTATACTTATCTTTTCTCACCTATACTTATGTCTTTTATTTTTTTTGTTGAATTTTAAAAATACTTATCTTTTTTACCTATACTTATGCTTTTTACCTGTTTTACCTATAATTTTAGTTTCTTACCTATATTTATCCTTTCTTACCCATGCTTAACCTTTTTTGAATTTTGTTGAATTTTAAAAATACAAAAAAATTCTTACCTATTGATATCCTTTTTTTCCCCTATACTCATCTTACCTAAACTTATCCTTTTTTACTTCTTTTTTTTTATATACTTTATGCTTACTTATACGCATCCTTACTTACCTATACTTATCTTTTTTTTCTTCTTTTTATTGAATTTTTAATATTCTTATCCTTTTTACCTATACTTACCTATACTTATAATTTTAGTTATCCTTATGGTGGTCCCTGATGATGTTGGACATCCGATCTTCTGATCTTCTCTGCATGGTCTTCTGGAAGCTCAGGTACACAGCTTGCTCTGATATTATTGAGCTGGTGTCTTGTTGAGGGTTTTCTAGTTGGCAAATAAAAACCCTCTGAATACAGCCTGGTCCTCTGGTGTTATCGATAATGCAGCCTCTGCCGCTTGGATCTTGTCAAGCTTAAAAGCGCGGAACCTGGGTTTAGGCTTAGTTGGCTACAGAAAAAAATGCAGAAAAAGTCATGGTGAAATTGGTGACTAATCAAAACAGTCTCAACTTGAAGTATTGAAAAAAAATTAAAGGAATGTTTTCAAATGTAAATATTATATCTTACAATATCAAAACCAGCACCACAAGCATTGCAGTTCAAGTCTAATCACTTCAATGAGCTGCAGTGCCACTAATAATCTCTATGGCCAATCATACGTCTGTGTCATCATGTATAGGTTGCAGAATTACATGCAATAGCTCAATTATGGTTAGAACGAGAGGTTTCTAAATAAGTACAATGATTACTTGTCACTTCATCTCTGAACACTTTGACCTGTTAACAGAAACTTTCCGAATTGGGACAGCTCTATCAATTTTGTTTTTGACAAAATTGGTTCTTGTTTTTTTGTTTTATTTTTCTTCTGGGCAAAATCAGCAGTGGAGGCTATAAAAAGAAGTATTATTGAAAATGTAAACTAATCTTTAGATTCACTTGCAAGTCTGTCTAAAAAAATTATCAAAATGTTGTGAACTGGTCCTTATGGAGAGCCCATTTCAATTTTTTTTAGTGAAGGGTTGTCTTCTCTAGCTCCAGCTACTGATGCTTATGTAATTCTTTGCCAGATTAAATGGCTTGCACCTGACAGAATATATAACTAGTTAATTATCTGCATATAGCCTGCAAAAGAGTCTGAAAGAAGTGCAATAATATAGATGAGACATGCACCGTTAATAAATTAAATTGTCCAATCAGCCTGATCATCTATAATAGTAATGTAAAGATTAACGCCATCCAAATAATTTTCCAACCCTGACATTAAACATAATGTATCACAGAGCCAAAAGCATGAAAGATTGTGGGAGAGTATCTTATTCAAATGCATGTGACAATTCTGTACATATACTTACTACATGGATGTATGGTGGGGCCATCCTAAGGGCTTCCACTGAGACCCAATCAATTCGCTGGAAGAAGGGGTGTTCTCGGATGTTACCATTGACTCCTAATCTCTGGACAGGATCTTCCTGGAGGAGCTGTTCAATGATGTCTTTGGCGCCGGAGGAAGATTCATCAAAGAGTGACGGATGGTAGTTACACTCACTGGTCAGCATTTCGTTTAAGATGACACCAAACGAGTACCAGTCTACTCCGGCATTATACTCCTCCTTGTCCAGGATCTGCCATAGAGAAGCATTATTAGTAGTGCTACCTCTTGTATGTCACCGTACTTATATGTCACTCATATTGTTATGTGAGTCCATAGACAATGACAGTACGTCTTACTACATAAGTTTAAGTACATTGTTAAGTACATTGTTTTCGTTTTTTCCTCCCCTTCTTCCAAGAGCCATAACTTTTTTATTTTTCCATGCACTTAACCGTATGAGGGCTTGTTTTTTGCAGGACGGGTTGTACTTTTGAATGACACCAATCATTTTATTATGTGATGCACTGGAAAGCGGAAAATTTTTTCCAAGCGAGTTGAAGTTTCAAAAAAAAAAAGTGCAATTTCAATTTGTTTTCTTAATTTACCATGTTCACTATTCGGTAAAACTGACCTAGCAATTTGATTATCCAGGACAGTACAATTACACAGATACCAAAAGTATAGTATTTTTTTTTTTAAGTGGTGAAAAAAAATTCTGACATTTGTAAAAATAAAACCCTTTGCTTGTGTCGCCCTTTGTGACACCCCTAACGCTATAAATTTTCAGGATATTGTGCTGTGTGATGGATTATTTTTTGCACCCTGAAATGACTTTTTATTGATACCATTTTGGGGTAGATACAGTGTTTTAATCACCTTTTATTGCATTTTATTACAATGTTGCAGTGGCCAAAAAATGTAATTCTGGTGTTTTGATTTTTTTCACATTATACCTTTTACTCATCAGATTAATTAATTTTATATTTTGATAAATGCTGGTTTTCACAGGAGTACTGACATGACAAGCACGGAGATCTTCAAAAACCCCTGACTGTCATGGTAACCCATCGGCGCCCTGTGATCATGTCATAGGCGTGCCAATGAACGTGTGGAAAAAAGCGCGTCCTTGTTAGCGCGCCCGGCACGTGTTAAATGCCACTGTCAGAGATTGAAAGCGAGATTTAACAGGTTAACAGCCACAGGGGGAGCAGTGTTATACACTATCCATGTAGACATGCAGGCTAGGAGGAATAGGAGACGTTGCTCCTCCCATTTGGTGATTGTGGGGTACATAGCAGTGAAGCACCCAGAGTTCACACATTTTTCACCTGTTCTGGGGATTGGTGATATATTGACAATCCTTTAAAAGGGTTTTCCAGTACTTTTATATTGATGACCAGAACAGGTCATCAATATAAGATTGGTGGGGGCCAACACCCAGCAGTCCCACTGATCTGCAGATCTCTGTACTACCCACTAAACAGTACAGAGGTGCGATGTTCTGCTCTGTTTACATCAGGTTTCCGCCAAAGGTAAGAACAGCTAATCAGTGTGATCGGACCCCAAATGATTTTATATTGATGAACTAGCCTAAATAAAGCTCATCAATGTGAAAGTACCCAAAAAAACTTTTAAATACAAAAAATAAAAACATTCTATTCTCACCTCAGGAGCCATGTAACCCACGGTCCCAGCGAAACTGGTGGCTGTCCGGTCTCCGTGCATGTTCTCAAGTGCAAGACCGTAATCCGTGATCTTAACGTGGCCCGTATCAGTCACCAGGATGTTCTCGGGCTTTAGGTCTCTGTAAGAAAAAGAAAAGTAACCTGAGTATAAAGTAAGTGTTCTTCCTATATCTGTGGTGAAATGATGGCATACGAGAATAAACATATTTTCTCTTAGTGTTGCACTTTCCTATGAGATAACTCCTTTACTGTATTCCCTGTACCACTGTAGGGATCACTGTGTTACATGTGACGGCCGCTCAGCTGCAGCTTCCTGACAGTGATACCATATAGGACTACTAGACACCAGATACAGGACATCAGTCTGCAGGTCACCAGGGTGGAGGGACTGCGTGCAGCTAAGCTTTAAGGTCTCATGCACATGATCATATTTTCGGTCTGAATGCGATGCAACAAAACATCGGATAGCACTCGGACCAATATCATTCTATGGGCCGTGTACATGTGCGATTTTTTTCCTCTCACCGATCGCAGCATTCCCGAGTTGGATCAAATGAACAGGTCACACTCGGCCATGCAAGTCAAAGAGTCCATGGAAAACATCGGACTGCACTCGGATGATATCTGAGTGCAGTCCGATTTCCAAGGTCTGACAGAATGGAGAAGATGGAGATTTTTTTTTCCATCTTCTCGTCATCAAAAATAAATTTGATCACACTGATCACACTCTAATTTAATTCTGTTCAGAGTTTAATGAAAGTGTGATGTGCATAATCATCCAGATTCTCTTAGATGAGAGACTATACGCTGGTGTGACCCAGCCTCACACTGACTACATTACCTGTGGATGATGCCCTTAGAATGGAGGAACTGGATCCCACACACTAGTTCGGCGGCATAGAATCTGACAAAGAGAAAATGAATAAGTATCAGATCCCATAGAAAGTAAACTTGGGAATTCATATTAGTCAATAGGAGCATTATTCTATATTATTCCCTCATAGGACCATTTTCTATCATTACGCTAAGCATTTTTGTAGCACCCTGAGGATTCGGCTGCTACAGGGGTATTACACCTCAAGCCAGAGGTGTGGTATTCCACTCCCGGGTAAGGATGGAGTGTGGAACTGAGCTAGTAGGCTGCATGCACTACATACATCCCATTTCCGGGGGACAGAACGACGATACTCCCACCAGTTTATGTGCAGGTACGACAGCGTCTGTCCCTGGCTGGAGTGGGAGGGGTGTGGAACATCCCAGTAGTGTAGGGGCAGATAGGGGGAGTAGTCTGGGTAAAGCTAGGAGCTCATTGGGTGCTGGTCACCTGAGCTCACACATAGAGGGAGTATATAAGGTGGGCACCATCTTAGATCAGGGTCAGTCTTTTGTAGAGTGAGTCAGTCTGTCAGAGTCAGAGGAGCAGAGCAGAGAAGCTCAGCCAGAAGGGCTGACAGGGAGTTGTGGTTCCGGCTGGGCCCAGCTCCAAGGCCAAGACAGAGAGACAGAGAGAGAGGAGTCAGAAGGACCCAGAGAGAAGAAGAAGGAACCCCAAGACCCCAGAATACAAACAGCAGGGTGAAGGGTTGGCACCCAGGGTACCGGATCCCAAGCTGGTGGAGGCCACTAATCCTCAGCCAGAGACCGGAGGTCGTGGGCAGGATCTGCCACGACCCTCACTAAATTCACTCGGAAGGCATACCAAGTATAGGGTCAGGGAACCCAGAAGAGGTGTACCCACCAAGAGACCCGAGGGAGCCGGACATAAGTGGATCCCTAGTGAGAACGGCCAGAAGAGAGGGAAAGTCAGAAAGGGAGCTCAGGACCACGCTCCAGAATTACTTGGGGGTTGGCCGAGTCCAGGACCTGGTGGACGCAGCACGGCTCGGGTGGTCGCTTCAGGCCAGAGTGACCATAAGAACACCCGTAAGTAAAAACCCCTGAACTGCACAGCCCGGCTCTGAGTCTTCTTGCTGATTCATCCTGCACCTTCACAACCACCATCCTCTACAACTGACCCCCTGAGGCTATACCCCTCCCGTTGGGGGTTATACTATCACAGCTGCACACACACCACCAGCCTCAGCGGACCCTTCTGCAGCGGCGGCCTTTTGACCGCAAATCAACGGGTGGCGTAGTCGACACTAAAGGACATTTAACAACATCTGTAAAGACTGCCACACACTGAGTTTGACACCCTGGGCATGGACCGGGTCGCCGCCACTCGGAGACTACAACCCCCATCTGATCCGGCTCCGGGTAATCCCCAGAACAGCACTGGCCCAGGGGGCGCGTCAACTTTGGCGTAGTCGGCAGGATTTCGTGCCCACAACCACCGGGTACTGCGTGCCTGAAGAGAAATTCAAATTTACCTTAAGAAGAAGTCTCCCGCCGGTTCCAGAGGGTCCCCGCCATGGGACGCCATCACGGATCGTTTCCCGCCGGTTGCCCGCCATCTGCAGCTTTTTCCCGCCATCCGCGGAGTTTCCCGCCACTGGGAGACGATTCCCGCCATTTCCAGAAGATTTCCCGCCTTGGAAGAGCGGACGCCATTATGGGCGTGCCAGAGGGTGGCAAGAGGTCACCTCCCATCGTGGGCCAGGTCAAGGAATGGCGCCAAAAGCGGAAACCGCCCCCACCAACAGAGACTGTGATGCTGGAGATGTCCATCAGCGTGAGAGAACTGCCCCTGGAACTGACAATCACAGAGTTGCCCCGGGACCACCTTCAATGTGGGCGGAGACAGAACAAAACGGAGAAGATGGGTGCAGCCTGGGGAAGTCTCGAGAGAGCGCACCCGTAGACAAGAAGTCTGGAGAGGACTCCGGAGAAGTCGTACCCGGAGATGGAAGGAGAGGCAGGCAGCACCGACCCAGTGGTCAGGAGCCTGTTGCAAGCGACAACCCCAGAAGGCCTGGTGGAGATCCTGGCACAGCTCCCCCGAGACCGGGAGCATGCACAGACCGCACTGGAGGGCTTGGCTCAGAGGATGGCCCGAGTGCAGCGGGACGTACTGGCCGCATGGAGCAAAGAGATGGCCCAGCAGGCAAGAACCCGCCAGCGAAGCACGCCACCCGAGACGAGGAGACAGACCGCCTCTGAGGATGGTGCAGGAGGAGTGAAGGCCGGAGACGGCGCCGAGGAGGGAGCTGAACAGACGGAGGCAGGTAAAGGGGACGTCACTACCCCGAGCCGAGAAACCGCGTGCCTGCCCCAGCTCCCCGTCGCAGAGCCCGAAATTCCCCCTGCCGTGCCCGTCGCTGCATCGTCACCGCTCCAGACAAGGCCTCAAGCAGAAGCCGCGGCCGCGACCCCTGTGACGTCACGCGCCTCAACCCTGAGCGCGGCGAAGCAGGAAACACCACCGGCCTGGTCGCAAGGTCTAGTACCCCCGGGCGCCGCAGTACCAGCAGCGCCCTCTACCTCCACTGAGCCACCGGCCTGGTCGCTGGGCCAAGTAACCCCGGGCGCCGCCGTCTTCACGGTGCCCTTTACGTTCAGGGTGCCCCAAGCCTGGTCGCAAGGCCCAGTGAACCCGGGCGCCGCCACCACCACCGCGCCCTCAACGTCCACCGTGCCGCACCTGGGTGAAGACTTGTATGCCCAGCACACGTGCCCGGATGGGCAGCCCTTTGTGTGGCCGCCGGAGTTCCACCATCCCCGACTCCGGAAAGAAAGACCCCTAGATGAGCCCCTGATTCCGGTTCCGAAGCCCGTTAAGATCACCCCACTCTCGTTGGAGGAAGCGCAGTTTGCGTGGGACCCCACCGGAGGAGACCTCATGGGATTCACCCAAGAGACTCGGGCAGCCGCAGCTGAGCGTGCGGAGTGCTGCCGGCAGCAGTTAGAGGTCTTCGACCGGGAGCGAAGAGAGAGGCGGGTCCGAGAGCAGCGGCTGCAGGAACAGAGCGCAGGGCAGAAGAGCCGGACCAGGAGGAACCCCCGTGCAGCCCACGGTCCCCGTGCCACCGGGACTGTAATTAAATTCCAACTGCAGCACGGTTGGGGTTTCATCAGGGATCATCACACCCCCGGCGACGTCTTTGTCACCCGCAGAGACGTGGAGTTCCATCTGCCGGAGGGACACAGAGGTCGTGACCTATATGTAGGGGACGAGGTCACGTTCACCCGGCACAAGTGTGCCAAAGGACCCTACGCCCTCCATGCACACCGGCTGACGGAGGAGGAGCTACGGTGTGAAGAGGAGCAAGAGGACCCGGACGGGTCTGAAGGAGGAGCAGGAGTACGCCGTCATTAAAGTACGGTAAAGAGACTGTACATAGTTACCCGTCAGGGTATATGCCATGCTGCTAAGTTACAATATGGTCCCCGTTGGGACAAGTGTGAACTGTTCCAGTGTGTCCCATCTCCCCACAGGCTGAGGACTGTGAGCAGCCATCCCTTTTCCCCACTGGTCGAGGACTGAGAGCGGCCACCTTCCCTTGTATATAGTTGCGCTTTCTAAGGCGCCCCCTACCGGTTTTATAGGAAACTGTTGTTTTTACTACAAGAGACTGTCGCACTTTACCCGGTCACAAGTTGCACCGTGGCCGGAGGAACAAGAGTGTTATTTATGAAAAGCTTTATATGAAAAGTTTATGCTGATAATATATGATGTTTTATATGTTTATGTTTTATGAAAAAAAATGTATGTTTGTGGATGTTTTTATTCTTTTACAGCCCGAGGACGTGCTGTGATTTACCAGAGGGGAATGTAGCACCCTGAGGATTCGGCTGCTACAGGGGTATTACACCTCAAGCCAGAGGTGTGGTATTCCACTCCCGGGTAAGGATGGAGTGTGGAACTGAGCTAGTAGGCTGCATGCACTACATACATCCCATTTCCGGGGGACAGAACGACGGTACTCCCACCAGTTTATGTGCAGGTACGACAGCGTCTGTCCCTGGCTGGAGTGGGAGGGGGGTGGAACATCCCAGTAGTGTAGGGGCAGATAGGGGGAGTAGTCTGGGTAAAGCTAGGAGCTCATTGGGTGCTGGTCACCTGAGCTCACACATAGAGGGAGTATATAAGGTGGGCACCATCTTAGATCAGGGTCAGTCTTTTGTAGAGTGAGTCAGTCTGTCAGAGTCAGAGGAGCAGAGCAGAGAAGCTCAGTCAGAAGGGCTGACAGGGAGTTGTGGTTCCGGCTGGGCCCAGCTCCAAGGCCAAGACAGAGAGACAGAGAGAGAGGAGTCAGAAGGACCCAGAGAGAAGAAGAAGGAACCCCAAGACCCCAGAATACAAACAGCAGGGTGAAGGGTTGGCACCCAGGGTACCGGATCCCAAGCTGGTGGAGGCCACTAATCCTCAGCCAGAGACCGGAGGTCGTGGGCAGGATCTGCCACGACCCTCACTAAATTCACTCGGAAGGCATACCAAGTATAGGGTCAGGGAACCCAGAAGAGGTGTACCCACCAAGAGACCCGAGGGAGCCGGACATAAGTGGATCCCTAATGAGAACGGCCAGAAGAGAGGGAAAGTCAGAAAGGGAGCTCAGGACCACGCTCCAGAATTACTTGGGGGTTGGCCGAGTCCAGGACCTGGTGGACGCAGCACGGCTCGGGTGGTCGCTTCAGGCCAGAGTGACCATAAGAACACCCGTAAGTAAAAACCCCTGAACTGCACAGCCCGGCTCTGAGTCTTCTTGCTGATTCATCCTGCACCTTCACAACCACCATCCTCTACAACTGACCCCCTGAGGCTATACCCCTCCCGTTGGGGGTTATACTATCACAGCTGCACACACACCACCAGCCTCAGCGGACCCTTCTGCAGCGGCGGCCTTTTGACCGCAAATCAACGGGTGGCGTAGTCGACACTAAAGGACATTTAACAACATCTGTAAAGACTGCCACACACTGAGTTTGACACCCTGGGCACGGACCGGGTCGCCGCCACTCGGAGACTACAACCCCCATCTGATCCGGCTCCGGGTAATCCCCAGAACAGCACTGGCCCAGGGGGCGCGTCATTTTCATTTCAGTTACTTTACCCAACAATCAGAATGAATCTGAGCTCCTGAAGAGACTGTTATAAAGTATTTCCACATTCAGAAGTAGAGAGACTCTCAGGACCGACAAGTCAGTAGTGGAAGTAACACTGTGACCTTCAGTATCTAACTGGTCTTTTATATACAACGTGGATTAGAGTTTTTTTTAAGGGGTTATGTGATCTCAGAAGAAAAGTCTGCAGTCACTCTATGTGACTGCCGAATCGTGACGTGTAAAAAGCGCACACTGTCACTATTGCAGTCTCGGGAATACATGTCTGAAAATTACATACTTATGCTTATATGCCGACTATACTCGGGAACGTCTCTCAATTCTCTCCTATTGAAAGAAGCCGGTGAGACTAGTCGACATGTGATCACAAGTATGTAAATTGTACACGTGTGATAAAAGGATCGCCCACCTGAATGGGGAATACAGGGAAATCGGGACCATTGCTCACAATTTGGCAGCCTGCAGTCTTGTAGAGTGACTGCTGACTTTTCTTCTGAGACCGGACAACTCCTTGAACACATTACCTGGCACTGGTGATGTCAAGCGGCCCCTTCCTGTGTAGAAGTTGGTAAAAGTCCCCGCAGCTCATGTATTCCATACCAAGAAAAACATTCATCTGTAACATGGAACATTTCCATTTATTATACAGTAAAGACAAATTGAATAAAAGTCATCCAATACAATATGTGCACTCTAAAATGCTGCAATTCAAAATACAACATTAAATATAGATCTTCAAACAGCAAAAGTGACAGAAGAATACAAAAGTCACAGCTTTTAGGCTGTAGAGAAGAAAAAACAAAATGAAAATTGCTGCTCTCTTACAGCCTCTGCTGCTTCTTTATGGGGATAAAGGCGTTGTTCAGGATAGAAAAAATACTCACTTTTCTTCCAGAAAAAAAGTGCTGCTGCCCATGAGCTGCGCTTGGTATTTCAGCTCAGCCACATTCAAGACTATAGAGAGCCATTTTGTTCTGAACAATAATATCCTCTATATAACCTCTGTACCCTCTATACCACCTCTGTACCCTCTATATCACCTCTGTACCCTCTTTACCACCTCTGTACCCTCTATATCACCTCTGTACCCTCTATACCACCTCTGTACCCTCTATATCACCTCTGTACCCTCTTTACCACCTCTGTACCCTCTATATCACCGCTGTACCCTCTATACCACCTCTGTACCCTCTATACCACCACTGTACCCTCTATATCACCTCTGTACCCTCTTTACCACCTCTGTACCCTCTGTATCACCTCTGTACCCTCTATACCACCTCTGTACCCTCTATATCACCTTTGGACCCTCTACAACACCTCTGTAAAATTTGTCCCTGGCAGAGGTATTGTCCATTGAGCAGTGAAGTCTGTAGATTTTCACTCTTATGATGTACCTATCCTTAGAATAGGTCATTAATATCAGATTGGTAGGGTCCGATCAGCTGTTACCATCTCTCCCAAAAGTTGGATGTAAACAGTATATGGCGCTAAAAAGGTTTTGTGGTTGCTCCTGGTACTGCAGGATGGCTCCTATTCAGATGAATAGGTCATCAACATCAAAGAAGTGGCAAAACCTTTTAGCACTAAGCAGTCACAATTCTACCTTGGTCTGGAATCCAAAGTCCGCGTGGACGAGGAAGGGGCTTCCAGATGCCAGCTGAAGAACTCGCCTCTCCACCATGACATCCAGCCTATCACCTCCGGCTAGCAGGGCTCTTTTGCTGATGATCTTAACAGCAAATTCTTGGCGGGTTAAAGTATCTTCCGCCATCAGGACCTTTCCAAAGCTGCCGAAGCCGAGCACATGGTGGAATAATAATCTCTCCTTGATGGAATGAGAGATTGTGCTGGAGCTGGATGGCCGAACACCACTGCATCCTATCAGGGGAGAAAAATGGGAAATATTACAATAAATCTAACGTTTACAGGACATTATTCAGACTGAGGAAATCTTCTGTTCTAAGCAAAGCTTGTACTTCATTTTATAAACTGTGTAAATGGATTTTATTAATAAGCAACTTAGTATTCATGCAATCAATCTTACATGGCTTTGTCTGTTAAAAAGCAGAAGTCATAAAATTATTATATTTCCATTATACACTTGGCTGGGATGAGGTTGGTCAATATGAACATTTAAAGGGTTTTTCCATAATGACACTTTTCACTAGAGACAAATCGCACGGATTTTACCGGGACATTCCATTTACAGTGAATTTATTCTCAGCAAATTCAATTTCCTTCATTCAGCTCTGGAGTATTGGAGTATAATAAAACTCCCAAAGCATAGTAAAGGTAAGATGTAGAAAAAAAAAGATCCAAAAAACTAATATCTCACTTCTCACTTATTCTGCTCTCTGTCCCTCACAAGATCCTTGACCTTACTCATTACTGCCAGCGTGCACTGATAGAACCCGGTCCTCTTCACACTAGGCCAGGACTTCCGGCCTTGACTCGGCCTGGCATGTCCCTGCGCATGCAAAGGAATATCCCAAGCATATCCCAAGCCTACTCGCAGCTGGAAATCCTGGTCTAGAGTCAAGAAGCAAGTCATGATGTTACGACCTGCACCACGACCTTACAGCAAGCAATCTAGACCAGGACTTCCAGACACAGGGACATCCAGGGTCTACTCCCAGCCAAGCGTGAAGATGCCTGAGGTGTCAGTATGTAGCACCCTGAGGACTCGGCTGCTACAGGGGTATTGCACCTCAAACCAGAGGTGTGGTATTCCACTCCCGGGTAAGGATGGAGTGTGGGACTGAGCTCAGTAGGCTGCATGCACTACATACATCCCATTTCCGGGGGACAGAACTACGGTACTCCCACCAAGTAGATGTGCAGGTACGACAGCGTCTGTCCCTGGCTGGAGTGGGAGGGGGGGTGGAACATCCCAGTAGTGTAGGGGCAGATAGGGGGAGTACTCTGGGTAAAGCTAGGAGCCCATTGGGTGCTGGTCACCTGGGCTCACATATAGAGGGAGTATATAAGGTGGGCACCATCTAGAGATAGAGTCAGTCTGTCAGGAGAGTGCTGAAGAGGAGTTCAGCCAGGAGGGCTGACAGGGAGCTGTGGCTCCGGCTGGGCCCAGCTCCAGGGCCAGGCCTGAAGCAGAGAGGAAGAGGAAGAAAGGCCCAGAGGCATAAGACCAAGAGGGAACCCTGAGATCCCACGAGTGAGCTAAAAAGGGTGAAGGGTTGGCAGAAGAGGGCACCGGATCCCAAGCTGGCGGAGGCAAAAGTAACCCTTAACCAGGAACCGGAGGTCGTGGTCAAGTTTTGCCACGACCCTCACCACATCCACCAGGAAGGTACACCAAGAGTAGGGTCAGGAAAGCCAGAGAAGGTTTTACCATAGAAGGCCCAAGGGAACCGGACAAAGGTGGATCCCTGGTGGGGACGGCCAGGAGAAAGAGAGTGAGAGGGAAGCTCAGGACCACGCTCCGGAACTGCCTGGGGGTTAGCCGAGTCCCGCACCTGGTGGATGCAGCACGGCTCGGGTGGTCACTCAAGGCCAGAGTGACTGAAGGAACACCTGTGAGTAAAAACCCTGAAACTGCATCTCACGTCTCTGACTCTCCTTTCTGCACTATCACTACCCCCATCATCCGCACCAGCTGCCCTGAGGCCATACCCCTCCCGTTGGGGGTTATACCACCATTGCTGCACACATACTACCGGCCTCAGCGGACTGTTCTGCAGCGGCGGCCTTGTGACCGCAAATCAACGGGTGGCATAGTCGACACAGAAACAACATCTACCAAGACTGCCACACACTTAGTTTGACACCCTGGGCACGGACCGGGTCACCGCCACAAGGACTACTACCCCCATCCAGATCCGGCTCCGGGTATCCCTTGAACATGGCCCAGGGGGCGCGTCAACTTTGGCGTAGTCGGCAGGATTTCGTGCCCGCAACCACCGGGTACTGCGTGCCTGAAGAAAAGTTTATATGTACCGTAAGAAGAAGTCTCCCGCCAATTCCGGAGGGTCCCCGCCATCGGACGCCATCACGGGTCGTTTCCCGCCAGTTGCCCGCCATCTGCAGCTTTTTCCCGCCATCCACGGAGTTTCCCGCCACTGGGAGACGATTCCCGCCATCTGAGAAGATTTCCCGCCCTGGCAGAGCGGACGCCATTATGGGCGTGCCCGAGGGTGGCAAGAGGCCACCTCCCATCGTGGGCCAGGTCCAAGAATGGCGCCAAAAGCGAAGACCGCCCCCACCAGCAGGGACTGCAATGATAGAGATGTCCGTCAGCGTGGGGGGACTGCCCCTGGAACTGACAATCACCAAGTTGCCCCAGGACCGCCCTCAGTGTGGGCGGATGAAGAACAAAAGAGTGAGGATGGGTGCAGCCTGGGAGAGTCTGGAGAGGTCGCACCCGGAGATGGAGGGAGAGTCAGGCAGCACCGACCCTGTGGTCAGGAGCCTGTTGCAAGCCACCACCCCACAAGACCTGGTGGAGATCCTGGCACAGCTTCCCCGAGACCGGGAGCGTGCACAGACCGCGCTGGAGGGCCTCGCACGGAGGATGGCCCAGGTGCAGCAAGATACGCTGACTGAGTGGAGTAGGGAGATGGCCCAGCAGGCTGGAACCCGCCAGCGGAGCACGCCACCCGAGACGAGGAGTCTGACCGCCTCTGAGGATGGTGCAGGAGGAATGAAGGCCGGAGACGACGCCGTGGAAGGAGCTGAAGAGACGGAGGCAGGTAAAGGGGACGTCACTACCCCAAGCCTAGAAACCGTGAGCCTGCCCCAGCTCCCCGTCGCAGAGCCCGAAATTTCCCCTACCGTGCCCGTCGCTGCACCGCCACCGCTCCAGACTAGGCCTCAAGCAGGAGCCGCGGCCACGCCCCCTGTGACGTCACGCGCCTCAACCCAGAGCGCGGCCAAGCAGGAGACGCCTCCAGCCTGGTCGCAGGGCCGAGTACCCCCGGGCGCCGCCGTCTCCACAGTGCCCTTTACCTTTAGAGTGCCACCGGCCTGGTCGCAAGGCCTGGTGAATCCGGGCGCCGCTACTACCATCGCGCCCTCAACCTCCACCGTGCTACCCTTGGGTGAAGACCTGTTCGCCCAGCACACTTGCCCGGATGGGCAGCCCTTTGAGTGGCCACCGGAGTACCTCCATCCCCGACTCCGGAAGGAAAGGCCTCTGTGTGAGCCCCTGATTCCGGCTCCGGCGCCCCCAAGATCACCCCGCTCCCGTTGGAGGAGGCCCAATTCGAATGGGACCCCACCGGAGAAAACCTCATTGGGTTCACCCATGAGACCCGGGCAGCCGCAGCCCAGCGAGCAGAGTGCTGCCGGCAACAGCTGGAGGTCTTCGACCGGGAACGGCGAGAAAGGCGGGTCCGCGAGGAGCGGCTGCAAGTACAGAGTGCGGAACAGAAAAGCCGGACCAGACGAAACCCCCGTGCAGCCCACGGTCCCCGCGCCACCAGGACCGTAATCAAGTTTCAACTGCAGCACGGTTGGGGTTTTATCCGGGACCACAGAACCCCCGGCGACGTCTTCGTCACCCGCAGGGACGTCGAGAGCCATCTGCCGGAGGGACACAGAGGACGTGATCTTTACCTGGGTGATGAGGTCACCTTCACCCGGCATCAATGTGCCAAAGGTCCATATGCTCTCCATGTGCACAGATTGACTGAGGAAGAGCTGCGGTTTGAGGAAGGACAAGAGGACCCGGACGGGTTTGAAGACTACCCGCGGGAAGGAGCAGGAGGATGCCGTTACTAAAGTACGGTACAGTGAAGCTGTAAATAGTTACCCGTAAGGGTACAAGAACTGTTACCAGTAAAGTATAGTCCCCGTTGGGACCAGCAAACTGTTACCCGTGTGTCCCTTTCCCTTAACAGGCTGAGGACTGTGAACAGCCATTCCTTATCCCCACTGGCCGAGGACTGAGAGCGTCCACCTTGTAAATAGTTGCGCTTCTTAAGGCGCCCCCTACCGGTTTTATAAGGAACTGTTTTTGTACTGTTGCACTTTTACCTGGTCACAAGTGCACAGTGGCCAGAAACTCAAGAACATTTTATATGAAAAAGTTTATATTGCTAAAATCTGATAATGTTTAAAATGTTTTATATGTTGGTGTATGTTTTAAAAAAAAAAAAAAAAAATTAGTATGTTTTATACTGTTTTGCTCTTTTACAGCCCGAGGACGTGCTGTGATTTACCAGGGGGGAATGTAGCACCCTGAGGACTCGGCTGCTACAGGGGTATTGCACCTCAAACCAGAGGTGTGGTATTCCACTCCCGGGTAAGGATGGAGTGTGGGACTGAGCTCAGTAGGCTGCATGCACTACATACATCCCATTTCCGGGGGACAGAACTACGGTACTCCCACCAAGTAGATGTGCAGGTACGACAGCGTCTGTCCCTGGCTGGAGTGGGAGGGGGGGTGGAACATCCCAGTAGTGTAGGGGCAGATAGGGGGAGTACTCTGGGTAAAGCTAGGAGCCCATTGGGTGCTGGTCACCTGGGCTCACATATAGAGGGAGTATATAAGGTGGGCACCATCTAGAGATAGAGTCAGTCTGTCAGGAGAGTGCTGAAGAGGAGTTCAGCCAGGAGGGCTGACAGGGAGCTGTGGCTCCGGCTTGGCCCAGCTCCAGGGCCAGGCCTGAAGCAGAGAGGAAGAGGAAGAAAGGCCCAGAGGCATAAGACCAAGAGGGAACCCTGAGATCCCACGAGTGAGCTAAAAAGGGTGAAGGGTTGGCAGAAGAGGGCACCGGATCCCAAGCTGGCGGAGGCAAAAGTAACCCTTAACCAGGAACCGGAGGTCGTGGTCAAGTTTTGCCACGACCCTCACCACATCCACCAGGAAGGTACACCAAGAGTAGGGTCAGGAAAGCCAGAGAAGGTTTTACCATAGAAGGCCCAAGGGAACCGGACAAAGGTGGATCCCTGGTGGGGACGGCCAGGAGAAAGAGAGTGAGAGGGAAGCTCAGGACCACGCTCCGGAACTGCCTGGGGGTTAGCCGAGTCCCGCACCTGGTGGATGCAGCACGGCTCGGGTGGTCACTCAAGGCCAGAGTGACTGAAGGAACACCTGTGAGTAAAAACCCTGAAACTGCATCTCACGTCTCTGACTCTCCTTTCTGCACTATCACTACCCCCATCATCCGCACCAGCTGCCCTGAGGCCATACCCCTCCCGTTGGGGGTTATACCACCATTGCTGCACACATACTACCGGCCTCAGCGGACTGTTCTGCAGCGGCGGCCTTGTGACCGCAAATCAACGGGTGGCGTAGTCGACACAGAAACAACATCTACCAAGACTGCCACACACTTAGTTTGACACCCTGGGCACGGACCGGGTCACCGCCACAAGGACTACTACCCCCATCCAGATCCGGCTCCGGGTATCCCTTGAACATGGCCCAGGGGGCGCGTCAAGTACACCTGATGGTAAGTAGAGGTGTTGAGGACCGTAGGGGGGACAACGAGCAGCAGAGACATTCATTTTTTTAACCTTTTGCTGGCCCTGTACAGCTCAACAAGATGGTGGCGACCATTTTACTGAATTCCTTCTGAGCATACTACAAAAAATATGGAAAAGAATAGTGATTTTTGTAAAAGTCAACTTCACTTGAATAAATTCTCCCAACTCTAATTATCACCTATATTATTCTGGGACCCTCATGATCAAAAGAACAAGACACCCGCAGTCGACCAGTGAAGAGGGATTTGATAGGGTGGTGGTGAAAAATGCATATTGCTATTTACAACTCAATATTTATGGAGTGATGGAAACAGCAAAGTGCTACAGTATTCTGCTGGCAACTCTAGATGGGACACCTGAAAAGATGTTGAACCATGTTGTACCTCTGTGTAGGGCTTTTGCAGCAGTTTATTGTTAATCTGGAGCACAGCACTAGCCACAAATGCTTTCTAGGAGTTCCCTCGCTCTAGGCATGTGGACGGGCATGTGGTCGACCATTTAGAAGGATGCTGCAACCGTCACTCCAGAGCAGAGATGTGGTAAAGCACTTACTGCAGAATGCCAAGAGCATTTCAGAGTCACAGAACTCACAAAAAACGGGATCAACGTTCACCTGATTAAAGCTACATTTTCTCAGTCACGATGCTGCTAAACATTTAAATTTGCAGACAAACCTGCTGACAGATTCCTTTTTAGAAAATCACTCCAGCATTTTTTTCCCCATATATAAAGATTACTCGCCATCAATATTCTAGCTGTTTAACCAGTTTCCGCCCAGGATGTATCCTCCTATTCCTGACCATACACATGTTCAGGTTTTATCATACATGCACTTTTAAGAGATCTAAAAAGAATGTTCTTGCTCAGATATTCAAATTTTTGCCGTTTTTTTTGCAACACAAGGGGCTTAATTTTTATGTCATTTTTATATTCCTTTTTTCTAGTTGATATCATCATAAATAAAAGTAGGAAATATGTGTCTATTTTTCACTTTTTTTCCCACAAAGGATGAGTAAAACATTTTTAAATTGCATTCCCCTTTTCATAGAAATGAATTTTAGATATTGAACATATTTTCTTCAGTGATTCAGACTGGCAGGGTCTCTTTTTTTTAGTTTCGTTTTTTATTTATGAATTTTTTTTCTATTTTATTTTTGCTTTTTTCATTTATTGTTTCATATATTTTACACATTATGCCCACCATACGGCCTTAAAGGCCCTTGAGTGACATTTTAACATATTAATATTCTTGTTATTTCTAATTTTCCCTGTAACTGAGGTTGGTATATTAGCACCAGTTGCAGGAGAATTTCAGCCTCCTGCCTGCATGGTACAGCTGACCTGATCTCCTACAACCCAGCTGCTCCTGTTCCCTCCCTACAGCTAGCGATCACATGTTTCCTGGATCTGGCAGCATGGTCAGTGCTTCCTAATCTCTTCTTAATCGGCATACAAAATTACTGGTTTAGCACTGTGTATACAGCTATAGAGATGGTTAGTATGCTACTAAGCCATGTTTTACCTTCTGTCTCGGAAGTATGGCTGTGTATGACAATATTCATGTATTCATTTTACTTAGTTATATAGCGCCATTAATTCCACAGCGCTTTACAGACATCATCACTGTCCCCATTGGGTCTCACAATCTAGATTCCCTAGATTATGTCTTTGGAGTGTGAGAGGAAACAGGAGAACCCAGAGGAAACCCACACAAACACGGGGAGAACATACAAACTCCTTGATAATGTTGTCCTTGATATATAGCTGCACTCTGAAATACCAAGAATAATAAATTTACAAAATAGGAACTCATAGGCGTAGCTAGGGGTTGGGTTCAGGGGAGGCAAAACTTCTGAGTGGGCCCCTAACCAGAAAACCATGATTACAGCTATGGTGACGCACCCTACTAGTGGATGTAGGAGAACCTCAGCAGATGACACAGCTGTTACTAAAAGAAATCTCCATACAAAGACCAATATAGATATTACCACCATATGGTGACATATAGTGGTACATACCAGCTCTGCAGAACATATAAATGATTACAGTACAGTTATAGATAGTGACTTACAGCTAATGTTCTTTCTGGGGGAGTCGTTCACTTTTTCCCATCTTTTCCATCTGGTCCAGACCGACACAGCAACTTCTTCCAGCCAGGACTTGTCTGCAGAGATTACAGCACAGACACATTAGACGTCTCACGTTTCAGGCACCATCTCCATCTACCTCCAACCTGCATAAACTCCTTATCCTGCTGATACCCCAATACTGAGCCACTGCTGCCGTATGTGTCCCTATTACTGCACCTGCTGTGTGGTACTGTGTGCCCTCTATTTTTCCTCCTACTGGAGCCCTAGATTTCTCTTTCATTGCATTCGTAAAGTATGATGACCATACTGTACCCCATACAATATAATTGCCCCACACCTCTCCACACTGTATAATGGCCACCAAACTGCATGATGGACCCCACACAAACCTTCACTGTATAACTGCTTACATATAGTTTAAAGGCCCCAACATAGTCCTCCATACAGCATAATGCACCTCATAGTCCATACAGCATAATACACCCCACAGCCCATACAGCATAATGCACCCCCATAACACGTACAGTATAATGCACCCCATAGCCCATACAGTATAATACACCCCACAGCCCATACAGCATAATGCACCCCCATATAGTATAATGCACCCCATAGCCCATACAGTATAATACACCCCATAGCCCATTCAGCATAATGCACCCCCATAAAGTATAATGCACCCCATAGCCCATTCAGTATAATGCACCCCATATATTATAATACACCCCATAGCCCATACAGTATAATGAACCTCCATATAATATAATGCATCCCATAGCGTATTCAGTATAATGCACCCCATAGTCTATACAGAATAATACACCACCATATAGTATAATGCACCCAGTAGCCCGTTCAGTATAATGCAACCCATTCAGTATAATGCACCCCATAGTCCTCAGTACAGTTTAATTGCCCCCACAATGTTCTAAATAAAATACTAAAATACAATACTCACCTCTACTCCTCGCTCCCCGCTGATCCGGTGGTGGCAGCTTGTGTTCTAAGCATCACACATCTCAGAGTAAATGACACCACATACTGGCGTCATCGCGCTGAGACGTCAGACACCAAGGAAGAATGATGGAGGAGGAAGCATCAGCTGACGCTCCCTCCTCCATCGCTTTCATCTGTATCGGAGAATGCCAATACAGTTGAACTGGCGGGGGGCCCCCGGATCACGGGCCCCATAGTGGCAGTGCAGGGAGTTGTCTCTCTGCTCTGCCGCAGAGTTTAACTGTATCGGCGCACGCTGATACAGTTAAAAATAGTGTAGCTTCGGTGGGACCCTCAGAGTGCGGGGCCTGGGGTGGCGGCACCCTTTGACCCCTCGGTAGCTTCACTACTGTTGGAACTGCATTACTGCCATAGAAAAAAGGTAAATGCTGCATTATGTACATGTGGAATATTGGAAAAACTGAAACTGCAATATTGCTATAGAAAAATTACAGTAAAAAGAAGGTAGCTGGCACCTGTACACACTAGTTTGGATGTGCTGGTCAGTTTTTTTGTTTGCAGCAAACTCCTCTGACATATGCACTCCACCTCCCATCAGCCTTAGGTGGTTTTAATTAGCTGGTTCCTTCCTGCCCCATAAATTGTAGGCTTTTTAGTCCAGGAAAGGTGTCTTATCAGGACAGAGACCCAATAATTACGTACGTCTTGACAATGGCTGTTGGGCTCACATATATTGGCCAATTTATTCGCTAAGTCCCTTCTTTTTACTGTAATTTTTCTATAACTTTCACCGATTGTGAATAACTTATTATAAGAAGAACAAAACCAAAAATCACCAACTTAAACACTGTATAAGGATTCTAATTTTAAAACATCACTTTTATTTAGAATGATTTAAAATATTTTAGTATCAACTGTAGCAGCTATAATCAAATAAATGGTCAAATGCTATTCAAGATCATGCAAGGCAGGTTTGAAATGGTAGATAAATCCCTATTATAACTCTAGTCTTACTCTACCTTACCGTGGAGGTTGCACCCTGAACCTGCGCAATGGCACCCCCCTCGTACGTCCTTGTCTGACCCTGTATGGCCCTACAGAGACAAGAAAGGTAGGACTAAACCAAACATGGCTTTTTATCTAAAAAAAACCTTTGTCTAAGAAGAATAAATGTGAGATAACCCACTGCATACATATACTGGTATAGTCCTTTATTCAGATTCATCCAATATTTATTATCAGTGTCTCTCTATACTGTGTTGATTTGTGTCATAGGGAAACAGGAAATTCCATGTATCTATAGGACAAACAAAAGATCATAATACCTATAGTTTTCCTAGAAAACCCCTACCTTGCTGAAGAGGTTGGCACCCTAAATCTGCGCAATGGCGCCCCCAATCGACGTCGACTTTCCCTATCTGACCTTATTATCCCCTAGGATAGGAGAAATGTAAAGAGAATGACAAAAAAGTGCAAAAAAAAGATATGCTATATCCTGTAATGAACTAGACAATGACCATTAGTGCAATTATGGTCACTCTCTTTTAACCATAGAGATGGGTTTATTCAATCATATACAAAGAAATCCAAAATTGTTAAACAGTTTATAGTGAAAAAATAGGGTAGAAAAGATCAGTTGTCACTAGATTTTAAATATATATTAGGAAAGGATACAGAACCACAAAGCTAGGCACACAAGAGATCAATAATTCATAGGTAGACTATAGGTCATATACAAAAAAACATATAACAAGGTGTATTAATATTGCACTTAGCCCTCAAAAACAAATCTTACATATCAATCTCTTATTGCGCCATGTCCCAATTAATCAAACGACGGAGAGTGGTCATGTATAAGATATCCCCTTATCAATCTATGCAAATACACTGTTCATTTTTGCACCAATGTGCCATGACTTATGTACATAATTAGCCCACCCCTACTCAGCATGAAATCCATAGTATGCCTAATTTCTCGAGGCGTTTCCACTTCAATGGGTTCATCAGGAGAACATACATAAAAATGATATATCAAAAACAAGATTCATGGACTTAGATTAAACCCTCATTCAGTCATTGGTTTAATGCAGCTGTGATAGGGAGATCATGTCCTTCTATGTCCACCTCAGGAACAATATGCCACAGGTACTCCTGAGAGTCATGCCTCCTTTTATATTTCCCTCCTTACATTGCCCTTCCGGTTCATAGCATAGCGTCAGCGGTGGGACACATATGTGTTCCATACTGCTGTTGTATCCGGCCTCTAGACCCCCTAACTACAGTGCGATATATGTCCTAAGACTTTGTGCATGCGCCACCCTGATACACATGTCGCCACTTCCGGTTTAGTATCCCAATGTATGCGATGGAACGCAAATGTGCCCCTCACCCTGCGGCTGCGCACACAGGCACCGGTCACCTGTGCAATGAGATGAGCGGCGCTGAGTTTCCGCACATCCTAGCACATATACACATCACAGTTGGGGCGTCTTATTGCATTAGTAGCAACTCCAGATATCTCTCAATCCATAGCTGCATATTCAGAGCTACCAAAGTCTAATGCCTCATGCAGATGTTAACAATGAATGTTATGGATCATAAGGAGTGTGTCTAATATATTTAATGTGATATCTTGTTCCAGTAACCACATACATCTAAGTAGGGGGGAGGGCCTAAGAACTGTATTGCAAAGATATATACAATTCATAAAAAGAATGACATTTTCTTTAGTAGATATCAAGGAAATTATTGGATATTACGAATATTACGGAGTAGAATTTTCTTTAATAGATATTCGACATAGAGGCAACGGATCAACAGGAAGCTTAACCTATAGCCTTAGCAAGATAAATCATGTACTTATAATTGAGGCCATACATAAGTGTTTAACTAATACAATTCAAAACCAAGGTAATGGCCAAACTCCTCTTCGGGACAGTGGCCATATAGCAGGCTCTCAAAATCAGGGAACAGAGCAGCAGTGAGTGTTGACCGGCATTAGGCAGAAGAAAATCTGGCCCAACCAATGTTGGCCAAATAGACAAGGGGGGTCCAAAAGTGGGGACTAAACTGGAAAACACAGAGGGGGTGGGGAGCATTAAGGGTAAATGGAACCATTAGATAAAACAGCCAAAATGCAATTGGTCGTTTAGGCCATATGGTCTAATGCTTTTCATTCGGTAGATCCATCTGGCCGTTTTTTGTAAAATCAAGTGGTCCCAATCCCCGCCTCTGTTGTGTGGTGCAACTACTTCAATCACTGAGAAGCTTATACTATCAAGGTCTCCCCCATGTATATCTGTGGCACCCCAGGGGTCTGGTTTCCACAGTAACAGCAATGTTATGTCTGAGAGCAGGTGGGAGGTCTCTTGGTCAGGAATCCTATGCATGCCACACCTCCTGCCCAGTCCTGGGAGGGGAAGGACTTCCCCTATATAAACCTGGGGCTGAGGCAGGGTTAGTGAGTAGAGAAGAAGTAGAGACAGAGAAAAGAAGCAAATATAGGAACAGAACATCAGGAGCTCTGTGGGAGCAGTGTTACAAGGAGTCAGGGGCTGGCAGCTGCAGAGCTCGCCCTGGCTGAGAAGATTTCTTACCGGACCCGGAGTCCGAGGCTGTGGGGACTAACTCCTACCCAGCAGCAGAATCCGTTAGGCAGGGGATTCCAGGTCCTCTGGCCAAGAAACCCGAAGGCACGGTCACACGCATGGGACCAGCACCGCCGTCGTGGAGCGGAAGCTACTAGAAGGCCCCGAGTCACCGGCCATACGGGTGAGCACCACACGGTACACTCAGGGACGTGGGCTACTTATACCCGCTTCTAGCAAGGTAGCCAGAAGAGTATCGTTAGTTTGGGAGGCCTACAACTCCGCCTGGCCAGGGGAGATCCCATCTGCTCAAGGACTGACCAGGCCCCAATCGCTAGCCAGTACTCCGGGAGGGTCTATCGTTGTCACCAGTAAAGACCCTGAACTACACCGTACCGTCTCTGAGTGGTTCCTGCTACCCCCATCATCCACGTCGGCTGCCCTGAGGCCATACCCCTCCCGTTGGGGGTTATACTATCACGCTGCACAATCCTACCACCGGCCTCAGCGGTCTGCCCTGCAGCAGCAGCTCCTTAGCTGTACTCAACGGGTGGCGTAGTCGTCCAACATCTACCGCTAATACAGCGCCACTTAGTCTGACTCCCTGGGCACGGACCGGGTCACCGCCACGAGACTACAACCCTCAACAGATCCGGCTCCGGGTAAGCTCCCGCATGCGCAACGCAGCGCGACACAGGCCCAGGGGCGCGTCAACTTTTGGCGTAGTCGGCAGGATTTCGTGCCCGCAACCACCGGGTAATGCGTGCCTGAAAAAGACTGTTCAAACTTACCAGTGGTGAAGATTCCCGCCATCCGGCGCCATCTTCAGCCTTCTTCCCGCCATCGGTGAGGATTCCCGCCATCCGGCGCCATTTTCAGCCTTCTTCCCGCCTTCCGTGGAGTTTTCCCGCCGTTGGACGCCATCTTGAGGACACCGCGCGGGAAGAAGAGGGGCGTGGACTCCGAAAGCGCGCGAGAACTGAAGCCCCGCCTCACGTCCGGACGTTGCGTAAGGTCCTGGAAGGAGCCCAGCAGACGCCGACGTCACAGGAGCGCGACGGAAGGTCCTCAACCCTGACGATCCACTGCGGAGCCGCGGCCTACGGAAGAGGATCATCACAAGGTAGGCCACGGTCCACTAGGGGGGAGAAGGATGTCGGATACGGAGGAGAGCTTCACCGCTTCAACCCCCGCCAGCGCCACCGCTGTTGCGGTCATGCCTTTCACCATGCCCTATATCCCGGGGGCAGCCTGGCTACCCCAGTACTCAGGGGAATCGCATACCCTGCATGACTTTAGAGAAAAGCTGGATAGCCTCTTCCAGGTGTACCCCCTTACAGAAGAGCAAAAAGTGAGCATCCTGGTGGCCCAATTAACCGGGGCAGCCCAAAGGGAGGTAAAGTCCTGGCCACCTGGGGGGAGGACTGTCGCAGGGATACTGGCCCGGCTGAGGGACACCTTTGATACCCGCACCTCAGCCGAGATCAAGCTCAGATTCTACGGGTGCAAACAGCGGGCACATGAGAGTATAAGGGACTATGCATTAAACCTACAAGAAGCCCTGAGAGCCATTAAGCAGACCGACCCTGACGGCGTGGGAGACGAGGACAGGCTGTTGACTGAACAATTTATAGAGGGTTTATATTGCAATGCCCACCGAACCCAGTTGCGGGCAATGGCCTTACAGGACCCTCATCTGGGATTTGCACAGTTCAAGGACAGAGCCATCCGGGTGCTCCGAGAACCGGCACCAGGTGGCGTTGTGACCCACAGACGCCCCACTACCACTTACCACCAGGAGGCGGCGCCCTTGTCGGCAGGGCCTGTGGGAGCTGATGCGCAGGCTTTGAGCAATGACCCGGCTCCAGACCTGCACCATCAGGTCCAAGAGCTAGCTAAAAGCGTTGCTGCGCTAACCCGAACTGTGCAGTCTTTACAGGTTTCTACTCCAGGGAAGATCCAGCTGGCATCCGGACCGGAGGACATCCCGTGGCGTCGACCAAGGAGGACCCCACCGGCCAGAGGAAGACCCAGCGACCGATACAACGAGGACGGACGACCCATCTGCCGCCGCTGTAATCAACCCGGACATATGGCAAGGTACTGTCCTTTAAACTGGCACAACCTAGGGTAGAGGGCCAACCCCTAGGAAAAAGATCATCAGGCCCATCGAACTGGCGCGACAAATATGTGGGAGGACGTCCAGTCTTGCCTGTGGTACTGGATGGCATTCCTATGAGTGCCCTACTGGACACCGGGTCACAGGTCACCACCATCCCGTACGTGCTCTTCAAGCAGTACTGGAATGACTCGGATATTACCCGCTACCCTGATGACGACTTGAGTATCATCGCCAGCAATGGTCAGCCCGTGCCACAGATCGGATTTAAAGAGGTGACCATTAAAATTGGTAGAGTTGAACTGGCAGCACAGGGACTGATCATTGTAGACATTGACAAACACGAGAGTCACCCAAAGATAACTCTAGGAACTAATGTAATTGAAAATTGTCTTGCAGAGGTGATTTTCCTTTTACAGCAGGTTGCCAAGAACGCCAGCTCCGGCGAGCAGCGAGTGCTCCAAAAAGAGATCCGGGCACTGATGCGACGGCAACAGGTGGAACTCTCCGGCGGTGAGATTGGTAGCGTGAGAATGTGTGACCCTTTCCCTATTGCCATGCCCCCAAAAAGTGAAATGATGATTTGGTGCCGGGCAGCTATTGGTCTGAGAGGTAGAGATTACCAGGCAATGGTAGAACCAGTTTACTCAGACAGTAGGCCCACCATCTTGACAGCACGGGGGGTGGTTAATGTACGCCATGGGAGGGTGCCCGTTCGCATAATCAATATCGGGAAGAGGGAAGTGTACCTGCCCCGGTATGCCACGCTAGCCAAATTATATACCATTAACCAAAATGCTATACAATCTGTGGAACCCTTGCCTCCATCTCACCCGGAGGAAGGTAACGGCTCTAAGAAAACAATGGAGGACTGGTGTCAGCAACTACATTTGGGTACTGACTCCACTCCCTCACACCAGAAACAGGGAGTCTATCGGGTGGTTCAAGAGTACGAGAGAGTGTTTAGTAAACACCCGTTAGACTTCGGGCGAGTCAAGGGGGTAGAACACCACATCCCCACGGGAGACCATCCTCCCATAAAAGAGAGGTATCGACCCGTACCCCCTGCACACTACCAACACGCCAAGGGGATGCTTAGAGACATGAAGGAGGCTGGGGTGATCAGGGATAGCTGTAGCCCCTGGGCAGCTCCACTAGTCTTAGTCAAAAAGAAAGACAACACCATGAGGATGTGTGTAGATTACCGGAAAATCAACCGTATCACACACAAGGATGCGTACCCCTTACCAAGGATAGAGGAGTCTTTGGCTGCTTTAAGATCTGCTAACTTCTTCTCTACCTTGGATCTCACTAGTGGGTACTGGCAGGTTCCTGTAGCAGAGGCGGACCGGGAGAAGACCGCATTCACCACCCCGATGGGACTTAGCGAGTTTACCTGCATGCCGTTCGGACTCTGCAACGCACCAGGAACCTTCCAATGATTAATGGAGTGCTGTCTGGGCCACAGAAACTTCGAGACGGTCCTGTTGTACCTGGACGATGTCATCGTATATTCTAAGACTTATGAGGACCACCTGAAACACCTGGCGGAAGTGTTCGAAGCTCTGGCAAGCTACGGCCTAAAGGTGAAACCCTCCAAGTGTCACCTCCTGAAACCAAAGGTGCAGTACCTGGGACACGTGGTGAGCGCTGACGGAGTGGCTCCCGACCCTGATAAGATCACCGCAATTAAGGAATGGCCAAGTCCCTCCAGTGTAAAGGAAGTGCGGCAGTTCCTCGGGTTGGTAGGCTACTACCGCAGGTTCATCCCCGGTTTCACCAAAAAGGCAGCTCCTATGCAGGACCTCCTGATAGGCCAGTCCCGGAAGGCCAAGAACCAGAAGCCGCCCTTCAGATGGGAGAAGTTGGAAGAAGAGTCCTTCCGCCAGCTGAAGATGGCCCTCACGGGGGATGAAATCCTGGCGTACCCGGATTACAGCCAGCCCTTTATCCTCTACACCGACGCAAGTAACATCGGGCTAGGAGCCGTGCTGTCCCAGATCCAGCAGGGGAAAGAGCGAGTAATCGCTTACGCCAGCCGAAAACTGCGACCCACCGAAAGAAACCCTGAGAATTACAGCTCATTTAAGCTAGAGTTCCTGGCAGTGGTGTGGGCAGTCACCGAACGCTTTAAGCACTACCTTGCTTCTTCCCGGTTCGTCGTGTACACGGATAACAACCCGTTGACACACCTGGACACGGCAAGACTCGGTGCCCTAGAGCAGAGATGGATGGCCCGCCTGTCCAACTACGAGTTCACCATCAAATACCGGGCAGGACGCTCCAATACCAACGCGGACGCCCTGTCCAGGATGCCAAACCTACCGGACGTAGGAGAAGATCCAGAGGGACTGGAAGAAGTCGAACTCCCCGCGTTTCACCGTCATGGGACTATCCAGTATTCCCATCGGGTAAGGAGTAAGCAAGGCGCTACGCTTAACCCCTTACCTCACTACAACTGGGCGGAAACGCAAGACAGTGACCCTGCCGTCCGGCTGGTGAAGGAGATGCTGACTCAGCCAGAGGCTCGCCTTGACCCAGACGCTCCGGAGGAAGCCAAGCAACTGTGGGCAGAAAAGAGTAGACTGTTCCTTTACAAGGGGAAGTTGTGCCGCAGGATGGTTAACTCCCGGACGCATGAACTAATCTGGCAAGTAGTGGTGCCACAACGAGACGCAGCCATGGTGATGGAGGCATACCACGATGGAGCTGGGCATTTCGGATGGAAGAAGCTGGAGTTCCTGCTGCGCGGGCGGTTCCATTGGGTAGGCATGAGGGGAACCATCGAGAGGTGGTGCAGAGACTGTGGCCCGTGCAACCTGAGGAGGAAGGACCGTGCCAGCCAGAAGACTCCCCTGCAGTCCATCGTCACCCGGCAGCCGTTGGAACTGGTAGCCTTGGATCATGTAAAACTGACCCCAAGCAGAAGTGGCTACGTCTACGCGTTAACCATCGTGGATCATTACTCCCGGTTCTTGGTAGTCGTCCCCGTCAAGGACTTAACGGCTCAAACAGCAGCTAGAGCCTTCCAGCAGCACTTCTGCCGTCCACACGGATACCCGGACCAAGTGCTGACGGACCAGGGACCTGCCTTTGAAGCGGAGGTCTTCCAGGAATTCTGCAATCTGTATGGCTGCCGGAAGATAAGGACGACACCCTATCATCCGCAAACTAATGGACTTTGTGAGAAAATGAACCAGGTGGTAATGGATCTTCTGAAAACGTTGCCCCTGGAAGAACGCAGTCTGTGGCCTGAGAAGCTGCCCGATCTGGTGGACCTATACAACCACATCCCGGTAGGTTCCACCAACTGTACCCCGGCTTACCTAATGAGGGCGAGACCTGGTAAGTTACCTGTTGACCTGGAAATGGGAGTCCTGACACCCGAGGACACTTCACCAGAAGCAGACTGGGACACAGAGAGGCAGCAGCAGTACCGGAAAGTACAGGAGAGCGTGGAGCGAAGTCTCTGTCAGGCTAGGGAGAGACAAGAGAAAACTTACAACCAGTATGCTCCCGCTGTTCCCCTGGTGCCCGGAGAGCAGGTCTTGAAGAGGAAAAGACGGCTCCACAAGTTGGACGACCAGTGGGAGAAGGACCCGTACACCGTACTGCCCTCAAGCCACGAGAACCCGAAGGTCTGTACCATCAGTAAAGACGGAGGGGAGACCACAGCCATTGTATCCCGGGATCACCTGAAGAAGTGTCCTGAACAGCTACGGAACCCTGAAGAGGAACAAGAAGACCATCGACCCGTAGAGGAAAGGGAAGATATGGTTAGTACTGTGCTCGGAGACTTCCCTCGGTCTTGGACTCAAGTCAATGGTGCAGTTGTGGTACCCGTACTCACCTTCCTCCAACCAGCATCCCAAGCACCTACAGAGCAACAGGTAGAGCTGGAAGAACAGCCGGTCCAGGAGGCAGAAGACCCCACACCAGCAGACCAGGAGGATCAACCCTCTGCTTGCAGTGAGCCTGCCATATCCCTAGTGAGCCAAAGGGCCCGTAGACCGCTGCCCAGTTTACCCTTAACAGCTCCTACACCCTGTAGTTCAGGGCCAGACAGTCAGCTCCGTAGGTCCACTAGGGCCACTAGAGGCCAGTTACCCGCACGTTGGAGGATTTGAAGTGCATAAATTGTTTTATTTGTGGTTACCTGTTTTTCTTGTTGCTTGTGTATAATTATGTGTTTCTAGTTGTTTATAGGAGTCTTTGGTGGATTTACCGGGAATCCTGTGTACATAGTTGGAGCGTAACCCAGGACGGACTAAAGACTGTTAAGGACTCGGGGCAGGACAGACCCCTACCTGGTTACGTCTCCCTGTTTTGGTGAAATGGACACCTTGCTTTCTTCAAAGACTGCACCCGGTTACGGACATGCCGTGACCACCTTTATGTGTTTCTTTATTGTATTGTTATTGTTATATCTTGTTATGTTTTTCTAAAATATGTTTAGTCCCGGAGTACTAAATTTCACTAGGGGGGAATGTGGCACCCCAGGGGTCTGGTTTCCACAGTAGAATGGTAGAGTTGGAAGGGACCTCCTGGGTCATCTGGTCCAACCCCCTGCTCAAAGCAGGATTCACTAGATCATCTCAGACAGATGTCTGTCCAGCCTCTGTTTGAAGACGTCCATTGAAGGGGAACTCACCACCTCTCGTGGCAGCCTGTTCCACTCATTAATCACCCTAACTGTCAAAAAGTTTTTTCTAATATCTAATCTGTGTCTCCTCCCATTTAGTTTCATCCCATTGCTTCTAGTTTTTCCTTGTGCAAATGAGAATAAAGATGATCCTTCTACAATGTGACAGCCCTTGACATATTTGTAGACAGCTATTAAGTCTCCTCTCAGTCTTCTTTTTTGCAAGCTAAACATTCCCAGTAACAGCAATGTTATGTCTGAGAGCAGGTGGGAGGTCTCTTGGTCAGGAATCCTATGCATGCCACACCTCCTGCCCAGTCCTGGGAGGGGAAGGACTTCCCCTATATAAACCTGGGGCTGAGGCAGGGTTAGTGAGTAGAGAAGAAGTAGAGACAGAGAAAAGAAGCAAATATAGGAACAGAACATCAGTAGCTCTGTGGGAGCAGTGTTACAAGGAGTCAGGGGCTGGCAGCTGCAGAGCTCGCCCTGGCTGAGAAGATTTCTTACCGGACCCGGAGTCCGAGGCTGTGGGGACTAACTCCTACCCAGCAGCAGAATCCGTCAGGCAGGGGATTCCAGGTCCTCTGGCCAAGAAACCCGAAGGCACGGTCACACGCATGGGACCAGCACCGCCGTCGTGGAGCGGAAGCTACTAGAAGGCCCCGAGTCACCGGCCATACGGGTGAGCACCACACGGTACACTCAGGGACGTGGGCTACTTATACCCGCTTCTAGCAAGGTAGCCAGAAGAGTATCGTTAGTTTGGGAGGCCTACAACTCTGCCTGGCCAGGGGAGATCCCATCTGCTCAAGGACTGACCAGGCCCCAATCGCTAGCCAGTACTCCGGGAGGGTCTATCGTTGTCACCAGTAAAGACCCTGAACTACACCGTACCGTCTCTGAGTGGTTCCTGCTACCCCCATCATCCACGTCGGCTGCCCTGAGGCCATACCCCTCCCGTTGGGGGTTATACTATCACGCTGCACAATCCTACCACCGGCCTCAGCGGTCTGCCCTGCAGCAGCAGCTCCTTAGCTGTACTCAACGGGTGGCGTAGTCGTCCAACATCTACCACTAATACAGCGCCACTTAGTCTGACTCCCTGGGCACGGACCGGGTCACCGCCACGAGACTACAACCCTCAACAGATCCGGCTCCGGGTAAGCTCCCGCATGCGCAACGCAGCGCGACACAGGCCCAGGGGCGCGTCATATCCCTTACATGGTTAGAGATGGGGGTGTCGCGAGCATACACAATGTCCCTTATATGCTCCCACTACCCTCCCCCGCAGTTCACGCTTCGTCTTCCCCATATAGTCTTTCGGACAAGTACATTGGCACAAGTATACTACTCCCATCGTTTGGCAGATGGCAAAATGTCTGCACTATGTTTTTCCAGTACTTGCACTTGAAAAATCTTTGATCTACATATCAATTTGCAGAATTTACATCTTCCGCAGCTAAAAGTGCTATTTTCTCTATTCTCTAACCATGTTATTTGTTGTCTAATCGGAGAGTAGTTACTATGTACCAATTGATCACAAATTGATCTTCCCCTTCTATATGTTATAGATGGATAATCAGGGATGAGGTCACAAATTTCTGGGTCAGTTTTTAATATATTCATGGTTGGACTGGGGAGTCTGGGGCCCACAGGGGGAATTGACCCTAGGGGCCCACCCTACAGCTATATGCAAATACCTGTTAGCTGTTATTCTCGTTATAGTGGAGCGTCGACTGTAAATCACAGGCGGCTCCTGCCCATCTACTGTGCACCACTATAACTGGGAAGTACAATTACGGTAGTTTGAATTAAAGGGTTATTTGATGAAAACAAGTTATCACCGATACACAGGTTAGGTAGGTGATATCTTATTGATCGGTGGAATCCGAGCATTGAAAACTGCATTGATCGGAAGAATGGGGAACTTTTATACCTGACAGGTCACTTTTATCCCCATTTTAAAATGCTGCAGCAGCTGGGACGTCTGACTTCAGCTCCATTCATTCTCTTTGGGGCTTCCAGAAAAAGTCAAGTGCAGACACTCAAGGAATGAATGGATCAGTGATCAAGTCGTACATACCGCTCCATACTAATGGGGATAAAAGCTCCACATACTGACGATCGGTGCAGGTCCCAGCAGTCAGTCCCCCACCAATCAATAACTTATCACTTGTCCTTTGACCACGTTCACACGTTCAGTATTTTACATCAGTATTTGTAAGCCAAAGCCAAGAGTGGAACAATAAGAGGAAAAGTAGAAAAGAAACACGTCACCACTTCTGTATTTATCACCCACTCCTGGTTTTGGCTTACAAATACTGATGTGAAAAACAGGTATATACAGGTAATACAGTGACAATCTCCATTCTGAATTATGGGCCCAATATAGTCCCCCATACAGAATTATGGGCCGCACATAGTTTCCGTTACAGAATTATGGGCCACACAGTCCCCCATACAGAATTATGGGCCCCACATAGTCCCCCATACAGAATTATGGGCCCCACATAGTCCCCCATACAGAATTATGGGCACCACATTATCCTCCATACAGTGTAATGGACCCCATGTAATGCTGCATACAGTGTATAATGGGCACCATATAATGCTATATACAGTATATATTGGCCATATATAATGCTGTATACAGCGTATAATGGACCCCATATAATGCTGTATACAGAATATAATGGGCCCCATATAATGTGGTCTACAGTATATAATGGGCCCCATATAATGCTGTATACAGTATATAATGGGCCCCATATAATGTTGTATACAGTGTATAATGTGCCCCATATTATACTGCATACAGTGTATAATGGCCATATATAATGCTGTATACAGTGTATAATGGGCTCCATATAATGCTGCATACAGTATATAATGGGCCCCATATAATGCTGTATACAGTATATAATGGGCCCCATATAATGTTGTATACAGTGTATAATGTGCCCCATATTATACTGCATACAGTATATAATGGCCATATATAATGCTGTATACAGTGTATAGTGGTCCCCATATAATGCTGCATACAGTGTATGATGGCCATATATAATGCTGTATACAGTATATAATGGGCCCAATGTAATGCTGCATACTGTATATAATGGCCATATATAATGCTGTATACAGTGTATAGTGGGCTCCATATAATGCTGTATACAGTGTATAATGGGATCCATATAATGCTGCATATAGTGTATAATGGCCATATATAATGCTGTATACAGTGTATAATGGGCTCCATATAATGCTGCATACAGTATATAATGGGCGCAATATAATGCTGCATACAGTATATAATGGCCATATATAATGCTGTATACAGTGTATAGTGGGCCCCATATAATGCTGCATACAGTATATAATGGGCCCAATATAATGTTGCATACAGTATATAATGGCCATATATAATGCTGTATACAGTGTATAGTGGGCCCCATATAATGCTGCATACAGTGTATAATGGCCATATATAATGCTGTACACAGTGTATAGTGGGCTCCATATAATGCTGTATACAGTGTATAATGGGATCCATATAATGCTGCATACAGTATATAATGGCAATATATAATGCTGTATACAGTGTATAGTGGGCCCCATATAATGCTGTACACAGTATATAATGGCCATATATAATGTTGTATACAGTGTATAATGGGCCCCACATAATGCTGTAAACAGTATATAATGGGCCCCAGCCCCCATATAATGCTGCATACAGTATATAATGGGCCCAATATAATGCTGCATACAGTATATAATGGACATTTATAATGCTTTATACAGTGTATAGTGGGCCCCATATAACGTGGTATACAGTATATAATGGCCATATATAATGCTGTATGCAGTATATAATGGGCCCCATATAATGATGTATACAGTATATAATAGGCCTGATATTATCCTGCATACACTATATAATGGGCCCCATATAATGCTGTTTACAGTGTAAAATGGGCCCCACATAATACTGTATACAGTATATAATGGGCTACAGCCCCCATATAATGTTGAACACAGTATATAATGGGCACCATATAATGCTGTATACAGTATATAATGACCATATATAATGCTGCATACAGTGTATAATGGGCCCCACATAATGCTGTATACAGTATATAATGGGCTACAGCCCCCATATAATGTTGCACACAGTATATAATGGGCACCATATAATGCTGTATACAGTATATAATGGCCATATATAATGCTGTATGCAGTGTATAATGGGCCCCACATAATGCTGTATACAGTATATAATGGGCCCCAGCCCCCATATAATGTTGCACACAGTATATAATGGGCCCCATATAATGCTGCATACAGTATATAATGGGCCCCATATAATGCAGCCTACAGTGTATAATGGCCATATATAATGCTATATACAGTGTATAATGGGCCCCATATAATGCGGTATACAGTATATAATGGCCATATATAATGCTGTATATAGCGTATAATGGTCCCCATAAAATGCTGCATACAGTATATAATGGGCCCCATATAATGCTGTATACAGTATTTAATGGGCCTGATATAATGCTGCATACAGTATTTAATTGGCCCCATATAATGCTATATACAATATATAATGGCCATATATAATGCATTATACACTGTATAATGGGCCTCATATAACGCTGCATACAGTGTATAATTGGACCCATATAATTCTGCATACAGTATATAATGGCCATATATAATGCTGTATACAGTATATAATGGCCATATATAATGTTGTATACAGTGTATAATGTGCCCCAGCCCCCATTTAATGCTGTATACAGTATATAATGGCTATATATAATGTTGTATACAGCAGAGGTCCCCAACCTTTTTTGCACCAGGGACCGGCTTTAAGCAAGACCAGTTTTCCACGGCCCGGTGGGGGTGGGGGCGGGGCTTTGGTCATATGGGGGTGGGGTTATGGAGGGGTGGAGCTGTATGGGGAGGATGCTGGCGGGACCTCGGTGTACAGCGCTGCTAAGTAGCAGCATTGTACATTGAGCGTCAGTGTATACAGCGCTGCTGCTTAGCAGCGCTACACACTGAACACCGGTACCGGGAGCCGCGTCACTGAAGCCAGTCTGCTGCCCCAGCACGCCCCACATAACATGTTCTGCCGGGGGCGAGTCAGTGAGGAGAGCCTGCCGCCTCACTCCGTCAGGAACACACCATGCTGTGCAGGAGGGCCGCGTCACTAAGACTCGCCTGACGCCCCACCCCGTCCTGCATAATGTTCTCTGCCGGGAGCTGCGAGCTGTCACGGCTATGGCAGAAAACATTATAAATCCACACAGAGCGAGCTCTGACCAGGCGCAGGGCCGCGGAGCTAGCTGTCAGCGGCGCCGCGGACCGGCTAAAAAACCCCAACGGCCCGGTCCTGGTCCGCGGACCGGCGGTTGGGGACCTCTGGTATACAGTATATAATGGCCATATATAATGCTGCATACAGTGTATAATGGGCCCCACATAATGCTGTATACAGTATATAATGGGTCCCAGCCCCCATATAATGTTGCACACAGTATATAATGGGCCCCATATAATGCTGTATACAGTATATAATGGCCATATATAATGGTGTATACAGCGTATAATGGGCCCCATATAATGCTGCATACAGTATATAATGGCCATATATAATGCTGTATACAGTGTATAATGGGCCCCACATAATGCTGTATACAGTATATAATGGGCCCCAGCCCCCATATAATGTTGCACACAGTATATAATGGGCCCCATATAATGCTGTATACAGTATATAATGGCCATATATAATGCTGTATACAGCATATAATAGTCCCCATATTATGCTGCATACAGTATATAATGGCCACATATAATGCTGCATACAGTGTATAATGGGCCCCACATAATGCTGTATACAGTATATAATGGGCTCCAGGCCCCATATAATGTTGCACACAGTATATAATGGGCACCCTTTAATGCTGTATACAGTACATAATGGCCATATATAATGCTGTATACAGTGTTTAATGGGCCCCAGCCCTCATATAATGCTGTATACAGTATATAATGGGCCCCATATAATGCTGTATACAGTATATAATGGGCACCTTATAATGCTGTATACAGTACATAATGGCCATATATAATGCTGTATACAGTGTTTAATGGGCCCCAGCCCTCATATAATGCTGTATACAGTATATAATGGGCCCCATATAATGCTGTATACGGTGTATAATGGGCCCCATATAATGCTGTATATAGTGTATAATGGGCCCCATATTATGCTGCATACAGTGTATAATGGCCATATATAATGCTATATACAGTGTATATTGGGCCCCATATAACGCTGCATACAGTGTATAATGGGACACATATAATTCTGCATACAGTATATAATGGCCATATATAATGCTGCATACAGTGTATAATGACCATATATAATGTTGTATACAGTGTATAATGTGCCCCAGCCCCCATTTAATGCTGTATACAGTATATAATGGCTATATATAATGCTGTATACAGTATATAGTGGCCATATATAATTCTGTATGCAGTGTATAATGGCCATATATAATGCTGTATAGAGTGTATAATGGGCTCCATATAATGTTGTATACAGTATATAATGGCCATAAATAATGCTGTATACAGTGAATTATCGGCCCAATATAATGCTGTATACAGTTTATAATGGGCCCCATATAGTGCTGTATTCAGTATATAATGGGCCCAATATAATGCGGTATACAGTATATAATGGGCCCCATATAGTGCTGTATTCAGTATATAATGTGCCCCATATAATGCTGTATACAGTATATAATGGGCCCCATATAATGCTGCATACAGTATATAATGGCCATTTATAATGCTGTATACAGTGATTAATGTGCCCCATATAATGTGTATACAGTATATAATGGCCATATATAATGCTGTATACAGTGTATAATGGTCCCCATATTATGCTGCATACAGTATATAATGGGCCACATATAATGCTGTATACAGTGTATAATGGCCATATATAATGCTATATTCAGTGTATAATGGGCCCCATATAATGCTGTATACAGTGTATATTGGGCCCCATATAACGCTGCATACAGTGTATAATGGGCCCCATATATTGCTGCATACAGTATATAATGGCCATTTATAATGCTGTATACAGTGAATAATGGGCCCCATATAATGTGTATACAGTGTATAATGGGCCCCATATAATGCTGTATACAGTGTATAATGGGCCCAATATAATGCTGTATACAGTATATAATGGGCCCCATATTGTGCTGCATACAGTGTATAATGGGCATATATAATACTGCAGACATAAAACATAAATGAAATCCTCACCTCTCCCGTTCCCTGTCGGTCCGGTATACTCAGTGCGCCTTCTGACTGCAGTGCTCAGAGCAGAGGGCAGTAGTGACATCACCTTGCCCTCTTCCCTGAGACAGAAGACGACACATCTGAATCAGAGGACGCTGACGTCACAGGAGCTACGTGGAATGAGGAGAGGTGAGTATTTGAGGAGGAGAGAGGGGGGTGAGTTGTCATTCTCCCTCCTGGGGGGGGGGCTCTCCCTCCCTCGGCTTGTGGGCCCAATAACGTGCCGGTGTCCCTTCCCCCCCGGGGCCCCAGCACTTGCCTTGGTGCGCGGGTAGGTGCTGCCATCCATGGTCATCGCGGTGGGTCAGGTCTTCATGCATGCGTACACACGCCCCTGACTCCCACGCTTTTAAAGGGTCCGTGTCCCTAAAACAAAACCCTCTTCCTCTCCTTCTTCTTTCTCTGGGTCCTACCGGGCATTTCACCGGTACCCCACCAGGCCATTCGGACCCTGAATATATTTCAATGTTTCTTAATCACCCCCCTTACTTCTCCTGATTGGTCATCAAAATTGCCAATAATTCTCATTAGAGATTCAGAGTCATCATCCTCTCTGTTACTGAGCAGGGTAGTCCTTTCTCTTCCAATAGATATTTTGAACGCCTCATTAAGGACTTTCAATGGGTAACCTCTGTCCAAAAATCTATTTTTTAGGTCTCCAGCCAATTAGTAAAATCTTGAGACCGAGGAACAATTTCTCCTAATCCGAAGGTACTGTCCCTTCGGTATCACCCTTCTCAGGCTGGGTGGATGATGGCTATCCCACCTTAGCAAGTCATTTGTAGCAGTGAGTTTGCGAAAAGTTTCAGTGGTAATATGTCCTAAGGTATCCCTTCCCTTTTTAATATCAAGGAAATTGATGGAGTTGTAAGCAATTTCATAAGTGAGTTTTAAACCAATAGTGTTGTTATTTAGTTCGCCAACAAAGTCAGAAGAGACAGGGCGTCCCCCGACCAAAGGAACAGGATATCGTCCTGATCTTTTTCCCTTAATTTCCTTGATATTAAAATTGGTAGGGATACCTTAGGACATATTACTGCTGAAACTTTTCACAAACCCACTGCTACAAATGACTTTCTAAGATGGGATAGCCATCATCCATCCAGCCTAAGAAGGGGGATACCGAAGGGACAGTACCTTCAGATTAGGAGAAATTGTTCCTCTGTCTCAAGATTTTACCAACAGGCTGGAGACCTAAAAAGTAGATTTTTGGGCAGAGGTTTCCCACCAAAAGTCCTTAACGAGGCGTTCAAAACATCTATTGGAAGAGAAAGGACCACCCTGCTCAGTAACAAAAAGTATGATGACTCTGAATCTTCAATGAGAATTATTGGCAATTTTGATGACCAATCAGGAGATGTAAGGGGGGTGCTTCAGAGACATTGGAATATATTAAAAACTGACCCAGAAATGTGTGACCTCATCCCTGATTATCCATCTATAACATAAAGAAGGTGGAGGTTAATTCGTGATCAATTGGTACATAGTAACTACTCTCCGATTAGACAACAAACAACATGGTTAGAGAAGAGAGAAAATGGTATTTTTAGGTGCGGAAGATGTAAATTCTGCAAATATATATGTAGATCAAAAATGTTTCAAGTACAAGTACTGGAAAAACATATCAGTGCAGACATTTTGCCAACTGCAAAATGATGGGAGTAGTATACTTGTGCAATGTACTTGTCCGAAAGACTATATGGGGAAGATGAAGTGTGAATTGCGGGGGAGGGTGGGGGAGCATATAGGGGACATTGTGAATGCTCGCGACACCCCCATCTCTAACCATGTAAGGGATATACATGGGGGAGACCTTGATAGTATAAGCTTCTCAGTGATTTAAGTAGTTGCACCACACAACAGAGGCGGGGATTGGGACCACTTGATTTTACAAAAAGAGGCCAGATGGATCTACGGAATGAAAAGCATTAGACCATATGGCTTAAATGACCAACTGCATTTTGGCTGTTTTATCTAATGGTTCCATTTACCCTTAATGCTCCCCACCCCCTCTGTGTTTTCCATTTTAGTCCCCACTTTTGCACCCCCCTTGTCTATTTGGCCAACATTGGTTGGGCCAGATTTTCTTCTGCCTAATGCCGGTCAACACTCACTGCTGCTCTGTTCCCTGATTTTGAGAGCCTGCTATATGGCCACTGTCCCGAAGAGAAGTTTGGCCATTACTTTGGTTTTGAATTTTATTAGTTAAACACTTATGTATGGCCTCAATTATAAGTACATGATTTATCTTGCTAAGGCTATAGGTTAAGCTTCCTGTTGATCCGTTGCCTCTATGTGGAATATCAAAGAAAATTCTACTCCGTAATATTCGTAATATCCATTAATTATTCAATAATTGCCTTGATATCTACTAACGAAAATGTCATTCTCTTTATGAATTGTATATCTCTTTATATTGGACCTCCCTTCTTAGGACCTCCCCCCTTAGATGTATGTGGTTACTGGAACAAGGTATTATATTAAATCTTTTAGACACACACCTTATGATCCATAACATTCATTGTTAACATCTGCATGTAGCATTAGACTTTGGTAGCCGTGAATATGCAGCTATGGATTGAGAGATATCTGAAGTTGCTACTGATGCAATAAGACGCCCCAACTGTGATGTGTATATGTGCTAGAATGTGCGGAAACTCAGCGCCGCTCATCTCATTGCACAGGTGACCGGTGCCTGTGTGCGCAGCCGCAGGGTGAGGGGCACATTTGCGTTCCATCGCCTGTGTTAGTCCAGAACTGGAAGTGCTGACATGTGATATGAAAGTATGACTCTCCTGACTAGAAGAGTGATTGGTCACGGAGTGCGCAGCTGCGATATGGAGCGCATTTGTGTCTCAACGCATACATCGGGATACTAAACCGGAACTGGCGACAGAATAGCGCATGCGCAAAGTCTTAGGACATATATCGCACTGTAGTTAGGGGGTCTAGAGGCCGGATATAACAGCGGTATGGAACGCATATGTGTCCCACCGCTGACGCTATGCTATGAACCGGAAGGGCAATGTAAGGAGGGAAATATAAAAGGAGGCATGACTCTCAGGAGTACCTGTGGCATATTGTTCCTGAGGTGGACATAGAAGGACATGATCTCCCTATCACAGCTGCATTAAACCAATGGCTGAATGAGGGTTTAATCTAAGTCCATGAATCTTGTTTTTGATATATCATTTTGATGTATGCTCTCCTAATGAACCCATTGAAGGGGAAACACCACAAGAAATTAGGCATACTATGGATTTCATGCTGAGTAGGGGTGGGCTAATTATGTACATAAGTCATGGCACCTTGGTGCAAAAGTGAACAGTGTATTTGCATAGATTGATAAGGGGATATCTTATACATGACCACTCTCCGTCGTTTGATTAATTGGGACATGGCGCAATAAGAGATTGATATATAAGATTTGTTTTTGAGGGCTAAGTGCAATATTAATACACCTTGTTATATGTTTTTTTGTATATGACCTATAGTCTACCTATGAATTATTGATCTCTTGTGTGCCTAGCTTTGTGGTTCTGTATCCTTTCCTAATATATATTTAAAATCTAGTGACAACTGATCTTTTCTATCCTATTTTTTCTCTATAAACTGTTAAACAATTTTGGATTTCTTTGTATATGATTGAGTTAACCCATCTCTATGGTTAAAAGAGAGTGACCAAAATTGTACTAATGGTCATTGTCTAGTTCATTACAGGATATAGCATATCTTTTTCTTGCACTTTTTTTGTTATTTTCTTTACATTTCTCCTATCTTAGGGCGTAATAGGGTCAGATAGGGAAAGTCAACATTGATTGGGGGTGCCACTGTGCAGATTTAGGGTGCCAACCTCTTCAGTAAGGTAGGGGTTTTCTAGGACAGCTATAGGTATTATGATCTTTTGTTTGTCTGATAGATACTTGGAATTTCCTGTTTCCCTATGATACAAATCAAGACAATATAGAGAGACACTGATAATAAATATTGGATGAATCTGAATAAAGGACTATACCAGTATATGTATGCAGTGGGTTATCTCACATTTAGTCTTCTTAGACAAAGTTCTTTTCAGATAAAAAGCCATTCATTGTTGGTTTTGTCCCACCTTTCTTCTCTCTGTAGGGCCATACAGGGTCAGACAGGGAGAGTTGATGTCCGCGCTCGGGCGCTATTGCGCAGGTTCAGGGTTCCAACCTCCGCGGTAAGGTAGGGTAAGACTAAGGTCATAATAGGGATTTATCTATCGTTTCAAACCTGCCTTGCATGATCTTGAATAACATTTGGCCATTTGATTATAGCTGCTATAGTTGATACTAAAATATTTTAAATCTAAATAGAAGTGATGTTTTAAGATTAGAATCCTTATACAGTGTTTATAAAGTAAAGTTAAGTTTATAGCAATATTGCAGTTCCATTTTTTCCATTATTCCATATGTACATAATATAGCATTTACCTATTTTCTATGGCAGTAATGCTGTTCCAATTCTCTAAATGTATTATTCTTAGTATTTCAGATTGCAGCTATATTTTCTCTTAGAATTATTGTCTTAGCTGGCCCCTGTACACACTAGTTTGATATGCTGATCAGTTTTTTTGGTTGGCTGTGTGTGACAGCCCGCTCCCCACCCCACAGCTTCACGATCTTGTGCAAATTGCTTACACTCCACTGACATTTTAGAACCTCACTGCAGAGTAATGAGTGGACTGCCCAGCAATGTATAATCTATGGTTCAGGTAGAAGAACTTTATTTCATCTCATCTGTTATATCTACACATCCCCCTTCATTATAGGGAATTGGGTCATGTGATCTCCAGTCTGACAACTAATCCTGTACATGCACTAATGTGTTGACAGGAAGTCAGTCTCTGACGTCATGTGATCTGTACGCTGACCTCATCACCTATCAAATCCCTCCTGGCAGCTCAGACTCTCCCCGCACCCCCCAGCCTCAGCCTCCTTGTCCCTCTGTACGTCCTCCCATGCAGCTAAAGATATGTTTGAAGACTTCAATCAACACTATTCTGAGCCGATATCCCTGGCTCAGAAATCAAGAAGAGGAATAGAGGTAATTATAAAATCAAGTTTTTATTAATAAATTAAAAACACATAATGCAAAATAAAAGTTAAAAGGGAACCGTATAACCCGTGCACATATGGGCCATGAGCCGCCCAGATGATAGAGCTGTAATACGAATAGCTGGCAATGTCCCTGCACAGATATCCAGAAAACAGGCTGTAATTAATGATGGCATATAGAGTTTTAGGCTGTCACCTGCAAGCAGGGGTGGATTAAGAGTAGCCAGAGCCCCGGGCAGTTTAGAAGGCGTGGGCCCCCCGCAGGTACCAGATGTATCACGTGACATGTCACATGATTCTCTTTGATAGATCATGTGATAGGTCATGTGAGTAACACACAGATCTTCTGATCACATCTATAGACGGAAAATGACGGACATTATGTACAACCCTATACATAACATAGCGCTATATATAGCAGAGCAGGGTGGGAGATTAATGTTCCCGAGGGGCCACATGAGGGACCATGACTCTTGTGGAGGCTGAACCAATAGGCTGAAATTAATTCTGCTCAATATTAATATTAAGAAAATAATAAAAAAAATTATATTAATTGTATGACTTAATATTGAGCAGAATTAAGTATGCTGACACCCCCCTATATACAGTATGAGTCCCCACAAAGGCCCTTGATACAGTATGAGTCCCAACATAACTCCCTATGCACAGTATAAGCCCCACATAGCTCCCTATATACAGTATGAACCCCATTTAGCTCTCTATATACAGTATGAGCCCCAAATAGCCTCCCTATATAGAGTGAGTCCCCAAATAACCTCCTACATACAGTATGAGCTCCAGCATAGCTACCTATATACAATATGAGCCACACATAGCTCCCTATATACAGTATGAGCCCCCAAATAACCTCCTATATACAGTATGAGCCCCCAAATAGCCTCCTATATACAGGATGAGCCCCCAAATATCCTCCTACATACAGTATGAGTTCCCACAAAGCCCCTAGATACAGTATGAGTCCCCACATAACTCCCTATGCAAAGTATAAGCCCCATATATATCCCTATATACAGTACTAGCTATTGAGCCCGCTCTACGCCCAGGTGGCAAACATTTATAATGGTATATGGTTTCCCATCTTGGTAATTTGTGCTGCCCCCATCCTAGTATTTGTGCTTCCCAATCCTGTTCCTCCATCCTGTTATGTGCTGCCGTCATCTCTATCCTGGTATGCATGGCACCCCTCACCCCCAATCCTGGTATGCATGGCACCCCTCACCCCCAATCCTGGTATGCATGGCACCCCTCACCCCCAATCCTGGCATGCATGACACCCCTCATCCTGGTATGCATGGCTCCCTCATACCCAATCCTGGTATGCATGGTACCTCATCCCTATCCTGGTATGTATGATACCCCTCATCCTGATATGCATGGCACCCCATCCCTCATCCTGATATACATGGTACCCCTCATCCCTATCCTGGTATACATGGCCCCTCATCCGAATCCTGGTATGCTTGGTACCCCTCATCCCTATCCTGGTATGCATTGTACCCCTTATCCCAATCCTGGTATGCATGGCACCCCTCATCCCCAATCCTGGTATGCATGGCACCCCTCATCCCCAATCCTGGTATGCATGGCACCCCTCATCCCCAATCCTGGTATGCATGGCACCCCTCATCCCCAATCCTGGCATGCATGGCACCCCTCATCCCCAATCCTGGTATGCATGGCACCCCTCATCCCAAATCCTGGTATGCATGGCACCCCTCATCCCCAATCCTGGTATGCATGGCACCCCTCATCCCCAATCATGGTATGCATGGTACCCCTCATCCCCAATCCTGGTATGCATGGCACCCCATCCCTCATCCTGATATACATGGTACCCCTCATCCCTATCCTGGTATACATGGCCCCTCATCCGAATCCTGGTATGCATGACCCTCCCCCATATCCCTATCCTGGTATGCATGGTACCCCTCATCCCCAATCCTGGTATGCATGGCACCCCTCATACCCAATCCTGTTATGCATGGCACCCCTCACCCCCAATCCTGGTATGCATGGCACCCCTCACCCCCAATCCTGGTATGCATGGCACCCCTCACCCCCAATCCTGGTATGCATGGCACCCCTCACCCCCAATCCTGGCATGCATGACACCCCTCATCCTGGTATGCATGGCTCCCTCATACCCAATCCTGGTATGCATGGTACCTCATCCCTATCCTGGTATGTATGATACCCCTCATCCTGATATGCATGGCACCCCATCCCTCATCCTGATATACATGGTACCCCTCATCCCTATCCTGGTATACATGGCCCCTCATCCGAATCCTGGTATGCTTGGTACCCCTCATCCCTATCCTGGTATGCATTGTACCCCTTATCCCAATCCTGGTATGCATGGCACCCCTCATCCCCAATCCTGGTATGCATGGCACCCCTCATCCCCAATCCTGGTATGCATGGCACCCCTCATCCCCAATCCTGGTATGCATGGCACCCCTCATCCCCAATCCTGGCATGCATGGCACCCCTCATCCCCAATCCTGGTATGCATGGCACCCCTCATCCCAAATCCTGGTATGCATGGCACCCCTCATCCCCAATCCTGGTATGCATGGCACCCCTCATCCCCAATCATGGTATGCATGGTACCCCTCATCCCCAATCCTGGTATGCATGGCACCCCATCCCTCATCCTGATATACATGGTACCCCTCATCCCTATCCTGGTATACATGGCCCCTCATCCGAATCCTGGTATGCATGACCCTCCCCCATATCCCTATCCTGGTATGCATGGTACCCCTCATCCCCAATCCTGGTATGCATGGCACCCCTCATACCCAATCCTGTTATGCATGGCACCCATCATCCCCAATCTTGGTATGCATGGCACCCCTCATCCCCAATCTTGGTATGCATGGCACCCCTCATCCCCAATCCTGGTTTGCATGGCACACCATCTCTCATCCTGGTATGCATGGCCCCCTCATCCCAAATTTGATATACATGGCACCCCTCATCCCCAATCCTGGTATGTATGGTACCCCTCATACTGGTATGCATGGCACCCCATCCTACATCCTGGTATGCATGCTACCCTGCATTCCTTTTCTGGTATGTATGGTACCCCTCATTCTGGTATACATGGCACCCCTCACCTCCCAATCCTAGTATGCATGGCACCCCTCATCCTCAATCCCCCGGTATGCACGGCTCCCCTCACCTCCCAATCCTGGTATGCATGGTACCCCTCATCCCCCAATCCTGGTATGTGTGGCCCCCTCATCCCCCAATCCTGGTATGTGTGGCCCCCTCATCCCCCAATCCTGGTATGTGTGGCCCCCTCATCCCTTTCACGCTGCACACATACAAAAGAACCCTCTTATACTCACCTTTCTTCCCTGTGCTCCAGCGCTGTGGTGTCCTGTTCTACCGGGGGAGAAGTGCGGTGCCGGAGTATGCGCGTGCCCATACCGCGCTGTCTGGCGCCATTTTGCTGAAAACACACTGCAAATGTGTCTAAAGTAAAATGGCACCGGATAGCGCTATGCGCATTCGCCGACTCCGAAGCCTTCACTCCTGCCCCGGTCTCCGGCGAGAAGAGAGGCGCCTCGTCAACGCTCCTCCTGGTCAGGTAAGTATGGCGCCGAAGATCGCGGTATGCGTTCAGTGTCTACGCATACCGCGATCTCCGGCGCCATACACTCTTCTTACCTGTAACGGCTCCATGCGTTTTTCTGTCTGGAGCCAGAGGCATGTCTAGCTTGCGCAGTCTATAGAGGCTTCAGACAGAGGGACGCTTGTAGCGTTATATTATAGATGAGCCCCACATAGCTTCCTATATACAGTGTGAGCCCCCAAATAGCCTCCTATATACAGAGTGAGCCCCCAAATAGCCTCCTATATACAGTGTGAGCCCCCAAATAGCCTCCTATATACAGTATGAGCCCCCAAATAGCCTCCTATATACAGTGTGATCCCCCAAATAGCCTCCTATATACAGTATGAGCCTCACATAGCCTCCCTATATACAGTAGAGTATGAACCCCCGCATAGCTTCCTATATGCAGTATCATCCCTCCACATAGCCTCCTATATACAGTATCATCCCCCCACATAGCTCCTTATATACAATATGAGCCACAAAATAGCCTCCTATATACAGTATGAGTCCCACATAGCTCACTATATACAGTATGAGCCCCACATAGCTCACTATATACAGTGAAGAGAAGATAGGCGCCGCGCCAACCCTCCTCCTGGTCAGGTAAGTATGTAAGTATGGCGCCGAAGATCGCGGTATGCGTTCAGTGTCTACGCATATCGCGATCTCCGGCGCCATACACTCTTCTTACCTCTAACAGCTCCATGCGTTTTTCTGTCTGGAGCCAGAGGCGTGTCGCGCTTGCGCAGTCTATAGAGGCTTCAGAGAGAGGGACTCTTGTAGCGTTATATTATAGATGAGCCCCCAAATAGCCTCCTATATACAGTGTGAGCTCCCAGATAGCATCCTATATACAGTATGAGCCCTGCATAGCCCCCTGTATACAGTATGAGCCCCACATAGCTTCCTATATGCAGTATGAGCCCCCAAATAGCCTCCTATATACAGTGTGAGCCCCCAGATAGCCTCCTATATACAGTATGAGCCCCCGCATAGCTCCCTATATATAGTATGAGCCCCCCATAGCCAATATGAGCCCCCCACATAGCTCCTTACATACAGTATGAGCCCCACATAGCTCACTATATACAGTGAAGAGAAGAGAGGCGCGCGTCAACGCTCCTCCTGGTCAGGTAAGTATGTAAGTGTGAGCCCCCAAATAGCCTCCTATATACAGTGCGAGCCCCCAGATAGCCTCGTATATACAGTATGAGCCCCCGCATAGCTCGCTATATACAGTATGAGCCCTGCATAGCCCCCTATATACATTGAGCCCCCAAATAGCCTCCTATGCACAGTATCATCCCCTCACATAGCCTCTTATATACAGTATTAGCCCCACATAGCCTCCTATATACAGTATCATCCCCACACATAGCATCCTATATACCGTATCATGCCCCCACATAGCCTCTTATATACAGTATTAGCCCCACATACCCTCCTATATGCAGTTTCATCCCCCCACATAGCTCCTTATATACAATATGAGCCCCAAAATAGCCTCCTATATACAGTATGAGCCCCTAAATAGCTCACTATATACAGTATGAGCCCCCAGATAGCCTCCTATATACAGTATGAGCCCCCAGAGAGCCTCTTATATACAGTATGAGCCCCCAGATAGCCTCCTATATACAGTATGAGCCCCCGCATATCTCGCTATATACAGTATGAGCCTCACAAAGCTCCTTATATACAGTATGAGCCCCACATAGCCTCCCTATATACAGTATGAACCCCCGCATAGCTCCTTATACATAGTATGAGCCCCCCATAGCCTCCCTATGTACAGTATGAGCCCCCCATATCCTCCCTATATATGGTATGAACCCCCGCATAGCTCCTTATATACAGTATGAGCCCGACATAGCCTCCCTATATAGAATATGAGCCCCCATAGCCTCCCTATATACAGTATGAGCCCCCCGTGGCCTCCCTATATACAATATAAGCCCCCCCAAATAGCTCCTTATATACAGTATGAGCCCCACAAAGCTTCCTGTATACAGTATGAGCCTCAGATAGCCTCCCTATATACAGTATGAGCCCCCATAGCCTCCCTATATACAATGAGCCCTCCACAAAGCTCCTTATATACAGTATGAGCCCCCCATAGCCTCCTTATATACAGTATGAACCCCCGCATAACTTCCTATATGCAGTATCATCCCTACACATAGCCATATATACAGAATGAGTCCCACATAGCTCACTATATACAGTATGAGCCCCATATAGCTCACTATATACAGTATGAGCCCCCAATTAGCTCACTATATATTGTATGAGCCCCCAAAAAGCCTTCAATATACAGTATGAGTCCCACATAGCTCACTATATACAGTATGAGCCCCACATAGCTCACTATATACAGTATGAGCCCCCACATAGCTCACTATATACAGTATGAGCCCCCAAATAGCCTCCTATATACAGTATGAGTCCCACATAGCTCACTATATACAGTATGAGCCCCCCATAGCCTCCTTATATACAGTATGAACCCCTGCATAACTTCCTATATGCAGTATCATCCCTACACATAGCCTCCTATATACAGTATCATCCCCCCACATAGCTCCTTATATGCAGTATGAGCCCCAAAATAGCCTCCTATATACAGAATGAGTCCCACATAGCTCACTATATACAGTATGAGCCCCACATAGCTCACTATATACAGTATGAGCCCCCAAATAGCTCACTATATACAGTATGAGCCCCCAAAAAGCCTTCTATATACAGTATGAGTCCCACATAGCTCACTATATACAGTATGAGCCCCACATAGCTCACTATATACAGTATGAGTCCCCAAATAGCTCACTATATACAGTATGAGCCACCAAATAGCTCACTATATACAGTGAAGAGAAGAGAGGCGCCGCGTCAACGCTCCTCCTGGTCAGGTAAGTATGTAAGTATGGCGCCGAAGATCGCGGTATGCGTTCAATGTCTACGCATACCGCGATCTCCGGCGCCATACACTATTCTTACCTGTAACGGCTCCATGCGTTTTTCTGTCTGGAGCCAGAGGCGTGTCGCGCTTGCGCAGTCTTTAAAGGCTTCAGACAGAGGGACTCTTGTAGCATTATATTATAGATGAGCCCCACATAGCTTCCTATATAGAGTATGAGCCCCCAAATAGCCTCCTATATACAGTGTGAGCCCCCAGATAGCCTCCTATATACAGCATGAGCCCCACATAGCCTCCCTATATACAGAATGAGACCCCCATAGCCTCCCTATATGCAGTATTATCCCTCCACATAGCCTTCTATATACCGTATCATCCCCCACATAGCCTCCTATATACCGTATCATGCCCCCACATAGCCTCCTATATGCAGTATCATCCCCCCACATAGCTCACTATATACAGTATGAGTCCCACATGGCTCACTATATGCAGTAGGAGTCCCACATAGCTGACTATATACAGTATGAGTCCCACATAGCTCACTATATACAGTTTGAGCCCCCAAATAGCCTCCTATATATAGTATGAGCCCCCAGATAGCCTCCTATATACAGTATGAGCCCCCAGATAGCTCGCTATATATAGTATGAGCCCCCGCATAGCTCCTTATATACAGTATGAGCCCCACATAGCCTCCCTATATACAGTATGAACCCCCGCATAGCCTCCCTATACACAGTATGAGCCCCCCATAGCCTCCCTATACAGTATGAGCCCCCATAGCCTCCCTATATATAGTATGAACCCCCGCATAGCTCCTTATATACAGTATGAGCCCGACATAGCTCCCTATAAACAGTATGAGCCACACATAGCCTCCGTATATACAGTATAAGCCCCCATAGCCTCCCTATATACAATATGAGCCCCCCACATAGCTCCTTATATACAGTAGGAGCCCCACAAAGCTTCCTATATACAGTATGAGCCTCACATAGCCTCCCTATATACAGTATGAGCCCCCATAGCCTCCCTATATACAATATGAGCCCTCCACATAGCTCCTTATATACAGTATGAGCCCCCCATAGCCTCCCTATATACAGTATGAGCCACCATAGCCTCCCTATATATGGTATGAACCCCCTCATAGCTCCTTATATACAGTATGAGCCCGACATAGCTCCCTATAAACAGTATGAGCCCCACATAGCCTCCCTATATACAGTATGAGCCCCCATAGCCTCCCTATATACAATATGAGCCCCCCACATAGCTCCTTATATTTAGTATGAGCCCCCCGTACCCTCCCTATATACAATTTGAGCCCCCCACATATCTCCTTATATACAGTATGAGCCCCACAAAGCTTACAATATGCAGTATGAGCCTCAGATAGCCTCCCTATATACTTTATGAGCCCCCATAGCCTCCCTATATACAATATGAGCCCTCCACATAGCTCCTTATATACAGTATGAGCCCCCCATAGCCTCCCTATATACAGTATGAGCCCCCACATAGCTCCTTATATACAGTATGAGCCCCACAAAGCTCCCTATATACAGTATGAGCCTCACATAGCCTCCCTATATACAGTACAGTATGAACCCCCGCAAAGCTTCCTATATGCAGTATCATCCCTCCACATAGTGTCCTATATACTGTATCATCGCCCCACATAGCCTCCTATATACAGTATCATCCCCCCACATAGCTCCTTATATACAATGAGCCCCCAAATAGCCTCCTATATACAGTATGAGCCCCACATAGCTCACTATATACAGTATGAGCCCCACATGGCTCACTATATACAGTATGAGCCCCCAAATAGCATGTAATATACAGTATGAGCTCCCAAATATCCTCCTATATACAGTATGAGCCCCCAGATAGCCTCCTATATACAGTATGAGCCCCCAAATAGCCTCCTATATACAGTATGAGCCCCCAAATAGCCTCCTAAATACAGTATGAGCCCCCAGATAGCTCGCTATATACAGTATGAGCCCCCGCATAGCTCCTTATATACAGTATGAGCCCCACATAGCCTCCCTATATACAGTATGAACCCCCGCATAGCCTCCCTATACACAGTATGAGCCCCCCATAGCCTCCCTATATACAGTATGAGCCCCCCATAGCCTCCCTATATATGGTATGAACCCCCGCATAGCTCCTTATATACAGTATGAGCCCGACATAGCTCCTTATAAACAGTATGAGCACCACATAGCCTCCGTATATACAGTATAAGCCCCCATAGCCTCCCTATATACAGTATGAGCCCCCATAGCCTCCCTATATGCAATATGAGCCCCCCACATAGCTCCTTATATATAGTATGAGCCCCCGTAGCCTCCCTATATACAATTTGAGCCCCCTACATATCTCCTTATATACAGTATGAGCCCCACAAAGCTTCCAATATGCAGTATGAGCCTCAGATAGCCTCCCTTTATACTTCATGAGCCCCCATAGCCTCCCTATATACAATATGAGCCCTCCACATAGCTCTTTATATACAGTATGAGCCCCCTATAGCCTCCCTATATACAGTATGAGCCCCCACATAGCTCCTTCTATACAGTATGAGCCCCACAAAGCTCCCTATATACAGTATGAGCCTCACATAGCCTCCCCATATGCAGTACAGTATGAACCCCCGCATAGCTTCCTATATGCAGTATCATCCCTCCACATAGTGTCCTATATACTGTATCATCGCCCCACATAGCCTCCTATATACAGTATCATCCCCCCACATAGCTCCTTATATACAATGAGCCCCCAAATAGCCTCCTATATACAGTATGAGCCCCACATAGCTCACTATATACAGTATGAGCCCCACATAGCTCACTATATACAGTATGAGCCCCCAAATAGCATGTAATATACAGTATGAGCTCCCAAATATCCTCCTATATACAGTATGAGCCCCCAGATAGCCTCCTATATACAGTATGAGCCCGCAAATAGCTTCCTATATACAGTATGAGCCCCCAGATAGCTCGCTATATACAGTATGAGCCCCCGCATAGCTCCTTATATACAGTATGAGCCCCACATAGCCTCCCTATATACAGTATGAACACCCCCATAGCCTCCCCATACACAGTATGAGCCCCCCATAGCCTCCCTATATACAGTATGAGCCCCCCATAGCCTCCCTATATATGGTATGAACCCCTGCATAGCTCCTTATATACAGTATAAGCCCGACATAGCTCCCTATAAACAGTATGAGCCCCACATAGCCTCCGTATATACAGTATAAGCCCCCATAGCCTCCCTATATACAATATGAGCACCCCACATAGCTCCTTATATACAGTAGGAGCCCCACAAAGCTTCCTATATACAGTATGAGCCTCACATAGCCTCCCTATATACAGTATGAGCCCCCATAGCCTCCCTATATACAATATGAGCCCTCCACATAGCTCCTTATATACAATATGAGCCCCCCATAGCCTCCCTAAATACAGTATGAGCCACCATAGCCTCCCTATATATGGTATGAACCCCCTCATAGCTCCTTATATACAGTATGAGCCCAACACAGCTCCCTATAAACAGTATGAGCCCCACATAGCCTCCCTATATACAGTATGAGCCCCCATAGCCTCCCTATATACAATATGAGCCCCCCACATAGCTCGCTATATACAGTATGAGCCCCCGCATAGCTCCTTATATACAGTATGAGCCCCACATAGCCTCCCTATATACAGTATGAACACCCCCATAGCCTCCCCATACACAGTATGAGCCCCCCATAGCCTCCCTATATACAGTATGAGCCCCCCATAGCCTCCCTATATATGGTATGAACCCCTGCATAGCTCCTTATATACAGTATAAGCCCGACATAGCTCCCTATAAACAGTATGAGCCCCACATAGCCTCCGTATATACAGTATAAGCCCCCATAGCCTCCCTATATACAATATGAGCACCCCACATAGCTCCTTATATACAGTAGGAGCCCCACAAAGCTTCCTATATACAGTATGAGCCTCACATAGCCTCCCTATATACAGTATGAGCCCCCATAGCCTCCCTATATACAATATGAGCCCTCCACATAGCTCCTTATATACAATATGAGCCCCCCATAGCCTCCCTAAATACAGTATGAGCCACCATAGCCTCCCTATATATGGTATGAACCCCCTCATAGCTCCTTATATACAGTATGAGCCCAACATAGCTCCCTATAAACAGTATGAGCCCCACATAGCCTCCCTATATACAGTATGAGCCCCCATAGCCTCCCTATATACAATATGAGCCCCCCACATAGCTCCTTATATATAGTATGAGCCCCCCGTAGCCTCCCTATATACAATTTGAGCCCCCCACATATTTCCTTATATACAGGATGAACCCCACAAAGCTTCCAATATGCAGTATGAGCCTCAGATAGCCTCCCTATATACTTTATGAGCCCCCATAGCCTCCCTATATACAATATGAGCCCTCCACATAGCTCCTTATATACAGTATGAGCCCCACAAAGCTCCCTATATACAGTATGAGCCTCACATAGCCTCCCTATATACAGTACAGTATGAACCCCCGCAAAGCTTCCTATATGCAGTATCATCCCTCCACATAGTGTCCTATATACTGTATCATCGCCCCACATAGCCTCCTATATACAGTATCATCCCCCCACATAGTTCCTTATATACAATGAGCCCCCAAATAGCCTCCTATATACAGTATGAGCCCCACATAGCTCACTATATACAGTATGAGCCCCACATGGCTCACTATATACAGTATGAGCCCCCAAATAGCATGTAATATACAGTATGAGCTCCCAAATATCCTCCTATATACAGTATGAGGCCCCGCATAGCTCCTTATATACAGTATGTGCCCAACATAGCCTCCCTAGATACAGTATGAACCCCCGCATAGCTCCTTATACACAGTATGAGCCCCACATAGTCTCCCTATATGCAGTATGAGCCCCCATAGCCTCCCAATATATGGTATGAGCCCCCATAGCCTCCCTATATATGGTATGAGCCCCCCATAGCCTACCTATATACAGTATGAACCCCCGCATAGCTCCTTATAGACAGTATGACCCCGACATAGCTCCCTATAAACAGTACGAGGCCCCCATAGCCTCCCTATATACAATATGAGCCCCCCACATAGCTCCCTATATACATTATGAGCCCCCCATAGCCTTCCTATATACAGTATGAGCCACATATAGCCTCCCTATATACAGTATGAGCCCCACATAGCTCCCTATATACAGTATGATCCTCACATAGCACTATGTGCAGTCACAAACTCTGGCGCCACACTCCTCCAGCCTCACCAGAGATCGAGGACGCGCTGCAATGGAGAGGGGAAAGGTGAGTCGGAGTGTTGTTTTTTTTTATGAATGAAAGAACAGCAGAACAGGCAGAATGGGGGAGCATTTACCAGGATGGGAGACCAGGATGGGGGAGCATATACCAGGATGGAGGAGCATGTACCAGGATGGGAGACCTGGATGGGGGAGCATACACCAGGATGGAGGAGCATGTACCAGGATGGGGGACCCGGATAAGGAGACCATGTACCAGGATGGGAGACCTGGATGAGAAGACCATATACCAGGATGGGGGGAGCATATACCAGAATGGGGGACCTGGATGGGGGGAGCATATACCGGGATGGAGGAGCATGTACCAGGATGGGGGAGCATACACCATGATGGGGGAGCATTCAGTTTCAGTCATGGGGTCTGGCCCGGCGCTGGTTCAGTCATAGCTTTGAGAATACAGAGCGGCCTCAATGTAGAGCCAGTGTCAGTCAGTGCTGGGGGCGCAGTTATAGGGGACGCTCTGTATACTCAGAGTGGTGACCGAACCGGCACTGTCCCGCCACCAGGACTGAAACAGAATGCTGGCGAGGAGAATAGAGTTAATTTTCTCCCCGCTGCATTCAGCTGCTGGGCAGCATAGTAATATTGTTAATCTGCAGATTAACTGTTATATATGCAGGTTAATAGCGTTATTTCTGATGAAAGGATCCCTTTAATTTTGTAGCACAATACTTCAATGAAATGGTGCCGGAGTCAGTGCATGCGCTTACCACGCTATCTATTTACATCTGCACCAAATCTGCCAGTCACAAATAAGCAACGTGTGCAGGAGTCTTCAGGGCACTCATTCACTTTGCAACAGGAAATCCTTCAAGTTTTGTGACAAATCTGCAATGAAAAAAACGAAGCAAAAACACAACGTGTGCACACAGCCTTAGGGCATGTGCATACGGTCAGGAGCCGCCTGCGGTCCCGACACTGTGGAATAGCTTCCCCCCTCATTATGTAAATGAGTGGCGCCATTTTTTTTTCACATGCGGACTTTCTTCATAGAGGTTAGTCTATGGGGAAAGTTCACATGCGGACCTGCAAGAGAAATTGACATGCTGCAGGTCTGAAAAACACGCTGCATGTCAGTTTCCGCCAGTGATCTGCAGCCAACATACGCATAGTGGACATGGGATCTCTAGAAATCCCATCCACTATGCTGTAACATCTAGCCACTGCGGGTATGACGCTGCATAACACGCAGCTTCAAACCCGCAGCGCCTCCTGACCGTGTGCACATACCCTTACAGTAGGGCTGTCTACTGTGCCCAAAACAACCAATCACAGATCAGCTTTCATTTTACCAAAGCAGGTTGAGAAATGAAAGCTGAGTTCTGGTTGGTTGCTATGGACAACAAAGAGAATGTAATGAACAGTTTTGATAAATGAGTCTGTGAGACTCTGCATTATACATCAGGGGACAGCAGCTCCATGTCACTGATCTATCACTGCTGTCAGGAGATGGGACGAAGAACAACTGATGAGAATCTAGTAATATGGGTGATGTGGGCTGCATTACAGGAACCATATAGGAGAAGACCTCAATATGGAGGATAACGCAGACATGGCACAGCCGCTACAGCAGGTACACAAGGCAGACACAAGGATCTCTAAATGTACGGTGCTGAGAAGCTACAGCAATACTCATGAAATAAACCTCCAAAGAGACGGACAATCCTTTACACGTATCACTAGGATTATTATTATTCTTTATTATTATGGCGCCATTTATTCCCTGGCGCTTTACATGTGAGAAGGGGTATACATAGTAAAGACAAGCACAATAATCATGAACAATACAAGCCAGAGACTGGTCCAGGAGGAGAGAGGACCCTGCCCGCGAGGGCCACAGTCTACAAGGGATGGGTGAGGATACAGTAGGTGAGGGTAGGGCTGGTCGTGCAGCGGTATGGTGGAGCGAGGGTTACTGCAGCTTGTAGGCTTGTCAGAAGAGGTCGGTCTTCAGGTTCCTTATGAAGGTTTCCACGGTAGGCGAGAGTCTGATGTGTTGGGGTAGACAGTTCCAGAGTAGGGGGGAAGCACGGGAGAAACCATATATGCGATTGTGGGAAGAGGGGATAAGAGGGGAGTAGAGAAGGAGATTGCAACATTCTAACATTTGCATAAATTTGACATTTAATTGGACTGTGTGGGTTTGTCCACTACTTGTCATCCCCTTCTGGAATGCTACAGGGCCTCAAATAAACGAAAAACACTTCACATTTACCAAGAGACTCAATGCCAACATCGCTGGAATGGCGCCATTCCAGGAGGGATGTGTTTTTTTTTATTTTAGGCAATGCAGCATTTAAAGGGGCTATGTCACCAAGGTTTTGACACCTAATCTGAGATATAATATATATAGAGAGATATATAGATATATAATATTTAAAGAGAAATGTGTCATTTTTTGGGCTGCATGCTGTAGTTTTGATAAAATCACTGTTTTATCAGCAGGAGATTATCACTAAAGGACTGCTGCCAGGTAGTCATCTAGATTCATAAGCTCTGTATAACCCCGCCCCCACCACTGATTGGGAGCTTTCTGCCTATGCACAGTGTACACACACAGAAAGATGCCAATCAGTGTTGTTAGAACTGGTAAATCTGTAGCAGATAAAACTGTGATTTTATCAAAATTATACAATGTAGCCCAATGAGTAGTACATCATTGTTACAAAGGTCTCTGACTCTATATCTTACTGCTCTCAGATAGGAAAACACAAAACTGCTGCCAGATTCCCTTTGAAAAGGTGCTAGCATTTTCCATGTGTTGTGGTAAATCTCAGCAGAACTGAACCTGGACATTACACAATGATAACATTTCACCAAGATTTGGGAACAGATAACTCTTACCACTTTATATTGGTAAACTGCCCACAACCCCTATACTCATCTGCTCTAATATAAAACTGGTTTTGGTAATTTTTCATTATAAAGGTAGGTTTGGAACCATTTTGCTGACTTTATTCCTGGATTACAAGTGGAGGTATAAAACATGTACAATAACGTTCCCTATAATTACTAGTTACATTTCTCTTCTTACCTGAGCTTCCCACGTCTTCTTTCTTCTGACTATTAGTCTTAATGATTGGTGTCTTTCGTTCCTCTGAACAGTCCAGGTCGATCCTTCTGTTCTTCGGTCCTTTACTCTGGCCAATGACGTCTTCATCCACTCGCTCCTTCTCTGGAGTGGGAGACATCTTCCTTCCTGAGTCTCTTTTTTTTCTCTTTTTTCCCTTCCTGTTGGGGTTTTTGATAGAAGACTTCTCATCAGCCGATGAGTCCAAGTGTCTTCTGTTCTTGAGTCCTTCACTCTTGGCAATGACGTCCTCGTCCACTCGCTCCATCTCTGGGGTGGGAGACATCTTCCGTTCTGAGTCTGTTTTTTTACTCTTTCTTCCCGTCTTTTGTTTTTTTTTGATAGAAGACTCCTCATCAGCCGATGAGTCCAAGTGTCTTCTTTTCCTCGCTCTCTTCCTCCCTAAAACCTCCTTCTTCTCCATAATATCGCTTTGATCACAGTCCACAGACAGCTTCTTCACTATCACCAGTCAAATCCAACTGTCACTTTCCTAACTGTCAACTGAGCGCACGGGCACCTGGATGGCACTGGTCATGTGATCAGTAACTGACCAATAAGAATCCAAGGTGTATGCTACAGTATAAGGATGGGAATGTATACGTTTGATATAAGGGCTGTAATAAAATTAAATCTGTTTCTGTTCTACTTTTTTTAGTTAGTTGATTTAAACTTTATCTTTTCTAATTTTTCATCACTTCAGTATTATCTCACAGATAATTTTAGGATTTTAGGGCCCATTTTAACAATATGCTGTATTATTTATCCACATCAATGAACTATATAGAAAAAAAGGAGAACAACCCAGCATAACATTGCAAGAAAAAGTATATTTATTGAATCAAAACAAAAGTGAAGAAAAAAAAATATAAAAGACAAAAAGGGGTGACTAGATGGAAGAAATGCTAGGGGGTCAGGCGCATACAAGTATAAAGATAGTAACAACGGTGCCTGGAATAGACGAAATTGCACAAATGCCCGTAGTCAAAGAATATATATATATACAGTACAGACCAAAAGTTTGGACACACCTTCTCATTTAAAGATTTTTCGGTATTTTCATGACTATGAAAATTGTACATTCACACTGAAGGCATCAAAACTATGAATTAACACATGTGAAATTATATACTTAACAAAAAAGTGTGAAACAACTGAAAATATGTCTTATATTGTAGGTTCTTCAAAGTAGCCACCTTTTGCATTGATGACTGCTTTGCACACTCTTGATGAGCTTCACGAGGTAGTCACCGGAGATGGTTTTCACTTCACAGGTGTGCCCTGTCAGGTTTAATAAGTGGTATTTCTTGCCTTATAAATGGGGTTGGGACCATCAGTCGTGTTGTGCAGAAGTCTGGTGAATACACAGCTGATAGTCCTACTGAATAGACTGTTAGAATTTTTATTATGGCAAGAAAAAAAGCAGCTAAGTAAAGAAAAACGAGTGGCCATCATTACTTTAAGAAATGAAGGTCAGTCAGTCTGAAAAATTGGGAAAACTTTGAAAGTGTCCCCAAGTGCAGTTGCAAAAACCATCAAGAGCTACAAAGAAACTGGCTCACATGAAGACCGCCCCAGGAAAGGAAGACCAAGAGTCACCTCTGCTTCTGAGGATAAGTTTATCCGTGTCACCAGCCTCAGAAATCGCAGGTTAACAGCAGCTCAGATTCGAGACAAGGTCAATGCCACACAGAGTTCTAGCAGCAGACACATCTCTACAACAACTGTTAAGAGGAGACTTTGTGCAGCAGGCCTTCATGGTAAAATAGATGCTAGGAAACCACTGCTAAGGACAGGCAACAAGCAGAAGAGACTTGTTTGTGCTAAAGAACACAAGGAATGGACATTAGACCAGTGGAAATCTGTGCTTTGGTCTGATGAGTACAAATTTGAGATCTTTGGTTCCAACCACCGTGTCTTTGTGCGACGCAGAAAAGGTGAATGGATGGACTCTACATGCCTGGTTCCCACCGTGAAGCATGGAGGAGGAGGTGTGATGGTGTGGGGGTGCTTTGCTGGTGACACTGTTGGGGATTTATTCAAAATTTAAGGCATACTGAACCAGCATGGCTACCACAGCATCTTGCAGCAGCATGCTATTCCATCCGGTTTGCGTTTAGTTGGACCATCATTTATTTTTCAGCAGGACAATGACCCCAAACACACCTCCAGGCTGTGTAAGGGCTATTTGACCAAGAAGGAGAGTGATGGGGTGCTACACCAGATGATCTGGCCTCCACAGTCACCAGACCTGAACCCAATCGAGAAGGTTTGGGGTGAGCTGGACCGCAGAGTGAAGGCAAAAGGGCCAACAAGTGCTAAGCATCTCTGGGAACCCCTTCAAGATTGTTGGAAGACCATTTCCGGTGACTACCTCTTGAAGCTCATCAAGAGAATGCCAAGAGTGTGCAAAGCAGTCATCAAAGCAAAAGGTGGCTACTTTGAAGATCCTAGAATATAAGACATATTTTCAGTTGTTTCACACTTTTTTGTTAAGTATATAATTCCACATGTGTTAATTCATAGTTTTGATGCCTTCAGTGTGAATGTACAATTTTCATGGTCATGAAAATACAGAAAAATCTTTAAATGAGAAGGTTTGTCCAAACTTTTGGTCTGTACTGTATATATATATATATCAATCATAAATATGAATATATAGAATAAGCATAAGAACAATCTCTAGTGGGGAACCCTATACAAGGGGACCTTCCACCTGTAAGATAGCAAGGTAAAAACATTTTTTCTTTTGTTATCTTTTTTGTATGGCAGTATCTCTGAACATTGTACTTATTGAGAAATAGTTGACATCTCTATATTATTTGCATCGACAAGCTGCAAACAAAGCAAGCGAGATGAGTTTCTCATCCACTGCTGTACTCAGCATAAGCAGCGGCTGAAATAACAAAGCTAAGTATAATAATGTTTGTTTTGATTGCTGCCTATGCAGAGCACAGAAGTCTATGACAAACTCATTTTGACTTCAGTGCTATGTATAAGCAGTGGCTAAAATGGCAGAAAATGAGCAGCTAATTATTGAACCAGTGTTCATTCATTTGCTGCTCATTTTCTGTAGTCTCAGTCTCTGCTTATATAGAGTGAAGCGCTCGAGATGAGTTTGCCATAGGCTGTTGTGCTCTGCTTAGGCAGCGACTTATATGATAAAGCTCACTTCATTACAATTTTGTAATTTTGATCTTTGCTTATGTAGAGAGCAGCAGCCACTGGCAAACTCATCTCCACTTCTGCGCTCGGCATAAGTAGCGTTGGGTGGGCATCCGCTTTGCTGCTCAATACTGTCTTCCTTTATTTTATAGAGCTGCTTTTATAGTTTTACATTTTTTCTAACTCGAACTAGTGTTACAAGTAGGGCAAGAGCCTGGTTTAGGATTAGGTCTATGGTTAGGGCTAGGGCTGGGGTTAGGGACCAGATTAGGAATAGGGTTATGGTTAAAGTTAGGAATAGGGTTAGGGTAATAAAATTGTTACATAGAAAATGTAATAAAAAATACAAAGCAAACAAATAATGTATAAAGTTTTATATATTTAAAATTTGAGATCTGATTTCAGCAAAAAGCAGAAAAAAAATTAAGAGTTGAAATCATAAAGTATAATTACATCAGTATTTTTCTTAAATTACAATACATGTGCAATACTGGGCTTTTGGAAAGGACTCAGACTGCTACTGGTTCACGGGTTAGGGGGCACATACTTGTCTTGTCCTGGGTGCTTGCCACCCACCCTGTGACAGTGTGCCATCAGCATAGTATACAGCAACCAGCAAGGGTTTTTATTCAATTTTTTTTCTGCATTTTTTCATCTGTAGCCTAAAAGACAACAGGTAATATTAAATGCTGTACAACCATCAGGCTTTTTTTATTGTGTGACAGCTCACTTTAGGTGTGTTTTTTGACAAGCCCTAAGTGTGGCGTTTCTTTCATGTGTTTTCCCATAAGTTTCCTTGTAGGACTTAAAGAGGCATAAAAAAAGACACCAACATATCTGAATTAAATAAAATGCCATTTGGAAAAGCTGGTAATAATATGCATGAAAACAATGGAGTTTCTTACAAGCCAAAAAATGATGTGTGAAAAGAGTCTACTGGTGGTCTTTATAAAAGTGGTTGTGTCATCTTGTCCTCTGGAGGACGCTGCTCTCCTGCCTCCGGGCTTCCTGCTCACTGGGGGTATTGTGCTCTTGCTTAAAGGGGTTGTCCACTACTAGGACAACCCCTTCTCAATCTGATTGCTTGCCCTTGTTAAAATAAAAACACCTATACTCACCTCCCGTGCCAGCGCCGTTCCAGTAGTGTCGCAACTCGCAGAGATCAGCTTTCATTTTTCAAATTGCTCTGATCAAGTGAAAGCTCCATGTGAACAGCTGTTATGGGCAATTGTGGGATTAATTGGGTTTTGCAGGCCGTGTCTGTGAAATTCATCCCTAATGCAGGGCCGTATTTACACTTAGGCGCTCGTGGTCCGGTGCCTAGGGCGGCAGATCGCAGGGGGCGGCATTTTTTATTATTTTTTTTACTTCCCTCTCCTCCCCCAGACTCCATATGAAAACCGGAGTTTTTGTGGGGGAGGTGGGGGTGTCGCCGGTGCAGAGCGCGGTGCCGGCATTGCATTGCCGCCCGCAAGTGCCTCGCCGCTGAGAGCGCTCCTGTCGCCGGGTCGGACAGGAAGCTGCTGGGAGCTGTACGGAACCCGCACTTCCGGGTTCCGTACAGCTCTCTTCCTTCCTGTCCCGCGGTGGCTCCCAAGTGCTGCTGCTGCGGTGGTGGCGGCGGTGTCTGGTAGTAATGACGGCAGGGGAGACACTGCGCCTTTAATTGTGCTTGTGTCGCCCCTGCCGCGTCATTACTATCAGACACAGCCGCACAGCGCGCGGCCATGTCTGAAAACAGTGTCGGCGGGCGGCGTCAATCAAACAGCGGAGCGGGGGGTGGGGGTGCAGGAGGGGGGGCCCTGTTTAAGGGAGGCCCCGATGGAGGGGGGGGCCCTGTTTAAGGGAGGCCCCGATGGAGGGGGGGCCCTGTTTAAGGGAGGCCCCGATGGAGGGGGGGCCCTGTTTAAGGGAGGCCCCGATGGAGGGGGGGTGCCTGTTTAAGGGAGGTCCCATTGGGGGGTCCTTGATGAAAGGAGGCCCGAGGGGGGGGGTTGTCCTTGATGAAAGGAGGCCCGGGGGGGAGGAGTGGTACTTGATGAAAGGAGGCCGGGGGGGGGGGGGAGGGGTGGTACTTGATGAAAGGAGCCCCGGGGGGTGGTACTTGATGAAAGGAGGCCCGGGGGGTGGTGGTACTTGATGAAAGGGGGGCGGGGGGTGGTACTTGATGAAAGGAGGCCCGGGGGGGGGTACTTGATGAAAGGAGGTCCGAGAGGCTGGGGTGGTACTTGATGAAAAGAGGCTCTGGGGGTTGGGGTGGTACTTGATGAAAGGAGTCCCGGGGGGTGGTACTTGATGAAAGGAGGCCCGGGGGGGAGGGGTGGTACTTGATGAAAAGAGGCTCGGGGGGTTGGGGTGGTACTTGATGAAAGGAGTCCCGGGGGGTGGTACTTCATGAAAGGAGGCCCGGGGGGGGGGGGTACTTGATGAAAGGAGGCCCGGGGGGGTACTTGATGAAAGGAGGCCCGAGGGCGGGGGTCCTTGATGAAGGGAGGCTCGGGGGGCGGGGGTCCTTGATGAAGGGTGACCCAGGGGTCTTTGATGAAAGGAGGCCCGGGGTGCGGGGGTCCTGATGAAGTGTCGGCAATTAAGCAGCGCCGGCGGAGCAGAGGGTGCAGGAGGGGGGCCCCGATTAAGCAATCCAACATCGCCGGAGGTCCTCCCTGTGGGCGTGCTGGGGGAGCGGTCTGGGCCCCGACGGCGAGTGGGCCCCTCTGATGGTCCAGAACCTGTGATGGCCATCAGACATGCCAGCGGCCCTGCACAGCTGGACCGGACACAGGACAAGGGGCAGGTAAGTGAGACTTGCCACCAGGTTCCCCAGTCCCCATATTAAATATATTTCTAATGTGTATGACTGTGTGTGTATGTGTGTATATATATATATATATATATATATATATATAAAAATTTGTGTCTTTTATGTGTTTTTAAGAATGTGTTCAAATATGTACGTATCTGTGTATGTGCTTGTCTGCATATGTATGTGTGCATATCTGTGTACCATCTGCATGTCTGCGTGCTGTGTACGTGCATGTTTGCATATGTGAAGGGTGAGGGGGCAGCCTTTGCCCTGTGTTGTATACCTACATTTCTCCGCTGTATCTGTGCATCATGAATGCTGTATGTATTAAAGGGGCCACTGAGACTTTCGCCCGGGGCCCACAAAAACCTGGAGCCGGCCCTGGTTGAAAGCAATGATGGAGGAGGGATAGTCATATGACACTCTCTCTCTCATCACTCCTCCATACTTCTGACGCAGCGGCGTGATGACGCTCCACGCTCTGTCAGACAGTGGAGCTGGCAGCTGCTGAGGTGATGACAGAGACGTGCTGCAGAGACTGAAGCAGCAGGGAATGAGAAGCGGTAAGTATGTATTTATTTATAAATCAGTGAGTACTGATAATACTGGAGGACTGGGGCTGCATTTTACCCTATGGTGGGGGCTGCCTTTTACCCTATGGGGGGCTGCATTATACTGCATACAGAACCATGGGGAGTTCATTATACTGTGTGGAGGACCATGGGGAGTTCATTATACTGTGTGGAGGACCATGGGGAGTTCATTATACTGCGTGGAGGACCATGAGGAGTTCATTATACTGCGTGGAGGACCATGGGGAGTTCATTATACTGCGTGGAGGACCACGGGGAGTTCATTATACTGCGTGGAGGACCACGGGGAGTTCATTATACTGCGTGGAGGACCACGGGGAGTTCATTATACTGCGTGGAGGACCACGGGGAGTTCATTATACTGCGTGGAGGACCACGGGGAGTTCATTATACTGCGTGGAGGACCACGGGGAGTTCATTATACTGCGTGGAGGACCACGGGGAGTTCATTATACTGCGTGGAGGACCACGGGGAGTTCATTATACTGCGTGGAGGACCACGGGGAGTTCATTATACTGCGTGGAGGACCACGGGGAGTTCATTATACTGCGTGGAGGACCACGGGGAGTTAATTATACTGCGTGGAAGACCACGGGGAGTTAATTATACTGTGTGGAGGACCATGGGGAGTTCATTATACTGCGTGGAGGACCACGGGGAGTTCATTATACTGCGTGGAGGACCATGGGGAGTTCATTATACTGCGTGGAGGACCACGGGGAGTTTATTATACTGCGTGGAAGACCACGGGGAGTTTATTATACTGCGTGGAGGACCACGGGGAGTTTATTATACTGCGTGGAGGACCACGGGGAGTTCATTATACTGCGTGGAGGACCACGGGGAGTTCATTATACTGCGTGGAGGACCACGGGGAGTTCATTATACTGCGTGGAGGACCACGGGGAGTTCATTATACTGCGTGGAGGACCACGGGGAGTTCATTATACTGCGTGGAGGACCACGGGGAGTTCATTATACTGCGTGGAGGACCACGGGGAGTTCATTATACTGCGTGGAGGACCACGGGGACTGCATTATACTGCGTGGAGGACCACGGGGAGTTCATTATACTGCGTGGAGGACCACGGGGAGTTCATTATACTGCGTGGAGGACCACGGGGAGTTCATTATACTGTGTGGAGGACCACGGGGACTGCATTATACTGTGTGGAGGACCACGGGGACTGCATTATACTGTGTGGAGGACCACGGGGACTGCATTATACTGTGTGGAGGACCACGGGGACTGCATTATACTGTGTGGAGGACCACGGGGACTGCATTATACTGTGTGGAGGACCACGGGGACTGCATTATACTGTGTGGAGGACCACGGGGACTGCATTACACGGTGTGGAGGACCACGGGGACTGCATTACACGGTGTGGAGGACCACGGGGACTGCATTATACGGTGTGCAGGACCACGGGGACTGCATTATATTGTGTGCAGGACCACGGGGGCTGCATTATACTGTGTGTAGGACCACGGGGGCTGCATTATACTGCGTGCAGGACCACGGGGGCTGCATTATACTGCGTGCAGGACCACGGGGGCTGCATTATACTGCGTGCAGGACCACGGGGGCTGCATTATACTGCGTGCAGGACCACGGGGGCTGCATTATACTGCGTGCAGGACCACGGGGACTGCATTATACTGCGTGCAGGACCACGGGGACTGCATTATACTGCGTGCAGGACCACGGGGGCTGCATTATACTGCGTGCAGGACCACGGGGGCTGCATTATACTGCGTGCAGGACCACGGGGGCTGCATTATACTGCGTGCAGGACCACGGGGGCTGCATTATACTGCGTGCAGGACCACGGGGGCTGCATTATACTGCGTGCAGGACCACGGGGGCTGCATTATACTGCGTGCAGGACCACGGGGGCTGCATTATACTGCGTGCAGGACCACTGGGACTGCATTATTCTGCGTGGAGGACCACGGCGAGTGCATTATACTGCGTGGAGGACCATGGCGAGTGCATTATACTCAGTGGAGTGTGGAGAGGTGTGGGGGCCATTATACTGTATGTAGGCCCACTATACTGCATGGAAGGCTGTGTGGGGGTCACAGTTGGGGGATTATACTGTGTTGGGGTCACCATACTTTGCCCTGGGAGTTGAGGTGGGGTACAGTAGGCAGGGCTGTGGAGTCAATAAGCCAAACCTCCGACTCCTCAATTTCCATGACACAGACTCCAACTGCGACTCCCTCATACATGGCTCATGTTTAAGTGATACATTTACTGTAGCACAGATTCATCTCAGCTAAAAGTCTAGACCCTTAGATCAGGAATAGGACAGACATTTATAGGACATTTCATAACTTTCCCAAATTCTTATGAAAAAAATATTCCCCACAAACTGCATTGAATTACTGTACCCAATTTATTAATTGCTGTGCAAAGGCTGGAAAGTTGTGAGATCTGCTCTTCTGTGCCCCCAACAATTATTTACATTTTTCTTTTGGGGTGGGGGCCCAATTAGAACTTCTGCTATGGGGCCCCATGATTCCTATGTACGCCCCTGGTCATGGTGGTACATGGCGGTACACTGTGCACAGAGCTGAGGACATGGTGGTACACAGTCTCCCGCCGCCTTAAAATCGGTCCGTTTCTCATCCAGGAGAGTCGGATGAGTGTCATCGGTTTTTTGGTCTGTTTGGCATGCAACTGCTATGCAAGTGTCTGACATTTTCCTCAGATCACATCCGAGTGCTGTCCGTGTTCAATCTGTTTTTTTGTCAGCAGCTATTACTGTATAATCATTTACAGGAACATTTTACAGTGTTCTCTGCTGCAGAATGAGAATGTATCAGTGAAAAAAATGGATGCCTCTCGGATGGGCCGTGTGCGGTCCGTGATTTTTGTCGGACCATAGACTTGCATTGGCGAGTCTCATACTGTCGCAGCATGTTGCGACTTTTTTCTCATTCTGAATCTGGATGAGAAAAAAGCGTCCGACACTCACCAATGTGCTCTCAGACATTGATTAACATTGGTCCGACTGCATTGCGCTCGTCCAAGTTTCACGCCAGTGTGTCCGTACCCTAATAATAAAATCCATATAGTAATCCTGCAATGTCTGCTGGACATGATATGGGGAGGGTTTATGGCTCAGTTAGTACACACTCCATACTTCTTATTAACTAGTTAATGTTCTCTTGTCCACCGCAATGCAGTGTCAAGAGGAAGACAGCGAGACGGCCAGCAATATCGCATCAGGGAGCTCCTGACCTCGAAATAGAAGATCCACAGATCCTGGTATTGTGACATTAGGAATAATATTTTTTGCATTTATATTACACTATGAACTCCACAGCACTTTACAGACATCATCAACACTCTCCCCATTGGGGTTCACAATGTAAACATCCTATCAGTATGTCTCTGTAGTGTGGTTGGAAACCCATGCAAACACTTGGAGAATAAACTTGCACATAAACCAATTAAAATCATTAAAATATTATTTTTTCTATTTATCTCAAGGTAGTCTGTCTGCTGGATTTTACCCCTACAAACCTTTTATATGTGCTACCTGGAATGTGAGGGGAGAAGCTGCATGAAACTTGGGCCGCGACAGGGGGGAAGATTGTCTGTCTGCGATTGGGGGGTTCCGAGGGGGAGGGGATTTTACGCAACAGGGCTGCGACGGGGGGGAGGGGGCGCCACCGCTGACAGTGCCTAGGGCAGCCGGAACTCCAAATACGGCCCTGCCCTAATGTATCATTTAAGTGTAAATAGTGATATACAGTGGTGTGAAACAATCTTTGCCCCCTTCTTGATTTCTTATTCTTTTGCATGTTTGTCACACTTAAATGTTTAAGATCACAAGACAAATTAAAATATTAGTCAAAGATAACACAAGTAAATACAAAATGCAGTTTTTAAATGGAGGTCTTTATTATTAAGGGAAAAAGAAATCCAAACCTACAGGGCCCTGTGTGAAAAAGTGATTGACCCCTAAACCTAATAACTGGTTGGGCCACCCTTAGCAGCAACAGCTGCAATCAAGCGCTTGCGATAACTGAGTCTTTTACAACGCTCTGGAGGAATTTTGGCCCACTCATCATTGCAAAATTGTTATAATTCAGCCACATTGGCGGGTTTTCACAGCATCTCAATCGGATTAAGGGCAGGGCTTTGACTAGGCCACTCCAAAGTCTTAATTTTGTTTTTTCTTAAGTCATTCAGAGGTGGACTTGCTGGTGTGTTTTGGATCATTGTCCTGCTGCATAACCCAAGTGCGATTCATTTTGAGGTCATGAACAGATGGCTGAACATTCTCTTACAGGATTTTTTCGTAGACAGCAGAATTCATGGTGCCATTTACCACAGCAAGTCTTCCAGGTCCTGAAGCAGCAAAGCGCCCCAGACCATCACACTACCACCATATTTTACTGTTGGTATGATGTTCCTTTTCTGAAATGCTCTGTTACTTCTATGTCAGATGTAATGGGAATACATTGGGTATTCTCCCAAAAGTCTTGACAGTCATCAAGATGTTTTCTGGCAAAACGGATATGAGCCTTTATGTTCTTTTTGCTCAGTAGTGATTTTCGTCTTGGAACTCTGCCATGCATGCCATTTTTGAACACTGACCTTAACTGAGGCAAGTAAGGCCTGCAGTTCTTTGGACGTTGTTGTGGGGTCTTTTGTGATCTCTTGGATGAGTCGTCGCTACTCTCTTGGGGTAAGTTTGATTGGTCGGCCACTCCTGGGAAGGTTCACCACTGTTCCATGTTTTCGCCATTTGTGGATAATGGCCCTCACTGTGGTTCACTGGAGTCTCAAAAGTTTAGAAATGGCTTTATAACTTTTTCCAGACTGATAGATCTCAATTACTTTGTTTCTCATTTGTTCCTAAATTTATTTGGATCGCAGCATGATGTCTAGCTTTTAAGGATCTTTTGGTCTACTTCACTTTGTCAGGCAGGTCCTATTTAAGTGATTTCTGGATTGAGAACAAGTGTGGCAGTAATCAGGCCTTTGTGTGATTAGAGAAATTGAACTTAGCTTCCCAAAGATGTGATAAACCACAGTTAATAAATGTTTTAATATGTGGGGCAATCACTTTTTCACACAGGGCCCTGTAGGTTTGAATTTCTTTTTCCCTTAATAATAAAGACCTTCATGTAAAAACTGCATTTTGTGTTTACTTGTGTTATATTTGTCTAATATTTAAATTTGTTTTGTGATCTGAAACATTTAAGTCAAACATACAAAAGAATAAGAAATCAGGAAGGGGGCATTCACTTTTTCACACCACTGTATTTCATGTTCACTCCCCACCTACCAAGCACAGGGAATATAATATACACCTCTTTATATGGGATATGTGTTCATTCCCCTATTGCCTACATATATTTTATGTCCATTCCCCACCTATCGTGCACAGGGAATATAATATACACCTCTTTATATGGGATATGTGTTAAGTTCCCTGTAATCTACATATATTCCATGTTCATTCCATGTCCAAGATGCATAAGAAGTCTAGAATACCTCTCCATATTTTTGCACCTCTAAGTTATTTTCATTCTTTTTATTTATTCTTTTTCTTCATTCTGTTTAGTTCATCCCCTATTGCAGGCAGTGAACCCAGAAGCAGATTGTTCACCTACATGTACATTGTACACAGCAGTGTATTTCTTGTATTTCTTTGCATTTGTATACTGAGGTGAATAAGTCAGATTTTTTTTTGTTCCTATGAAACTAATAAAAATAATAAGCAATTGCAAAAATATAATTTTTTTTGAGAGTTTCCACAGGTCTTGAATCCACAACCCTCAACATCACAGGCAGGATCTAAAGCTACTGAGCCACAGGCTCCAGTAACGTAATGGTGAGAATTTTGTGTACTAGATCTGTATTGCAGGGTCTGACTCCACAGGCAGATTGTACTGATACATTGTACACAGCAGTGCAGCAGTGGATTTTTATGACTCTATCCTAGAGGGAGAATAAAATAGATTATTTTTCTTCCTATAAAATTACTAAAAAATAATGAAAAACACAGTTAAAATATTGCCTTTTTAATAATGAACATCACAGTCAGCAAATACCATCTACATATTCGGTGTCCCTGTAATCGTAATGACCCGCGCAACACAGCAATCAGATTATTTATGGGAATCGATAAATGGCATAAAAAAATGACGTAATTGATATTTTTTCTCTATTAAACCCATAAAAATGTATTAAAAATGTGATGCTGAGGCCGTGCATATATGCTGCATTATTTCTACTGCTTTTTTTCCTGCACGTTTTCTGCAGGTGTCTAAACCACACGACGCAATAACAATCTTCTCTGATTTTTGCGTGTTTGCTGCATTTTTTGTGTGTTTTCCCCCTTGTTTGATGCAATTTTGGGGCAGATATGAAGCAGAGTTTTTAACGCTTTTTTAATACTAAAGAAAAGGTTTGATTCTGCACTTGAAATTGCAACGGCGTGTTTTTTTTTAATTCATTTTTTTTTCAGAAGAAGCCTATAAAGAAAAAATGCACCAAAACCGCAGAATTCAGCAGCGTCTTTAGACGCCCCGAGGATGGAGATTTCATGAACTCACATCCACTTTACTTAGATATTTAGACCGTGTTCACATGTAGCGTAAATGTTGCATTTTTTCTGCTGTTTTTTTTGCACAGAAATTCTGCTGTGTTAAACTGTCCAAGCAAAGTGAATGTGATTTCATGAAAACTGCGCCCCCTGTGTTCTAAAGACGCGGCTAAACTATGCGGTTTGGTGCTTTTTTTTTCTCTTGTCTTCTATGTGGAGCCTAAAAAAACACATGTAAAAAACGGCAGTTACTATTTTGAGTTCAGAATCAAAGCTTTTCTGTACTATAAAAAAACACATTAAAAACACAACTTCACATCTGCACCAAAAACGTATCAAATAAGGCTGAATAGGCCTAAAAAAAAATGCAGCACTAATCAGAGAAGATTGTTACTGTGTAGTTTGGTGCGGACACTGGCATAAAACAAAAAACACAGTATTTATGCAATGTGTGAACACGGCCTTAAAGACACCAAAAAGCCTGATGTCACAAAGTGATGCTACATAAAGATGAAGCGGCTCCAACTGTGAATGAATGAACTAAAAATAAATTTACAGGTCCCAACTGGAGATGAGCAGGACGCACAGATGATGTCGTGCTGCCCTGGATGATCAAAAGCCGCACCAGGGATGCCAGGTAAGAGATTCACAGCCTCCCGTCCAGCCGCCAGGTAGCACTGATCTGGACGCTGGACCGGAGTCCCGTGAATCCATCCTCTCATCTCTAGTCCCAACAGCCACGGATACAGCAGACAGTCCCGTATTTGGGTCAACGACCTGCTCCGCATCATTTGTCCCTCCTTATATGCTTCAAAAGATAAGAGGAGTGTGTGTGTGTGTGTATATATATATATATATAATATATATATATATAATTTTTTTTTTATATATATACAGTATATACAGTACAGACCAAAAGTTTGGACACGCCTTCTCATTTAAAGATTTTTCTGTATTTTCATGACTATGAAAATTGTATATTCACACTGAAGGCATCAAAACTATGAATTAACACATGTGGAATTATATACTTAACAAAAAAGTGTGAAACAACTGAAAATATGTCTTATATTCTAGGTTCTTCAAAGTAGCCTTTTGCTTTGATGACTGCTTTGCACACTCTTGGCATTCTCTTGATGAGCTTCAAGAGGTAGTCACCAGAAATGGTTTTCACTTCACAGGTGTGCCCTGTCAGGTTTAATAAGTGGGATTTCTTGCCTTATAAATGGGGTTGGGACCATCAGTTGTGTTGTGAAGAAGTCAGGTGGATACACAGCTGATAGTCCTACTGAACAGACTGTTAGAATTTGTATTATGGCAAGAAAAAAGCAGCTAAGTAAAGAAAAACGAGTGGCCATCATTACTTTTAGAAATGAAGGACAGTCAGTCCGAAAATTTGGGAAAACTTTGAAAGTGTCCCCAAGTGCAGTGGCAAAAACCATCAAGCGCTACAAAGAAACTGGCTCACATGAGGACCGCCCCAGGAAAGGAAGACCAAGAGTCACCTCTGTTTCTGAGGATAAGTTTGTCTGAGTCACCAGCCTCAGAAATCGCAGGTTAACAGCATCTCAGATTAGAGACCAGGTCAATGCCACACAGAGTTCTAGCAGCAGACACATCTCTACAACAACTGTTAAGAGGAGACTTTGTGCAGCAGGCCTTCATGGTAAAATAGCTGCTAGGAAACCACTGCTAAGGACAGGTAACAAGCAGAAGAGACTTGTTTGGGCTAAAGAACACAAGGAATGGGCAGCGCTCTGTTGTATACAAATGATGAGCTGCAGTCTGCAGCAGGTGGGCATGTCAGCTGTGATGCGCTCACTTCTCTCCCGGGTTGTCTCACTCTGGGAGGAGCAGCAAGCAGTACATCATGACTTCTCCCTGTGTGTATGTCGCTACTCCCCTCCCAGCGTTGGACAAACGGGGAGAGCAGTGCCCGCATTACAGCTGACACCCTCCTCTGCTGCAAACTGCCTCTCACTATTTGTATATAACAAAGCGCTGTTCTGTCCTGATGTCTTCATGTCAATGCTCTTTCCTCCTCTCCCCGAGTTTGCTCTCCATTTATCACCCCTGACTGCACCCCTTCCCCATGTATCACCCTTGACTGAGCCCCTTCTCCATGTATCACCCCTGACTGACAGCCTCTTTTCCATGTATCACCCCTGACTAAGTTCCCTCCCCATATATCACCCCTAACTCACTAAAGGTTCTCTTCCCCCACCACTAAGAAAATGAGGCCTTTCATGAAAAGTTATAGCCTTACACGTGGCAGAGAGATTTCCATAAAAAGTGTATGGGGGGGATGTGAGGGAAAGCTCTTTTTCGATATCACTAATAACTCCATAAATAAGTGAGTTAGGGCCCCTACAACTATTAGTGGGTACATTCACATAATGTATTTGCTGCAGAATTTCTACAATGGAAATCCCACAGCAAATTAACAGCGGTAATATCCACACAGATATTGTGCAGATATTGCTGAGTTTACTACTACGCAATGGTGCACCTTTACCACTGACTTGATCCTTTGTGTCACAAAGGATGAAATAGATAGTGAATATCCACAGCATGAATTGACACATTGTTCGCATTAAGGAGGAAGATGAGTGGATTCAATACTCCTGATGGGTACTATGAAATCTTTGTGATGCCATTTGGGTTGACTAATGCTCCCACCATCTTTCAACACTTTATTAATGACATTTTTAATCATCTGGCAGGTAGGTTTATTGTGATGTATCTTGATGACATATTGATTTATTCGCCTGACCTCGAGTCACATCAGGTACATGTCAGGCAGGTCTTACAGATACTCAGAGACAATAAATTATTTGTCAAACCAGAGAAATGTATGTTCTTCGTTCAGGAGATCCCTTTTCTGGGTTATTTCTTATAGTTCACCGGTTTTCTCATGGATCAGGCGAGTGTCCGGGCGGTTATAGATTGGGATCGTCCTGAGAATTTAACCCTGCTGTTCTGTTCGCATTTGCTATACACTTGTACTGTTCCCGGGTCAATATGACCCGACCTATTAATTCTTGATTTTTAGCTACTCTAAGTGTTTTATTTGAATACTTTTTTCATTATTATACTGTATGTGAACATGGTTGATCATAAACAAATGAAAAATTTAAATTCAAACTTAATCATTTTTTTTTTTTTCATAAAAAGGTTACACAGGCTTTTTACAATTATCTTTGATTGTGTTGGCATTCTGCACACAAATAACAAAGAAGCTTTACATTACTATTACTAAAACATGAAATTTAACTTTTTGAAAACAATATTTATAAATCAACAAATGAAAAATCCTAAAAACTTCAACCTTTTTAGAAAGAAAAAAGAAAAAACTGAACATGTTCATGCGTTTTTACACTGAACACAATAATAAGACACATGTCCTTTACACAGATATTTTGAACATCCAGCACATGTCAGATTAGTCTTATTGTCACAGGAAGATGGACAGAAGCTACATCTCTTCCTTTTTTTGCTGGTAGCTGTGCTGCTGGTAGCTGTGCTGGTGGAGGCCGTGGATGTGGAGTCTCTTTCTTGAGCATGCTGGACACTTTTTACAATGGCTGTTGACCTTCACTTCTTGGGGTCACTTTTCTGCTCTCAATATATGGTCTAACCAGGGATTTTCCCAATTCCTCAAGAAATAATCTTCTTTTATGCAGCTTATTCCGGTTCCAATCGGGGTCGATTTCTCTCCATAAGACAAATGCATTGTATGCAGAAACGTCCAGTATGTTATAAAATAAAATCATTGGCCACCGATTGGTTTTGCGTTTGCATGTATATGTTGATATTGCTTGGTCTAAAGTATCAACTGCTCCCTTTGTGGCATTATAATCCAAAATAATGTCAGGCTTTCTGTCTTCTCTATCACTTACGGCATTGTCATGGTGCATTGTGCTCATTAGAATTACCTGTTTTGTTTTTTTTGGAACATAAGAAGCAACACTTGTAAATAAAAAGTAGAACTGTACACCTCTCTCTTGCTAAGGATACCTTGCGGTAGTTCAGGTTTGTTTTTTCTTATAGTACCCAGCATGGTAAGTTGTTTTTTCTTCAACATCTGGCCTAGTTGATAGGATGTAAAAAAGTTGCCACATGTGACATTTTGTCCTTTTAGTCCATGAGTCAAATCGAGAACAACACGCATACCCTGATTTTTTTCAGGTCTTTCACCAGGGGTTTTTCCTGTATACACTTGAACATTTAGAGCATGTGAACTTTTGCTGTCGCAAAGTGTCCAGATCTTGATGCCGTATTTTGCTGGCTTACTTGGTATATATTGTCTGAATGGGCACCTACCTCGGAATGCCACCAGTTGCTCATCAACAGTTACATTTTCACCACTATTATACAATTTTGGTAGAATCTCTACCCATTGATTCCAAACATTTCTAATAGGTGCTAGATTATCTTTAGCTCTTCTTTCCATTCTATCTGTTTTAGAATCAAACCGCAGTACTCTAGAAATTTCATGAAACCTTTCACGACACATTGTAGCTCTAAATATGTGGTGACCGGTTTCGCAATTCCACAAACTTTTAGTTGATTCACCATAAGATTTGTATACACCTGCTAAAAGAAGTAAACCAATATAAGCATTTAGAGCTGTCACATCTATTTTTTTCCATTTATCACCATAAACTACTTGTCCCTCATTGTTTGTCATTTGTATTATAATATTTAGGATAGTCATATTTAGGAACAATGCGAATGCTGATCCTATATCAGATATTCTTGATGTAGCTTACCTTGTAGGACCAGGAGTAGCTTTTATGATCTTTTCAGAGGACAATCTACCAGCCTGACTAGGCTGCAAGTTCCAAATTACACACTTGTTTTTAGAAGGGATTTCTTGCATCCGGCTAGTTGTCTGGGTATCATGTTCCTCTTCATACTCCACTTCAGAATCCGAATTTTCAACATTGCTTTCCATCTCGCTTATCTGGTCCTCCTCTTCGGACATTATTTCCTGTGGGACATCATCTTCTGAATCAGAGGCGTTGACAAGCTCTTCCAATTCAGCGTCAGTCAATATCCTTTTTCGAAACATTTTTATGTAAGTTTGGAAAAGAAAAGAATAGTTGTAAAGATATGTATTCACAGTGTCAGTCAATAGACATTTTAGAAACATTTTTATCCAAGTTTTGAAAAAAAAAGAATACCTGTAAAGATGTGTATTCACAGCTCAGTGCTCTCTCTCTCACAGATTCCAGTGTCTCTTTCACAGGACTTAGCTTCAGGGTGTAAAGGCCCCGTCACACTTAGCGACGCTGCAACGATCCCGACAACGATACGACCTGTCAGGGATCGTTTCTGCGTCGCTATGTGGTCGCTGGTGAGCTGTCAAACAGGCAGGCTCACCAACGATCAGGGGAGCAGCGACATCGTGGAAAGAATCTTTCCACAATGTCCTGCTTCTGGTTACGAGCCTGCTGAAGCAGGAGCAGGCTGGTAACTATTGTAAACATCGGGTTACCAGGGGCACATGCGCACCTAGTAACCCGCTGTTTATCATGGTTACCACTCAGCTACAGTGAGCGGGAGGTTACCGCTCACTTTAGCAGGCTCGTAACCATGATAAACAGCGGGTTACTAGGTGCGCGTGTGCCCCTAGTAACCCGATGTTTACCATAGTTACCAGCCTGATCGCTGCTCCCGCTGGTCACACACAGCGATGTGTGCTGACCAGCGGGAGAGCAACGACCAAAAAATGGTCCAGGACACTTTGCAGCGATCAGCGACCTCACAGCAGGGGTCTGATCGTTGCAAAGTGTCACACATAGCGACATCGCTGGTGAGGTCGCTGTTGCGTCACCAAAACCGTGACACAGCAGCGATCTCGCTAGCGATCTCGCTATGTGAGACGGGGGCTTAAGTCAAATGACTGGTGTCCAATTTATAAGACAACAGTGTCTTCTCTCACAAACTGAAAATGCATTTGACTAAATAAGTACTTGATTACTGATAACAGTGAAACCCCCAGCCTTTGAATGATAGACAACCAGTCTCCTCTCTCACAAACAGAAAATGGATAATACTAGATAATTACTTGCTTACTGATAAGAACAGTGAAACCACCACCATTTTGAGATGAAGTACACATAAAAAAACATAACTTTTGCAGTCAGAAATAATCAGAGACCTGTAGAGCAGTATAAAATGCTATCGGGTCATATTGACCCGAACAGTACAAGTGTAACAATCAGCGTGTAGCAAAAAGTAAACAGAAAACGAAAAAAAATATATAGAGCTCCACAAAGGAGGAGAAGTCAAGATACCACTAGTTTCAAATCCTCATATAAAAAAATCTACAGGGTCTCAAAAATCAGTTTGGGTCATATTGACCCGAACAGTACAGCAGGGTTAAAGGCGTTACAAAGGGTTTTAGGTTTCTCCAACTACTACCGTAAGTTCATCAAAAACTTTTCGGTAGTGGCCAAATCTCTGACGGATATGATCAGGAAAGTGACGTACTTTTCCAAATGGTCTAGTTTGGCCAGGGAGGCTTTTGTTACCTTGAAGAAGTGTTTTGCATCTGCACCGATTCTGACGTCACTCAGCCATTTATTGTAGAAGTTGACTTGTCTGAGGTGGGGGTGGGGGTTGTATTATCGCAGGGAGCATCTCCTAGTAAATGGCGTCCATGTGCATATTTTTCTAAGAAACTCGTCCGCTGAGAAAAATGATGACATTTGTAATAGGAAACCCTTGGCAATTCTGAAGAGCGGCGTCATTTTCTCGAGGGGGCAGTACATCCGGTCATGGTAATCACTGATCTTAACTAAAATCTTCTAAGCGTCTAATGCCTAGACAGGCAAAATGGTCGTTGTTTTTCAGCAGGTTCCACTTTTTTGTGACGTATAGGCTGGTGAATAAGAACATTAAGGCAATTGATTTATCTCGTTGTTTTCCTGGGGATGGAAAAAATTGTAAACCAGTTCCTATACTACAAAGAGGGGTCGTTATTGCTTCTATAGGTTCTGATCTTGAGAAGTAGGTTTCTGAAGCTCAGGGGGACACTCCTGCTGCCTGTTCATTAGGTAAACTATTTGTAACTGTAAATATCTGTCTCAAAGTTAGAAGTCAACACCATGATTCGGTCTTGGTCGGACACCCGAGTAGTAAAGCCACCACAGTTCTCCTTGCTCTGCATTTTTGATGGTCTGGGGTGCATCAGGATGTTTGGGAGTATGTAGCTGCCTGTAGTGTGTGTGTGAGCATTCTAAGACCCCTCATACTCGTTCATCCGGGTCTCTCCAACCATTGGCGATTCCCACTAGACCTTTTACTCATTTTTCGGTAGATTTCATCACTGATCTACCCATGTCTGCAGGTAATACAGTTATTTTGGTGGTGGTGGACAGTTCAGCAAGATGTATCATTTCATTGTGATATCCGCCTTACCCAATGCCAAGATGATATCCGCCTTACCCAATGCCAAGACCTTGGCTCAAATTTTCATCAATTAAATTGTAAAATTACATGGAATTCCTACCGCTACCGGTGCAATTTATTTCCAAATTTTGGAAAGCGTTTTGCGCTTGTTTGGGGATACAGCTATCATTTTCCTCAGCCTTTCATCCACAGTCTAATGGGCAAACTGAGCCTGTTATCCAAAACTGTTGTGTAGTGATTAGTCTGTGTGCATATCCTCATCCTCTCCTATTTGGTTTTTCGTTCCTATTCTTCTCGGTGTTCCACTCTGTTGTTTGTGATTGCATGTTTGTATGATTGGTATTCCGTTGTAAATCTGGTTTGTGTATTCTTAAACACTATAACTCCTTACTTCCCTGGGTGGGGAGGGGATCGATTATGGCTGATTTAGGAGCTCAGCAAGGTACGTGGCCCCAGCGTCTTCACCATTAGAAGTAATCTGGAGAGTAGGGATAGGAAAGGAGCCCCTAGTCCGGGATATCAAACAACTGAGCCATGACAAAAAATCGGGTAATTACAAGTAGATTATACAATGCAGAACATATGAGTATTAAAGTACAATTAGGCAGAAAAGGCTCTCAGGGATTATAGTAGTGTTCCTGTGACAGGGGTGATACATCCATCCTTGTGGGAGTTACTACGTTGGCTCCTCCTGAACTAATGGCCCTACTGGGAGTTGCTGGGTTGTCCCGCTAGGCCATAAGTCCTCCTGACAAAGTCTACCAATGCACGTTGAGCCTCCTTTGCTCCAACTGACCCCCACTCTGTCTGCTGTCCTAGCCCAGCCCGACCTCTGTACCATACATCAGTGCTGGAAGCGATGGCCCGGCTCACTCGTGTCATCCTTCTGTAACTGCAGGAATCCTCTTATGGGTGGAGTCTCCTCTTCGGTGCATGACCAAATACAACTGTCTCCCAGATCTGGGGAGAATGGGTCTGGGCTCCAAATCTTGACTGGCATTGTCAGGGTTCGGTATCTTGACCAGTCTAGGTCTTGAATTTGGGCCTTGACCAGCTCAGTCTGGACTTTGAGTCGGGTCCTCGGGTCTTGACTGGCGTAGTCGGGGCTCCGGATGTTATCTGATGTCGTCTGGGATCTGTCTGCAATCTGCCAGCACTCTGCTGGCACACAATTCCTGCTGCAGCCTGACACTCTGACTGCAGCGTCTTCTCCTGTGCACCAGTGGCGTACCGTGAATGGTGGCAAGCCACGCCACTGCTATGGGGCCTGTGAGCCAGGGGGCCCATGAGCCGGGGGGCCCCGAAGCAGTGGGGGAACAAGGAGGATAGGAGAGTATTGTATTTACAGGGGAGGTTGTGGAGGTGAAGGAGCGCGCACACACAGTAGCCACTGCTGCAGCAACCACGTGTGCCTGCTGCTAAAGGGAAATAAATATTCCCTCTTCTCCACTTCCATGGGCATGGAGAAGAATGAATATTCATTTTTTTTAGCAGCGGGCACGGAGGAGCGCTGAGCCGCAGCTCCTGCTGACAGTGCCTGCTACTAAAAAGAATGCATATTCATTCTTCTCCATGCACATAGTCCCGGCGTAGAGAAAAGTGAATATGCTGGCAGCTCACAGCAGCGTCTGAGAGCGCGTGCTGCTCAGATGCTGACATGAGCTGCTGGCAAATAGGACGCAGGGCTGGAGCAGAGGTAAGGAAGGAAAGTGAGTATAAGGCTGTGTGCCCATGATGCGTTTTTTAAGCGTTTCAGCAGCGGCAAAACCGCTGCAGAAACGCTTAAAAACGTATGGTAGAAGGCCTCCCATGTTCCCCAATGATAATCCGCATGTCCTGTGCACATGCTGCGGAAATTTCCACTGCGGATTATCATTGCGGAAAAAAACGCAGCACTACCAATTATTTTGCGGAAGTGCTGCGTTTTCGCCGCCATTGACTTGCATTAGGCCGCATGGATTACGCATCACTGTATATGTAGATGCGCATTCCATGCTTTCTAATGTGCGGATGGTACCCAGGACTAGAGGAGAGGAGACTCTCCTCTGGACCCGGGTACCATAGAAACTGTAAAAAAAAAAAAAAAAAAAGAAACTAAAAAATAAATATATACTTACCTTATTGCGGCCCCCGCTGCACTCGTCCTTTCAAGCCGGCAGTTCACGATGGACTGAAGGACCTGCGCTGACGTCATAGTCATGTGACTGGTCACGCGACGCTGACGCTGGCAGGTCCTTCAGTGTACCGCTGCGGGCAAGGGAGAACGGAGGGAAGCAAGACAGCGCGGGCCATCAGAGGGTAAGTATATATTTATTTTTTACCATTCTTTTGGTCACAGTATATAAATCCATGCCGTTTGCATGGATTTATATAGTGTGATCACTTGGAAAGCGCTTGTCAACCCACATGCGGAAATGCAAGTGAAGAACGCTTGACTAACGCATGTCCCTGGCAGGAAAACGCATGTACAATCCGCATGCGTTTTTTTTCTGCCAGGGAGATGCAGAAACGCTCAGGAAAAAATCCTGAGCTTTTCTGCATCGTGGGCAAATAGCCTTAGCATTTATTTGTTTTATGTGTGCAGTGATTAAGCCATGCATACCAGGATTGGGGGATGAGGGGGCCACACATACCAGGATTGGGGGATGAGGGGTGCCACGCATACCAGGATTGGGGGATGAGGGGTGCCATGCATACCAGGATTGGGGGATGAGGGGTGCCATGCATACCAGGATTGGGGGATGAGGGGTGTCATGCATACCAGGATTGGGGGATGAGGGGTGCCATGCATACCAGGATTGGGGGATGAGGGGTGCCATGCATACCAGGATTGGGGGATGAGGGGTGCCATGCATACCAGGATTGGGGGATGAGGGGTGCCATGCATACCAGGATTGGGGGATGAGGGGTGCCATGCATACCAGGGTTGGGGGATGAGGGGTGCCATGCATACCAGGGTTGGGGGATGAGGGGTGCCATGCATACCAGGATTGGGGGATGAGGGGTGCCATACATACCCGGATTGGGGACGCGGGGCACCATACATAACAGGACTGTGGGATAATGAAGCCATACATACCAAGATTGGGGGATAAGGAGGTCAGGCATACCAGAATTGGGGATGAAAGGGCCATAAATACCAGGATTGGGGGATGAGGGGGCCACACATACCAGGATTGGGGGATGAGGGGTGCCATGCATACCAGGATTGGGGGATAAGGAGGTCATGCATACCAGAATTGGGGGTGAAAGGGTCATAAATACCAGGATTGGGGGATGAGGGGTGCCACGCATACCAGGATTGGGGGATGAGGGGTGCCATGCATACCAGGATTGGAGGATGAGGGGTGCCATACATACCAGGATTGGGGACGCGGGGCACCATACATAACGGGACTATGGGATAATGAGGCCATGCATACCAGAATTGGGGATGAAATGGCCATAAATACCAGGATTGAGGGATGAGGGGGCCACACATACCAGGATTGGGCGATGAGGGGTGCCATACTTAGCAGGATTGGGGGATGAGGGGTGCCATACATACCAGGATTGGGGGATGAGGGGTGGCATGCATACAAGGATTGGGGGATGAGGGGTGCCATGCATACCATGGGTTAAAGAGGCCGGTAAACAAGCACCGAACGACTTGAATATTGTTGATCACACTAATTTAATGGCCTAAACTCAGCCCATGTAAATGCAACCTAAATGTTTGTGTGTGATGCTGAAATATGATAGCACTTTTAACTTTTGCCTAGGGCCTCACTTTGTCTAAAACCAGCCCTGCCCCCATCCACAGTATAATGGACATCACAGCTCACCACACACACCATGATAGATCCCACAGCTTTCCCCGAACAGTATGATGGACATCACAGACCATCACACAAAGTATGATTGACCTCACATCTCTCCTGTGCACAGTATTACGACATCACACACTCACCTGCAAAGTATGATGGATCCCACAGCTCCCCACATACTATATGATAGACCACACGGCCAAATATATAAAGTATGATAACCCCCACGATCACAGACACAGTGTGCTGTTTCCAGGGGTGGATTAAGAGTAGCAAGGGCCCCGGGCAGTTTAGGAGGCGCCCCCCCCACACACACACACACACACACACACAAACCTGATGTATCACGTGACATGTCACATGATCCCCTGTGATAGATCATGTGATAGTTCACGTGAATTTAATTTGGCGCAATATTAATATATTAATTATAATTTTACATTAATTGTATGACTTAATATTGAGCACAATTAAGTGTGCTGACATTCCCTATATACAGTATGAGACCCTACACACAATATGAGCTGCCACAATCCTCCCATACACAGCGGGAGGCCGCGTGGCGCCATCTGTACACAGCGGGAGGCCGCGCGGCGCCATCTGTACACAGCGGGAGGCCGCGCGGCGCCATCTGTACACAGCGGGAGGCCGCGCGGCGCCATCTGTACACAGCGGGAGGCCGCGCGGCGCCATCTGTACACAGCGGGAGGCCGCGCGGCGCCATCTGTACACAGCGGGAGGCCGCGCGGCGCCATCTGTACACAGCGGGAGGCCGCGCGGCGCCATCTGTACACAGCGGGAGGCCGCGCGGCGCCATCTGTACACAGCGGGAGGCCGCGCGGCGCCATCTGTACACAGCGGGAGGCCGCGCGGCGCCATCTGTACACAGCGGGAGGCCGCGCGGCGCCATCTGTACACAGCGGGGGGGCCGCGCGGCGCCATCTGTACACAGCGGGGGGCCGCGCGGCGCCATCTGTACACAGCGGGGGGCCGCGCGGCGCCATCTGTACACAGCGGGGGGCCGCGCGGCGCCATCTGTACACAGCGGGGGGCCGCGCGGCGCCATCTGTACACAGCGGGGGGGCGCGCGGCGCCATCTGTACACAGCGGGGGGCCGCGCGGCGCCATCTGTACACAGCGGGGGGCCGCGCGGCGCCATCTGTACACAGCGGGGGGCCGCGCGGCGCCGTCTGTACACAGCGGGGGGCCGCGCGGCGCCGTCTGTACACAGCGGGGGGTCGCGCGGCGCCGTCTGTACACAGCGGGAGGCCGCACGGCGCCCCCCCAGAGACAGCGGGAGGCCGCACGCAGTCACGCATATACACACAAACATATACAGACTTTTACATACATACACGCATAAACACATTTGAAACACAAAAATACATATAAACAGACATCACAAAATGATATCTGCACACTCACACACACACACACACACACACACACACACTCACTCACCGTCTCCCGTTGTCCAGCTCCTCTCCGGTGGTAAGTAGTAGTGCAGGGCGCGCACTGCGTGACGTCACACTAGCAGACACGGCCGCGCACAGGGCCGTGTCTCCTAGCTGTGACGCGGCCGGGCCAGCACACAGGGAAGTTAACAGGTGCAGTGCTGGCCCGGCCGAAGAAGAAGCAGCGGCCGTGCGCAGCTGCTGGGGGAGCGGTCCGGGGGCCCCCCGCCTCTGACTGCCGGTATGTGCCGTGGCTCCGCACATATTATAATGCCCTCATTATAATCCGCCTATGGGCCCTAGCATATCCAACAAAGCGACATACAAAAATAATTGCATTAGCAAAGCTGTATGTGACTCTGCTGGGACTTCTGCTATAGACTACCTGCCCATAACTAGCAATCTGAAACTGAATATAGGGATTTGGCAACACTGAACAGCTGAATAACTAACTTAAAAAAATAAGTTAAAATAAATAAATAGGAGCACTTTACAGACCTCACCACTGATTGACGGCTTTCTGTGGCTGCTGTGCATAGACTGCTGCCAGTCAGTGGTGGGGTTGGGTTGCACAGAGGACTAGATGACAGCAGGTTTACTTGTCCTCTTGATAAAATCACTATTTTATGAACAGTAGATTATTACTAAACTACAGCAAGCAGCCCTGTAAGTGATGCATCGCTGGAATTAGGACCTCTGTCTCAAAATATTCTGTTCTTGGATTAGGTGGCAAAAACCTGGTAACCTCTTTAAGGTTACACTTTTGGGGAATTTTTGTCATCAGTCATCTGTTTTAATACGAAACTGTATACATTGATGGGATCCACGCTGTAATTTTACCTTTACTTGATTTATATCCGGATGATAAAGACTTTTAATTATATATTTGTTGCAGATTACCTTTATCACCTGGACCAGAAATCCATGACCGGAATTGTGGTGGGAGTGTGCATCGCTCTGACTTGTATCCTGATCTGTGTGCTTATATTGATATGCCGCAGCAAAGCCAGGTGTGTATGAGGAGTATTGCTAAAGCATTTGAGTGGAATCTTATAGTTTGTCTCATTTCATTGTTGTTGGTAAGATTATGTATTACTTTGTAAACCCGGTAAAGAAGTAAAACTTCTGGCCTGTGTGAATTGTGTGAACACCCTTGTAAGAGAGGATAGAAATCTATGGGCCTCCTCTGTGGGTCTATGTACCCAGGCTAACAACTTCTGGTATAGTTTTGTTTTCTATGTAGATATTATTTCCTTTTAAAAATTGTCAAAAACAATAAATTGTCCTATGCAGAGTCTTGAATTCAGTCTTTTTATGTTTTAGACAAATTAAAGGGTTCTTCCAGGTTTTTAAGAAACTAGGTCAATACTAGCACTAACCATGACTTACCCGTTAATGCCCCCCTGTGTTTTTGTGCTGCAGCTCTGATGGTCCCATAGTCATTATGTGCTATACATCATTCACGTGATCACTGTAGCCAATCACTGACCTTGGAACGTGAGCACTGAGGTCAGTGTTTAGCTGCAGCGGTCACTTGAATAACAGGATGTCATCACTGCAGGATCTGTAGGGACTACTGGAGCAACGGCATTGGAATAGTGAGAGATTCATTGCGTGAGTAATACTGATTTCTTTATTTTATTACATTCCGTGCTACTGGCCAACACAAATACAAAAATGTATTGTATGCAGGGTTACAGAGCAGATTAATGTGCCATGTCGGAGTCTGTGGCAACATCTATGATGACTATAATGATGGGTATTTGTGGTTGTCACTTAGCATATGTTACCTGTGCTGAAGATCAGTAAAAAATTCAAAAGTATCTGAAAACCTTATTAAAGAGGTTGTCCACTACATTTACATTGCTGGCCTATCCTTAGGATAGGTCATTAATGTCTGATCGGCCAGGGTCCGACAACTGCCACCCCCGCCAGCTGTTATCTGTGTCAGCGGCCGATAGTGGCCACCGAAGGGTACTGCAAATCCACCTCCTATTGATTTGAATAGGAGGCAGATGTGCAGTACCCTGCTTGGCCACTATCAGAAGACAGCCAGCTCCTAAAGTGAGTATTTCTGACAGGCGGCTGTCGCCACAGATAACAGCTGATCGGTGGGGGTGCCCAGTGTCGGACCCCGGCCGATCAGACATTGAAGACCTATCGATAGGTCATAAATTAAAAAGTAGTGGTCAACCTGACTAAGGAACTTCAGAAAAAAGCCATATTGATGAATTTAATGTAAAACAGAAATGATTTTTAAATATGACTTTTATAGGTCACATCGATTACCACTGTTATGACTAGACTGATGGATGAATTTAGACTTCATAGGTGGAATACAGCAGTATTTTTTTCTCCAAATTAAGCATCAGAAAAATCTGATCTTTCCATAGTTTAAAGATATTGTATCTATCTGACCTGCTGGAAAGCATCCATTGCAAAGATTGCTCAGCAAGGAAATGATGGAACACCTAATTCGGCTACTTTAATTGCTCATGAGACTCAAGAGAGCAAAGCCATGCATCAAATGGAAGAAAATGCAGATCCCTTAATCCCTACTGTTTAAGTAAATCACTACATAGATACAAAGGTAAGTTTTCTGATGTATAATCAGATTTTTTCTTAATAAAAATTGCCTGGTAGATTTTCAGTACAGCCCAATACTAAAAGCTGTAAGGATTAGTGAAGAGCGAGTATGTTCTGTTAACCCTTTCGGCGAGTATGCTCGGGCCGAGCACCGAGTAGTTACAGCTGCTCGGTATTATGTTTGAATCGCTCCCGTGTGCATGATTTGCGACTGTTTGACAACTTTAATACATGTGAGGAATGTGTAAGAAATAGACATTGCTTACATGTACTAGCTGTCAAACAGTCGCAAATCATGCACACGGGAGCGATTCAAACATAATACCGAGCAGCTGTAACTACTCGGTGCTCGGCCCGAGCATACTCAGCGAAAGGGTTAACTGAACATACTCGCTCATCACTAGTAAGGATCTCTCATTAACAAATTAGGTAACTGCATAATAATTCTCCAATATTCAGTTATTGACTGAAAAAAAGGTAAAGAATTACAGCAGGGTGGCAGTGTAGAAGTGAACTTGCATTGTTACTAGTAAGGAACAACCGTGCTCAGGGCCACGCATGTTTGGCGCTCTTTAGACAGCGAATAAACATGCGGGGATTGCCTGACATTCACTGTAATGCCGTAGCCATGTTGATTGTGACATTACAGTGATTGGCTGGCAGCATAGCGTCATCGGGTCTACATAAGACCCGGTGAACCTATGCTCGTCAGTCTACCCTAGAAACAGACAGAATAGAGAGAGCTGCTGCTGAGTGAGAGAGAGAATTGGTGGTTTTTAGTGAGGTATTAGGTATTCCACAGCAAGATCTATATCCATCTGAACTAACAGTCCTTCTGAGGACTAATCCAGCTGCATATATTACTGGTGATAGCAGGAGTTAGGCAGGCAGAGTTTGTGGACACTGTATACAGCAGAATAGGATCTATTTCACGTTCTGTCTGCTGCTTTTACAGATATCCATAGCTCTAGATATCAGGGCTAATTTTTTTTTTTTGCTCTTAATCCTGATTATTTGCTTAAAAAGCAATACAGTACACCATTTTACTGCTCCATTTGCTTGTTAACAGAATACAGCTCGATATTTTTATTTATTTTTTTTTATTCGCATTGCTGTATTGTGGAAGCAGAGAAACTTATCCATCATCAGACATGATCCCATATTACTGCTGTAATAATCGTGATATTTTTTGGAGCATACCCAATATTAGACTCCAGTTAAAGACTGCCGGTTGTGTGTTGTTCAGCCTATTCACACTTAGTTGCTGACCAATACCATATCTCTAACGCCACTGCTTAAAACTGTGATCATCAGAAGGGATCAGATATTACTGCGCTAACAATCCAGAATTTTTTGGGCGCGTGCCAGATATTACACTCCATTTAAACTATCCCAGTTGTGCGTTGTTCAAACCCATTTACCCTTGGTCGCTGACCAACAGTATATCTGTGAACAATGTTGTCAGAGCATTACGCCACTTTTTCGGACTGACAATAAAGCTTACAAAAACAAAGCTAAAATTGATTTTCCTGGAAGAAATGTTAAGAAACATTCTTTGCAGGGTCGTGACTTGTATATAAGGCCAAATAAATAACAAAAAAAGAAGAAAGTCATGGACTGTGGAAGAGATTTATGCGACCAGAATGAACACTCTTCACGAGCTGATTATACCACCTAGCAGCACCTATCTCTATTTCAAATGCATCTAACAGCGGTATCGATAGGAAATAGAATAGATTTGTATTTTTTTTTCTGCAGCACGCAGTATAAGGCAATCATACCTGGCTGGATCGGTGTAATACGCTATCCATACTGCGATAGCTCACCCGTAAATGAATTTCAGATAAGACAGGTAATGTAGAATATAGAATATATTTGAATTGTCCTTCCCATTATTAAGAAGTGGGTCTCCTATACTGTTATTGCGTATGCTGTAATTTCAGTCAGGACACACCTCAATAAATATATATATATACACTGTTCAACAAATTAAAGGGAACACTTAAGCAACGGAATATAACTCCAAGTACATCAAACTTCTGTGAAATCAAACTGTCCACTTAGGAAGCAACACTGATTGACAATCAATTTCACATGCTGTTGAGCAAATGCAATAGAAAATAGATGGCAATTATCAAGACCCACTCAATAAAAGAGTGGTTCTGCAGGTGGGGACCACAGACCACATCTCAGTACCAATGCTTTCTGGCTGATGTTTTGGTCACTTTTGAATGCTGGTTGTGCTTTCACACTCGTGGTAGCATGAGACGGACTCTACAACCCATAGAAGTTGCTCAGGTAGTGCAGCTCATCCAGTATGGCACATCAATGCGAGCTGTGGCAAGAAGGTTTGCTGCTTCTGTCAGCGTAGTGTCTCGAGGCTGGAGGCGCTACCAGGAGACAGGCTAATATACCAGGAGATGTGGAGGGGGCCGTAGGAGGACAACAACCCAGCAGCAGAACCGCTACCTCCGCCTTTGTGCAAGGAGGAACAGGAGGAGCACTGCCAGAGCCCTGCAAAATGACCTCCAGCAGGCCACAAATGTGCATGTGTCTGCACAAACGGTGAGAAACCGACTCCATGAGGGTCGTATGAGGGCTCGACGTCCACAGAAGGGGGTTGTGCTCACAGCCCAACACTGTGCAGGACGCTTTGCATTTGCCACAGAACACAAGAATTGGCAAAGTCACTACTGGCGCCCTGTGCTCTTCACAGTTGTAAGCAGGTTCACACTGAGCACATATGACAGACGTGACAGAGTCTGGAGACGCCGTGGAGAGCAATCTGCTGCCTGCAACATCCTTCAGCATGACCGGTTTGGTAGTGGGTCAGTAATGGTGTGGAGTGGCATTTCTTTGGAGGGCCACACAGCCCTCCATGTGCTCGCCAGAGGTAGCCTGCCTGCTAAGCTTCTCTGGGAACTCCTTCAAGATTGTTGGAAGACCATTTCCGGTGACTACCTCTTGAAGCTCATCAAGAGAATGCCAAGAGTGTGCAAAGCAGTCATCAAAGCAAAAGGTGACTATTTTGAAGAACCTAGAATATAAGACATATTTTCAGTTGTTTCACACTTTTTTGTTAAGTATATAATTCCACATGTGTTAATTCATAGTTTTGATGCCTTCAGTGTGAATGTACAATTTTCATAGTCATGAAAATACAGAAAAATCTTTAAATGAGAAGGTGTGGCCAAACTTTTGGTCTGTACTGTATATATACACATACATACATACATGTACATATACAGTGGGTACGGAAAGTATTCAGACCCCTTTCCATTTGGTAAAGTTCATTTTTTTTCGCATTAATGTACACTCTGTGTCCCGTCTTGACTGAAAAGAATAACGGAAATATCACATGGTCATAAGTATTCAGACCCTTTGCTCAGTATTGAGTAGAAGCACCCTTTTGAACTAGTACAGCCATGAGTCGTCTTGGGAATGATGCAACAAGTTTTTCATCCCTGGATTTGGTGATCCTCTCCAGTTCTGTCAGGTTTGATGGTGAACGTTGGTGGACAGCCATTTTCAGGTCTCTCCAGAGATGCTCAATTGGGTTTAGGTCAGGGCTCTGGCTGGGCCAGTCAACAATGGTCACAGAGTTGCTCTGAAGCCACTCCTTTGTTAGTTTAGCTGTGTGCTTAGGGTCATTGTCTAGTTGGAAGGTGAACCTTCAGCCAAGTCTGAGGTCCAGAGCACTCTGGAAGTGGTCTGGAAGAGGTTTTCATACAGGATATCTCTGTACTTGGCAGCATTCATGTTTCCTTCAATTGCAACCAGTTGTCCTGTCCCTTCAGCTGAAAAACACCCCCATAGCATGATGCTGCCACCACCATGTTTCACTGTTGGGATTGTAATGGGCAGGTGATGAGCAGTGCCTGGTTTTCTCCACACATACCAGTTAGAATTATTGTTATGTTCTGCTACCAGAGCTAAGGAAAGAGAGGAGATCTGTCCCTACGATAGAACTCAGCTTGATCCCTACGATGTAACAGGGGACCTGATCCTGCGATCAGACCTGCTAAAGTCCTCAGCTAGTCTGTACGGAGACCTATAGATGTGGGGAAGGAATCCCTACAAGTTCTAGGGACTGGAAGCAAAATGGACACCTCCTAACAGAAATAGTAGCAGACAGACGAACAAACAAATAATATAGAACACAGAGGTCCGAAGACCAAGCAAACTAACAGAGTTAGATACTGAGCACCGGCTAGCTAAAGAGTAGTAATACAATGAAGTCCAGCAAAGCCAGAAGGGCGGAGCAGGACTAAATAGGCCAACAAGGTCATGTGACCAGCAATAGAAAAAAACCTAAGAGCAAGGTTCTAACAGTACCCCCCTTCTAAGAGGATCCTCCGGATCCCCTAGGACCAGGCTTATCAGGAAATCTCCTGTGAAACGCTCTGATAAGTCTGGACGCGGAAACATCATCCGACCTCACCCATGAGTTATCCTCGGGACCGAAACCTTTCCAGGCCACGAGATACTGGAAACTACCTCTATACCGTCTAGAATTAAGGATGCGAGAAATTTCATATTCCCCGTCCTCCACCACCGGGGGAACAGAGGCAGAGGCGTCACAATCCGACACAACAGCTTTTTTCAACAGAGAGACATGAAACACGGGATTAATTCTCCAGGAGGTAGGAACCTCCAACCTAACAGCAGATTGGTTGACAACCTGAAGCACCTTAAAGGGCCCTACAAACTTGGGACCCAATTTCTTAGAAGGAATCCTCAACCGCAGATTCCTAGAGGACAACCAAACCATGTCACCAACAGCGAACAAAACTTCCTGTCGTTTCCTATCAAAGTAGTCTTTAGATTTTCTGTTAGCCTCCTGAAGATTACCACGCACATCCGTCCAAACTCTCTCCAAATCGCCGGAAAAATTCTCCTCCTCAGGCACGGCAGATCCCAACTTGGAGAACGACCCAAACGACGGATGTCTCCCAGAACAACAAAAAAAAGGCGAACAACCAGCAGAAGAAGATGTATGGTTGTTAAGAGCAAATTCAGCAAGTGGCAGAAACTCAGACCACCCCTCTTGATTGTCTGCCACAAAACAATGCAAGAACTGCTCAACATCCTGGTTTTTCCTTTCTGTCTGGCCATTAGATTCAGGATGATATCCGGATGAGAACGACAAATGAACTCCCAACCTGTCACAAAAGGCGCGCCAAAAACGAGCCACGAACTGAGGTCCCCTATCAGAAACAATGTCAGTAGGAACGCCATGAAGTCTGACAATTTCCTTGACAAAGGCCTTAGCGAGAGTCTTAGCGCAGGGCAGTTTGACGAAGGGAACCAAGTGACACATCTTGCTAAAACGGTCCACGAAAACCCAGATGACAGTAAAACCCTCAGAGGGGGGAAGGTCAGTTATAAAGTCCATAGCCAAATGTGTCCAAGGAGCACTGGGAACCTCCAGAGGGGAAAGCAACCCCGCAGCAGGAGTATGTGAGGACTTAGATCTAGCACATATAGTACATTGACGCACCCACTTAATGACTTCCTTCTGCCATCCAGGCCACCAAAAACTGCGACCCACCAGTCTCTTGGTCTCAGAGATTCCGGGATGACCTGCCAACCGAGATTCGTGACACTCCACAAACAAATCTCTCCTAAAGGTCCCAGGCACAAACAACCTCCCATGGGGAGTGTTAGATGGGGCATTCTCCTGTGCTTTAAGAATCTCATCCTCCAAAATGGAGTCCAAAGCAGCAATCACAACACCTTCTTGTAAAATGTTCTCCTCTTTCTCAGCACCGACTATGGGAGAAAAACTGCGAGACAAGGCATCCGCCTTAACATTCTTAGTACCTGGGATGTAAGTAACGGAAAAATTAAACCGTGAGAAAAACAGTGCCCACCTAGCCTGACGGGCATTCAGTCGCTTGGCAGCATCAAGATATATCAGATTTTTATGATCCGTAAAAACCTGAACGGGAAATTCAGCACCTTCCAAGAGGTGGCGCCAGTGTTCAAATGCGAGTTTAATAGCCAATAATTCCCGATTACCAACATCGTAATTCAGTTCAGTCTCCGAAAATTTTTTTGAAAAAAAGGCACAGGGATGTACTCCATCCCCGTTATCCTGAGACAATACTGCGCCAACCCCCACAGAGGAAGCATCAACCTCAACCAAAAACGGCTTAGTCACATCAGGCTGCATAAGGATGGGAGCAGAGGTGAACCTCTCCTTGAGATACACAAAAGCTTCAATGGCCTCAGAAGTCCACTGAACCGCATCAGCACCTTTCCTGGTGAGATCGGTCAGAGGTTTGACAATAATAGAAAAATTTTTAATGAATTTTCTATAATAATTGGCGAAACCCAAAAACCTCTGTATCGATTTCAAACCAATAGGCCTAGGCCATTCCTGCACAGCTTGAACTTTCACCGGGTCCATCTCAAAACCTTCACTGGAGATAATGTAGCCCAAAAAACTAATTCTCTGTACAGCGAACTCACATTTCTCCAGCTTAGCAAAAAGCGAATTGTCAATCAATAACTGTAATACTTCACGTACGCTCCGCCAATGAGATTCCAGATCCGGCGAATAAATCAAAATGTCATCCAAATACACAACCACATTTTTGCCGATCAAAGGTCTAAGGATGTCATTAATAAGATTCTGAAAAAATGCAGGAGCATTAGTAAGACCAAAAGGCATAACCAAATTCTCAAAATGACCCACAGGAGTGTTAAAAGCAGTCTTCCATTCGTCACCCTCCTTCATGCGCAACAGATTGTATGCCCCCCGAAGGTCAATTTTAGAGAACCACTTGGCCCCCACTAACTGGTTAAACAGATCAGGAATCAATGGCAGTGGGTAAGGATTGCGTACAGTAATTTTGTTAACCTCACGAAAATCCAGACAAGGACGTAAACCGCCGTCCTTTTTTTTTACAAAAAAAAATCCAACCGCCACAGGAGACTTAGAGGGCCTAATGTGACCAGCGGCCAAACTTGTCTGTATGTATTCCTCCAAAGCCTTTCTCTCAGGAATAGTAAGGTTAAATAAACGACTTTTAGGAAGAGTCGCTCCAGGGACAAATTCAATAGTACAATCATAGTCTCTATGGGGAGGCAAAACCTGCGATTCCTTCTCAGAAAAAACTCTCCAAAAATCCTGAATAGGAACAGGCAATTCCCCCCTATCCACAGCTGCAATGCGCCCGTTACAACACTTGTCATAACATTTATGGCTCCAGGATTTAATTTCATTGGTAGACCAATCCAATACAGGATTGTGCAATTTTAACCAGGGCAATCCCAACACCACCGGAGAAGGCAAGTTATTCAAAACTACCAAATCCAAATTCTCATGGTGAACACCATTAATAGTGAGGGGAAATTCACAGACCTTGAGAGTAACATTCTTCAAAGGGGAGCCATCCACAGAAACCACAGCAATAGGGGATGACAAAGGTTCGGGTTTTAAATTGAGTTTTTCCAAGAATCCCCCATCAATAACATTCAGAGTAGACCCACAATCGACAAACACCCGAAATTCCATTAATTTTTCCTGAGCAATAGTGGAAGCAGCTAAAAATACACCCTTGGAATTTAAACAGGCAATACGGGCATGACTGACCATTTTTTTTTCTTTCTTCATACGAAGCACACAGCTTTTAATGAAATGACCAGAATTTCCGCAATAGAAACACAAACCTTCAGAAAATCTGCGGTCCTTTTCTTGAGAGCGAGGTGCCATCGCTCCAATCTCCATCGGCTCTCCACTGTCAGTACACACATTCTCATGACCAGAAACTGACATAGCAGAGGATTTGCTCTCATTAACCCTTGCACGCAGTCTCCTATCCACCCGTATAGCTAATTGCATAGCCTGTTGCAAATCTTCAGGTGTGGGATAAGCAATTAGCAAGTCTTTAACCCTTTCACTAAGCCCAGCAAGAAACAGACTCTTCAGAGCAGAATCGTTCCACCCTATTTGAGTAGACCACCGACGGAAATGAGTACAATATTTTTCCACATTACCTGATCCCTGTCTCAAACGTCTCAACTCAGTCTCAGCAGATGAGACACGGTCAGGATCATCATATAATAGCCCCAAAGCAGAAAAAAAACTATCCACTGATCTAAAGCATGAATCACTAAGTTGCAAAGAAAAGGCCCACTCCTGAGGCTCTTTGCGCAAAAGTGACATTATGAACCCTATGCTCTGGGATTCATCCCCAGAGGACCTGGGTCTCAAACGAAAATACAATAAGCAAGCATTTTTAAATGAAAAAAATTCTTGATGTTCACCAAAAAATAAATCAGGCAAACGTACCTTAGGCTCCAAGAAATGTGCTCCAGGACAGTTACTCACGTGCTGACGGAGCTCGGCCACCTCCAGAGAGAGTCCCTGCAGGCGTTGAGCCAAATCCTGAACCGACACCATGATGGAACAGAAAAATCTTTCCTTAGAGAATTTGCAGGCTGGACTTACTGTTATGTTCTGCTACCAGAGCTAAGGAAAGAGAGGAGATCTGTCCCTACGATAGAACTCAGCTTGATCCCTATGATGTAACAGGGGACCTGATCCTGCGATCAGACCTGCTAAAGTCCTCAGCTAGTCTGTACGGAGACCTATAGATGTGGGGAAGGAATCCCTACAAGTTCTAGGGACTGGAAGCAAAATGGACACCTCCTAACAGAAATAGTAGCAGACAGACGAACAAACAAATAATATAGAACACAGAGGTCCGAAGACCAAGCAAACTAACAGAGTTAGATACTGAGCACCGGCTAGCTAAAGAGTAGTAATACAATGAAGTCCAGCAAAGCCAGAAGGGCGGAGCAGGACTAAATAGGCCAACAAGGTCATGTGACCAGCAATAGAAAAAAACCTAAGAGCAAAGTTCTAACAATTATCACCAAAAAGTTCTATCTTCCTCTCATCAGACCAGAGAATCTTATTTCTCATAGTCTGGGAGTTCTTAATGTGTTTTTGAGCAAACTCTATGCGGGCTTTCATATGTCTTGCAATGAGGAGAGGCTTCCGTCGGGCCACTCTGCCATAAAGGCCCGACTGGTGGAGGGCTGCAGTGATACAGTAGTTGACTTTGTGGAACTCTCTCCCATCTTCCTACTGCATCTCTAGAGCTCAGCCACAGTGATCTTGGGGTTCTTCTTTACCTCTCTCACCAAGGCTCTTCTCCCATGATTGCTCAGTTTGACTGGACGGCCAGGTCTAGGAAAACTTCTGGTGGTCCCAAACTTATTCCATTTAAGGATTATGGAGGCCACTGTGCTCTTAGGAACCTTAAGTAATGCAGAAATTCTTTTGTAACCTTGGCCAGATCTGTGCCTTGCCACAATTCTGTCTCTGAGCTTCTTGGGCAGTTCCTTTGAGCTCAAAATTCTCATTTGGTCTGACATGCACTGTGAGCTGTGAGGTCTTATATAGACAGGTGTGTGCCTTTCCAAATCAAGTCCTATCAGTTTAATGAAACACAGCTAGACTGCAATGAAGGAGTAGAACCATCTCAAGGAGGATCACAAGAAAATGGACAGCATGTGACTTAAATATGAGTGTCTGAGCAAAGGGTCTGAATAGACTATGTGATATTTCAGTTTTTCTTTTTCAACAAATTTGCAAAACTGTCTAAATTTCTGTTTTTTTTTCAGTCAAGATGGGGTGCAGAGTAGTGTTGAGCAAGTATGTTCTATTAACCCTTTCGAAGAGTATGCTCGGGCCGAGCACCGAGTATTTATAGCTGCTCGGTGATATGGTTGAATCGCTCCCGTGTGCATGATTTGCGCTTGTTTGACAGTTTTATTACATGTGAGGAATGTCTATTTCTTACACATTCCTCACATGTAATAAAACTGTCAAACAGTTGGAAATCATGCACACGGGAGCGATTTAACCTTATCACCGAGCAGCTATAAATACTCGTAGTTCGGCCCGAGCATACTCGGACAGAACATACTCGCTCAACACTAGTGCAGAGTGTACTTTAATGAGAAAAAAAATGAACTTTTTAGAATTTACCAAATGGCTGCAATGAAAAAAAGAGTGAAAACTTTAAAGGGGTTTCCGTAACCACTGTGTATATATGTATATGTGTAAAATATATATACATACGTGTGTATATATATATATATGTATATATATTATAATAGAAACATAGCAGGGTCTTTGGTATAAAAACCAAATGTAACCTCAGTGTAATCACATTGTACAGCTCCTGCACCTCCTCCTCCTCTTCGGCCTCCATCTCCGAAATGACAACATCAGTCGCAAGCTGGAAGCACTGCAGCACTGCCTCGATCAAGTGGCAACAAGCTGTGCTGAAGATTATATGCTTAGGTGACAAACCGCACACCGATGCAGAGTTGTTGAAAGCTGAAACAGAGCAAGCAGATCTGTGTCTCTCACCGCTGAACATACAGCCAGGCATGGTCATGTGTGACAATGGCCAGAACCTAGTGGCGGAGAAATGACAGCCGGAGTAGACACAGTTTCCCTCTATGCCAGTCCTTTCACCTACCTAAAGAATATGGCTGTGGTGAATTACAACTCTCACCCTGGCTAAGAAAAGCCTGTGTGAAGGTTCCCAGACACTCTATGGGTGTTTTTGTTTTTGTTTTTTACTGTGGACTGGCTCCAGCAATCTATAAGACTTAAGATGCAATCTGGCACCTTGGCAAAATCCCAATTCTGTTTTCCCTCTGATATCTAACAAACAGGTCATGCTGGAGAAACTTGCACCTACTGCCACTCAATGTCTTCAGATCCTTTGTGAGAAACTAATGTTTGGGCAGCCAATCTACCAAATACAATTCCTGAGATGGAAATTGTGGATGGCTTCACTTCTGGTACTGGGTGCTAATACCAAACCATGCCGTGCCATTCTCTGGATATTCCAGGCTGGTTGGAGACGCTCATTCCCACAGAAAAGTACCAGTGTCATGGAACAACAAGGGGATGTCCGGCAGACGGCAGAACACACGGATGCAATGGGAGATAGAGGGGGGAAGGAGGGCCCTAGCGTTAGGGAACAAGGGAAGGGACACCTCCTGACACCAACCTGTGTCTGTCCCTATTTTCCCCCCTATCGTCCCTAGACGGGTCTTTCTCCCAGTGCGTGATCACGTGCCTAAGCCCTCGCTGGTCCTGGACTTAACCTGGCTAGTTCGAAGGCCAGCGAGACACTAGTCTCACCACTGCAATAGGACACACAAGAAAGGGAAGACTAACAATAGGAAGATAACAACATAAAATACACTTATCTCACCAACAGAAAACTTCACCTCTACAACAGCAACGAACACCGCAGCTTCTCCAAAGACTGGCTCCTTCAAAGAGGTCAGCATAGAATGAACTATAACCAGTGGTCAGCTGATGGATTATGTGGCTATTTAAAGGGAGGTGGGAGTGTCACCAACCAACATCAACTGACCGTTAACAAAAGGCTGCCACCAAGAGACTAACATTATCCCTTGCTGGACAAAAAGGAAAAAAATACATTTAAATTACAGCATAACCAGAGCTGCCACGAGTCTCCAAATTATTTGTGACAACCAGCAAGCTAAGGAGATGGTGGCCTCTACCATCATGAAGGAGTTTGCTCGTTGTCTAGGAGACCGACCACCACTGCTGTTTACCTTGTGAACATAGTGTTGAAGCTTTATTGACCCAGGGTCCATAATCCTCTGGGTCGAGAGGATGTGTTCTATCCCAGGGTCCGACTGGGTCCCTGCTTCCACTATATTAACTCAGTGTGCCGTCAGTGAGATGTACCATCCCTGGCCACAAGCACTTGTCCATGTGTCTGCTTAGGTGGTCCTTCCCCGTAACTGCGTTGGTGAGGGTACGGGTAATGTTCTGGGACCCGTGCTTGTATAAGGCAGGGACGGCACACCGGGAGAAATAGTGGCGGCTGAGGACTGAGTACCGAGGGACAGCCGCCACGAGGTTGCGGAAAGCTTCCGCCTCCACGACCCTAAAAGGCAAAATTTCTAGTGCGAGCAGTCGAGAAATGTGGCAGTTTAGTATTGTAGCCTGTTTGGCTCGTATATGCGCTTGCATTCCAAGGACTGGGGTAGGGACAACTGAATGCTGAAGGACAACTGAGGAATATGCCGACTCCAAGCAAGAAAAAAAAATCTCCCTGATCCGCACATTCCTCAAACAAGAATCTGCAAAAACAATTGCTCTTGCCCTCATCATCTCCCGCCTCGACTACTGCAACCTTCTGCTCTGCGGCCTCCCTTCTCGCACCCCTCCAATCTATCCTAAACTCTGGTGCCCGACTAATCCACGCCCCCCTCCGCTATTCCCCGGTCTCTCCTTTCTGTCAATCCCTTCACTGACTCCCCATTGCCCAGAGACTCTAGTTCAAAACCCTAACCTTGGCATACAAAGCCATCCACAACCTGTCTCCTGCATACATCTGTGACCTAGTCTCCCGATACTTACTGCACGCAATCTCCGATCCTCACAAGATCTCCTTCTCTACTCCCCTCTTTTCTCCTCTGCCGACAATCGCATACAAGATTTGTCCCGTGCATCCCCCCCTACTTTCTAACTCTTTACCCCAACATATCAGGCTCTCTTCTACCGTGGAAACCTTCAAAAGGAACCTGAAGACTTACATCTTCCGACAAGCCTACAAGATTATTGTAATTGTTTTTGCTATCTATACCCCTTTTTCACATGTAAGGCGCTATAATAATAATAATAATAATATGGTCCAGACTCGCGCTACGGAGACTGGACCGTGTGGAATACAGGGTGGTGATGGTTGCAAACTGACTGGAAGCATTATCTTTTTATCTGCTATCCAACCAACAACCCTTTCACACTAATCTGCCTTCAAGAGTGGTATTCCACGGCCTTGTAGAAAGTGGGACAGGAAGCTAGATCGACATGATGTGGGTGCTTGTTGTGCTCCCTCAGCAGGCACAGTTTCATCTTGCCCATGGCCTCGGCCTCTGCGTGCACCATCACCATTACGTCCACTTCCAGGTCCCTTGCCATGCACCTTTCCCATTTTAAATTAAGTTTAATATTTGTCACGTTGCCAAAAATGTCTATTATTACCGCAATAATATAGGATCATGTCTAATGACCACAGTTTTAGGCAGTGACCTGGGAATCAGAGATGCTTCCAGGGGTCTTGCCCATACTGTTCCCATGTCATTTCAGCACTGTATGGTGGATGTGTCTGATCATGTCTCACACACATGACCAATTTAAGATAGTAAAATGTTAAAATTACATTTACCGGTGAATGTATTTTTCACCATTGAAAGCAATGCAGAAACGCATCAAAAACGCTACATGTGAACATAGGCCAAGGTGTGGAGGAGCATTTTTGTTTTTGGTTATTTATTTTGCCTTATATACAAGTCATTACCCTGGAAAGAATGTTCCTTAACATTTTTTCCAGGAAAATCCATTTTGGCTTTGTTTTTGTATGTATTATTGTGAGTCCATAAAAGTGGCATAATACTCTGACCACATTGTTCACAGCAGTGACCTGGGAGTCAGAGATGCTTCCAGGGGTCTTCCCCATGCTGCTCCCATATCATTTTAGCACTGTTCCCATCGATTTGTTCAATTTTTAGGCCCCCTCCAGACCTCCGATGGGGGGGGGGGCATCGGAAAATTCTTGCGTTTCCCATTGACTTACATTGGGCTCGTTAGTCGAGTCGAGCACCCGAGCATTTTAGTGCTCACTCATCACTATTCCTTACCTTTCTATATGGTCAAATAAATGGTGGCCCCACATAGTCCTCCACATGGTATAATATGGCTCCACACAGTGTAATGGGCACCGCATAGTCCTCCATACAAGTAAACAATTATTCACCTCTCCCCGGTCCCTCGCTGCTCCAGTCTTGGCACGAGCAATCTGAAGCTCTTCAGTGCTCGGCACTGCGGGCGCAAATTAGTGACATGATCACGCCCTATGCACTGAAACATCAGACACAGAGAGAGAATGATGGCTGCGGGAGTGTCAGCTGACAGCTCCCTCTGTTGTCATTGCTTTCAACTATATCGGCATCCAGGATGCCGATATAGTTGAAAATGTGATGCTGGGCAGGGGGTGGCCTGCCCGGAGTTGCAGGCCAAATATGCCCGTCCCGTGGGCCAGATTTGGCCCGAGGGCCAGAGTTTGATATGTGTGATTTAAATGATGAGCAATGCAATCATAACTCACGACGCACAAACAGTGTTTATATAGGATGAGAATCATGAATGAAACAGTTGAATAGTGATAGTTACATCGTAACATCGAGCATTGTGGTTCAAGTGAACAATCTTCATTTACATTACACAATTGTGTAAGCTTTTTTTTTTAGACACATCGATCAGTTGCTCAACCCACTCACATTACACAATTATCGTAAATAATGGGTCGTTAGCGTTCGACTCTGAACGATTATCAGCTAGTGTAAATGCACCTTAACAGTTGTCTACCACTGGTAATCATTAGTATAGATCTCATATGATGATTGTATCTTGTAATTTATCTGCTTGAGATAATATTTAAAAATATGTTAAAATGCATTTTTTTATTGCAGGGTGGTTCAGATCTAATCATTAATGGATATGGACAGATTGTCAAGCAAAGCACAAAGAATAAATGGTTATTTTTCAAGGGCAATACTAAAGACAATGCAGGACAAGTAAGCATTTATGGTGTCAATGTTTAATACATTTCTGTATTTACCGTATTTTTCGGACTATAAGGCGCACTTTTTTCCTCCAAAATTTTGGAGGAAAGTGGGGGGTGCGTCTTATAGTCCGAATACTATATTATTGTATGGCCGCATGGTGGTGGGTGTGGGGGAGCGGCAGCGGGGGATCAGCGGGGCACAGGAGGCAGCAGCCGCCTGCTGCAGCCTACACTGTGCCCGCTACTAAGGAAAATGAATATTCCCTGCTCCCCACGCCCATGGGCGTGGAGAGCAATGAATATTCATTTCTCTTAATAGCCGGCACACTGGAGCCGCAGCACGGCTCCTGCTGCCGCTCTGCGGTCAGTGTGCCCGCTATTAAAGCTCATGAATATTCGCTACAACCCACGCCCGTGGGTTGTAGTGAATATCCATGGTCTTTAATAGCAGGCACACTGACCACAGAGCGGCAACAGGAGCCGCGCTGTGGTACAGTGTACCGGCTATTGAACAGACTGAATTGTCACTGCTCCCCACACACAGAGTCCCGGTGCGAGGAGCAGTGACTATTCCAGCACAGCATCTCACACTGTGTGAGGGCGCATGGGGGCTCAGAGGGTGCCATACATACCAGAATGGGGGCTCAAGGGGTGCCATGCATACCAGGATGGTGGCTCAGAGGGTGCCATGCATACCAGGATGGGGACTCAAGAGGTGCCATGCATACCAGGATGGGGGCTGAAGGGGTGCCATGCATACCAGGATGGGGGCTCAAGGGGTATCATGCATACCAGGATGGGGGCTCAAGGGGTGCCATGCATACCAGGATGGGGGCTCAAGGGGTGCCATGCATACCAAGATGGGGTATAAAGGGGTGCCATGCATACCAGGATGGGGGCTCAAGGGGTGCCATGCATACCAGGATGGGGGCTCAAGGGGTGCCATGCATACCAAGATGGGGTATAAATGGGTGCCATGCATACCAGGATTGGTTATAAAGGGGTGCCATGCATACCAGGATGGGGGCTCAAGGGGTGCCATGCATACCAGGATGGGGGCTCAAGGGGTGCCATGCATACCAGGATGGGGTATAAAGGGGTGCCATGCCTTCCAGGATGGGGGCTCAAGGGGTGCCATGCCTTCCAGGATGGGGGCTCAAGGGGTGCCATGCATACCAGGATGGGGTATAAAGGGGTGCCATGTATACCAGGATGGGGGCTCAAGGGGTGCCATGCATAAGAGGATGGGGGCTCAAGGGGTGCCATGCATACCAGGATGTGGGCTCAAGGGGTGCCATGCATACCAGGATGGGGGCTCAAGGGGTGCCATGCATACCAGGATGGGGGCTCAAGGCGTGCCATGCATACCAGGATGGGGTGTAAAGGGGTGCCATGCATACCAGGATGGGGTATAAAGGGGTGCCATACATACCAGGATGGAGGATATTAACAGAATTGGGGGACATTACCCCAATACCATTGTCAGCAGCAGACCCCCTCCCCCATAACAGGGCATCATGACCACATTTTTTGCTTGAATTTTTTTTCCTATTTTCCTCCTTTAAAACCTAGGTGCGTCTTATGGTCCGGTGCGTCTTATAGTCCGAAAAATACGGTATATATAAAAATAGTGCATTATATTTAATTTTTTTTTTTTTTCACGCAGTACAAAAGAAAAACTAAGACTTCTGTATATTGTCCTGGCACAACGGTCCTGATGGGAGAGGACGGGTCTCCCACATCACCTGGTCATCCTGGCACATTCCAGATGCGACATCGCATAGCAGCAGACACAGAACATTCTGGGAACAGCGAGGAAAGTCATGAAACCAGTGATTCTGGGCGGTATTCCCATGAGTCTACTGATGAAATTCACCTCTGCTCTGTGATCAGTACCTCACCGCCCACACCCGACTCATTCAGTGTTGAAGAATGTGGAAAGGACCCTTCCTTAAGCAAACATGGAAAATCTCCCAGTGTCAATTCTTGAGGAGCGCATTTCCTCAATACCTCAAATTATCCATATTTCCTAAACATTTCAAGAAAAAAAAATTCCTGAAGCCAAATATTCCAGCCATTTGCCTGTTCGAAGGACAATGACAGAGCAAAAAAAAGAAAATGTTTGTGAAATCTGGTGTCTCAGATCAAATCTATCATTTTTCTTCAGAATGTTTCGCTGAGTAAATCTATTGACATTGAAGGTTGCTTTGCTGGATGGTGAATGGCTCTGAAACTCTCCAGGTTTTATGACATTTGTCTTTGTTGTAAAGAGACGTCAAGCAGTCTCTTTGATTTATGTCTACCTCAGCTGGTCACATTATGGACTTCATTTCGCTGCTTTACCCACATTTGTGTTTGTTTGTCTCCCCTTAACCTTCATCCAAGGTACTTCCTAAATGTATGTATGTTTGTGGGTTTTTATTATTATTGCTTTTTATGTGTGATGAATGTGTTACTTAAGGAGTTGTAAAGGCAACACCCATTACATGGCTTTTACTAAAGCTCTGCTAATGTATTACAAATGGATAATGCTATGAACCATCTCTACCTTAATGAATTGATGACTGCCTCTATATGTGTCTTTAAGGAGACCAACTTTTCTCATGAACAGTCACTACCTTGTAACAACTGTGCCTTCAAGTATCTCCGTTACACAGAACTGCCTTACTGCGAGGAATTCAGGACATCACTCAGGACATTTCCTGGACTCAGGGAATAGTGTTTTTTGTGTCTATCCCATAAATATATGGGGCTAATGTGACAGGGTATCATGCTCATATTTGATTTTGAAAGGAGATGAAGTAGGTCAGTTACTTGGCTACATTATAAAAGATTACCTGTCACGTGTGACTCATTGAGAGCAGAGATAACGTGGCTAAAATTAAGACGCAAAGTCTTCTATAGACATTAGGAATGTGCAGGACAATGCTGCTTTCAGCCTAAACGGTGACGGATTCCTTCATGTGCCTGTTTGGTTGGGTCTGATGAGCATCTTCGTTCCATGGAGGAGAACGGGAGCAGTTGCCAGACACTTTGGACAAGTCGTATAGAAGTTATATCATCCATCCTGCATATTTAATGTCTATAAGCAGCTTAACACCTGATAGTTAAGATGTGGGAGCAGATAATCTCATTTCCAACTATTCAAAATTCTTCTGTACAGCAGTTCAGGAAGCTGGGATCTGAGGAGTCCTTACACTGCATTAATGGGAGTCTGTCATCAGAAATTATCCTGTTGTTTAAATCCAGTTTTTCTGCTGCATGTATCTAAAAAAACAAAACGGGTAATTTTCTTTTTCTTTTGTTTTCTCTAAAATTTTAACACTGGTCACTTGGGCTTTTTTAGACTTCTACTTTTTTGTCCTTTTACTAAGGGTTTTCAGGAGGCTCCTTATCATCAGACATTATTACAATGACAGCTAACAACTTTATACACAGCTGATAACACAAGTTCCACCATTCACAGTAGTGATTTCACCTCCCTTCACAATGTCACTTTGCACAGGATCATCTGACACTTCAATACAAAAGATAGTCGGTAGCGGACCATTGTGGTTCCTGAATCAATAGTCTAAAAAGCCCATTGTGAAAATTGCAAGATTTTTTTTTTTTTTTTTACATTTTTTTAATACAGATTGCAAAATGTTTACACTTAACACAAAAAACCTGATTTAAACAATAGGTCATTTTTTGATGATGCCTGTACACATGAAATATTTGCCCACTGAACTGGCATTTTGGCTATCCGCTCCTTCCTGCCTCCCCCAAACACATGAACACTTGGTTTATCTGGCAGGAGAATAAGAGGACTGGGAATTTGATTCCAATCTGCCCAATCTTTCTCTTTCCTGACACCTTTGATTGGGCCTGAGCTGGTCCCATCAAAATAAGTGGGTTCCGACTACTTTCAGGTAATGAGTATGGAAGCCTATAGTATGGAGGAGAACTAAAGGACAAGGTGATCAGTGGTGTTTTCAGGCATAAGCCAGCTCTCTAGTGTAAAGACCCTGCGGAAGGACACCCAATATCTCAGCTACTGCAGCTCCTGAGAGTATGAATTATATGGTGAATACTTTTGATAAAGTAATATTTTTTTAAGTTCATTAGGTACTTCATTCCTCAGTCATGTTTTTAGTACCTACAGTGGTGGCCAAAAGTATTGGCACCCCTGCAATTCTGTCAGATAATACTCCGTTTCTTCCTGAAAATGATTGCAATCACAAATTCTTTGGTATTATTATCTTCATTTAATTTGCTTGCAAGGAAAAAACACAAAAGAGAATGAAGCAAAAATCAAATCATTGATCATTTCACACAAAACTCCAAAAATGGGCCAGACAAAAGTATTGTCACCCTCAGCCTAATACTTGGTTGCACAACCTTTAGCCAAAATAACTGCGAACAACCGCTTCCGGTAACCATCAATGAGTTTCTTACAATGCTCTGCTGGAATTGTAGACCATTCTTCTTTGGCAAACTGCTCCAGGTCCCTGATATTTGAAGGGTGCCTTCTCCAAACTGCCATTTTGAGATCTCTCCACAGGTGTTCTATGGGATTCAGGTCTGGACTCATTGCTGGCCACCTTAGAAGTCTCCAGTGCTTTCTCTCAAACCATTTTATAGTGCTTTTGGAAGTGTGTTTTGGGTCATTGTCCTGCTGAAAGACCCATGACCTCTGAGGGAGACCCAGCTTTCTCACACTGGGCCCTACATTATGCTGCAAAATTTGTTGGTAGTCTTCAGACTTCATAATGCCATGCACACGGTCAAGCAGTCCAGTCCCAGAAGCAGAAAAGCAACCCCAAAACATCAGGAAACCTCCGCCATGTTTGACTGTAGGGACCGTGTTCTTTTCTTTGAATGCCTCTTTTTTTTTCCTGTATACTCTATGTTGATGCTTTTTCCCAAAAAGCTCTACTTTTGTCTCATCTGACCAGAGAACATTCTTCCAAAACATTTTAGGCTTTCTCAGGTAAGTTTTGGCAAACTCCAGCCTTGCTTTTTTATGTCTCGGGGTAAGAAGTGGGGTCTTCCTGGGTATCCTACCATACAGTCCCTTTTCATTCAGACGCCGACGAATAGTACGGGTTGACACTGTTGTACCCTCGGACTGCAGGGCAGCTTGAACTTGTTTGGATGTTAGTCGAGGTTCTTTATCCACCATCCGCACAATCTTGCGCTGAAATCTCTCGTCAATTTTTCTTTTCCGTCCACATCTAGGGAGGTTAGCCACAGTGCCATCGGCTTTAAACTTCTTGATGACACTGCGCACGGAAGACACAGGAACATTCAGGTCTTTGGAGATGGACTTGTAGCCTTGAGATTGCTCATGCTTCCTCACAATTTGGTTCCTCAATTCCTCAGACAGTTCTTTGGTCTTCTTTCTTTTCTCCTTGCTCAATGTGGTACACACAAGGAAACAGGACAGAGGTTGAGTCAACTTTAATCCATGTTAACTGGCTGCAAGTGTGATTTAGTTATTGCCAACACCTGTTAGGTGCCACAGGTAAGTTACAGGTGCTGTTAATTACACGAATTAGAGGAGCATCACATGATTTTTCAAACAGTGCCAATACTTTTGTCCACCCCCTTTTTTAGGTTTGGTGTGGAATTATATCCAATTTGGCTTTAGGACAATTCTTTTTGTGTTTTTTTTCATTGAAGACAAATTAAATGAAGATAATAATACCAAAGAATTTGTGATTGCAATCATTTTCAGGAAGAAACTGAGTATTATCTGACAGAATTGCAGGGGTGCCAATACTTTTGGCCACCACTGTATTGAATTGAACTTTGCTTTATCACAAAATAAGTTCCCATAATCTCTTTACTTCGTATGTGACTGGTAAATTATATACAGTCTTCAAAAACTGTGCTTGCTTTTTTTTTTTTTGCCTTATCATACCAAAGATTGTTCTTTATTGCTTAAGGGATAAAATATTTTTTTTCCCAAAAGAAAAAAAAATCTGCTATTTTGTTGTTGGCATAGCTGCCAAGTAGTAGCAGTGACTGTATTAGTGCAGAAATGCATTTTAAACTACCTTAGACTTTAACTAGTCAAGTCCAAAAACTTCCAAGTTACAAGTTTAGTATTTAGCTATTAGCTCTTTATTATAACAGTATTAGATGACCTATTTTTTAACATATTGCTTTATATACTAAGGGAAAAATTGTAACCAAAGATGTATTTTTCGGTCGTGTCTTGCTATTTTAGTGTACAGAAAGCAGCTTTTGCTATAAAAACTGAGTAGTTTTAGATGCTTTGCGTATAACTGTTCATATCTTGTGATCATCAGTTAATGTTAACCAGATGACATGCAGGGGTAATTAAAAATCATAATCCTTTACTTTGTTAATCGTTCAGACAGGTTTGCTATTGGAAAGTGTGCGCAAATTATCATGATATGGCACGCCAGGTGCCATGTTTGTGCGCAGTGTCTAGCAAACATAAGTTATATGTGTCCACTAGTGTTGAGCATTCTGATACTGAAATATCGGGTATCGACCGATATTCGCGGTATCGGAGTTCCGATACTTTTAGAATATCGAATACCGGAATCGGAAGTTCCCATAATGCCTGCGCTCTGCAGTGTCTCTGAAGGATGACAAGCTGGATGGCAGCGCTCAGCTTACTGTACTTGTCATTTAGTGTTAAAGGATTTATTAAAAAAAAAATTGGCGTGGGGTTCCCCGTAATTTTAGTCTCTAGCGGAGGTTAAGCAGACTGCTGGGGCAGATGTTTGAAGCCTGGGAAGGGGGTAATACCCACGGAGCTTCGCAGGCTACTAATATCAGCCCCCAGCTGAATACCTAGCCTTTACTAGCTATTAAAATGGGGGACGTGGGGTCACCCCTATTTTAATAGCGAAGGCTAGGCAGCCAGCTGGGGGCTGATATTACTAGCCCAGGAAGGGTGCCATGAATATTGGCCCCCTCCCAGGCTAGAAACACCAGCCGTCAGCTGCCCCAGAAATGGAGCAACCATAGGATGCGCCAATTCTGGCACTTAGCCTCGCTCTTCCCACTGCCCTGTAGCGGTGGCAGTGGGGTAATAGGGTTGGGGTTGATGTCAGCTTATAATGCCAGCTGACATCAAGCCCAGGTTAGTAATGGAGAGGCGTCTATAAGACACCCCCATTACTAACCCCTTAGTCAAAGTTAAAAAATAACACAAACACCCAGAATAAAGTCCTTTAATTGAAATAAACACACAATTCTTTACTGTTCTAAATTAAACCCTACTTATCATCACACCCATTCCAGCTGAAGCCAATGTCTTCTGCAATAAAAGTAAAATAATAAAGCAACCTCATCCTTACCTTTCCATGGTTCCCAGGACAGCTTCAGCTCTGCTAAATTCACATGACAGGCTGGATCACAGCCGAAAGCTGCCATCCAGCTTGCCATGCCGCAGACACTGAGAAGCGCAGGCATGCTTGCGCTCCTCAGTGTCTGGCTGTGACGAGCCGAGGTCATGTCCAATGAACTCAGCTCACCTCATGCATTTTTGAAAACTGCAGCATGTCACTTCTTTCAGCGTTTTTGCAGCGTTTGTGCAAAAACACAACAAAAATGCAGCAAAAAATACTGGTATCAGGTTTTGCTGTGTGAAAAAAGCTGGTACAGCAGAATGTGAAACGCATTTATTTTTGTGATCTTCCCAACTTTTAACCATAATGTCTTGGTCTCCTCACCTTAGAATGGCAGTTAGGATTAGTACAATTTAATTAAATTAGTCATATGCATAAAGTAAATATTGGCTGACCAAGGTGTGAAATTAAACAATACCCAACCAACTCAAGGACTGACCAAATTGTGAAAGTAAAGTGTCCTACAAACTCAATGCTCTGCCAATGTCTTAGGAAACCAACTCCTGATCAATTCACCCCCCCTGTTATGTTTGTAATTGTGTATTTTTTCATGAACTCATGTAAACTTTTTTTTTTGTTCAGAATAGTCACTATTTCTTCACATATAAAAATATTTTCCCACTACACTAAATAAATTGATCAAATTGCCTTTTTTTCCAAAATAGTTTTATGGGTCTTTCATTCGTGACCTAGCAGCTTGCATTGTTCATGCTTCTGTGGTGGAAGCAAAGCTGAACTTTGTGATCCTAAAGTATGCAGCTAAACCTGCTTTTTGTAAGCAGCTTCTTTACTGCCAAGAGAGCAGGTTTTGCCTGCAGAAAAAAAAGCAACAAAAACCAATGTGTGAACATAGCCTTACAGTTTCTTGTATATGGTAATTAAGCTGGATACAATGTAGATTATTTTATTAAATACTGGCACCTGTGAAACATTTCCTACTATTAATCATAATTTATATGTTCACATGAAATCAAGCCACAAGGGTTATTAAAAATATAGGATTTGTGCCAAAAAGAAAAATATAACCATTTTAAGTAAACTTCTCTCCTTTGGTTTCTAATTCATCAAGCTGGCATATGGGTAATTTCACCATCAAAGGTTGGATACGGCTCCTTCATTCATAGCTAGAAGTGACAATTCTGGAATTATGTACAAACATTATTGTGGGCGTTCAATAAAAGGATTCTTTGGTATTAAAACAAAAGATTTCTTTTTAAGTCAATCACACCAGTTCACACTCATTTTGCACTTTTGCATGTCTTTACTTTACCATTCCTTTAGACAGACACCAAATGTACAACCATAATTCATTATAAGTTGTGATGTTGTGTAAATATAAAGAAAACAAGAATGCAATGATTTGAAGTCTTATAGCCATATTTTATTCACACCAGATGATAGAACATATAGTAGAAGATAAAAGTTACACATTTTTCCATTTCATTTGCAAAAAATAATTATCTAATTTAGAAACTGAGATGAGTTGCTGCCAGTGGCGTACCGCCAATGGCGGCAGACCACGCCACTGCTATGGGGCCCGTGGCCGGAGGGGGCTCATGAGGGCCCCAAGCAGCGTGGGAACGAGGAGGATAGGTGAGTAGGAGGTTGCGGCGGCAGAGGAGCGGGTTGCGGCAGTGGAGGAGCGGAGCACACACTGTAGCCGCTGCTGCAGCTACCACGTGTGCCCGCTGCTAAAGAGACATGAATATTCCCTCTTCTCCACTCCCATGGGCGTGGAGAAGACGGAATATTCGTTCTCTTTAGTAGCGGCAGGGAGGAGCGCAGAGCAGCGGATCCTGTCAGTGCCTGCTGCTGAAGAGAAAGCATATTCACGCTTCACGCCCATAGTCCCGGCGTGGAGAGGAGTGAATGTGCCGGCAGCCGCTCACCTCGGCTTCTGAGAGCGTGCGCAGCTCAGATGCCGACATGAGCTGCTGCAGACAGGACGCAGCGCTGGAGCAGAGGTGGGGAAGGAAGGTGAGTATAAGTGTTTATTGTTTTATGTGCAGTGATTGGGGGATGAGGGGGCCACACATACCAGGATACTTGGATTGAGGAGGCCACACATACCAGGAATGGGGGATTGAGGAGGCCACACATACCAGGAATGGGGGATTGAGGAGGCCACACATACCAGGAATGGGGGATTGAGGAGGCCACACATACCAGGAATGGGGGATTGAGGAGGCCACACTTACCAGGATTTAGGGATTGAGGAGGCCACACATACCAGGGATTGGGGGATTGAGGAGGCCACACATACCAGGATTTGGGGATTGAGGAGGCCACACATACCAGGATTTGGGGATTGAGGAAGCCACACATACCAGGATTGGGGGATTGAGGAGGCCAAACATACCAGGATTGGGGAATTGAGGAGGCCACACATACCAGGATTGGGGGATTGAGGAAGCCACACATACCAGAATTGGGGGATTGAGGAGGCCACACATACCAGGATTTGGGGATTGAGGAGGCCACACTTACCAGGATTGGGGGATTTAGGAGGCCACACTTACCAGGATTGGGGGATTGAGGAGGCCACACATATCAGGGATTGTGGGATTGAAGAGGCCACACATACCAGAGATTGTGGGATTGAAGAGGCCACACATACCAGGGATTGTGGGATTGAAGAGGCCACACATACCAGGGATTGTGGGATTGAAGAGGCCACACATACCAGGGATTGTGGGATTGAAGAGGCCACACATACCAGGGATTGTGGGATTGAAGGGGCCACACATAGGGATTGTGGGATTGAGGGGGCCACACATACCAGCGATTGTGGGATTGAGGGGGCCACACATACCAGGGATTGTGGGATTGAGGGAGCCACACATATGAGGATGGGGAAATTTACCAGTAGCTGCTGCATTTCCCACCCTAGGCTTATACTCAAGTCAATAGGTTTTCCCATTTTTATGTGGTAAAATTAGGGGCCTCGGCTTATACTCGGGTCAGCTTATTTAAAATATACGGTATTTTAAAATCAGTGAGTACGTGGTGCCCATAATACTGCAGGACTGTGGCGTGCATTATACTATATGGGGGCTGCATTTTACCCTATGGGGTGTGTAATATACTGTATGGAGGACTATGGGGAGTGGATTATATTCTATGGAGGACCATGGGAAGTTCATTATACTATATGGAGGTTTATGGGGGGCGCATTATACTATATGGAGGTTTAGGGGGGGAGCATTATACTATATGGAGGATTATGGGGGCGCATTATACTATATGGAAGATTATTGGTGGTGCATTATACTACATGGAAGGCTTTGTGGGGCCATTATAATATTTTGAGGGCTATGTGGGGGCCATTATACTGTTTGAAAGCAATTATACAGTGTGAATGTTTGTGTGGGGGCCATTATACTGTTTGGAGGGCTGTGTGGGGCCATGAGAGTGTATGGAGGGCTCTGTGGGGTTCACAGGTGGGGGATTATACTGTGTTAGGGTCACCATACTTTGCCGGGGGAGTTGAAGTGGGGTACAATAGGGTCATTATACTGTGCATGTGGAGGAATGCACCATAGGGGTATCATACTGTTTGGGGGGCACTTTTGTTGGCATCATACTTTATGAGGGCAATGAAGAAGGAATCTACGACTTCAGAAAGAGGTAAATTACTATGTAAAGGCTGGAAAGTTATGAGATCTGCTTTTCTGTGACACAGACAAATATTTATTTTTTGTAGGGGGGGGGGGGGCCCAATTAGAGCTTCTTCTATGGGGCCCCATGACTTCTATGTACGCCCCTGGTTGCTGCCATCAAAGTTTGGCCAGGGCCATAGCGGTTATTTCAATGCAGTACTGCCTGAGGGCACGTGGCTCACAATCATCCAATATTGACCGTCCGCTTTGTCTCTTGTGCACATGGATTTCTCCAGAATCTCTGAATCTTTTGATGAAATAATGTGCTATAGGTGGTGGGATATTGAAAGTTTTTGCAATTTCAGGTTGATGGACATTTTTCTGAAATTGTTCCACAATTTTTAGACACAGTTGTTTACAACCTCTGACAATCTTTGCTTCTGAGAGACTCTGCCTTTCTAACATGCCATTTTTATACAAATTCACATGATTAAGTTGAAAATTAACCCTTGAGCTGTTCCTTAGTACCGCTTACTTTTTCAGACTTTTGTTAACCTTGTCCCAACTTTTTTTTTTTCGATGCCATTCATTTTTAGATGAGTTAATTTTTTAAAATTAAATAGAAAAATGTCCAACTTTCTTCTTGTGATCTATGTTCTGTTGTGAATAAAATATTACTATGGGAGATTTCCAAATCATTCCATTCTTATTTTCATTACATTTTACACATTGTGCCAACATTTTTGGAATTGTACAGCATTATTATGCAAAGTATTTTAGGCTACCTTCAACTAAGAGCACTGATAACCATTTCTAACAAGTGTGCTAGCCATTAATATGGAAATAGTGTGCCATTATATATGTACACTATATAAAGAAGTTTCAAATATTTTAGTATGTTTACCTTTGCAATGTATTTTGTTTTTGTTCTTTACCTTTACACCCATTTTTTTTTTATTTGTTTTCACCGTTTCTTTCTTTATGTAAAGGTGATACTGGTAGTTTATGGTAGGTAACAGAGCTAATTTAGTATGAACTCTTCTCAGGGGATCCGTTCTGACACTCTACCTCATTCTACCCGATGTTCTCCTTGAATAGTGAATGTAACTCATATTTCCTGCTTTACTATAATTCTTTTATTATTGTGTTCTGTTAAATATTTTTTTACATTGTTTTTTTTTATATATAAATAGAGAATGGTTTTAGCTGTTTTACTCTGCCTTTTGTTTAATTATTCATTTTATTGGAGAAATGAATTGCTCCATGAGTCTTGCCAAAAAGTATAACTATTGAAATGCCAAATGTTTGTTTATGCTGTGATAAGTCAAAATATCAGTGAGTTGCACAGTTCTAATAAAGTTTTTTTTTTTTTTATTAAACTTGGATGAATTATGGTGTTAATTATTTCATTAATCTATTCCAACTTAAAAATGTTAAAGGGGTTGTCCGGTCAAAGTGATAAGACTGCAGTCACTCTGTGTGACTGCTGACTTATGACTCCCCCCAGCGCTCGCACTGTGCGCCTCTGGGATTTGCTGGTTTCAGACCCGGTAATAGAAGGTATGTAAAAACTATACATACCACCGGCCATTCAGCGCCGCCTCGCTCCAGATGTATGAATTTCCCCAGTGCACGCACTGTGCGCTGCGGGGATTCGCCAGTATGAGACCCGGGACCGGAGGGTATGTATGCGCACTATACATACCCCTGGCCAAGGGGCGCGGTCTCGGTCTCCATAAACTTGTATGGAGCGAGGCCGCGCCCCGTCTAGTGACATGGACGGCCAGTGGGGGCATCCGACTAGAAGGCCTCGCTCAATACAAGTTTATGGAGAGCTAGACCACGCCCCTTGGCCGGGGGTATGTATAGCACATACGTACCCTCCGGTCCCGGGTCTCATACTGTCGAATCCCCGCAGCGCACAGTGTGTGCGCTGGGGAAATTTATAAGTCTACAGTCGCACAGAGTGACTGCAGACAAATCACTTTTGACCTGACAACCTCTTTAAGTGTTTTTCTAAGTTTAGTAAATCCTATGAAAACATTGGAGGTTTAGCAATTATTTTAAAGGTGCATATTTTTTCCATCCATGGATATTTATGCGATCTGTGGACATTATTGCTTCTGTGTATTCAAGTGCAAGGATTTTAACCCCTTAAGCCCCGGAGCATTTTCCGATTTTGCATTTTCGTTTTTTGCTCCCTTTGTTCCCAGAGCCATAGCGTTTTTATTTTTTGGTCAATATGACCATGTGAGGGCTTATTTTTTGCGGGACGAGTTGTACTTTTCAACGCCATTACTAGTTTTACCATATCATGTACGGGAAAATGGGAAAAAAATTCCAAGTGCGGTAAAATTGCAAAAAAAGTGCAATACCACAGTTGTTTTTTATTTATTTTTTTTACCACGTTCACTGAATGCTAAAACTGACCTGCCATTCTTATTCTACAGGTCATTATGAGTTCATAGACACCAAACATGTATAGGTTCTTTTATATTTAAGTGGTGAAAAAAATTTCCAAAATTTGGTAAAAAAAATAGCGCCATTTTCCGAGACCTGCAGCGTCTCCATTTTTCTGGGGCTGGGTGAGGGCTTATTTTTTGCGCGCCGGGCTGACGTTTTTATTGATAACATTTTGGGGTAGATCCGATGTTTTGATCGCCCGTTATTGCATTTTATTGCAATTTTGCGGCGATCAAAAAACGTAATTCTGGCGTTTAGAATTTTTTTCTCGTTACGCCGTTTACCGATCGGATTAATTCTTTTTTTATATTGATAGATCGGGCGATTCTGAACGCGGCGATACCAAATATGTCTATGTAGGGTTTTGTTTTTTTATATTTTATTTTGAATGGGGCGAAAGGGGGGTGATTTAAACTTTTATATTTTTTTATTTTTTTTTATATTTTTAAAAACTTCTTTTTTTTTTTACTTTTTGCATGCTTCAATAGTCTCCATAGGAGACTAGAAGCAGCAACTATCCGATCACCTCTGCTACATACAGGGGATCAGCAGATCCCCTGCATATAGCAGAATTGGTCCTGTGCTATGAGCGCCAACTACTAGGTGGCGCTCATAGCGACCAGCTCATGACTACTGCAGGCGTCTGCTGCAGACCCTGGGTTGTCATGCACGCCCATCGGTGAACCGCGATCACGTGACGGGGTCACCGATGGGCGGGGCTTATGACGCGCTACCCTGAAGCGCGCGTTAAATGCCGCTGTCGGAGATTGACCGTGGCATTTAACATGTTAACAGCCGCGGGTGGATCGCGATTCCACCCGGGGCTGTTGCGGGCACATGTCAGCTGTAAGAATCAGCTGACATGTGCTCGGTTCAGTGAGGGCTCAGCGCAGCAGCCCTCACTGAATGGGGGGTACGCAAATGTGCGTACTAATACGGCAAGGGTTGTTAAGGGGTTAAGCCTTGAAAACCCCAATATTTTAATATAAATCCAAATTATGGCTCTATTATTGTGCGCGTCTAAAATGGTGAAAGTATTTTCGAAAATATAACATATGATTCCACTAGGAGGTTTCTGAAGATATGACATTCTAATATATGTGTTCTCCCATGTCTTTGCATACAATTAGCCATTCTCCTCACCTGGCCAGGAGGGAGGGTTGAGGGGTGTGGATGAGATCCTATATATTAGATCCAAAAAGTCTGGTGGTTTGCGAAAATATTCACTCCCTTGGCTTTTTACTTACAGGTTCATCTCACTAAATTAGAATATCATTAAAAAGTTAATTTATTTCAGTTCTTCAATACAAAAAGTGAAACTCATATATTATATAGTCATTACAAACAGAGTGATCTATTTCACGTGTTTATTTCTGTTAATGTTGATGATTATGGCTTACAGCCCATGAAAGCACAGAAGTCATTATCTCAGTAAATTAGAATACTTTATAACAAACAACTTGAAAAAATTATTTTAAAATCTGAAATGTTTTTCTACTGAAATGTATGTTCAGTAGTTCAGGGCTTGTCTCGGGTCCTACTGGTTGTCGCGGGCCCTGCTGGCTTTAGCCAGTCTCCTACCCTGCTGGCATTGACCTTGGCCTGTCTCAGGCCCTACTACTTGTCTCGGGCCCTGCAGGCTTTAGCCATGGCCTGTGTCGGGCCCTATTGGTTGTCTCGGGCTCTGTAGGCTTTGGTTTGTCTCAAGCCCTACTGATTGTCTGGGGCCCTGCTGGCTTTGGCCTTGGCTTGTCTAAGGCCCTACTGGTTGTCTCGGGCCTTACTGGCTTAGACAAGACCTGTCTCGGACCCTACTAGTTGTCTCGGGCCTTGCTGGCTCGGCCTAGACCTGTCTCGAGCCCTACTGGTTGTCTCGGGCTTTGCTGACTTTTGCCTTGTTCTGTCTCGGGCCTTACTGGTTGTCTCGGGCCCTGCTGGCTTTGGCCTTGGCCTGTCTCGGGCTCTACTGGTTGTCTCGGACCCTGCTGGGTTTGGCCTTGGCCTGTCTCAGGCCCTACATGTTTTCTTGGGCCCTGCTAGCTTTGGCCTTCTTCTGTCTCGGGCCCTACTGGATGTCACGGGCCCTGCTGGATTTTGCCATGGCTTATCTCGCACCCTACTGGTTGCCTCAGGCCCTGCTGGATTTTGCCATGGCTTGTCTTGCACCCTACCGGTTGGCTCGGGCCCTTATGGCATTGGCTTTGACTTGTCTCGGGCCCTACTAGTTGTCTCGGGCCCTGCTGGCTTTGGCCTTGGCTTGTCTCAAGCCCTACTAGTTGTCTCGGGCCCTGCTGACTTTGGCCTTGGCTTGTCTCGGATCCTACTGGTTGTCTAAGGCCCTGCTGGCTTTGGCCTTGGCCTGTCTCGGGCTCTACTGCTTGTCTCGAGCACTACTGTTAGTCTCGGGCCCTTCTGGCATTGGCTTTGGCTTGTCTCGGGTCCTACTGGTTGTCTCGGACCCTGCTGGCGTTAACCTTGGCTTGTCTCAGGCCTTACTGGTTGTCTCGGGCCCTTCTGGCTTTGGCTTGTCTCGGGTCCTACTGGTTGTCTCAGGCCCTGCTGGCTTTGGCCTTGGACTGTCTCGGGCCCTACTGGTTGTTTCGAGCCCTTGGCCTTGGCCTGTTTTGGGCCCTACTGGTTGTCTCAAACCCTGCTGACTGTGACCTTGGCTTGTCTCGGGTCGTACTGGTTGTCGCGTGCCCTGCTGGCTTTAGCTTTAGCTAGTCTCGTGCCCTGCTGGCATTGGTCTTGGTCTGTCTCAGGCCCTACTACTTGTCTCGGGCACTGCTGGCTTTAGTCTTGGCCTGTCTCGGGCCCTAATGGTTGTCTCGGACCTTGCTGGCTTTAACCTTGGCTTGTCTCAGGCACTACTGGTTGTCTCGGGTCCTTCTAGCTTTGGCCTTGGCTTGTCTCGGGTCGTACTGGTTGTCTCAGGCCCTGCTGGCTTTGACCTTGGCCTGTCTCAGGCCCTACTGGTTGTTTCGGGCCTTTGGCCTTGGCCTGTTTTGGGCCCTACTGGTTGAAAAGAGCACTGCTGACTGTGGCCTTGGCTTGTCTCGGCTCCTACAGGTTGTCGCGTGCCCTGCTGGCTTTAACTTTAGCCAGTTTCGTGTCCTGCTGGCATTGGTCTTGGCCTGTCTCAGGCCCTACTACTTGTCTCGGGCACTGCTGGCTTTAGCCTTGGCTTGCCTCAGGCCCTACTGGTTGTTTCGGGCCCTTCTGGCTTTGCCTTAGCTAGTCTCGGGTCCTACTGGTTGTCTCAGGCCCTGCTGGCTTTGGCCTTGTCCTGTCTTGGGTCCTACTGGTTGTTTCGGGCCTTTAGCCTTTGCCTGTTTTAGGCCCTACTGGTTGTCTCGAGCCCTGATGACTGTGGCCTTGGCTTGTCTCAGGTCCTACTGGATGTCTTGGGCCATGCTGGCTTGGACTAGACCTGTCTCGGGCCCTACTGGTTGTCTCGGGCCTTGCTGGCTGGGCCTAGACCTGTCTCAAGCCCTACTGGTTGTCTCGGGCTTTCCTGACTTTTGCCTTGTTCTGTCTCGGGCCTTACTGGTTGTCTCGGGTCCTGCTGGCTTTGGCCTTGGCCTGTCTCTGGCTCTACTGGTTGGCTCGGGCCCTTCTGGCATTGGCTTTGGCTAGTCTTGGGCCCTACTGGTTGTCTTGGGTCCAGCTGGCTTTGACGTTGGCTTTTCTCGGGCCATACTCATTATCTTGGGTCCAGCTGGCTTTGACCTTGGCTTTTCTCGGGCCCTGCTGGCTTTGGCCTTGGCCTGTTTTGGGCCCTATTGGTTGTCTCGAACGCTGTTGACGGTGGCCTTGGCTTGTCTCGGGTCCTACTGTTTGTCGCGGGCCCTGCTGGCTTTAGCTTTAGCCAGTCTCGTGCCCTGCTGGCATTAGTCTTGGCCTGTCTCAGGCCCTACTACTTGTCTCAGGCACTGTTGGTTTTAGCCTTGGCCTGTGTCGGGCCCTATTGGTTGTTTCGGGCACTGTTGGCTTTAGCCAGTCTTGTGCCTTGCTGGCTTTAGCCTTGGCCTGTCTCGGGCCCTATTGGTTGTCTCGGGCACTGTAGGCTTTGGCTTGTCTCAAGCCCTACTGATTGTCTGGGGCCCTGCTGGCTTTGGTCTTGGCTTGTCTAGGGCCCTACTGATTGTCTTGGGCCTTGCTGGCTTGGACTAGACCTGTCTCGGGCCCTACTGGTTGTCTTGGGCCCAGCTAGCTATGGCTTGTCTCAGACCCTACTGGTTGTTTCGGGACCTGCTGACTTTGGCCTTGGCTTGTCTCAGGCCCTACTACTAGTTGTCTTGAGCCCTTCTGGTTTAGACCTTGGATTTTCTTGGGCCCAACTGGTTGTCTCGGGCCATCCTGGCTTTGGCCTGTCTCGAGCCCTGCTAGATTTGGCTTTGGCTTATCTCAGGCCCTACTGGTTGTCTCGGGCCCTTCTGGCTTTGGCCTTGGCTTGTCTGGGGGTCCTAGTGGTTGTCTCGGGCCCTAATGGCTTTAACCTTGGCTTGTCTCAGGCCCTACTGGTTGTCTCGGGCCTTTCTGGCTTTGGCCTTGGATTTTATCGGGCACTACTGACTTTGACCTTGGCTTGTCTCGGACCTTACTGGATGTCCCTGTTCTGCTGGCTTTGGCCTTGGCTTTTCTCGGGTCCTACTTTTTGTCTCGGGTCCTGCTGGCTTTGGCCTTGGCTTGTCTCGAGCCCTACTGGTTGTCTTGGACCATTCTGGCATTGGCTTCGGCTTGTCTTGGGTCCTACTGGTTGTCTCGGGCCCTTCTGGCTTTGGCCTTGGCTTGTCTCGGGTCCTACTTGTTGTCTCAGGCCCTGCTAGCTTTGGCCTTGGCCTGTCTCGGGCCCTACTGGTTGTTTCGGGCCTTTGGCCTTGGCCTGTTTTGGGCCTTACTGGTCGTCTCGGGCCCTGCTGACTGTGGCCTGGGCTTGTCTTGGGTCCTACTGGTTGTTGCGAGCCCTACTGGATTTAGCTTTAGCCAGTCTCTGACCCAGCTGGCATTGACCTTGGCCTGTCTCAGGCCCTACTACTTGTCTCGGGCCCTGCTGGCTTTAGCCTTGGCCTGTGTCGGGCCCTATTGGTTGTCTCGGGCACTGTAGGCTTTGGCTTGTCTCAAGCCCTACTGATTGTGTGGGGCCCTGCTGGCTTTGGCCTTGGCTTGTCTAGGGCCCTACTGGTTGTCTCGGGCCTTGCTGGCTTAGACTAGACCTGTCTCGGACCCTACTAGTTGTCTCGGGCCTTGCTGGCTTGGCCTAGACCAGTCTCGAGCCCTACTGGTTGTCTCGGGCTTTGCTGACTTTTGCCTTGTTCTGTCTCGGCCCTTACTGGTTGTCTAGGGCCCTGCTGGCTTTGGCCTTGGCCTGTCTCGGGCTCTACTGGTTGTCTCGGACCCTGCTGGCTTTGGCCTTGGCCTGTTTCAGGCCCTACTAGTTTTCTTGGGCCCTGCTAGCTTTGGACTTCCTCTGTCTCGGGGCCTACTGGATGTCACGGGCCCTGCTGGATGTTGCCATGGCTTGTCTCGCACCTTACTGGTTGCCTCGGGCCCTGCTGGCTTTGGCCTTGGCTTGTCTCGGGCCCTACCGGTTGCCTCGGGCCCTTCTGGCATTGGCTTTGGCTTGTCTCGGATCCTACTAGTTGTCTCGGACCCTGCTGGCTTTGACCTTGGTTTGTCTCAGGCCCTACTGGTGGTCTCAGGCCCTTCTGACTTTGGCCTGTCTCGGGCCCTGCTAGATTTGGCTTTGGCTTGTCTCAGGCACTACTGGTTGTCTCGGGCTCTTCTGGCTTTTAACCTTGGCTTGTATCGGGTCCTACTGGTCGTCTCAGGCCCTCCTGGCTTTAACCTTGGCTTGTCTCTGGCCCTACTGGTTGTCTCGGGCCCTTCTGGCTTTGGCCTTGGCTTTTATCGGGCCCTATTTGTTGTCTAGGGTCCTGCTGGCTTTGGCCTTGGCTTGTCTTGAGCCCTACTGGTTGTCTCGGGCCCTTCGGGCATTGGCCTTGGCTTATCTCGAGTCCTTCTGGTTGTCCCGAACCCTGCTGGCTTTAACCTTGGCTTGTCTTGGACCCTACTGGTTGTCTCGGGCCCTTCTGGCTTTGGCCTTGGCTTGTCTCGGGTCCTTCTGGTTGTCTCAGGCCCTGCTGGCTTTGGCCTTGGCCTGTCTCGGGCCCTACTGGTTGTTTCAGGCCTTTGGCCTTGGCCTGTTTTGGACCCTACTGGTTGTCTCGAGCCCTGCTGACTGTGGCCTTGGCTTGCCTCAGGTCCTACTGGTTGTCGTCGGCCCTCCTGGCTTTAGCTTTAGCCAGTCTTGTGCTTTGCTGGCTTTAGCCTTGGCCTGTCTCGGGCCCTATTGGTTGTCTCGGGCACTGTAGGCTTTGGCTTATCTCAAGCCCTACTGATTGTCTGGGGCCCTGCTGGCTTTGGCATTGGCTTGTCTAGGGCCCTACTGGTTGTCTTGGGCCTTGCTGGCTTGGACTAGACCTGTCTCGGGCCCTACTGGTTGTCTTGGGCCCAGCTAGCTATGGCTTGTCTCAGACCCTACTGGTTGTTTCGGGCCCTGCTGACTTTGGCCTTGGCTTGTCCCAGGCCCTACTAGTTGTCTTGAGCCCTTCTGGCTTAGACCTTGGATTTTCTTGGGCCCAACTGGTTGTCTCGGGCCCTCCTGGCTATGGCCTGTCTCGGGACCTGCTAGATTTGGCTTTGGCTTATCTCAGGCCCTACTGGCTGTCTTACGCCCTTTTGGCTTTTAGCCTTTGCTTGTCTCAGGTCCTACTGGTTGTCTCGAGCCCTACTGGCATTAAACCTTGGCTTGTTTCAGGCCCTACTGGTTGTCTCGGTCCCTTCAGGCTTTGGCCTTGGCTTTTATTGTGGCCTACTTGTTGTCTCGGGTCCTGCTGGCTTTGGTCTTGGCTTGTCCCGAGCCCAGCTGGTTTTCTCGGGCCCTTCTGGCATTGGCTTTGGCTTGTCTCGGGTCCTACTGGTTGTCTCGGACCTTGCTGGCTTTAAGCTTGGCTTGTCTCAGGCCCTACTGGTTGTCTCGGGCCCTTCTGACTTTGGCCTTGGCTTGTCTCGGGTCCTACTGGTTGTCTCAGGCCCTGCTGGCTATGGCCTTGGCCTGTCTTGGGCCCTACTGGTTGTTTCGGGCCTTTGGCTGTCTTTAGCCTTGGCCTGTGTTGGTTGTTTTGGTCTTCTTCTGTGGCCTTGGCTTTTCTCGGTCCCTACTTGTTGTCTCAGGTCCTGCTGGCTTTGGCCTTGGCTTGTTTCAAGCCCTACTGGTTGTCTCGGGCCCTTGTGGTCTTGGCCTGTCTCGGGCCCTGCAGGCTTTGGAATTGGCCTGTCTCAGGCCCTAGTGGTTTTCTCGGGCACGGCTTGTTTTGGCCTGTCTCAGGCCCTGCTGGTTTTGACCTAGGCCTGTCTCAGGACCTACTGGCTTTGGCCTTGGCCTGTCTCGGGCCCTACTATTTATCTTGGGCCCTGCTGGTTTTGGCCTTGGCCTGTCTCAGGCCCTACTGGTGTTGGCCTTGCCTGTCTCGGGCCCTACTGGTTGTCTCGGGCCCTGCTGGCTTTGGCTTTTGCCTGTCTCAGGCCCTACTGGTTGTCTCGGGCCCTGTTGGCTTTAGCCTTGACTTGTCTCGGGCCTACTGGTTGTTTTTGGCCCTGCTGGCATTGGCCTTGACTTCTCTCCGGCACTGCTGGTTGTCTCAGGCCCTGCTGGCTTTGGATTTGGCTTCTGTCAGCCACCACTCGTTGTCTCGGGCCTTGCTGGCTTTGGCCTTGGCTTTTCTCGGACCCTACCGGTTGTCTTGGGCCCTACTGACTTTGGTCTTGGCTTGTCTCGGGCCCAGTGGCTTTGACCTTGGCTTGTCTCGGGCCCTGAGGGCTTGGTCTTGGCCTGTCTCAGGCCCTACTGATTTTCTCAGGCCATGCAGGCTTTGGCCTGCCCGGGCCCTTTTGGATGTCTCGGGCCCTGCTGGCTTTTACCTTGGATTGTCTAAGGCCCTTCTGGATGTCTCGTGCCCTGCTGGCTTTGGCCTTGGCCTGTCTCGGGCCCTACTGGATGTCTCGGGCCCTGCTGGCTTTGGCCTTAGCCTGTTTCGGGCCCTACTGGTTGTCTCTGTCCCTGTTAGCTTTGGCCTTGGCCTGTCTCGGGCCCTACTGGTTATCTCGGGTCTTTGGTCTTGACTTGTTTTGGGCCCTACTGGTTGTTTCGGGCCCTGGTAGCTGAGGCCTTGGCTTGTCTCGGGGAGTACTGGTTGTCTCGGGCTCTGCTGGCTTTGGCATTGGTCTGTCTCGTGCCCTGATGGCTTTGGCCTTCATCGGTCTCGGGCCCTACTGGCTGTCTCAGGCCCTGCTGTCTTTAGCCTTGGACTGTGTCAGGCTTTACTGGTTGTGTCGGGCCCTGCTGACTTTGGCCTTGGCTTGTCTCGGATCCTACTGGTTGTCTCAGGCCCTGCTGGCTTAGGCCTTGGCCTGTCTTGGGCCCTACTGCTTGTCTCGAGCCCTACTCGTAGTCTCGGACCCTTCTGTCATGGGCTTTGACTTGTCTCGGGTCCTACTGGTTGTCTCGGACCCTGCTGGCTTTAACCTTGGCTTATCTCAGGCCCTACTGGTTGTCTCGGGCCCTTCTGGCTTTGGCGTTGGCTTGTCTCGGGTCCTACAGGTTGTCTCAGGCCCTGCTGGCTTTGGCCTTGGACTGTCTTTGGCCCTACTGGTTGTTTCGGGCCCTTGGCCTGTTTTGGGCCCTACTGGTTGTCTCAAGCCCTGCTGACTGTGGCCTTGGCTTGTCTCGGGTCCTACTGGTTGTCGCGTGCCCTACTGGCTTTCGCATTAGCCAGTCTTGTGCCCTGCTGGCATTGGTCTTGGCCTGTATCAGGCCCTACTACTTGTCTCGGGCCCTGCTGGCTTTGGCCTTGGCTTGTCTAGGGCCCTACTGGTTGTCTTGGGCCCTTCTGGCTTTGGCCTTGGCTTGTTTCGGGTCCTACTGGTTGTCTCAGGCCCTGCTGGCTTTGACCTTGGCCTGCCTCAGGCCCTACTGGTTCTTTCGGGCCTTTGGCTTTTGCCTGTTTTGGGCCCTACTGGTTGTCTCGAGCCCTGCTGATTGTGGCCTTGGCTTGTCTCGGGTCCTACTGGTTGTCGCGGGCCCTGCTGGCTTTCGCCATGGCTTGTCTCAGACCCTATTGGTTGTCTCGGGCCCTGCTGACTTTGGCCTTGGCTTGTCTCAGGCCCTACTAGTTGTCTTGAGCCCTGCTGGCTTAGACCTTGGATTTTCTTGGGCCCAACTGGTTGTCTCGGGCCCTCCTGGCTTTGGCCTGTCTCGGGCCCTGCTAGATTTGCCTTTGGCTTGTCTCAGGCCCTACTGGTTGTCTCGGGCCCTTCTGGCTTTGGCCTTGGCTTGTTTCGGGTCCTACTGGTTGTCTCGGGTCCTGCTGGCTTTGGCCTTGGCTTGTCTCGAGCCCTACTGGTTTTCTCTGGCCCTTCTGGCATTGGCTTTGGCTTGTTTGGGGTCCTACTGGTTGTCGCGGGCCCTGCTGGCTTCAGCCAGTCTCGTGCACTGCTGTCATTGGTCTTGCCCTGTCTCAGGCCCTACTACTTGTCTCGGGCACTGCTGGCTTTAGCCTTGGCCTGTCTCAGGCCCAACTGGTTGTCTCGGGCCCTGTTGACTTTAGCCTTGACCTGTCTCGGGGCTACTGGTTGTTGACCTTGGCCTGTCTCAGACCCTGCTGGTGTCGGCCTTGCCTGTCTCGGGCCCTACTGGTTGTCTCGAGCCCTGCTGGCTTTGGCTTTTGCCTGTCTCAGGCCCTACTGGTTGTATCGGGCCCTGTTGGCTTTAGCCTTGACTTGTCTCGGGCCTGCTGGTTGTTTTTGGCCCTGCTGGCTTTGGCCTTGACTTCTCTCCGGCACTACTGGTTGTCTCAGGCCCTGCTGGCTTTGGATTTGGCTTCTCTCAGCCACCACTCGTTGTCTTGGGCCTTGCTGGCTTTGGCCTTGGCTTTTCTCGGACCCTACCGGTTGTCTTGGGCCCTACTGACTTTGGTCTTGGCTTGTCTCGGGCCCAGTGGCTTTGACCTTGGCTTGTCTCGGGCCCTGAGGGCTTGGTCTTGGCCTGTCTCAGGCCCTACTGATTTTCTCAGGCCATGCAGGCTTTGGCCTGTCGCGGGCCCTTTTGGATGTCTCGGGCCCTGCTGGCTTTTACCTTGGATTGTCTAAGGCCCTTCTGGATGTCTCGGGCGCTTCTGGTTTTTGTCTTGGCCTGTCTCTGGCCCTACTCGTTGTCTCGTGCCCAGCTGGCTTTGGCCTTGGCCTGTCTCGGGCCCTACTGGATGTCTCGGGCCCTGCTGGCTTTGGCCTTAGCCTGTTTCGGGACCTACTGGTTGTCTCGGTCCCTGCTAGCTTTGGCCTTGGCCTATCTCGGGCCCTACTGGTTGTCTCGGGCCCTGATGCCTTTGGCCTTGGCCTGTCTCGGGCCCTACTGGTTATCTCGGGTCTTTGCTCTTGGCTTGTTTTGAGCCATACTGGTTGTTTCGGGCCCTGGTAGCTGAGGCCTTGGCTTGTCTCGGGTAGTACTGGTTGTCTCAGACTCTGCTGGCTTTGGCATTGGTCTGTCTCGTGCCCTGATGGCTTTGGCCTTCATCGGTCTCGGGCCCTACTGGCTGTCTCAGGCCCTGCTGTCTTTAGCCTTGGACTGTGTCGGGTCTTACTGGTTGTCTCGGGCCCTGCTGACTTTGGCCTTGGCTTGTCTCGGATCCTACTGGTTGTCTCAGGCCCTGCTGGCTTAGGCATTGGCCTGTCTTGGGCCCCACTGCTTGTCTCGAGCCCTACTCGTAGTCTCGGGCCCTTCTGTCATGGGCTTTGGCTTGTCTCGGGTCCTACTGGTTGTCTCGGACCCCGCTGGCTTTAACTTTGGCGTAACTCAGGCCCTACTGGTTGTCTTGGGCCCTTCTGGCTTTGGCCTTGGCTTGTCTGGGGTCCTACAGGTTGTCTCAGGCCCTGCTGGCTTTGGCCTTGGACTGTCTCCGGCCCTACTGGTTGTCTCGGGCCCTTGGCCTTAGCCTGTTTTGGGCCCTACTGGTTGTCTCAAGCCCTGCTGATTGTGGCCTTGGCTTGTCTCAGGTCCTACTGGTTGTCGCGTGCCCTGCTGGCTTTAGCTTTAGCCAGTCTCGTGCCCTGCTGGCATTGGTCTTGGCCTGTCTCAGGCCCTACTACTTGTCTCGGGCACTGCTGGCTTTAGTCTTGGCCTGTCTCGGGCCCTACTGGTTGTCGCGGGCCCTGCTGGCTTTGGCCTTGGCTTGTCTCAGACCCTACTGGTTGTCTCGGGCCCTGCTGACTTTGGCCTTGGCTTCTCTCAGGCCCTACTAGTTGTCTTGAGCCCTGCTGGCTTAGACCTTGGATTTTCTTGGGCCTAACTTGTTGTCTCGGGCCCTCCTGGCTTTGGCCTGTCTCGGGCCCTGCTAGATTTGCCTTTGGCTTGTCTCAGGCCCTACTGGTTGTCTCGGGCCCTTCTGGCTTTGGCCTTGGCTTGTCTCGGGTCCTACTGGTTGTCTCGGGTCCTGCTGGCTTTGGCCTTGGCTTGTCTCGAGCCCTACTGGTTGTCTCGGGCCCTTCTGGCATTGGTTTTGGCTTGTCTCGGGTCCTACTGGTTGTCGCGGGCCCTGCTGGCTTCAGCCAGTCTCGTGCACTGCTGTCATTGGTCTTGCCCTGTCTCAGGCCCTACTACTTGTCTCGGGCCCTGCTGGCTTTAGCCTTGGCCGGTCTCGGGCCCTGTTGGTTGTCTCGGGCTCTGTAGGCTTTGGCTTGTCTCAAGTCCTACTGATTGTCTGGGGCCCTGCTGGCTTTGGCCTTGGCTTGTCAAGGGCCCTACTGGTTGTCTTGGGCATTGCTGGCTTGGACTAGACCTGTCTCGGGCCCTACTGGTTGTCTTGGGCCCTGTTAGCTATGGCTTGTCTCAGATCCTACTGGTTGTCTCGGGCCCTTCTGACTGTAGCCTTGGCTTGTCTCGGGTCCTACTGGTTGTCGTGGGCCCTGCTGGCTTTAGATTTAGCCAGGCTCGTGCCGTGCTGGCATTGGTCTTGGCCTGTATCAGGCCCTACTACTTGTCTCGGGCACTGCAGGCTTAAGCCTTGGCCTGTCTCGGTCCCTATTGGTTGTCTTGGGCACTGTAGGCTTTGGCTTGTCCCAAGCCCTACTGATTGTCTGGGAACCTGCTGGCTTTGACCTTGGCTTGTCTAGGGCCCTACTGGTTGTCTTGGGCCTTGCTGGCTTGGACTAGACCTGTCTCGGGCCCTACTGGTTGTCTTAGGCCTTGCTGACTTGGCCTAGACCTGTCTCGGGCTTTCCTAACTTTTCCCTTGTTCTGTCTCGGGCCTTACTGGTTTTCTCGGGCCCTGCTGGCTTTGGCCTTGGCCTGTCTCGGGCTCTACTGGTTGTCTCAGACCCTGCTGGCTTTGGCCTTGGCCTGTCTCGGGCCCTACTGGTTTTCTTGGGCCCTGCTGGCTTTGGCCTTCTTCTGTCTCAGGCCCTGCTGGATTTTGGCATGGCTTGTCACGCACCCTACTGGTTTCCTCGGGCCCTGCTGGCTTTAGCTTTTCTCGGGCCCTACTTGTAGTCTCGGGCCCTGCTGGCTTTGGCCTTGGCTTGTCTCAAGCCCTACTGATTGTCTGGGGCCCTGCTGGCTTTGGCCTTGGCTTGTCTAGGGCCCTACTGGTTGTCTTGGGTCTTGCTGGCTTGGATTAGACCTGTCTCGGGCCCTACTGGTTGTCTTGGGCCCTCCTAGCTATGGCTTGTCTCAGGCCCTACTAGTTGTGTTGAGCCCTGCTGGCTTAGACCTTGGATTTTCTTGGGCCCAACTGGTTGTCTCGGGCCCTCCTGGCTTTGGCCTGTCTCAGGCCCTGCTAGATTTACCTTTGGCTTGTCTCAGGCCCTACTGGTTGTCTCGGGCCCTTCTGGCTTTGGCCTTGGCTTGTCTCGGGTCCTACTGGTTGTCTTGGGTCCTGCTTCCTTTGGCCTTGGCTTGTCTCGAGCCCTACTGATTGTCTCGGGCCCTTGTGGCATAAGTTTTGGCTTGTCTCGGGTCCTACTGGTTGTCGCGGGCACTGCTGGCTTTAGCCAGTCTCGTGCACTGCTGGCATTGGTCTTGTCCTGTCTCAGGCCCTACTACTTGTCTTGGGCACTGCTGGCTTTAGCCTTGGCCTTTCTAGGGCCCTATTGGTTGTCTTGGGCACTGTAGGCTTTGGCTTGTCTCAAGCCCTACTGATTGTCTGGGGCCCTGCTGGCTTTGGCCTTGGCTTGTCAAGGGCCCTACTGGTTGTCTTGGCGTTGCTGGCTTGGACTAGAGCTGTCTCGGGCCCTACTGGTTGTCTTGGGCCCTGCTAGCTTTGGCTTGTCTCAGACCCTACTGGTTGTCTCGGGCCCTTTTGACAGTGGCCTTGGCTTGTCTCGGGTCCTACTGGTTGTCGTGGGCCCTGCTGGCTTTAGCTTTAGCCAGTCTTGTGCCATGCTGGCATTGGTGTTGGCCTGTCTCAGGCCCTACTACTTGTCTCGGGCACTGCTGGCTTAAGCCTTGGCCTGTCTCGGGCCGTATCTGTTGTCTTGGTCACTGTAGGCTTTGGCTTGTCCCAAGCCCTACTGATTGTCTGGGGCCCTGCTGGCTTTGACCTTGGCTTGTCTAGGGCCATACTGGCTGTCTTGGGCCTTGCTAGCTTGGACTAGACCTGTCTCGGCCCTTGCTGGCTTGGCCTAAACCTGTCTCGAGCCATACTGGTTGTCTCGGGCTTTCCTGACTTTTGCCTTGTTCTGTCTCGGGCCTTACTGGTTGTCTTGGGCCCTGCTAGCTTTGGCCTTGGCCTGTCTCGGGCTCTACTGGTTGTCTCGGACCCTGCTGGCTTTGGCCTTGGCCTGTCTCGGGCCCTACTGGTTTTCTTCGGCCCTGCTGGCTTTGGCCTTCTTCTCTCTCGGGCCCTACTGGTTGTCACGGGCCCTGCTGGATTTTGACATGGCTTGTCACGCACCCTACTGGTTGCCTCGGGCCCTGCTGGCTTTGGCTTTTCTCGGGCCCTACTTGTAGTCTCGGGCCCTGCTGGCTTTGCCCTTGGCTTGTCTCAAGCCCTACCAGTTGGCTCGGGCCCCGCTGGCTTTGGCCTTAGCCTTTATTGGGCCCTACTGGTTGTCTCGGGCCCCGCTGGCTTTAGCCTTGGCTTGCCTCGGACCTTGCTGGTTTTGGCCTTGGCCTGTCTGTGGCCATTCTGTCTTTGACCTTGGCATGCCTCGTGCCCTACTGGTTGCATTGGGCCCTGCTGCCTTTGGCCTGTTTTGGGCCCCATTGGTTGTCTGAGGCCCTGCTGGCTTTGGCCTGTCAGTGGCCCTACTGGCATTGACCTTAGCTTGTCTCGGGACCTACTAGTTGTCTCGGGCACTGCAGACTTTGACCTTGGCTTGTCTCGGGCCTTACTGGATGTCCCTTTGGCGTTGGCTTATCTCGGGTCCTACTTTTTGTCTCGGGTCTTGCTGGCTTTGGCCTTGGCTTGTCTCGAGCCCTACTAGTTGTCTCGGGCCTTTCTGGCATTGGCTTCGGCTTGTCTTGGGTACTACTGGTTGTCTCGGGCCCTTCTGGCTTTGGCCTTGGCTTGTCTCGGGTCCTACTGGTTGTCTCAGGCCCTGCTAGCTTTGGCCTTGGCCTGTCTCGGGCCCTACTGGTTGTTTCAGGCCTTTGGCCTTGGCCTGTTTTGGGCCCTACTGGCTGACTCGGGCCCTGCTGATTGTGGCCTGGGCTTGTCTGGGGTCCAACTAGTTGTCGAGAGCCCTGCTGGCTTTAGCTTTAGCCAGTCTCCTACCCTGCTGGCATTGACCTGGGCCTTTCTCAGGCCCTACTACTTGTCTCGGGCCCTGCTGGCTTTAGCCTTGGCCTGTGTCGGGCCCTATTGGTTGTCTCGGGCACTGTAGGCTTTAGCTTGTCTCAAGCACTACTGATTGTCTGGGGCCCTGTTGGCTCTAGCTTTGGCTTGTCTAGGGCCCTACTGGTTATCTCGGGCCTTGCTGGCTTGGCCTAGAGCTGTCTCAAGCCCTACTGGTTATCTCGGGCTTTGCTGACTTTTGCCTTGTTCTGTCTCGGGCTCTACTGGTCGTTTCGGATCCTGCTGGCTTTGGCCTTGGCCTGTCTCAGGCCCTACTGGTTTTCATGGGCCCTGCTAGCTTTGGCCTTCTTCTGTCTCGGGTCCTACTGGATGTCACGGGCCCTGCTGGATTTTGCCATGGCTTGTCTCGGACCCTACTGGTTGCCTTGGGCCCTGCTGGCTTTGGACTTGGCTTTTCTCGGGCCCTACTTGTTGTCTCGGGCCCAGCTGGCTTTGGCGTTGGCTTGTTTCGAGCCCTACCCGTTGGCTCGGGCCCTTCTGGCATTGGCTTTGGCTTGTCTCGGGTCCTACTAGTTGTTTCGGATCCTGCTGGCTTTGAACTTGGCTTGTCTCAGGTCCTACTGGTTGTCCCGGGCCCTTCTGGCTTTGGCCTTGACTCGTGTCAGGCCCTACTGGTTGTCTTGGGTCCAGATGACTTTGACCTTTGCTTTTCTCGGGCCCTACTGGTTGCCTCTGGCCCTGCTGGCTTTGGGCTTCGCCTGTTTCGGGCCTCACTGGTTGTTTCCGGTCCTATTAGTTGTCTTGGGCTCTGTTGGCTTTGATCTTGACCTGTCTTGTGACCTGCTGGCTTTGGCCTGTCTCAGGCCCTACTACTTGTCTCGGGCACTGCTGGCTTAAGCCTTGGCCTGTCTTGGGCCATATTGGTTGTCTCGGGCACTGTAGGCTTTGGCTTGGCTCAAGCCCTACTGATTGTCTGGGGCCTTGCTGGCTTGGACTAGAGCTGTCTTGGGCCCTACTGGTTGTCTCGAGACTTGCTGGCTTGGCCTAGACCTGTCTCAAGCCCTACTCGTTGTCTCGAGCTTTCCTGACTTTTGCCTTTTTCTGTCTTGTGCCTTACTGGTTGTCTGGGGCCCTGCTGGCTTTGGCCTTGGCCTGTCTCAGGCTCTACTGGTTGCCTCGGGCGCTGCTGGCTTTGGCCTTGGCTTTTCTCGGGCCCTACTTGTTTTCTCGGGCCCTGCTGGCTTTGGCTTGTCTCGGGTCCTACTGGTTGTCTCAGACCCTGCTGGCTTTGACCTTGGCTTGTCTCAGGCCCTACTGGTTGTCTCGGGCCCTTCTGGCTTTGGTCTTGGCTTGTCTCGGGCCCTAATTGTTGTCTCGGACCCTGCTGGCTTTGGCCTTGGCTTGTCTCGAGCCCTACCGGTTGGCTCGGGCCCTTTTGGCTTTGGTCTTGGTTTGTCTCGGGCCCTACTTGTTGTCTCGGGCTCTGCTGGCTTTGGCCTTGGCTTGTCTCGAGCCCTACCGGTTGGCTCGGGCCCTTCTGGCATTGGCTTTGGCTTGTCTCGGGTCCTACTGGTTGTCTAAGACCCTGCTGGCTTTAACCTTGGCTTGTGTCAGGCCCTACTGGTTGTCTCGGGCCCTTCTGGCTTGGCCTAGACCTGTCTCAAGCCCTACTGGTTGTCTCGGGCTTTCCTGACTTTTGCCTTTTTCTGTCTCGTGCCTTACTGGTTGTCTGGGGCCCTGCTGGCTTTGGCCTTGGCCTGTCTCGGGCTCTACTGGTTGCCTCGGGCCCTGCTGGCTTTGGCCTTGGCTTTTCTCGGGCCCTACTTGTTGTCTCGGGCCCTGCTGGCTTTGGCTTGTCTCGGGTCCTACTAGTTGTCTCAGACCCTGCTGGCTTTGACCTTGGCTTGTCTCAGGCCCTACTGGTTGTCTCGGGCCCTTCTGGCTTTGGTCTTGGCTTGTCTCGGGCCCTACTTGTTGTCTCCGACCCTGCTGGCTTTGGCCTTGGCTTGTCTCGAGCCCTACCGGTTGGCTCGGGCCCTTCTGGCTTTGGTCTTGGTTTGTCTCGGGCCCTACTTGTTGTCTCGGGCCCTGCTGGCTTTGGCCTTGGCTTGTCTCGAGCCCTACCGGTTGGCTCGGGCCCTTCTGGCTTTGGTCTTGGTTTGTCTCGGGCCCTACTTGTTGTCTCGGGCCCTGCTGGCTTTGGCCTTGGCTTGTCTCGAGCCCTACCGGTTGGCTCGGGCCCTTCTGGCATTGGCTTTGGCTTGTCTCGGGTCCTACTGGTAGTCTCAGACCCTGCTGGCTTTAACCTTGGCTTGTGTCAGGCCCTATTTGTTGTCTCGGGTCCTTCTGGCTTTGGTCTTGGCTTGTCTCGGGCCCTGCTGGCTTTGGCCTTGGCTTGTCTCGAGCCCTACCGGTTGGCTCGGGCCCTTCTGGCATTGACCTTGGCTTTTCTCGGGCCCTACTCATTATCTTGAGTCCAGCTGGCTTTGTTCTTGGCTTTTCTCGTGCCCTGCTGGCTTTGGCCTGTCTCGGGCCCTACTGGTTGTCTCGGGCCCTGCTGTCTTTAGCCTTGGCCTGTGTCGGTTGTTTTGGGCCTTGGTGGCATTGGCTTTGGCTTGTCCCGGGACCTGCTAGCTTTGGCCTTTGCCTGTCTCGGGCCCTGCAGACTTTGGCCTTGTTGTGTCCCGGGCTCTGCTGGCTTTGGCTGTCTCGGGTCCTATTGGTTTTCTTGGGCCCTGTTAGTTTTGTCCTTCTTCTGTCTCGTGCCCTACTGGTTGTCACGGGCCCTGCTGGCTTTTGGCATGGCTTGCCTTGCACCATACTGGTTGACTCGGGCCCTGCTGGCTTTGGCCTTGGCTTTTCTCGGGCCCTACTTGTTGTCTCAGGTCCTGCTGGCTTTAGCCTTGGCTACTCTCAAGCCCTACTGGTTGTTTCGGGCCCTGCTGGCTTTGGCCTTAGCTTGTCTCAAGCCCTACTGGTTGTCTCGGGCCCTGCTAGCTTTGGCCTTGGCCTGTCTCGGGCCCTACCGGTTGTTTCGGGCCTTTGGCCTTGGCCTGTTTTGGGCCCTACTGGTATGTCTCGGGCCCTGCTGACTGTGGCCTGGGCTTGTCTCGAGTCCTACTGGTTGTCGCGGGCCCTGCTGGCTTTAGCTTTAGCCAGTCTCCTACCCTGCTGGCATTGACCTTGGCCTGTCTCAGGCCCAACTACTTGTCTCGGGCCCTGCTGGCTTTAGCCTTGGAGTGTGTCGGGCCCTATTGGTTTTCTCGGGCACTGTAGGCTTTGGCTTGTCTCAAGCCCTACTGATTGTCTGGGGCCCTGCTGGCTTTGGCCTTGTCTTGTCTAGGGCCCTACTGGTTGTCTCGAGCGTTACTGGATTAGACTAGACCTGTCTCGGACCCTACTAGTTGTCTCGGGCCTTGCTGGCTTGGCCTAGACCTGTCTCGAGCCCTACTGGTTGTCTCGGGCTTCGCTGACTTTTACCTTGTTCTGTCTCGGGCCTTACTGGTTGTCTCGGGCCCTGCTGGCTTTGGCCTTGGCCTGTCTCGGGCTCTACTGGTTGTCTCGGACCCTGCTGGCTTTGGCCTTGGCCTGTCTCAGGCCCTACTGGTTTTCTAGGGCCCTGCTAGGTTTGGCCTTCTTCTGTCTCGGGCCCTACTAGATGTCACGGGCCCTGCTGGATTTTGCCATGGCTTGTCTCGCACCCTACTGGTTGCCTCGGGCCCTGCTGGGTTTGGCCTTGGCTTTTCTCGGGCCCTACTTGTTGTCTCGGGCCCAGCTGGCTTTGGCCTTGGCTTGTCTCGGGCCCTACCGGTTGGGTCGGGCCCTTCTGGCATTGGCTTGTCTCAGGCCCTACTGGTTGTCTCGGGCCCTACAGGTTGTCTTGGGTCCAGCTGGCTTTGACCTTGGCTTTTTCTCGGGCCCTACTGGTTGACTCGGGCCCTGCTGGCTTTGGCCTTCGCCTGTTTGGGCCCTACCGATTGTCTCGGGCATTTGGCCTAGGCCTGTTTTGGGCTCCACTGGTTGTTTCGGGTCCTATTGATTGTCTTGGGCTCTGTTGGCTTTGGTCTTGGCCAGTTTTGTGCCCTGCTGACTTTGGCCTGTCTCAGGCCCTACAACTTGTCACGGACACTGCTGGCTTAAGCCTTGGCCTGTCTCGGGCCCTATTGGTTGTCTCGGGCACTGTAGGCTTTGGCTTGTCTCAAGCCATACTGATTGTCTGGGGCCCTTCTGGCTTTGGCCTGTCTAGGGCCCTACTGGTTGTCTTGGGCCTTGCTGACTTGGCCTAGACCTGTCTCAAGCCCTACTTGTTGTCTTGGGCTTTCCTGACTTTTGCCTTGTTCTGTCTCGGGCCTTACTAGTTGTCTCGGGCCCTGCTGGCTTTGGCCTTGGCCTGTCTCGGGCTCTACTGGTTGTCTCGGACCCTGCTGGCTTAGGCCTTGGCCTGCCTCAGACCCTACTGGTTTTCTTGGGCCCTGCTGGCTTTGGCCTTCTTCTGTCTCGGGCCCTACTGGTTGTCACGGGCCCTGCTGGATTTTGGCATGGCTTGTCTTGCACCCTACTGGTTGCCTCGGGCCCTGCTGGCTTTGGCCTTGGCTTTTCTCGGGCCCTACCCGTTGGCTCGGGCCCTTCTGGCATTGGCTTGTCTCGGGTCCTACTGGTTGTCTCGGACCCTGCTGGCTTTGACCTTGGCTTGTCTCTGGCCCTACTGGTTGTCTTGGGTCCAGCTGGCTTTGATCTTGGCTTTTCTCGGGCCCTACTCGTTATCTTGGGTCCAGCTGGCTTTGACCTTGCCTGTCTCAGGCCCTACTGGTTGTCTCGGGCCCTGTTGGCTTTAGCCTTGACCTGTCTCGGGGCTACTGGTTGTTGACCTTGGCCTGTCTCAGACCCTGCTGGTGTTGGCCTTGCCTGTCTCGGGCCCTACTGGTTGTCTCGGGCCCTGCTGGCTTTGGCTTTTGCCTGTCTCAGGCCCTACTGGCTGTCTCGGGCCCTGTTGGCTTTATCCTTGACTTGTCTCGGGCCTACTGGTTGTTTTTGGCCCTGCTGGCTTTGGCCTTGACTTATCTCCGGCACTGCTGGTTGTCTCAGGCCCTGCTGGCTTCTCTCAGCCACCACTCGTTGTCTCGGGCCTTGTTGGCTTTGGCCTTGGCTTTTCTCGGACCCTACCGGTTGTCTTGGGCCCTACTGACTTTGGTCTTGGCTTGTCTCGGGCCCAGTGGCTTTGACCTTGGCTTGTCTCGGGCCCTGAGGGCTTCGTCTTGGATTGTCTCAGGCCCTACTGATTTTCTCAGGCCATGCAGGCTTTGGCCTGTCTCGGGCCCTTTTGGATGTCTCGGGCCCTGCTGGCTTTTACTTTGGATTGTCTAAGGCCCTTCTGGATGTCTCGGGCCCTGCTGGTTTTTGTCTTGGCCTGTCTCTGGCCCTACTCGTTGTCTCGTGCCCTGCTGGCTTTGGCCTTGGCCTGTCTCGGGCTCTACTGGATGTCTCGGGCCCTGCTGGCTTTGGCCTTAGCCTGTCTCGGGCCCTACTGGTTGTCTCGGTCCCTGCTGGTTTTTGTCTTGGCCTGTCTCTGGCCCTACTCGTTGTCTCGTGCCCTGCTGGCTTTGGCCTTGGCCTGTCTCGGGCTCTACTGGATGTCTCGGGCCCTGCTGGCTTTGGCCTTAGCCTGTTTCGAGCCCTACTGGTTGTCTCGGTCCCTGCTAGCTTTGGCCTTGGCCTGTCTCGGGCCCTACTGGTTGTCTCGGGCCCTGCTGGCTTTGGCCTTGGCCTGTCTCGGGCCCTACTGGTTATCTCGAGTCTTTGGTCTTGGCTTGTTTTGGGCCCTACTGGTTGTTTCGGGCCCTGGTAGCTGAGGCCTTGGCTTGTCTCGGGGAGTACTGGTTGTCTCGGGCTCTGCTGGCTTTGGCATTGGTCTATCTCGTGCCCTGATGGCTTTGGCCTTCATCGGTCTCGGGCCCTACTGGCTCTCTCAGGCCCTGCTGTCTTTAGCCTTGGACTGTGTCGGGCCTTACTGGTTGTCTCGGGCCCTGCTGACTTTGGCCTTGGCTTGTCTCGGATCCTACTGGTTGTCTCAGGTCCTGCTGGCTTAAGCCTTGGCCTGTCTTGGGCCCTACTGCTTGTCTCGAGCCCTACTTGTAGTCTCAGGCCCTTCTGTCATGGGCTTTGGCTTGTCTCGAGTCCTACTGGTTGTCTCGGACCCCGCTGGCTTTAACCTTGGCTTATCTCAGGCCCTACTGGTTGTCTCGGGCCCTTCTGGCTTTGGCCTTGGCTTGTCTCGGGTCCTACAGGTTGTCTCAGGCCCTGCTGGCTTTGGCCTTGGACTGTCTCTGGCCCTACTGGTTGTCTCGGGCCCTGCTGACTTTGGCCTTGGCTTGTCTCAGGCCCTACTGGTTGTCTCGGGCCCTCCTGGCTTTGGCATGTCTCGGGCCCTGCTAGATTTGCCTTTGGCTTGTCTCAGGCCCTACTGATTGTCTCGGGCCCTTCTGGCTTTGGCCTTGGCTTGCCTCGGATCCTACTGGTTGTTTCGGGTCCTGCTGGCTTTGGCCTTGGCTTGTCTCGAGCCCTACGGGTTGTCTCGGGCCCTTCTGGCATTGGTTTTGGCTTGTCTCGGGTCCTACAGGTTGTCGCGGGCCCTGCTGGCTTCAGCCAGTCTCGTGCACTGCTGTCACTGGTCTTGCCCTGTCTCAGGCCCTACTACTTGTCTCGGACACTGCTGGCTTTAGCCTTGGCCTGCCTCGGGCCCTATTGGTTGTCTCAGGCACTGTAGGCTTTGGCTTGTCTCAAGCCCTACTGATTGTCTGGGGCCCTCCTGGCTTTTGCCTTGGCTTGTCTAGGGCCCTACTGGTTGTCTTGGGCATTGCTGGCATGGACTAGACCTGTCTCGGGCCCTACTGGTTGTCTTGGGCCCAGCTAGCTATGGCTTGTCTCAGACCCTACTGGTTGTCTCGGGCCCTTCTGACTGTGGCCTTGGCTTGTCTCGGGTCCTATTGGTTGTCGTGGGCCCTGCTGGCTTTAGCTTTAGCCAGTCTCGTGCCGTGCTGGCATTGGTCTTGGCCTGTCTCAGGCCCTACTACTTGTCTCGGGCACTGCTGGCTTATGCCTTGGCCTGTATCAGGCCCTATTGGTTGTCTTGGGCACTGTAGGCTTTGGCTTGTCCCAATCCCTACTGATTGTCTGGGGCCCTGCTGGCTTTGATCTTGGCTTGTCTAAGGCCCTACTGGTTGTCTTGGGCCTTGCTGGCTTGGACTAGACCTGTCTCGAGCCATACTGGTTGTCTCGGGCTTTGCTGACTTTTGCCTTGTTCTGTCTCGGGCCTTACTGGTTGTCTCGGACCCTGCTAGCTTTGGTCTTGGCCTGTCTCGGGCTCTACTGGTTGTCTCGGACCCTGCTGGCTTTGGCCTTGGAATGTCTCAAGCCCTACTGATTGTCTGGGGCCCTACTGGCTTTGGCCTTGGCCTGTCTCGGGCCCTACTGGTTGTTTCGGGCCTTTGGCCTTGGCCTGTTTTGGGCCCTACTTGTTGTCTCGAGCTCTGTTGACTGTGGCCTTGGCTTCTCTCGGGTCCTACTGGTTGTCGCGGGCCCTGCTGGCTTTAGCTTTAGCCAGTCTCGTGCCCTGTTGGCTTTAGCCTTGGCCTGTCTCGGGCTCTATTGGTTGTCTCGGGCACTGTTGGTTTTGGCTTGTCTCAAGCGCTACTGATTGTCTGGAGCCCTGCTGGCTTTGGCCTTCGCATGTCTAGGGCCCTACTGGTTGTCTTGGGCCTTGCTGGCTTGGACTAGACCTGTCTCTGGTCCTACTGGTGGTCTTGGGCCCTGCTAGCTATGGCTTGTCTCAGACCCTACTGATTGTCTCGGGCCCTGCTGGACTTTGGCCTTAGCTTGTCTCAGGCCCTACTAGTTGTCTTGAGCCCTGCTGGCTTAGACCTTGGATTTTCTTGGGCCCAACTAGTTGTCTCGGGCCCTCCTGGCTTTGGCCTGTCTCGGGCCCTGCTAGATTTGGCTTTGGCTTGTCTCAGGCCCTACTGGCTGTCTCGGGCCCTTCTGGCTTTTAGCCTTGGCTTGTCTCGGGTCCTACTGGTTGTCTCGAGCCCTACTGGCTTTAACCTTGGCTTGTCTCAGGCCCTACTGGTTGTCTCGGGCCCTTCTGGATTTAGCCTTGGCTTTTATCGGGCCCTACTTGTTGTCTCAGGTCCTGCTGGCTTTGGCCTTGGCTTGTCTCGAGCCCTAATGGTTGTCTCGGGCCCTACTAGCTTTGGCCTTGGCCTGTCTCGGGCTCTACTGGTTGTCTCGGACCCTGTTGGCTTTGGCCTTGGCCTGTCTCAGGCCCTACTGGTTTTCTCGGGCCCTGCTGGCTTTGGCCTTCTTCTGTCTCGGGCCCTACTGGTTGTCACGGGCCCTGCTGGATTTTGGCATGGCTTGTCACGCACCCTACTGGTTGCCTCGGGCCCTGCTGGCTTTGGCTTTTCTCGGGCCCTACTTGTAGTCTTGGGCCCTGCTGGCTTTGGCCTTGGCATGTCTCAAGCCCTACTGATTGTCTGGGGCCCTACTGGCTTTGGCCTTGGCCTGTCTCAGGCCCTACTGGTTGTTTCGGGCCTTTGGCCTTGGCCTGTTTTGGGCCCTACTTGTTGTCTCGAGCTCTGTTGACTGTGGCCTTGGCTTCTCTCGGGTCCTACTGGTTGTCGCGGGCCCTGCTGGCTTTAGCTTTAGCCAGTCTCGTGCCCTGTTGGCTTTAGCCTTGGCCTGTCTCGGGCTCTATTGGTTGTCTCGGGCACTGTTGGTTTTGGCTTGTCTCAAGCGCTACTGATTGTCTGGAGCCCTGCTGGCTTTGGCCTTGGCATGTCTAGGGCCCTACTGGTTGTCTTGGGCCTTGCTGGCTTGGACTAGACCTGTCTCTGGTCCTACTGGTGGTCTTGGGCCCTGCTAGCTATGGCTTGTCTCAGACCCTACTGGTTGTCTCGGGCCCTGCTGGACTTTGGCCTTAGCTTTTCTCAGGCCCTACTAGTTGTCTTGAGCCCTGCTGGCTTAGACCTTGGATTTTCTTGGGCCCAACTAGTTGTCTCGGGCCCTCCTGGCTTTGGCTTGTCTCGGGCCCTGCTAGATTTGGCTTTGGCTTGTCTCAGGCCCTACTGGCAGTCTCGGGTCCTTCTGGCTTTTAGCCTTGGCTTGTCTCGGGTCCTACTGGTTGTCTCGAGCCCTACTGGCTTTAACCTTGGCTTGTCTCAGGCCCTACTGGTTGTCTCGGGCCCTTCTGGATTTAGCCTTGGCTTTTATCGGGCCCTACTTGTTGTCTCAGGTCCTGCTGGCTTTGGCCTTGGCTTGTCTCGAGCCCTAATGGTTGTCTCGGGCCCTTCTGGCATCGGCTTTGGCTTGTCTCGGGTCCTTCTGGTTGTCTCGGACCCTGCTGGCTTTAACCTTGGCTTGTCTCAGACCCTACTGGTTGTCTCGGGCCCTTCTGGCTTTAGCCTTGGCTTGTCTCGGGTCCTTCTGGTTGTCTCAGGCCCTGCTGACTTTGGCCTTGGCTTGTCTCGGGCTCTACTGGTTGTCTCGGACCCTGCTGGCTTTGGCCTTGGCCTGTCACAGGCCCTACTGGTTTTCTTGGGCCCTGCTGGCTTTGGCCTTCTTCTGTCTTGGGCCCTACTGGTTGTCACGGGCCCTGCTGGATTTTGGCATGGCTTGTCTTGCACCCTACTGGTTGCCTCGGGCCCCGCTTGCTTTGGCCTTGGCTTTTCTCGTGCCCTACTTGTTGTTTCAGGCGCTACTGGCATTGGCCTTGACTTGTCTCGAGCCCTACCGGTTGACTCGGGCCCTTCTGGCATTGGCTTTCGCTTGTCTCGGGTCCTACTGGTTGTCTCGGACCCTGCTGGCTTTGACCTTGGCTTGTCTCAGGCCCTACTGGTTGTCTAAGGCCATTCTGGCTTTGGTCTTGGCTTGTCTCGGGCCCTACTGGTTGTCTTGGGCCCTGCTAGCTATGGCTTGTCTCAGACCCTACTGGTTGTCTCGGGCCCTTCTGACTGTGGCCTTGGCTTGTCTCGGGTCCTATTGGTTGTTGTGGGCCCTGCTGGCTTTAGCTTTAGCCAGTCTCTTGCCGTGCTGGCATTGGTCTTGGCCTGTCTCAGGCCCTACTACTTGTCTCGGGCACTGCTGGCTTAAGCCTTGGCCTGTCTCAGGCCCTATTGGTTGTCTTGGGCACTGTAGGCTTTGGCTTGTCCCAATCCCTACTGATTGTCTGGGGCCCTGCTGGCTTTGACCTTGGCTTGTCTAAGGCCCTACTGGTTGTCTTGGGCCTTGCTGGCTTGGACTAGACCTGTCTCGAGCCATACTGTTTGTCTCGGGCTTTGCTGACTTTTGCCTTGTTCTGTCTTGGGCCTTACTGGTTGTCTCGGACCCTGCTAGCTTTGGCCTTGGCCTGTCTCGGGCTCTACTGGTTGTCTCGGACCCTGCTGGCTTTGGCCTTGGCCTGTCTCAGGCCCTACTGGTTTTCTCGGGCCCTGCTGGCTTTGGCCTTCTTCTGTCTCGGGCCCTACTGGTTGTCACGGGCCCTGCTGGATTTTGGCATGGCTTGTCACGCACCCTACTGGTTGCCTCGGGCCCTGCTGGCTTTGGCTTTTCTCGGGCCCTACTTGTAGTCTTGGGCCCTGCTGGCTTTGGCCTTGGCATGTCTCAAGCCCTACTGATTGTCTGGGGCCCTACTGGCTTTGGCCTTGGCCTGTCTCGGGCCCTACTGGTTGTTTCGGGCCTTTGGCCTTGGCCTGTTTTGGGCCCTACTTGTTGTCTCGAGCTCTGTTGACTGTGGCCTTGGCTTCTCTCGGGTCCTACTGGTTGTCGCGGGCCCTGCTGGCTTTAGCTTTAGCCAGTCTCGTGCCCTGTTGGCTTTAGCCTTGGCCTGTCTCGGGCTCTATTGGTTGTCTCGGGCACTGTTGGTTTTGGCTTGTCTCAAGCGCTACTGATTGTCTGGAGCCCTGCTGGCTTTGGCCTTGGCATGTCTAGGGCCCTACTGGTTGTCTTGGGCCTTGCTGGCTTGGACTAGACCTGTCTCTGGTCCTACTGGTGGTCTTGGGCCCTGCTAGCTATGGCTTGTCTCAGACCCTACTGGTTGTCTCGGGCCCTGCTGGACTTTGGCCTTAGCTTGTCTCAGGCCCTACTAGTTGTCTTGAGCCCTGCTGGCTTAGACCTTGGATTTTCTTGGGCCCAACTAGTTGTCTCGGGCCCTCCTGGCTTTGGCCTGTCTCGGGCCCTGCTAGATTTGGCTTTGGCTTGTCTCAGGCCCTACTGGCTGTCTGGGGCCCTTCTGGCTTTTAGCCTTGGCTTGTCTCGGGTCCTACTGGTTGTCTCGAGCCCTACTGGCTTTAACCTTGGCTTGTCTCAGGCCCTACTGGTTGTCTCGGGCCCTTCTGGATTTAGCCTTGGCTTTTATCGGGCCCTACTTGTTGTCTCAGGTCCTGCTGGCTTTGGCCTTGGCTTGTCTCGAGCCCTAATGGTTGTCTCGGGCCCTACTAGCTTTGGCCTTGGCCTGTCTCGGGCTCTACTGGTTGTCTCGGACCCTGCTGGCTTTGGCCTTGGCCTGTCTCAGGCCCTACTGGTTTTCTCGGGCCCTGCTGGCTTTGGCCTTCTTCTGTCTCGGGCCCTACTGTTTGTCACGGGCCCTGCTGGATTTTGGCATGGCTTGTCACGCACCCTACTGGTTGCCTCGGGCCCTGCTGGCTTTGGCTTTTCTCGGGCCCTACTTGTAGTCTTGGGCCCTGCTGGCTTTGGCCTTGGCATGTCTCAAGCCCTACTGATTGTCTGGGTCCCTACTGGCTTTGGCCTTGGCCTGTCTCAGGCCCTACTGGTTGATTCGGGCCTTTGGCCTTGGCCTGTTTTGGGCCCTACTTGTTGTCTCGAGCTCTGTTGACTGTGGCCTTGGCTTCTCTCGGGTCCTACTGGTTGTCGCGGGCCCTGCTGGCTTTAGCTTTAGCCAGTCTCGTGCCCTGTTGGCTTTAGCCTTGGCCTGTCTCGGGCTCTATTGGTTGTCTCGGGCACTGTTGGTTTTGGCTTGTCTCAAGCGCTACTGATTGTCTGGAGCCCTGCTGGCTTTGGCCTTGGCATGTCTAGGGCCCTACTGGTTGTCTTGGGCCTTGCTGGCTTGGACTAGACCTGTCTCTGGTCCTACTGGTGGTCTTGGGCCCTGCTAGCTATGGCTTGTCTCAGACCCTACTGGTTGTCTCGGGCCCTGCTGGACTTTGGCCTTAGCTTGTCTCAGGCCCTACTAGTTGTCTTGAGCCCTGCTGGCTTAGACCTTGGATTTTCTTGGGCCCAACTAGTTGTCTCGGGCCCTCCTGGCTTTGGCCTGTCTCGGGCCCTGCTAGATTTGGCTTTGGCTTGTCTCAGGCCCTACTGGCTGTCTCGGGCCCTTCTGGCTTTTAGCCTTGGCTTGTCTCGGGTCCTACTGGTTGTCTCGAGCCCTACTGGCTTTAACCTTGGCTTGTCTCAGGCCCTACTAGTTGTCTCGGGCCCTTCTGGATTTAGCCTTGGCTTTTATCGGGCCCTACTTGTTGTCTCAGGTCCTGCTGGCTTTGGCCTTGGCTTGTCTCGAGCCCTAATGGTTGTCTCGGGCCCTTCTGGCATCGGCTTTGGCTTGTCTCGGGTCCTTCTGGTTGTCTCGGACCCTGCTGGCTTTAACCTTGGCTTGTCTCAGACCCTACTGGTTGTCTCGGGCCCTTCTGGCTTTAGCCTTGGCTTGTCTCGGGTCCTTCTGGTTGTCTCAGGCCCTGCTGACTTTGGCCTTGGCTTGTCTCGGGCTCTACTGGTTGTCTCGGACCCTGCTGGCTTTGGCCTTGGCCTGTCACAGGCCCTACTGGTTTTCTTGGGCCCTGCTGGCTTTGGCCTTCTTCTGTCTTGGGCCCTACTGGTTGTCACGGGCCCTGCTGGATTTTGGCATGGCTTGTCTTGAACCCTACTGGTTGCTTCAGGCCCTGCTTGCTTTGGCCTTGCCTTTTCTCGGGCCCTACTTGTTGTTTCGGGCGCTACTGGCATTGGCCTTGACTTGTCTCGAGCCCTACCGGTTGACTCGGGCCCTTCTGGCATTGGCTTTCGCTTGTCTCGGGTCCTACTGGTTGTCTCGGACCCTGCTGGCTTTGACCTTGGCTTGTCTCAGGCCCTACTGGTTGTCTAAGGCCCTTCTGGCTTTGGTCTTGGCTTGTCTCGGGCCCTACTGGTTGTCTTGGGTCCAGCTGGCTTTGACCTTGGCTTTTCTCGGGCCCTTCTGGCTTTGGCTTTCACCTGTTTCGGCCCTACCGGTTGTCTCGGGCCTTTGGCCTAGGCCTGTTTTGGGCACCACTGGTTGTTTCAGGTCCTACTGGTTGCCTTGGGCTCTGTTGGCTTTGGTCTTAGCCTATCTCGTGCCCTGCTCGCTTTGGCCTGTCTCGGGCCCTACTGGTTGTCTCGGGCCCTGCTGTCTTTAGCCTTGGCTTGTGTCGGTTGTTTTGAGCATTGGCTTTGGCTTGTCCCGGGCCCTGCTAGCTTTGGCCTTGTTCTGTCCCGGGCCCTGCAGGCTTTGGCATTGGCCTGTGTCGGGCCCTTCTGGCTTTGGCTGTCTTGGGTCCTACTGGTTTTCTTGGGCCCTGCTAGTTTTGGCCTTCTGTCTTGGGCCCTTCTGGTTGTCATGGGCCCTGCTGGCTTTTGGCATGACTTGTCTTGCACCATACTGGTTGTCTCGGGCCCTGCTGACTTTTGCCTTGGCTTTTCTCGGGCCCTACTTGTTGTCTCGGGTCCTGCTGGCTTTGGCCTTGGCTTGTCTCGAGCCCTACTGGTTGTATCGGGCCCTTTTGGCATTGGCTTTGGCTTGTCTCGGGTCCTACTGGTTGACTCGTACCCTGCTGGCTTTCCCCTTGGCTTGTCTCAGACCCTACTGGTTGTCTCGGGCCCTTCTGGCTTTGGCCTTGGCTTGTCTCGGGTCCTTCTGGTTGTCTCAGACCCTGCTGGCTTTGGCCTTGGCCTGTCTCGGGCCCTACTGGTTGTTTGAGGCCTTTGGTATTGGCCTGTTTTGGGCTCTACTGGTTGTCTCGAGCCCTGCTGACTGTGGCCTTGGCTTGTCTCGGGTCCTACTGGTTGTCGTGGGCCCTGCTGGCTTTAGCTTTAGCCAGTCTCGTGCCTTGCTGGCTTTGGCCTTCGCCTGTCTCGGGCCCTACTGGTTGTTTCGGGCCTTTGGCCTTGGCTTGTTTTGGGCCCTACTGGTTGTCTCGAGCCCTGCTGACTGTGGCCTTGGCATGTATCGGGTCCTACTGGTTGTCGCGGGCCCTGCTGGCATTAGCTCTAGCCAGTCTCGTGCCCTGCTGGCATTGGTCTTGGCCTGTCTCAGGCCCTACTACTTGTCTCGGCACTGCTGGCTTTAGCCTTGGCCTGTTTCGGGCCCTATTGGTTGTCTCGGCCACTGTAGGTTTTGGCTTGTCTCAAGCCCTACTGATTGTCTGGCGCCTTGCTGGCTTTGGCCTTGGCTTGTCTAGGGCCCTACTGGTTGTCTTGGGCCTTGCTGGCTTGGACTAGACCTGTCTCGGGCCCTACTGGCTGTCTTGGGCCCTGCTAGCTATGGCATGTCTCAGACCCTACTGGTTATCTCGGGCCCTGCCGACTTTGGCCTTGGCTTGTCTCAGGCCCTACTAGTTGTCTTGAGCCCTGCTGGTTTAGACCTTGGATTTCTTGGGCCCAACTGGTTGTCTCGGGCCGTCCTGGCTTTGGCCTTGGCTTTTATCGAGCCCTACTTGTTGTCTCGGGCACTGCTGACTTTGACCTTGTCTTGTCTCGGGCCTTACTCGATGTCCCTGTCCTGCTGGCTTTGGCCTTGTCTTTTCTCGGGTCCTACTTTTTGTCTCGGTTCCTGCTGGCTTTATCTCTAGCCAGTCTCCTACCCTGCTGGCATTGACCTTGGCCTGTCTCAGGCCCTACTACTTGTCTGGGGCCCTGCTGGCTTTAGCCTTGGCCTGTGTCAGGCAATATTGGTTGTCGCGGGCACTGTAGGCTTTGGCTTGTCTCAAGCCCTACTGATTGTTTGGGGCCCTGCTGGCTTTGGCCTTGGCTTGTCTAGGGCCCTACTGTTTGTCTCGGGCCTTGCTGGCTTAGACTAGACCTGTCTCGGATCCTTCTAGTTGTCTCGGGCCTTGCTGGCTTGGCCTAGACCTGTTTCGAGCCCTACTGGTTGTCTCGGGCTTTGCTGACTTTTGCCTTCTTCTGTCTTGGGCCTTACTGGTTTTCTCAGGACCTTCTGGCTTTGGCCTTGGCCTGTCTCGGGCTCCACTGGTTGTCTCGGACCCTGCTGGCTTTGCCCTTAGGCCCTACTGGTTTTCTTGGGCCCTGCTAGCTTTGGCCTTCTTCTGTCTCGGGACCTATTGGATGTCACGGGCCCTGCTGGATTTTGCCATGGCTTGTCTCGCACCCTACTGGTTGTCTCGGACCATGCTGGCTTTAGCCTTGGCTTTTCTAAGGCCCTACTTGTTGTCTCGGGCCCAGCTGGCTTTGGCTTGTCTCGGGCCCTACCAGTTGGCTCGGGCCCTTCTGGCATTGGCTTTGGTTTGTCTCGGGTCCTACTAGTTGTCTCGGACCCTGCTGGCTTGGACCATGGCTTGTCTCAGGTCCTACTGGTTGTCTCGGGCCCTTCTGGCTTTGGCCTTCGCTTATCTCAGGCCCTACTGGTTGTCTTGGGTCCAGCTGGCTTTGACCTTGGCTTTTCTCGGGCCCTACTGGTTTCCTCGGGCCCTGCTGGCTTTGGCCTTCGCATGTTTCGGGCCCTACCGGTTGTCTCGGGCCTTTGGCATAGGCCTGTTTTGGGCCCCACTGGTTGTTTCGGGCCCTATTAGTTGTCTTGGGCTCTGTTGGCTTTGGTCTTGGCCTGTCTTGTGCCCTGCTGGCTTTGGCCTCTCTCAGGCCCTACTACTCTTCTCGGGCACTGCTGGCTTAAGCCTTAGCCTGTCTCAGGCCCTATTGGTTGTCTCGGGCACTGTAGGCTTTGGCTTGTCTCAAGCCCTACTGATTGGGGCCCTTCTGGCTTTGGCCTTGGCCTGTCTCGGGCCCTACTGGTTGTCTTGGGCCTTCCTGGCTTGGACTAGACGTGTCTCGGGCCCTACTGGTTGTCTCGGGCCCTGCTGGCTTTGCCTAGACCTGTCTCAAACCGTACTTGTTGTCTCGGGCTTTCCTGACTTTTTCCTTGTTCTGTCTCAGGCCTTACTGGTTGTCTCGGGCCCTGCTGGCTTTCGCCTTGGCCTGTCTCGGGTTCTACTGGTTGTCTCGGACCCTGCTGGCTTTGAACTTGGCCTGTCTAAGGCCCTACTGGTTTTCATGGGCCCTGCTGACTTTGGCCTTCTTCTGTCTTGGGCCCTACTGGTTGTCACGGGCCCTGCTGGATTTTGGCATGGCTTGTCTTGCACCCTACTGGTTACCTCGGGCCCTGCTGGCTTTGGCCTTGGCTTTTCTTAGGCCCTACTTGTTGTCTCGGGCCCTGCTGGCTTTGGCCTTGGCTTGTCTCGAGTCCTAGAGGTTGGCTCGGGCCCTTCTGGCATTGGCTTTGGCTTGTCTCGGGACCTACTGGTTGTCTCGGACCCTGCTGGCTATGACCTTGGCTTGTCTCAGGCCCTACTGGTTGTCTCGGGCCTTTCTGGCTTTGGTCTTGGCTTGTGTCGGGCCCTACTGGTTGTCTTGGGTCCAGCTGGCTTTGACCTTGGCTTTTCTCGGGCCCTGCTGGCTTTGGCCTTCGCCTATTTCGGGCCCTACCGGCTGACTCGGGCCTTCGGCACCACTGTTTGTTTCAGGTCCTACTGGTTGTCTTGGGCTCTGTTGGCTTTGGTCTTGGCCTGTCTCATGCCCTGCTGGCTTTGGCCTGTCTCGGGCCCTACTGGTTGTCTCTGGCCCTGCTGTCTTTAGCCTTGGCCTGTGTCGGTTGTTTTGGGCCTTGCTGGCATTGGCTTTGGCTTGTCTCGGGCCCTGCTAGCTTTGGCCTTGTTCTGTCCCGGGCCCTGCTGGCTTTGGCCTTGGACTGTGTCGGGCCCTTCTGGCTTTGGCAGTCTTGGATCCTACTGGGATTCTTGGGCACTGCTAGTTTTGGCCTTCTTCTGTCTTGGGCCCTACTGGTTGTCATGGGCCCTGCTGGCTTTTAGCATGACTTGTCTTGCACCATACTGGTTGTCTCGGGCCCTGCTGGTTTTGGCCTTGGCTTTTCTCGGGCCCTACTTGTTGTCTCAGGTCCTGCTGGCTTTGGCCTTGGCTTGTCTCAAGCCATACTGGTTGTCTCGGGCCCTGCTGGCTTTGGCCTTGGCCTGTCTCAGGCCCTACTGTTTGTTGCGGGCCTTTGGCCTTGGCCTGTTTTAGGCCCTACTGGTTGTCTCGGACACTGTAGGCTTTGGCTTGTCTCAAGCCCTACTGAATGTCTGGGGCCCTTCTGGCTTTGGCCTTGGCCTGTCTCGGGCCCTACTGGTTGTCTTGGGCCTTGCTGGCTTGAAATAGACCTGTCTCGGGCCTTACTGGTTGTATCGGGCCCTGCTGGCTTTGGCCTTGGCCTGTCTCGGGCTCTACTGGTTGTCTCGGACCCTGCTGGCTTTGGCCTTGGCATGTCTCAGGCCCTGCTGGTTTTCTTGGACCCTGCTGGCTTTGGCCTTCTTCTGTCTCGGGTCCTACTGGTTGTCACGGGCCCTGCTGGATTTTGGCCTTGGCTTGTCTTGCACCCTACTGGATGCCTCGGGCCCTGCTGGCTTTGGCCTTGGCTTTTCTCGGGCCCTACTTGTTGTCTCCGGCCCTGCTGGCTTTGGCCTTGGCTTGTCTCGAGCCCTACTGGTTGACTTGGGCCCTTCTGGGATTGGCTTTGGCTTGTCTCGGGTCCTACTGGTTGTCTCGGGCCATGCTGGCTTTGCCCTTGGCCTGTATCGTGTCCTTTTGGTTGTCTCGGGCCTTTGGCCTTGGCCTGTTTTTGGCCCTTCTAGTTGTCTTGGGCCATGCTGGCTTTACCCTTGGCCTGTCTCGGGTTCTACTGGTTGTCTCGGGCCCTTCTGGCATTGGATTTGGCTTGTCTCGGGTCCTACTGGTTGTCTCGGGCCCTGCTGGCTTTGGCCTTGGCTTGTCTAGGGCCCTACTGGTTGACTTGGGCCTTGCTGGTTTGGACTACACCTGTCTCGGGCCCTAATGGTTGTCTCAGGCCTTGCTGGATTGGCCTAGACCTGTCTCGAGCCCTACTGGTTGTCTCGGGCTTTGCTGACTTTTGACTTGTTCTGTCTCAGGCCTTACTGGTTGTCTCGGGCCCTGCTGGCTTTGGCCTTGGCTTTTCTCGGGCCCTACTTGTTGTCTCAGGTCCTGCTGGCTTTGGTCTTGGCTTGTCTCAAGCCCTACTCGTTATCTCAGGCCATGCTGGCTTTGGCCTTGGCCTGTGTCGGGCCCTTCTGGCTTTGGCTGTCTTGGGTCCTACTGGTTTTCTTGGGCCATGCTAGTTTTGGCCTTCTTCTGTCTCGGGTCCTACTGGTTGTCTCAGGCCCTGCTGGCTTTGGCCTTGGCTTTTCTCGGGCCCTACTTGTTGTCTCAGGTCCTGCTGGCTTTGGCCTTGGCTTGTCTCAAGCCCTACTGGTTGTCTCAGGCTATGCTGGCTTTGGCCTTGGCCTGTCTCAGGCCCTATTGGTTGTTTCGGGCCTTTGGCCTGTTTTGGGCCCTACTGGTTGTCTCGAGCCCTCTTGACTGTGGCCTTGGCTTGTCTTGCGTTCTACTGGTTGTCGCGGGCCCTGCTGGCTTTAGCTTTAGCCTGTCTTGTGCCCTGCTGGCATTAGTCTTGGACTGTCTCAGGCCCTACTACTTGTCTCAGGCAGTGTTGGCTTTAGCCTTGGCCTGTCTTGGGCCCTATTGGTTGTCTCGGGCACTGTTGGCTTTGGCTTGTCTCAAGCGCTACTGATTATCTGGGGCCCTGCTGGCTTTGGCCTTGGCTTGTCTAGGGCCCTACTGGTTGTCTTGGGCCTTGCTGGCTTCGACTAGACCTGTCTCGGGCCCTACTGGTTGTCTAGGGCCCTGCTACCTATGGCTAGTCTCAGACTCTACTGGTTGTCTCGGGCCCTGCTGACTTTGGCCTTGGCTTGTCACAGGCCCTACTAGTTGTCTTGATCCCTGCTGGCTTAGACCTTGGATTTTCTTGGGCCCAACTGTTTGTCTCGGGCCCTCCTGGCTTTGGCCTGTCTCGGGCCCTGCTAGATTTGGCTTTGGCTTGTCTCATGCCCTACTGGTTGTCTTGGGCCCTTCTGGCTTTTAGCCTTGGCTTGACTCGGGTCCTACTGGTTGTCTCGGGCCCTACTGGCTTTAGCCTTGGCTTGCCTCAGGCCCTACTGGTTGTCTCGGGCCCTTCTGGCTTGGCCTTGGCTTTTATCGGGCCCTACTTGTTGTCTCGGGTCCTGCTTGCTTTGGCCTTGGCTTGTCTCGAAGCTACTGGTTACCTCGGGCCCTTCTGGCATTGGCTTTGGCTTGTTTCGGGTCCTACTGGTTGTCTCGGACCCTGCTGGCTTTAACCTTGGCTTGTCTCAGCCCTACTGGTTGACTCGGGCCCTTCTGGCTTTGGCCTTGGCTTGTCTCGGGTCCTACTGGTTGTCTCAGGCCCTGCTGGCTTTGGCCTTGGCCTGTCTCGGGCCCTACAGGTTGTTTCAGGCCTTTAGTCTTGGCCTATTTTGGGCCCTACTGGTTGTCACGAGCCCTGCTGACTGTGGCCTTGGCTTGTCTCGGGTCCTACTGGTTGTCGTGGGCCCTGCTGGCTTTAGCTTTAGCCAGTCTCGTACCTTGCTGGCTTTGGCCTTGGCCTGTCTCGGGCCCTACTGTTTGTTTCGGGCCTTTGGCCTTGACCTGTTTTGGGCCCTACTGCTTGTCTTGAGCCCTGCTCACTGTGGCCTTGGCTTGTCTCAGGTCCTACTGGTTGTAGCGGGCCCTGCTGGGTTTAACTTTAGCCAGTCTCGTGCCCTGCTGGCATTGGTCTTGGCCTGTTTCAGGCCCTACTACTTGTCTCGGGTACTGCTGGCTTTAGCCTTGGCTGTCTCGGGCCCTATTGGTTGTCTCGGGCACTGCAGGCTTTGGCTTGTCTCAAGCCCTACTGATTGTCTGGAGCCCTGCTGGCTTTGGCCTTGGCTTGTCTAGGGCCCTACTGGTTGTCTTGGGCCTTGCTGGCTTGGACTAGACCTGTCTCGGGCCCTACTGGTTGTCTTGGGCCCTGCTAGCTATGGCTTGTCTCAGACGCTACTGGTTGTCTCTGGCCCTGCTGACTTTGGCCTTGGTTTGTCTCAGGCCCTACTAGTTGTCTTGAGCCCTGCTGGCTTAGACGTTGGATTTTCTTGGGCCCAACTGGTTGTCTCGGGCCCTCCTGGCTTTGGCCTGTCTCGGCCCCTGCTAGATTTGGCTTTGGCTTTTCTCAGGCCCTACTGGTTGTCTCGGGCCCTTCTGGCTTTGGCCTTGGCTCGTCTCGGGTCCTATTGGTGTCTCGGGCCCTGCTGGCTTTAACCTTGGTTTGTCTCAGGCCCTACTGGTTGTCTCGGGCCCTTCTGGCTCTGGCCTTGGCTAGTCTCAAGCCCTACTGGTTGTCTCGGGCCCTTCTGGCATTGACTTTGGCTCGTCTCGGGTCCTACTGGTTGTCTCGGACCCTGTTGGCTTTAACCTTGGCTTGTCTCAGGCCCTACTGGTTGTCTTGGGCCCTTCTGGCTTTGGCCTTGGCTTGTCTCGGGTCCTACTGGTTGTCTCAAGCCCTGCTGGCTTTGGCCTTGCCCTGTTTTGGGCCCTTCTGGTTGTCTCGAGCCCTGCAGACTGTGGCTTTGGCTTGTCTCGGGTCCTACTGGTTGTCGCGGGCCCTGCTGGCTTTGGCCTTGGCTTTTATTGTGCCCTACTTGTTGTCTCGGGTCCTGCTGGCTCTGGCCTTGGCTTGTCTCAAGCCCTACTGGTTGTCTCGGGCCCTTCTGGCATTGACTTTGGCTCGTCTCGGGTCCTACTGGTTGTCTCGGACCCTGTTGGCTTTAACCTTGGCTTGTCTCAGGCCCTACTGGTTGTCTCGGGCCCTTCTGGCTTTGGCTTTGGCTTGTCTCGGGTCCTACTGGTTGTCACAGGCCCTGCTGGCTTTGGCCTTGGCCTGTTTTGGGCCCTACTGGTTGTCTCGAGCCCTGCAGACTGTGGCTTTGGCTTGTCTCGGGTCCTACTGGTTGTTACGGGCCCTGCTGGCTTTAGCTTTAGCCAGTCTCGTGCCCTGCTGGCATTGGTCTTGGCCTGTCTCAGGTCCTACTACTTGTCTCGGGCACTGCTGGCTTAAGCCTTGGCCTGTATCGGGCCCTATTGGTAGTCTAGGGCACTGTAGGCTTTGGCTTGTCTTGAGCCCTACTTTATGTCTGGGGCCCTGCTGGCTTTGGCCTTGGCTTGTCTAGGGCCCTACTGGTTATCTTGGGCCTTGCTGGCTTGGACTAGACCTGTCTGGGGCACTACTGGTTGTCTCGGGCCTTGCGGGCTTGGCCTAGACCTGTCTCAAGCCCTACTGGTTGTCTCGGGCTTTCCGGACTTTTGACTTGTTCTGCCTCGGGCTTTATTGGTTGTCTCGGACCCTGCTGGCTTTGGTCTTGGCCTGTCTCAGGCTCTGCTGGTTGTCTCGGACCCTACTGGCTTTTGCCTTGGCCTGTCTCAGGCCCTACTGGTTTTCTTGGGCCCTGCTGGCTTTGGCCTTCTTCTGTCTCGGGCCCTACTGGTTGTCACGGGCCCTGCTGGCTTTGGCATGGCTTATCTCGCACCCTACTGGTTGCCTCGTGCCCTGATGGCTTTGACCATGGCTTTTCTTGGGCCCTACTTGTTGTCTCGGGCCCTGCTGGCTTTGGCCTTGGCTTGTCTCGAACCCTACCGGTTGGCTCGGGCCCTTATGGCATTGGCTTTGGCTTGTCTCAGGTCCTACTGGTTGTCTCGGACCCTGCTGGCTTTGACCTTGGCTTGTCTCAGGCCCTACTGGTTGTCTCGGGCCCTTTTGGCTTTGGTCTTGGCTTGTCTCGGGCCCTATTGGTTGTCTTGGGTCCAGCTGGCTTTGACCTTGGCTTTTCTCGGGCCCTACTGGTTGTCTTGGGTCCAGCTGGCTTTGACCTTGGCTTTTCTCGGGCCCTACTGGTCGTCTTGGGTCCAGCTGGCTTTGACCTTGGCTTTTCTCGGGTCCTACTGGTTTTCTTGGGTCCAGCTGGCTTTGACCTTGGCTTTTCTCGGGCCCTACTGCTTGTCTTGAGCCCAGCTGGCTTTGACCTTAGCTTTTCTCGGGCCCTGCTGGCTTTGGCCTTCGCCTGTTTCAGGCCCTATAAGTTGTCTCGGGCCTTTGGCCTAGGCCTGTTTTGGGCCCCACTGGTTGTTTCGGGTCCTATTGGTTGTCTTGGGCTCTCTTGGCTTCGGTCTTCGCCTGTCTTGTGCCCTGCTGGCTTTGGCCTGTCTCAAGCCCTACTACTTGTCTTGGGCACTGCTGGCTTAAGCCTTGGCCTGTCTCGGGCCCTATTGGTTGTCTCGGGCACTGTAGGCTTTTGGCTTGTCTCAAACCCTACTGATTGTCTGGGGCCCTTCTGGCTTTGGTCTTGGCCTGTCTCGGGCCATACTGGTTGTCTTGGGCCTTGCTGGCCTGGACTAGACCTGTCTCGGGCCCTACTGGTTTTCTCGGGCCTTGGTAGGTTGGCCTAGACCTGTCTCAAGCCCTACTTGTTGTCTCGGGCTTTCCTGACTTTTCCCTTGTTCTGTCTCGGTCCTTACTGGTTGTCTCAGGCACTGTTGACTTTGGTTTTTCTACAGCGCTACTGATTGTCTGGGGCCCTGCTGGCTTTAGCCTTGGCTTGTCTAGGGCCCTACTGGTTGTCTCGGGCCTTGCTAACTTTTGCCTTGTTCTGTCTCGGGCCTTTCTGGTTGTCTTGGGCCCTGCTAGCTTTGGCCTTGGCCTGTCTCGGGTTCTACTGGTTGTTTCGGACCCTGCTGGCTTTGGCCTTGGCCTGTCTCGGGCCCTACTGGTTTTCTTGGGCCCTGCTGGCTTTGGCCTTCTTCTGTCTCGGTCCCTACTGGTTGTCACGGGCCCTGCTAGATTTTGGCATGGCTTGTCACGCACCCTACTGGTTGCCTCGGGCCCTGCTGGCTTTGGCTTGCCTCAAGCCCTACCAGTTGGCTCGGGCCCTGCTGGCTTTGGCATTAGCCAGTCTCGTGCCTTGCTGGTTTTGGCCTTGGCCTGCCTCGGGCCCTACTGGTTGTTTCGGGCCTTTGGCCTTGGCCTGTTTTGGGCCCTACTGGTTGTCTTGAGCCCAGCTGACTGTGGCCTTGGCTTGTCTCGGGTCCTACTGGTCGTCGTGGGCCTTGCTGGCTATAGCTTTAGCCAGCCTCGTGCCCTGCTGGCTTTGGCATTGGCCTGTCTCGGGCCCTACTGTTTGTTTCGGGCCTTTGGCCTTGGCCTGTTTTGGGCCCTACTGGTTGTCTCGAGCCCTGCTGATTGTGGCCTTGGCTTGTCTCGGGTCCTACTGGTTGTCGCGGGCCCTGCTGGCTTTAGCTTCAGCCACTCTCGTGCCCTGCTGGCATTGGTCTTGGCCTGTTTCAGGCCCTACTACTTGTCTCGGGTACTGCTGGCTTTAGCCTTGCCTGTCTCGGGCCCTATTGGTTGTCTCGGGTTTTGGCTTGTCTCAAGCCCTACTGATTGTCTGGAGCCCTGCTGGCTTTGGCCTTGGCTTGTCTAGGGCCCTACTGGTTGTCTTGGACCTTGCTGGCTTGGACTAGACCTGTCTCGGGCCCTACTGGTTGACTTGGGCCCTGCTAGTTATGGCTTGTCTCAGACCCTACTAGTTGTCTCGGGCACTGCTGACTTTGGCCTTGGTTTGTCTCAGGCCCTACTAGTTGTCTTGAGCCCTGCAGGCTTAGACGTTGGATTTTCTTGGGCCGAACTGGTTGTCTCGGGTCCTCCTGGCTTTGGCCTGTCTAGGGCCCTGCTAGATTTGGCTTTGGCTTGTCTCAGGCCCTACTGGTTGTCTCGGGCACTTCTGGCTTTGGCCTTGGCTCGTCTAGGGTCCTATTGGTTGTTTCGGGCCTTGCTGGCTTTAACCTTGGCTTGTCTCAGGCTCTACTGGTTGTGTCGGGCCTTTCTGGCTTTGGCCTTGGCTTGTCTCAGGTCCTACTGGTTGTCTCAGGCCCTGCTGGCTTTGGCCTGTTTTGGGCCCTACTGGTTGTCTCGAGTCCTGCAGACTGTGGCTTTGGCTTGTCTCGGGTCCTACTGGTTGTCGCGGGCCCTGCTGACTTTAGCTTTAGCCAGTCTCGTGCCCTGCTGGAATTAGTCTTGGCCTGTCTCAGGCCCTACTACTTGTCTCGGGCACTGCTGGCTTAAGCCTTGGCCTGTCTCAGGCCCTATTGGTTGTCTCGGGCACTGTAGGCTTTGGCTTGTCTCGAGCCCTACTGAATGTCTGGGGCCCTGCTGGCTTTGGCCTTGGCTTGTCTAGGGCTCTACTGGTTATCTTGGGCCTTGCTGGCTTGGACTAGACCTGTCTGGGGCACTACTGGTTGTCTCGGGCCTTGCGGGCTTGGCCTAGACCTGTCTCAAGCCCTACTGGTTGTCTCGGGCTTTCCTAACTTTTGCCTTAATGGTTGTCTCGGGCCCTGCTGGCTTTGGCCTTGGCCTGTCTCGGGCTCTACTGGTTGTCTCGTACATTACTGGCTTTGGCCTTGGCCTGTCTCAGGCCCTACTGGTTTTCTTGGGCCCTGCTGGCTTTGGCCTTCTTTTGTCTCGGGCCCTACTGGTTGTTAAGGGCCCTGCTGGCTTTGGCATGGCTTGTCTCGCACCCTACTGGTTGCCTCGTTCCCTGCTGGCTTTGGCCTTGGCTTTTCTTGGGCCCTACTTGTTGTCTCGGGCCCTGCTAGCTTTGGCCTTGGCTTGTCTCGAGCCCTACCGGTTGGCTCGGGCCCTTCTGGCATTAGCTTTGGCTTGTCTCGGGTCCTACTGGTTGTCTCGGACCCTGCTGGCTTTGACCTTGGCTTGTCTCAGGCCCTACTGGTTGTCTCTGGCCCTTCTGGCTTTGGTCTTGGCTTGTTTCGGGCCCTACTGGTTGTCTTGGGTCCAGCTGGCTTTGACCTTGGCTTTTCTCAGGCCCTACTGGTTGTCTTGGGTCCAGCTGGCTTTGACCTTGGCTTTTCTCGGGCCCTACTGGCTGTCTTGGGTCCAGCTGGCTTTGACCTTGGCTTTTCTCTGGCCCTACAGGTTGTCTTGGGTCCAGCTGGCTTTGACCTTGGCTTTTATCGGGCCCTACTCGTTATCTTGGGTCCAGCTGGCTTTGACCTTGGCTTTTCTCGGGCCCTGCTGGCTTTGGCCTTCACCTGTTTCGGGCCCTACCGGTTGTCTCGGGCCTTTGGCCTAGGCCTGTTTTGGGCACCACTGGTTGTTTCAGGTCCTACTGGTTGTCTTGGGCTCTGTTGGCTTTGGTCTTGGCGGGTCTCGTGCCCTGCTGGCTTTGGCCTTAGCCTGTCTCGGGCCCTGCAGACTTTGGCCTTGTTCTGTCCCGGGCCCTGCTGGCTTTGGCTGTCTCGGGTCCTACTGGTTTTCTTGGGCCCTACTGGCTTAGATCTTGGATTGACTCAGGCCCTACTTATTGTCTCGGGCCCTTCTGGCTTTGGCCTTGGCTTTTATCGGCCCGACTTGTTGTCTCGGGCACTGCTGACTTTGACCTTGGCTTGTCCCGGGCCTTACTGGATGTCCCTGTCCTGCTGGCTTTGGCCTTGGCTTTTCTCGGGTCGTACTTTTTGTCTCGGGTCCTGCTGGCTTTGGCCTTGGCTTGTCTCGAGCCCTACTGGTTGTCTCGGACCCTTCTGGCATTGGCTTCGGCTTGTCTTGGGTCCTACTGGTTGTCTCAGGCCCTTCTGGCTTAGGCCTTGGCTTGTCTCGGGTACTACTGGTAGTCTCAGGCCCTGCTAGCTTTGGCCTTGGCCTGTCTCGGGCCCTACTGGTTGTCTTGGGCCCTGCTGACTGTGGCCTGGGCTTGTCTCGGGTCCTACTGGTTGTCGCGGGCCCTGCTGGCTTTAGCTTTAGCCAGTCTCCTACCCTGCTGGCATTGACCTTGGCCTGTCTCAGGCCCTACTACTTGTCTCGGGCCCTGCTGGCTTTAGCCTTGGCCTGTGTCGGGCCCTATTGGTTGTCGCGGGCACTGTAGGCTTTGGCTTGTTTCAAACCCTACTGATTGTTTGGGGCCCTGCTGGCTTTGGCCTTGGCTTGTCTAGGGCCCTACTGGTTGTCTCGGGTCTTGCTGGCTTGGCCTAGACCGGTCTCGAGCCCTACTGGTTGTCTCGGGCTTTGCTGACTTTTGACCTCTTCTGTCTCGGGCCTTACTGGTTTTCTCGGGCCCTGCTGGCTTTGGCCTTGGCATGTCTCGGGCTATACTGGTTGTCTCGGACTCTGCTGGCTTTGCACTTGGCCTGTCTCAGGCCCTACTGGTTTTCTTGGGCCCTGCTAGCTTTGGCCTTCTTCTGTCTCGGGCCCTACTGGATGTCAAGGGCCCTGCTGGATTTTGCCATGGCTTGTCTCACACCCTACTGGTTGTCTCAGACCCAGCTGGCTTTGGCCTCGGCTTGTCTCGGGCCCTACCGGTTGGCTCGGGCCCTTCTGGCATTGGCTTTGGCGTGTCTCGGGTCCTGCTAGTTGTCTCGGACCCTGCTGGCTTTGACCTTGGCTTGTCTCAGGCCCTACTGATTGTCTCGGGCCCTTCTGGCTTTGGCATTGGCTTGTCTCTGGCCCTACTGGTTGTCTTGGGTCCAGCTGGCTTTGACCTTGGCTTTTCTCGGGCCCTACTGGTTGCCTGGGCCGTGCTGGCTTTGGCCTTCGCCTGTTTCGGGCCCTACCGGTTGTCTCGGGCCTTTGGCCTAGGCCTGTTTTGGGCCCCACTGGTTGTTTCGGGTCCTATTGGTTGTCTTTGGCCCTGTTGGCTTTGGTCTTGGCCTGTCTTGTGCCCTGCTGGCTTTGGCCTGTATCAGGCCCTACTACTTATCTCCGGCACTGCTGGCTTAAGCCTTAGCCTGTCTCGGACCCTATTGGTTGTCTCGGGCACTGTAGGCTTTGGCTTGTTTCAAGCCCCACTGATTGTCTGGGGCCCTTCTGGCTTTGGCCTTGGCATGTCTCGGGCCCTACTGGTTGTCTTGGGCCTTGCTGGCTTTGACCTTGGCTTGTCTCGAGCCCTACTGGTTGGCTTGGGCCCTTCTGGCATTGGCTTTGGCTTGTCTCGGGTCCTACTGGTTGTCTTGGGCTCTGTTGGCTTTAGTCTTGGCCTGTCTCGTGCCCTGCTGGCTTTGGCCTGTCTCGGGCCCTACTGGTTGTCTCAGGCCCTGCTGTCTTTAGCCTTGGCCTGTGTCGGTTGTTTTGGGCCTTGCTGGCATTGGCTTTGGCTTGTCCCGGCCCCTGCTAGCTTTGGCCTTGGCCTGTCTAGGGCCCTGCAGACTTTGGTCTTGTTCTGTCCCGGGCCCTGCTGGCTTTGGCCTTGGCCTGTGTCGGGCCCTTCTGGCTTTGGCTGTCTCGGGTCCTACTGGTTTTCTTGGGCCCTGCTAGTTTTGGCCTTCTTCTGTCTCGGGCCCTACTGGTTGTCATGGGCCCTGCTGGCTTTTGGCATGACTTGTCTTGCGCCATACTGGTTGTCTCGGGCCCTGCTGGCTTTGGCCTTGGCTTTTCTCGGGCCCTACTTGTTGTCTCAGGTCCTGCTGGCTTTGGCCTTGGCTTGTCTCAAGCCCTACTTGTTGTCTCAGGCCCTGATGGCTTTGGCCTTGGCCTGTCTCAGGCCCTATTGTTTGTTTCGGCCTTTGGCCTGCTTTGGGCCCTACTGGCTGTCTCGAGCCCTCTTGACTGTGGCCTTGGCTTGTCTAGGGTCCTACTGGTTGTCGCAGGCCCTGCTGGCTTTAGCTTTAGCCAGTCTCGTGCCCTGCTGGCATTAGTCTTGGACTGTCTCAGGCCCTACTACTTGTCTCAGGCACTGTTCGCTTTAGCCTTGGCTTGTCTTGGGCCCTATTGGTTGTCTCGGGCACTGTTGGCTTTGGCTTGTCTCAAGCACTACTGATTATCTGGGGCACTGCTGGCTTTGTCCTTGGCTTGTCTAGGGCCCTACTGGTTGTCTTGGGCCTTGCTGCCTTGAACTAGACCAGTCTCGGGCCCTACTGGTTGTCTTGGGCCCTGATAGCTATGGCTTGTCTCAGACCCTACTGGTTGTTTCGGGCCCTGCTGGCTTTGACCTTGGCTTTTCTCGGGCCATACTGGTTGTCTTGGGTCCAGCTGGCTTTGACCTTGGCTTTTCTCGGGCCCTACTGGTTGTCTTGGGCCCAGTTGGCTTTGACTTTCGCCTGTTTCGGGCCCTATCGGTCCACTCGGGCCTTTGGCCTAGGTCTTTTTTGGGCCCCACTGGTTGTTTCAGGTTCTATTGGTTGTCTTGGGCTGTGATGGCTTTGGTATTGGCCTATGTTGTGCCCTGCTGGCTTTGGCCTGTCTCAGGCCCTACTACTTGTCTTGGGCATGCTGGCTTAAGCCTTGGCGTGTCTGGGGCCCTATTGGTTGTCTCGGGCACTGTAGGCTTTGGCTTGTCTCAAGCCCTACTGATTGTCTGGGGCCCTTCTGGCTTTGGCCTTGGCCTGTCGCGGGCCCTACTGGTTGTCTTGGGCCTTGCTGGCTTGGACTAGACCTGTCTCAGGCCCTACTGGTTGTCTCGGGCCTTGCGGTCTTGGCCTAGACCTGTCTCAAGCCCTACTTGTTGTCTCGGGCTTTCCTGACTTTTGCCTTGTTCTGTCTCGGGCCTTACTGGTTGTCTCAGGCACTGTTGGCTTTTGCTTGTCTAAAGCGCTACTGATTGCCTGGGGCCCTGCTGGCTTTAGCCTTGGCTTGTCCCAGGCCCTACTAGTTGTCTTGAGTCCTTCTGGCTTAGACCTTAGATTTTCTTTGGCCCAACTGGTTGTCTCTGGCCCTCCTGGCTTTGGCCTGTCTCGGGCCCTGCTAGATTTGGCTTTGGCTTGTCTCAGGCCCTACTGGTTGTCTTGGGCCCTTCTGGCTTTTAGGCTTGGCTTGTCTTGGGTCCTACTGGTAGTCTCGGGCCCTAATGGCTTTAACCTTGGCTTGTCTCAGGCCCTACTGGTTGTCTCATTTCCTTCTGGCTTTGGCCTTGGCTTTTATCGGGCCCTACTTGTTGTGACGGGTCCTGCTGGCTCTGGCCTTGGCTTGTCTCGAGCCCTACTGGTTGTCTCGGGCCCATTTGGCATTGGCTTTGGCTTGTCTCGGGTCCTACTGGTTGTCTCGGACCCTGCTGGCATTAACCTTGGCTTGTCTCAGGCCCTACTGGTTGTCTCGGGCCCTTCTAGCTTTGGCCTTGGCTTGTCTCGGGTCCTACTGGTTGTCTCAGGCCCTGCTGGCTTTGGCATGGCTTGTCTTGCACCCTACTGGTTGCCTCGGGCCCTGCTGGCTTTGGCCTTGGCTTTTCTCGGGCCCTACCTGTTGGCTCGGGCCCTTCTGGCATTGGCTTTGGCTTGTCTCGGGTCCTACTGGTTGTCTCGTACACTGCTGGCGTTGACCGTGGCTTGCCTCAGGCCCTACTGGTTGTCTCGGGACCTTCTGGATTTGGTCTTGGCTTGTCTCGGGCCCTACTGGTTGTCTTGGGTCCAGCTGGCTTTGACCTTGGCTTTTCTCGGGCCCTATTGGTTGTCTTGGGTCCAGCTGGCTTTGACCTTGGCTTTTCTCGGGCCATACTGGTTGTCTTGGGTCCAGCTGGCTTTGACCTTGGCTTTTCTCGGGCCCTACTGGTTGTCTTGGGCCCAGTTGGCTTTGACTTTCGCCTGTTTCGGGCCCTATCGGTCCACTCGGGCCTTTGGCCTAGGTCTTTTTTGGGCCCCACTGGTTGTTTCAGGTTCTATTGGTTGTCTTGGGCTGTGATGGCTTTGGTATTGGCCTATGTTGTGCCCTGCTGGCTTTGGCCTGTCTCAGGCCCTACTACTTGTCTTGGGCATGCTGGCTTAAGCCTTGGCGTGTCTGGGGCCCTATTGGTTGTCTCGGGCACTGTAGGCTTTGGCTTGTCTCAAGCCCTACTGATTGTCTGGGGCCCTTCTGGCTTTGGCCTTGGCCTGTCGCGGGCCCTACTGGTTGTCTTGGGCCTTGCTGGCTTGGACTAGACCTGTCTCAGGCCCTACTGGTTGTCTCGGGCCTTGCGGTCTTGGCCTAGACCTGTCTCAAGCCCTACTTGTTGTCTCGGGCTTTCCTGACTTTTGCCTTGTTCTGTCTCGGGCCTTACTGGTTGTCTCAGGCACTGTTGGCTTTTGCTTGTCTAAAGCGCTACTGATTGCCTGGGGCCCTGCTGGCTTTAGCCTTGGCTTGTCTAGGGCCCTACTGGTTGTCTCGGGCTTTGTTGGCTTGGCATAGACCTGTCTCGAGCCCTACTGGTTATCTCGGGCTTTGCTGACTTTTGCCTTGTTCTGTCTCGGGCTTTACTGGTTGTCTCGGGCCTTGCTAGCTTTGGCCTTGGCCTGTCTCGGGTTCTACTGGTTGTCTTGGACCCTGCTGGCTTTGGCCTTGGCCTGTCTCGGGCCCTACTGTTTTTCTTGGGCCCTGCTTGCTTTGGCCTTTTTCTGTCTCGGGCCCTACTGGTTGTCACGGGCCCTGCTGGATTTTGGCATGGCTTGTCACGCACCCTACTGGTTGCCTCGGGCACTGCTGGCTTTGGCTTTTCTCGGGCCCGACTTGTAGTCTCGGGCCCTGCTGGCTTTGGCCTTGGCTTGTTTCAAGCCCTACCGGTTGGCTCGGGCTCCGCTGGCTTTGGCCTTGGCCTTTCTTGGGCCCTACTTTTTGTCTCGGGCCCTGCTGGCTTTGGCTTTGGCTTATCTCGAGCCCTACCGGTTGGCTCGGGCCCTTCTGGTATTGGCTTTGGCTTGTATCGGGTCCTACTGGTTGTCTCAGACCCTGCTGGCTTTGACCTTGGCTTGTCTCAGGCACTACTGGTTGTCTCGGGCCCTTCTGGCTTTGGTCTTGGCTTCTCTCGGGCCCTACTGGTTGTCTTGGGTCCAGCTGGCTTTGACGTTGGCTTTTCTCGGGCCCTACTCATTATCTTGGGTCCAGCTGGCTTTGACCTTGGCCTATCTCGTGCCCTGCTGGCTTTGGCCTGTCTCGGGCCCTACTGGTTGTCTCGGGCCCTGCTGTCTTTAGCCTTGGCCTGTGTTGGTTGTTTTGGGCCTTGCTGGCATTGGCTTTGGCTTGTCCCGGGCCCTGCTAGCTTTGGCCTGTCTCGGGCCCTACAGACTTTGGCCATGGTCTGTCCCGGGCCGTGCTGGCTTTGGCCTTGGCCTGTGTCGGGCCCTTCTTGCTTTGGCTGTCTCGGGTCCTACTGGTTTTCTTGGGCCCTGCTAGTTTTGGCCTTCTTCTGTCTCGGGCCCTACTGGTTGTCATGGGCCCTGCTGGATTTTGGCATGGCTTGTGTTGCACCATACTGGTTGTCTCGGGCCCTGCTGGCTTTGGCCTTGGCTTCTCTTGGGCCCTACTTGTTGTCTCAGGTCCTGCTGCCTTTGGCCTTGGCTTGTCTCAAGCCCTACTGGCTGTCTCGGGCCCTGCTGGCTTTGGCCTTGGCCTGTCTCGGGCCCTACTGGTTGTTTCGGGCCTTTGGTCTTGGCCTGTTTTGGGCCCTACTGGTTGTCTCGAGCCCTGTTGACTGCGGCCTTCGCTTGTCTCGGGTCCTACTGGTTGTCGCGGGCCCTTCTGGCTTTAGCTTTAGCCAGTCTCGTGCCCTGCTGGCATTAGTCTTAGCCTGTCTCAGGCCCTACTACTTGTCTCAGGCACTGTTGGCTTTAGCCTTGGCCTGTATCGGGCCCTATTGGTTGTCTCGGGCACTGTTGGCTTTGGCTTGTCTCAAGCGCTACTGATTGTCTGGGGCCCTGCTGGCATTGGCCTTGGCTTGTCTGCGGCCCTACTGGTTGTCTTGGGCCTTGCTGGCTTGGACTAGACCTGTCTCGGGCCCTACTGGTTGTCTCGGGCCCTGCTCACTTTGGCCTTGGTTTGTCTCAGGCCCTACTAATTGTCTTGAGCCCTGCTGGCTTAGACGTTGGATTTTCTTGGGCCCAACTGATTGTCTCGGGCCCTCCTGGCTTTGGCCTGTCTCGGGCCCTGCTAGATTTGGCTTTGGCTTGTCTCAGGCCCTACTGGTTGTCTTGGGCTCTTCTGGCATTGGCCTTGGCTCATCTCGGGTCCTATTGGTTGTCTCGGGCTCTACTGGCTTTAACCTTGGCTTGTCTCAGGTCCTACTGGTTGTCTTGGGCCCTTCTGGCTTTGGCCTTAGCTTTCATTGGGCCCTACTTGTTGTCTCGGGTCCTGCTGGCTCTGGCCTTGGCATGTCTCGAGCCCTATTGGTTGTCTCGGGCTCTGCTGGCTTTAGCCTTGGCTTGTCTCGGACCCTGCTGGCTTTGGCCTTGGCCTGTCTGTGGCCATACTGACTTTGACCTTGGCCTGTCTCGTGCCCTACTGGTCTCATCGGGCCCTGCTAGCTTTGGCCTGTTTTGGGCCCCATTGGTTGTCTCGAGGCCCTGCTGGCTTTGGTCTGTCTGTGGCCCTACTGGCATTGACCTTGGCTTGTCTCGGGACCTACTAGTTGTCTCAGGCACTGCTGACTTTGACCTTGACGTGTCTCGGGCCTTACTGGATGTCCCTGTCCAGCTGGTTTTGGCCTTGGCTTTTCTCGGGCCCTACTTGTTGTCTCCGGACCTGCTGGCTTTGGCCTTGGCTTGTCTCGAGCCCTACCGGTTGGCTCTGGCCCCGCTGGCTTTGGACTTGGCCTTTCTTGGGTCCTACTGGTTGTCTCGGGCCCTGCTGGCTTTAGCCTTGGCTTGTCTCGTACTCTGCTGGCTTTGGCCTTGGCCTGTCTGTGGCCATACTGACTTTGATCTTGGCCTGCCTCAGGCCCTACTGGTTGCATCGGGCCCTGCTGGTTTTGGCCTGTTTTGGGACCCATTGGTTGTCAGAGGCCCTGCTGGCTTTGGCCTGTCTGTGGCCCTACTGGCATTAACCTTGGCTTGTCTCGGGACCTACTAGTTGTCTCGGACCCTGCTTACTTTGACCTTGGCTTGTCTCGGGCCCTACTGGATGTCCCTGTCCTGCTGGCTTTGGCCTTGGCTTTTCTTGGGTCCTACTTTTTGTCTTGGGTCCTGCTGGCTTTGGCCATGTCTTAACTCGAGCCCTACTGGTTGTCTCGGGCCCTTCTGGCATGGGCTTCGGCTTGTCTTGGGTCCTACTGGTTGTCTCGGACCCTGCTGGCTTTAACCTTGGCTAGTCTCAGGCCCTACTGGTTGTCTCGGGCCCTTCTGGCTTTGGCCTTGGCTTGTCTCGGGTCCTACTGGTTGTCTCAGGCCCTGCTAGCTTTGGCCTTTGCCTGTTTTGGGCCCTACTGGTTGTCTCGGGCCCTCCTGACTGTGGCCTTGGCTTGTTTCGGGTCCTACTGGTTGTCGCGGGCCCTGCCGGCTTTAGCTTTAGCCAGTCTCCTGCCCTGCTGGCATTGACCTTGGCCTATCTCAAGCCCTACTACTTGTCTTGGGCAATGCTGGCTTTAGCCTTGGCCTGTCTCGGGCCCTATTGGTTGTCTCGGGCACTGTAGGCTTTGGCCTTCGCTTGTCTAGGGCCCTCCTGGTTGTCTTGGGCCTAGCTGGCTTTGACTAGACCTGTCTCGGACCCTACTGGTTGTCTCGGGCCTTGCTGGCTTGGCCTAGACCTCTCTCGAGCCGTACTGGTTGTCTCGGGCTTTGCTGACTTTTGCCTTGTCCTGTCTCGTTCCTTACTGGTTGTCTCGGGCCCTGCTTGCTTTGGCCTTGGCCTGTCTCGGGCTCTACTGGTTGTCTCGGACTCTGCTGGCTTTGGCCTTCTTCTATCTTGGGCCCTACTGGTTGTCACGGGCCCTGCTGGATTTTGGCATGGCTTGTCTCGCACCCTACTGGTTGCATTGGGCCCTACTGGCTTTGGCCTTGGCTTTTCTCGGGCCCTACTTGTTGTCTCGGGCCGGGCTGGCTTTGGCCTTGGCTTGTCTCGGGTCCTACTAGTTGTCTCGGACCCTGCTGGCTTTGACCTTGGCTTGTCTCAGGCCCTACTCGTTGTCTCGAGCCCTTCTGGCTTTGGCCTTGGCTTATCTCGGGCCCTACTGGATGTATTGGTTCCAGCTGGCTTTGACCTTGGCTTTTCTCGGGCCCTACTGATTGCCTCGGGCCCTGCTGGCTTTGGCCTTCGCCTGTTTTGGGCCCTTCTGGCTTTGGCTGTTTCGGGCCCTTATGGTTGTCTCGGGCCCTGCTGGCTTTTCCCATGGCCTGCCTTGGGCAGTTCTGGTTGTCTCGGGTCTTTGGCCTCGGCCTTGTTTTTGGCCCTACTGGTTGTCTCGGGCCCTGCTGGCTTTGATCTTGGCCTGTCTTGTGCCCTTCTGGCATTGGACTTGTCGTGTCTCGGGCAACAATGGTCATCACAGGCCCTGTTGGCTTTGACCTTGGCTTTTCTAGGGCCCTACTGGTTGTCTCGCGCCCTGCTGGCTTTCGCCTTGGCCTTTCTCGGGCCTTACTGGTCCTTGGCCTGTTTTTGGCCCTACTGGTTGTCTCAGGCCCCGCTAGCTGTGGCTTCGGATTGTCTCAGGTCCTACTGGTAGTCTCGGGGCATGCTGGCTTTGCCCTTGGCCTATCTCGTTCCCTTCTGGCTTTGGCCTTGGCTTGTCTTGGGCCCTACTGGTTGTCTCATGCCCTGCTGGCTTTGGCCTTGGCCTGAAACATGCCCTGCTAGCTTTGGCCTTGGCCTGTCATGGGCCCTGCTGGCTTTTCCCATGGCCTATCTCAGGCCCTTCTGGTTGTCTCGGGCCTTTGTACTTGTCCTGTTTTTGGCCCTACTGATTGTCTCGGGCCCTGTTGGCTGTGGCCTTGGCCTGACTCTGGCCCAACTGGTTGTCTTGGGCCCTGCTGACTCTAGTTTTGGCCTGTCTCAGGTGCTACTGGTTGTCTCGGGCCCTGCAGGCTATGGCCTTGGCCTATCTCGGGCCCTACTGGTTGTCTCAGGCCATGTTGGCTTTGGCCTTGGCTTCTCTCAGGTCTAACTGGTTGTCTCGGGCCCGGCTGGTTTTGGTATTGGATATTCTCTTACCCTACTGGTTGTATCGGTCCTGCTTGCTTTGGCCTTGGCCTGTCTCGGTTCCTACTGGTTGTCTCTGGCCCTGCTGCCTTTGGTCTTAGCTTGTCTCGGGGCCCTACTGGCTCTGGCCTTGTCTAAGGCACTGCTGGTTGTCTTGGGCCCTGCTAGTTTTGACCTTGGCTTGTCTCAAGACCTTGTCCTGACTTTGGCCCAACTGTTTGTCTCGGGCTCTGCTGGCTTTATCGTTGGCCTGTCTTTGGCCCAACTGACTTTAGCCTCGGATTTTCTCGGGCTCTACTAGTTCTCACCTGCCCCACTTGCTTTGGCCTTGGCCTGTCTCCAGCCCAACTGGTTGTCTCCGGCCCTGCTGGCTTTGGCCTTGGCTTGTTTCAGGACCCACTGGTAGTCTCAGGCGCTGCTGGCTTTGGCCTTGGCCTGTCTCAGGCCCTGCTGACTTTGGCCTGACTATGGCCCTAATGGTTTTGACCTTTGCCTGTTTCGGGCCCTACAAGTTGTCTCGGGCCCTGCTGGCTTTGGCCTTGACTTGTCTCGGGCCCTACTGGTTGTCTCGGGCCCTACTGACATTGACCATGGCTTAGCTTGGGCCTTACTGGATGTCTCGGGCCCTACTGGATTTTGGCATGGCTTGTCTCGCACCCTACTGGTTGCCTCGGGCCCTGCTGGATTTGGCCTTGGCTTGTCTCGAGCCCTACCGGTTGGCTCAGGCCCTTCTGGCATTGGCTTTGGCTTGTCTCGGGTCCTACTGGTTGTCTCGGACCCTGCTGGCTTTGACCTTGGCTTGTCTCGGGCCCTACTGGTTGTCTCGGGCCCTTCTGGTTTTGGTCTTGGCTTGTCTCGGGCCCTACTGGTTGTCTTGGGTCCAGCTGGCTTTGACCTTGGCTTTTCTCGGGCCCTACTGGTTGTCTTGGGTCCAGCTGGCTTTGACCTTGGCTTTTCTCAGGGCCCTACTGGTTGTATTGGGTCCAGCTGGCTTTGACCTTGGCTTTTCTCGGGCCCTACTGGTTATCTTGGGTCCAGCTGGCTTTGACCTTGGCTTTTCTCGGGCCCTACTGGTTATCTCGGGCCCTGCTGGCTTTGGCCTTCGCCTGTTTCGGACCCTACCGGTTGTGTGGGGCCTTTGGCCTAGGCCTGTTTTGGGCCCCACTGGTTGTTTCGGGTCCTACTGGTTGCCTTGGGCTCTGTTGGCTTTTGTCTTGGCCTGTCTCCTGCCCTGCTGGCTTTGGCCTGTCTCGGGCGCTACTGGTTGTCTCGGGCCCTGTTGTCTTTAGCCTTGGCCTGTGTCAGTTGTTTTGGGCCTTGCTGGCATGGGCTTTGGCTTGTCCTGGGCCTTGCTAGCTTTGGCCTTGGCATGTCTCGTGTCATGCAGACTTTGGCCTTGGTCTGTCCCGGGCCCTGCTGGCTTTGGCCTTCGCCTGTGTCGGGCCCTTTTGGCTTTGGCTGTCTCGGGCACTACTGGTTTTCTTGGGCCCTGCTAGCTTTGGCCTTCTTCTGTCTCGGGCCCTACTGGTTGTCACGGGCCCTGATGGCTTTTGGCATGGCTTGTCTTGCACCCTAATGGTTGTCTCGGGCCCTGTTGGCTTTGGACTTGGCTTGTCTCGGGCCCTTCTGGCATTGGCTTTGGCTTGTCTTGGGTCCTACTGGTTGTCTCGGACCCTGCTGGATTTAACCTTGGCTTGTCTCAGGCCCTACTGGTTGTCTCGGGCACTTCTGGCTTTGGCCTTGGCTTGTCTCGGGTCCTACTGGTTGTCGCGGGCCCTGCTGGCTTTAGCTTTAGCCAGTCTCGTGATCTGCTGGCATTGGACTTGGCCTGTCTCAGGTCCTAATACTTGTCTCGGGCACTGCTGGCTTTAGCCTTGGCCTGTCTCGGGCCATATTGTTTGTCTCGGGGACTGTTAGCTTTATCTTGTCTCAAACCGTACTGATTGTCTGGGGACCTGCTGGCTTTGGACTTGGCTTGTCTAGGGCCCTACTGGTTGTCTTGGGCCTTGCTGGCTTGGACTAGACTTGTCTCGGGCCCTACTGGTTGTCTCGGGCATTGCTGGCTTGGCCTAGACTTGTCTCGAGCCCTACTGGTTGTCTCGGGCTTTCCTGACTTTTGCCTTATTCTGTCTCGGGCCCTGCTGGCTTTGGCCTTGGCCTGTTTCGGGCTCTACTGGTTGTCTCGGACCCTGCTGGCTATGGCCTTGGCCTGTATCGGGCCCTACTGGTTTTCTTGGGCCCTGCTGGCTTTGGCCTTCTTCTGTCTCAGGCCCTACTGGTTGTCACGGGCCCTACTGGATTTTGGCATGGCTTGTCACGCACCCTACTGGTTGCTTCGGGCCCTGCTGACTTTGGCCTTGGCTTTTCTCGGGCCTTACTTGTTGTCTCGGGCCCTGCTAACTTTGGCCTTGGCCTTTCTTGGACCCTACCTACTGGTTGTCTCGGGCCCAGCTGACTTTAGCCGTGGCGTGTTTCAGGCCCTACTGGTTGTCTCAGGCCCTGCTGGCTTTGGCCTTGCCCTGTGTGGGGCCTTCGGGTTGTCTCGGGCCCTGCTGGCTTTGGCTGTGCCCTGTCTCGGGCCCTACAGGTAGCCTTGGGCCCTGTTGGTCTTGTCCTGTCTCGGGCCCTATTGGTTGTCTCGGGTGCTGTTGGCTTTGGCCTTAGCCTGTCTTGCGCCCTGCTGGCTTTGGTCTTGGCCCCTGCTAGTTGTCTCGAGCCCTGCTGGCTGTTGGCCTTGCCAGTCTCGGGCCCTACTGGTCATCTCGGGCCCTGCTGGCTTTGACCTTGGCCTGTCTGGGGTCTTACTGGTTGTGTAGGGCTTGCTGGCTTTGGCTTTTCTTGGGCCCTACTGGTTGTCTCGGGCCCTGCTGGCTTTAGCTTTGGCTTGTCTTCGGCCTTACTGGTTGTCTCCGGCCCTGCTAGCTTTGGCGTTGGCCTGTCTCGGGCATCACTGGTTGTCTCTAGCCCTGCTGGCTTTAGCCTTGGCCTGTCTGTGGCCCTACTGGCTTTGACCTTGGCCTGTCTCGGGACCTACTGGTTGTCTCGGGCCCTGCTGGCTTTAATCTTGGCTTGTCTTGGGCCCTGCTGGCTTTGGCCGTGGCCTGTCTTGGGCCCTACTTGTTGTCTCAGGCTCTGCTGGCTTTGGCCTTTCTCGGGTCGTACTGGTTGTCTCGAGCCCTGCTGGCTTTGGCCTTGGCTTGTCTCAGGCCCTGCAGATTGTTTCAGGCCCTGCTGGCTGTGGTCGTAGCCTGTCTTGGGCCCTACTGGTTGTCTCAGGCCCTGCTGGCTTTAGCATTGGCCTACCTCGGACCCTGCTGGATTTGGCCTTTCTTGGGCCCTACTGGTTGTCTCGGGCCCTGCTGGCTGTTTCCTTGGTTTGTCTCGGGTCCTACTGGTTGTCTCGGGCTCTGCTGGCTTCGGCCTTGGCCTGTCTCGGGCCCTACTTGTTATCTCAGGCGCTGTTGGATTTGGCCTTGGCCTGTCTCGGGCCCTATTGGTTATCTTGGGCCATGCTGGCTTTGGCATTGGCCTGTTTTGGGCCCTACTGGTTGTCTCGGGCACTGCTGGCTTTGGCCTGTTTTGGGCCCTACTGGTTGTCTCGGGCCCTGCTGGCTTTGGCTTTTCTTGGTCCCTACTGGTTGTCTCGGGCCCTGCTGGCTTTAGCCTTGGCTTGTCTCGGGCCCTACTGGTTGCCTCGGGCTCTGCTGGCTTTGGCTTGTCTCGGGCCCTGCAGATTGTTTTAGGCCCTGCTGGCTTTGACCTTTCTTGGGCCCTACTGGTTGTCTCGGGCCCTGCTGGCTGTTGCTTTGGTTTGTCTCGGGTCCTACTGGTTGTCTCGGGCTCTGCAGGATTTGGCCTTGCCCGTCTCGGGCCCTACTGGTCGTCTTGGGCCTTTCTGATTTTGACCTCGACCTCTCTTTGGTCCTACGGGTCATCTTGGGCCATGCTGGTTTTGGTCTCGGCCTCTCTCAGGCCCTACTGGTCATCTCGAGCCCTGCTGGTTTTGGCCTCCGCCTCTCATGCCCTAGTGGTCATCTCGGACCCTGCTGTTGTTGGCCTTGGCCTTTATCGGACCTTTCTGGTTGTCTCGGGCCCTGATGGCTGTTTCCTTGGCTTGTCTCGGGCCCTACTGGCATCACGGGGCCCTGCTGGTCTTGGCCTCGGCCTCTCTTGGGCCCTACTGCTCATCTTGGGCCCTGCTGGTTTTTTCTTGGTTTTTGTCTCGGGTCCTACTACTTATCTTGGGTCCTGCTGGTTTTGGCCTTGGCATGTGTCGATCCCTGCTGGTTTTGGCTTTTCCTGTGTCAGGCCCTACTGGTCTTCTCGGGCCCTGCTGGTTTTGGCCTCAGCCTCTCTCTGGCACTACTAGTCATCTCAGGCCCTGCTGGCTTTGGCCTCGGCCTCTCTATGACGTTTACAGCTATTTTGACCTCGTCCTCTCTCGGCCCTACTGGTCGTCTCGGGCCCTGCTGATTTTGGCCTAGGCCTCTCTCGAGTTCTGCTAGTTTTGGCCTCGGCCTCTATCGGGTGCTGCTGGCCATCTCAGGCCCTGTGGTTTTGGCCTCGGCCTCTCTCAGACCCTACTGGTTGCCTCAGGCGCTGCTGGTTTTGGCCTCGGCCTCTCTCAGGCCCAGCATGTTTTGGCCTCGGCTTCTCTCGGGCTCTACTGGTCGTTTCCGGTCCTGCTTGTTTTGGCCTCGGCCTCTCTCGGGCCCTACTGGTTGCCTCGGGCCCTGCTGGCTTTGATCTTGGCTTGTCTCGGGCCCTACTGGTTGTCTCAGGCCCTGCTGGCTTTGGCCTTGGCTTGTCTCGGGCCCTGCTAACTTTGACATTGGCCTGTCTCAGGCCCTACTGGTTGTCTCGAGCCCTGCTAGCTTTGGCCTTGACCTTTCTCGGGTCCTATTGGTTGTCTCGGGACCTGTCGCTTTGGTCTTGGCCTGTCTCAGGCCATACTGGTTGCCCTGCTGGCTTTAACCTTGGCTTCACTCGGGCTCTACTGTTTGTCTCCACCCAATCCAGATGGTTTGCGGTGAGCTGGACCGCAGAGTGAAGGCAAAAGGGCCAACAAGTGCCAAGTAGTGTTGAGCGAGTATGTTCTATTAACCCTTTCGCCGAGTATGCTCGGGCTGAGCTCCGAGTATTTACAGCTGCTCGGTGATATGTTTGAATCGCTCCCGTCTGCATGATTTGCGACTGTTTGACAGTTTTAACACATGGGAGGAATGTCTATTTCTTACACATTCCTCACATGTAATAAGGCTGTCAAACAGTTGCAAATCATGCACACGGGAGCAATTCAACTATATCACCAAGCAGCTGTAAATACTCGTAGCTCGGCCCGAGCATACTCGGACAGAACATTTTCGCTCAACACTAGTGCTAAGCATCTCTGGGAAAGCCTTCAAGATTGTTGGAAAACCATTTCCGGTGACTACCTCTTGAAGCTCATCAAGAGAATGCCAAGAGTGTGCAAAGAAGTCATCAAAGCAAAAGGTGGCTACTTTGAACAACCTAGAATATAAGACATATTTTCAGTTGTTTCACACTTTTTTGTTAAGTATATAATTCCACATGTGTTAATTCATAGTTTTGATGCCTTCAGTGTGAATGTACAATTTTCATAGTCAAGAAAATACAGAAAAATCTTTAAATGAGAAGGTGTGTCCAAACGTTTGGTCTGTACTAATATATATATATATATATATATATATATATATATATATATATATATACACACACACACACACACAGACATACACATATATATATTTACATATATACACTGCATATGTTTACATACAGTTCAAAAACTCACCATACACACTCATGCACTATTAACATATATGCAACCATTTCACACATGTATACACACAATTACACAATTATACATACACTAACCATATGAAATAAATAACGCCCCTTTTTCCTGGCACATACTTGTAGCTTATTCAGCGTTTAGTTTCTCTGTCATGTTGTGGTGACATGGGGGAGGGGCACAATCACTACTCCAGCAGGCATCAGCGCTTAATAGTGTGAGCAAGGGAAACGGGGAGGAGGAGGAGGATGTGAAGGAGGAAGCACAGGAGAAGCCTCCAGCTCACTGACTTATGGAGCACAGTCAGCACATACCCAGAGCCGCACGCTGGACTGAACACATCCAGTCCAGTCACAGTGCCTGGGCTCAGACCGGCAGACTGCCGTTCACTTTCCTTGATGCACTGCATCATGGGAGAGTGACGTCAGCACAGCAGAGAAGCCGGGGAATCCCCATCCCTGCCTGGAGGAGACTTCAGCTGAAGTCGCTCAGTTGGATCAGAGGCTCGTGCAAGAAAGGGAGTTTTTCTCCTACCTACTTAATTTAAATATCCCCCCCTCCACTGCCCTTCCCGCACGTCACCGCGCCCTGTGACGTGCAGTCTAGGTCTGGAGATCCAGCGCATGTGCAATGCGCCTATAACGTAAGGAGCATTTTTTTCTCTCTGGCATATTTTACACTGCTGGGCTCTAGTGCGCAGGCGCCGGGGAGTCACTGCGACCTCCGGCGTGCTCAACAATAAGGTTTGGTCCCCGCTTCCTCCCAACATCCTGATAGTTAGGAACTATGTTGTATATACTCGTGTATAAATATATACAATATAGTTCCTAACTATCAGGATGTCGGGAGGAAGCGGGCACCAAACCTTATTGTTGAGCACGCCGGAGGTCACTGGAGTGGAAGTCGCGGTGACTCCCCGGCGCCTGCGCACTAGAGCCCAGCAGTGTAAAACCGGGCAGGGAGAAAAAAGAACGTGCCTTGCGTTATAGGCGCATTGCGCATGCGCGGGTTCTGCAGACATGGCAGGGGAAGGAGGGAATATTTAAATTATGTAGGTAGGCAGGAATTTCTTGGCGTCACCCAGACCCCAAGAATAGGGATTTTATAAAAAGATATTTCAAAGCAAGCAGACCTCTACTGTGGGCCATACAGGTAAGTATAGATTTACATGTCTATCACCTGTATGCCCATAGTAGAGGTCTGATAAGTCCTAGGGGGTGACACATTCCCTTTAAAGCTTGTGTCCTGGTTGGCCCCTGGCCCAGTGTCTCCTGGGTTGGATTTGCCCACCCCGGGTCCTCCTGAAGGAGGGAGTAGGAGTGGTCTTTATATTTTGTGCTTTTGGCTTCTTGTCCAGTGATAGGGGCAGATCTCATTCTCTCAGGCGCTTCCAAAGTTTCAGGAAAATCATATTACCGGTACGTTATTAGCATTTTTTTGCATAAAAGAAAAAAACATTTCCATATTGATGGTAGAAATAGAGACATGGACCAGGTTGAAAATTGGTCTGTCTGATTTTTTTCTTGGACACAAAAGCGCAAACCTGGTTGTCTGAATGAGGCCCAAGAGACATTTTCTTGGAAATGTATTTCTGTAAAGGGATCACTGTGCAAAGGCAAGTGATGTAATGGACTGTTGATGATGTCACGTGCCCTATGATGTCATCATTACTATCACTGTTTTTTATGGATCCATATTTCAAGATTAACAAGAAATTAATTTAATAAAAAGACAAAAAACCCTGCCCCCTTCTATAATTATAATACACATTTAAAGAGGCCTTTTTATTTTATGTATATTACCTACTGCTCTATGTACTAAAAGAAAACACAGGACTTCTTACTGCCATTCTGACCGCATTAACCTTTTAAAGACTATGGGATTTTTTTTGACATTTGTTTTTTATCCCCCCCTTCTTCCCAGAGCCATAACTTTTTTGATTTTTCCATCAATATGGCCATGTCAGGCCTTGTTTTTTGTGGGACGAGTTGTACTTTTGAACTACACCATTGCTTTTACCATATTTTGTACTGGAAAACAGGAAAAAAATTCCAAATGCGGTGAAATTGCAAAAAAAGTGCAATTCCACAATTTTTTTTTTTTTTACCATATGCATTAATTGCTGAAACTGACCTGCCATTATGATTCCCAGGTCATTCTGAGTTCTTAGATAGCAAACATGTATAGGTTATTATTAAAGTATGTAAAAAAAAATGGCGCCATTTTCCGAGATCCGTAGCTTCTCCATTTTTTGTGATCTGGTGTTTGGGGAGAGTTTATTTTTTGCGCGCAAAGCTGACGTTTTTATTGATACCAATTTAGGGTAGATACAATGTTTTGATCGCCCGTTATTATATTTTATTGCAATGTTGCGAAGACCAAAGAAACGTAATTCTGACGTGTTGACTTTTTCCCCCGTTATGCTGTTTACAGACCGGATTAATTCTTTTTATATTTTGTTAGATCGGGTGATTCTAAACACGGCGATACCAAATATGTGTATTTATTTTTTTAAATTGTATTTATTTTGAATAGGGCAAAAAGGGGTGATTTGAAATTTTTATATTTTTAAACATTTTTTTTTTTTACTTTTTACCTCCTCCAATAGTCTTCATGGGAGACTAGAAGCTGCGATCTTCTGATCGCTTGTGTTACCATTTGTGTAACAAAAATGCTCCTCTGCTATGAGCACCAACCACCGGGCAGTTTGGCAATGAGAACCATAGGGGTCATGCCAACCCATCAGTGCCCCGTGATCATGTGACAGGGACGCACATCCAGTTTGCTCAAGTTAAATGCCGCTGTCAGAGATTGACAGCGGCATTTAACTAGCTAACAGCTGCGGTTGGATCGCGAATCCAACCGTGGCTGTTAGAGGCCCATGACAGCTGATCAGATTAGTGATCAGCTGTAATGTGCCGGAAGAGGTGCGGGTTCATCGACGGAGCCCGCACCAAAGAGAGGGAGGCGACCTATGACATGTATACGCGTCACTGGTCGTTAAGGGGTTAAACTACAACTCCAATGTCAGCCCCTAATTCAATAGGAACAAAAGAGCTGAAAACAGAGAATGATAATAATATAATTTGTCCACGTAAATGGCAAAACTACCCAAAAATGGAGCCACATAAAGATGTCCCAACTTGATCACCCCCTTTCTACATGCCTTACTAGAGCATAGGGATTGCATAGAGGGTGAGCTACATTGAAGACTTCCATAGTGGGGAGCCAGTGCACAGAGCTGAAAGACTCCTTACAAACATGTTTTATTACATTGTCATCCTCCTACTATAGGTGTCCTGTAGGGGTTGTTACTTCCTCAGCAATATAGCAGCTAATTGCTAGGGGATTTAGCTGCTATACCCTTTAATATCAACTGATCATCAGCAACTCCTCATTTAGGCAAGGAGTTATTCTGAAAATGTGTTATGACAGTGTTCCCGGCAATCCATGATAAATCCGGTGGATACGCTATAAGTATACCAAAGCTTAAAAGTAAAGAGCGGCCTACCTGGAATTGTCCCCTTCCAACTGTCAGGTTCTAGTGACACAAGATGGCTCCCGTGCAGAACTTTATACAACTTACTCCAATTGTGATGTCTACGATGTCCTGCTCCTTTTGTCTAAAGACACAAAATAATTCAGGTTTAGAAATTTGTACATTCTATTCCTGTAATGTCATAGAATGTCAATGATGTTACATGACCTGTGATAGTGCAAAAAAACACTGCACTACTGGACCAAGGTGCACGAGTAGGGTCCAATACCGTGATTGTATAGAGAAAATCTCGGCATTCAAAGGCTTATGTTCATCAGAAAATATAATTTAATAGCAGTCCACAGCAAAGAAAAGTGTTTCGGTCAACATGACCGTCATCAGTGACTGCAATATGAGAAAAAACAAAACAAAACATGACAAAAAGAAAGAAAAACAAAAAAAGAAAACAATTTATCGGAGGAAATGCAGAGTGATAAAGTAAACCCTACACTAAATATCACCCACCTAACCCAGGAGGAAGTTCAGAAACGCCTAAATAATATAAAAATAGACAAGTCACCAGGGCCAGATGGCATACACCCCCGGGTACTAAAAGAATTAACTAATGTGATAGACCGCTGTATCTTATATTCAAGCACTCTTTATGGACAGGGACTGTCCCACTAGACTGGCGCCAAGCAAATGTGGTACCAATATTCAAAAAGGGGTCTAAAAGTGACCCTGGGAACTATAGACCAGTAAGCTTAACGTCTGTTGTGGGTAAATTGTTTGAAGGATTTCTTAGAGATGCTATTGTTGAATATCTTAATGATAATAACTGTCTAACTCCATATCAACATGGATTCATGAGGGATCGCTCCTGCCAAACAAACCTGATCGCCTTCTACGAGGAGGCGAGCTCACAGCTGGACCGGGGAGAGTCAGTGGATGTTGTATACCTTGACTTCTCCAAAGCGTTTGATACCATGCCACACAAAGGTTGGTATGTAAAATGAGAATGCTTGGTCTGGGGGATAATGTGTGCAAGTGGGTAAATAGCTGGCTGAGTGATAGCAGAGGGTGGTTATCAATGGAGTAAGCTCAGGGTGTGTCAGGGTTACTAGCGGGGTGCCTCAACGGTCTGTCTTGGGCCATATATTATTTAATATATTTATTAATGATCTAGTGGAAGGGTTGCATAGTAAAATAGCAATATTTGCAGATGATACTAAACTTTGTAAAGTAGTTAATACAGATGAGGATAGGGCGCAGCTACAGGAGGATTTAGATAAATTGGGGAGTTGGGCCAAAAAATGGCAAATGCGGTTCAATGCCGATAAATGTAAGGTCATGCACATGGGAAAGAAAAACAGCAGTCACCCATACATATTAAATGGGAAACCGTTGGGGAAATCTGACATGGAGAAGGACCTGGGCATCTTGGTTAACAGCAAATTAAATTGGAGTGCCCAGTGTCAGGCAGCAGCTGCGAAGGCAAATAGAGTCATGGCATGCATCAGAAGAGGAATAGGGGCATATGATGAGAACATTGTTCTTCCTCTGTATAAAGCGCTGGTAAGGCCGCACTTAGAATATTGTGCACAGTTCTGGGCTCCGGTGCTCAGGAAAGACATATTGGAGCTAGAGAGGGTACAAAGGAGGGCGACTAAGGTAATAAAGGGAATGGAGGGACTAGAATACCCAGAGAGGTTGTCAAAATTAGGCCTATTTACGCTGGAAAAGAGAAGGCTTAGGGGAGACCTCATAAACATGTATAAATACATCAGGGGGCAGTACAGAGATCTCTCCCATGACCTGTTTATACCAAGGATGGTGACAAAGACGAGGGGGCACACTATGCGTCTGGAGGAAAGGAGGTTCCTGCACCAGCATAGAAGGGGATTCTTTACAGTCAGAGCCATGAGACTCTGGAACTCTCTGGGAGAGGAAGTGGTGATGTCCAACTCACTTAATGAGTTCAAGAGAGGCCTGGACGCCTTTCTTGAGAACAATAAAATTACATCTTATGCTTAGTGATAGTTAATTAATCCAGGGATTTAATCTGACTGCCAGATTGGAGTCGGGAAGTGAATTTTTCCTCAATGATGTAAATTGGCCTATACCGCATGTTTTTTTTTTGCCTTCCCCTGGATCAACGCTGCGGAATAGCTGCAGTGCACAAGAAATAGGCTGAACTGGATGGACGCTTGTCTTTTTTCGGCCTTATAAACTATGTAACTATATAGATAAATAAAAATTGGTCACAGTATCGAGTTCACGGGTAAAAAAACCATATGCAGGCAAAGATAATAGGATGTACAGAAGTAACACCTACCCAATACCTGGGAGTAGTATGGGCGAGACATTGCGTCCTCACTCTCTTTTGCCCATACTACTCCCAGCTATCGGGTAGGTGCTATTTCTGTACATCCTATTATCTTTGCCTACATATGTTTTTTTGACCCGTGAACTTGACATTGTGACCAATTTTTATTTAGCTATTATGTATATTGCGAATTGTTTGTGTCATGTTTTGTTCTTTCTCATATTACAGTCACTGATGAAGGTCTACTGTGGACTACTATTAAATTATATTTTCTAATGAACATAAGCCTTTGAGTCCCGAGGTTTTCTCTATACATGTCCTGTGATATCATCAAAACGGTCACTGTTTTTTTTTATGGATCCAATTTTCAACATTAACAAGAAATGAATAAAAAGACAAAACCCCCTACCTCGTTTTATAATTGTAAGACACACATTTAAAGAAACTCTTTTATTTTATCTATATTATCTACTGCTCTATGTACTAATAGAAAATACAGGACTCCTTACTGCCATTCCTGATCGTAGTGAACTATAACTCCAATGTCAGCCCATAATTCAATAGGAACCAAAGATCTGACAACAGAGAATGAAAATAAAAAAATTGTCCACATAAATGGCAAAACTACCCAAAAATGGAGCCACATAACGATGCCCCAACTTGACCACCCCCACCCACCTAATATCAACTGATCGTCAGCAATTTCTCATTTAGGCAAGGGGTTGTCCTGAAAATGTCTTATTACAGAGTGTTCCCGGCAATCCATGATAAATCCGGTGGATGCGCTATAAGTATACCAAAGCTGAAAAGTAAAGAGCTACTTAGCTGGACTCGTCCCCTTCCAGCTGTCAGGTCCTAGTGACACAAGATGGCTCCCGTGCAGAACGTTCTACATTCTATGTTCTATCTGATGTCATCATAGCTATCACTGTCATTTCAAATTTACAACTGCAAGAAAAAGTTGATTTCATTGTTTAAAAAAAAAACCCTGGTGGGTAATTGCAGCCTGTGATTATTTTACATACTGTTATTAATATTTATTGTGTCCTTCACTGCCGCCTCCTGCACTGCGCTTTATATACTGTTTATTTTAATAATGGACAATTCACAAGCCCTGCATGTAGAATATATAGTTAATGGCCTCTGATGAATGACTAGATGCCTATTAGAGCAATAAGATATACTTTAGCAACACCATCTCTATTTCTACAATCTTTTGGTTGAGTCTAAGGCTGTGTGCCCACTATGCGTTTTTCAAGTGTTTTTGATGCGGAATTTCCGCAGCAGAAACGTTTTAGAAACGCTTGGTAATCCGTGCCCCATGATCCCCAATGAAAATCTGCATGTTCTGTGCCCATGCTGTGGAATTTTCCGCAGCGGATTTTCCTTGCGGAAAAATCCGCAGCATGTCCATTATTTGTGCGTTTCTGCATGCGGATTTGAGGTCCCAATGCATTTGAAAAACGCAAGTCAAATCCTCATGTAAAAATGCTGCAAAAACGCCTCAAAAACACGTGTAAAATCCGCAAGCGTTTTTGACTGCCAGGAACATGCAGAAACGCTGCAGAAATTTTCTGCTTCATTTCTGCACCGTGGGCATATACCCTAAGGGCTCATACTCATCTGTGTTTGAATCACACGAGTGCAATCCGATAAAAAAAAAAATCAGATTGCACCTTGACTCTTGTTATTGAATGATTGTGTTCATCTGTGATTTTTTTTTTTCCCAGCTCGGATCGGACTGAGGAAAAAAAAAAATCGCAGCATGCTGCAAGTGGCCGCATATATCAAACGAGACTCACCAATGCAAGTCAATGTGTGCGAGAAAAAAAACGCACAGCACACGGACCATGCTTATGCCATCCGTATAGCGTCCGTATAATACGCATCTATGTAACACCTTTCAGTGGCTGTGGCAGCATCTCAGCACACAAATCCTGTGTCTCAGATCTTTGTCTGGCCTTGTCTTCTGTGTTTTGGCCATCATGCCAACAAGACAAGGGTGATTGAGGCAAGAGACATGCTGGTGAGAAGGTTGTTGGCTGCCATGATGCTGGCACTGGAGGTGGCTGCCGTGATGGTGTCACTGTAGGTGGTGGTGGCTGCTGTGATGCTGTGACTGGAGGTAGTGGTGATGACTGCTGTAATGCTGGTACTGGAGGTGGTGGTGACTGCCGTGATGGTGTCACTGTAGGTGGTGGTAGCTGCTGTGATGCTGTGACTGGAGGTAGTGGTGATGACTGCTGTGATGCTGATACTGGAGGTGGTGGTGGTGACTGCCGTGATGCTGGCACTGGAGGTGGTGGCTGCCGTGATGGTGGGTCTGCTGAGTGCCCTTCTTGGGGATCTAATGACCGTTTTTTGTTGTCCTCAGAAAGCTGCTACATTTCGAGGAATTAAAAAACGGCCATTGGTGAATTTGGTGGTATGGCTTAAGACAAAACAATTTGGAGGGCAGCCCTGGTCTGCAGCCTCAATGAAAAGGAACATGCCTGAAATAACGGGCCAGGCTCAGACAAAAACTCTCCTCATCATCATCACTCACAGGCATGTCCATGTCACGTACGCCAGTGATGGTGGGGTAAACCTCTTTCGGCGGTAGCAATGCTGGCTTATTAGTGCATGAGGGGAGGTGTCGAGGGGCTGTGGTATACTGGTGCTCTCCGCAGGCTCTTCTTCTTTCTGGCCCCCAGCTCCGGCCTCCACTTCAGATTCCTCTCTGGCCTCCAGCACCTCCGAGCTAGAGGTATTTCCCTTTTTGGCCCAGTCAGATCTGTAAGGTCAGCGATGACAGAGAAAAAAGCACTTTTAGTATGCAAAATCCTAATAAAACCATTACAACAAATAAAACTGAAAAAGATAGCCACTTACGGGTGAAAATCTAGGACTAGGGTCAAAAACTGGAGCCGGTCATAATATAGGTATGGCCTTTCTTTTTAAGAGCGACATCATCACTCTTCCTACCCTGTTGTCGCTCGCGGCGGCACTGGTCCCGGCAACTGCTCCATAATCTTGTCACTACACCCACTGGAAAGAAAAGTGGAAGAGATTATAAAAATTTTTTATAGGTAAAGGACGCTATATGTAATAACATGTATAGTGTGTATTCTAATATCACTGCTAGCAGGGGCTAGCTGGCAAATTTTAGCCTTGGGGGCAAGCACACAGCAGCGGTCCATGAGTAGCGGCCCATCCTTAAAGGGGTTTTCCCACGAACAAAAGTATATTTTAATCAATAGATCTTGGAGTAATAATAATTTCCACAATTGGATGTGATATAATAATGTTCCTGTGCTGAGATAATCTATAAATGTGCTCCTACTGTGTACTGTGTAGTGGCTGTGTCTGACCATGCTATGCTGGAACAGGGTCTGATCATACCACATCTCCTGGGCAGGGGGGGAGAAAAAGAGAGGATACAGGCAAGACAGTAGGGGATCACAGCTGATTCTTTTTGTGAGTAAAACATTTCACTGCCTGTTTTTAAACAATATTTTAGCTCAAAGAAAGACTCAGCTGTGATCCCCTGATGTAATATCTATATACTCTCTTTATATATAGAAGATTAGCGTGCACACAGTCTATAGGTCAAGGAGCAAGTACACGGGATGTGGAATCCCCAGAATCGGCGTAGATTAAATCACTGCACATTCTAGTTTCAAGATGCAAACTAAGGTCCATTTGAAGACGTGCAATAAGACACATTTAAGGTGCAGGGAATAATGCAACAGTAAATGAACGTTTCGACCCTTCGTTTGCATCTTGAAACTAGAGTGTGCAGTGATTTAATCTACGCTATATACTCTTTTACTTCCTCTCCTGCCCAGGAGCTGTGGTATGATCAGACCATGTCCCTGTATGGTAAGACACAATCATTGCACAGTACACAGCAGGGACACATTTATAAGATTATCTCAGTACAGGGACATTTTATTTAAACACATCCAATTGTGGAACGTATTATTATTCCAAGATCTATTGATTAAAATATACTTTTGTTCTCGGAAAACCTCTTTAACATGTTTATTACCAGCTGCTTCATAGGCTGGGCGGCACGGTGGCGCAGTGGTTAGCACTGCAGCTTTGCAGAGCTGGGGTCCTGGGTTCAAATCCCACCAAGGACAACATCTGCAAGGAGTTTGTATGTTCTCCCCGTGTTTGTGTGGGTTTCCTCCGTGTTTGTGTGGGTTTCCTCCGTGTTCTCCGGTTTCCTCTCACACTCCAAAGACATACTGATAGGGAATCTAGGTTGTGAGCCCCGATGGGGACAGCGACGATAATGTATGTAAAGCGCTGCGGAATATGTTAGCGCTATATAAAAAAAAAAATAAAGAATATTATTATTATTATTATTATTATTATAGGCTATATTCACAAAAACGTATTGTCTAAGTGCTGCCCGTGGAAAAAAATGACAGCACTTGGTCCAGTTCAGGTGAGTATTTAAAAATGGTAATACATAAGCATAATATGTACAATGTCTGACCACTACAAAGAAGATTTAGGTTGTTAGAGGTGTAATGCAAGTAATCCAAGGTACGCTGTGCTTTTCTACACTCCTAAACACAGAGTAAAGGTGGCCACTAGTGTTGAGCGAGCATGCTTGACACTGCTCGGTACTCGCCCGAGCATCACGCTACTCGGGATGTTCGGCGAGCACTGAGCATTTCCAGGTTACTCGGGCGGGAGCTCGGGTCTCCGCCCTGCATGTTTGGCGCTCTTTACAGAGCCAATGAACATGCAGGGATTGCCAGCCAGTCACTGTAATGCCGCAGCCATGTTGTTTGTGGGCATTACAGTGATTGGCTGGCCGCACAGCGTCACCTCGAGTATTTAAAACCGGGCGCCGCCATCTTGGACACAGTCGCTCCGGATCAGACAGTGTATGGACAGCGCTGCTGATTTAGGGAGAGATATATCCTGCGAAACAGTTAGTGTAGGGTCTGTAAAGGCTGCCAGATCAAACAAACAGTCCTTCTCAGGACTAATATCCATCCCAGATATCAGGCAGGCAGGCTGTATAGGAGACGCAGTGGTTATACCAGCAAACCCTGAATTACAGTACTGTGTGCTCCTGTTGCTGAAATTGCTGGACTTAGCTCCAGGTCTCGAGGGCCAGGAAAAATCCTTTTTTTTCTTCATCTAAATCCTCTTTTTTTTTTTTTCCATCCTTCACACTGTACAAATACCCGTCTTATTAACCTTTTGGTGTGTCCCCCACCCCAAAAGAAAAGTGTGTCTCTGATTTTTCAGACACAAATATATCTGTTGAAAATAGTCTGGTGTAGGCCCTAGAAATACAAGTGTGGTTTTGCAGTTCCACGGGTCAAATCTCTGTATTATCCTGCTTTTGCCATTTTTTGCTGTAAAGAAAAACAGTAGTAGTTATCTCCTGATTGTTCAGACACAAATATATCTGTTGAAAATAGTCTGGTGTAGGCCCGAGAAATACAAGTGTGGTTTTGCAGTTCCACGGGTCAAATCTCTGTATTATCCACTTTTGGGCCATTTTTACCTAAAAAAAACTGTTTGAGTGTGTCGCTCACTGTTCAGCCGCAAATATATCTATTTAAAATTTTCTGGTATACCCTAGTAAACAATAACTGTGGTTTTGCCATTCACTGTAAAAAATTTCTATTATTCAGCTTTTGGTATTTTTTCCATAAAGAAAAACAGTAATAGTTTCTCCCTGATTGTTCAGATTGTTTAAAAGAGTCGGGTGTAGGCCATAGAAATAGAACTGTAGTTTTCCTCTTCCACGGTTCTAATCTACTTTTTATTACCCCTTTTCCATTGATAGTGCGAGTGTAAGCTATTTTACTTCCTTTACAATGGGCAAGGGACGTGGAACTGGACGTTCTGGTGATGGTGCGTGCAGAGGACGGGGCCGTGGCCAAGGTGAAAATGTGCCACAACCAACAGCCACATCTTCTCGCTCCCACTTCTTGACCGAATTACTAGGGAAGCACAGAACAACACCAGTATTGCGAACTGATCAGTGTGAACAGGTTATTAATTGGATAGCAGATAATACTTCCAGTTACCTGGGCACCACCACCTCCGTTCAGTCTTCCACACAGTCAACTCTTAGTAGCCGTGAGTCTCGACCGCATACTCCTCCTCACCCTGATGCTCCTTCCTCCCACCATGCCGAGTGTCGTCAGACAGCAACTGATCCCACACTTGGACACTCTGAAGAGCTGTTCACTGGTCCATTTCCAGATTCGTGCCCCTCGCCTGCTCCTCTTGAAGTGGTGGAAGAGGAGATCCCATGTAGCGATGCCCAAATATTTGAACAGCCACGGCCACAAGAAGTCGGCGCTGGCAATTTGTCACAAGAGGTGGACGATGACGAGACACAATTGCCAGGAAGTGAGGAGGAGTATCGTGGTGCGCAAGTGGAAGACGAGGAGGATGATCTAGTAACTGACCCAACGTGGCAGGAGGACATGCAGAGCGAGGCCAGCAGCACACAGGGTGAGGGAGGCCGAGTACCCCATTAGGCAGGAAGAAGCAGTGTGGTGGCCGCACACAGAAGGCGGGCAACAGTTCCCCGTAACACCAACACGAGGGACGTTGCCAGTACAACCTGTAGGTCTTCCAGAGTCTGGAATTTTTTTAAAGACTCTGCTGATAACCCCAAAAAGGCCATTTGTACCATCTGCCATGCCAACATCAGCAGTGGTGACAAAACTACCAGCCTGACCACCATCAGCATGATCAGGCACATGGCAGCAAAGCACCCGACTTTGTGGGGCGAACCCCAGGGTCCACGACCAGTGTCAGCGGGTGTCACTACTGCTTTTTCCGCTGTTGTGCGTGCAATAGAACCCCCTGTTGTGTGTGCAAGGCAATCCCCTGTCCATACTGCATGCAAAGGTCCCCCCTCCTCTCAGTCTTCACTTGTTATGGCAGTTTCTCAAGAAACAGCATCAACGTCCACGTCCCACCGCAGCGTTCAATTGTCCATATCCCAGACCTTTGAACGAGAGCGGAAATTCGCAGCTAACGCCCCACAGGCCACAGTCCTAAATTTGCACATTTCACGACTGCTTGCGTTGGAAATGCTGCCTTTTAGGCTGGTGGAGACGGAATCCGTCCGCAACCTTATGGCGGTGGCCGTCCCTCGGTACTCGGTCCCCAGCCGACACTATTTTGCCCGGTGTGCGATCCCCGCACTACACAAGCACGTGTCCCAAAACATGTGCCGTGCCCTCAACAACGCAGTTACTGGGAGAGTCCACCTGACAACAAACACGTGGACAAGTGCTTGTGGCCAGGGACGGTACATCTCCCTGACGGCACACTGGGTAAACATAGTGGAAGCCGGGACCCAGTCGGACCTTGGGACGGAACACATCCTCCCCACACCGAGGATTGCGGGCCCTATGTCAGTCAGAGTTGCCCCCAGAGTGTACAGCTCCTGTGCATCATCCTCCTCCTCATGTTCAGCCTCCATCTCAGATATCACCACATCAGTTACAAGCTGGAAGCACTGCAGTACTGCCTCCGCCAAGCGGCAACAGGCTGTGCTGAAACTCATAAGCTTAGGGGAGAAACCTCACACTGCTTGTGAGTTGTGGACAGCTGTGAAAGAGCAGGCAGATCTGTGGCTGAGACCGCTGAACCTACATCCAGGCATGGTCGTGTGTGACAATGGCCGTAACCTGGTGGCGGCTCTGAGGCGAGGCGAGTTCACACACGTACCATGCCTGGCTCATGTGCTTAACCTCGTGGTTCAGCGGTTTCTTAAATCGTACCCCGAGTTGCCAGATCTGCTCGTCAAAGTACGCCGCCTGTCAGCTCATTTTCGCAAGTCGGCTACAGTTTCCACCGCCCTTGCTGTGTTGCAGCAGCGTTTGCAGCTTCCGTCACACCAACATGTTGCAAAGGATTTGTGAGCAGAAGAGAGCAGTTGTGGAGTACCAGCTGCAACAAGGCCGTCGATATTCAGGTCAGACTCCACACATAAGACCTCAGGAGTGGACCTGGATGTCTGACATATGTACCATCTTGACAAACTATGAGGAGTCCACCAAGATGGTGAGTGGCGATGACGCCATCATTAGCGTCAGCATTCAACTTGACTGTCTTTTGCAACGCTCTCTGCAGAGAATTAAAGAGGAGGCATTGCAGCCAGAGTATGATGAGATGGATCAAGAAGCTGTAGCGGTCGATTACACACAGCCCAGCCAAATCTCATCCCAACGTGCATTGGGGGACAATGAGGGAGAGAAGGAGGAGGAGGAGGAAGAACAGGAGCTTGTATCATGCGCTGTAGACGGTAGTACCTGTACAACTGTCATACCGTCGGTTCAGCATGGGTGGCCTGAGGACAGGGGAGAGGAGGAGGAGACCATGGTCAGTCGTCATCTTGGTGAGGACACGGAAGTCTTGCCCGTTACCAGTCTGGCACGCATGGCTGACTTTATGTTACGCTGCCTTAACCGTGACCCTCGCGTTGTCAAAATGTTGGGTGACAGTCATTACTGGTTGGTGACACTTTTAGACCCCCACTACAAGGAGAACTTTCACTCTCTTATTCCTGAGGTGGAGAGGTCTACAAAAATGGGGCAGTACCAGAAGGCCCTTGCTGCAGAATTGTTAAAAAAATTCCCATCTGAACACGCTAGCGGCAGAGGTCACAGTTCATTGACCAACCAAGGCGTACAAGCGAGAGAGAGGCAACTCTAATCCAGCAGAGGCAGGGGAACACTGTCAACGTTCTGGGACAGTTTTCTCAGACCCTCCCTTCGGACAGACCCTGAGGTGCGAGGTACTCTCACAATGAGTGGAAAGTTTCAAAAGATGATGAGGGAGTTACCTTGCCGACCGTACCAGTGTCCTCTGTGATTCCTCTGTGCCTTTTAATTATTGGGTATCCAAGCTGGACACTTGGAATGAACTCTCGCTGTACGCCTTGGAGGTCTTGGCCTGCCCTGCCGCTAGCGTGTTATCAGAGCGTGTTTTTAGTGCTGCTGAAGGAATTATAACTGATAAGCGCACTCGCCTGTCAACTGACAATGCTGACAAGCTGACCCTTATCAAAATGAACATGGGCTGGACTGGGCCAGACTTCTCATCACCACCAAATGACAGCAGAGTAACATAAATTCAAACCAACTGTGTTATTTCGGGAGGTGTATTCACATGCACCGCTTCACACCCACACATGGGTATACACTTCCTCATTTCGGTTGTTTTATGTTTTTCTCCTTATCCTCAGCCTCCACCCCCACTATACCACCAGGGTGACCGTGGTCCGTGTTGCCATTTTTGAAAGTTCCTCTGTCCTTATTTTTGTCAGCTTTTGCTTGGAAGGCTTAAGCAAAGACTATGGGAGACCCACTCCCCAATAATGGGAATAATATTTTTAAGATGCTGTACTGTATGGCTCTCGGAAGGGGCATTAAAAGCGTCTTGTTAAGCTACTGCGACCTCCACCACTTTTCCGAGGGGCATTCAAACCATCTTGTTAAGCTACTGCGACCTCCACCACTTTTCCAAGGGGCATTAAAAGCGTCTTGTTAAACCACTCTGAACTCCACAGCTCTTCCAAGGGGCATTGAAATGTTGTTTTTAATTAACTCTAACCTCCACGACTCTTCGAACGGGCATTGCATTTCCTCCTAATTTTTGGCAGCTTTTGCTTGGAAGGCATAAGCAAAGACTATGGGAGACACATTCCCCAATAATGGGAATAATGTTTGTAATATGCTGTACTGCATGTCTCTTGTAAGGGGCATTGCAAGTTCCTCCGTCCTAATTTTTGGCAGCTTTTGCTTGGAAGGCATAAGCAAAGACTATGGGAGACACATTCCCCAATAATGGGAATAATGTTTGTAATATGCTGTACTGCATGTCTCTTGTAAGGGGCATTGCAAGTTCCTCCGTCCGAATTTTTGGCAGCTTTTGCTTGGAAGGCATAAGCAGAGACTATGGGAGACACATTCCCCAATAATTGGAATAATGTTTGTAATATGCTGTACTGCATGTCTCTTGTAAGGGGCATTGCAAGTTCCTCCGTCCTAATTTTCTGCAGCTTTTGCTTGGAAGGCATAAGCAAAGACTATGGGAGACACACTCCCCAAGATGCTGTACTGTATTGCTCTTGTAAGGGGCATTAAAACCGTCTTGTTAAGCTACTGCGACCTCCACCACTTTTCCGAGGGGCATTAAAACCGTCTTGTTAAGCTACTGTGGCCTCCACGTCTCTTCCAAGGGGCATTAAAAGCGTCTTGTTAAGCTACTGTGACCTCCACGTCTCTTCAAAGGGGCATTAAAAGCGTCTTCTTAAGCCATTCTGAACTCCACAGCTCTTCCAAGGAGCATTGAAATGTTGTTTTTAATTTCCTCTAACCTCCACGACTCTTCCAACGGGCATTGCATTGCCTCCTAATTTTAGTCAGCTTTTGCTTTTCAATGCAAAGGCGAAAACTAAGGGAGACCCACTCCCCAATAATGGGTAGAAGGTTTTAGTACGCTGTAATCCACTTCTGTTTCAAGGGGCATTGCAGTTCCTCATCATTTTTGGAAAGCCTTCCATTCACTCCTTAGGCCAACAGTGTACAGGAGACCCAGTTGCTATAAAATGGAAAAAACTGTTTAGTTAAGGCCCTCTGACCTCCATGTCATTTTCAAGGGGCATTGAAGTGGCTCAAAATTTTTGGTAGGCATTGCACTCACTGTATGCCCTATAACTGTGTAGCCGAACCGCTCCTTTTGGTACAGAAACATATCCTACAAGACATATGTGGTTGACTGGCCTGATATTGATGTGAATGGTCCCTGTTCCTCCTGCTCTTTCTCCTTTGCCACCACCTCATCCATCATTTATCACCTGAAGCTTTGTTTTAACGGGAGTCATAGAACTGGGATAGTAGCAGAAAAACATCCAGCAATCCTCGGAGGAGGTAGGATATGCGCCAAAACGCTGACCACCTCAGGCCTAGCCGCTACTACATACATGCGCTTGCATTCCAAGAAAACAAAGCGGATGCTAACTTCTATCACCATCATCATGCTCCTCACCTTGGCACTCTCAACTCCCCTGATGGAGAAGCCAGGGCCCACCGGAGGAGTCTGGTTCTCTGGTGGGCTCTTCCAATGCTGCCCTAAAGCAGGCCGGGCTAAGAAAAGTGTGGGGGGATGTTCCAAGGAGAAATAGGGGCGGCTGGGGACCGTGTGTGGACACCCGGCTGCCGGGCGGCTGGGGACTGAGTATGGATACCAGGCCGCCAACGCAGCCATGACTTGGTGGCCATATTCCGCCTCCACATACCTAAACGGCCCAATTTCAAGTGCAAGCAAGCAGTATGGTATTGCAGCCTGGGGGTGGGTGGGTGGTTGGCTGCATATTTGCGCTTGCATTGCAAGGAATGGGGGAGGTACAATTGAACACTGCCCTGGGACAAGAACTTGCACGGAGATAGTGGCAAGTCTGCATCTTCTGATGCTGCAAGGATGACTTCTGATGGGCACATTTTTAGGCAGTGACCTGGGTGTCAGAGATGCTTCCAGGGGTCTTCCCCATGCTGTTCCCATGTCTTTTCAGCACTGTATGCATGTGTCACACAGCACATGGCCAGATAAGGTTGTAAAATGTTAAAATGACATTTCCCGGTGAATGCATTTGTCACGGTTGAAAGCAATACAAAAGTGCAAAAACGCATAAAAGATGCTACTTGTGAACATAGCCCAAGGTGTGGAGGAGTATTTTTTGGGGGGGTTATTTATTTTACCTTATACACAAGTCTTTACCCTGGAAAGGAACTTCCTTAACATATTTCACAGGAAAGCAGTTTCAGTTTAGTTTTTGAACGTTTTATTGTGAGCCCTTAAAAGTGGCTTAATACCTCTGACCACGTTGTTGTGAGCAGTGACCTGGGGGTCAAAAATGCTTCCTGGGGCGATCCCCATGCTGTCCCCATGTCATTTGAGCACTGTCCCTATCGTTTTTGGCACTTGTTAGGCTTTTAAAAGACTGCCGGGGGTGCCGCCGCAAAAATGCTCGGGTCTCCCATAGACTAACATTGGGCTCGTTGCTCGGGTCGAGCACCCGAGTATCACGGCGAGCTCGGCCCGAGCTTCGAGCACCCGAGCATTTTAGTGCTCGCTCAACACTAGTGGCCACACATAAGCACAGGTCTGCCAGATAGATACCTATGAATTATTATTTTGTGTATTTTTTCCTACAGACTTGTTCGAGCAAGTCATCAATGTAGACGTCAACTGCACATTATAGTATATGATGTACGAGTCACTAATTGTCATGTGTGTCCCATCTGATGTCTGTGCACACAGTGAATATATTATACCACATACAGTACAATATACATAGGAGAATATATGACTGGTATATAGAGACTAGATGGTGGCCCGATTCTAACGCATCGGGTATTCTAGAATATGTATCCGGCCGACCGGGCGCAATCAGCAGAGCGGTGTTTAAATTTGGCGCCAAAATCGCTGATTGGTCGAGGCCGGCAACCGTGAACAATCAGCAAAGCGGTGTTAAAATTTGGCGGCTATATCGCAGATTGGTCACGGTCGGCAGTCGCGACTAATCAGCAGAGCGGGGTTTAAATTGGGCGCCAATAATGCTGATTGGTCGCGGCCAGCGAACGCAACCAATCAGCAGAGCATGGTTTAAATTTGGCGCCAATAATGCTGATTGGTCACGGCCAGCGAACGCGACCAATCAGCAGAGCGGTGTTTAAATTTTGCGCCAATAATGCTGATTATTCGCGACCAGTAACCGCAACCAATCAGCATGGCGGTATTAAAATTTGGCACCAATATCGCTGATTGTTTGCGTCCGGCCACCGGGACAAATCAGTAAAGCAGTGTTTAAATTTGGCGCCAATAATGCTGATTAGTCGCGGCCGGCAACCGCGACCAATCAGCAGATCGGTGTTAAAATTTGGCGCCAATATCGCTGCTTGGTCGCGGCCGGCCACCGCCACCAATCAGCGAAGCGGTGTTTAAATTTGGCGACAATATCGCTGATTAGTCGCAACCACCGGCCGTGACCAATCAGCAGAGCGGGGTTTAAATTTGGCGCCAATACTGCTGATTGGTCGCGGCCGGCAACCGTGACCAATCAGCATAGCGGTGTTAAAATTTGGCGCCAATATCGCTGATTGTTTGCGGATGGATTCACTGCTCTCCAGTCCAGCGTCCAGATCAGTGTTACCTGGCGGCTGGACTGGAGGCGGCGAATCTCCTATTTTCCGGTGCAGTGCGGTGTCATCTGTGCGTCCTGCTCATCTCTCGTTGGGACCTGAGGATTATTTTTTGTTCCCTCATTCACAGTTGGAGCCGCCAGAACTTTCTCATCTTTATGTAGCTTCATTATACGACATCTGGCTTTTTTGTGGGGGCTCATACTGTATATTGGGGGCTATGCAAGGGCTCATACTGTAGGTAGGGGTGGTGTGTGCTAATACTGTATGTATAGGGATGTGTGGGGGCTCATACTGTATATAGGGGGATGTCAGCATACTTAAATCTGCTTAATATTAAGTGATAATATAAATATACAAAAAATATATAGTTAATATTAATATTGAGCAGATTTTATTTGAACCTATTGGTTCGGCCTCCACAACAGTCACGGTCGCTCATGTGGTCCCTTGGGAAAATTAATCTCCCACCACTGCTCTATTTTATATAGCGCTATGCTATACATCACACGGACATCATACACACTGCGGGCACAATCATCACACGGACATCATACACACAGCGGGCACAATCATCACACAGACATCATACACACAGCGAGCACAATCATCACACGGACATCATACACACAGCGGTCACAACCACCATCACACGGACATTATACACACCGTGGGCACAATCATCACACGGACATCATACACACAGCGGGCTCAACCATCACACAGACATCATACACACAGCGGGCACAACCGTCACACGGACATCATACACACAGCGGGCACAACCATCACACAGACATCATACACACAGCGGGCACAACCATCACATGGACATCATACACACAGTGGGCACAATCATCACACGACATCATCCACATAGCTTCCTATATACAGTGTGAGCCTGCACATAGTCTCTCTATATACACAATATGAGCCCTCAAATAGCCTCCTATATACAGTATGATTCTCACATAACCTCTTATATACAGTGTAAGGCCGCACATAGCCACCTATATACAGTGTGAGCTCTCACATAGCCTCCTATATACAGTGTGAGCCCTCACATAGCCTCCTATATACAATAGGAGTCCTCACATAGCCCCCTATATGCAGGCACACATTCCATGCACATACGAAAAAATAAAAAAAAAAAGAAGACATACTCCCCTCACTCTCGTTCCCCCACAGTCTGTTCTGGTCTCTGGTGCTCTGACTCTCCGCACAGCAGATGTGATGTAGTGATGTCGTCATGTTTGCTGTGTCAGTCGCACGAGCTGATCTGTGGAAGTAGGAACCGGTGGCTCCGTCTTCCACCAACGTATTCAGCACAGTCTGCATCCTGAGGATGCAGATACCAGTGATATCGGGATAGGGGAGAGTATGGTGTGGCCCGTGCGACACAGTTTTGCTTGCCAAATTTTCCCTTTTGGTGGCGATATTTTTTGGACAAAAAATTAGACACATAATGTTCTGGCTTCAATAGTTATTCGTGTTAAAGCTCACCTACAAAATAACACATATTCAGACAATCCTAATATACCGTCTGTATTTGCCATACTTATATCATCTTGAACCTGCTGTGAGCTGACTTCCAAATTAGGATATAGTTGGCAGCAAATATAGTTCCACAGTGCTTTCCGTCGACTCTGGTCCCCATAGCCATCATCTTTTCTGTCTCACAATTCTGGCCTTTGCTGAACCAGAACCAGCATCATTTCGACATCAATGGTATGAGCCATGTTGTTTGTTTCCATGGAGGCGTGTTTTTTTGATCACTTTATAACAACTCTTGTCCCAAAAGATGAGCTTCCTGGGCTGGGATAATGAACCACAGCAGTAGGGTGGTATCTATGGCCAGGACCAGCCATACCTACCAAACCCCCCTGACCATGGTGTATTTCAACCCTTTAGTCCACTTCCCTCACTTACCCTCTACGTCTCCACTCATGTTGCTGATCCCCCAAATTTTTCAACACCCAATCCTGGCCCTGATTCCAGTTCCACACCTTATTATAATTTGTAATGTTTATTTGTTTTATTTTGCATGTTTTGGCGCATGACAGAAATATCCCTTTTTCATTGTTTTGTTTAATAAATTCAGTTTGTTTTTTCCTATCTGCTTGTTTTATTCTTTGCCACCTTATAAAAAAGGTTAAATGTAATGTTCAAGGGTATATGATTTTCACAATAATCTTGGGTAAATTAAATTTATTATAAAGATTTTGAGAAAGGGGGACTTCAGATACATAAGTAGGGCTATAGCAGTGATGACTTAGGACCTTATATTGTCTTTTCATATATAGTTTAGTCTACAACGTTTTGGCGTTGTTTTACATCCTTACAAATTTAGGTATTTATTTTGGAAAAAATGGGGTGGGGTCCATTTAATTTTCTTAACAAAAATACTCCTCCACACCTTGGGCTATGTTCACACTTAGCGTTTTTGATGCGTTTTTGCACTTTTGCATTGCTTTCAACCGTGACAAATGCATTCACCAGGAAATGTCATTTTAACATTTTACAACCTTATCTGGCCATGTGGTGTGTGAGATATCATCAGACACATCGTGTTTCATTTATGAAGGAGGTACTCTGAAAGTCACAAAGCCTATTTTATAGGTCGGTCTTTACTATTCTTAAAGGGTCAGCAGTCGGCCCTCACTATTCTTAGAGAGCCATCAGCCGGCTATGTTTTATTGTTCCCATTACTAAACAGTGGGTCTCCTATACTGTTATTGCATATGCAGTGAATGGCAGGGCTGCCCAAAATTTGGACACACCCCAATACCCCTTTGAAGAGACTTAGAGAAGGGCCTCCTGAAAACAATGTTCCCATTATTAGGAAGTGGGTCTCCCATTGTGTTTGCCTATGCAGTAAATGTAAGGGTTGCCAAAAAATTGGGAGGCACTCAAATGCCCCTTGGAAGAGACATGGAGGAGGGCCTCATAAAAAATGTTCCCATTAGAAAGGAGCAGGTCTCCTATACTTGTAATGCCCATGCACTAAGTGTATGGGCTGACAAACATTTACCCCTGGGGGTATACATGAACATACTGTATAAAAAAATTTTTTACGGGCATCATAAACAGCCTTTAAAAAAATTATGTGGGTGTTGCATCACGGACCACGGTCACCCTGGTAATATGATGGTGGAGGATCAGGATGTGGAGAAGCAGGAGGACAAGAGCAAATAGCCAAAATAAGGAAGCGTATACCCATGTGTGGGTGTGAAGAGGTGCATGGGAATATACCTCCCAAAAAAAGACACTGGATTTGAGTTTATGTTACGCTGCTATCATTCGGTGGTGTTGAGAAGTCTGGCCCAATCCAGCGCTTGTTCATTTTTATAAGAGTCAGCCTGTCAGCATTTTCAGTTGACAGGCGGATGCGCTTATCAGTTATAATTCCACCAGCGGCACTAAAAACCCGCTCTGATAAAACACTAGCGGCAGGGCAGCCCAGGACTTCCAAGGCATAGAGAGCCAGTTCATTCCACGTATCCAGCTTGGATACCCAATAATTATAAGGCACAGAGGAATCACGGAGGACGTTGGTACGGTCAGGATCTTCCCAAACTTTGCACTCCTTGTGAGAGTACCCCGTGCCTCAGGGCCTGTGCGATGGGAGGGGCTGAGAAAATTCTCCCAGAACTTTGACGGTGTTCCCCTGCCTCTGCTGGATTGAAGTTGTGCCTCTCTTGCCTGTACTCCTTGGTTATCCAAAGACCTGTGACCTCTGCCCCCAGTACTTTCAGATGAGAATTTTTTTTAATAGTTCCGCAACAAGGGCCTTCTGGTACTGCCCCATTTTTGTAGACCTGTCTTCCTCAGGAATAAGAGATATAAAGTTCACCTTATAGCGTGGGTCTAGAAGTGTCACCAACCAGTAATGACTGTCACCTAAAATTTTGAGAACGCGAGGGTCATGGGAAAGGTAGCCTAACATAAACTCAGCCATGTGTGCCAGACTGCTAACAGGCAAGACCTCCGTGTCCTCACCAAGAGGATGACTGACCATGCTCTCCTCTTCCTCCTCCTCTCTGTCCTCTGGCCATCCACGCTGAACAGATGGTATGACAGTTGTGCAGGTAGTACCATCTATAGCGCATGAAACTAGCTCCTGTTCTTCCTCCTCCTCTTCCTCATTGTCACCCAATCCATGTTGGGATGAGATGAGGCTGGGCTGTGTGTAATCACCCTTTATGGTTCCTTGCTCCATCTCATCGTGCTCCGCCTGCAATGCATCCTCTTTGATTGTGAGCAGAGAGCATTTCAGAAGACAGAGAAGCGGGCTGGTGACTCTAATTATGGCGTCATCGCCGCTCACCATCTTGGTGGAGTCCTCAAAGTTTTGGAGGATGGTACATATGTCTGACATCCATGTCCACTCCTGAGGTCTTATGTGTGGAGTCTGAACTGAATACCGATGGCCTTGTTAATGTTGGTACTCAACAACTGCCCTCTTCTGCTCACAAATCCTTCCCAACATCTGCAGTATAGAGTTCCAACGCGTGGGGACATCACATACCTGTCTGTGAGCCGGAAGCTGCAAACGCTGCTGAAACACGGCAAGGGCGGCGGAAGCTGTAGATGACTTTCTAAAATGGGCACACATGCGGCATAGTTTAACAAGCAGATCCGGCAGCTCTGTGTAGGATTTGAGAAACCGCTGAACCATGTGGTTAAGCACATGGGCCAGGCATGGTACGTGTGTGAGCTCGCCTCGCCTCAGAGCCGCCACAAGGTTCTGGCCATTGTCACACACGACCATGCCTGGCTGTAGGTTCGGCGGTGTGAGCCACAGATCTGCCTGCTCTTTCAGAGCTGTCCACAACTCTACAGCATTGTGCGGTCTGTCACCTAATCATATTAGCTTCAGCCTGTTGCCACTTGGCCGAGGCAGTGCTGCAGTGCTTCCAGCTTGTGACTGATGTGGTCATTTCGGAGATGGAGGCTGAAGAGGAGGAGGAGGCTGAGGAGGATGAGGTGCAGGAGCTGTAGACTCTGGGGGCAACCTGATTGACCTAGGGCTTGCAATCCTTGGCGTTGGGAGGACGTGTTCCGTCCCAAGGTCTGACTGGGTCCCGGCTTCCACTATGTTAACCCAGTGTGCCGTCAGCGAGATGTACCATCCTTGCCCACAAGCACTTGTCCATGTGTCCGTGGTTAGGTGGACTTTCCATGTAACTACGTTGTTGAGGGCATGGCTAATGTTTTGGGACACCTGCTTGTGTAATGCGGGGACGGCACACCGGGAGAAATAGTGGCGTCCGAGGGATGGTCGCCGCCATCAGGTTGCGGAATGCTTCCATCTCCACGAGCCTAAAAGGCAACATATCGAGCGCAAGCAGTCGTGAAATGTGGGAATTTAGTAGTGTGGCCTGTGGGGCGTTGGCTGCGTATTTGCGCTTGCGTTCCAACGACTGGAGTATGGACAACTGAATACTGCGCTGGGACAAGGATGTGGACGTGCTTCTTGATGCTGCTAATCTTGAGAGCGTGCAACGACAGGTGCAGGGCAGGAGGCAGGAGGCATCTTCGCATGCACCATGGACAGGGGATTGGCTTGCATGCACAACAGCGGAAGAAGCAATTGTGCCACCCGCAGACACTGTTCCTGGACCCTGGGGTTCGGCCCACAAAGTCGGGTGCTTTACTGCCATGTGCCTGATCATGCTGATGGTGGTCAGGCTGCTAGTTTTGCCACCCTTACTGATGCTAGCCTGGCAGGTGGTGCAAAATGGCCTTTTTGGGGTTATCAGCAGAGTCTTTAAAAAACAACCAGACTCGGGAAGATCTAACAGTTGTACTGACAACTTCCTTCGTGTTGGTGTTACGGGGAACGGTTGCCTACCATTTGTCTGTGGCCACTACGCTGCTTCTTCCTGCCTGTTGGGGTGCTCTACCTCCCCCCCCCCTGTGTGCTGCTGTCCTCACTCTGCATGTTCTCCTGACACGTTGGGTCAGTTACTATATCATCCACCACCTCGTCTTCCACTTCCACACCCTGGTCCTCCTCCTGACTTTCTGGCAATTGTGTCTCATCATTGTTCACCTCTTGTGACACTTTCCCATCGTCACCTTCGTGTGACCGTGGCTGCTCAAATATTTGGTCATCGCTACATGCGATCTCCTCTTCCCCCGCTTCAAGTGGACCGGGTGAGAGGCCGAATCTATAAATGGCAAAGTGAACAGCTCTTCAGAGTGTCCAAGTGTGGGATCAGTTGTCTCCAGGCACTTGGAGTGGTGGGAGGAAGGAGGATCAGGGTGAGGAATATGCTGTCCATACTCACGGCTACTGAGACTTAACGGTGTTGTGTGGAAGGTGGTGGTGGTGGTGGCTGAGTGACTGGAAGCATTATCCGCTATCCAACCAACAACCTTTTGACACTGCTCTGAGTTCATTAGTGGTGTGCTGCGGTCCCCTAGGAATTGGGACAGGAAGGTCGGGTGAGAAGATGTGGGTGTTTGTTGTGGCACAATTTTAGCTTGCCCACGGCCTCGGCCTCTGCATGCACCATCAACATCACATCCAGTTCCCCGTCCCTTGCCAAGCTCCTTGCCCATTTTAAATGGAGGACAATATCTTCCACGCTCACTACAAATGGCTGAATTTGGAGCGAAGTTATATGTAATCCGTGTGATGGAGAAACCACAGTTTTAAATACCTGGCCTTTAGGTAACTATTTTGAACAGCAAACCGGTGTTGAAAACTTTGCTGACACACTGAAAAAAAATTAGAATGGAGGCCAGAAATGGCAGAATTTTCAGAAAACGTATATGTGATCCGTGTGATGGACAAACCACAGTTTTAAATACCTGGCCTGTAGGTAACTATTTTGAACAGCAAACCGGTGTCAAAAACTTTGCTGACACACTGAAAAAAAATTGGAATGGAGGCCAAAAATGGCAGTATTTTCAGCGCAATTATATGTGATCCGTGTGATGGACAAACCACAGTTTTAAATAGCTGGATTTTTAGCGCTGTAATATGGAAAGGACCTGGCTGAATTCTGCAGTGCCAACAAGCAAATGGCGTGTTCTTTGGATTGCTTTTCAAGCAAATAATGAGGATTAAGATCCAAAAAAAATTATTTCTGGCCCCTGAGACCTAGGCCTTTGTCTAGAAATGTCTAACAGCAGCAGAAGGCAGAACTGGAATGGAGCCTCTTGTGCTATATGCACTGCAGTCTGCTATATACACTGCCTGCCTGATATCTCTGCAGATGGATTAGTCCTCAGAAGGTCTGTTGGTTGAGATGTATATGTGTAATGTACTTGTTTTCTCCCTACACTACCTAATACACAACCAAATCTCTCCCTAGCTCATCAGCACCTGCCTACACTGCCTGATTGCATCGCGGCGCCAGGTCTTATATAGACCTGATGACGCTGTGCAGCCAGCCAATCACTGTAATGCCATAACCAACATGGCTGTGGCATTACAGTGAGTGGCAGGCAATCCCTACCTGTTGATTGGCGCTCTAAAGAGCATCTGCCCGAGCATCTCGCAAGTACTCGGCGAGCTCCGAGCATCTCGAGTACTGAGATGCTCGAGTGATTACCGAGTACTTGCAAGTATGCTCGCTCATCACTAAATAACAGTAATTTTTAACCAGGGGTGCCTAAAGTTTTACATGTCACTGTAAGAGACGCACATCGCTATTTACATTACTCATAAAACCGCATGGCACTGTACACATAACATGATGGTTGCCTTCAAGGGTAGAAATGCAGCAGAACAGTCCATCACTCTTACATTCCCTCTTTGGACATGGTCATCCTTGACCATTCTGGAACCTGGAAGACCACACACAGCTTTTACAGTAGGGGCCCTGGAAAACGCACACTGCAGCCGCAGCGCTCGCTGCAACTGTCAGGCCTGAGGCTGTGGTACTGCCCGTGGAGGAGTCATTGCTGGATATGGTCTTCCCACTGAGGGCTGAAATATTGGATGTGACATTTGGTCAATGACTTCACCACCTCCTGTGTGCTCGAGTTGGGCCCTCACCCATTTCTCCCACTCCTTCTTTCCCTCAATGACCTTCACCACCCATCTGGCCTTAGCGGCGTCCAGGGCTGGTGTCTCTTCCATGTACTCCGTGGCCAGGGGATGAGGGCTGTTTCCCAGGCTGATACCTCTCCAGGATGCTTAGGTGTACTCACGGCCAGGGCTGCCACCATAACTTTCAGTCGCACTGCCTAGTCACAGGACCTCAGCCACGCTGACACTGCTTCCTCCGCCTTGGAATCGGGTTCCGGTTTTGGGACCTGCGGGCGATCCTTTGTCTTGAGGTCAGGCATTGGATTCTAGGCCTTCCCCGGACCTTGGTTGGTGCCTCTACTGATGTCAGTCCACCTGGCTGTACCTCTTGCTCCAGCTGAGTCATCTTTCTTTTCCACTCGACCTTTCCTATGCCCACTGCGGAGCACAATGCCGTAGCACCGACCATCGCTTTCCATAGGTAAGCCGTAGCACTACATCTTCTCTTGCCGCTTCACCTCCTCACCACCAATTGTCCCAGCCCACTCTGCTGTGGGTGTGCTCTTACGTTGCTCTGCCCATTCTTGGGGGAGGCCGCTTCTGGCTCACCTGCGCGTTTCCTGGGAGTCTCTACCCGTTCTCCCTTGGCTCGCTGCTATGGGCATGATTTATTTTTCTTCCACCGTGCCCATTGGGGGCGGGCATCACTCACTAGAGGCCATCCTCTCAAAACAAGCCATTTCCCAGGCTTTTTCACTTCTCTTACACACACGATGGGAAGGGTCCGTCTCACCCTTTCGCTCCACTCACCGACATCTTGCAGTCTCTATCCATTAACTATATCCTATCCTAAAGACTAAAGCTTTTATCCTTATCTTATGCCCTGTACTGTTGCTAAGCCACTTAACTATATGAACAGTTCTTATACGCTGTTATAAGTTTTGTCCTAATAGTGTATATATGAGTACTTATATATCAGTTTATCATAGTGTAAAGCGTTAGATGTTTTGCACTCCTAATTAGAAGATGTAGTGCACAGAAGGAATATCAATAAGATCCAGTAAGAAAACCTTTGACACTATAGATATGACACTTGAGATGCAGAGTAAATTCACTAGTACATTTACTCACAACCGACATATAGCTTATCCTATACTTCTCTTTTTTTAAATCTTTAGATATTATTAATAAAGTGTTTAATTGAAAATATAATGAATAAGGTTAATGTCAGATGAAACACATTGATCAAATGATATGTAAAATGACTAAAAACGGAGTGGTAATGGTGGAGATTAGGTCCTGCTCTCTCATGAGCAGCATAGCTGAGCTCAACATGTCTTCCTGACACTGGTGGACTAAACATGCACAGATACCGTATTATGGAGATCTCCCCTCCTTTATCACTGGCACCAGGAATTTTATGTGAAAATAACTGGAGGTGGCTATGACCACTACACATGTATCCTTACAAGGTTGGTTTTATCTCGTCACATCTTGCATTCAGTGACACACTCCTTCCTGCTTTATTGCTGATGTTTAGGAGTACAGGGGCAACTTGCATAGTGACATGCTTCTGTACATCACACGGATGAGATGGTGTTTTGTTCCTACAGATGGCTGTGATCTCGTACTATAGTGATGGAATACATCAGCCGCCCATCAGATGACAGCTGCCGTGATGCAGAATGAGAGGATAGTACTTATGTTATCAGGCATCAGCCACAACATGTGAGAACCGCTCATATGTTTAAAGGGAACAGACAAGTCCACCATGTACGAGGGTGTGTCTTCAATAACCAATCACAGACCCCTCGTCGCAGGCAGTAGTAAAGGGCGCAATGTCCCGCATAGCAGCATTGGTGGTGCCAGACTGCTGTCATTCAGGTGATGCACACTGAAGCCCTGATTCCTGATCTACAAGCTGCAGGGATATAGCAGAGCACATCCCATTCATAGCATGATGCGATCTGCTGATGAACAATAGAAGACAGCTACAGCACATCTAGCATCTCTGCTCAGCCGCGGGGGTGAGCTCCTGTGTTCTCTCCCTTCTTTAGTACTGGTTCAGTACCACAGTGGTGGGCAGCTCTCCTCTGGGCACTACAGTCCTAGATTCAGCACCACAACGGTGGGCAGCTCTGATCTGGGCAGTACTGTCTAGATTCAGCACCACAGAAGTGGACAGCTTTTATATGGGAAGAACTGTCTAGATTCAGCACCACAGCAATGGACGGCTTGTCACCAGGACATTATAGTAGCATTTTCGTTCAACAGCACAACGTTGGAGGGCAGTGCCATCCAGATTCAGCACCACGCTCGTGGCCAGCTCTGGTGCTTCTGGATACAACAGTTTCAGCACTTCTGCCTAGGACAGCTCCAGCATCTTCACCTCTACCTTGAAGAACCTGTCCTTCTCCTCTCCCCCCTCTCTGATATCATCAATTATAAACCAATGCACTGGTTATTGGCCCAATAATAAGTCATGGACCGAATCCAAGTACACAGCAGGATTGGAGAAGGATATTTGTATTGGTGGGAAATGGCTCTTAAGCCTGTCCTTTCCTTCTGTGCACTTATCGGAGTGATATGTTTTGTTCATGGATTTCCTAAACCAGAAAGTAGACAAGGTAAATCTACTTTTAAATATGCAATTATTGCTATCATTTAGCATCGCTTACATAGTGTTTATGGGCCAGATGTTCAATAGTAACTATGAACCAGATCCTGTGTGCTAAAATGTGTATTGCCCTCTAGAAAGAGGTAAGACAGAATGTATGGGGAGAATGCAGCTGACATGTTCTCTGTAATCCAACTAAATCCATGTTCACGAATCAACTCTTAAAGGAATAAAGCACTTTTTCTGTAGAAAGCAGTCTTAGAAACGTGTATTTGTGTATTTAGAATCCTTCTTCTATAATTTATATTCAGTAATTATTTCAGAATTTATGCATATTTAATTTACATATATGAACTCGGTGATGAGTTAATTGAATTTTTTTTGCCTCTTTATCCCTTCTAGACAAGGCTCTGCATCACAGAGAATTAAGTGTAGAGAGACCACTGGAAGAACAGGCAAGTTTCCAGACTTTTGCATGGTTTACTGCATTTTGTGCAGAGAATTTATACAAAACATTTCCAAACAGATGTATTGTTTATTAATAATATCATATATATAATGTATACTGTAACTGTTAGCCAAATTACCATAATTATTATACAACCTAGATTGTTTCTAAAACAGATGCACTAATATGTCATGCAACAGATGTACAGACTAGACCAGTGTCGGACTGGGGTGCCAAGGGCCCACCAGTAACCAACTCCAGGGCCCCACTTTTCAGCTACATGCAAATGTGACATTATCCTCAATCACAAATTTATATAACAATGAACTGGTAGATTGTTACATGAATAAGATGCTGCCTTTGTCTGTACATAGTGATTTATGTATATAGTGCCAAGTACAGCTCATATAAGAGGGTGGTGGCTCACTCCTGCACAGGGGCCCACTGGAGGATTCTCCTGTTCTCCTGTGGGCCAGTCCAAGCCTGGACTAGACTACTATTGCCCTACTGTCGGATACAACAATATTCTTGCAAACAAACATTTGCATTTAGGAGCATATATACTTTGGGTAGTGGGATCTATTATAATTTGGCAGTGCGTCAGCTCCATGCAGCTGTGTTGTGGAGGATGGAGCTATGAACTCTGGAGACTGTGCTAATGTTTGTCTGTTTTTCATTATTTCTCCTTAGATTGCTGAAGCGGATACAGTAAGCAGAGGAGCAAGTAAAGGTAAAATATATTAACTACAGCCATTCATTGCTACTAAAAGTGAGCAGCAACAGTAAGAGCTACAGTTTTTCCTGTTTTTCCATCCTGTAGATAAAGTAAAAAATGATTCCTTGTGGATGACTTAAGCTTCTTGATGTCAGTAGCGGAGAAAGAAAAAAATGTCAAAAGAAGAGGTGGGATAAAGACCACAGGCAGTGACCACAAGACCCCAATGGATGAGGCAGACTCAACAAAAAGCTTAAAGCCAGTGGAGTATTGTGATTCCACTAAAAGTGGATTGAATGATAAATATGAAGGTATTTGATAATCATCACAGCCATGTCATATTATTTACAGTGATAAAATACTCTTCCAAACGTTATATATTGCTGTACATCTTTTGAATTTGGTTTAGGACTTCAATTTCTCAAAAAACAGACATAACAACATAAAAGTAGAACGCTTGACAGGCCGCAGATCACAACATAACTGGGTGGCCACAATAGCAAAAAGAACTTCGGCACTCCATACATGAAAATATAAGAAATATTGTATCTAGACTGTCATTTTGAAAAATGAAGGTTTTTTGCGCATAATTTGGCCAATTTATGTGTGCCCATCAACCACGACAAGGTCACCTTCGTATGATGGGAAACTACGCTATGCTACCACTTGATATGCCACTCTTGGGCTGTAAGCCTGTATGGACAATATGTCTCTGCTTGGGCTTTTAACCTACAATGTATGGGCTGGTAGAGCTAGTTAAAACCACCTGTGACTGAATGGGAGGGACACATGGTCAGAAAAAAGGCTGTCAAACTTCTAATAGTGTGAACACGTACCTGCTGCAATGCTCCAGGAGCGGGATCCCAAAAATGATTAATAGAAAAAAGAGAGGGGTCGCTCACTGTTCTATTCGGGTGCTCTGAAGAAAAGAGTAATCTCAATAGCAAAAAGAACTTCGGCACTCCATACATGAAAATATAAGAAATATTGTATCTAGACTAATGTCATTTTGAAAAATGAAGGTTTTTTGCGCATAATTTGGCCAATTTATGTGTGCCCATCAACCACGACAAGGTCACCTTCGTATGATGGGAAACTACGCTATGCTACCACTTGATATGCCACTCTTGGGCTGTAAGCCTGTATGGACAATATGTCTCTGCTTGGGCTTTTAACCTACAATGTATGGGCTGGTAGAGCTAGTTAAAACCACCTGTGACTGAATGGGAGGGACACATGGTCAGAAAAAAGGCTGTCAAACTTCTAATAGTGTGAACACGTACCTGCTGCAATGCTCCAGGAGCGGGATCCCAAAAATGATTAATAGAAAAAAAGAGAGGGGTCGCTCACTGTTCTATTCGGGTGCTCTGAAGAAAAGAGTAATCTCAATAGCAAAAAGAACTTCGGCACTCCATACATGAAAATATAAGAAATATTGTATCTAGACTAATGTCATTTTGAAAAATGAAGGTTTTTTGCGCATAATTTGGCCAATTTATGTGTGCCCATCAACCACGACAAGGTCACCTTCGTATGATGGGAAACTACGCTATGCTACCACTTGATATGCCACTCTTGGGCTGTAAGCCTATATGGACAATATGTCTCTGCTTGGGCTTTTAACCTACAATGTATGGGCTGGTAGAGCTAGTTAAAACCACCTGTGACTGAATGGGAGGGACACATGGTCAGAAAAAAGGCTGTCAAACTTCTAATAGTGTGAACACGTACCTGCTGCAATGCTCCAGGAGCGGGATCCCAAAAATGATTAATAGAAAAAAGAGAGGGGTCGCTCACTGTTCTATTCGGGTGCTCTGAAGAAAAGAGTAATCTCAATAGCAAAAAGAACTTCGGCACTCCATACATGAAAATATAAGAAATATTGTATCTAGACTAATGTCATTTTGAAAAATGAAGGTTTTTTGCGCATAATTTGGCCAATTTATGTGTGCCCATCAACCACGACAAGGTCACCTTCGTATGATGGGAAACTACGCTATGCTACCACTTGATATGCCACTCTTGGGCTGTAAGCCTGTATGGACAATATGTCTCTGCTTGGGCTTTTAACCTACAATGTATGGGCTGGTAGAGCTAGTTAAAACCACCTGTGACTGAATGGGAGGGACACATGGTCAGAAAAAAGGCTGTCAAACTTCTAATAGTGTGAACACGTACCTGCTGCAATGCTCCAGGAGCGGGATCCCAAAAATGATTAATAGAAAAAAGAGAGGGGTCGCTCACTGTTCTATTCGGGTGCTCTGAAGAAAAGAGTAATCTCAATAGCAAAAAGAACTTCGGCACTCCATACATGAAAATATAAGAAATATTGTATCTAGACTAATGTCATTTTGAAAAATGAAGGTTTTTTGCGCATAATTTGGCCAATTTATGTGTGCCCATCAACCACGACAAGGTCACCTTCGTATGATGGGAAACTACGCTATGCTACCACTTGATATGCCACTCTTGGGCTGTAAGCCTGTATGGACAATATGTCTCTGCTTGGGCTTTTAACCTACAATGTATGGGCTGGTAGAGCTAGTTAAAACCACCTGTGACTGAATGGGAGGGACACATGGTCAGAAAAAAGGCTGTCAAACTTCTAATAGTGTGAACACGTACCTGCTGCAATGCTCCAGGAGCGGGATCCCAAAAATGATTAATAGAAAAAAGAGAGGGGTCGCTCACTGTTCTATTCGGGTGCTCTGAAGAAAAGAGTAATCTCAATAGCAAAAAGAACTTCGGCACTCCATACATGAAAATATAAGAAATATTGTATCTAGACTAATGTCATTTTGAAAAATGAAGGTTTTTTGCGCATAATTTGGCCAATTTATGTGTGCCCATCAACCACGACAAGGTCACCTTCGTATGATGGGAAACTACGCTATGCTACCACTTGATATGCCACTCTTGGGCTGTAAGCCTGTATGAACAATATGTCTCTGCTTGGGCTTTTAACCTACAATGTATGGGCTGGTAGAGCTAGTTAAAACCACCTGTGACTGAATGGGAGGGACACATGGTCAGAAAAAAGGCTGTCAAACTTCTAATAGTGTGAACACGTACCTGCTGCAATGCTCCAGGAGCGGGATCCCAAAAATGATTAATAGAAAAAAGAGAGGGGTCGCTCACTGTTCTATTCGGGTGCTCTGAAGAAAAGAGTAATCTCAATAGCAAAAAGAACTTCGGCACTCCATACATGAAAATATAAGAAATATTGTATCTAGACTAATGTCATTTTGAAAAATGAAGGTTTTTTGCGCATAATTTGGCCAATTTATGTGTGCCCATCAACCACGACAAGGTCACCTTCGTATGATGGGAAACTACGCTATGCTACCACTTGATATGCCACTCTTGGGCTGTAAGCCTGTATGGACAATATGTCTTTGCTTGGGCTTTTAACCTACAATGTATGGGCTGGTAGAGCTAGTTAAAACCACCTGTGACTGAATGGGAGGGACACATGGTCAGAAAAAAGGCTGTCAAACTTCTAATAGTGTGAACACGTACCTGCTGATTGGCCAAATTATGCGCAAAAAACCTATTAATCATTTTTGGGATCCCGCTCCTGGAGCATTGCAGCAGGTACGTGTTCACACTATTAGTGTTCACACTATTATTCACACTTCGGGTCAGAATCATCATCTTTATGTTGGAGAGGATGCAATGGGGAAGGCTCGTTGGGCCACATGTGGTGGTTTTGTCCAAAACTTCAATCACTATGGGGGGCATTGGATAGTTTGATATGGGATGTACTGGGGACTCACCTAGAGATAACACCTAGTATGGGAATACTTCATATAGGATTAATGGATGTCCCCTGGGAAATTAGAGGAATTTTGTAACATATTCTGATCTCAGTTAGATCAGCTATCGCGGCTAAATGGAAAGGAGTGGGCATCCCTACGGTGGGGGAGATAGTGACCAGACTGAACACGAACTGTCAATATGAAAGGGCTCTGGCTCACACACTCAAGGCAAAGAAGAAAACTGATAAAATATGGGAACCTTGGTTAAACAGCCCATTGTCTATACATGGGGAACGTTGAGGAAGTGGGATATTTTGTGTGCCGTTCTGAGTTTGGGTGACGCGCGGGACGATTCTGGGCCCCTCTCCCTACCTTGCACCTCCGATCTTGCAATAGTGTAAATATGAGCCATGCGACACTCACAGCACTTACGGATATAAATTATTTCTCACAACCATCTAATATATGGGGAAATTAATGTAATTAATCCATTCTTTTTTCTTTTGTTTTCTTTTATGAATATGTATTTTCCTTTTATTTTATCTCTATACTGTTCACTTTGTACATTTTGTAAGCCCAGAGGTTGGGACACAGTTTTGGGCATCTGTTGGCCCTATAGATTGTATGTTCTGATTTTTGTGCAAAATTCAATAAACAAATTGTTTAAAAAAAAAAAAAAAAAAATGGCACAATTTTCTGAGACCCGTAGCGTCTCCATTTTTCGGGATCTGGGGCCAGGTGAGGGCTTATTTTTTGCGCACCGAGCTGACGTTTTTACTGATACCATTTTGGGGTAGATAACATGTTTTGATCGCCCAGTATTGTATTTTTATTGCAATGTTACAGCGACCAAAAAACTTAATTCTGGTGTTTTGATTTTTCTTCTCATTACGCAGTTTCCCAATCAGATTAATTGTTTTTTATATTGATAGATCGGGCGATTCTGAACGCGGCTATACTAAATGTGGGTATTTGATTTTTTTTTATTGTTTTATTTTGAATGGGGCGAAAGGGGGTAATTTAAACTTTTATATATTTTTTTTATTTTTTTAAACTTTTTAAAAACATTTTTTACTGCCTTCTATAGTCTCCATGGGAGACTAGAAGCTATGACGTTCTGATTGCATCAGATCGCCTGTGTGTAGCAGAAATGCTCACTGGCTATGAGCGCTGACTCCTGGGCAGCGCTCATAGCATCCTGGCAATGACTACAGCAGGAGTCTCCTGCAGACCCTGGGTTGTCATGCCAACCCATCGGCGACCCGCGATCATGTGATACGGACGCTAATGGGTGGGACCAGTGACGTCCTTCCGCCGCGGCCATGTTAAATGCCACTGTCAGGGATTAACAGCTGCATTTAACATGGTAACAGCCTGGGTGGATGGCGATTCCACCCGTGGCTGCTAGGGGCACATGACTGCTGATCAGTTCAGCTGTCATTTCCCCGGAAAGGTGCGGGCTCAGTTCCGGAGCCCGCGCCAAAGGAAAGACACGCCATGTGCCGTACATGTATGGCACATGTCGTTAAGAGGTTAAATAAGATTAATTTTAGTTGGAAAGATAGAATAAGCTAATGAAACTTCTCTTATTATAAATCATACTGTAGATTAATTTCTTTTCATGGCTATCCCTAATAACCAATTTAATAGCACATAGATTTTTCTCTATTTAGGTTACTATTTTATGAATGGAAATGAATGCCTGATTGAGTCAATGGGGGCTTTAAGTTTAAGCACTCAGCATCAATGAAGGAGACATTAAGTGCAGCTCTCCAGAAATGACCTCCAGTTAGATGGAACTCCTCTCACCGCAGAAGATATTGTTCTGAAGATTGCTATGAGAATATACTGTATGAAGAGAATGACAAAGGAGTCTTTGACAAGATTGTTTCCAAGCTTCTAAACCTTGGTTTGGTAAGTGAAGATTTTCCATACTTACAGATTATCAATTAACCAGTTATTCCCTGGAGGAAATATTGGAACATTTCCTTGTAATTTATTCAGGGGTCACCCAAATTCATTTTATCTTGGTCAGGGATGTTTGGCTTGGAGGCAGTAACCAATTTTGGCCTTGTGTTGGATGATGTAAAGTTTGCATGCGGCTGCTCAGCTATTAAAACTCATTTCATTAAGCTCCTGATGCACAATTTTTGTTCTGACATTAAAGGGAACCAGTCATCAAGTTTTCCCAATATAAATTATGGCCTGCACCTTTAAGCCCTCTTTTACAGCATTCTAGTATGCTGTAAGTATGTCTCCAATCCCCTATGCAAGGCACAAAACAGACCTTTTATTATACTTAGACAGCTCGATCCAGTTTAATGGGTGTCACTGGTCTTGATCCGGTGCCTCCTCTCTTCCTTCAGTCTCCGTCCTAACTGCTTCATGTGGATGACGTGTCCTATGTCATCCACACAGTGTCATCCATCGCGCTCCTGCACAGGCGCCCTTCTCTCTTCCTTGCCGAGGGAAGAGCAAAGCACTGTAGTGCGCATATGCCGGCTTTACCTAGAGGTTATCTGTGCTCTTTGGCCTTTTCCAGTGCATGTGCACTACAGTACTTTGCTCTGCACTCGACAGGGCAGAGAGACGTGCACCTACGCTGGAGCACAGTGGGGGACACCATGTGGATGAAGTAGGACACGTCATCCTTATGAAGCAGGGAAGGAAGACTGTGATTGTAAGAGAGGAGACGTCGGATCAAGACCAGAGATGCCCATCGGTCCGGACCTGTGAGCATAATAAAAGGACTTAAATAAATAAATAAATAAAAAGCATAGAATATCTAATGGGGCGATTAATCATTTGCGAATTTTTTGAAAAGGCACTTTCTTTTTTTGGCTTGTGGTATTAGTTGCATTGAAATGGGGAATGTGATTCATTAATTTGTTGCAAAGTTAAAAATAGGCTTTGTTGCTGTCTTTAGCTGTATTTACGACTTTCGGCACCAAAAGTTGCAAAGATTGCACCAAACTGAAGTGAAGATGCACCTAATTTTTCAACTTTTTAAAAAGTCGCAATTGATGAATCAGGCTAAAACATCTGGAATTGCTAGACTCTAGCTACAAAAACAAAACAGGTGAGCACATATAAAATGAGATCAAAGAAAAAAAAAGGCACAAAACTAGAACAAAAAACAGGCAGACAGGCATTGATGAATTGTGGGCTATGTCTGGCAGAAGTAAGACTGACCTTATTTTAATAGCATTTAACACAGCAGTGTACCAATCCATTAATTTCCAAATGTGATTATGCCTGTGTACATTAGATGAGATTTACAGTACAGACCAAAAGTTTGGACACACCTTCTCATTTAAAGATTTTTCTGTATTTTCATGAATTTGAAAATTGTACATTCTCACTGAAGGCATCAAAACTATGAATTAACACATGTGGAATTATATACTCAACAAAAAAGTGTGAAACAACTGAAAATATGTCTTATATTCTAGGTTCTTCAAAGTAGCCACCTTTTGCTTTGATGACTGCTTTGCACACTCTTGGCATTCTCTTGATGAGCTTCAAGAAATGGTCTTCCAACAATCTTGAAGGGGTTCCCAGAGATGCTTAGCACTTGTTGGCCCTTTTGACTTCACTCTGCGGTCCAGCTCACCCCAAACCATCTTGATTGGGTTCAGGTCTGGTGACTGTGGAGGCCAGGTCATCTGGTGTAGCACCCCATCACTCTCCTTCTTGGTCAAATAGCCCTTACACTGCCTAGAGGTGTGTATGGGGTTATTGTCCTGTTGAAAAATAAATGATGGTCCAACTAAACGCAAACCGGATGGAATAGCATGCCGCTGCAAGATGCTGTGGTAGCCATGCTGGTTCAGTATGACTTCAATTTTGAATAAATCCCCAACAGTGTCACCAGCAAAGCACCCCCACACCATCACACCTCCTCCTCCATGCTTGACGGTGGGAACCAGGCATGTAGAGTCCATCCGTTCACCTTTTCTGCGTCGCACAAAGACACGGTGGTTGGATCCAAAGATCTCAAATTTGGACTCATCAGACCAAAGCACAGATTTTCACTGGTCTAATGTCCATTCCTTGTGTTTTTTTAGCCCAAACTAGTCTCTTCAAAAGTTTGGACACACCTTCTCATTTAAAGATTTTTCTGTATTTTCATGACTATGAAAATTGTACATTCACACTGAAGGCATCAAAACTATGAATTAACACATGTGGAATGATATACCTAACAAAAAAGTGTGAAACAACTGAATATATGTCTGATATTGCTTTGATGACTGCTTTGCACACTCTTGGCATTCTCTTGATGAGCTCCAAGAGGTAGTCACCGATAATGGTTTTCACTTCACAGGTGTGCCCTGTCAGGTTTAACAAGTGGGATTTCTTGCCTTATAAATGGGGTTGGGACCATCAGTTGTGTTGTGCAGAAGTCAGGTGGATACACAGCTGATAGTCCTACTGAATAGACTGTTAGAACTTGTATTTTGGCAAGAAAAAACAGCTAAGTTAAAAAAAACGAGTGGCCATCATTACTTTAAGAAATGAAGGACAGTCAGTCCGAAAAATTGGGAAAACTTTGAAAGTGTCCCCAAGTGCAGTTGCAAAAACCATCAAGCGCTACAAAGAAACGGGCTCACATGAAGACCGCCCCAGGAAAGGAAGACCAAGAGTCACCTCTGCCTCTGATAAGTTTATCCGAGTCACCAGCCTCAGAAATTGCATGTTAACAGCAGCTCAGATTAGAGACCAGGTCAATGCCACACAGAGTTCTAGCAGCAGACACATCTCTACAACAACTGTTAAGAGGAGACTTTGTGCAGCAGGCCTTCATGGTAAAATAGCTGCTAGGAAACCACTGCTAAGGACAGGCAACAAGCAGAAGAGACTTGTTTGGGCTAAAGAACACAAGGAATGGACATTAGACCAGTGGAAATCTGTGCTTTGGTCTGATGAGTCCAAATTTGAGATCTTTGGTTCCAACCACCGTGTCTTTGTGCGACGCTGAAAAGGTGAATGGATGGAGTCTACATGCCTGGTTCCCACCGTGAAGCATGGAGGAGGAGGTTTGATGGTGTGGGGGTGCTTTGCTGGTGACACTGTTGGGGATTTATTCAAAATTGAAGGCATACTGAACCAGCATAGCTACCACAGCATCTTGCAGAGGCATGCTATTCCATCCGGTTTGCGTTTCGTTGGACCATCATTTATTTTTCAACATGACAATGACCGCAAACACAACTCCAGGCTGTGTAAGGGCTATTTGACCAAGAAGGAGAGTGATGGGGTGCTACGCCAGATGATCTGGCCTCCACAGTCACCAGACCTGAACCCAATCGAGATGATTTGGGGTGAGCTGGACCGCAGAGTGAAGGCAAAAGGGCCAACAAGTGCTAAGCATCTCTGGGAACCCCTTCAAGATTGTTGGAAGACCATTTCTTGAAGCTCATCAAGAGAATGCCAAGAGTGTGCAAAGCCATATTTTCAGTTGTTTCACACTTTTTTGTTAAGTATACAATTCCACATGTGTTAATTCATAGTCTTGATGCCGTCAGTGTGAATGTACAATTTTCATAGTTGTGAAAATACAGAAAAAAATTTAAATGAGTTGTGTCCAAACTTTTGGTCTGTACTGTATGTGTATGTGCATTGCTTCTACATGTGGACATATATGTGCAATGTTTATTCACTTTCTTATCATATATTTTTATATACATGTGTATTATTATTATTATTTATTGTAGTATTATCGTCCAGGGATGGGGGTATCCGATCACGTGACCAGGCCTGTGCTCACGTGCTGGCGTGAGCGGGGCCTGGGTCCCGTGGTAGTGCCGCTGGCCTTGACGCATTCGTGGGATGCGCCCCTTTTCCGTGCGGCAGCGCAACATGCACATTACCTGATGGTGATCCGTTAAAAGCCTCTGAACTTCTCCTTGATGTGCAAATACGGAGGAATGATCATCAATGTGTGCTCATTTTGAAACACGCCCCTTCTCTTTGCTGATTGGCCACCTAGATGTTTATATACTCCCATTAGTAAGCCTGTTGTCTGAAGATCCTCCCCAAACCAAGTAGTCACCATTTTAAAGATTTACATATGTAGCTCCGGCCATGTTTACACATCGTGGATTGCACTGAGCGATTTGACTGGTCTGATTTTATGCTTACTATGTGTTCCTTGTGATGATTGGTCATCTAAGAGTTTAAATACCTGATCTTACTGGTGTGATACCACCCCCAGAAGAAGGCTTATTCCGAAACGTGTATAGGGGCTAGTAACACTGCCCAGTAATAGGTAATGTATGATCCTTTTTTGATTGTTTAGTTTATACTTTTGTGCAAGGACAACGGATTGTCCTGTATGTCTATATTAGAAACTAGGTTTCTTCCCTTGACTTATGTTCCCTGCTACACTACAAACTTTACTTCCCTTCTCTTGCTTTCACTATTATAGGCTTTTGCTGCCATCTTGTGGTTTCCCACTGTAACTTTTAATGTTATGTGTTTTAGTTGGTTGATTCTTTGTATTTCATAAAATATTCTACATTTTATATATTGGTTCTTGAGTACTTTATTTTTATATGAATTGAGTTTCTCTGGTACTGAACCCTTTTCCATGGTGGTTTGGGATACCCGGTGATAGTTGCAGATAATCTGCACTGCACATTTCATGTAGGGGTATAACACACCAATTGATTCAACTCTTTTGTATTAACTTTTCAATAATATGACTCAAAGTTTATTGTGAAATATATTTTAGGGAAGAAATTTCATGAAATGACTTGTTAAAATGGTGTCATCCTATTACAGGACCATGCTTGAATTCAGTGAGCTCTTTATTATAACCCATTCTTTCACAAATGTCTGTAGCGGCAGACTGCATGACTTAATGTTTAGAAATACTAAGGGGTGTTTCTAAATTCTTCTGTTCATATACTGTATCTAAAGTCTGTCAGAAACTGTCTGCCAAAAAGGCTACCTCGCACAGACTTGGCTCAAGCCATTCCAGTTAACAGAGCCCAGAGGAACCCCAGCCTTCACACTTTAACCACCATAAAGGGATCTGCACTTACTACAGGGTCCAATTTAGTCAAGGTTACAGCCAAGGTCAGCTAGGTGTTCAGTGAAATCAGAAGTCAGGCTAGCTGGGGTCAGAGTCAGGAGGATTTCAGAGCAAAAAAAGTGTCACAAAAGTCAGTGTCACAAGTTCAGTCAAGATTAGAACTAGAGATGTGCGAGCACTAAAATGCTCATTATTCGGACCGAGCAATTCCTAATACATTCATGCTCGTTTCAAGTAACGAGTATAATGGAAGTTAATAGAAAATTTGAGCATTTTTCCAGCAGACCCTACAAGGAGGTCTGAGGGGCAGTGAAAAAGTGCTGAATGGAAGGAAGACCCCTGGAAACATGTCTGACTCCCAGATTGCTGCCGAGAACAATGCTGTCACGCTTTTAGGCTGTGTGCCCACGATGCAGATTTAACTCATTAAAATCGCTTGTTAAGATGTCTGCCATGTTTCCCAAATTATCATTGCGGAAAAATCCGAAGCACAACCAATTTGGGCACGATTTCGTGTGACCGTCAGCTGACTAAATGACGTTACCGCATGTCCTGCCAGTACACCGCGGGCCGCCGAGGAGAGAGGATCGCCACCGGGAGGAGACCGGGGGCCGCCAGAGAGGTGAGAATAAGGTTTTTTTTTTCTTTTTACTTTTTAATTCTTTTTATTTACACTAGATGCACCATTTGAAGCAGAAATCTCCTCATAAGTTGGTCGCACAATATAAATCCATGCCAGTTGCATGGATTTATATTGTGTGACCAACTTGTCAAGCCCTTTTCCAAGTGATGCTCAAAATCGCTTGGAAAACCACTTGAAAAAAGCGCAAGCATAAACGCATGTAAAAACGCTTGAAAACGCTGAAAAAACGCATGTAAAATCCGCATGCTTTTTTTCTGCCAAGGAGATGCAGAAATGCTCAGGAAATTTCTGCTTCAAATCTGCATCATGGGCACATAACCTTACTCCACTTTAAGGACTGACAATTAAACATTCCAAATCGACGGGAAATTGCAGTTTACAGGAAAAAATGTTAAGAAACACTTTTTCTTGTATAATGACTTGTATATAAGGCTAAATTTAAAAAGGATTAAAAAAATATTATTTAAGGTTCCAAAATGGAATTATTAAAAAAAATAGAAAATTTCAGTGTAATTTCTAAAGGAAGCAAGAAATTAGGCACTTAGAGGGACTTTGATACACCCTGTATTAGACATAAAGGAGGGCCTCATACATATTCTGTTCAAATTGTCATGTAGTGGTACTCCTAGACTCATAAAGGCTATGCACTAAGTGCAAATGCTGCAAAAAATTGCATGCAGGGTCATCCATACACCATTGAAGGCACCAACTGTAGAGCCTTATTGAAATTTTGTGAACAAAGTGTAGTTGTGGTACTCCTATACTCATAAAGGCTTTGCACAAAGTGCAAAGCAAGGAAAAAAATATAAGTAGGGTCCTCCATAGACCCTAGAAGACAACAACTGGCGGGCCTTATTCATATAAAACATTAAAACACTTCATGTGCTGCTATGATCTGGTGGTGTGTAAAAGTCGGGTCTAAGCCATGCTTTGTTCATTGTTATCAGAGTGAGCCTGTCAGAACTTTCTGTTGACATGCGAAAGCGCCTGTCTGTTATGACTTCCCCCCCCGGCAGCATTAAAAATCCGCTCAGACAAGAGGCTAGCGGCAAGGCAGCACAGCACCTCCAAAGACATAGAGGGACAGCTCATGCCAAGTATCCAGCTTTGAGACCAAATAGCTGAATGTCGCAGAGCAATTAGGGAGTACTTTGTTTTGGTCAGCCAGGTATTGCTTGACCATCTTTTAAAACTTTTCCCTCCTTGTCAAAAAGGGCAAGAACGCTGGGAGGGTGTCATGAAATTGGCCCAGCCCTTTGACAGTGTACCCCTGCCTCTGCTGTACTTGGTGGGTGTCTCTCTCACTTCTCCTCAATGGTTGTGCAATGAAGCTTGCTCCCTGCTCCTAGCATTGTCTGATGGGAATTTTTTCAACAAATTTTCCACAATGGCCTTCTGGTATAGCACAATTTTAGAAAACCTCTCAGGAAGAAGAGATGCAAAGTTCTTCTCTTAGCTTGTGTCTAGCTTGGTGAACAACCAGTACTCTTTTTTTTGACAAGATGAATGTAACGCTAGGGTCTAGGGAAAGGCAGCAGTACATAAAGTCGGCCATAAGTGCCAAGCTCCCAACAACCAACAATTCCCAGTCTCCACTATGATGACGACTCTCCATCTCCCTGTCTGCCTCTTCATTCACATCCTCAGGCCATCCACGTCGGAGAGATGGGATGAAGCTTGTGTGGGTACTACCGTCTTTTACGCCAGCTCCTGTTCCTCCTCCTCAGCCTCCACCTCCTCATTGTTAGCCAATCCGTGCTCAGCAGATGAGATGAGGCTGGGTATTATCTCTCGGTCTCATGTCTTTCTCCATTTCCACCTGGTCCGCTTGCAAAGCTTCATGTTTGTCACCAGCCACTGTTTAAATAGTCACAGAAGCGGGATCATTGCACAGATGATGGGCGTCATCGTCGCTCATCATCTTTGTGGAGTCCTCAAAGTCTTGGAGAACTACACAAATGTCAGACATCCATGCCCACTCTTAAGTTATTATGTGCGGAGGCTGACCAGAATACCGACAGGCGTGTTGGAGCTGATATCCACAACTGGCCTCTGATGCTCACAAAGCCTACCCAGCATGTGCAGTGTGGAGTTCCAGTGTGTTGCCATGTCGCACACCAGTCAGTGAGCTGGCACTTGAGTGCACTGCTGCAGCACTGCCAGAGCAGCAGCAGCTGTAGCTGACTTGTGTGAATGGGCGCTGATGCGGCATATCTTGAGCAGAAGCTTTAGCACATCTGGGCAGGTTTTCAGAAAATGCTGAACTACCAAGTTGAGCACATGTGTCAAGCATGGTATGTGTATGAGCTTGCCAAGCTTCACAGCCGCCACCAAGTTACCCACATTATCACACATGACCATGCCTGGTTGGAGGTTTAGCGGCAAAAACAGAAAACCAAAACAGATAAATTAAGGGGTCCTTAGTCAGTGCCTGAAACCAGAAAAAAAACACCTCTCTAAAATTATTCTTTATTATATATTATATTAAAAATTTATACAAAGACACAGCACACACAGGCATGAAACTGTTAGGTAACTAAAATACCAGAGGACTCAAAAACACTGAAAGGTCCCTAGCAGGAAACCTATTCTTGCCCCTGCCTGCTAGCTGAGGTTGGCACCCTAACGTGTGGTCGAAATGGCGCCCCCGCTCCACGTAGGCTGACCCTATAGGTCCCTGAAAGTCCCTATATCCTCAATTAGATATGAGCAAAGCGATATGTATACAAGTATCTCGTGGTGTCACCTCACACAATCTCACCCAAACACTTGTTGAATTGGTGTCAGGTAACAAGGTCAGACAGGTGATTTAGAAAAAGGAAAGAAAACTATCTGAGGCCTAAATCCAACCTTATATTTGCCCCTATCTGTCAGCAGAGGTTGGCACCCTAATTTTTATTGGCGCCCCGGCTCCTCGTCGGCTAGTCCTATAATTCCCTATAAGGCCCTTAACAGAAAGGAAAAGGGAACCAGACAGGACAGAAAAAGGTTGGGGGCAGTGTTATTAATGGTCCCACATTTATCATTGACAGCTCAGATATCAACAAAGACATGAGAATACAAGATATGCAAGTCATGCTACATTGAGGTATCTAAATATTCGGGACTCCCTTCAGTCCTCCATTTACCGATAAATACATAATGATTATTGCAGCTCCAAAAGGACAAAAGGGATCAAATGTCCCCTCTAATATATGTGCATGCAATGACACTTCAATGTCTCCAACCGCGGTGAATCTCTGTCCGCAGTGAATGCAATGGTGGAGGTGGGGCCGCCCCCCCTCTTCCACCAATCAGCATGAGAAACAGGTGACGCGATGACGTAATTTCAGTGCGTCCCAGACAGGAGCAGAGGAAGAGCACTGGGCTAATAGGAACGAGGTGAGTATGTGGTGGTCTTTATGTGTTTGGAATGTTTGGCTGGACATAAGGGGAGGCTGTCATGCTGGACATTGGGGGAGGCTGTCATGCTGGACATTGGGGGAGGCTTTCATGCTGGACATTGGGGGAGGCTCTCATGCTGGACATTGGGGGAGACTCATGCTGGACATTCCACTGTTTGTTTGGACCAGATACTGCTTCCCTATGTTACAGCTTCGCCCTCACATTTATGGGATACTATGGACCTAATAAACAAATTAGAGGGTATGGTTGTACACAAGTAAGCTATACTTGTCTACAAGGTGCTGTACAGCAGCATACCACATAGGTCGTGGAAAAAAGCTGTGGAATACTACCTCAACACCAGAGGTCTGCATTTAAAACCACATAATAGATTCATCCTTGAACTACTGAAATTTCATGGCAAATATTACCACCAGCTCAGGGGCATGGCAATGAGGAGCCCCGGCGCCCCCACATATGCCAATCTATTTCTGGGCTGGTGGGAGGACACAGTAGTGTTCAGGGATGAAGAGACAATCTGAGGTCCCCAAATCATCTATTGGGGCAGATACATCGACAATGTCTTTGTGATTTGGGCAGCTGCAAAGACATCATTCGAATCCTTCGTGTCACATCTTAATTCTAATGACATTAGCCTCTCATTCACATTCGAGATCAAGAAGGATAAACTTCCCTTCTTGGATGTCTTTGTGACAAAGGGCGAGGATAGCTCCCTTGCTACATCAATATACAGGAAACCAACAGCAAAAAACAGCTTGTTGCATTGGGAGAGCCACCACCCAACTAACTTGAAACGAGGCATCCCGAAGGGTCAGTTCTGTAAATTATGCAGAAACTGTTCTAGTTTGAGGGACTTCTGTTCTGAGAGTAGAGATCTCAAAAGGAGATTTAGAGAAAAGGAAACCCGCAGATGGTCATAGACACAGTTTTTCATCAAGCACGCAAAGAAGATAGGACAACTCTACTGATACCTAAACCCAAACAAAGTACTGAATCACTTACCCTGATCATAGGGATGTATGATGACCATGTGGACCAGGTGATAAATATTCTAAGACGCCATTAGGGGATCTTGAAAGCCAATCCGGATATTAGCAACTGTATTCCATCTACACCATCAGTCACGTTTAGGCGAGGAAAATCACTCAAGGATCACCTTGTTCACAGCCACTAGGACGCCTTGAGGTCGATGGGGACGTGACTTGACAGAGGTGTGGTTGGCACATTTAGATGCGGTTTCTGCAGCTTCTGTCAATATATAATATAGTAACGTAGGTTGAATAAAGACCTATGTCCATCCAGTTCAACCTTTCTCTCCCAATTGTACTCCCTACACTAACATACTAACTTACTGGGACTAGGCCTCTCAAATGTATTATTACCATTTTTATTATTACTGTATTATTACAATTAAAAATTAACCTGTTTATAATGTTTTAATTAGGTTTATATTTTGTATTACTCTTGTGATTCTAATAATGGTATTACTAAAATTACTAGGCCTAAAGCTGTTGATCCAGAAGAAGGCCAAAACCCCAGGACACATTCAGCCAATTTGCATCACAGGGAAAATTTCCTTCTTGACCCTGAGAAAAGGCGATCAGTCCTAGTACCTTGGATCAAACCTAAATATGATACTAGTTATGTAATTACTATTATCGTATTAAATGTACTATTAGGCTGTGTGCCCACGATGCATTTTTTAAGCGTTTCCGCAGCGGCAAAAACGCTGCAGAAACGCTTAAAAAATGCATGGTAGAAGGCCTGCCATGTTCCCCAATGATAATCCGCATGTGCTGTGCAAATGCTGCGGAAATTTCCGCTGCATATTATCATTGCGGAAAAAAGCGCAGCACTACCAATTATTTTGAGGGAAGTGCTGCGTTTTCGCCACCATTGACTTGCATTAGAACGCATGGATTACGCATCACTGTATATGTAGATGCGCAATCCACACGTTCCAATGTGCGGTCTAGAGGAGAGGAGACTCTCCTCCGGACCTGGGTACCATAGAAACTGTGAAAAAAAGAATGAAATAAAAAATATATATGATACTTGCCTTCTGACGGCCCCCGCTGCGCTCCTCCTCCCATGCCGGCAGATCACGATGGACTGAAGGACCTGCGCTGACGTCATAGTCATGTGACGGGTCACGCGATGCTGACGTCGTCAGGTCCTTCAGTGCAGTGTACCGCGAGCTGCCGGCAGTGAGCACCGAGTGAAGCAAGACTGCGGGGGCCATCGGAGGGTAAGTATAGATTTATTTTTTATTTTTATACATTCTCTCAGGTCACACTATATAAATCCATGCCTTTTGCATGGATTTATATAGTGTGACCAAGTTGTCAAGCACTTTCCAAGTGATGCTAAAATCGCTTGGAAAGCGCTGGTCAACCCGCATGCGGAAATGCATGTGAAGAACGCTTCTCATCCGCATGTCCCTGGCATTTTTTTCTGCCAGGGAGATGCAGAAATGCTCAGGAAAAATCCAGAGCATTTCAGCATCGTGAGCACATAGCCTTATAGGTGTAATATTTTGTCTAATTTAACTGTAACCCACAATGTTATGTGTATCAAGGAAATTGTCCAGCCATTTTTTGAAAGCTGTTATAGTGTCTGCCATTCTTCCACCTGTAATGAGTGCCCCCTGGTCCTTAGTATAGTCTTTGGAAGGAATGAGTCATGTGCTAGTCCTTTCTACTGACCACACATATATTTATACATGGTCATAAAGGAGGAACGAGGGAGCTTACACTATTTATTATATGGTGTTAAATTATTTGATGTAATAAAATTGTTCATTGTTTTCTACCATTTAAGCTCCCTCGTTCCTCCTTTTTGACCATGTTCCTGGAGTTGGTATACTTATGCTGATTCTGGCACTGTCCAGTTTGTCAGTAATGTTCCTCTCTTTTTGAGTATGTATAAGGCCGATTTGTGTATACTAATATATTTATACATGTAAATGAGATCTCTGAGGCGTCGTTTTTCTAAGCTAAACAGACTCAACTTTTTCAACCTCTCATCATATGAGAGGCCTTCCATCCCTAGTAATAATCTGGTTGCCCGCCTTTGAACTGACTAACGTTTGAATATCCTTTTGAAAATGTGGAGTCCAAAACTGGATCCCATATTCCCGATTTGACCTCACCAGTGATTTATAAAGGGGTAACAGTACATTGGGATTGCCAGATTTTATTTCTGTTCTTATACATCCTAAAATCTTGTTTGTTTTGCGGCTGCTGCTTGACATTGAGTACTGCTGCTCAGCTTACTTGTAACCAGAATACCCAAGTCTTTCTCCTGTTCTGTAGTCCCAAGTATACTCCTATTTAATCTGTATGCAGCAACAGGATTACTCCGTCCTAGGTGCATTACTCTACATTTATCTACATTAAACCTCATCTGCCAAGTGTTTGCCCATACAGTCATCTTACCCAGACCATTCTCGAATATTGTAATGTCAAGATCAGATTTTAATATCCTACATAGTTTGGTGTCATCAGCAAAAACCGACACTTTACTCTCAATCCCATCCCCAAGGTCATTAATAAAGAGGTTAAAAAGAATCGGTCCTAGCTCAGATCCCTGCGGCACCCCACTGCTGACTATATTCCATTTAGAGAACGTACCATTTATGACGACTCTTTGTTTCTTATCATTTAGCCAATTCCTTACCCATCTGCATATAGGTCCCCCAAGTCCTTGCTTCTGTAGCTTCAGTATAAGGCTGATATGTGGTACAGTATCAAATGCCTTTGCAAAGTCCAGATAAATCACAGATTTGCACTTACCTCCTCATGGAACCCCAAGATGTTGCTTAGACACAACCTGTTTTTCATGAATCTATTCTGATTATCATTTATTATATTATGATCTGCGATATAACTCTGCAGGTCATCTCTTACGATGCCCTCAAAAACTTCGCACACTACTGATGTCAGACTTATCTGACGGTAGTTACCTGTATCCACCTTTTTATCTTTCTTAAATATCGGTACCACATAGGCTATCCTCCAATCCTATGGCACTACCCCTGTTACCAGGTAGTCTAAGAATATGAGATACAGCGGTTTGTCAATTACTGAGCTTAATTCCCTCAGTATCCGTGGATGAATACCATCTGGACTGGGGATTTATCAATGTTTAATTTTCTCAGACGCAGGCGTACTTCTTTTTGAGTTAATCTATATTTATTATTTGGTGAACTTTGATTTTTGCCCTTTTGAAAGATCCCTGAAATGGACGTTTTGTTGGTGAACATGGATGAAAAGTGCCTGTTTAAAATCTCAGCCTTTTATTTGTCCTCTATAATTATCTTGTTGTTACCGTTTTTTAAGGGGCCGATACCATCTGATTTTTTGGGGGCATTATTGGAACATCAAAAACGTTTACAAGCGCTTCCACAGGGAGGACCTACAACATGAGTAGCTTTGCTAGTTGTAGAACTACTGGGGTCATCTATTTGTACACATGCTCATGTCCCATCAACTATGTAGGGAAAACAAAGAGACAATTAAGGATCCAAATAAGCGAGCATTTGGGCAACATCAGAAACTTCAGGGATACGCCTCTGGCTCGCCATGTCACACAAATACACAACGGTGATCTTAGGTCTATCTCGTTTGCGGTACTAGAGGTTGTTCCCCGCTCTGTACGTTTGGGCGACTGGGATAGAAAAATCCTACAGCAGGAGGCCAGATGGACTTATTGGCTTGACACAGTGTCTCCTAAGAGATTAAACAAACATCTAAGTTTTATTAGTTTCATTTAATCACCAACCCTTTGGTCATTTTTTACTTGTATATTACTCTGAGCATATAAAAATCTAGCCAATATAAAATATAAAAATAGGATGGCTTGAAACCCTAAAGAAACTATCTAGTTTCTGTCCCAATGATTATTATGGAAAAACATAGATTGACAATAAGAAAGATAGGATTGCTAATAATGATCCTATAGGATCCTTCATTTTATATGTTAAAGGTGTGTTATATACCCCTGTATCTACACTTTAATGCTTCCTGTACACTATGGACTACATCACCTCTGGATGGGGAGACATGTAACGCCCACAGTGTCAAGCCAGGAAGACTGATGTGGAACTCGATCTGTGCTCCAGTACGCAGAGGATCGCGTCACTTCCGGGCAAGGTACATAGGTAATTTCTGCTGACGCAAACAGCAAGACAGGGTTTTGCGTTCTAACATTCACGATGCTCCGGTAGGAAGTGAGGTCACTTCCTCCCTTCTATGTATGATCCACGTGCCACAGGCGGAGTGCACGCAGCGTTCCACTGTGTCACTTGCTGTGCACTTGGGTGCACATTGGAGCAACTAGGTGACTTTCTCTGCCACCCCTGATGAACCTCTACAATGAGGAAGGGGGAAAACGCATTGGGTTTTGGTGTTTCTGCTAACTAAGATAAGTGTCACCTTTTCTATATTATACACTTATTGAAGTGTCATTGCATGCACATATATTAGAGTGGAAATTTGACACCCTTTGTCCTTTTTGAGCTGCAATAATCATTATGTATTTATTTGTAAATGGAGGACAGAAAGGAGTCCCGAATATTTAGATACCTCCAATGTAGTGCGACTTGTGTATCTTGTATTTTCTTGTCTTTGTTGATATCTGAGCTGTCAATGATAATGTGGGGCCATTAATAACATTCACCCCCTTTTTTCTGTCCTGTCTGACTGGTTCCCTTTCCTTTCTATTAAGGGCCTTATAAGGAATTATAGGACTAGTCGACGAGGAGCAGGGGTGCCAACCTCCGCTGACGGGTAGGGGCAACTATAGGGTTGGACTTAGGCCTCAGATAGTTTTTTTTCCTTTTTCTAAATCACCTTTCTGACCTTGTTACCTGACACCAATTCAACAAGTGTCTGGGTGAGATTGGGTGAGGAGACACCACGAGTTACACATATACATATCCCTCTGCTCATAACTAATTGAGGATATAGGGACTTTCAAGGACCTATAGGGTCAGCCAACGTGGATCGGGGGCGCCATTTTGACCCACATTAGGGTTCCAACCTCAGCTGGCAGGCATGGGCAAGAATAAGTCTCCTACTAGGGACCTTTCAGTATTTTTGAGTCCCCTAGTATTTTAGCTACCTAACAGTTTAATGTATTTGTGTGTTGTGACTTTGTATAAACTTTTAATACAATATATAATAAAGAATAATTTTAGAAAGGTTTTTTTTTCTGGTTATGTCAGCGGCAAAAAACACAGATCTGCCTGGTCTGTTATTCCTTTAAGTAACTCTGCCACGGTGTGCGGTTTGTCTCCTAGACAAATTAGCTTCAGCAGAGTCTGTTGACGCTTTCCTGAGGTACTGCTGCAGAGCTTCCGGCTGATGTGGACGATGTCCTCTTAAATAGTACATCAGAGATTGAGGATGAGGAGGAGCCAAAGGTGGTGCTGGAACTGATGTAGGACGTGGAGAAAACTCCGATAGAAATAGGGCCAGCAATTCTCGGCATCGGGAGCACATGCCAGGGTGTGACTCGGCACCAGCCTCCACAATGTTCACTCCGTGTGCCATCAGGGAAATGTAGCATTCCTGGCCTTAAGCGCTTGTTCACTTGTAAGTCATTAAGTAGACAATACTAGTAAGTGCGTTGGTAAGGGCATGGGTGATGTTTCTGGACACATGCTGGTACAAGGCAGAGATGCCACAGCAGGAGAAAAAGTGGTGGCTGGGGACCGAGTACCAACTCACGGCTGCCGCCATGAGTCAGTGGAAATCCTCCGTGTCTACCAGCCTAAATGGCAACATTTCCATGGCAAGTAGCCTGAAAATGTGCCCATTTAGCGTTTGGGTGGGTGGCTGGGAACTTTTTTTTTCATTCCAAGGCCTGGGGTAGGGACAGCTGAACCCTGTGCTGGGACAAGGATTTGGAAGTGACTGATGAAGGTGCCTCAGAATGTGCAAGGACAGGTGCAGGGTGGAAGGTATCTGCACCAATGTCATGGACTGGGGATTGACATGCACCTAGCACAGGGAAAAAAGCAGTGATGTCACCCACTGGCACCAATCATGGACCCAGGCATTCGGCCCACCAAGTCGGGTGCTTAGATTATGTGCCTGATCATGCTGGTGGTTGTTAGGTTCTTAGTGGTCAAGCCCCTGCTGATCTTGGCATGGCACAGGTTGCAAATGGCTATTTTGTTACTCTCAGAACTCTCTTTAAAAAGTCCCAGACTGGGGAACACCTAACTCTATGACGGAGAAATTCCCAAGTGTCTGTGCTTTGTGGAACAGTTTCCCGCCTCCTCCATCTGGTCACCCCTCTGCCTCTTTTTGTCTGTTTTGGTGCTGCCGATATCTCGCCCTCAGCGCTGCAGGCCTCACTCTGCATGCCAGTGACGTGCCGCCTGGGCCGTGGGGTATTCGGTAGCCGGGCCGGTCCTGTATTGGGGTAGTCATGGTGGCAGTGACCCGGTCCGTGGCCCAGGGCGGTCAATATAATAAAGTGAATTGGGAAAGTCAATTTGGGAATAAAGAAAAGGGGAATAAAGTTTGTGACGACACCCGTGGTATGCGGCTATAGGGGGCCGCCGCTGCGGTGCAGATCCACTGGGGCTGTTGGTGACACAGCAGAGATAGTGCAGGTCTCCACGGGCAGAGCTAAGCCCCAGGGCAGTACATAGGACTTGATGAGGTAGATGTTGTTGGCAGGGACATTGTAGTGCAGGCCCGGTGATGCAGCAATAAATCAAGGACACTGGGGTGCAGTCTTCAGGCTTTACTCACAGTTCTTAGGCAGTTCCAGGTTACCGCTGCAGCTGGTTATAACCCCCCACGTCATCCTGTGTTCTCCAAGGAAGGGATGCAGCCAACTCCCAGGCAGTTCAGGTACACTTAGTCAGGATCCCCTTCTTCTGTGCCTCTCTGGCCGTCTCCCTGCTCTGGTTCTCGCCCTCCTGCCCTGCACCTCACAATCAGTGTCCCAAGCCGAGTGGCCTCGGGCCTTGTCGGGCGACTTACTCTCAGTCCCCTGGACCCTATGTGGCCACCTTTTTGGGGGTTGTAATTGTGGATTTCGATTGCAACACCTTGAAAATGCTGCGGCCTCCGGTTGGCTAGCTGAGCCTGGTTGTTCTCCACTAGTCTGTGGCCGGTCCCCTTCTGCGGCCTGGTCCCTCTACTCGACGGCGGTCGGGTGGATGCGGGTCCCACGGAGAGAGTCCGCGCTCCCGTGCCCCTGAGACCCCCTCTGTCTCTTCTTCCTTCTTCCGGGCCCCTTACTGTGGGCCCCCTCCTGTCTGGAATTGTCACTAGCAGGACCTCCCTCCTGGGCTTACAGCCCTGACTGTACTGAACTCCTTCTAGAAGGTTCCCCTTCTTCTTATACCCTCTTCTAGGGTGCTCCTCTTTGCTGCTTCCTCCATCCACACCCATTACATGGTTCCCTCTCCTTTGGTCCCCCCCCCCTTCAGCCAGGGACAGGACTCAGCCGTGACCAAGTGCATCTTGCCCCATCTGCTGGTCTGGAGTGGTGTAGAGCTGGATGCAGGTGTGTCGGTCCCGGGTAGTGTTCCTTCCTTACCTGGGAGTGGGGTACCACACCTCTGGGTGAGGTGCAGTACCTCTGTGGCAACTGGACCCGCAGGGGCGCCACATACCCCCCTTGTTAAACACAGCACGTCCGCGGGCTGGAACAGAATAAAAAGGTTTGTAAGACATGTAAAAACTTTTCGGATGCATCCACATAGAAGACAGTAAAACTTTTTCTTCCCTTTATGGGAGGCACTTTCTCTTAAACGTTACACATAACTACTTAGTATATAATTCAATATAAGATCATTTTAAATAACATTTTATCAAACAAGTTCAGTAGGTCGTAGTGAGATCCTTATCAGGGTGTCCATCTCACTGGTGTAAGTGCAAAGTGGGGGGATCCGTCCACAACAAACCCCCAACGTAGGCCCTGGGCGTGGCTGCAGGGCATATCTGATCCACTCATTGGACCACGTCTTCGGCCATGCCAAACGGGATTTTGTTCAGTGGTCTATAAAACCAACAAGAAGCACCTTAAGAAGTGCTAACTTTTTACAATTAAAGTTTGCAGGTTAATCATTGTCCTTAACCACAATGTCCTTTTTTTAACTGGGTCCACACAAAATGAACAAAAACTTTTCACACATGAATTGTACTGATACCCTTCCAGGTAACTATATACAGTTTCAGATTTTTCAACTCTGTTTAGTTCAGTAATGGTGCTCCCTCCGGGAAACACCTGTCCACCACTGGATGGCCCAGCCTGGTCATCAGCCTCCGATAGCAGGGGTGCACTCTCCTCCTCTCTACACACATGTATTGTGTACCACCCACGTTCTCCATGGTGATGGGTGTAAGTGACCCTGTCTCCAGGGTACTTAGCTGCAGCCAGCGCAGAAGCTGCTTGTGGGTGGCCAGGGTCAGCGACACCAGTTAACTGACCAATTAGAATGCTGACCTTCTGCCCTTCGGCCAAGGGATAAACGTCAAACAGGCTACGCAGTCTCTCGTTGAAATCGCTAAGGGTATGCGACTCCCATGAGTATTGTGATAACCAGGCTGCTCCTGGGATATATGGCATAGACAGTGGCATTATGGGGGCTGCGGCAGCCCCTGCTGTTGAAGCTTCACCTAAGTTGGGCATCTTTCTTCCCCCTTAGTTCACCCTTGCCGGTGTAGGACTCACCACTCCGGATGCTTATGTCGTCACTCCTTGCACAGCCGGTCAATGAGACTGCTGCTGGTCACTGTACAGCCGCACTCTTGCTGCACAGCTTCTCACACTTGTGTTGTATTCACAGAGCTGCAGCAGCTGGGATCACACAGCACAGGGCTGCAGCGGCTGGATGGATGGGATTACACAGCCCTCTGCAGGGGGAGGCGACAATCTCCCCCCGCAGTCTGATGCAAAGGGGAAGGCTGGCACCTTTCAGCCTAAGTGACAGACAACTCTTTTACAGTCTATGCAAGTGGGAGGGGCCTATTTTGGCACAATTTTTGAGGCTCCGCCCATGATGGGACACCCCACATATCATTAACTCCACATATGCTACAGTAATGGCTGCGGTTTATACAGTTGTACACAGTCTTTGTGACACACAAGACCTGGTTAACAGGTTGGTTCATTCTGTTCGTGACGCCAAGTATGACGCGCCCCCTGGGCCGTGGGGTACTCGGTAGCCGGGTCGGTCCTGTATTGGGATAGTCACAGTGGCAGTGACCCGGTCCGTGGCCCAGGGCGGTCAATATAATAAACTGAATTGGGAAAGTCAATTTGGGAATAAAGAAAAGGGGAATAAAGTTTGTGACGCCACCCGTGGTATGCGGCTATAGGGGGCCGCCGCGGCGGTGCAGATCCACTGGGGCTGTTAGTGACGCAGCAGAGATAGAGATAGTGCAGGTCTCCACGGGCAGAGCTAAGCCCCAGGGCAGTATATAGGACTTAACCATAAGAAAGGAAAATGAGCTGCACTCACCAGTCCTTAAAAGCAGTATCTTTATTCCATGAGGATAAAAAGTCCGGCAAGCAGGGAGAGCGGGGAAGAAAAAAGCAGACAACAGCTGTTTCGCGTGAAGACGCTTCTACAGGTCTGTGTTACACACAAAACATGACATCACATCCTTTATATGCAAATTTAATAAAAACACATGATCACAAAAATAAAAAAACACAAATCAGAACAGAATCATAAAAACATAGAAAAATCCAGACGATCATTTAAGCCCAATGGACCATTAGCATTCAAGCGAATGATCCATTTAGTTTCGATTTGAAGCATCAGCTTATTCAGATTGCCGCCTCTACTGGGAAAATGAAGCTGTTCTAAGCCAGCAAATCTCAATGATTTAGGGTTAGCATTATGAAATTCAGTAACATGCTTAATAAATCTTTTGGAGCCCTTTTGGGTTTCTAGGGAATGTCAATGCTCCCTGATCCTAATAAATAAAGAACGTATAGTCTTCCCTATGTAAAAAAAAATTACAAGGACAAAAAATTACATAAACAATATTCTTTGGACCTACAGGTAATGAAATCCTTAACAAAATGTGTAATCGGACCAATACGCAAGGGATTAGTCGTGAGGTGCAGATTACAAAAAGAACAAGAACCGCATCTAAAATTCCCAGAGGAAATGTTTTTCTGCAACCAATTTTTAGATTCCACTGGAAGTCTGTGTTTACTGACTAAGTCTCCTATATTCTGACTACGCATGTAGGATACTATAGGTTTGTTTTTGGCCACTGATAATAATTCTGGATCAGACTCCAAAAGATGCCAATTGTTCAAAATGGCTTTTTTAATCGTGTCATTAATGGGACTATGTTTGAAATAAAAATCAAACCTTTTAGTAGCCGTTTGTGCATGATGGGAGGGTGACTTATAGCGTTTTAATAAAAGACTATCTCGTGTAAATTTTTCTGCTTTCTCAAGTGCGGTATTTAGTTCATGTCTAGGATAACCACGAGCAAGAAAGTTGTTATTCAACTCTGAAGCCTGATCAAGAAACGTTTGGTCAGAAGTATTCAATTCGCGCAGACGGAGAAATTGGCAGTATGGAACCCCAGATTTAGTATGTGTGATGCCCAGCTGCGCTTGGTATCACAGATCCTAGAAGAGTGCATTGATGGATTCCTCCACAAGAGGCCCCCATAAACATTCACACATCTCCACCTTCCACCTCAGACCAGCAGAGGGAGCCAGTTAGGTATGTAAATAGGGAAGGTGGAGCCAGGCAGTTCAGTATAGCCAGAACAGAGTTCCTGCTCACAGTCAGAGAGGGACAGAGTTCTCAGTTCAGTTCCTGCAGAAGTCTGTCTGCAGAGGTAAGGCCAGTCTAGACTCAGTTGTAGCTCAGAATAGTGAGCTTTAGGTGTGCCAGCGCCATAAGATCGGTGAAGCACGGCAAGCTGCCGTTAGTGTGAGTAGCCTAGTGAGGGCCCGAGTAGGCCGAAGGCGAGTGGAGAGTTAGTACATAGGGGGCAGAGGAGCTTAACTTGCTGACCCCAAAGTATACACCGGACACCGGGTCCGAAGCTTACCGGGATCTCTATGACCCAGTAAGGCATAACCGGAATCCCTGGAGAACTACAAGTCCCAGGATCGCTAAAGCGCTGATACGTAACAGAGCCAGGAGACACATAGGCCCCGCAAGCAGGGAGCGTGTACTCCAAGGAAAGGCCCTACCACAAGGTCAGCCAGCGCTGGACAGAGACAAAGTTAGGGCTAGCTCCAGGCAGGTCAGAAACTTACTACGCAAGAGGCAAGAAACAGGAGGCCCTACACCCGCTCCTTGGGGAGGATCCTGATATGCACCCTTCACCCTACAGTGCTCCGGGATGTGCCTGAATTTTCATCAGTAAAAGGTACTGAAGTGACTATCGTGTCCATCCTCGTTCTTGCTCTGACCCGGCTGGGTCTAGTCTGTCCTGCATCCCCCTCTCCGTATGCTGCCCTGAGGCCTAGCTCCACCTGTGGGGAGCTATACCATCGAGCTGCCTTATCACCGGCCTCAGTGGACTGCAGCAGCGCTGGTGATTCTCACCAGAAACCACAAGTGGCGTCACGAACTTTCATAAAATTAACAAACTATCACCCTTTTAAAGAGTGACCCCAGGGTACGGTCCCCGGGAGCCGACCACCGCAACGTACCCAAGGCCAGGCAAAGGCCCGGGTACCGAGTCATCCCCATCCCCTGGGCTAGTCATATGCACTGAGCACTATTATAATGTAACAAAGTGTTACCAGCTGAAGGTTTTTTAAATAATTCTGTGTGAATGGTATTATTTTCAATTGAAATGGAAACGTCCAGAAAATCAAGAAAAAGTCCTCCAAAATTCACAGTAAAATTCATATTAGCTGTATTTGTGGTGTTCAAAGACTGAACAAAAGCCGTAAAATCTTCTGCGGTACCCGACCAAACGATGAAAATATCATCAATATATCTTAAAAAAGATATAATATACTTAACAAATGGATTTTTGCAGGAAATGATAAATTGCGTTTCAAAAAAAGATAAAAAAAAATTGCATAGACACACGCTGCGGGTGTGCCCATCGCAGTCTCAATATTCTGGTGGTACCATTGGTTCTGGAACTGAAAACAGTTATTTGAGAGCACAAAATCAAGGCTTTCTAAAATAAAGGAGGAAAATTCCTCACTTTTATTAGACTGCATCAGGAATTTTTTTACTGCCTCCAACCCTAGTGCTTTGGGGATGCGAGTGTATAAACTGGTAACATCTATAGAACATAGAGAAAAATCAGGTTGCCAGTTTACCTCCTTTAGAGCAACCAGAAAACTATCAGTTTATGAATGAAGGTATTTTTTGCAGAAACAGTTTTAAAAGCCAATCTATAGATCTCGAGAGAGGCTCCAAAAGGGAGCCCACCCCCGAGACAATAGGGCGGCTTGGGGGCATTTTGGTACACTTATGAATTTTTGGTATAGTATACCAATAAGGTCTCAATAGGAATTCTGGTAGAAGCTTTTCAGCAGTAGATTTAGATAGAACGCCTTTCTCTACGTATTTTCTTAATAAAGATCTCAATAAATTTTTATTTTTAAATGTGGGGTCACTAGGTAAAGGTGTATAAGTATTGGAATCTGCCAATTGCGACAATGACTCTGCCACATAGAAATCTCTGTTAAGTAATACTATTTTACCACCTTTATCTGGTTTACGTACAACAACATCCTTCCAAGATTTAATTTCATTCAAAGCCGATTTCTCATTTTGTGACAAATTAGAAAGCAGGGGTACATAAATCAATGATTCAACTCCCGAATAACGCGATCCTGAAAGGTGTCAATAATATTACCAGGACTAATGGGAGGTAGAAAAGAAGACAAGATGCCACCAGTGAAGGCTGCATTCTCATTACCGGCAGGTAAGTCAGACAAAACCTCATAATCAGCATCAAAATCAGCTGGTGGAATGGTATTCAAATTAGCCAAAACAAGCTCATCATCCATAATATGGTGGTCTGTAGGATCATTGACATAAAAGCCAAGGATGTCAGAACTGCAAGGAGTCTCACACTCAAGAGGTGCATAAACACGGGTATCACTTTTTTTGTTGGAAAAAAATTTGTGCAGATGTCTCTTTCTGACGGCTTTGAACAAATTGACTCTGAAATCCACTGGATCAAAAGCTTCAAGTAAACAAAAATTTAGTCCCTTGGACAGCACAGACAGATGCAACTGAGATAGGCCATGATCTGTAAGATTAAGGACACAGTCAGTGGGAACTAGTTCTTCCAGGAAACTTTCTTTCTCTTGCGGTTTGGATATCTTTTTCTTTTTCTTTCCACCTCTCCTGATCTTTCTTCTAAAGGGAGGGAGCACAAAGCAGTTGGAGAAGCCGCAATTTCAGATTCAGAAAGATCATTAGATTCATTGTTGATACTAGAGTCTGAATCCGTGGTCCAGAACTCTTGTGGTGTTCTTTTGTTGTTATAAAACCGATTCCTCTTATTGGCAGCGTGTCTGTTATTGGAACGGGACTGTTTATGACCCGAATTTTTATTTTTATTCCATGAAAACACATTGCCTGTTTCAAAGTCGACTTTGTCTCGGATAAATTTGTCTTTCTTTCTGGACTTAATATCCGCTTGGATCGGCAACAATTTCTTATTCAGTCGACTTAAAAAAGAAGACACCTGTGTTGTTGAGAGCCTGGAACGAATTTCTGTTTCGGCAGCTTCCAACTCATTTTTATTTTCGCTCCGTTTAAGAACTATATGCATCAAGTCCATGGAGCATTTCAAATGAATGGCTTCCCATTCCTTCTGGAAGTCAGGGTCCTCTCGAAATTAAGATATTTCTTTAAACACTCTTAGACCTCTTGGTACCCGACCACAGTCATTGTACGATTTCAGAGAGTGAATGGTCCAAAACAGCCTTATTTCTCTTTCACACAGGGAAGACACCTTCCATTCAAGTGTTTTAAGACCCAGGGCCTGAATTTCGTTTTGAGAATTACAAGCAGAAAAAAATTCCTCCGCATTTTCTCGACCTGCATTAAGACCGGTTTGCCTGCAACTCCTGCATATCTATGTTAGGAGTGTCCATTATCAGTGGAAAGCTGCTGAACCAATCTCAAGGAGCAAAAACAGGTGTGCTAGGATAATAAAGTCGATAAATCTTACAGCAAGGAAAGTGAAAAACCTGCACCACCTGCAAGCAGCTGCAATAGTCAGTGCAAAGCTGAACATGTACAATGCAGACACCTAAATAGGACTTGGTAACATTTCAGGTGCAAAAGCTCATAAAGTTTAAACAGTCCAAAATAACCATAAGAAAGAAAAATGAGTTGCGGTTGTGACGCCTCTACTCGTAAAGCTCGTGTTTTACCCTGGGTGTTAGGGGACTCGGTGTCGGGCCCTGTGATGGAGAGGTGGGATGCAGCCGTGGCCCGGGCCCGGCTCGTGCTCAGGGCCGTCACATTAGAAAGAGATGGTGTGGGCTTGTCCGGGTTGAGTGGCTGATTAACGACTACGCCACCTGTGGTGCCTGGTGAAGGGCCACCAGCGCCGCTACAGTCCGCTGAGGCCTGGTGTCATGGCGGCCTAAGTTCTCACTGCTCCCCACAGGCGGAGCAAGGCCCCAGGGCAGCGGGACAGGAGGATGGGGGTAGTAGTAAAGGTAAACGGGCGCCGCATCTCGCGGTGTAGCGCAGAATAAACAGTCCAGAGGCCATAGGGGTGAACTTCCAAGGCTTTACTCACTTTAGAGATGGCAGAAGGTAGGTGACTCCCTGCTCCTCACGGGGTCCTGCGGTCACCAGGGATGGGGGTCCGACAACCTCTGAGTAAGTCCAGCATTCAGTCGCGACCCTACAACAGAGTGTTCCTGAACTACAGACCGAATCCTTTCCTGTCCGTGTGTACCTAGATAGGCCGGGTCTCCCTCTGAGCTCCTCTCAGAACAAGGGTACGGGTGGCAATTCCTCTCCATCCAATACCCGGTGGGATCCTCAGGGCTTCACCGGGCTTTCCCGTCCAGGACGTAAAGTAGCAAGGTCGGGTGTCGGGGGCCGGTACCCCTCTTGCAGCCGGAGTCCCTCTGACTATATCAGCATGGCGAGGACAGGTGGCGTACACCGCTCCGTCTGCATCCTGCCTGGGATCCATTTGCTGTGGAGCCCTGATCTTAGGCTCCCGGCCTTCTTCATCTTGGTCCTTGGCCGGGTTGAGACATTCCGTGTCTACAACCTACCTCTCGTCCCAAGACCAGGGTACGAGGGCTGTGTCCCATTCCGGTGCAGGCCCACACAGGATCTGCGCTCCCGGAGGGAAGTCACATTACACACAGTATTTTTGACAGCACAGCACGACCAAGGCCGACTAGCCAGGTTGCACCAAAAGGAAGAAGAACTCTGGACCAAGATCAAAGATGGCTTTTTATTAAATATGAATTCTAAAGTGTCACTAACTTGTAAGTCCTCCACCCTCACCCACTAACTGGTTCCTACCACTTTGTGTTCCCCAGTCTCCCTGTAACCAGGGGAGCAGCACCTAGTGCATACTAGCTCCCTCTGGTGGAGAAGTGTGGTGTTGGATGCAAAAGGTTAGGTCACGACTATCACACTGGCCTTACCTCAGAGGAGGAACACCACACTCCATTAAAGAAGTGCAGCATCCCTGTGGCGGTCGAACCCTCAGGGGCACCACACACTCACCAGTCCTTAAAAGCAGTATCTTTATTCCAAGCAGGGAGAGCGGGAAAAAAAAAGCAGATAACAGCTGTTTCGCGTGAAGACGCTTCTACTTTTTTTTTTCGGACATCGGGTCGGATGTCCAAAACTAGAACCTGTTGAGCTTCACTGAGAAGCTTCTCAGTGTCTGCGGCATGGCAAGCTGGATGGCAGCGTTCTGCTGCGGTCCAGCCTGTCATCTCGATGTAGCAGAGCTGAAGCTGTCCTGGGAACCAAGGAAAGGTAAGGATGAGGTTGGTTTATTATTTTAATTTTATTGCAGAAGACATTGGCTTCAGCTGGAATGGGTGTGACGGTAAGTAGAGTTTAATTTAGAACATTAAAGAATTATGTGCTTATTTCAATTAAAGGACTTTATTCTGGGTGTTTGTGTTTTTTTTTAACTTTCACTATGAGGTTAGTAATGGGGGTGTCTTATAGAGGCCTCTCCATTACTAACCTGGGCTTGATGTCAGCTGGCATTATAAGCTGACATCAACCCCAACCCTATTACCCCACTGCCACCGCTACAGGGCAGTGGGAAGAGCGAGGCTAAGTGCCAGAATTGGCACATCCTATGGAAGCGCCATTTCTGCCTAGCCTTTGCTAGCTATTAAAATAGAGGGGACCCCACGTCATTTTTTTGGGGGTCCCCCATTTTAATAGCTAGCAAAGGCTAGGTATTCTGCTGGGGGCTGATATTAGTAGCCTGGGAAGCTCCGTGGGTATTACCCCCTTCCCAGGCTTCAAACATCTGCCCCAGCTGTCTGCTTAACCTCCGCTAGAGACTAAAATTACAGGGAACCCCATGCCAATTTTTTTTTTTAATAAATCCTTTATTTTAACACTAAATGACAAGTACAGTAATCAACACTATCACTGTACTTATTATATATGTGACTGACATGTTTCTATCTATCTAATCTATGTGTGATGCTCTATTCTTTCTGTTCTAAATTGTCGGGTACCGGTGTATGCCGCTGCTGAATTGCCGGCCGGCTTTTTTAAAGAGAGTGTCTTCTGAGCAGTTTGTCAGCTTTTGGACACATTTGAAGGTGTTTTCTATGTGTTTCTATGTGTTTTTGTTTGTCTGACATTGGTTTTAACGGTGTTCGACAGTGTTCTAAGGTGTTCGACGAACAGTTCCACGAACATCCCGGTGTTCGACGAACCGAACCTGAACACTACGGGGGTGGCTCAACACTACATATCACGTATAAGTTCGCTTCAAATTCAGCCATTTCTGGCCTCTACTTAAATTGTGTTACACTGTGTCATTGAAGTTATTGACACGAGGTCGCTATGAAAAATAGTAACTTACAGGCCAGTTATTTACAACTATGGTTTTCCTTCACACGTATCACACATAAGTTCGCTCCAATGGCAACTTTAGGGCTTTAAAAAACACTAAATGAAATCAAGATTAAAAATGTGGTATTCAGTAAGGGTAACTTTTTTCAGACCAAGCAGAGGGAAAAAATTATGGAATCACTCAATTCTGAGGAAAAAATTATGGAATCACCCTGTAAATTTTCATTTCCAAAACTAACACCTGAATCAAATTAGATCTGCTCGTTAGTCTGCATCCAAAAAGGAGTGATCACACCTTGGAGAGCTGTTGCACCAAGTGGACTTGTTACGCACATGCCCGGACTGACTGGCGCGAGCGTGGTTAGTGATCCCACTGGACCATGAACCGAGGAGTGCCTGGAGGGGCGTGACTAAGTATCAACTCGGACCGACCAAGGTCGCACGGTGGCTCAGTCGACTCCTTGAACCAGGGAGGAACCGAGCAGAGGTACCAGGTGCTACTCCAGGTCAGACCCCGGTCACAGCTGTTGACCCACACCGGGGAATGCAGGAACAGGCAAGTTAGGCTGGCATACAGACAGGTGGGTACTGGCAGGCACAGCTGGTATGCAGACAGGTGGGTACTGGCAAGCATGGCTGGTATGCAGACAGGTGAGTACTGGCAGGTAGGAACGCAGGCAGGATAGGGACCAGTACAGACTGAGATACAGGAACAGAGCCGCAGGTGCGGTAGACAAGCAGAGCAGAGCAAAACCCGCAGGTGCGGTAGACAAGAAGAGCAGAGCAAAACCCGCAGGTGCGGTGGACAAGCAGAGCAGAGCAAAACCCGCAGGTGCGGTAGACAAGCTGAGCCGAGCAAAACCCGCGGGTGCGGTAGACAAGCAGAGCAGAGCAAAACCCGCAGGTGCGGTAGACAAGCAGAGCAGAGCAAAACCCGCCGGTGCGGTAGACTAGCAGAGCAGAGCAAAACCCGCAGGTGCGGTAGACAAGCCGAGCAGAGCAAAGCACGCAGGTGCAGTAGACAAGCAGAGCAGAGCAAAACCTGCAGGTGCAGTAGACAAGCAGAGCAGAGCAAAACCCGAGCAGAGCAAATACACACAAGGTACTTAGAATGAAGTAGCGAGTGGACACTAAACTCACAAACAGAAGTACAGAGACAACGAGTTGGAGTTAGATGCATGTTCAGACACTGCAGGAAAAGGGAAGATATGGACATAGAGACAAACAAGTAACGGGCTAGGACACTTTTCAGACAGGAACTGAACCAGGAACAAGATACAGGAACGAGCCTGGGAACTCAGCCCCCAGGGTGGCGGAAACAGACTAGAAGTCACAGATACAGGTAACAGGCCTGGGTATACAGCCCCAAGGGGTGGTGGAAATGGACAATATAAAGGACAGGACCTGGCACCTCAGTTGCACAGAGCACACTGAAAGAAAGTGTTGCTCAGGCACCTCCTACTGGGTGGAGGGGGTTTAAGTATCCAGTGACTCACAGCAATAGGCTGGGGATGCATTAGGACTTTGCACACAGTAACTATAAGAAACAGGCAGCAACTGCGCCGCCGCCCTGAGCAATCAGACAAGAGACATGCACACAGCAGGTACTGGAGCAAAGTGTGCAGTCTGGTCTGACAGGTAAGATGGCGGTCTTGCATGGTGGGAGGTGGTAAGCCATGCCAGCACTCCGCCACGGATGTTGCAGGACTGACATAAATCATGGCTCCAACATGAGAGATGTCAATTGAAACAAAGGAGAGGATTATCAAACTCTTAAAAGAAGGTACATTATCACGCAATGTTGCAAAAGATGTTGGTTGTTCGCAGTCGGCTGTGTATAAAATCTGGACCAAATACAAACAACACGGGAAGGTTGTTAAAGGCAAACATACTGGTAGACCAAGGAAGACATCAAAGCGTCAAGACCGGAAACTTAAAGCAATATGTCTCCAAAATAGGAAATGCACAACAAAACAAATGAGGAACGAATGGGAGGAAACCGGAGTCAATGTCTGTGACCGAACTGTAATACACCCCCTAAAGGAAATGGAATTTACATACAGAAAATCTAAACATAAGCCATCATTAACACCTAAACAGAAAAAAATAAGGTTACAATGGGCTAAGGAAAAGCAATCGTGAACTGTGGATGAGTGGATGAAAGTCATATTCAGTGATGAATCACGATTCTGCATTGGGCAAGGTGATGATGCTGGAATTTTTGTTTGGTGCCGTTCCAATGAGATTTATAAATATGACTGCATGAAGAGAACATGCAAATTTCCACAGTCATTGATGATATGGGGCTGCATGTCAGGTAAAGGCACTGGGGAGATAGCTGTCATTACATCTTCAATAAATGCCCAAGTTTACATTGATATTTTGGACAGATTTCTTATCCCATCAATTGAAAGGATGTTTGGGGATGATGACATCCTTTTCAAGATGATAATGCATCCTGCCATAGAGCAAAAACTGTGAAAACATTCCTTGAAAGAAGACACATAACGTCAATGTCATGGCCTGCAAATAGTCCGGATCTCAATCCAATTGAAAATCTTTAGTGGAAGTTGAAGAAAATGGTCAATGACAAGGCTCCAACCTGCAAAGCTGATCTGGCAACAGCCATCAGAGAAAGTTGGAGCCAGATTGATGAAGAGTACTGTTTGTCACTCATTAAGTCCATGCCTCAAGGACTGCAAGCTGTTATTAAAGCCAGAGGTGGTGCAACAAAATACTGGTGATGTATTGGAGTGTTTTTTAGTGTATTTGTTTTTCATGATTCCATAATTTTTTACTCAGAATTGAGTGATTCCATATTTTTTTCCCTCTGCTTGGTCTGAAAAAAATTACCCTTACTGAGTACCACATTTTTAATCTTGATTATTTTTAGTGTTTCTTAACCACTTTGCGCCAGAGCCTGTTTTTGCCTTCGTGACCGGGCCAATTTTTTCAATTCTAACCACTGTCACTTTATGAGGTAATTACTCTGGAACGCTTCAGAGAGATATGTCACACAAAATAGTTAATAAATAACATTTCCCACATGTCTACTTTACATCAGCACAATTTTGGAACCAAACTTTTTTTTTGTTAGGGAGCTATAAGGGTTAAAAGTTGACCAGCGACTTCTCATTTTTCCAACAAAATTTAAGAAAACATTTTTTTAGGGACCACATCATATTTGAAGTCACTTTGAGGGGTCTATATGACAGAAAATATCCAAAAGTGACACCATTCTAAAAACTGCACCCTCAAGGTGCTCAAAACCACATTGAAGAACTTTATTAACCCTTCAGGTGCTTCACAGGAATTTTTGGAATGTGGAAGAAAAAAATTAACATTTAACTTTTTTCACAAAAATGTTACTTTAGACCCAATTTTTTTTATTTTCACAGGGGTAACAGGAAAAAATGGACCCCAAATTTTTTTGTGCAATTTCTCTTGAGCGTGCTGATACCCCATATGTGAGGGAAAACCACTGTTTGGGCTCACTGCAGGGTTCGGAAGGGAAGGAGCGCCATTAGACTTTTTGAATGTAAAATTTGTCTGAATAATTAGCAGACGCCATGTTGCGTTTGGAGAGCTCCTGATGTGCCTAAACAGTGGAAACCCCCAACAAGTGACACCATTTTGGAAACTAGACCCCTTAGGGAACTTATCTAGATGTGTGGTGAGCACCTTGAACCCCAAGGTGCTTCACAGAAGTTTATAATATTGAGCTGTAAAAATAAAATTTTCACATTTTTCCCACAAAACTGTTTTTCATCCCTTAATTTTGCATTATCATAAGGGTAATAGGATAAATTGCACCATGAAATTTGTTGTGCAATTTCTCCTGAACACGCTGATACCCCATATGTGGAGGCAAATTACTGTTTGGGCGCATGGCAGGGTTTGAAAGGGAAGGAGCGCCATTTGACTTTTTGAATGTAAAATTTGTTTGAATAATTAGCAGATGCCATGTCGCATTTGGGGAGCCCCTAATGTGCCTAAAGAGTGGAAACCCCCCACAAGTGCCAACATTTTGGAAACTAGACCCCTTAGGGAACTTATCTAGATGTGTGGTGAGCACCTTGCACCCCCAGCTGCTTCACAGAAGTTTATAATATTGAGCCGTAAAAATAAAATTTTCACATTTTTCCCACAAAAAATGTTTTTCATTCCCTAATTTTGTATTATCATAAGGGTAACAGGATAAATTGCACCATGAAATTTGTTGTGCAATTTCTCCTGAACACGCCGATACCCCATATGTGGAGGCAAATTACTGTTTGGGCACATGACAGGGCTTGAAAGGGAAGGAGCGCCATTTGACTTTTTGAATGTAAAATTTGTTTGAATAATTAGCGGACGCCATGTCACATTGGGGAGCCCCTAATGTGCCTAAACAGTGGAAACCCCCCAAAAGTGCCACCATTTTGGAAACTAGACCCCTTAGGGAACTTATCTAGATGTGTGGTGAGCACCTTGCACCCCCAGCTGCTTCACAGAAGTTTATAATATTGAGCCGTAAAAATAAAATTTTCACATTTTTCCCATAAAAAATGTTTTTCATTCCCTAATTTTGCATTATCATAAGGGTAACAGGATAAATTACACCATGAAATTTGTTGTACAATTTCTCCTGAGTACGCCGATACCCCATATGTGGGGGAAAACCACTGCTTTGGTGTACGGCAGGGTTCGGAAGAGAAAGGAGCGCTATGTTGGCTGGGATAGGCAGCAGACACCATGTCACATTTGAAGAGTCGCTGACATGCCGAAACAGCAGAAACCCCCACAAGTGACCCCATTTTGTAAACTACACCTCTCAAGGAATTCATCTAGGGAAGTAGTGAGTATTTTTTAATTTTTAAATTTATACCATTGGGCAGTGAAAAAAGCATAATTATATTTTTACCACAAAAAAATGTTTTACCCTCAGATTTTACATTTTCACACAGGGCAATGGGTAAAAATGGTGCCGAAATGTGTCACACAATTTCTTCTAAAAGTGTCAATACCCCATATGTGGCTGTATCGTACCGCTTAGCCATACGGTGAGATCTGGGGGGGACGGAGTGCTATTTGACAATTGGAGAACAAATTATTGTAGAATAGGCATTTGGATTTGGGAGTACAAAATTTTCTGAATTTCTTTTGGGGGGCAAGGGTCATTTTGCTTTTCCAGAGCCTTTATGCTACCAGTAACTTGGAAGTCCCTTATATTTTTAACAGATGACGGACCTGAGTGGGGACTAGCTTTTTTTGAGGACTGAGTTGAAGCTTTTATTGGGAACATTTTACGTAACATTTATCCGGCGCTCTAGGCTGAGCACTTACATCGGGGTTTCCATCTAAATTTCCAAGTGATGTAATTCAGATGAAACCCCTGCGGGATCCATTCACTGTAATGAGGCAGCAGAGTTACTCTGGACACCGTCTGGCCTCTGTTTAGCGGTGTCCTTTTTTTCAGAAGTGCACAAAACTGTGGCCAACCGCACTTTTATGCACGCCTAAAACAAATGACACCGTGGGATCCCAGGCTAGACGGCGTCCACAGTGGCCTATATCTGCCTCATTACAGGGAATCTTCTGTCATGGGTTCCGGCTGAATCATGTATTTCAGAGATTTACACGGAAACTCTGGTGTAAGTGCTCCGCGCAGAGCACAGGATAAATGTGGGCAGAGCCTTACTGGGATCTTTGGGGACATAATAAACAAATCAGTAGCAGGTGAAGAATTGGTTTTATTTATTTTTTACGCCGTTCCTAGTGTGATATAACTGATTAGATTACTTTATTCTTCGGGTCGGTGCGATTACAGAGATACCAGATTTATATCGGGTTTTTATGGCTGACAGCTGTCACACACTAAAAGACGCTTTTTTTGCAAAATCTAGTTTTTGCATCACCATATTTTGAGAGCTAATTTTTCCATATTTCGGCCGACAGAGTCATGTGACAGCTTGTTTTTTGCGGGACGAGTTGACATTTTTATTGGTACCATTTTTGGGTACGTGACATTTTTTGATCGCTTTCTATTCCGTTTTTTGGGAGGTAAAATTAACAAAAACAAGCAATTCAGGAATTGTTTTTTGAGGTTTTTTTTTATGGCGTTCTGCGTGTGGTAAAAGTGATCAGGCAGCGTTATTCTTCGGATCAGTACATTTACAGCGATACTACACTTACTGTATTTTTTTTATGTTTTGGCGCTTTTACACAATAAAACAATTTTATAGAAAAAAAATTTTTTTTTGCATTGCTTTATTCTGAGCGCTATAACTTTTTTGTTTTTCGGCTGATGGAGCTGTATGGCGGCTTTTTTTTTGCGGAACAAGATGACGTTTTCAGTGGTACCATTTTTATTTCTATTTTGTTTTTTGATCGCATTTTTTTCCACTTTTTGTTTGGCGATATGATGAAAAAGCATATTTTTTTGCTCCTTTTTTTATTTATTTTTATTACGGTGTGCACAGAAGGAGTTAATTAGTGTGACAGTTTTATAGCTCGGGTTGTTTAGGACGCGACGATAACAAATATGTGTACTTTTTTTGGTTTTGTAAAAATATACGGATTTATTGGTTTAATATTTTATTTATTTATTTTTATTTATTTTGTGATTTTTTTTTTTTAATAGTTTAAAAACTTTTTTTTTACTTTTTTTTACATTTTTTCTTAGTCCCTGTATGGGACATTAATTTTTATTTTTCTGATCACTGATCTCATGTAATGTAATAGACATGTATTACATTACATTACATGAGATCTTCCCTGACTGTTTCAGTCAGAGTCTCCTGTCTGGCTACAGCTGCAGCTGAGCCAGACAGGACACCATATATGGCAGAGCTGGAGGCGGTCATGTGACCTCCAGCTGCCATAGCAACCCCAGGTCCTGGAAGGACTCGGAGGTCTTTGGAGAGGTAAGTTGACGACCTCCTCTCCTCCTGCTGTCTCCTATATGCCGCGATCACTATAGATCGCAGCATATAGAAGACAGCAAAGGGTTAACATCACTGGGACCTGATCTAATCATGTCCCGATAATGTTCCCTGTCAGAGCTAACGCTCTGCACCGGAATCGCAGCGCTTGCAGGACCCTGGGGGTCCTGAGCGCTGCGAGACCACCCACCGTTTTTAAACGTCGGTGCTGCACAGAGCCCAGCAAGCGCCGACGTTTATCTACAGTGGGCGGTCGGGAACCGGTTAAAGCCCTAAAGTTTCCATTTGAAATGACTTTAGTTCTGTGCCATGTCTGTGATCTGCTTTTTCTCAAAAACATTAAACAACTGAATGAACATCCTCCGAGCACGGTGATTCCATAATTTTTGCCAGGGGTTGTAGTAACTTACAGGTCAGCTATTTAAAACTGTGGTTTTCCGTCTCCCGTATCACATATAAGTTAGCTCCAAATTCAGCCATTTATGGCCCCCATTTAAATTTTGTTGCAGTGTATTAGTAGTTTTTGATACCAAGTCACTGTGAAAAATAGTAAAATACAGGCCAGTTATTTAAAACTGGTTTTCCATCAAACGTATCACATATAAATGCACTCCATATTTAGCTATTTCTGGCCTCCATTTAAATTCTGTTGCAGTGTGTCAGTGAAGTTATTGACACGACGTCGCTGTGAAAAATAGTAACTTACAGGTCAGCTGTTTAAAACTGTGGTTTTCCGTCTCCCGATTCACATATAAGTTTGCTCCATTTTCAGCCATTTCTGGCATCAATTTAAATTTTGTTGCAGTGTGCCAGTGAAGTTAATGACAACAGGTCACTTTGAAAAATAGTAACCAACAGGCCAGTTATTTAAAACTGATTTTTCATCACACGTATCACATATACAGTACAGACCAAAAGTTTGGACACACCTTCTCATTTAAAGATTTTTCTGTATTTTCATGACTATGAAAATTGTACATTTACACTGAAGGCATCAAAACTATGAATTAACACATGTGGAATTATATACTTAACAAAAAAGTGTGAAACAACTGAAAATATGTCTTATATTCTAGGTTCTTCAAAGTAGCCACCATTTGCTTTGATGACTGCTTTGCACTCTTGGCATTATTCTCTTGATGAGCTTCAAGAGGTAGTCACCGGAAATGGTCTTCCAACAATCTTGAAGGAGTTCCCAGAGATGCTTAGCACTTGTTGGCCCTTTTGCCTTCACTCTGCGGTCCAGCTCACCCCAAACCATCTCGATTGGGTTCAGGTCTGGTGACTTTGGAAGCCAGGTCATCTGGCGTAGCACACCATCACTTTCCTTCTTGGTCAAATAGCCCTTACACAGCCTGGAGGTGTGTTTGGGGTCATTGTCCTGTTGAAAAATAAATGATGGTCAAACTAAACACAAGTCGGATGGAATAGCATGCCACTGCAAGATGCTGTGGTAGCCATGCTGGTTAAGTATGCCTTCAGTTTTGAATAAGTCTCCAACAGTGTCACCAGCAAAGCACCCCCACACCATCACACCTCCTAATCCATGCTTCACGGTGGGAACCAGGCATGTAGAGTCCATCTTTTCACCTTTTCTGCGTGCATAAAGACACGGTGGTTGGAACCAAAGATCTCAAATTTGGACTCATCAGACCAAAGCACAGATTTCCACTGGTCTAATGTCCATTCCTTGTGTTCTTTAGCCCAAACAAGTCTCTTCTGCTTGTTGCCTGTCCTTAGCAGTGGTTTCCTAGCAACTATTTTACCATGAAGGCCTGCTGCACAAAGTCTCCTCTTAAAAGTTGTTGTAGAGATAAGTCTGCTACTAGAACTCTGTGTGGCATTGACCTGGTCTCTAATCGGAGCTGCTGATAACCTGCAATTTCTGAGGCTGGTGACTCGGATAAACTTATCCTCAGAAGCAGAGGTGACTCTTGGTCTTCCTTTCCTGGGGCGGTCCTCATGTGAGCCAGTTTCTTTGTAGCGCTTGATGGTTTTTGCAACTGCACTTGGGGACACATTCAAAGTTTGCCCAATTTTTCGGACTGACTGACCTTCATTACTTAAAGTAATGATGGCCACTCGTTTTTCTTTACTTAGCTGCTTTTTTCTTGCCATAATACAAATTCTAACAGTCTATTCAGTAGGACTATCAGCTGTGTATCCACTTGACTTCTGCACAACACAACTGATGGTCCTAACCCCATTTATAAGGCAAGAAATCCCACTTATTAAACCTGACAGGGCACACCTGTGAAGTGAAAACCATTTCCGGTGACTACCTTTTGAAGCTCATCAAGAGAATGGCAAGAGTGTGCAAAGCAGTCATCAAAGCAAAAGGTGGCTACTTTGAAGAACCTAGAATATAAGACATATTTTCAGTTGTTTCACACTTTTTTGCTAAGTATATAATTCCACATGTGTTAATTCATAGTTTTGGTGCCTTCAGAGTGAATGTACAATTTTCAAAGTCATGAAAATACAGAAAAATCTTTAAATGAGAAGGTGTGTCCAAACTTTTGGTTTGTACTGTACGTGTGTATATATATATATATATATATATATATATATATATATATTTTAATAGAAACACAGCAGGGTCTTTGGTATAAAAAACAGACTCTCCAATGTAACCTCAATGTAATCACATTGTACAGCTCCTTCACCTCCTCCTCCTCTTCGGCCTCCATCTCCGAAATGACAACATCAGTCGCAAGCTGGAAGCACTGCAGCACTGCCTCGGTCAAGCGGCAACAAGCTGTGCTGAAGATAATATGCTTAGGTGACAAACCGCACACCGCTGCAGAGTTGTTGAAAGCTGAAACAGAGCAAGGAGATCTGTGTCTCTCACAGCTGGACATACAGCCAGGCATGGTCATGTGTGACAATGGCCAGAACATAGTGGCGGAGAAATGACAGCCGGAGTAGATACAGTTTCCCTCTATGCCAGTCCTTTCACCTACCTAAAGAATATGGCTGTGGTGAATTACAACTCTCACCCTGGCTAAGAAAAGCCTGTGTGAAGGTTCCCAGACACTCTGTGGGTACTTTTTTTTTTTTTTTTACTGTCGACTGGCTCCAGCAATCTATAAGACTTAAGATGCAATCTGGCACCTTGGCAAAATCCCAATTCTGTTTTCCCTCTGATATCTAACAAACAGGTCATGCTGGAGAAACTTGCACCTACTGCCACTTAGTGTCTTCAGCTCCTTTGTGAGAAACTAATGTTTGGGCAGCCAGTCTACCAAATAAAATTCCTGAGATGGAAATTGTGGATGGCTTCACTTCTGGTACTGGGTGCTAATACCAAACCATGCCGTGCCATTCTCTGGATATTCCAGGCTGGTTGGAGACGCTCATTCCCACAGAAAAGTACCAGTGTCATGGAACAACAAGGGGATGTCCGGCGGACGGCACAACACACGGATGCAATGGGAGATAGAGGGGGGAAGGAGGGCCCTAGCGGTAGGGAACAAGGGAAGGGACACCTCCTGACACCAACCTGTGTCTGTCCCTATTTTCCTCCCTATCGTCCCTAGACGGGTCTTTCTCCCAGTGCGCGATCACGTGCCTAAGCCCTCGCTGGTCCTGGACTTAACCTGGCTAGTTCGCAGGCCAGCGAGACACTAGTCTCACCACTGCAATAGGACACACAAGAAAGGGAAGACTAACAATAGGAAGATAACAACATAAAATACACTTATCTCACCAACAGAAAACTTCACCTCTACAATAGCAACGAACACCACAGCTTCTCCAAAGACTGGCTCCTTCAAAGAGGTCAGCATAGAATGAACTATAACCAGTGGTCAGCTGATGGATCATGTGGCTATTTAAAGGGAGGTGGGAGTGTCACCAACCAACATCAGCTGACCGTTAACAAAAGGCTGCCACCAAGAGACTAACATTATCCCTTGCTGGACCAAAAGGAAAAAGGAAAAAAATACATTTAAATTACAGCATAACCAGAGCTGCCACGAATCTCCAAATTATTTGTGACAACTAGCAAGCTAAGGAGATGGTGGCCTCTACCATCATGAAGGAGTTTGCTCGTTGTCTAGTAGACCGACCACCACTGCTGTTTACCTTGTGAACATAGTGTTGAAGCTTTATTGACCCAGGGCCCACAATCCTCTGGGTCGGGAGGATGTGTTCTATCCCAGGGTCCGACTGGGTCCCGGCTTCCACTATATTAACTCAGTGTGCCGTCAGTGAGATGTACCATCCCTGGCCACAAGCACTTGTCCATGTGTCTGTGGTTAGGTGGTCCTTCCCTGTAACTGCGTTGGTGAGGGTACGGGTAATGTTCTGGGACCCGTGCTTGTATAAGGCAGGGACAGCACACCGGGAGAAATAGTGGCGGCTGAGGACTGAGTACCGAGGGACAGCCGCCACGAGGTTGCGGAAAGCTTCCGCCTCCATGACCATAAAAGGCAAAATTTCTAGTGCAAGCAGTCGAGAAATGTGGCAGTTTAGTATTGTAGCCTGTTTGGCTCGTATATGCGCTTGCATTCCAAGGACTGGGGTAGGGACAACTGAATGCTGAAGGACAACTGAGGAATATGCCGACTCCAAGCAAAAAAAAAAAATCTCCCTGATACGCACATTCCTCAAACAAGAATCTGCAAAAACAATTGCTCTTGCCCTCATCATCTCCCGCCTCGACTACTGCAACCTTCTGCTCTGCGGCCTCCCTTCTCGCACCCCTTCAATCTATCCTAAACTCTGGTGCCTGACTAATCCACGCCCCCCTCCGCTATTCCCCGATCTCTCCTTTCTGTCAATCCCTTCGCTGACTCCCCATTGCCCAGAGACTCCAGTTCAAAACCCTAACCTTGGCATACAAAGCCATCCACAACCTTTCTTCTGCATACATCTGTGACCTAGTCTCCCGATACTTACTGCACGCAATCTCCGATCCTCACAAGATCTCCTTCTCTACTCCCCTCTTTTCTCCTCTGCCCACAATCGCATACAAGATTTGTCCCGTGCATCCCCCCCTACTTTCTAACTCTTTACCCCAACATATCAGGCTCTCTTCTACCGTGGAAACCTTCAAAAGGAACCTGAAGACTTACATCTTCCGACAAGCCTACAAGATTATTGTAATTGTTTTTGCTATCTATACCCCTTTTTCACATGTAAGGCGCTATAATAATAATAATGTGGTCCAGACTCACGCTACGGAGACTGGACCGTGTGGAAGACAGGGTGGTGATGGTTGCAAACTGACTGGAAGCATTATCTTTTTATCTGCTATCCAACCAACAACCCTTTCACACTAGTCTGCCTTCAAGAGTGGTATTCCACGGCCTCGTAGAAAGTGGGACAGGAAGCTAGATCGACATGATGTGGGTGCTTGTTGTGCTCCCTCAGCAGGCACAGTTTCATCTTGCCCATGGCCTCGGCCTCTGCGTGCACCGTCACCATTACGTCCACTTCCAGGTCCCTTGCCATGCACCTTGCCCATTTTAAATGGAGTTTAATATTTGTCACGTTGCCAAAAATGTCTGTATTATTACCGCAATAATATAGGATCATGTCTAATGACCACAGTTTTAGGCAGTGACCTGGGAGTCAGAGATGCTTCCAGGGGTCTTGCCCATACTGTTCCCATGTCATTTCAGCACTGTATGGTGGATGTGTCTGATCATGTCTCACACACATGACCAATTAAGATAGTAAAATGTTAAAATTACATTTAACGGTGAATGTATTTTTCACCGTTGAAAGCAATGCAGAAACACATCAAAAACGCTACATGTGAACATAGGCCAAGGTGTGGAGGAGCATTTTTGTTTTTGGTTATTTATTTTGCCTTATATACAAGTCATTACCCTGGAAAGAATGTTCCTTAACATTTTTTCCAGGAAAATCCATTTTGGCTTTGTTTTTGTATGTATTATTGTGAGTCCGTAAAAGTGGCGTAATACTCTGACCACATTGTTCACAGCAGTGACCTGGGAGTCAGAGATGCTTCCAGGGGTCTTCCCCATGCTGCTCCCATATCATTTTAGCACTGCTCCCATCGATTTGTTCAATTTTTAGGCCCCCTCCAGACCTCCGATGGGGGGGGGGCACCGGAAAATGCTTGCGTTTCCCATTGACTTACATTGGGCTCGTTAGTCGGGTCGAGCACCCGAGCATTGCGATTTGCTTGACACAAGCACCGGAGCATTTTAGTGCTCACTCATCACTATTCCTTACCTTTCCTCTTTGCTCAGTATATGGTCAAATAAATGGTGGCCCCACATAGTCCTCCACATAGTATAATGGGCTCCACACAGTGTAATGGGCCCCGCATAGTCCTCCATACAAGTAAACAATTATTCACCTCTCCCCGGTCCCTCGCTGCTTCAGTCTTGGCACGAGCAATCTGAAGCTCTTCAGTGCTAGGTGTGGCGCCCCTGAGGGTACAGTCGCCACAGGGGTACTGCACCTCCAGACCGAGGAGTGGTATCTCCTCTCCGAGGTAAGGGTGGAGCACCTCTCAGGACTCAGCCATCCATTCAACACTACACCACTCCTGTCCTGAGGGGGGCTTTAAGGCACCATAGTGCTGCCCCAGCCGGGATAGAGGAGATGGGGGGAACCATGTAGTGGGTGAGGGTGGAGGACGCACTTTAGGTTACACTCATTCAATCATATTTAATCAACGGCCATCTTAGGTTCAAGGTCTTTTGATTGTGGTCTTCATCACTGAACGTGGCTTTCCGGTGGAAACTGCAGCTGATTGAAGATACATGGTCCTCGCTCTCTGGCCTTGAGACGAGGAGCGGGCTAGAGTTAACAGCTGTCTCTACCCGGTCAAGGTCCCTACCTAAGAAGGCCTGGAGGGGAGCAGAGGAGACAAGCTCCACAGGCAAAAGGATCCCAGGGGGATGCAGACGGAGCGGCATACGCCACCTGTCCTCACTATTCTGGCCTAGTCAGAGGGACTCCTGCTGCAAAAGGGGTACCGGCCCCCAATATCTGGCTTTGCTACTTCATGTCCTAGTCAGAAAAGCCCGGAAACTTAGAGGATCCCACCGGGTAACGGACAGAGCGGAGTCGCCACCCGTACCCTTGTTCTGTGTATAGCCAGAGGGAGACCCAGCCTTGTAACACGCACCACATACGGACAGGAGAGGACCTAGTGGGAAAGTCTAGGAACACTCTGGTGCAGGGAGTCCTGATTGAGGCACCCAAACTACCCGGAGTGTGCTGAACCCACCAGTAGGGTATGAGATATAGTAGTATATATGTAGTAGTATATATGGGCCTAGGTGGTCTGGAGTTGGGACCCGGTCCTATTTGTCTACCCTTTTATATGCATTACTTCAACTTTGATATACAGTAAGGTTTTTAATATAGACAGTATAGGTACCGTCCCAATTTAGGGTCACCTTGCCGCTGGTGGGACGGCTTGTATACTTTTTTTTGATCAAAAATACCCTATATTTATTATGCAACTTTGCTTTACATTTATATATAATGATGGTAGGGTATGAGATATATTTTTGTCTTTTGTAGGACTGACTGACTGACAGATCTGACAGGACTGACTGACTGACAGATCTGACTGACTGGACTGATCTGACAGGACTGACTGACTGGACTGATCTGACAGGACTGACTGATCTGACAGGACTGACTGATCTGACAGGACTGACTGATCTGACAGATCTGACAGGACTGACTGACTGACAGGACTGACTGACTGACAGATCTGACATGACTGACTGATCTGACAGGACTGACTGATCTGACAGGACTGACTGACTGATCTGACAGGACTGACTGACTGATCTGACAGGACTGACTGACTGATAGATCTGACAGGACTGACTGACTGATAGATCTGACAGGACTGACTAACCCTAACTCTTACTTTCTTTCTTCTTTTTTTTTTTTACTTTCACAGTGGCAAGGCTGACACAGCTCTTGTCACACTGTTTCTCCTCTGCTCTCTCACTGAGATCGGAGGAGAAACAGTGTATTTATCAGGCAGATCGCCCGGGAAAGTTTGTTGCTAAAACAAACTTCCCTGGTGATCTCTCTGATTGGCTGGTGTGACGCTGACATCATCGAGACCTGAGCCAATCAGGTCTCGATGATGTCAGAGGTCACAGCACCGGGATCCCCGCCGCTCCTGAGGTATGCAGGGGGTCCCGATCGCCGACCACCAGCTGTCACTATCTTTTAAATGCCGCGATCGCTATGGATCGCGGCATCTAGAAGATAGGAACAGGTTAACATCATGGGGACCTGATCCATTCAGGTCCCCATGATGCCACATGTTAGAGCTATCGCTCTGAACCGGTACCGCAGCGCTAGCAGGACCCTGGGGGTCCTGAGCGCTGCGGGACCACCCACCGTTTTTAAACCTCGGCGCTGCACAGAGCTAGGGCAGCGCCGACGTTTATGTACAGTGGGCGGTCCTGAACCGGTAAATACAGATTGCAAAATGTTTACACTTAACACAAAAAACCTGATTTAAACAATAGGTCATTTTTTGATGATGCCTGTACACATGAAATATTTGCCCACTGAACTGGCATTTTGGCTATCCGCTCCTTCCTGTCTCCCCCAAACACATGAAAACTTGGTTTATCTGACAGGAGAATAAGAGGACTGGGAATTTGATTCCAATCTGCCCAATCTTTCTCTTTCCTGACACCTGTGATTGGGCCTGAGCTGGTCCCATCAAAATAAGTGGGTTCCGACTACTTTCAGGTAGTGAGTATGGAAGCCTATAGTATGGAGGAGAACTAAAGGACAAGGTGATCAGTGGTGTTTTCAGGCATAAGCCAGCTCTCTAGTGTAAAGACCCTGCGGAAGGACACCCAATATCTCAGCTACTGCAGCTCCTGAGAGTATGAATTATTTGGTGAATACTTTTGATAAAGTAATATTTTTTTAAGTTCATTAGGTACTTCATTCCTCAGTCATGTTTTTAGTACCTACAGTGGTGGCCAAAAGTATTGGCACCCCTGCTATTCTGTCAGATAATACTCAGTTTCTTCCTGAAAATGATTGCAATCACAAATTCTTTGGTATTATTATCTTCATTTAATTTGCTTGCAAGGAAAAAACACAAAAAGAGAATGAAGCAAAAATCAAATCATTGATCATTTCACACAAAACTCCAAAAATGGGCCAGACAAAAGTATTGACACCCTCAGCCTAATACTTGGTTGCACAACCTTTAGCCAAAATAACTGCGAACAACCGCTTCCGGTAACCATCATTGAGTTTCTTACAATGCTCTGCTGGAATTGTAGACCATTCTTCTTTGGCAAACTGCTCCAGGTCCCTGATATTTGAAGGGTGCCTTCTCCAAACTGCCATTTTGAGATCTCTCCACAGGTGTTCTATGGGATTAAGGTCTGGACTCATTGCTGGCCACCTTAGAAATCTCCAGTGCTTTCTCTCAAACCATTTTATAGTGCTTTTGGAAGTGTGTTTTGGGTCATTGTCCTGCTGGAAGACCCATGACCTCTGAGGGAGACCCAGCTTTCTCACACTGGGCCCTACATTATGCTGCAAAATTTGTTGGTAGTCTTCAGACTTCATAATGCCATGCACACGGTCAAGCAGTCCAGTGCCAGAGGCAGCAAAGCAACCCCAAAACATCAGGGAACCTCCGCCATGTTTGACTGTAGGGACCGTGTTCTTTTCTTTGAATGCCTCTTTTTTTTTTCCTGTACACTCTATGTTGATGCTTTTTCCCAAAAAGCTCTACTTTTGTCTCATCTGACCAGAGAACATTCTTCCAAAATGTTTTAGGCTTTCTCAGGTAAGTTTTGGCAAACTCCAGCCTGGCTTTTTTATGTCTCGGGGTAAGAAGTGGGGTCTTCCTGGGTATCCTACCATACAGTCCCTTTTCATTCAGACGCCGACGGATAGTACGGGTTGACACTGTTGTACCCTCGGACTGCAGGGCAGCTTGAACTTGTTTGGATGTTAGTCGAGGTTCTTTATCCACCATCCGCACAATCTTGCGTTGAAATCTCTCGTCAATTTTTCTTTTCCGTCCACATCTAGGGAGGTTAGCCACAGTGCCATGGGCTTTAAACTTCTTCATGACACTGCGCACGGAAGACACAGGAACATTCAGGTCTTTGGAGATGGACTTGTAGCCTTGAGATTGCTCATGCTTCCTCACAATTTGGTTTCTCAAGTCCTCAGACAGTTCTTTGGTCTTCTTTCTTTTCTCCATGCTCAATGTGGTACACACAAGGACACAGGACAGAGCTTGAGTCAACTTTAATCCATGTTAACTGGCTGCAAGTGTGATTTAGTTATTGCCAACACCTCAGGTAAGTTACAGGTGCTGTTTATTACATGAATTAGAGAAGCATCACATGATTTTTCAAACAGTGCCAATACTTTTGTCCACCCCCTTTTTTAGGTTTGGTGTGGAATTATATCCAATTTGGCTTTAGGACAATTCTTTTTGTGTTTTTTCATTGAAGACAAATTAAATGAAGATAATAATACCAAATAATTTGTGATTGCAATCATTTTCAGGAAGAAACTGAGTATTATCTGACAGAATTGCAGGGGTGCCAATACTTTTGGCCACCGCTGTATTGAATTGAACTTTGCTTTATCACAAAATAAGTTCCCATAATCTCTTTACTTCGTATGTGACTGGTAAATTATATACAGTCTTCAAAAACTGTGCTTGCTTTTTTTATTTTGCCTTTTCATACCAAAGATTGTTCTTTATAGCTTAAGGGATAAAATATTTTTTTTCCCAAAAGAAAAAAAAATCTACTATTTCGTTGTTGGCATAGCTGCCAAGTAGTAGTCGTGACTGTATTAGTGCAGAAATGCATTTTAACCCCTTAACAACATTAGACGTACTAATACGCTTCTGTGCCCTGGGACTTAAGAGCCAGACCCGTATTAGTACGTCATCGCGATCGCGCACGCACACAGGCTGTGCGGGCGCGATCGCCGCCGGGTGTCAGCTGATTGTCACAGCTGACACCCGGTACTATGTGCAGGGAGTGGTCCTGCACCGCTCCCAGCACATTAACCCCCGCAATGCTGCGATCGAAGTCGATCGCAGCATTGCGGTGGCAAGGGGAGGTGATCGCAGATACTCACCTCCTCTTCCGGCCTCCAGCGCTGTCTGCCGTGGCTTCCAGGTTGTTGCCATGACGACCCGATGTCGTCATGACAACATCCTGGTCACCAGACAACAGGAAGATTGTTTGGACATGCGCAGTGCATCTCCAAACTATCTTCTCCCTGTCCAGCGCTGACAGCCTGCATAGCACAGGAATGATGCTTCATTCCTGTGCCATGCAGGCGATCAGAATAAAAAAAAGTGAAAATCCCAGAGTGGGACAGAGTAAAAAAGTGTAAAAACTGTCATAAAGTGAAAAAAAAATTTAAAAAAAATTTGTAAAAATATAAAAAAAAAAATAAAAAAAATAATCCACCAAAAATAAAAATATAATGTACCCATCAATAAATATTATTATAAAAAAACAATAAAAGTACACATATTTGGTATCACCGTGTCCGGAACAACCTGACCTATAAAACTGTCCCACTAGTTAACCCCTTCAGGGAACACGGTAAAAAAAAAAAAAAAAAAACGAAGCAAAACACAATGCTTTATCATCATACCGCCAAACAAAAAATGGAATAACACGCGATCAAAAAGACGAATATAAATAAAAATGGTACCGCTGAAAGCGTCATCTTGTCCCGCAAAAAACAAGCCGCAATATAGCTCCATCAGCCGAAAAATAAAAAAGTTTAGCTCTCAGAATAAAGCTATGCTAAAAAATATTTTTTTCTATAAAATTGCTTTTATTATGTAAAAGTGCAAAACATAGAGAAACTATATAAATGTGGTACCGCTGTAAACGTACTGACCCGAAGAATAAAGCTGCGTTATCAATTTTACCACACGCGGAACAGAATAAATTTAAAAAAAAAAAAAAAAATTCCTGAATTGTTGTTTTTTGTTTATTCTGCCTCCCAAAAATCGGAATAGAAAGCGATCAAAAAATGTTACGTGCCTGAAAATGGCACCAATAACAACGTCAACTCATCCCGCAAAAAACAAGCCGTCACATGACTGTCTGCCAAAATCTGGAAAAATTATAGCTCTCAAAATATGGCGATGCAAAAACTAGATTTTACAAAAAATGCGTCTTTTAGTGTGTGACAGCTGTCAGTCATAAAAACCCCATATGATTCTGATACCACTGTAATCACACCGACCCGAAGAATAAAGTCGTCTAATCACTTATACCGCACGAGGAACGGCGTAAAAAATAAACTCTCGGGTTAGGGTTGGGCTACGGTTAGAGCTAGGGTTAGGGCTGGGTTTGGGGTTAGGGTTCTGATGGGGTTGTTATATTTTTCAAAAGTAAGAAAAAAAGATGACGATATGGCGACTAGTGTTGAGCGCAAGTGCTCGCTACTTGAGTTTGCATCGGGTGCTCGGGTATGCATTGAGTATCGTGGGTATTTGAGTGACATGCTCGAGTCTCCGCCGCATATGCTTCGCGGCCAAAAAAACTTTGCGGGGATTGCTTGCCATGCACGAGCGATCCCCGCATGTTTTTTTTTGGGTGTCTAATAACGGTGAAACATGCGGGGCAGGGACTCGAGCATGTCACTCAAGCACACGCAGTACATGGTGCATACCTGAGTACCCGATGCAAACTCAAGTAGCGAGCACTTGCGCTCAAGACTAATGACAACTTATTCAATATGATGACCTAATGTTATCAAATTCTGTGTCGTACCTCTGGGTTCAAAATGTTCACTATACACCTTAATAAAATCCTTGAGGGGTATAGTTTCCAAAATGGGGTCACTTGTGGGGGAGCTCCACTGTTTAGGCACATCAGGGGCTCTCCAAACGCGACATGTTGTCCGCTAACAAATTGAATGGAAAATCGGCTCAAATTGTTAGCGGACGCCATGTTGCGTTTGGAGAGCCCCTGCGTGCCTAAACATTGGAGCTCCCCCACAAGTGACCCCATTTTGGAAACTAGACCCCCCAAGGCATAGATGCATAGTGAGCACTTGGAACCCCCAGGTGCTTCACAAATTTATTCATAAAAATGAAAAAGTGTTTTTTTTTCACTTTTTCATTTTTACGAATCACATGAGGGGCTCTCCAAACGCAACATGGCGTCCGCTAATTATTCAAGCAAATTTTACAATCAGAAAGTCAAATGGCGCTCCTTCCCTTCCGAGCCCTTCCGTGCACCCAGTGTTTTTTCCCCACATATGGGGTATCTGCGTGCTCAGGGGAAATTGCACAACAAATTTTTGGGTCCATTTTTTCTTGGTACCCCTGTGAAAATAAAAAAAATTGGGTCTAAAGTAACATTTTTGTGAAAAAAGTTAAATGTTAATTTTTTTCTTCCACATTCCAAAAATTCCTGTGAAGCACCTGAAGGGTTAATAAAGTTCTTGAATGTGGTTTTGAGCACTTTGAGGGGTGCAGTTTTTAGAATGGTGTCACTTTTGGGTATTTTTTGTCATAAAGACCTCTCAAAGTGACTTCAAATGTGATGTGGTCCCTAAAAAATGGTTTTGTAAATTTTGTTGGAAAAATTAGAAATCGCTGGTCAACTTTTAACCCTTTTAGCTCCCTAACAAAAAAAAATTTTGGTCCAAAATTGTGCTGATGTAAAGTAGACATGTGGGAAATGTTATTTATTAACTATTTTGTGTGACATATCTCTCTGATTTAAGGGCATAAAAATTCAAAGTTTGAAAATTGCAAAATTTTCAAAATTTTAGCCAAATTTCCATTTTTTTCACAAATAAACCCAAGTGATATCGAAGAAATTTTACCACAATCATGAAGTATAATATGTCACGAAAAAACAATCTCAGAATCAGGGGGATCCGTTGAATCGTTCCAGAGTAATTACGTCATAAAATGACAGTGGTCAGAATTTTAAAAATTGGCCTGGTCATTAACGTGCAAACCACCCTCGGGGGTTAGCTCTTTATTATAACAGTATTAGATGACCTATTTTTGACCAAATTGCTTTATATACTAAGGGAAAAATTGTAACCAAAGATGTATTTTTCGGTCGTGTCTTGCTATTTTAGTGTACAGAAAGCAGCTTTTGCTATAAAAACTGAGTAGTTTTAGATGCTTTGTGTATAATTGTTCATATCTTGTGATCATCAGTTAATGTTAACCAGATGACATGCAGGGGTAATTAAAAACCATAATCCTTTACTTTGTTAATCGTTCAGACAGGTTTGCTATTGGAAAGTGTGCGCAAATTATCATGATATGGCACGCCAGGTGCCATGTCTGTGCGCAGTGTCTAGCAAACAAAAGTTATATGTGTCCACTAGTGTTGAGCATTCTGATACTGAAATATCGGGTATCGACCGATATTCGCGGTATCGGAGTTCCGATACTGAGTTCCGATACTTTTAGAATATCGAATACCGGAATCGGAAGTTCCCATAATGCCTGCGCTCTGCAGTGTCTCTGAAGGATGACAAGCTGGATGGCAGCGCTCAGCTTACTGTACTTGTCATTTAGTGTTAAAGGATTTATTAAAAAAAATAATAGTGTTTTCATGCACCGTCTCTTTAAAAAAGCCGGCCGGCAATTCAGCGTCGGTACCCTACAATTTAGAATAGAAAGCATCACACATAGATTAGATAGATAGAAACATGTCAGTCACATATATAATAAGTACAGTGATAGTGTTGATTACTGTACTTGTCATTTAGTGTTAAAATAAAGGATTTATTAAAAAAAAAATTGGCGTGGGGTTCCCCGTAATTTTAGTCTCTAGCGGAGGTTAAGCAGACGGCTGGGGCAGATGTTTGAAGCCTGGGAAGGGGGTAATACCCACGGAGCTTCCCGGGCAACTAATATCAGCCCCCAGCTGAATATCTAGCCTTTACTAGCTAATAAAATGGAGGACCCCCAAAAAAATGATGTGGGGTCCCCCCTATTTTAATAGCTAGCAAAGGCTAGGCAGCCAGCTGGGGGCTGATATTAATAGCCCAGGAAGAGTGCCATGAATAAATAAATTCAATGGACGAGAGAGTTCAGAAGCTCCTTTCGAACAAGGGGTCCTATGTGCAAATGTAACATCACCTAGAATAAAGTTTTGAGTTGAAAACTGTTTGATTTCAGTTTGTAATAACCTCCTAATGCTTATAATTTCAAAAATGACCATATTTTTGTTCTTTATTAAAATGAAAAGGTTGAAAACTCTGCTGTGCATAATAATTTGAAACATGCATTTTGAGTGCAGTTTGAGTTTTTTATTTTTTTTTAAATATACTGTTATCATAGGCAGTTTGTACAAAAACCTTTCAATTGTACTCTAATAGTTATTTGACTGGAAAATTACAATGACTGCAATTCATATAGGTAATTTGGGAAAATATGAGAAAATATTATTTGCATAATAATTTGGAACACAGTGTAATGTCAGCTGACATCAAGCCCAGGTTAGCAATGGAGAGGCGTCTATAAGACACACCTATTACTAACCCCATAGTCAAAGTTAAAAAAAAACACAAACACCCAGAATAAAGTCTTTTAATTGAAATAAACACACAATTCTTTACTGTTCTAAATTAAACCCTACTTACCATCACGCCCATTCCAGCTGAAGCCAATGTCTTCTGCAATAAAAGTAAAATAATAAAGCAACCTCATCCTTACCTTTTCATGGTTCCCAGGACAGTTTCAGCTCTGCTACATTCACATGACAGGCTGGATCACAGCCGAAAGCTGCCATCCAGCTTGCCATGCCGCAGACACTGAGAAGCGCAGGCATGTGAATGTAGCAAAGCTGAAGCTGTCCTGGGAACCATGGAAAGGTAAGGATGAGGTTGCTTTATTATTTTACTTTTATTGCAGAAGACATTGGCTACAGCTGGAATGGGCGTGATGTTAAATATGGTTTAATTTAGAACAATAAAGAATTGTGTGTTTATTTCAATTAAAGGACTTTATTCTGGGTGTTTGTGTTTTTTTTTTATCTTTGACTATGGGGTTAGTAATGGGGGTGTCTTATAGACGCCTCTCCATTACTAACCTGGGCTTGATGTCAGCTGGCATTATAAGCTGACATCAACCCCAGACCTATTACCCCACTGCCACCGCTACAGGGCAGTGGGAAGAGCGAGGCTAAGTGCCAGAATTGGCGCATCCTATGGATGCGGCATTTCTGGGGCGGCTGACGGCTGGTGTTTCTAGCCTGGGAGGGGGCCAATATTCATGGCACCCTTCCTGGGCTATTAATATCAGCCTCCAGCTGGCTGCCTAGCCTTTGCTAGCTATTAAAATAGGGGGGACCTCACGTCATTTTTTTGGGGGTCCCCCATTTTATTAGCCAGTAAAGGCTAGATATTCAGCTGGGGGCTGATATTAGTAGCCTGGGAAGCTCAGTGGGTATTACCCCCTTCCCAGGCTTCAAACATCTGCCCCAGCCGTCTGCTTAACCTCCGCTAGAGACTAAAATTATGGGGAACCCCACGCCAATTTTTTTTTCAATAAATCCTTTCTTTTAACACTAAATGACAAGTACAGTAATCAACACTATCACTGTACTTCTTATATATGTGACTGGCATGTTTCTATGTATCTAATCTATGTGTGATGCTCTATTCTTTCTATTCTAAATTGTCGGGTACCGATGCTGAATTGCCGGCCGGCTTTTTTAAAGAGACGGTGCATGAAAACACTATTATTTTTTTTAATAAATCCTTTAACACTAAATGACAAGTACAGTAAGCAACACTGTCACTGTACTTCTTATATATGTGACTGACATGTTTCTATCTATCTAATCTATGTGTGATGCTCTATTTTTTCTGTTCTAAATTGTCGGGTACCAGTGTATGCCGCTGCTGAATTGCCGGCTTTTCATGTAATACATTCTACATTATTCTTAGTTGTTTTCCTTCATGTAGAATTAACCTACAAGGAAAGAAAGGGTTTATTTTCATTCCGATATTTGTGTCCTATTGACTTGCATTGGTTTCCGGTATCGGAATCGGCGATATCCGATATTTTTTGGGTATCGGTCCGATCCAATCCGATCTGATATTTCCCGATATCGGAAGGTATCGCTCAACACTAGTGTCCACCCATCTTCTGGAAATGGAGGAATGAAATCACTGCAGGAGGACAATGTTCAGAAGGAACTGGAAAAATGTAATCTGTGCTGGCTGCATCTTTACCCCAATGGCTGGCTATGGCAGTACATCAGTGTCATCTAGTTATGTCTTCAAGGACAATTGGTCCCCTGAGTAATATATCTGTCAAATAGCAAGTACTTTTTCATGTTTTTTTCCCCAATATATCACAAAACAAGTATTATGGCATGTGTTGCCCAAAACATCTGACCTCATAAAACTCTTTTGAAGACTTTGACAGTGTTTGATAGTTGATATTACAAACCTATGCAGCCTTGCCATTGTAATAGTGGTTTATAGCATTTAAAGGCTACTATATATACATGCTGTTAAGATGCCAAATTATTGTTCCTTGCAGCAAACTGTCTTTTTAAAGCTTGGAATAGTTTCACATTAGTGTTTCCTAAATCGTAGAAATCAGCAGGTTACAGATGTATCATGTATATGAAGCTTTGAAAATCTGTCTTAAGTGTGTGTTCACACGTAGTTTTTTTCTGAGTTTTTGAAGCAGAAACTTTACAATTTCCCAATCAAAACTCAATTTTTTTTTTAAAGAAGTTATCCGGGACTATTGTATTGTTTTCTTATGGGCCTAAGAACTGACAGGCAGGTATTTGCAACCTACCTGCCTGTTCTGCCCAGCACCAATCTCTGCCAACTTAGAGCGGTCCCAGATGATTAACAAGGTAGTTAGCAACTACTTGCCTGTCAGTTATTAGAAAAAAATAAAATAGTCCCAGATAACCCTTTGTGGTTTTGTAGAGTTTGTGCTCCTAGTGTGAACATAACCTAAAAGTGAAATGGGGCAGTAGAATTCAAAACTTCACATAATTTCAGTTTTGCTAGGCACTTCTGAAATTGTGGGTGTTTTTTTTTGTTTTTAAACCAGAGGAAAAAATTGCACCTCATCCCACTCAGTAATATGATATTGTGGTTCTCTGCTGCACCGTACCACTCATTCTGATTAGGTGATAAATTGCTGCTTTATGTTGTGCTAATTATTCCCATGAACATTGCCTTCCTCGATTAACAATTTATACCAAAGATAATTATGGTTAATCCCCTGCATATTAGATGATAAGGCTTTAAAAGTATGTTGCTCTTGTTGGCCAAATGTATTGTTTATATACTGAAGAGCCATTTCTAGGTAAAATGGACTTTAGTCTTATCACAGTGGTTGTGTTCTACCAATATGTCAATTAGTGTAACTAAACCTTCAAGAGATGAATTGACACCATGTTGTATATACTGAATTTCCAGACCATACTGCCAGTGGCTTTACAATTTTGTTGGATTTTTTTTTTTTGGGGGGGGGGGGGGGGGGGCATATGTTTAGCAATTATAACTAGAGTTCCTTTAAGTCCAGTACTACTGTGATAGAGGTATCATGTTTTTTGGGTGTCTCATCTTTTGAAGGACAGTGACATCTCTGTATTACAACTATTTGATGTTGGGTTTTTTTTTTTTCATTTTATATGTGAAGATTACATGTTTGGTATATATGTATATATGTAATGTACACTATTAGTTCCAAGGTTTATTTAGCGTTCACTACCTTAGTGTCCTTGTCTCTGGCAGGTCTTTTCCTTGTATATTACTATGATCACGGATATGCACCTGACCATAGCATCTGTAAATGAGATAATCTGTGTGTGATTATATAATACCTTATACTGCAGCAATCTATTAGAAACCAACCATCTATGACAGAGGGTGCTGCCCTGTAATAGTTTAGAATCATCAGTTTTCATGTGCGTTTTATAAAATAGAAGGGCTTCACATGAATAAAACAGTTCCTTAAAGGGAATTTGTCTACAAGTTTTTGCTAATTAATCAGCAGGGGATTGTCACTAGAAGTCTAGTTGTAAGCTATGTGTAACTATTCATGAGCACTGTGTAACCACGTCCACATCACTGATTGGCAGTTTTCTGCCTATGCACAGTGTATACAGAAAACTGTCGATCAGTGGTGTGGGCGAGGTTATAGTTATGCTCTGTGATTTTATCAAAATTTAAGCAAGAAACCCAGTAAAGTGACATATTGCTAGAATTAGGGCCTTTGTCCGTAAATCATGGAGCTCTCAGATTGGGGTAGCAAAAACATGGTGACTGATTCCCTTAAAGAAATTCCTTGTTGAAATTCCTGCCTCTTAGCACAGACAATGACCTGAAATTAGAGTACAACAGCCACAAAAAGTAAATTAATTGGGAATAAATGTGTTTGGAATGAGCTTCTCTAATGCGAAGCCTCCAATATACTTGATGCTCACACTTTCCATGTGAATAGGCTACAGAGCTATGGAGGGGCAGGCAGAGAGGAGTTTAGTTGCTCTGCAGCCATTATACATACATCCTGATTTAACATAAAGTACAGTGTGTGGTAACTGTGAGCACTTTAAAACCCAAGAGTCTCACCCCTTCCAAATCTCCGGTCTGAACCAGGTTTCCTTTGGCAAGCTGAAGGCTACAATTCCAGCATATTTGAGTGTGTACATATTATTACACAGATGTACTGTATTATGTTCAGGGTTACTCAAAAATGACATAAAGCTGTATTTGGTCAAAGTGCATATGTAGATTAGAGCCAATCATCATCTCATATCATTTGGCTCAGGCAGTAACAGAAACCTACTAGTTGATGTGTGTGCCTCATAATTGTGTAATGAACTTTCCATGAACCAGCTGTGAATCCTCTGGATAAAGCCAGACTATTACTTGTGCATATACCGCCATAGTCACCGAGCCAGTGTCCTTGGGTTTTGGTTTGTATGTAAAACGTGTTATGTCTACATAGAGGATCTGATGATTTATTTGTGAATTCTCGTCATAATGTCCTTGGAAGTGTTTTTCTGGAACATTGAGTTACATTATTTCTGAAGATGCTCAAACATAGAGATGAGGGCAAGTGTATCATACAGACCGAAGATACGCTCACGTAAACTGTTGTAGGCTGCGTTCACACGTTGTGGCCACAGTGTGTAGTATGTTTTGTTTTTTTCCCACAATCATGGTAGAACGGAAATATGTTGTCATAAGTTGCGTCCGCAAGTAGTGAACGAATCCTTAGGCTATGTTCACATGTTGCATTTTTTTGCTGTTTTTTTATGCAAATTTTAAGCTTCATTTTACAGTACCAGCAAAAGCTATGATATTTCAGAAATCTCATGCACACACATTGTTTTTTTATCCTGAATGAATTGGAAAACTGCTGCGTTTTTGAAAACTGCAGCATGTCTCTTCTTTCAGCATTTTTGCAGCGTTTGTGCAAAAACACAACAAAAATTCAGCAAAAAATACTGGTATCAGGTTTTGCTGTGTGAAAAAAGCAGGTACAGCAGAATGTGAAACGCATTTATTTTTGTGATCTTCACAGCTTTTAACCATAATGTCTTGGTCTCCTCACCTTAGAATGGCAGTTAGGATTAGTACAGTTTAATTAAATTTAGTGATATGCATAAAGTAAACATTGGCTGACCAAGGTGTGAAATTAAACAATACCCAACCAACTCAAGGACTGACCAAATTGTGAAAGTAACGTGTCCTACAATCTCAATGCTCTGCCAATGTCTTAGGAAAACAACTCCTGATCAATTCACCCCCCCCCCCTGTTATGTTTGTAATTGTGTATTTTTTCATGAACTCATGTAAACTTTTTCTTTTTTGTTCAGAATAGTCACTATTTCTTCACATATAAAAATATTTTCCCACTACACTAAATAAATTGATCAAATTGCCTTTTTTCCAAAATAATTTTATGGGTCTTTCATTCGTGACCTAACACCTTGCATTGTTCATGCTTCTGTGGTGGAAGCAAAGCTGAACTTTGTGATCCTAAAGTATGCAGCTAAACCTGCTTTTTGTAAGCAGCTTCTTTACTGCCAAGAGAGCAGGTTTTGCCTGCAGAAAAAAAAGCAACAAAAACGCAACGTGTGAACATAGCCTTACAGTTTCTTGTATATGGTAATTAAGCTGGATACAATGTAGATTATTTTATGAAATACTGGCACCTGTGAAACATTTCCTACTATTAATCATAATTAATGTGTTCACATGAAATCAAGCCCCATGGGTTATTAAAATATAGGATTTGTGCCAAAAAGGAAAATATAACCATTTTAAGTAAACTTCTCTCCTTTGGTTTCTAATTCATCAAGCTGGCATATGGGTAATTTCACCATCAAAGGATGGATACGGCTCCTTCATTCATAGCTAGAAGTGACAATTCTGGAATTATGTACAAACATTATTGTGGGCGTTCAATAAAAGGATTCTTTGGTATTAAAACAAAAGATTTCTTTTTAAGTCAATCACACCAGTTCACACTCATTTTGCACTTTTGCATGTCTTTACTTTACCATTCCTTTAGACAGACACCAAATGTACAACCATAATTCAATATAAGTTGTGATGTTGTGTAAATATAAAGAAAACAAGAATGCAATGATTTGAAGTCTTATAGCCATATTTTATTCACACCAGATGATAGAACATATAGTAGAAGATAAAAGTTACACATTTTTCCATTTCATTTGCAAAAAATAATTATCTAATTTACAAACTGAGATGAGTTGCTGCCATCAAAGTTTGGCCAGGGCCATAGCGGTTATTTCAATGCAGTTCTGCCTGAGGACACATGGCTCACAATCATCCAATATTGATCGTCCGCTTTGTCTCTTGTGCACATGGATTTCTCCAGAATCTCTGAATCTTTTGATGAAATAATGTGCTATAGGTGGTGGGATATTGAAACTTTTTGCAATTTCAGGTTGATGAACATTTTTCTGAAATTGTTCCACAATTTTTAGACACAGTTGTTCACAGATTGGTGAACCTCTGACAATCTTTGCTTCTGAGAGACTCTGCCTTTCTAACATGCCCTTTTTATACAAATTCACATGATTAAGTTGAAAATTAACCCTTGAGCTATTTTTCCTTAGTACCGCTTACTTTCTCAGACTTTTGTTAACCTTGTCCCAATTTTTTTTTTTAGATGCTATTCATTTTTAGATGAGTTAATTTTTTAAAATTAAATAGAAAAATGTCCAACTTTCTTCTTGTGATCTGTGTTCTGTTGTGAATAAAATATTACTATGGGAGATTTCCAAATCATTCCATTCTTATTTTCATTACATTTTACACATTGTGCCAACATTTTTGGAATTGTACAGCATTATTATGCAAAGTATTTTAGGTTACCTTCAACTAAGAGCACTGATAACCATTTCTAACAAGTGTGCTAGCCATTAATATGGAAATAGTGTGGCATTATATATGTACAATATATAAAGAAGTTTCAAATATTTTAGTATGTTTACCTTTGCAATGTATTTTGTTTTTGTTCTTTACCTTTACACCCATTTTTTTTTATTTGTTTTCACCGTTTCTTTCTTTATGTAAAGGTGATACTGGTAGTTTATGGTAGGTAACAGAGCTAATTTAGTATGAACTCTTCTCAGGGGATCCGTTCTGACACTCTACCTCATTCTACTCGATGTTCTCCTTGAATAGTGAATGTAACTCATATTTTCTGCTTTACTATAATTCTTTTATTATTGTGTTCTGTTAAATATTTTTTTACATTGTTTTTTTTATATAAATAGAGAATGGTTTTAGCTGTTTTACTCTGCCTTTTGTTTAATTATTTATTTTATTGGAGAAATGAATTGCTCCATGAGTCTTGCCAAAAAGTATAACTATTGAAATGCCAAATGTTTGTTTATGCTGTGATAAGTCAAAATATCAGTGAGTTGCACAGTTCTAATAAAGTTTTTTTTTTTTTATTAAACTTGGATGAATTATGGTGTTAATTATTTCATTAATCTATTCCAACTTAAAAATGTTAAAGGGGTTGTCCGGTCAAAGTGATAAGACTGCAGTCACTCTGTGTGACTGCAGACTTATGACTCACCCCAGCGCTCGCACTGTGCGCCTCTGGGATTTGCGGGTTTCAGACCCAGTAATAGAAGGTATGTAAAAACTATACATACCACCGGCCATTCAGCGCCACCTCGCTCCAGATGTATGAATTTCCCCAGTGCAAGCACTGTGCGCTGCGGGGATTCGCCAGTATGAGACCCGGGACCGGAGGGTATGTATGCACAATATACATACCCCCAAGAGGCCACGCCCCGTCTAGTGACATGGACGGCCAGTGGGGGCATCCGACTAGAAGGCCTCGCTCAATACAAGTTTATGTAGAGCTAGACCACGCCCCTTGGCCGGGGGTATGTATAGCACATACGTAACCTCCGGTACCGGGTCTCATACCGTCGAATCCCCGCAGCGCACAGTGCGTGCGCTTTGGGAAATTTATAAGTCTGCAGTCGCACAGAGTGACTGCAGACTTATCACTTTTGACCAGACAACCCCTTTAAGTGTTTTTCTAAGTTTAGTAAATCCTATGAAAACATTGGAGGTTTAGCAATTATTTTAAAGGTGCATATTTTTTCCATCCATGGATATATATGCGATCTGTGGACATTATTGCTTCTGTGTGTGCCAGGATTTTCAACCTTGAAAACCCCAATATTTTAATATAAATCCAAATTATGGCTCTATTATTGTGCGAATCTAAAATGGTGAAAGTATTTTCGAAAATATAACATATGATTCCACTAGGAGGTTTCTGAAGATATGACATTCTAATATATGTGTTCACCCATGTCTTTGCGTACAATTAGCCATTCTCCTCACCTGGCCAGGAGGGAGGGTTGAGGGGTGTGGATGAGATCCTATATATCAGATCCAAAAAGACTGATGGTTTGCGAAAATATTCACTCCCTTGGCTTTTTACTTACAGGTTCATCTCACTAAATTAGAATATCATTAAAAACTAAATTTATTTCAGTTCTTCAATACAAAAAGTGAAACTCATATATTATATAGAGTCATTACAAACAGAGTGATCTATTTCAAGTGTTTATTTCTGTTAATGTTGATGATTATGGCTTACAGCCCATGAAAACACAGAAGTCATTATCTCAGTAAATTAGAATAGTTTATAACAAACAACTTGAAAAATTATTTTAAAGTCCGAAATGTTTTTCTACTGAAATGTATGTTTAGTAAATGCACTTGACGCACCCCCTGGGCCATATTCTTTAGGGGGAATACCCGGAGCCGGATCAGATGGGAGTTGTAGTCGCCGAGTGGCTGTGACCCGGTCCGTGCCCAGGGTGTCAAGCTCAGTTGTATGTGGCAGTCCTACAGATGTTATTAAGTTCTTTATTGTCGACTACGCCACCCGTTGTATTGCGGTCACTATGGCCGCCGCTGCAGCAGGGTCCGCTGAGGCTGATGGTGTTGGTGCAGCTTTTGGTAGTATAACCCCCAACGGGTGGGGTATAGCCTCAGGGGGTCAGGTGCAGAGGATGGGGGTTGTGGTGGTGCAGTGTAGATGTTAAGTGAAGACAGAGTCGGGTTGTGCAGTTTAGGATATTTACTCACTGCTGATGTTCCGGTCACTCCAGCTTCAAGTGACCACCCGAGCCGTGCTGCGTCCACCAGGTCCTGGATTCAGCCAACCCCCAAGCAAGTCCGGAGCGTGACCCTGAGCTCTCCTTCTGTCCTTTCCTCTGGCCGTCCCCACTAGTGATCCACCTAGGTCCAGCTCCCTCGGGCCTTCTGTTGGGAGACCCTTGGCCTTGGGTTCCCTGACCCTCCACGTGGTGTGCCTTCGGGGTGGATGTGGTGGGTGGCCGTGGCAGACGCTGCCCACGGCCTCCGGTCTCTGGCTAGGGTGTACTTTTGCCCCCACCAGTTTGGGATCCGGTACCCTATTGCCGACTCTTCACCCGGGGATTGAATTTGGGTTCTCAGAGTCCTTTCTTGTTCTCTCTGGGTCCTGCTGACTCTCCTCTCTCACTCTCTCTGGGGCTGCTCTGCTCCTCTTCTGCTCTCTTCCTCTGCAAAGACTGACTGACTGACCCTGATCTAAGATGGTGCCCACCTTATATACTCCCTCTATGTGTGAGCTCAGGTGACCAGCACCCAATGAGCTCCTATCTTTACCCAGGCTGCTCCCCCTATCTGCCCCTACACTACTTGGGATGTTCCACCCCCCTCCCACTCCAGCCAGGAACAGACTCGGTCGTACCTGCACATTTCTAAGTGGGAGTACCGTTGGTCTGTTCCCCGGAAATGGGATGTGTGTAGTGCATGCAGCCTACCGAGCTCAGTTCCACACTCCATCCTTACCCGGGAGTGGAATATCACACCTCTGGGTTGAGGTGCAATACCCCTGTAGCAGCCGAATCCTCAGGGTGCTACATTCCCCCCTGGTAAATCACAGCACGTCCTCGGGCTGTAAGAACAAAACACCAAAACATACAATTTTTTTCATAAACAACATAATAAAAACATATAAAACATCATATATATATCAGAAAACTTTTCATATAAATAACATTCTCGTCGCCTCTGGCTCCTCCTCCGGTCACTGTGCAACGTGTGACCGGGTAAAGTGTGACAGTCTTTGGAACTCGTGGCTTTCCTGTAAAACCAGTAGGGAGCGCTTTAGGACGCGCAACTATATACAGGGGATATGGCCGCTCTCAGTCCTCGGCCAGGTATAAGGGAGGAATGACCGCTCTCAGTCCTCGGTCAGTGGGATTTAAGGGATAAACGGGTAAACAGTTCACACATGCTGGTCCCAACGGGGACTATAATAGCAGCAACAGTTTCTTTGGTACCCCTACGGGTAACTATATACAGCTCCTACTCCGCTGTACTCAACGACGGCGTCCTCCTGCTCTTTCTTTGTGGTTACCTTTAGCTTCAGACCCGTCCGGGTCCTCTTGCTCTTCCTCCTCACACCGCAGCTCTTCCTCCGTCAGGCGATGCACATGGAGGGCGTAGGGTCCTTTGGCACACTTGTGCCGGGTGAAGGTGACCTCGTCCCCGATGTAAAGGTCACGACCTCTGTGTCCCTCCGGTAGGTGGGACTCAACGTCTCTCCTGGTCACAAAGACGTCGCCTGGGGTGCGGTGGTCTCGGATGAAGCCCCACCCGTGCTGCATATTAAACTTGATCACAGTCCCGGTGGTGCGGGGACTATGCGCTGCACGGGGGTCTCTCCTGGCCCGGCTCTTCTGCTCCGCGCTCCTTACTTGAGCCTGCTGTTCCCGGACCCGCCTCTCTCTCCGCTCCCTCTCGAAGACCTCGAGCTGTTGGCGGCAGCACTCAGCACGCTCCGCTGCAGCTGCCCGAGTCTCCTGAGTGAACCCCATGAGATCTTCTCCGGTGGGGTCCCACTCAAATTGGGCCTCTTCTAGCGGGGGCGAGATCCTCTTAACGGGCTTTGGAGCCGGGATCAGGGGTTCATCCAGGGGTCTCTCTTTCCGGAGTCGGGGATGGTGAAACTCCGGTGGCCAGTTGAAGGGCTGCCCATCCGGGCACGTATGCTGGGCGTACAGGTCCTCACCCAGGTGCGGCACTCTTGGTCTTATGGGCGCGGTGGTGTTAGCGCCCGGGTTGCCCGGGCCTTGCGGCCAGGCCTGGGGTATCTGGAAGGTGAAGGGCACCGTAAGGACGGCGGCACCCTGGGCTACTTGGCCCTGCGACCAGGCCGGGGGCTCCGCGGAGGTAGGGGGCGCTGTTGGTATTGCGGCGCCCGGGGGTACTAGGCCTTGCGACCAGGCTTGTGGTTCTTCCTGCTTGGTCACGCTCGGGGTCATTGCGCATGGCGTCACAGGGGTCGCGGCGGCGGCTTCCGGTTGAGGCCTAGTCTGTGGCGGTGACGTGGCGATTACGGGCACGGCAGGATAGACTTCGGGCTCTGCGACGGGGAGCTGGGGCAGGTACGCGGTTTCCCGGTTTGGGGTATAGACGTCCCCTTTACCTGCCTCCACTCGTTCGGCTCCCTTCTCGGCGCCGTCTCCGGCCTTCAGTCCTCCCGCGCCATCCTCAGAGGCGGTCTGTCTCCTCGTCTTGGGTGGCGTGCTCCGCTGACAGGTCTCGGTCTGCTGGGCCATCTCACGGCTCCACTCCGCCAACGTCTCTCGCTGCACCCGGGCCATCCTCCTTGCGAGGCCCTCCAGAGCGGTCTGTGCACACTCCCGGTCTCGGGGGAGCTGTGCTAGGACCTCCACTAGGCCTAGTGGGGTCGTTGTTTCCAGCAGGCTCCTGACCAACGGGTCGGTGCTGCTCTGCTCTCCTTCCACTGTTTCCAGCAGGCTCCTGGCCAGCGGGCCGGTGCTGCTCTGCTCTCCCTCCTCTGTTTCTAGCAGGCTCCTGGCCAACGGGCCGGTGCTGCTCTGCTTTCTCGCCATCTCCGGGTAAGCTCCTCCGATACTCTTCTCCAGGCTTCTTGCCTCCGGGTGCGCTCGCTCCAGACTGCTCCAGGCGGCACCCATCTTCGTTCTCTTCTTCTCAGTCCTCCCACTTCGAGGGCGGTCCCGGGGCCACTTGGTGATTGTCAGCTCCAGGGGCAGTTCTTTCACGCTGACAGACACCTCTAGCATCACAGTCTCTGTTGGTGGGGGCGGTTTCCACTTTTGGCGCCATTTTCGGTCCTGGCCCACGATGGGAGGTGGCCTCTTGCCATCCTCTGGCACGCCCATAATGGCGTCCGCTCTTCCAAGGCGGGAAACCTTTGGAAATGGCGGGAATCGCTTCCCAGTGGCGGGAAACTCTGCAGATGGCGGGAAAAAGCTGTTAATTGGGGACAACCGGCGGGAATCGATCTGTGATGGAGTCCGATGGCGGGGACCCTCCGGAACCGGCAGGAGACTTCTTTCTGAGGTAAACTTGCACTTTTCTTCAGGCACGCAGTACCCGGTTGTTGTGGGCACGTAATCCTGCCGACTACGCCAAAGTTGACGCACCCCCTGGGCCATATTCTTTAGGGGGAATACCCGGAGCCGGATCAGATGGGAGTTGTAGTCGCCGAGTGGCTGTGACCCGGTCCGTGCCCAGGGTGTCAAGCTCAGTTGTATGTGGCAGTCCTACAGATGTTATTAAGTTCTTTATTGTCGACTACGCCACCCGTTGTATTGCGGTCACTATGGCCGCCGCTGCAGCAGGGTCCGCTGAGGCTGATGGTGTTGGTGCAGCTTTTGGTAGTATAACCCCCAACGGGTGGGGTATAGCCTCAGGGGGTCAGGTGCAGAGGATGGGGGTTGTGGTGGTGCAGTGTAGATGTTAAGTGAAGACAGAGTCGGGTTGTGCAGTTTAGGATATTTACTCACTGCTGATGTTCCGGTCACTCCAGCTTCAAGTGACCTCCCGAGCCGTGCTGCGTCCACCAGGTCCTGGATTCAGCCAACCCCCAAGCAAGTCCGGAGCGTGACCCTGAGCTCTCCTTCTGTCCTTTCCTCTGGCCGTCCCCACTAGTGATCCACCTAGGTCCAGCTCCCTCGGGCCTTCTGTTGGGAGACCCTTGGCCTTGGGTTCCCTGACCCTCCACGTGGTGTGCCTTCGGGGTGGATGTGGTGGGTGGCCGTGGCAGACGCTGCCCACGGCCTCCGGTCTCTGGCTAGGGTGTACTTTTGCCCCCACCAGTTTGGGATCCGGTACCCTATTGCCGACTCTTCACCCGGGGATTGAATTTGGGTTCTCAGAGTCCTTTCTTGTTCTCTCTGGGTCCTGCTGACTCTCCTCTCTCACTCTCTCTGGGGCTGCTCTGCTCCTCTTCTGCTCTCTTCCTCTGCAAAGACTGACTGACTGACCCTGATCTAAGATGGTGCCCACCTTATATACTCCCTCTATGTGTGAGCTCAGGTGACCAGCACCCAATGAGCTCCTATCTTTACCCAGGCTGCTCCCCCTATCTGCCCCTACACTACTTGGGATGTTCCACCCCCCTCCCACTCCAGCCAGGAACAGACTCGGTCGTACCTGCACATTTCTAAGTGGGAGTACCGTTGGTCTGTTCCCCGGAAATGGGATGTGTGTAGTGCATGCAGCCTACCGAGCTCAGTTCCACACTCCATCCTTACCCGGGAGTGGAATATCACACCTCTGGGTTGAGGTGCAATACCCCTGTAGCAGCCGAATCCTCAGGGTGCTACACACTCCTTTTTCGGGCTCCTTTTGCATCAATTACTGCATCAATGCGGCGTGGCATAGAGGCGATCAGCCTGTGGCACTGCTGAGGTGTTATGGAAGCCCAGGTTGCTTTGATAGCAGCCTTCAGCTCGTCTGCATTGTTGGGTCTGGTGTCTCTCATCTTCCTCTTGACAATACCCCATAGATTCTCTATGGGGTTAAGGTCAGGCGAGCTTGCTGGCCAATCAAGCACAAAGATACCGTTGTTTGTAAACCAGGTATTGGTACTTTTGGCAGTGTGGACAGGTACCAAGTCCTGCTGGAGAATGAAATTTCCATTTCCAAAAAGCTTGTCGGCAGAGGGAAGCATGAAGTGCTCTAAAATTTCCTAGTCGACGGCTGCGCTGACTTTGGTCTTGATAAAGCACAGTGGACCTACAACAGCAGATGACATGGCTCCCCAAACCATCACTGATTGTGGAAACTTCACACTAGACCTCAAGCAGATTGGATTGTGGGCCTCTCCACTCTTTGTCCAGACTCTGGGAGCTTGATTTCCAAATGAAAATTGTAACTCTGGGACCTTGTGAAGTGTGTCAATGACAGTCTTCTGGACATCTGTCAAGTCAGCAGGCTTCCCCATGATTGTGGAGCCTACTGAAACAGACTAAGGGACCTTTTTAAACGCGTAGGAAGCCTTTGCAGGTGTTTTTTGTTAATTATTTTAATTTACTGAGATAATGACTTTTGTGTTTTCATGGGCTGTAAGCCATAATCATCAACATTAACCAAAATAAACACTTGAAATAGATGACTCTACTGTAATGACTCTATGTAATATATGAGTTTCACTTTTTGCATTGAAGAACTGAAATAAATTAACTTTTGGATGATATTCTCATTTAGTGAGATGCATCTGTATTTTGCGATATTACAATCTGTGTTAAAATATTTTTGTAATCTGATTTGTGTATGATGCACTCATCACTAGTGCTGATGCTAGTGCTCTTTGCTCTGGTATACACCGAGTATCGCAGGTGCTTGAGTGACATGTTTGAGTCCCCGCGACTGTCAGACAGCCACAACATCTGGGGATTGCTTGTGTTTGCCAGGCAATCCACACATGTTTTGTGGCAGTCTAACAGCCGCAAAACATGCTAACGCGGGGACTCGAACGTGTCACCGCTTACTCTATGCGTACCCAAGCACCCTAGGCAAACTCGAGTAACGAGCACTTGTGCTCATCACTAATCAACACTAAATAGTCTAAGATGGTGAAGTGAGAAAAATATAAACATAAATTACATTTATGGGATCCAATAATTTAAAATTGGCATGTGCATATATATTCAACCCTTTTGCTACGAAGCCCCTAAAAATTTCCGGTGCAAGCAACTACCTTCATAAGTGACATGCTTAGTGAAAGGAAGTCCACCTGTGTGCAATCTAAGTGTCGCATGGTCTGTCAGTATATATACACACCTTCTCTGAAAGGCCACAGAGGCACCACTAACCAAACAACACCATGAAGGCCAAGGAGATCTCCAAACAAGTGTGAGACAAAGTTGTTGAGAAGTGTTGGATTATAAAAAAAAATCTTTGATGATCCCCCAAAGCACCATCAAATCCATTATCAACTGGAAGAAACATGGTACCACAACAAACCTGACAAGAGACCGCCACCCACCAAAACTCTCAGCCCGAGCAAGGAGGGCATTAATTAGAGAGGCTGCACAGAGACAAAATGTAACCCTGAAGGAGCTGCAGAGTTCCCAAGCAGAGACTGGAGTATCTGTCCACATGACGACAATAAGCCATACACTCCATAGAGATGGCCTTTATAGAAGAGTGGGCAGAAAAAAAGTCTTTACTTACACACAAAAATTGTAAGGCTCGTTTTGAGTTTGCCAAAAGACTTGGGAGACTCCCAAAATATATGGAGGAAGGTGCTGTGGTCAGATGAGACCAAAATTGAACTTTTTGGCCAATAAGATAAACTCTATGTCTGGCGCAAAACCGACACAGCTCATCACCCCAAGAACACCATCCCCACAGTGAAACATGGTGATGGCAGTATCATGCCTTGGGGATATTATTCAGCAGGGTCAAGGGGGAGATGGACGGTGTGAAATACAGGGACATCCGACTGTCCACATCTAATGTGGGTAAATGAACATTCGTTAAAATGAACCAGGCGTGGATCCCAAACGATTGTCCATACCTTTGGATGACTAGACAACTATAATAGCCGCACCCAGCCAGCCTTCAACTCTATTTGCCATTTGTTACATTTGGGAGCCTCCTCCCCAAATAAAAAAAGCTGTGTTCGCAACTTCCTCCTCCGTGTCTTCTACCTACACAACCACATCCACCTCCTAATCCACTTGGACCTGTTCCTTCTGGTTCAAGATTCTTATTTTTTATTTCTACTATGCTTAGCGTAGAGACAGGATGCAGCTGTATTGAGGAACAGCATTGGGTTTTGCGTGTGCACAGTTTTACAAAAACACTGTCTGTGTACTCTGCACACATGTCTGTTATAGTACCGTGCGTAGCCGCTGTGTGTATTCCCCATGTCTGTGGGAGTAATGTGCCTTTAAGCCACTGTGTGTATTATTGAACCCATATCTGTGGGAGTAATGTGCTTTGGAGCCGCTGTGTGTACTCTGCAACCCTGCCTGTGGGTGAAATTTATTATTCACTTCTGTGGAGGAAATGTATAAATATGCTATGTGGATGAAATTTTTAACTGGACTGCCGGTAGAAAGCCTCGCTGCGGACCGTCAGCTCGATCCAAACTCATATTACCAGCTTTTCATTTGCGGCATTTGTAACATACGCTACTAGAGAAGATATTTTTGAGCTGTGGGAGTACTGTTCCCCATTGTCTGGGTGTGAAATTTTTAATCCTCTTTCTTAGGGAAATGTGGAAAAATGCACTGTGAGTAAAATTAGTTATCAGCTTCTGTGGGATAAATGTGGAAACCTGCTCTGTGAGTGAAATTTGTGATTCGCTTCTGTAGGATAAATGTGGGAACATGCTCTGTGGGTGAAATTTGTAAGCCGCTAATGTAGGGGTACTTTGCCCCATGCTCTGTGGGTGAAATTTGTAAGCTGCTAATGTAGGGGTACTTTGCCCCATGCTCTGAGGGTGAAATTTGTAAGCTGCTAATGTAGGGGTACTCTGCCCCATGCTCTGTGGTTGAAATTTGTTAGCTTCTAATGTAGGGGTGGGTACTCTGCCCCATGCTCTGTGGGTTAAATTTTTAACTGATCTGGAAGTAGTAAGCCTCAGTCTCTGTGAGGGCACTGTTAACATTTTTATGTTATTCATTTACTTCCTATTTTACCATGATTGCTATGGTGAAAGAACCGATTCAAGTCATTTTCCTTTCCACATTTGTTTGCAGTGCAATTGTCCTGCACCACGAAGCCATACGCTACCTGAAATCAGTCGTCCAGTCAGTCTGTATAAAAGACTGATGGTGGCAGCGAGTAGTCGTGGGTTATTGTGGAATTAGCAGTTACCGTACCGAGGGTATATACACATATTCCATTCGCTGGAATCGGAGGTGTATAGACCATACACTCACTGTTAGTTTCCCAATAACCGGCCTATTAATGGACACGGCCTGCGGCCACATGTTGATAGTCGGTCATTCGCGTAATTGTCTGCATGGTATGGGACAGCAGAGAGCTGTTCGTGACAAAAAGATAACAGTGGGTGTATCTGCGTGACCTTTCAGGTTGTGATCTTTGAAAGACTGTCATTTTGATATTGATTTTCATGGTTACAACACCAGTCTCATCAGATTTAAGAGACATAATGAGTTTTGCAGTGCGTAATGTGAAAGCTGCTAACAGATCCACTTTTAAGATGTATTCCCATCTTAAACATTTGTGTCCGTAGAATATGCTGTAAAGGTCTGACAAATGCCGTTTTCACATATATAGTCCACACCTTTTTTCAGGATGGGTGTTCTCTATCCTGCTTTTAGTGTTGAAAATTGTTTTTGTGATGAAAATAATTTCAATGCATTTTTTTCTTGCTTTGATGTTTTTTTTTCTGGTTCCATTAACCTTGGCGCATGCCACTCATTTACTTTCAGGTTTGGGGTCATGTAGCCAGTTCAGCTTAGTACAATTATAACTTTACATTGTGGTTTCCTATTCCCACCATCTTTCTCCTGCCACTATACCTCCTTGTTCTGTAAGGCCAATGACACCTCCTTTTTCCATCTCTATCCACTGAATACATCTCTTGCTGCATTAATATATTCTATTCCCATTACATCCCCTTGCACCAGGTCCACCTTTCCATATGTGATGGGCTGGAGGCTACTGAATGGTGCATGGTGTGGAGTTATTGCGGGGTAAGTAAGCGACTATGGAATATGACCGTCCTCTATGATCTGTGATATGCAGGAACTTTAGTGGAGGAGACTACACTTGGGTTACAGAGAAGTAGCTGATGATGTTCTCCCTATCCCATGTACAACACATAATTGATGATGTGGTGCATATTGGGGCAGTGACATTAGTCTTGGGAAGCCATATGACAGATGGCCATAACATCACTGTCATGATGGAAAAGAATCAGCAGCAAGATCATGTGGACCAGCTCCCCACAAAAAAAATCTGATTAATTCTTCATTCCTTGTTATTTGTAACATTCACCACAGCAGTCCAAAATTAAAATAGTATCAGAAGAGAGAGCAGAATATAAAGAAGACACAGACATAATGAATAGAGTTTAATAATTTTTATTCTTATCATCAAATTTAGTTTAATTTAATCATCCAGTGCCATTAATAGGATTTACTGCATAAAAGGATGTGAACCAGAGGAAGGCAAAACAACCCCATGAGTGGGGAAAAATTCCTTCCTGACCCCAAGTACTGGCGATCGGCTAATCCCTGGTTCACTGCAGTGTCAGCTCTGGATGGGGCCCTGTCACACCTTTTATACATATAGCATACTTATATTTCTATCTTATCTTCATATCTAGACTATTTAAAGCTTATGTCTAACTAAGGGGGCACTTACACTGTTCGATTATCAGGAATGGGCGTTCTTAGGAACAGTTATTTTCCGATAATTGTGCAGTGTAAACAGGCAGGCGATCACCCAACCAACAAACAAAAGGTTGGTTGCTTAATAATTATGTGCTCGTTCTGCCCCACGTGTGTATGTGGTCTGCAGCCGCACTGTGTGGCTGTACCCTGAGACTGATGTCAATCTGATTAGGTAAAAATTGTAAAAATATCTGTACATGTATAGGCACCATTTTTGTTATCCCATTCATATGCTCTAATTATGTGTCTTCAGAATTCACCATAGCTGTTTGATTGGGTTCAGAGCAGAAGACTTGGCCACTGAATCACGTTCATCCTGTTCTTCAGAAAAGCAACAGATGTGTGTTTTGGATCATCATGTTGGAAAAGAGCATGTCTACAATGGCACTGAGTGATAGTAGCATTTTATCTATCAATATAGAGCAGTACATCTGTGAATTTATAATACCCTCCACGAACTGTAATTCCCCTACATCAGCAGCACTCATGTAGCCCCACATAAGAACACTGCAATCACCATGTTTCACTGTAGGCTCCATGTATTCTTCTAAATTCATTGTTCTAAATGCATGGAACCTACTGTGAAACATAGTGGTGACTGTGTCCTTATGTGGGGTTACATGAGTGCTGCTGGTGTCGGGGAGCTAGATTTATTGAGGGTATTATACATTTTTAGATGCACTGCTCTATAGTGATATAGAAGATATTACCATCACCCCGTGCCCTTTGTAGACGTGCACTTTTCCAACATGACTATTATCCAAAACACATATCTTAGGTCATCGTTGCATTTCTGAAGAGAAGAGAGTGAACATGATTTAGTGGCAAGCATGTCTCCTGATCTGAAGTCATTCATAGACCTATGGTGAATTCTGAAGAGACCTATACTTACCTATACTTATTCTTTATTATCTCTACTTACCTATGCTTATCCTTTTTTCTTTTTTTTTTATTGAATTTTATATATACCTATCCTTTCTTACCTATATTTACCCTTTCGTACCTATACTTAATATTTTTTACTTATACATATCCTTTTTAACCTATACTTACTATTACTTACCTATGCTTATCCTTTCTTACTTATACTTATCTTTTCTCACCTATACTTATGTCTTTTATTTTTTTTGTTGAATTTTAAAAATACTTATCTTTTTTACCTATACTTATGCTTTTTACCTGTTTTACCTATAATTTTAGTTTCTTACCTATATTTATCCTTTCTTACCCATGCTTAACCTTTTTTGAATTTTGTTGAATTTTAAAAATACAAAAAAATTCTTACCTATTGATATCCTTTTTTTCCCCTATACTCATCTTACCTAAACTTATCCTTTTTTACTTTTTTTTTATATACTTTATGCTTACTTATACGCATCCTTACTTACCTATACTTATCTTTTTTTTCTTCTTTTTATTGAATTTTTAATATTCTTATCCTTTTTACCTATACTTACCTATACTTATAATTTTAGTTATCCTTATGGTGGTCCCTGATGATGTTGGACATCCGATCTTCTGATCTTCTCTGCATGGTCTTCTGGAAGCTCAGGTACACAGCTTGCTCTGATATTATTGAGCTGGTGTCTTGTTGAGGGTTTTCTAGTTGGCAAATGAAAACCCTCTGAATACAGCCTGGTCCTCTGGTGTTATCGATAATGCAGCCTCTGCCGCTTGGATCTTGTCAAGCTTAAAAGCGCGGAACCTGGGTTTAGGCTTAGTTGGCTACAGAAAAAAATGCAGAAAAAGTCATGGTGAAATTGGTGACTAATCAAAACAGTCTCAACTTGAAGTATTGAAAAAAAATTAAAGGAATGTTTTCAAATGTAAATATTATATCTTACAATATCAAAACCAGCACCACAAGCATTGCAGTTCAAGTCTAATCACTTCAATGAGCTGCAGTGCCACTAATAATCTCTATGGCCAATCATACGTCTGTGTCATCATGTATAGGTTGCAGAATTACATGCAATAGCTCAATTATGGTTAGAACGAGAGGTTTCTAAATAAGTACAATGATTACTTGTCACTTCATCTCTGAACAATTTGACCTGTTAACAGAAACTTTCCGAATTGGGACAGCTCTATCAATTTTGTTTTTGACAAAATTGGTTCTTGTTTTTTTGTTTTATTTTTCTTCTGGGCAAAATCAGCAGTGGAGGCTATAAAAAGAAGTATTATTGAAAATGTAAACTAATCTTTAGATTCACTTGCAAGTCTGTCTAAAAAAATTATCAAAATGTTGTGAACTGGTCCTTATGGAGAGCCCATTTCAATTTTTTTTAGTGAAGGGTTGTCTTCTCTAGCTCCAGCTACTGATGCTTATGTAATTCTTTGCCAGATTAAATGGCTTGCACCTGACAGAATATATAACTAGTTAATTATTTGCATATAGCCTGCAAAAGAGTCTGAAAGAAGTGCAATAATATAGATGAGACATGCACCGTTAATAAATTAAATTGTCCAATCAGCCTGATCATCTATAATAGTAATGTAAAGATTAACGCCATCCAAATAATTTTCCAACCCTGACATTAAACATAATGTATCACAGAGCCAAAAGCATGAAAGATTGTGGGAGAGTATCTTATTCAAATGCATGTGACAATTCTGTACATATACTTACTACATGGATGTATGGTGGGGCCATCCTAAGGGCTTCCACTGAGACCCAATCAATTCGCTGGAAGAAGGGGTGTTCTCGGATGTTACCATTGACTCCTAATCTCTGGACAGGATCTTCCTGGAGGAGCTGTTCAATGATGTCTTTGGCGCCGGAGGAAGATTCATCAAAGAGTGACGGATGGTAGTTACACTCACTGGTCAGCATTTCGTTTAAGATGACACCAAACGAGTACCAGTCTACTCCGGCATTATACTCCTCCTTGTCCAGGATCTGCCATAGAGAAGCATTATTAGTAGTGCTACCTCTTGTATGTCACCGTACTTATATGTCACTCATATTGTTATGTGAGTCCATAGACAATGACAGTACGTCTTACTACATAAGTTTAAGTACATTGTTAAGTACATTGTTTTCGTTTTTTCCTCCCCTTCTTCCAAGAGCCATAACTTTTTTATTTTTCCATGCACTTAACCGTATGAGGGCTTGTTTTTTGCAGGACGGGTTGTACTTTTGAATGACACCAATCATTTTATTATGTGATGCACTGGAAAGCGGAAAATTTTTTCCAAGCGAGTTGAAGTTTCAAAAAAAAAAAAGTGCAATTTCAATTTGTTTTCTTAATTTACCATGTTCACTATTCGGTAAAACTGACCTAGCAATTTGATTATCCAGGACAGTACAATTACACAGATACCAAAAGTATAGTATTTTTTTTTTTAAGTGGTGAAAAAAAATTCTGACATTTGTAAAAATAAAACCCTTTGCTTGTGTCGCCCTTTGTGACACCCCTAACGCTTTAAATTTTCAGGATATTGTGCTGTGTGATGGATTATTTTTTGCACCCTGAAATGACTTTTTGTTGATACCATTTTGGGGTAGATACAGTGTTTTAATCACCTTTTATTGCATTTTATTACAATGTTGCAGTGGCCAAAAAATGTAATTCTGGTGTTTTGATTTTTTTTCACATTATGCCTTTTACTGATCAGATTAATTAATTTTATATTTTGATAAATGCTGGTTTTCACAGGAGTACTGACATGACAAGCACGGAGATCTTCAAAAACCCCTGACTGTCATGGCAGCCCATCGGCGCCCTGTGATCATGTCATGGGCGTGCCAATGAATGTGTGGAAAAAAGCGCGTCCTTGTTAGCGCGCCCGGCACGTGTTAAATGCCACTGTCAGAGATTGAAAGCGAGATTTAACAGGTTAACAGCCGCAGGGAGAGCAGTGTTATACACTATCCATGTAGACATGCAGGCTAGGAGGAATAGGAGACGTTGCTCCTCCCATTTGGTGATTGTGGGGTACATAGCAGTGAAGCACCCAGAGTTCACACATTTTTCACCTGTTCTGGGGATTGGTGATATATTGACAATCCTTTAAAAGGGTTTTCCAGTACTTTTATATTGATGACCAGAACAGGTCATCAATATAAGATTGGTGGGGGCCAACACCCAGCAGTCCCACTGATCTGCAGATCTCTGTACTGCCCACTAAACAGTACAGAGGTGCGATGTTCTGCTCTGTTTACATCAGGTTTCCGCCAAAGGTAAGAACAGCTAATCAGTGTGATCGGACCCCAAATGATTTTATATTGATGAACTAGCCTAAATAAAGCTCATCAATGAGAAAGTATCCAAAAAAACTTTTAAATACAAAAAATAAAAACATTCTATTCTCACCTCAGGAGCCATGTAACCCACGGTCCCAGCGAAACTGGTGGCTGTCCGGTCTCCGTGCATGTTCTCAAGTGCAAGACCGTAATCCGTGATCTTAACGTGGCCCGTATCAGTCACCAGGATGTTCTCGGGCTTTAGGTCTCTGTAAGAAAAAGAAAAGTAACCTGAGTATAAAGTAAGTGTTCTTCCTATATCTGTGGTGAAATGATGGCATACGAGAATAAACATATTTTCTCTTAGTGTTGCACTTTCCTATGAGATAACTCCTTTACTGTATTCCATGTACCACTGTAGGGATAACTGTGTTACATGTGACGGCCGCTCAGCTGCAGCTTCCTGACAGTGATACCATATAGGACTACTAGACACCAGATACAGGACATCAGTCTGCAGGTCACCAGGGTGGAGGGACTGCGTGCAGCTAAGCTTTAAGGTCTCATGCACATGATCATATTTTCGGTCTGAATGCGATGCAACAAAACATCGGATAGCACTCGGACCAATATCATTCTATGGGCCGTGTACATGTGCGATTTTTTTCCTCTCAACGATCGCAGCATTCCCGAGTTGGATCAAATGAACAGGTCACACTCGGCCATGCAAGTCAAAGAGTCCATGGAAAACATCGGACTGCACTCGGATGATATCTGAGTGCAGTCCGATTTCCAAGGACTGACAGAATGGAGAAGATGGAGATTTTTTTTTCCATCTTCTCGTCATCAAAAATAAATTTGATCACACTGATCACACTCTAATTTAATTCTGTTCAGAGTTTAATGAAAGTGTGATGTGCATAATCATCCAGATTCTCTTAGATGAGAGACTATACGCTGGTGTGACCCAGCCTCACACTGACTACATTACCTGTGGATGATGCCCTTAGAATGGAGGAACTGGATCCCACACACTAGTTCGGCGGCATAGAATCTGACAAAGAGAAAATGAATAAGTATCAGATCCCATAGAAAGTAAACTTGGGAATTCATATTAGTCAATAGGAGCATTATTCTATATTATTCCATCATAGGACCATTTTCTATCATTACGCTAAGCATTTTCATTTCAGTTACTTTACCCAACAATCAGAATGAATCTGAGCTCCTGAAGAGACTGTTATAAAGTATTTCCACATTCAGAAGTAGAGAGACTCTCAGGACCGACAAGTCAGTAGTGGAAGTAACACTGTGACCTTCAGTATCTAACTGGTCTTTTATATACAACGTGGATTAGAGTTTTTTTTAAGGGGTTATCTGATCTCAAAAGAAAAGTCTGCAGTCACTCTATGTGACTGCCGAATCGTGACGTGTAAAAAGCGCACACTGTCACTATTGCAGTCTCGGGAATACATGTCTGAAAATTACATACTTATGCTTATATGCCGACTATACTCGGGAACGTCTCTCAATTCTCTCCTATTGAAAGAAGCCGGTGAGACTAGTCGACATGTGATCACAAGTATGTAAATTGTACACGTGTGATAAAAGGATCGCCCACCTGAATGGGGAATACAGGGAAATCGGGACCATTGCTCACAATTTGGCAGCCTGCAGTCTTGTAGAGTGACTGCTGACTTTTCTTCTGAGACCGGACAACTCCTTGAACACATTACCTGGCACTGGTGATGTCAAGCGGCCCCTTCCTGTGTAGAAGTTGGTAAAAGTCCCCGCAGCTCATGTATTCCATACCAAGAAAAACATTCATCTGTAACATGGAACATTTCCATTTATTATACAGTAAAGACAAATTGAATAAAAGTCATCCAATACAATATGTGCACTCTCAAATGCTGCAATTCAAAATACAACATTTCATGCAACATTAAATATAGATCTTCAAACAGCAAAAGTGACAGAAGAATACAAAAGTCACAGCTTTTAGGCCGTAGAGAAGAAAAAACAAAATGAAAATTGCTGCTCTCTTACAGCCTCGGCTGCTTCTTTATGGGGATAAAGGCGTTGTTCAGGATAGAAAAAATACTCACTTTTCTTCCAGAAAAAAAGTGCTGCTGCCCATGAGCTGCGCTTGGTATTTCAGCTCAGCCACATTCAAGACTATAGAGAGCCATTTTGTTCTGAACAATAATACCCTCTATATAACCTCTGTACCCTCTATACCACCTCTGTACCCTCTATATCACCTCTGTACCCTCTTTACCACCTCTGTACCCTCTATATCACCTCTGTACCCTCTATACCACCTCTGTACCCTCTATATCACCTCTGTACCCTCTTTACCTCCTCTGTACCCTCTATATCACCGCTGTACCCTCTATACCACCTCTGTACCCTCTATACCACCACTGTACCCTCTATATCACCTCTGTACCCTCTTTACCACCTCTGTACCCTCTGTATCACCTCTGTACCCTCTATACCACCTCTGTACCCTCTATATCACCTTTGGACCCTCTACAACACCTCTGTAAAATTTGTCCCTGGCAGAGGTATTGTCCATTGAGCAGTGAAGTCTGTAGATTTTCACTCTTATGATGTACCTATCCTTAGAATAGGTCATTAATATCAGATTGGTAGGGTCCGATCAGCTGTTACCATCTCTCCCAAAAGTTGGATGTAAACAGTATATGGCGCAAACAAGGTTTAGTGGTCACTCCTGGTACTGCAGGACGGCTCCTATTCAGGCAAATAGGTCATCAACATCAAAGAAGTGGCAAAACCTTTTAGCACTAAGCAGTCACAATTCTACCTTGGTCTGGAATCCAAAGTCCGCGTGGACGAGGAAGGGGCTTCCAGATGCCAGCTGAAGAACTCGCCTCTCCACCATGACATCCAGCCTATCACCTCCGGCTAGCAGGGCTCTTTTGCTGATGATCTTAACAGCAAATTCTTGGCGGGTTAAAGTATCTTCCGCCATCAGGACCTTTCCAAAGCTGCCGAAGCCGAGCACATGGTGGAATAATAATCTCTCCTTGATGGAATGAGAGATTGTGCTGGAGCTGGATGGCCGAACACCGCTGCATCCTATCAGGGGAGAAAAATGGGAAATATTACAATAAATCTAACGTTTACAGGACATTATTCAGACTGAGGAAATCTTCTGTTCTAAGCAAAGCTTGTACTTCATTTTATAAACTGTGTAAATGGATTTTATTAATAAGCAACTTAGTATTCATGCAATCAATCTTACATGGTTTTGTCTGTTAAAAAGCAGAAGTCATAAAATTATTATGTTTCCATTATACACTTGGCTGGGATGAGGTTGGTCAATATGAACATTTAAAGGGTTTTTCCATAATGACACTTTTCACTAGAGACAAATCGCATGGATTTTACCGGGACATTCCATTTACAGTGAATTTATTCTCAGCAAATTCAATTTCCTTCATTCAGCTCTGGAGTATTGGAGTATAATAAAACTCCCAAAGCATAGTAAAGGTAAGATGTAGAAAAAAAAAGATCCAAAAAACTAATATCTCACTTCTCACTTATTCTGCTCTCTGTCCCTCACAAGATCCTTGACCTTACTCATTACTGCCAGCGTGCACTGATAGAACCCGGTCCTCTTCACACTAGGCCAGGACTTCCGGCCTTGACTCGGCCTGGCATGTCCCTGCGCATGCAAAGGAATATCCCAAGCATATCCCAAGCCTACTCGCAGCTGGAAGTCCTGGTCTAGAGTCAAGAAGCAAGTCATGATGTTACGACCTGCACCACGACCTTACAGCAAGCACTCTAGACCAGGACTTCCAGACAATGGGACATCCAGGGTCTACTCCCAGCCAAGCGTAAAGATGCCTGAGGTGTCAGTACACCTGATGGTAAGTAGAGGTGTTGAGGACCGTAGGGGGGACAACGAGCAGCAGAGACATTCATTTTTTTAACCTTTTGCTGGCCCTGTACAGCTCAACAAGATGGTGGCGACCATTTTACTGAATTCCTTCTGAGCATACTACAAAAAATATGGAAAAGAATAGTGATTTTTGTAAAAGTCAACTTCACTTGAATAAATTCTCCCAACTCTAATTATCACCTATATTATTCTGGGACCCTCATGATCAAAAGAACAAGACACCCGCAGTCGACCAGTGAAGAGGGATTTGATAGGGTGGTGGTGAAAAATGCATATTGCTATTTACAACTCAATATTTATGGACTGATGGAAACAGCAAAGTGCTACAGTATTCTGCTGGCAACTCTAGATGGGACACCTGAAAAGATGTTGAACCATGTTGTACCTCTGTGTAGGGCTTTTGCAGCAGTTTATTGTTAATCTGGAGCACAGCGCTAGCCACAAATGCTTTCTAGGAGTTCCCTCGCTCTAGGCATGTGGACGGGCATGTGGTCGACCATTTAGAAGGATGCTGCAACCGTCACTCCAGAGCAGAGATGTGGTAAAGCACTTACTGCAGAATGCCAAGAGCATTTCAGAGTCACAGAACTCACAAAAATCGGGATCAACGTTCACCTGATTAAAGCTACATTTTCTCAGTCACGATGCTGCTAAACATTTAAATTTGCAGACAAACCTGCTGACAGACTCCTTTTTAGAAAATCACTCCAGCATTTTTTTCCCCATATATAAAGATTACTCGCCATCAATATTCTAGCTGTTTAACCAGTTTCCGCCCAGGATGTATCCTCCTATTCCTGACCATACACATGTACAGGTTTTATCATACATGCACTTTTAAGAGATCTAAAAAGAATGCTCTTGCTCAGATATTCAAATTTTTGCCATTTTTTTTGCAACACAAGGGGCTTAATTTTTATGTCATTTTTATATTCCTTTTTTCTAGTTGATATCATCATAAATAAAAGTAGGAAATATGTGTCTATTTTTCACTTTTTTTCCCCACAAAGGATGAGTAAAACATTTTTAAATTGCATTCCCCTTTTCATAGAAATGAATTTTAGATATTGAACATATTTTCTTCAGTGATTCAGACTGGCAGGGTCTCTTTTTTTTAGTTTCGTTTTTTATTTATGAATTTTTTTTCTATTTTATTTTTGCTTTTTTCATTTATTGTTTCATATATTTTACACATTATGCCCACCATACGGCCTTAAAGGCCTTTGAGTGACATTTTAACATATTAATATTCTTGTTATTTCTAATTTTCCCTGTAACTGAGGTTGGTATATTAGCACCAGTTGCAGGAGAATTTCAGCCTCCTGCCTGCATGGTACAGCTGACCTGATCTCCTACAACCCAGCTGCTCCTGTTCCCTCCCTACAGCTAGCGATCACATGTTTCCTGGATCTGGCAGCATGGTCAGTGCTTCCTAATCTCTTCTTAATCGGCATACAAAATTACTGGTTTAGCACTGTGTATACAGCTATAGAGATGGTTAGTATGCTACTAAGCCATGTTTTACCTTCTGTCTCGGAAGTATGGCTGTGTATGACAATATTCATGTATTTATTTTACTTAGTTATATAGCGCCATTAATTCCACAGCGCTTTACAGACATCATCACTGTCCCCATTGGGTCTCACAATCTAGATTCCCTAGATTATGTCTTTGGAGTGTGAGAGGAAACAGGAGAACCCAGAGGAAACCCACACAAACACGGGGAGAACATACAAACTCCTTGATAATGTTGTCCTTGATATATAGCTGCACTCTGAAATACCAAGAATAATAAATTTAGAAAATAGGAACTCATAGGCGTAGCTAGGGGTTGGGTTCAGGGGAGGCAAAACTTCTGAGTGGGCCCCTAACCAGAAAACCATGATTACAGCTATGGTGACGCACCCTACTAGTGGATGTAGGAGAACCTCAGCAGATGACACAGCTGTTACTAAAAGAAATCTCCATACAAAGACCAATATAGATATTACCACCATATGGTGACATATAGTGGTAGATACCAGCTCTGCAGAACATATAAATGATTACAGTACAGTTATAGATAGTGACTTACAGCTAATGTTCTTTCTGGGGGAGTCGTTCACTTTTTCCCATCTTTTCCATCTGGTCCAGACCGACACAGCAACTTCTTCCAGCCAGGACTTGTCTGCAGAGATTACAGCACAGACACATTAGACGTCTCACGTTTCAGGCACCATCTCCATCTACCTCCAACCTGCATAAACTCCTTATCCTGCTGATACCCCAATACTGAGCCACTGCTGCCGTATGTGTCCCTATTACTGCACCTGCTGTGTGGTACTGTGTGCCCTCTATTTTTCCTCCTACTGGAGCCCTAGATTTCTCTTTCATTGCATTCGTAAAGTATGATGACCATACTGTACCCCATACAATATAATTGCCCCACACCTCTCCACACTGTATAATGGCCACCAAACTGCATGATGGACCCCACACAAACCTTCACTGTATAACTGCTTACATATAGTTTAAAGGCCCCCACATAGTCCTCCATACAGCATAATGCACCTCATAGTCCATACAGCATAATACACCCCACAGCCCATACAGCATAATGCACCCCCATAACACGTACAGTATAATGCACCCCATAGCCCATACAGTATAATACACCCCACAGCCCATACAGCATAATGCACCCCCATATAGTATAATGCACCCCATAGCCCATACAGTATAATACACCCCATAGCCCATTCAGCATAATGCACCCCCATAAAGTATAATGCACCCCATAGCCCATTCAGTATAATGCACCCCATATATTATAATACACCCCATAGCCCATACAGTATAATGAACCTCCATATAATATAATGCATCCCATAGCGTATTCAGTATAATGCACCCCATAGTCTATACAGAATAATACACCACCATATAGTATAATGCACCCAGTAGCCCGTTCAGTATAATGCAACCCATTCAGTATAATGCACCCCATAGTCCTCAGTACAGTTTAATTGCCCCCACAATGTTCTAAATAAAATACTAAAATACAATACTCACCTCTACTCCTCGCTCCCCGCTGATCCGGTGGTGGCAGCTTGTGTTCTAAGCATCACACATCTCAGAGTAAATGACACCACATACTGGCGTCATCGCGCTGAGACGTCAGACACCAAGGAAGAATGATGGAGGAGGAAGCATCAGCTGACGCTCCCTCCTCCATCGCTTTCATCTGTATCGGAGAATGCCAATACAGTTGAACTTGCGGGGGGCCCCCGGATCACGGGCCCCATAGTGGCAGTGCAGGGAGTTGTCTCTCTGCTCTGCCGCAGAGTTTAACTGTATCGGCGCACGCTGATACAGTTAAAAATAGTGTAGCTTCGGTGGGACCCTCAGAGTGCGGGGCCTGGGGTGGCGGCACCCTTTGACCCCTCGGTAGCTTCACTACTGTTGGAACTGCATTACTGCCATAGAAAAAAGGTAAATGCTGCATTATGTACATGTGGAATATTGGAAAAACTGAAACTGCAATATTCCTATAGAAAAATTATAGTAAAAAGAAGGTAGCTGGCACCTGTACACACTAGTTTGGATGTGCTGGTCAGTTTTTTTGTTTGCAGCAAACTCCTATGACATATGCACTCCACCTCCCATCAGCCTTAGGTGGTTTTAATTAGCTGGTTCCTTCCTGCCCCATAAATTGTAGGCTTTTTAGTCCAGGAAAGGTGTCTTATCAGGACAGAGACCCAATAATTACGTACGTCTTGACAATGGCTGTTGGGCTCACATATATTGGCCAATTTATTCGCTAAGTCCCTTCTTTTTACTGTAATTTTTCTATAACTTTCACCGATTGTGAATAACTTATTATAAGAAGAACAAAACCAAAAATCACCAACTTAAACACTGTATAAGGATTCTAATTTTAAAACATCACTTTTATTTAGAATGATTTAAAATATTTTAGTATCAACTGTAGCAGCTATAATCAAATAAATGGTCAAATGCTATTCAAGATCATGCAAGGCAGGTTTGAAATGGTAGATAAATCCCTATTATAACTCTAGTCTTACTCTACCTTACCGTGGAGGTTGCACCCTGAACCTGCGCAATGGCACCCCCCTCGTACGTCCTTGTCTGACCCTGTATGGCCTTACAGAGAGAAGAAAGGTAGGACTAAACCAAACATGGCTTTTTATCTAAAAAAAACCTTTGTCTAAGAAGACTAAATGTGAGATAACCCACTGCATACATATACTGGTATAGTCCTTTATTCAGATTCATCCAATATTTATTATCAGTGTCTCTCTATACTGTGTTGATTTGTGTCATAGGGAAACAGGAAATTCCATGTATCTATAAGACAAACAAAAGATCGTAATACCTATAGTTGTCCTAGAAAACCCCTACCTTACTGAAGAGGTTGGCACCCTAAATCTGCGCAATGGCGCCCCCAATCGACGTCGACTTTCCCTATCTGACCTTATTATCCCCTAGGATAGGAGAAATGTAAAGAGAATGACAAAAAAGTGCAAGAAAAAGATATGCTATATCCTGTAATGAACTAGACAATGACCATTAGTGCAATTATGGTCACTCTCTTTTAACCATAGAGATGGGTTTATTCAATCATATACAAAGAAATCCAAAATTGTTAAACAGTTTATAGTGAAAAAATAGGGTAGAAAAGATCAGTTGTCACTAGATTTTAAATATATATTAGGAAAGGATACAGAACCACAAAGCTAGGCACACAAGAGATCAATAATTCATAGGTAGACTATAGGTCATATACAAAAAAACATATAACAAGGTGTATTAATATTGCACTTAGCCCTCAAAAACAAATCTTACATATCAATCTCTTATTGCGCCATGTCCCAATTAATCAAACGACGGAGAGTGGTCATGTATAAGATATCCCCTTATCAATCTATGCAAATACACTGTTCATTTTTGCACCAAGGTGCCATGACTTATGTACATAATTAGCCCACCCCTACTCAGCATGAAATCCATAGTATGCCTAATTTCTCGAGGCGTTTCCACTTCAATGGGTTCATCAGGAGAGCATACATCAAAATGATATATCAAAAACAAGATTCATGGACTTAGATTAAACCCTCATTCAGCCATTGGTTTAATGCAGCTGTGATAGGGAGATCATGTCCTTCTATGTCCACCTCAGGAACAATATGCCACAGGTACTCCTGAGAGTCATGCCTCCTTTTATATTTCCCTGCTTACATTGCCCTTCCGGTTCATAGCATAGCGTCAGCGGTGGGACACATATGTGTTCCATACTGCTGTTGTATCCGGCCTCTAGACCCCCTAACTACAGTGCGATATATGTCCTAAGACTTTGTGCATGCGCCACCCTGATACACATGTCGCCACTTCCGGTTTAGTATCCCAATGTATGCGATGGAACGCAAATGTGCCCCTCACCCTGCGGCTGCGCACACAGGCACCGGTCACCTGTGCAATGAGATGAGCGGCGCTGAGTTTCCGCACATCCTAGCACATATACACATCACAGTTGGGGCGTCTTATTGCATCAGTAGCAACTCCAGATATCTCTCAATCCATAGCTGCATATTCAGAGCTACCAAAGTCTAATGCCTCATGCAGATGTTAACAATGAATGTTATGGATCATAAAGGAGTGTGTCTAATATATTTAATGTGATATCTTGTTCCAGTAACCACATACATCTAAGTAGGGGGGAGGGCCTAAGAACTGTATTGCAAAGATATATACAATTCATAAAAAGAATGCCATTTTCTTTAGTAGATATCAAGGAAATTATTGGATATTACGAATATTACGGAGTAGAATTTTCTTTAATAGATATTCCACATAGAGGCAACGGATCAACAGGAAGCTTAACCTATAGCCTTAGCAAGATAAATCATGTACTTATAATTGAGGCCATACATAAGTGTTTAACTAATACAATTCAAAACCAAGGTAATGGCCAAACTCCTCTTCGGGACAGTGGCCATATAGCAGGCTCTCAAAATCAGGGAACAGAGCAGCAGTGAGTGTTGACCGGCATTAGGCAGAAGAAAATCTGGCCCAACCAATGTTGGCCAAATAGACAAGGGGGGTCCAAAAGTGGGGACTAAACTGGAAAACACAGAGGGGGTGGGGAGCATTAAGGGTAAATGGAACCATTAGATAAAACAGCCAAAATGCAATTGGTCGTTTAGGCCATATGGTCTAATGCTTTTCATTCGGTAGATCCATCTGGCCTCTTTTTGTAAAATCAAGTGGTCCCAATCCCCGCCTCTGTTGCGTGGTGCAACTACTTCAATCACTGAGAAGCTTATACTATCAAGGTCTCCCCCATGTATATCCCTTACATGGTTAGAGATGGGGGTGTCGCGAGCATACACAATGTCCCTTATATGCTCCCCCCACCCTCCCCCGCAGTTCACGCTTCGTCTTCCCCATATAGTCTTTCGGACAAGTACATTGGCACAAGTATACTACTCCCATCGTTTGGCAGATGGCAAAATGTCTGCACTATGTTTTTCCAGTACTTGCACTTGAAAAATCTTTGATCTACATATAAATTTGCAGAATTTACATCTTCCGCAGCTAAAAGTGCTATTTTCTCTATTCTCTAACCATGTTATTTGTTGTCTAATCGGAGAGTAGTTACTATGTACCAATTGATCACAAATTGATCTTCCCCTTCTATATGTTATAGATGGATAATCAGGGATGAGGTCACAAATTTCTGGGTCAGTTTTTAATATATTCATGGTTGGACTGGGGAGTCTGGGGCCCACAGGGGGAATTGACCCTAGGGGCCCACCCTACAGCTATATGCAAATACCTGTTAGCTGTTATTCTCGTTATAGTGGAGCGTCGACTGTAAATCACAGGCGGCTCCTGCCCATCTACTGTGCACCACTATAACTGGGACGTACAATTACGGTAGTTTGAATTAAAGGGTTATTTGATGAAAACAAGTTATCACCGATACACAGGTTAGGTAGGTGATATCTTATTGATCGGTGGAATCCGAGCATTGGAAACTGCATTGATCGGAAGAATGGGGAACTTTTATACCTGACAGGTCACTTTTATCCCCATTTTAAAATGCAGCAGCAGGTGGGACGTCTGACTGCAGCTCCATTCATTCTCTTTGGGGCTTCCAGAAAAAGTCAAGTGCAGACACTCAAGGAATGAATGGATCAGTGATCAAGTCGTACATACCGCTCCATACTAATGGGGATAAAAGCTCCACATACTGACGATCGGTGCAGGTTCCAGCAGTCAGTCCCCCACCAATCAATAACTTATCACTTGTCCTTTGACCACGTTCACACGTTCAGTATTTTACATCAGTATTTGTAAGCCAAAGCCAAGAGTGGAACAATAAGAGGAAAAGTAGAAAAGAAACACGTCACCACTTCTGTATTTATCACCCACTCCTGGTTTTGGCTTACAAATACTGATGTGAAAAACAGGTATATACAGGTAATACAGTGACAATCTCCATTCTGAATTATGGGCCCAATATAGTCCCCCATACAGAATTATGGGCCGCACATAGTTTCCGTTACAGAATTATGGGCCACACAGTCCCCCATACAGAATTATGGGCCCCACATAGTCCCCCATACAGAATTATGGGCACCACATAGTCCTCCATACAGTGTAATGGACCCCATGTAATGCTGCATACAGTGTATAATGGGCACCATATAATGCTATATACAGTATATATTGGCCATATATAATGCTGTATACAGCGTATAATGGACCCCATATAATGCTGTATACAGAATATAATGGGCCCCATATAATGTGGTATACAGTATATAATGGGCCCCATATAATGCTGTATACAGTATATAATGGGCCCCATATAATGTTGTATACAGTGTATAATGTGCCCCATATTATACTGCATACAGTGTATAATGGCCATATATAATGCTGTATACAGTGTATAATGGGCTCCATATAATGCTGCATACAGTATATAATGGGCCCAATATAATGCTTCATACAGTATATAGTGGCCATATATAATGCTGTATACAGTGTATAGTGGTCCCCATATAATGCTGCATACAGTGTATGATGGCCATATATAATGCTGTATACAGTATATAATGGGCCCAATGTAATGCTGCATACTGTATATAATGGCTCCATATAATGCTGTATACAGTGTATAATGGGATCCATATAATGCTGCATATAGTGTATAATGGCCATATATAATGCTGTATACAGTGTATAATGGGCTCCATATAATGCTGCATACAGTATATAATGGGCGCAATATAATGCTGCATACAGTATATAATGGCCATATATAATGCTGTATACAGTGTATAGTGGGCCCCATATAATGCTGCATACAGTATATAATGGGCCCAATATAATGTTGCATACAGTATATAATGGCCATATATAATGCTGTATACAGTGTATAGTGGGCCCCATATAATGCTGCATACAGTGTATAATGGCCATATATAATGCTGTACACAGTGTATAGTGGGCTCCATATAATGCTGTATACAGTGTATAATGGGATCCATATAATGCTGCATACAGTATATAATGGGCCCCATATAATGCTGCATGCAGTATATAATGGCAATATATAATGCTGTATACAGTGTATAGTGGGCCCCATATAATGCTGTACACAATATATAATGGCCATATATAATGTTGTATACAGTGTATAATGGGCCCCACATAATGCTGTAAACAGTATATAATGGGCCCCAGCCCCCATATAATGCTGCATACAGTATATAATGGGCCCAATATAATGCTGCATACAGTATATAATGGACATTTATAATGCTTTATACAGTGTATAGTGGGCCCCATATAACGTGGTATACAGTATATAATGGCCATATATAATGCAGTATAATGCAGTATATAATGGGCCCCATATAATGATGTATACAGTATATAATAGGCCTGATATTATCCTGCATACACTATATAATGGGCCCCATATAATGCTGTTTACAGTGTAAAATGGGCCCCACATAATGCTGTATACAGTATATAATGGGCTACAGCCCCCATATAATGTTGAACACAGTATATAATGGGCACCATATAATGCTGTATACAGTATATAATGACCATATATAATGCTGCATACAGTGTATAATGGGCCCCACATAATGCTGTATACAGTATATAATGGGCTACAGCCCCCATATAATGTTGCACACAGTATATAATGGGCACCATATAATGCTGTATACAATATATAATGGCCATATATAATGCTGTATGCAGTGTATAATGGGCCCCACATAATGCTGTATACAGTATATAATGGGCCCCAGCCCCCATATAATGTTGCACACAGTATATAATGGGCCCCATATAATGCTGCATACAGTATATAATGGGCCCCATATAATGCAGCCTACAGTGTATAATGGCCATATATAATGCTATATACAGTGTATAATGGGCCCCATATAATGCGGTATACAGTATATAATGGCCATATATAATGCTGTATATAGCGTATAATGGTCCCCATAAAATGCTGCATACAGTATATAATGGGCCCCATATAATGCTGTATACAGTATTTAATGGGCCTGATATAATGCTGCATACAGTATTTAATTGGCCCCATATAATGCTATATACAGTATATAATGGCCATATATAATGCATTATACACTGTATAATGGGCCTCATATAACGCTGCATACAGTGTATAATTGGACCCATATAATTCTGCATACAGTATATAATGGCCATATATAATGCTGTATACAGTATATAATGGCCATATATAATGTTGTATACAGTGTATAATGTGCCCCAGCCCCCATTTAATGCTGTATACAGTATATAATGGCTATATATAATGTTGTATACAGTATATAATGGCCATATATAATGCTGCATACAGTGTATAATGGGCCCCACATAATGCTGTATACAGTATATAATGGGTCCCAGCCCCCATATAATGTTGCACACAGTATATAATGGGCCCCATATAATGCTGTATACAGTATATAATGGCCATATATAATGGTGTATACAGCGTATAATGGGCCCCATATAATGCTGCATACAGTATATAATGGCCATATATAATGCTGTATACAGTGTATAATGGGCCCCACATAATGCTGTATACAGTATATAATGGGCCCCAGCCCCCATATAATGTTGCACACAGTATATAATGGGCCCCATATAATGCTGTATACAGTATATAATGGCCATATATAATGCTGTATACAGCATATAATAGTCCCCATATAATGCTGCATACAGTATATAATGGCCATATATAATGCTGCATACAGTGTATAATGGGCCCCACATAATGCTGTATACAGTATATAATGGGCTCCAGGCCCCATATAATGTTGCACACAGTATATAATGGGCACCCTTTAATGCTGTATATAGTACATAATGGCCATATATAATGCTGTATACAGTGTTTAAAGGGCCCCATATAATGCTGCATACAGTATATAATGGCCATATATAATGCTGTATACAGTGTATAATGGGCCCCACATAATGCTGTATACAGTATATAATGGGCCCCAGCCCCCATATAATGTTGCACACAGTATATAATGGGCCCCATATAATGCTGTATACAGTATATAATGGCCATATATAATGCTGTATACAGCATATAATAGTCCCCATATAATGCTGCATACAGTATATAATGGCCATATATAATGCTGCATACAGTGTATAATGGGCCCCACATAATGCTGTATACAGTAAATAATGGGCTCCAGGCCCCATATAATGTTGCACACAGTATATAATGGGCACCCTTTAATGCTGTATATAGTACATAATGGCCATATATAATGCTGTATACAGTGTTTAAAGGGCCCCAGCCCTCATATAATGCTGTATACAGTATATAATGGGCCCCATATAATGCTGTATACAGTATATAATGGGCACCCTATAATGCTGTATACAGTACATAATGGCCATATATAATGCTGTATACAGTGTTTAATGGGCCCCAGCCCTCATATAATGCTGTATACAGTATATAATGGGCCCCATATAATGCTGTATACGGTGTATAATGGGCCCCATATAATGCTGTATATAGTGTATAATGGGCCCCATATTATGCTGCATACAGTGTATAATGGCCATATATAATGCTATATACAGTGTATATTGGGCCCCATATAACGCTGCATACAGTGTATAATGGGACACATATAATTCTGCATACAGTATATAATGGCCATATATAATGCTGCATACAGTGTATAATGACCATATATAATGTTGTATACAGTGTATAATGTGCCCCAGCCCCCATTTAATGCTGTATACAGTATATAATGGCTATATATAATGCTGTATACAGTATATAGTGGCCATATATAATTCTGTATGCAGTGTATAATGGCCATATATAATGCTGTATAAAGTGTATAATGGGCTTCATATAATGTTGTATACAGTATATAATGGCCATAAATAATGCTGTATACAGTGAATAATCGGCCCAATATAATGCTGTATACAGTTTATAATGGGCCCCATATAGTGCTGTATTCAGTATATAATGGGCCCAATATAATGCGGTATACAGTATATAATGGGCCCCATATAGTGCTGTATTCAGTATATAATGGGCCCAATATAATGCGGTATACAGTATATAATGGGCCCCATATAGTGCTGTATTCAGTATATCTGCCCCATATAATGCTGCATACAGTATATAATGGGCCCCATATAATGCTGCATACAGTATATAATGGCCATTTATAATGCTGTATAGAGTGTATAATGGACTCCATATAATGTTGTATACAGAATATAATGGCCATATATAATGCTGTATACAGTGAATAATGGGCCCAATATAATGCTGTATACAGTTTATAATGGGCCCCATATAGTGCTGTATTCAGTATATAATGGGCCCAATATAATGCTGTATACAGTATATAATAGGCCCCATATAGTGCTGTATTCAGTATATAATGTGCCCCATATAATGCTGTATACAGTATATAATGGGCCCCATATAATGCTGCATACAGTATATAATGGCCATTTATAATGCTGTATACAGTGATTAATGTGCTCCATATAATGTGTATACAGTATATAATGGCCATATATAATGCTGTATACAGTGTATAATGGCCCCATATTATGCTGCATACAGTATATAATGGGCCACATATAATGCTGTATACAGTGTATAATGGCCATATATAATGCTATATTCAGTGTATAATGGGCCCCATATAATGCTGTATACAGTGTATAATGGGCCCCATATAATGCTGTATACAGTGTATATTGGGCCCCATATAACGCTGCATACAGTGTATAATGAGCCCCATATATTGCTGCATACAGTATATAATGGCCATTTATAATGCTGTATACAGTGAATAATGGGCCCCATATAATGTGTATACAGTGTATAATGGGCCCCATATAATGCTGTATACAGTGAATAATGGGCCCCATATAATGTGTATACAGTGTATAATGGGCCCCATATAATGCTGTATACAGTGTATGATGGGCCCCATATAATGCTGTATACAGTATATAATGGGCCCCATATAGTGCTGCATACAGTATATAATGGGCATATATAATACTGCAGACATAAAACATAAATGAAATCCTCACCTCTCCCGTTCCCTGTCGGTCCGGTATACTCAGTGCGCCTTCTGACTGCAGTGCTCAGAGCAGAGGGCAGTAGTGACATCACCTCGCTCTCTTCCCTGAGACAGAAAACGACACATCTGAATCAGAGGACGCTGACGTCACAGGAGCTACGTGGAATGAGGAGAGGTGAGTATTTGAGGAGGAGAGAGGGGGGTGAGTTGTCATTCTCCCTCCTGGGGGGGGAGCTCTCCCTCCCTCGGCTTGTGGGCCCAATAACGTGCCGGTGTCCCTTCCCCCCCGGGGCCCCAGCACTTGCCTTGGTGCGCGGGTAGGTGCTGCCATCCATGGTCATCGCGGTGGGTCAGGTCTTCATGCATGCGTACACACGCCCCTGACTCCCACGCTTTTAAAGGGTCCGTGTCCCTAAAACAAAACCCTCTTCCTCTCCTTCTTCTTTCTCTGGGTCCTACCGGGCATTTCACCGGTACCCCACCAGGCCATTCGGACCCTGAATATATTTCAATGTTTCTTAATCACCCCCCTTACTTCTCCTGATTGGTCATCAAAATTGCCAATAATTCTCATCAGAGATTCAGAGTCATCATCCTCTCTGTTACTGAGCAGGGTAGTCCTTTCTCTTCCAATAGATATTTTGAACGCCTCATTAAGGACTTTCAATGGGTAACCTCTGTCCAAAAATCTATTTTTTAGGTCTCCAGCCAATTAGTAAAATCTTGAGACCGAGGAACAATTTCTCCTAATCCGAAGGTACTGTCCCTTCGGTATCACCCTTCTCAGGCTGGGTGGATGATGGCTATCCCACCTTAGCAAGTCATTTGTAGCAGTGAGTTTGCGAAAAGTTTCAGTGGTAATATGTCCTAAGGTATCCCTTCCCTTTTTAATATCAAGGAAATTGATGGAGTTGTAAGCAATTTCATAAGTAAGTTTTAAACCAATAGTGTTGTTATTTAGTTCGCCAACAAAGTCAGAAGAGACAGGGCGTCCCCCGACCAAAGGAACAGGATATCGTCCTGATCTTTTTCCCTTAATTTCCTTGATATTAAAATTGGTAGGGATACCTTAGGACATATTACTGCTGAAACTTTTCACAAACCCACTGCTACAAATGACTTTCTAAGATGGGATAGCCATCATCCATCCAGCCTAAGAAGGGGGATACCGAAGGGACAGTACCTTCAGATTAGGAGAAATTGTTCCTCTGTCTCAAGATTTTACCAACAGGCTGGAGACCTAAAAAGTAGATTTTTGGGCAGAGGTTTCCCACCAAAAGTCCTTAATGAGGCGTTCAAAACATCTATTGGAAGAGAAAGGACCACCCTGCTCAGTAACAAAAAGTATGATGACTCTGAATCTTCAATGAGAATTATTGGCAATTTTGATGACCAATCAGGAGATGTAAGGGGGGTGCTTCAGAGACATTGGAATATATTAAAAACTGACCCAGAAATTTGTGACCTCATCCCTGATTATCCATCTATAACATAAAGAAGGTGGAGGTTAATTCGTGATCAATTGGTACATAGTAACTACTCTCCGATTAGACAACAAACAACATGGTTAGAGAAGAGAGAAAATGGTATTTTTAGGTGCGGAAGATGTAAATTCTGCAAATATATATGTAGATCAAAAATGTTTCAAGTACAAGTACTGGAAAAACATATCAGTGCAGACATTTTGCCAACTGCAAAATGATGGGAGTAGTATACTTGTGCAATGTACTTGTCCGAAAGACTATATGGGGAAGATGAAGTGTGAATTGCGGGGGAGGGTGGGGGAGCATATAGGGGACATTGTGAATGCTCGCGACACCCCCATCTCTAACCATGTAAGGGATATACATGGGGGAGACCTTGATAGTATAAGCTTCTCAGTGATTTAAGTAGTTGCACCACACAACAGAGGCGGGGATTGGGACCACTTGATTTTACAAAAAGAGGCCAGATGGATCTACGGAATGAAAAGCATTAGACCATATGGCTTAAATGACCAACTACATTTTGGCTGTTTTATCTAATGGTTCCATTTACCCTTAATGCTCCCCACCCCCTCTGTGTTTTCCATTTTAGTCCCCACTTTTGGACCCCCCTTGTCTATTTGGCCAACATTGGTTGGGCCAGATTTTCTTCTGCCTAATGCCGGTCAACACTCACTGCTGCTCTGTTCCCTGATTTTGAGAGCCTGCTATATGGCCACTGTCCCGAAGAGAAGTTTGGCCATTACTTTGGTTTTGAATTTTATTAGTTAAACACTTATGTATGGCCTCAATTATAAGTACATGATTTCTCTTGCTAAGGCTATAGGTTAAGCTTCCTGTTGATCCGTTGCCTCTATGTGGAATATCAAAGAAAATTCTACTCCGTAATATTCGTAATATCCATTAATTATTCAATAATTGCCTTGATATCTACTAACGAAAATGTCATTCTCTTTATGAATTGTATATCTCTTTATATTGGACCTCCCTTCTTAGGACCTCCCCCCTTAGATGTATGTGGTTACTGGAACAAGGTATTATATTAAATCTTTTAGACACACTCCTTATGATCCATAACATTCATTGTTAACATCTGCATGTAGCATTAGACTTTGGTAGCCGTGAATATGCAGCTATGGATTGAGAGATATCTGGAGTTGCTACTAATGCAATAAGACACCCCAACTGTGATGTGTATATGTGCTAGAATGTGCGGAAACTCAGCGCCGCTCATCTCATTGCACAGGTGACCGGTGCCTGTGTGCGCAGCCGCAGGGTGTGGGGCACATTTGCGTTCCATCGCCTGTGTTAGTCCAGAACTGGAAGTGCTGACATGTGATATGAAAGTATGACTCTCCTGACTAGAAGAGTGATTGGTCACGGAGTGCGCAGCTGCGATATGGAGCGCATTTGTGTCTCAACGCATACATCGGGATACTAAACCGGAACTGGCGACAGAATAGCGCATGCGCAAAGTCTTAGGACATATATCGCACTGTAGTAAAGGGGACTAGAGGCCGGATATAACAGCGGTATGGAACGCATATGTGTCCCACCGCTGACGCTATGCTATGAACCGGAAGGGCAATGTAAGGAGGGAAATATAAAAGGAGGCATGACTCTCAGGAGTACCTGTGGCATATTGTTCCTGAGGTGGACATAGAAGGACATGATCTCCCTATCACAGCTGCATTAAACCAATGGCTGAATGAGGGTTTAATCTAAGTCCATGAATCTTGTTTTTGATATATCATTTTGATGTATGCTCTCCTAATGAACCCATTGAAGGGGAAACACCACAAGAAATTAGGCATACTATGGATTTCATGCTAAGTAGGGGTGGGCTAATTATGTACATAAGTCATGGCACCTTGGTGCAAAAGTGAACAATGTATTTGCATAGATTGATAAGGGGATATCTTATACATGACCACTCTCCGTCGTTTGATTAATTGGGACATGGCGCAATGAGAGATTGATATGTAAGATTTGTTTTTGAGGGCTAAGTGCAATATTAATACACCTTGTTATATGTTTTTTTTGTATATGACCTATAGTCTACCTATGAATTATTGATCTCTTGTGTGCCTAGCTTTGTGGTTCTGTATCCTTTCCTAATATATATATTTAAAATCTAGTGACAACTGATCTTTTCTATCCTATTTTTTCTCTATAAACTGTTAAACAATTTTGGATTTCTTTGTATATGATTGAGTTAACCCATCTCTATGGTTAAAAGAGAGTGACCAAAATTGTACTAATGGTCATTGTCTAGTTCATTACAGGATATAGCATATCTTTTTCTTGCACTTTTTTTGTTATTTTCTTTACATTTCTCCTATCTTAGGGCGTAATAGGGTCAGAAAGGGAAAGTCAACATTGATTGGGGGCGCCACTGTGCAGATTTAGGGTGCCAACCTCTTCAGTAAGGTAGGGGTTTTCTAGGACAGCTATAGGTATTATGATCTTTTGTTTGTCTGATAGATACTTGGAATTTCCTGTTTCCCTATGATACAAATCAAGACAATATAGAGAGACACTGATAATAAATATTGGATGAATCTGAATAAAGGACTATACCAGTATATGTATGCAGTGGGTTATTTCACATTTAGTCTTCTTAGACAAAGTTCTTTTCAGATAAAAAGCCATTCATTGTTGGTTTTGTCCCACCTTTCTTCTCTCTGTAGGGCCATACAGGGTCAGACAGGGAGAGTTGATGTCCGCGCTCGGGCGCTATTGCGCAGGTTCAGGGTTCCAACCTCCGCGGTAAGGTAGGGTAAGACTAAGGTCATAATAGGGATTTATCTATCGTTTCAAACCTGCCTTGCATGATCTTGAATAACATTTGGCCATTTGATTATAGCTGCTATAGTTGATACTAAAATATTTTAAATCTAAATAGAAGTGATGTTTTAAGATTAGAATCCTTATACAGTGTTTATAAAGTAAAGTTAAGTTTATAGCAATATTGCAGTTCCATTTTTTCCATTATTCCATATGTACATAATGTAGCGTTTACCTATTTTCTATGGCAGTAATGCTGTTCCAATTCTCTAAATGTATTATTCTTAGTATTTCAGATTGCAGCTATATTTTCTCTTAGAATTATTGTCTTAGCTGGCCCCTGTACACACTAGTTTGATATGCTGATCAGTTTTTTTGGTTGGCTGTGTGTGACAGCCCGCTCCCCACCCCACAGCTTCACGATCTTGTGCAAATTGCTTACACTCCACTGACATTTTAGAACCTCACTGCAGAGTAATGAGTGGACTGCCCAGCAATGTATAATCTATGGTTCAGGTAGAAGAACTTTATTTCATCTCATCTGTTATATCTACACATCCCCCTTCATTATAGGGAATTGGGTCATGTGATCTCCAGTCTGACAACTAATCCTGTACATGCACTAATGTGTTGACAGGAAGTCAGTCTCTGACGTCATGTGATCTGTACGATGACCTCATCACCTATCAAATCCCTCCTGGCAGCTCAGACTCCTCCCCGCACCCCCCAGCCTCAGCCTCCTTGTCCCTCTGTACGTCCTCCCATGCAGCTAAAGATATGTTTGAAGACTTCAATCAATACTATTCTGAGCCGATATCCCTGGCTCAGAAATCAAGAAGAGGAATAGAGGTAATTATAAAATCAAGTTTTTATTAATAAATTAAAAACACATAATGCAAAATAAAAGTTAAAAGGGAACCGTATAACCCGTGCACATATGGGCCATGAGCCGCCCAGATGATAGAGCTGTAATACGAATAGCTGGCAATGTCCCTGCACAGATATCCAGAAAACAGGCTGTAATTAATGATGGCATATAGAGTTTTAGGCTGTCACCTGCAAGCAGGGGTGGATTAAGAGTAGCCAGAGCCCCGGGCAGTTTAGAAGGCGTGGGCCCCCCCTAGGTACCAGATGTATCACGTCACATGTCACATGATTCTCTTTGATAGATCATGTGATAGGTCATGTGAGTAACACACAGATGTTCTGATCACATCTATAGACTGAAAATGACGGACATTATGTACAACCCTATACATAACATAGCGCTATATATAGCAGAGCAGGGTGGGAGATTAATGTTCCCGAGGGGCCACATGAGGGACCATGACTCTTGTGGAGGCTGAACCAATAGGCTGAAATTAATTCTGCTCAATATTAATATTAAGAAAATAATAAAAAAAATTATATTAATTGTATGACTTAATATTGAGCAGTATTAAGTATGCTGACACCCCCCTATATACAGTATGAGTCCCCACAAAGGCCCTTGATACAGTATGAGTCCCCACATAACTCCCTATGCACAGTATAAGCCCCACATAGCTCCCTATATACAGTATGAACCCCATTTAGCTCTCTATATACAGTATGAGCCCCAAATAGCCTCCCTATATAGAGTGAGTCCCCAAATAACCTCCTACATACAGTATGAGCCCCAGCATAGCTACCTATATACAATATGAGCCCCACATAGCTCCCTATATACAGTATGAGCCCCCAAATAACCTCCTATATACAGTATGAGCCCCCAAATAGCCTCCTATATACAGGATGAGCCCCCAAATATCCTCCTACATACAGTATGAGTTCCCACAAAGCCCCTAGATACAGTATGAGTCCCCACATAACTCCCTATGCAAAGTATAAGCCCCATATATATCCCTATATACAGTACTAGCTATTGAGCCCGCTCTACGCCCAGGTGGCAAACATTTATATTGGTATATGGTTTCCCATCTTGGTAATTTGTGCTGCCCCCATCCTAGTATTTGTGCTTCCCAATCCTGTTCCTCCATCCTGTTATGTGCTGCCGTCATCTCTATCCTGGTATGCATGGCACCCCTCACCCCCAATCCTGGTATGCATGGCACCCCTCACCCCCAATCCTGACATGCATGACACCCCTCATCCTGGTATGCATGGCTCCCTCATACCCAATCCTGGTATGCATGGTACCTCATCCCTATCCTGGTATGTATGATACCCCTCATCCTGATATGCATGGCACCCCATCCCTCATCCTGATATACATGGTACCCCTCATCCCTATCCTGGTATACATGGCCCCTCATCCGAATCCTGGTATGCTTGGTACCTCTCATCCCTATCCTGGTATGCATTGTACCCCTTATCCCAATCCTGGTATGCATGGCACCCCTCATCCCCAATCCTGGTGTGCATGGCACCCCTCATCCCCAATCCTGGTATGCATGGCACCCCTCAACCCCAATCCTGGTATGCATGGCACCCCTCATCCCCAATCCTGGCATGCATGGCACCCCTCATCCCCAATCCTGGTATGCATGGCACCCCTCATCCCAAATCCTGGTATGCATGGCACCCCTCATCCCCAATCCTGGTATGCATGGCACCCCTCATCCCCAATCCTGGTATGCATGGTACCCCTCATCCCCAATCCTGGTATGCATGGCACCCCATCCCTCATCCTGATATACATGGTACCCCTCATCCCTATCCTGGTATACATGGCCCCTCATCCGAATCCTGGTATGCATGACCCTCCCCCATATCCCTATCCTGGTATGCATGGTACCCCTCATCCCCAATCCTGGTATGCATGGCACCCATCATCCCCAATCTTGGTATGCATGGCACCCCTCATCCCCAATCTTGGTATGCATGGCACCCCTCATCCCCAATCCTGGTTTGCATGGCACACCATCTCTCATCCTGGTATGCATGGCCCCCTCATCCCAAATTTTATATACATGGCACCCCTCATCCCCAATCCTGGTATGTATGGTACCCCTCATACTGGTATGCATGGCACCCCATCCTACATCCTGGTATGCATGCTACCCTGCATTCCTTTTCTGGTATGTATGGTACCCCTCATTCTGGTATACATGGCACCCCTCACCTCCCAATCCTAGTATGCATGGCACCCCTCATCCTCAATCCCCCGGTATGCACGGCCCCCCTCACCTCCCAATCCTGGTATGCATGGTACCCCTCATCCCCCAATCCTGGTATGTGTGGCCCCCTCATCCCCCAATCCTGGTATGTGTGGCCCCCTCATCCCCCAATCCTGGTATGTGTGGCCCCCTCATCCCTTTCACGCTGCACACATACAAAAGAACCCTCTTATACTCACCTTTCTTCCCTGTGCTCCAGCGCTGTGGTGTCCTGTTCTACCGGGGGAGAAGTGCGGTGCCGGAGTATGCGCGTGCCCATACCGCGCTGTCTGGCGCCATTTTGCTGAAAACACACTGCAAATGTGTCTAAAGTAAAATGGCACCGCATAGCGCTATGCGCATTCGCCGACTCCGAAGCCTTCACTCCTGCCCCGGTCTCCGGCGAGAAGAGAGGCGCCTCGTCAACGCTCCTCCTGGTCAGGTAAGTATGGCGTCGAAGATCGCGGTATGCGTTCAGTGTCTACGCATACCGCGATCTCCGGCGCCATACACTCTTCTTACCTGTAACGGCTCCATGCGTTTTTCTGTCTGGAGCCAGAGGCATGTCTAGCTTGCGCAGTCTATAGAGGCTTCAGACAGAGGGACGCTTGTAGCGTTATATTATAGATGAGCCCCACATAGCTTCCTATATACAGTGTGAGCCCCCAAATAGCCTCCTATATACAGAGTGAGCCCCCAAATAGCCTCCTATATACAGTATGAGCCCCCAAATAGCCTCCTATATACAGTGTGATTCCCCAAATAGCCTCCTATATACAGTATGAGCCTCACATAGCCTCCCTATATACAGTAGAGTATGAACCCCCGCATAGCTTCCTATATGCAGTATCATCCCTCCACATAGCCTCCTATATACAGTATCATCCCCCCACATAGCTCCTTATATACAATATGAGCCACAAAATAGCCTCCTATATACAGTATGAGTCCCACATAGCTCACTATATACAGTATGAGCCCCACATAGCTCACTATATACAGTGAAGAGAAGAGAGGCGCCGCGCCAACCCTCCTCCTGGTCAGGTAAGTATGTAAGTATGGCGCCGAAGATCGCGGTATGCGTTCAGTGTCTACGCATATCGCGATCTCCGGCGCCATACACTCTTCTTACCTCTAACAGCTCCATGCGTTTTTCTGTCTGGAGCCAGAGGCGTGTCGCGCTTGCGCAGTCTATAGAGGCTTCAGAGAGAGGGACTCTTGTAGCGTTATATTATAGATGAGCCCCCAAATAGCCTCCTATATACAGTGTGAGCTCCCAGATAGCATCCTATATACAGTATGAGCCCTGCATAGCCCCCTGTATACAGTATGAGCCCCACATAGCTTCCTATATGCAGTATGAGCCCCCAAATAGCCTCCTATATACAGTGTGAGCCCCCAGATAGCCTCCTATATACAGTATGAGCCCCCGCATAGCTCCCTATATATAGTATGAGCCCCCCATAGCCAATATGAGCCCCCCACATAGCTCCTTACATACAGTATGAGCCCCACATAGCTCACTATATACAGTGAAGAGAAGAGAGGCGCGCGTCAACGCTCCTCCTGGTCAGGTAAGTATGTAAGTATGGCACCGAAGATCGCGGTATGCATTCAGTGTGTACGCATACCGCGATCTCCGGCGCCATACACTCTTCTTACCTGTAACGGCTCCATGCGTTTTTCTGTCTGGAGCCAGAGGCGAGTCGCGCTTGCTCAGTCTATAGAGGCTTCACACAGAGGGATGCTTATAGCGTTATATTATAGATGAGCCCCACATACCTTCCTATATACAGTGTGAGCCCCCAAATAGCCTCCTATATACAGTGTGAGCCCCCAGATAGCCTCGTATATACAGTATGAGCCCCCGCATAGCTCGCTATATACAGTATGAGCCCTGCATAGCCCCTTATATACATTGAGCCCCCAAATAGCCTCCTATACACAGTATCATCCCCTCACATAGCCTCTTATATACAGTATTAGCCCCACATAGCCTCCTATATACAGTATCATCCCCACACATAGCATCCTATATACCGTATCATGCCCCCACATAGCCTCTTATATACAGTATTAGCCCCACATACCCTCCTATATGCAGTTTCATCCCCCCACATAGCTCCTTATATACAATATGAGCCCCAAAATAGCCTCCTATATACAGTATGAGCCCCTAAATAGCTCACTATATACAGTATGAGCCCCCAGATAGCCTCCTATATACAGTATGAGCCCCCAGATAGCCTCCTATATACAGTATGAGCCCCCAGATAGCCTCCTATATACAGTATGAGCCCCCGCATATCTCGCTATATACAGTATGAGCCTCACAAAGCTCCTTATATACAGTATGAGCCCCACATAGCCTCCCTATATACAGTATGAACCCCCGCATAGCTCCTTATACATAGTATGAGCCCCCCATAGCCTCCCTATGTACAGTATGAGCCCCCCATATCCTCCCTATATATGGTATGAACCCCCGCATAGCTCCTTATATACAGTATGAGCCCGACATAGCCTCCCTATATAGAATATGAGCCCCCATAGCCTCCCTATATACAGTATGAGCCCCCCGTGGCCTCCCTATATACAATATAAGCCCCCCCAAATAGCTCCTTATATACAGTATGAGCCCCACAAAGCTTCCTGTATACAGTATGAGCCTCACATAGCCTCCCTATATACAGTATGAGCCCCCATAGCCTCCCTATATACAATGAGCCCTCCACAAAGCTCCTTATATACAGTATGAGCCCCCCATAGCCTACTTATATACAGTATGAACCCCCGCATAACTTCCTATATGCAGTATCATCCCTACACATAGCCATATATACAGAATGAGTCCCACATAGCTCACTATATACAGTATGAGCCCCACATAGCTCACTATATACAGTATGAGCCCCCAAATAGCTCACTATATATTGTATGAGCCCCCAAAAAGCCTTCAATATACAGTATGAGTCCCACATAGCTCACTATATACAGTATGAGCCCCACATAGCTCACTATATACAGTATGAGCCCCCAAATAGCCTCCTATATACAGTATGAGTCCCACATAGCTCACTATATACAGTATGAGCCCCCCATAGCCTCCTTATATACAGTATGAACCCCTGCATAACTTCCTATATGCAGTATCATCCCTACACATAGCCTCCTATATACAGTATCATCCCCCCACATAGCTCCTTATATGCAGTATGAGCCCCAAAATAGCCTCCTATATACAGAATGAGTCCCACATAGCTCACTATATACAGTATGAGCCCCACATAGCTCACTATATACAGTATGAGCCCCCAAATAGCTCACTATATACAGTATGAGCCCCCAAAAAGCCTTCTATATACAGTATGAGTCCCACATAGCTCACTATATACAGTATGAGCCCCACATAGCTCACTATATACAGTATGAGTCCCCAAATAGCTCACTATATACAGTATGAGCCACCAAATAGCCTCCTATATACAGTATGAGTCCCACATAGCTCACTATATACAGTATGAGCCCCCCACATAGCTCACTATATACAGTGAAGAGAAGAGAGGCGCCGCGTCAACGCTCCTCCTGGTCAGGTAAGTATGTAAGTATGGCACCGAAGATCGCGGTATGCGTTCAATGTCTACGCATACCGCGATCTCCGGCGCCATACACTCTTCTTACCTGTAACGGCTCCATGCGTTTTTCTGTCTGGAGCCAGAGGCGTGTCGCGCTTGCGCAGTCTTTAAAGGCTTCAGACAGAGGGACTCTTGTAGCATTATATTATAGATGAGCCCCACATAGCTTCCTATATAGAGTATGAGCCCCCAAATAGCCTCCTATATACAGTGTGAGCCCCCAGATAGCCTCCTATATACAGCATGAGCCCCACATAGCCTCCCTATATACAGTATGAGACCCCCATAGCCTCCCTATATGCAGTATTATCCTTCCACATAGCCTCCTATATACCGTATCATCCCCCACATAGCCTCCTATATACCGTATCATGCCCCCACATAGCCTCCTATATGCAGTATCATCCCCCCACATAGCTCACTATATACAGTATGAGTCCCACATGGCTCACTATATGCAGTAGGAGTCCCACATAGCTCACTATATACAGTATGAGTCCCACATAGCTCACTATATACAGTTTGAGCCCCCAAATAGCCTCCTATATATAGTATGAGCCCCCAGATAGCCTCCTATATACAGTATGAGCCCCCAGATAGCTCGCTATATATAGTATGAGCCCCCACATAGCTCCTTATATACAGTATAAGCCCCACATAGCCTCCCTATATACAGTATGAACCCCCGTATAGCCTCCCTATACACAGTATGAGCCCCCCATAGCCTCCCTATACAGTATGAGCCCCCCATAGCCTCCCTATATATGGTATGAACCCCCGCATAGCTCCTTATATACAGTATGAGCCCGACATAGCTCCCTATAAACAGTATGAGCCACACATAGCCTCCGTATATACAGTATAAGCCCCCATAGCCTCCCTATATACAATATGAGCCCCCCACATAGCTCCTTATATACAGTAGGAGCCCCACAAAGCTTCCTATATACAGTATGAGCCTCACATAGCCTCCCTATATACAGTATGAGCCCCCATAGCCTCCCTATATACAATATGAGCCCTCCACATAGCTCCTTATATACAGTATGAGCCCCCCATAGCCTCCCTATATACAGTATGAGCCACCATAGCCTCCCTATATATGGTATGAACCCCCTCATAGCTCCTTATATACAGTATGAGCCCGACATAGCTCCCTATAAACAGTATGAGCCCCACATAGCCTCCCTATATACAGTATGAGCCCCCATAGCCTCCCTATATACAATATGAGCCCCCCACATAGCTCCTTATATATAGTATGAGCCCCCCGTACCCTCCCTATATACAATTTGAGCCCCCCACATATCTCCTTATATACAGTATGAGCCCCACAAAGCTTCCAATATGCAGTATGAGCCTCAGATAGCCTCCCTATATACTTTATGAGCCCCCATAGCCTCCCTATATACAATATGAGCCCTCCACATAGCTCCTTATATACAGTATGAGCCCCCCATAGCCTCCCTATATACAGTATGAGCCCCCACATAGCTCCTTATATACAGTATGAGCCCCACAAAGCTCCCTATATACAGTATGAGCCGCACATAGCCTCCCTATATACTGTACAGTATGAACCCCCGCATAGCTTCCTATATGCAGTATCATCCCTCCACATAGTGTCCTATATACTGTATCATCGCCCCACATAGCCTCCTATATACAGTATCATCCCCCCACATAGCTCCTTATATACAATGAGCCCCCAAATAGCCTCCTATATACAGTATGAGCCCCACATAGCTCACTATATACAGTATGAGCCCCACATGGCTCACTATATACAGTATGAGCCCCCAAATAGCATGTAATATACAGTATGAGCTCCCAAATATCCTCCTATATACAGTATGAGCCCCCAGATAGCCTCCTATATACAGTATGAGCCCCCAAATAGCCTCCTATATACAGTATGAGCCCCCAAATAGCCTCCTAAATACAGTATGAGCCCCCAGATAGCTCGCTATATACAGTATGAGCCCCCGCATAGCTCCTTATATACAGTATGAGCCCCACATAACCTCCCTATATACAGTATGAACCCCCGCATAGCCTCCCTATACACAGTATGAGCCCCCCATAGCCTCCCTATATACAGTATGAGCCCCCCATAGCCTCCCTATATATGGTATGAACCCCCGCATAGCTCCTTATATACAGTATGAGCCCGACATAGCTCCTTATAAACAGTATGAGCCCCACATAGCCTCCGTATATACAGTATAAGCCCCCATAGCCTCCCTATATACAGTATGAGCCCCCATAGCCTCCCTATATGCAATATGAGCCCCCCACATAGCTCCTTATATATAGTATGAGCCCCCGTAGCCTCCCTATATACAATTTGAGCCCCCTACATATCTCCTTATATACAGTATGAGCCCCACAAAGCTTCCAATATGCAGTATGAGCCTCAGATAGCCTCCCTTTATACTTCATGAGCCCCCATAGCCTCCCTATATACAATATCAGCCCTCCACATAGCTCCTTATATACAGTATGAGCCCCCCATAGCCTCCCTATATACAGTATGAGCCCCCACATAGCTCCTTATATACAGTATGAGCCCCACAAAGCTCCCTATATACAGTATGAGCCTCACATAGCCTCCCTATATACAGTACAGTATGAACCCCCGCATAGCTTCCTATATGCAGTATCATCCCTCCACATAGTGTCCTATATACTGTATCATCGCCCCACATAGCCTCCTATATACAGTATCATCCCCCCACATAGTTCCTTATATACAATGAGCCCCCAAATAGCCTCCTATATACAGTATGAGCCCCACATAGCTCACTATATACAGTATGAGCCCCACATGGCTCACTATATACAGTATGAGCCCCCAAATAGCATGTAATATACAGTATGAGCTCCCAAATATCCTCCTATATACAGTATGAGGCCCCGCATAGCTCCTTATATACAGTATGAGCCCAACATAGCCTCCCTATATACAGTATGAACCCCCGCATAGCTCCTTATACACAGTATGAGCCCCACATAGCCTCCCTATATGCAGTATGAGCCCCCATAGCCTCACAATATATGGTATGAGCCCCCATAGCCTCCCTATATATGGTATGAGCCCCCCATAGCCTACCTATATACAGTATGAACCCCCGCATAGCTCCTTATAGACAGTATGACCCCGACATAGCTCCCTATAAACAGTACGAGGCCCCCATAGCCTCCCTATATACAATATGAGCCCCCCACATAGCTCCCTATATACATTATGAGCCCCCCATAGCCTTCCTATATACAGTATGAGCCACATATAGCCTCCCTATATACAGTATGAGCCCCACATAGCTCCCTATATACAGTATGATCCTCACATAGCACTATGTGCAGTCACAAACTCTGGTGCCACACTCCTCCAGCCTCACCAGAGATCGAGGACGCGCTGCAATGGAGAGGGGAAAGGTGAGTCGGAGTGTTGTTTTTTTTTATGAATGAAAGAACAGCAGAACAGGCAGAATGGGGGAGCATTTACCAGGATGGGAGACCAGGATGGGGGAGCATATACCAGGATGGAGGAGCATGTACCAGGATGGGAGACCTGGATGGGGGAGCATACACCAGGATGGAGGAGCATGTACCAGGATGGGGGACCCGGATAAGGAGACCATGTACCAGGATGGGAGACCTGGATGAGAAGACCATATACCAGGATGGGGGGAGCATATACCAGAATGGGGGACCTGGATGGGGGGAGCATATACCGGGATGGAGGAGCATGTACCAGGATGGGGGAGCATACACCATGATGGGGGAGCATTCAGTTTCAGTCATGGGGTCTGGCCCGGCGCTGGTTCAGTCATAGCTTTGAGAATACAGAGCGGCCTCAATGTAGAGCCAGTGTCAGTCAGTGCTGGGGGCGCAGTTATAGGGGACGCTCTGTATACTCAGAGTGGTGACCGAACCGGCACTGTCCCGCCCCCAGGACTGAAACAGAATGCTGGCGAGGAGAATAGAGTTAATTTTCTCCCCGCTGCATTCAGCTGCTGGGCAGCATAGTAATATTGTTAATCTGCAGATTAACTGTTATATATGCAGGTTAATAGCGTTATTTCTGATGAAAGGATCCCTTTAATTTTGTAGCACAATACTTCAATGAAATGGTGCCGGAGTCAGTGCATGCGCTTACCACGCTATCTATTTACATCTGCACCAAATCTGCCAGTCACAAATAAGCAACGTGTGCAGGAGTCTTCAGGGCACTCATTCACTTTGCAACAGGAAATCCTTCAAGTTTTGTGACAAATCTGCAATGAAAAAAACGAAGCAAAAACACAACGTGTGCACACAGCCTTAGGGTATGTGCATACGGTCAGGAGCCGCCTGCGGTCCCGACACTGTGGAATAGCTTCCCCCCTCATTATGTAAATGAGTGGCGCCATTTTTTTTTCACATGAGGACTTTCTTCATAGAGCTTAGTCTATGGGGAAAGTTCACATGCAGACCTGCAAGAGAAATTGACATGCTGCAGGTCTGAAAAACACGCTGCATGTCAGTTTCCGCCAGTGATCTGCAGCCAACATACGCATAGTGGACATGGGATCTCTAGAAATCCCATCCACTATGCTGTAACATCTAGCCACTGCGGGTATGACGCTGCATAACACGCAGCTTCAAACCCGCAGTGCCTCCTGACCATGTGCACATACCCTTACAGTAGGGCTGTCTACTGTGCCCAAAACAACCAATCACAGATCAGCTTTCATTTTACCAAAGCAGGTTGAGAAATGAAAGCTGAGTTCTGGTTGGTTGCTATGGACAACAAAGAGAATGTAATGAACAGTTTTGATAAATGAGTCTGTGAGACTGTGCATTATACATCAGGGGACAGCAGCTCCATGTCACTGATCTATCACTGCTGTCAGGAGATGGGACCAAGAACAACTGATGAGAATCTAGTAATATGGGTGATGTGGGCTGCATTACAGGAACCATATAGGAGAAGACCTCAATATGGAGGATAACGCAGACATGGCACATCCGCTACAGCAGGTACACAAGGCAGACACAAGGATCTCTAAATGTACGGTGCTGAGAAGCTACAGCAATACTCATGAAATAAACCTCCAAAGAGACGGACAATCCTTTACACGTATCACTAGGATTATTATTATTCTTTATTATTATGGCGCCATTTATTCCCTGGCGCTTTACATGTGAGAAGGGGTATACATAGTAAAGACAAGCACAATAATCATGAACAATACAAGCCAGAGACTGGTCCAGGAGGAGAGAGGACCCTGCCCGCGAGGGCCACAGTCTACAAGGGATGGGTGAGGATACAGTAGGTGAGGGTAGGGCTGGTCGTGCAGCGGTATGGTGGAGCGAGGGTTACTGCAGCTTGTAGGCTTGTCAGAAGAGGTCGGTCTTCAGGTTCCTTATGAAGGTTTCCACGGTAGGCGAGAGTCTGATGTGTTGGGGTAGACAGTTCCAGAGTAGGGGGGAAGCACGGGAGAAACCATATATGCGATTGTGGGAAGAGGGGATAAGAGGGGAGTAGAGAAGGAGATTGCAACATTCTAACATTTGCATAAATTTGGCATTTAATTGGACTGTGTGGGTTTGTCCACTACTTGTCATCCCCTTCTGGAATGCTACAGGGCCTCAAATAAACGAAAAACACTTCACATTTACCAAGAGACTCAATGCCAACATCGCTGGAATGGCGCCATTCCAGGAGGGATGTGTTTTTTTTTATTTCAGGCAATGCAGCATTTAAAGGGGCTATGTCACCAAGGTTATGACACCTATCCGATATATAATATATATATAGAGAGAGATATATAGATATATAATATTTAAAGAGAAATGTGTCATTTTTTGGGCTGCATGCTGTAGTTTTGCTAAAATCACTGTTTTATCAGCAGGAGATTATCACTAAAGGACTGCTGCCAGGTAGTCATCTAGATTCATGAGCTCTGTATAACCCCGCCCCCACCACTGATTGGGAGCTTTCTGCCTATGCACAGTGTACACACACAGAAAGCTGCCAATCAGTGTTGTTAGAACTGGTAAATCTGTAGCAGATAAAACTGTGATTTTATCAAAATTATACAATGTAGCCCATTGAGTAGTACATCATTGTTACAAAGGTCTCTGACTCTATATCTTACTGCTCTCAGATAGGAAAACACAAAACTGCTGCCAGATTCCCTTTGAAAAGGTGTTAGCATTTTCCATGTGTTGTGGTAAATCTCAGCAGAACTGAACCTGGACATTACACAATGATAACATTTCACCAAGATTTGGGAACAGATAACTCTTACCACTTTATATTGGTAAACTGCCCACAACCCCTATACTCATCTGCTCTAATATAAAACTGGTTTTGGGAATTTTTCATTATAAAGGTAGATTTGGAACCATTTTGCTGACTTTATTCCTGGATTACATGTGGAGGTATAAAACATGTTCAATAACGTTCCCTATAATTACTAGTTACATTTCTCTTCTTACCTGAGCTTCCCACGTCTTCTTTCTTCTGACTATTAGTCTTAATGATTGGTGTCTTTCGTTCCTCTGAACAGTTCAGGTCGATCCTTCTGTTCTTCGGTCCTTTACTCTGGCCAATGACGTCTTCATCCACTCGCTCCTTCTCTGAAGTGGGAGACATCTTCCTTCCTGAGTCTCTTTTTTTTCTCTTTTTTCCCTTCCTGTTGGGGTTTTTGATAGAAGACTTCTCATCAGCCGATGAGTCCAAGTGTCTTCTGTTCTTGAGTCCTTCACTCTTGGCAATGACGTCCTCGTCCACTCGCTCCATCTCTGGGGTGGGAGACATCTTCCGTCCTGAGTCTGTTTTTTTACTCTTTCTTCCCGTCTTTTGTTTTTTTTTTATAGAAGACTCCTCATCAGCCGATGAGTCCAAGTGTCTTCTTTTCCTCGCTCTCTTCCTCCCTAAAACCTCCTTCTTCTCCATAATATCGCTTTGATCACAGTCCACAGACAGCTTCTTCACTATCACCAGTCAAATCCAACTGTCACTTTCCTAACTGTCAACTGAGCGCACGGGCACCTGGATGGCACTGGTCATGTGATCAGTAACTGACCAATAAGAATCCAAGGTGTATGCTACAGTATAAGGATGGGAATGTATACGTTTGATATAAGGGCTGTAATAAAATTAAATCTGTTTCTGTTCTACTTTTTTTAGTTAGTTGATTTAAACTTTATCTTTTCTAATTTTTCATCACTTCAGTATTATCTCACAGATAATTTTAGGATTTTAGGGCCCATTTTAACAATATGCTGTATTATTTATCCACATCAATGAACTATATAGAAAAAAAGGAGAACAACCCAGCATAACATTGCAAGAAAAAGTATATTTATTGAATCAAAACAAAAGTGAAGAAAAAAAAATATAAAAGACAAAAAGGGGTGACTAGATGGAAGAAATGCTAGGGGGTCAGGCGCATACAAGTATAAAGATAGTAACAACGGGGCCTGGAATAGATGAAATTGCACAAATGCCCGTAGTCAAAGAATATATATATATACAGTACAGACCAAAAGTTTGGACACACCTTCTCATTTAAAGATTTTTCGGTATTTTCATGACTATGAAAATTGTACATTCACACTGAAGGCATCAAAACTATGAATTAACACATGTGAAATTATATACTTAACAAAAAAGTGTGAAACAACTGAAAATATGTCTTATACTCTAGGTTCTTCAAAGTAGCCACCTTTTGCATTGATGACTGCTTTGCACACTCTTGATGAGCTTCACGAGGTAGTCACCGGAGATGGTTTTCACTTCACAGGTGTGCCCTGTCAGGTTTAATAAGTGTGATTTCTTGCCTTATAAATGGGGTTGGGACCATCAGTCGTGTTGTGCAGAAGTCTGGTGAATACACAGCTGATAGTCCTACTGAATAGACTGTTAGAATTTTTATTATGGCAAGAAAAAAAGCAGCTAAGTAAAGAAAAACGAGTGGCCATCATTACTTTAAGAAATGAAGGTCAGTCAGTCTGAAAAATTGGGAAAACTTTGAAAATGTCCCCAAGTGCAGTTGCAAAAACCATCAAGAGCTACAAAGAAACTGGCTCACATGAAGACCGCCCCAGGAAAGGAAGACCAAGAGTCACCTCTGCTTCTGAGGATAAGTTTATCCGTGTCACCAGCCTCAGAAATCGCAGGTTAACATCGGCTCAGATTCGAGACCAGGTCAATGCCACACAGAGTTCTAGCAGCAGACACATCTCTACAACAACTGTTAAGAGGAGACTTTGTGCAGCAGGCCTTCATGGTAAAATAGATGCTAGGAAACCACTGCTAAGGACAGGCAACAAGCAGAAGAGACTTGTTTGTGCTAAAGAACACAAGGAATGGACATTAGACCAGTGGAAATCTGTGCTTTGGTCTGATGAGTACAAATTTGAGATCTTTGGTTCCAACCACCGTGTCTTTGTGCGACGCAGAAAAGGTGAATGGATGGACTCTACATGCCTGGTTCCCACCGTGAAGCATGGAGGAGGAGGTGTGATGGTGTGGGGGTGCTTTGCTGGTGACACTGTTGGGGATTTATTCAAAATTGAAGGCATACTGAACCAGCATGGCTACCACAGCATCTTGCAGCAGCATGCTATTCCATCCGGTTTGCGTTTAGTTGGACCATCATTTATTTTTCAGCAGGACAATGACCCCAAACACACCTCCAGGCTGTGTAAGGGTATTTGACCAAGAAGGAGAGTGATGGGGTGCTACACCAGATGATCTGGCCTCCACAGTCACCAGACCTGAACCCAATCGAGAAGGTTTGGGGTGAGCTGGACCGCAGAGTGAAGGCAAAAGGGCCAACAAGTGCTAAGCATCTCTGGGAACTCCTTCAGGATTGTTGGAAGACCATTTCCGGTGACTACCTCTTGAAGCTCATCAAGAGAATGCCAAGAGTGTGCAAAGCAGTCATCAAAGCAAAAGGTGGCTACTTTGAAGATCCTAGAATATAAGACATATTTTCAGTTGTTTCACACTTTTTTGTTAAGTATATAATTCCACATGTGTTAATTCATAGTTTTGATGCCTTCAGTGTGAATGTACAATTTTCATAGTCATGAAAATACAGAAAAATCTTTAAATGAGAAGGTTTGTCCAAACTTTTGGTCTGTACTGTATATATATATATCAATCATAAATATGAATATATAGAATAAGCATAAGAACAATCTCTAGTGGGGAACCCTATACAAGGGGACCTTCCACCTATAAGATAGCAAGGTAAAAACATTTTTTCTTTTGTTATCTTTTTTGTATGGCAGTATCTCTGACCATTGTACTTATTGAGAAATAGTTGACATCTCTATATTATTTGTATCGACAGGCTGCAAACAAAGCAAACGAGATGAGTTTCTCATCCACTGCTGTACTCAGCATAAGCAGCGGATGAAATAACAAAGCTAAGTATAATAATGTTTGTTTTGATTGCTGCCTATGCAGAGCACAGAAGTCTATGACAAACTCATTTTGACTTCAGTGCTATGTATAAGCAGTGGCTAAAATGGCAGAAAATGAGCAGCTAATTATTGAAGACAGCTCTAATCATGTGCAGGGCATATAACCAGTGTTCATTCATTCGCTGCTCATTTTCTGTAGTCTCAGTCTCTTATATAGAGTGAAGCGCTCGAGATGAGTTTGCCATAGGCTGTTGTGCTCTGCTTAGGCAGCGACTTATATGATAAAGCTCACTTCATTACAATTTTGTAATTTTGATCTTTGCTTATGTAGAGAGCAGCAGCCACTGGCAAACTCATCTCCACTTCTGCGCTCGGCATAAGTAGCGTTGGGTGGGCATCCGCTTTGCTGCTCAATACTGTCTTCCTTTATTTTATAGAGCTGCTTTTATAGTTTTACATTTTTTCTAACTCGAACTAGTGTTACAAGTAGGGCAAGAGCCTGGTTTAGGATTAGGTCTATGGTTAGGGCTAGGGCTGGGGTTAGGGACCAGATTAGGAATAGGGTTATGGTTAAAGTTAGGAATAGGGTTAGGGTAATAAAATTGTTACATAGAAAATGTAATAAAAAATACAAAGCAAACAAATAATGTATAAAGTTTTATATATTTAAAATTTGAGATCTGATTTCAGCAAAAAGCAGAAAAAAAAATTAAGAGTTGAAATCATAAAGTATAATTACATCAGTATTTTTCTTAAATTACAATACATGTGCAATACTGGGCTTTTGGAAAGGACTCGGACTGCTACTGGTTCACGGGTTAGGGGGCACATACTTGTCTTGTCCTGGGTGCTTGCCACCCACCCTGTGACAGTGTGCCATCAGCATAGTATACAGCAACCAGCAAGGGTTTTTATTCAATTTTTTTTTCTGCATTTTTTCATCTGTAGCCTAAAAGACAACAGGTAATATTAAATGCTCTACAACCATCAGGCTTTTTTTATTGTGTGACAGCTCACTTTAGGTGTGTTTTTTGACAAGCCCTAAGTGTGGCGTTTCTTTCATGTGTTTTCCCATAAGTTTCTTTGTAGGACTTAAAGAGGCATAAAAAAGACACCAACATATCTGAATTAAATAAAATGCCATTTGGAAAAGCTGGTAATAATATGCATGAAAACAATGGAGTTTCTTACAAGCCAAAAAATGATGTGTGAAAAGAGTCTACTGGTGGTCTTTATAAAAGTGGTTGTGTCATCTTGTCCTCTGGAGGACGCTGCTCTCCTGCCTCCGGGCTTCCTGCTCACTGGGGGTATTGTGCTCTTGCTTAAAGGGGTTGTCCACTACTAGGACAACCCCTTCTCAATCTGATTGCTTGCCCTTGTTAAAATAAAAACACCTATACTCACCTCCCGTGCCAGCGCCGTTCCAGTAGTGTCGCAACTCGCAGAGATCAGCTTTCATTTTTTAAATTGCTCTGATCAAGTGAAAGCTCCATGTGAACGGCTGTTATGGGCAATTGTGGGATTAATTGGGTTTTGCAGGCCGTGTCTGTGAAATTCATCCCTAATGCAGGGCCGTATTTACACTTAGGCGCTCGTGGTCCGGTGCCTAGGGCGGCAGATCGCAGGGGGCGGCACCAGGGGAGAGGTATAATTTATTATTCTTTTTACTTCCCTCTCCTCCCCCAGACTCCATATGAAAACCGGAGTTTTTGTGGGGGAGGGGGGGTGTCGCCGGTGCAGAGCGCGGTGCCGGCATTGCATTGCCGCCCGCAAGTGCCTCGCCGCTGAGAGCGCTCCTGTCGCCTGGTCGGACAGGAAGCTGCTGGGAGCTGTACGGAACCCGCACTTCCGGGTTCCGTACAGCTGTTCCTTCCTGTCCCGCGGTGGCTCCCAAGTGCTGCTGCTGCGGTGGTGGCGGCGGTGTCTGGTAGTAATGACGGCAGGGGAGACACTGCGCCTTTAATTGTGCTTGTGTCGCCCCTGCCGCGTCATTACTATCAGACACAGCCGCACAGCGCGCGGCCATGTCTGAAAACAGTGTCGGCGGGCGGCGTCAATCAAACAGCGGAGCGGGGGGTGGGGGTGCAGGAGGTGGGGCCCTGTTTAAGGGAGGCCCCGATGGAGGGGGGGCCCTGTTTAAGGGAGGCCCCGATGGAGGGGGGGCCCTGTTTAAGGGAGGCCCCGATGGAGGGGGGGTGCCTGTTTAAGGGAGGTCCCATTGGGGGGTCCTTGATGAAAGGAGGCCCGAGGGGGGGGTTGTCCTTGATGAAAGGAGGCCCGGGGGGGAGGGGTGGTACTTGATGAAAGGGGGGGGGGTGGTACTTGATGAAAGGATGCCCGGGGGGTGGTACTTGATGAAAGGAGGCCTGGGGGGCGGGGGGTGGTACTTGATGAAAGGAGGCCCGGGGGGTGGTACTTGATGAAAGGAGGCCCGGGGGGGTACTTGATGAAAGGAGGCCCGGGGGGGAGGGGTGGTACTTGATGAAAAGAGGCCTGGGGGGTTGGGGTGGTACTTGATGAAAGGAGTCCCAGGGGGTGGTACTTGATGAAAAGAGGCCCGGGGGGGTACTTGATGAAAGGAGGCCCGAGGGCGGGGGTCCTTGATGAAGGGAGGCTCGGGGGGCGGGGCTCCTTGATGAAGGGTGACCCGGGGGTCCTTGATGAAAGGAGGCCCGGGGTGCGGGGGTCCTGATGAAGTGTCGGCAATTAAGTAGCGCCGGCGGAGCAGAGGGTGCAGGAGGGGGGCCCCGATTAAGCAATCCAACATCGCCGGATGTCCTCCCTGTGGGCGTGCTGGGGGAGCGGTCTGGGCCCCGACGGCGAGTGGGCCCCTCTGATGGTCCAGAACCTGTGATGGCCATCAGACATGCCAGCGGCCCTGCACAGCTGGACCGGACACAGGACAAGGGGCAGGTAAGTGAGACTTGCCACCAGGTTCCCCAGTCCCCATATTAAATATATTTCTAATGTGTATGACTGTGTGTGTATATATATATATATATATATATATATATATATATATATATAAAATTTGTGTCTTTTATGTGTTTTTAAGAATGTGTTCAAATATGTACGTATCTGTGTATGTGCTTGTCTGCATATGTATGTGTGCATATCTGTGTACCATCTGCATGTCTGCGTGCTGTGTACGTGCATGTTTGCATATGTGAAGGGTGAGGGGGCAGCCTTTGCCCTGTGTTGTATACCTACATTTCTCCGCTGTATCTGTGCATCATGAATGCTGTATGTATTAAAGGGGCCACTGAGACTCTTTCGCCCGGGGCCCACAAAAACCTGGAGCCGGCCCTGGTTGAAAGCAATGATGGAGGAGGGATAGTCATATGACACTCTCTCTCTCATCACTCCTCCATACTTCTGACGCAGCGGCGTGATGACGCTCCACGCTCTGTCAGACAGTGGAGCTGGCAGCTGCTGAGGTGATGACAGAGACGCGCTGCAGAGACTGAAGCAGCAGGGAATGAGGATCGGTAAGTATGTATTTATTTATAAATCAGTGAGTACTGATAATACTGGAGGACTGGGGCTGCATTTTACCCTATGGTGGGGGCTGCCTTTTACCCTATGGGGGGCTGCATTATACTGCATACAGAACCATGGGGAGTTCATTATACTGTGTGGAGGACCATGGGGAGTTCATTATACTGCGTGGAGGACCATGGGGAGTTCATTATACTGCGTGGAGGACCACGGGGAGTTCATTATACTGCGTGGAGGACCACGGGGAGTTCATTATACTGCGTGGAGGACCACGGGGAGTTCATTATACTACGTGGAGGACCACGGGGAGTTCATTATACTGCGTGGAGGACCACGGGGAGTTCATTATACTGCGTGGAAGACCACGGGGAGTTCATTATACTGCGTGGAAGACCACGGGGAGTTCATTATACTGCGTGGAGGACCACGGGGAGTTCATTATACTGCGTGGAGGACCACGGGGAGTTCATTATACTGCGTGGAGGACCACGGGGAGTTCATTATACTGCGTGGAGGACCACGGGGAGTTCATTATACTGCGTGGAGGACCACGGGGAGTTTATTATACTGCGTGGAGGACCACGGGGAGTTTATTATACTGCGTGGAGGACCACGGGGAGTTCATTATACTGCGTGGAGGACCACGGGGAGTTCATTATACTGCGTGGAGGACCACGGGGAGTTCATTATACTGCGTGGAGGACCACGGGGAGTTCATTATACTGCGTGGAGGACCACGGGGAGTTCATTATACTGCGTGGAGGACCACGGGGAGCTCATTATACTGCGTGGAGGACCACGGGGAGTTCATTATACTGCGTGAAGGACCACGGGGAGTTCATTATACTGCGTGGAGGACCACGGAGACTGCATTATACTGCGTGGAGGACCACGGGGAGTTCATTATACTGTGTGGAGGACCACGGGGACTGCATTATACTGTGTGGAGGACCACGGGGACTGCATTATACTGTGTGGAGGACCACAGGGACTGCATTATACTGTGTGGAGGACCACGGGGACTGCATTATACTGTGTGGAGGACCACGAGGACTGCATTATACGGTGTGGAGGACCACGGGGACTGCATTATACGGTGTGCAGGACCACGGGGACTGCATTATACGGTGTGCAGGTCCACGGGGACTGCATTATATTGTGTGCAGGACCACGGGGACTGCATTATACTGTGTGCAGGACCACGGGGACTGCATTATACTGCGTGCAGGACCACGGGGACTGCATTATACTGCGTGCAGGACCACGGGGACTGCATTATACTGTGTGCAGGACCGCGGGGACTGCATTATACTGCGTGCAGGACCGCGGGGGCTGCATTATACTGCGTGCAGGACCGCGGGGGCTGCATTATACTGCGTGCAGGACCACAGGGGCTGCATTATACTGCGTGCAGGACCACGGGGGCTGCATTATACTGCGTGCAGGACCACGGGGGCTGCATTATACTGCGTGCAGGACCACGGGGGCTGCATTATACTGCGTGCAGGACCACGGGGGCTGCATTATACTGCGTGCAGGGCCACGGGGGCTGCATTATACTGCGTGCAGGACCACGGGGGCTGCATTATACTGCGTGCAGGACCACTGGGACTGCATTATTCTGCGTGGAGGACCACGGCGAGTGCATTATACTGCGTGGAGGACCATGGCGAGTGCATTATACTCAGTGGAGTGTGGAGAGGTGTGGGGGCCATTATACTGTATGTAGGCCCACTATACTGCATGGAAGGCTGTGTGGGGGTCACAGTTGGGGGATTATACTGTGTTGGGGTCACCATACTTTGCCCTGGGAGTTGAGGTGGGGTACAGTAGGCAGGGCTGTGGAGTCAATAATCCAAACCTCCGACTCCTCAATTTCCATGACACAGACTCCAACTGCGACTCCCTCATACATGGCTCATGTTTAAGTGATACATTTACTGTAGCACAGATTCATCTCAGCTAAAAGTCTAGACCCTTAGATCAGGAATAGGACAGACATTTATAGGACATTTCATAACTTTCCCAAATTCTTATGAAAAAAATATTCCCCACAAACTGCATTGAATTACTGTACCCAATTTATTAATTGCTGTGCAAAGGCTGGAAAGTTGTGAGATCTGCTCTTCTGTGCCCCCAACAATTATTTACATTTTTCTTTTGGGGTGGGGGCCCAATTAGAACTTCTGCTATGGGGCCCCATGATTCCTATGTACGCCCCTGGTCATGGTGGTACATGGCGGTACACTGTGCACAGAGCTGAGGACATGGTGGTACACAGTCTCCCGCCGCCTTAAAATCGGTCCGTTTCTCATCCAGGAGAGTCGGATGAGTGTCATCGGTTTTTTGGTCTGTTTGGCATGCAACTGCTATGCAAGTGTCTGACATTTTCCTCAGATCACATCCGAGTGCTGTCCGTGTTCAATCTGTTTTTTTGTCAGCAGCTATTACTGTATAATCATTTACAGGAACATTTTACAGTGTTCTCTGCTGCAGAATGAGAATGTATCAGTGAAAAAAATGGATGCCTCTCGGATGGTCCGTGTGCGGTCCGTGATTTTGTCGGACCATAGACTTGCATTGGCGAGTTTCATACTGTCGCAGCATGGTGCGACTTTTTTCTCATTCTGAATCTGGATGAGAAAAAAGCGTCCGACACTCACCAATGTGCTCTCAGACATTGATTAACATTGGTCCGACTGCAATGCGATAAAATCACGCATTGCGCTCGTCCAAGTTTCACGCCAGTGTGTCCGTACCCTAATAATAAAATCCATATAGTAATCCTGCAATGTCTGCTGGACATGATATGGGGAGGGTTTATGGCTCAGTTAGTACACACTCCATACTTCTTATTAACTAGTTAATGCTCTCTTGTCCACCGCAATGCAGTGTCAAGAGGAAGACAGCGAGACGGCCAGCAATATCGCATCAGGGAGCCCCTGACCTCGAAATAGAAGATCCACAGATCCTGGTATTGTGACATTAGGAATAATATTTTTTGCATTTATATTACACTATGAACTCCACAGCACTTTACAGACATCATCAACACTCTCCCCATTGGGGTTCACAATGTAAACATCCTATCAGTATGTCTCTGTAGTGTGGTTGGAAACCCATGCAAACACTTGGAGAATAAACTTGCACATAAACCAATTAAAATCATTAAAATATTATTTTTTCTATTTATCTCAAGGTAGTCTGTCTGCTGGATTTTACCCCTACAAACCTTTTATATGTGCTACCTGGAATGTGAGGGGAGAAGCTGCATGAAACTTGGGCCGCGACAGGGGGGAAGATTGTCTGTCTGCGATTGGGGGGGTTCCGAGGGGGAGGGGATTTTACGCAACAGGGCTGCGACGGGGGGGAGGGGGCGCCACCGCTGACAGTGCCTAGGGCAGCCGGAACTCCAAATACGGCCCTGCCCTAATGTATCTTTTAAGTGTAAATAGTGATATACAGTGGTGTGAAACAATCTTTGCCCCCTTCTTGATTTCTTATTCTTTTGCATGTTTGTCACACTTAAATGTTTAAGATCACAAGACAAATTAAAATATTAGTCAAAGATAACACAAGTAAATACAAAATGCAGTTTTTAAATGGAGGTCTTTATTATTAAGGGAAAAAGAAATCCAAACCTACAGGGCCCTGTGTGAAAAAGTGATTGACCCCTAAACCTAATAACTGGTTGGGCCACCCTTAGCAGCAACAGCTGCAATCAAGCGCTTGCGATAACTGAGTCTTTTACAACGCTCTGGAGGAATTTTGGCCCACTCATCATTGCAAAATTGTTGTAATTCAGCCACATTGGCGGGTTTTCACAGCATCTCAATCGGATTAAGGGCAGGGCTTTGACTAGGCCACTCCAAAGTCTTAATTTTGTTTTTTCTTAAGTCATTCAGAGGTGGACTTGCTGGTGTGTTTTGGATCATTGTCCTGCTGCATAACCCAAGTGCGTTTCATTTTGAGGTCATGAACAGATGGCTGAACATTCTCTTACAGGATTTTTTAGTAGACAGCAGAATTCATGGTGCCATTTACCACAGCAAGTCTTCCAGGTCCTGAAGCAGCAAAGCGCCCCAGACCATCACACTACCACCATATTTTACTGTTGGTTTGATGTTCCTTTTCTGAAATGCTCTGTTACTTCTATGTCAGATGTAATGGGAATACATTGGGTATTCTCCCAAAAGTCTTGGCAGTCATCAAGATGTTTTCTGGCAAAACGGATATGAGCCTTTATGTTCTTTTTGCTCAGCAGTGATTTTCGTCTTGGAACTCTGCCATGCATGCCATTTTTGAACACTGACCTTAACTGAGGCAAGTAAGGCCTGCAGTTCTTTGGACGTTGTTGTGGGGTCTTTTGTGATCTCTTGGATGAGTCGTCGCTACTCTCTTGGGGTAAGTTTGATTGGTCGGCCACTCCTGGGAAGGTTCACCACTGTTCCATGTTTTCGCCATTTGTGGATAATGGCCCTCACTGTGGTTCACTGGAGTCTCAAAAGTTTAGAAATGGCTTTATAACTTTTTCCAGACTGATAGATCTCAATTACTTTGTTTCTCATTTGTTCCTAAATTTATTTGGATCGCAGCATGATGTCTAGCTTTTAAGGATCTTTTGGTCTACTTCACTTTGTCAGGCAGGTCCTATTTAAGTGATTTCTGGATTGAGAACAAGTGTGGCAGTAATCAGGCCTTTGTGTGATTAGAGAAATTGAACTTAGCTTCCCAAAGATGTGATAAACCACAGTTAATAAATGTTTTAATATGTGGGGCAATCACTTTTTCACACAGGGCCCTGTAGGTTTGAATTTCTTTTTCCCTTAATAATAAAGACCTTCATGTAAAAACTGCATTTTGTGTTTACTTGTGTTATCTTTGTCTAATATTTAATATTTAAATTTGTTTTGTGATCTGAAACATTTAAGTCAAACATACAAAAGAATAAGAAATCAGGAAGGGGGCAAACACTTTTTCACACCACTGTATTTCATGTTCACTCCCCACCTACCAAGCACAGGGAATATAATATACACCTCTTTATATGGGATATGTGTTAAGTTCCCTGTAATCTACATATATTCCATGTTCATTCCATGTCCAAGATGCATAAGAAGTCTAGAATACCTCTCCATATTTTTGCACCTCTAAGTTATTTTCATTCTTTTTATTTATTCTTTTTCTTCATTCTGTTTAGTTCATCCCCTATTGCAGGCAGTGAACCCAGAAGCAGATTGTTCACCTACATGTACATTGTACACAGCAGTGTATTTCTTGTATTTCTTTGTATTTGTATACTGAGGTGAATAAGTCAGATTTTTTTTTTGTTCCTATGAAACTAATAAAAATAATAAGCAATTACAAAAATATAATTTTTTTTGAGAGTTTCCACAGGTCTTGAATCCGCAACCCTCAACATCACAGGCAGGATCTAAAGCTACTGAGCCACAGGCTCCAGTAACGTAATGGTGAGAATTTTGTGTACTAGATCTGTATTGCAGGGTCTGACTCCACAGGCAGATTGTACTGATACATTGTACACAGCAGTGCAGCAGTGGATTTTTATGACTCTATCCTAGAGGGAGAATAAAATAGATTATTTTTCTTCCTATAAAATTACTAAAAAATAATGAAAAACACAGTTAAAATCTTGTCTTTTTAATAATGAACATCACAGTCAGCAAATACCATCTACATATTCGGTGTCCCTGTAATCGTAACGACCCGCGCAACACAGCAATCAGATTATTTATGGGAATCGATAAATGGCATAAAAAAATGACGTAATTGATATTTCTTCTCTATTAAACCCATAAAAATGTATTAAAAATGTAATGCTGAGGCCGTGCATTATTTCTACTGCTTTTTTTCCTGCACGTTTTCTGCAGGTGTCTAAACCACACAACGCAATAACAATCTTCTCTGATTATTGCGTGTTTGCTGCATTTTTTGTGTGTTTTCCCCCTTATTTGATGCGATTTTGGGGCAGATATGAAACAGAGTTTTTAACGCTTTTTTAATACTAAAGAAAAGGTTTGATTCTGCACTTGAAATTGCAACGGCGTGTTTTTTTTTAATTCATTTTTTTTTCAGAAGAAGCCTATAAAGACGCCCCGAGGATGGAGATTTCATGAACTCACATCCACTTTGCTTAGATATTTAGACCGTGTTCACATGTAGCGTAAATGTTGCATTTTTTCTGCTGTTTTTTTGCACAGAAATTCTGCTGTGTTAAACTGTCCAAGCAAAGTGAATGTGATTTCATGAAAACTGCGCCCCCTGTGTTCTAAAGACGCGGCTAAACTATGCGGTTTGGTGCTTTTTTTTTTTCTCTTGTCTTCTATGTGGAGCCTAAAAAAACACATGTAAAAAACGGCAGTTACTATTTTGAGTGCAGAATCAAAGCTTTTCTGTACTATAAAAAAAAACACATTAAAAACGCGACTTCACATCTGCACCAAAAACGTATCAAATAAGGCGGAATAGGCCTAAAAAAATGCAGCACTAATCAGAGAAGATTGTTACTGTGTAGTTTGGTGCGGACACCGGCATAAAACAAAAAACACAGTATTTATGCAATGTGGGAACACGACCTTAAAGACACCAAAAAGCCTGATGTCATAAAGTGATGCTACATAAAGATGAAGCGGCTCCAACTGTGAATGAATGAACTAAAAATAAATTTACAGGTCCCAACTAGAGATGAGCAGGACGCACAGATGACGTCGTGCTGCCCTGGATGATCAAAAGCCGCACCAGGGATGCCAGGTAAGAGATTCACAGCCTCCCGTCCAGCCGCCAGGTAGCACTGATCTGGACGCTGGACCGGAGTCCCGTGAATCCATCCTCTCATCTCTAGTCCCAACAGCCACGGATACAGCAGATAGTGCCGTATTTGGGTCAACGACCTGCAGTCTCAGGGGTCTGCTGAATTTCACTCACTACCACCGCCCCTCTGACAACTCCTCCTGCCAGGGTACAAAATAATGATAAATGGGAGTGGTTTGGGATGTGGTACAAATTTGCCGCAGCGAGTTATGCTCCGCATCATTTGTCCCTCCTTATATGCTTCAAAGGATGAGAGGAGTGTGTGTGTGTGTGTGTGTGTATATATAATATATATATAATTTTTTTTTATATATATACAGTATATACAGTACAGACCAAAAGTTTGGACAAACCTTCTCATTTAAAGATTTTTCTGTATTTTCATGACTATGAAAATTGTACATTCACACTGAAGGCATCAAAACTATGAATTAACACATGTGGAATTATATACTTAACAAAAAAGTGTGAAACAACTGAAAATATGTCTTATATTCTAGGTTCTTCAAAGTAGCCACCTTTTGCTTTGATGGCTGCTTTGCACACTCTTGGTATTCTCTTGATGAGCTTCAAGAGGTAGTCACCAGAAATGGTTTTCACTTCACAGGTGTGCCCTGTCAGGTTTAATAAGTGGGATTTCTTGCCTTATAAATGGGGTTGGGACCATCAGTTGTGTTGTGAAGAAGTCAGGTGGATACACAGCTGATAGTCCTACTGAACAGACTGTTAGAATTTGTATTATGGCAAGAAAAAAGCAGCTAAGTAAAGAAAAACGAGTGGCCATCATTACTTTAAGAAATGAAGGACAGTCAGTCCGAAAAATTGGGAAAACTTTGAAAGTGTCCCCAAGTGCAGTGGCAAAAACCATCAAGTGCTACAAAGAAACTGGCTCACATGAGGACCGCCCCAGGAAAGGAAGACCAAGAGTCACCTCTGTTTCTGAGGATAAGTTTATCCGAGTCACCAGCCTCAGAAATCGCATGTTAACAGCAGCTCAGATTAGAGATCACGTCAATGCCACACAGAGTTCTAGCAGCAGACACATCTCTACAACAACTGTTAAGAGGAGACTTTGTGCAGCAGGCCTTCATGGTAAAATAGCTGCTAGGAAACCACTGCTAAGGACAGGCAACAAGCAGAAGAGACTTGTTTGTGCTAAAGAACACAAGGAATGGGCAGCGCTCTGTTGTATACAAATGATGAGCTGCAGTCTGCAGCAGGCGGGCATGTCAGCTGTGATGCGCTCACTTCTCTCCCGGGTTGTCTCACTCTGGGAGGAGCAGCAAGCAGTACATCATGACTCCTCCCTGTGTGTATGTCGCTACTCCCCTCCCAGCGTTGGACAAACGGGGAGAGCAGTGCCCGCATTACAGCTGACACCCTCCTCTGCTGCAAACTGCCTCTCACTATTTGTATATAACAAAGCGCTGTTATGTCCTGATGTCTTCATGTCAATGCTCTTTCCTCCTCTCCCCGAGTTTGCTCTCCATTTATCACCCCTGACTGCACCCCTTCCCCATGTATCACCCTTGACTGAGCCCCTTCTCCATGTATCACCCCTGACTGACAGCCTCTTTTCCATGTATCACCCCTGACTAAGTTCCCTCCCCATATATCACCCCTAACTCACTAAAGGTTCTCTTCCCCCACCACTAAGAAAATGAGGCCTTTCATGAAAAGTTATAGCCTTACACGTGGCAGAGAGATTTCCATAAAAAGTGTATGGGGGGGATGTGAGGGAAAGCTCTTTTTCGATATCACTAATAACTCCATAAATAAGTGAGTTAGGGCCCCTACAACTATTAGTGGGTACATTCACATAATGTATTTGCTGCAGAATTTCTACAATGGAAATCCCACAGCAAATTAACAGCGGTAATATCCACACAGATATTGTGCAGATATTGCTGAGTTTACTACTACGCAATGGTGCACCTTTACCACTGACTTGATCCTTTGTGTCACAAAGGATGAAATAGATAGTGAATATCCACAGCATGAATTGACACATTGTTCGCATTAAGGAGGAAGATGAGTGGATTCAATACTCCTGATGGGTACTATGAAATCTTTGTGATGCCATTTGGGTTGACTAATGCTCCCACCATCTTTCAACACTTTATTAATGACATTTTTAATCATCTGGCAGGTAGGTTTATTGTGATGTATCTTGATGACATATTGATTTATTCGCCTGACCTCGAGTCACATCAGGTACATGTCAGGCAGGTCTTACAGATACTCAGAGACAATAAATTATTTGTCAAACCAGAGAAATGTATGTTCTTCGTTCAGGAGATCCCTTTTCTGGGTTATTTCTTATAGTTCACCGGTTTTCTCATGGATCAGGCGAGTGTCCGGGCGGTTATAGATTGGGATCGTCCTGAGAATTTAACCCTGCTGTTCTGTTCGCATTTGCTATACACTTGTACTGTTCCCGGGTCAATATGACCCGACCTATTAATTCTTGATTTTTAGCTACTCTAAGTGTTTTATTTGAATACTTTTTTCATTATTATACTGTATGTGAACATGGTTGATCATAAACAAATGAAAAATTTAAATTCAAACTTAATCATTTATTTTTTTTTCATAAAAAGGTTACACAGGCTTTTTACAATTATCTTTGATTGTTGGCATTCTGCACACAAATAACAAAGAAGCTTTACATTACTATTACTAAAACATGAAATTTAACTTTTTGAAAACAATATTTATAAATCAACAAATGAAAAATCCTAAAAACTTCAACCTTTTTAGAAAGAAAAAAGAAAAAACTGAACATGTTCATGCGTTTTTACACTGAACACAATAATAAGACACATGTCCTTTACACAGATATTTTGAACATCCAGCACATGTCAGATTAGTCTTATTGTCACAGGAAGATGGACAGAAGCTACATCTCTTCCTTTTTTTGCTGGTAGCTGTGCTGCTGGTAGCTGTGCTGGTGGAGGCTGTGGATGTGGAGTCTCTTTCTTGAGCATGCTGGACACTTTTTACAATGGCTGTTGACCTTCACTTCTTGGGGTCACTTTTCTGCTCTCAATATATGGTCTAACCAGGGATTTTCCCAATTCCTCAAGAAATAATCTTCTTTTATGCAGCTTATTCCGGTTCCAATCGGGGTCGATTTCTCTCCATAAGACAAATGCATTGTATGCAGAAACGTCCAGTATGTTATAAAATAAAATCATTGGCCACCGATTGGTTTTGCGTTTGCATGTATATGTTGATATTGCTTGGTCTAAAGTATCAACTGCTCCCTTTGTGGCATTATAATCCAAAATAATGTCAGGCTTTCTGTCTTCTCTATCACTTACGGCATTGTCATGGTGCATTGTGCTCATTAGAATTACCTGTTTTGTTTTTTTTGGAACATAAGAAGCAACACTTGTAAATAAAAAGTAGAACTGTACACCTCTCTCTTGCTAAGGATACCTTGCGGTAGTTCAGGTTTGTTTTTTCTTATAATACCCAGCATGGTAAGTTGTTTTTTCTTCAACATCTGGCCTAGTTGATAGGATGTAAAAAAGTTGCCACATGTGACATTTTGTCCTTTTAGTCCATGAGTCAAATCGAGAACAACACGCATACCCTGATTTTTTTCAGGTCTTTCACCAGGGGTTTTTCCTGTATACACTTGAACATTTAGAGCATGTGAACTTTTGCTGTCGCAAAGTGTCCAGATCTTGATGCCGTATTTTGCTGGCTTACTTGGTATATATTGTCTGAATGGGCACCTACCTCGGAATGCCACCAGTTGCTCATCAACAGTTACATTTTCACCACTATTATACAATTTTGGTAGAATCTCTACCCATTGATTCCAAACATTTCTAATAGGTGCTAGATTATCTTTAGCTCTTCTTTCCATTCTATCTGTTTTAGAATCAAACCGCAGTACTCTAGAAATTTCATGAAACCTTTCACGACACATTGTAGCTCTAAATATGTGGCGACCGGTTTCGCAATTCCACAAACTTTTAGTTGATTCACCATAAGATTTGTATACTCCCGCTAAAAGAAGTAAACCAATATAAGCATTTAGAGCTGTCACATCTATTTTTTTCCATTTATCACCATAAACTACTTGTCCCTCATTGTTTGTCATTTGTATTATAATATTTAGGATAGTCATATTTAGGAACAATGCGAATGCTGATCCTATATCAGATATTCTTGATGTAGCTTACCTTGTAGGACCAGGAGTAGCGACGCTGCAACGATCCCGACAACGATACAACCTGTCAGGGATCGTTTCTGCGTCGCTATGTGGTCGCTGGTGAGCTGTCAAACAGGCAGGCTCACCAACGATCAGGGGAGCAGCGACATCGTGGAAAGAATCTTTCCACAATGTCCTGCTTCTGGTTACGAGCCTGCTGAAGCAGGAGCAGGCTGGTAACTATTGTAAACATCGGGTTACCAGGGGCACATGCGCACCTAGTAACCCGCTGTTTATCATGGTTACCACTCAGCTACAGTGAGCGGGAGGTTACCGCTCACTTTAGCAGGCTCGTAACCATGATAAACAGCGGGTTACTAGGTGCGCGTGTGCCCCTAGTAACCCGATGTTTACCATAGTTACCAGCCTGATCGCTGCTCCCGCTGGTCACACACAGCGATGTGTGCTGACCAGCGGGAGAGCAACGACCAAAAAATGGTCCAGGACACTTTGCAGCGATCAACGACCTCACAGCAGGGGTCTGATCGTTGCAAAGTGTCACACATAGCGACATCGCTGGTGAGGTCGCTGTTGCGTCACCAAAACCGTGACACAGCAGCGATCTCGCTAGCGATCTCGCTATGTGAGACGGGGGCTTAAGTCAAATGACTGGTGTCCAATTTATAAGACAACAGTGTCTTCTCTCACAAACTGAAAATGCATTTGACTAAATAAGTACTTGATTACTGATAACAGTGAAACCCCCAGCCTTTGAATGATAGACAACCAGTCTCCTCTCTCACAAACAGAAAATGGATAATACTAGATAATTACTTGCTTACTGATAAGAACAGTGAAACCACCACCATTTTGAGATGAAGTACACATAAAAAAACATAACTTTTGCAGTCAGAAATAATCAGAGACCTGTAGAGCAGTATAAAATGCTATCGGGTCATATTGACCCGAACAGTACAAGTGTAACAATCAGCGTGTAGCAAAAAGTAAACAAAAAACGAAAAAAAATATATAGAGCTCCACAAAGGAGAAGTCAAGATACCACTAGTTTCAAATCCTCATATAAAAAAATCTACAGGGTCTCAAAAATCAGTTCGGGTCATATTGACCCGAACAGTACAGCAGGGTTAAAGGCGTTACAAAGGGTTTTAGGTTTCTCCAACTACTACCGTAAGTTCATCAAAAACTTTTCGGTAGTGGCCAAATCTCTGACGGATATGATCAGGAAAGTGACGTACTTTTCCAAATGGTCTAGTTTGGCCAGGGAGGCTTTTGTTACCTTGAAGAAGTGTTTTGCATCTGCACGGATTCTGACGTCACTCAGCCATTTATTGTAGAAGTTGACTTGTCTGAGGTGGGGGTGGGGGTTGTATTATCGCAGGGAGCATCTCCTAGTAAATGGCGTCCATGTGCATATTTTTCTAAGAAACTCGTCCGCTGAGAAAAATGATGACATTTGTAATAGGAAACCCTTGGCAATTCTGAAGAGCGGCGTCATTTTCTCGAGGGGGCAGTACATCCGGTCATGGTAATCACTGATCTTAACTAAAATCTTCTAAGCGTCTAATGCCTAGACAGGCAAAATGGTCGTTGTTTTTCAGCAGGTTCCACTTTTTTGTGACGTATAGGCTGGTGAATAAGAACATTAAGGCAATTGATTTATCTCGTTGTTTTCCTGGGGATGGAAAAAATTGTAAACCAGTTCCTATACTACAAAGAGGGGTCGTTATTGCTTCTATAGGTTCTGATCTTGAGAAGTAGGTTTCTGAAGCTCAGGGGGACACTCCTGCTGCCTGTTCATTAGGTAAACTATTTGTAACTGTAAATATCTGTCTCAAAGTTAGAAGTCAACACCATGATTCGGTCTTGGTCGGACACCCGAGTAGTAAACCCACCACAGTTCTCCTTGCTCTGCATTTTTGATGGTCTGGGGTGCATCAGGATGTTTGGGAGTATGTAGCTGCCTGTAGTGTGTGTGAGCATTCTAAGACCCCTCATACTCGTTCATCCGGGTCTCTCCAACCATTGGCGATTCCCACTAGACCTTTTACTCATTTTTCGGTAGATTTCATCACTGATCTACCCATGTCTGCAGGTAATACAGTTATTTTGGTGGTGGTGGACAGTTCAGCAAGATGTATCATTTCATTGTGATATCCGCCTTACCCAATGCCAAGATGATATCCGCCTTACCCAATGCCAAGACCTTGGCTCAAATTTTCATCAATTAAATTGTAAAATTACATGGAATTCCTACCGCTACCGGTGCAATTTATTTCCAAATTTTGGAAAGCGTTTTGCGCTTGTTTGGGGATACAGCTATCATTTTCCTCAGCCTTTCATCCACAGTCTAATGGGCAAACTGAGCCTGTTATCCAAAACTGTTGTGTAGTGATTAGTCTGTGTGCATATCCTCATCCTCTCCTATTTGGTTTTTCGTTCCTATTCTTCTCGGTGTTCCACTCTGTTGTTTGTGATTGCATGTTTGTATGATTGGTATTCCGTTGTAAATCTGGTTTGTGTATTCTTAAACACTATAACTCCTTACTTCCCTGGGTGGGGAGGGGATCGATTATGGCTGATTTAGGAGCTCAGCAAGGTACGTGGCCCCAGCGTCTTCACCATTAGAAGTAATCTGGAGAGTAGGGATAGGAAAGGAGCCCCTAGTCCGGGATATCCAACAACTGAGCCATGACAAAAAATCGGGTAATTACAAGTAGATTATACAATGCAGAACATATGAGTATTAAAGTACAATTAGGCAGAAAAGGCTCTCAGGGATTATAGTAGTGTTCCTGTGACAGGGGTGATACATCCATCCTTGTGGGAGTTACTACGTTGGCTCCTCCTGAACTAATGGCCCTACTGGGAGTTGCTGGGTTGTCCCGCTAGGCCATAAGTCCTCCTGACAAAGTCTACCAATGCACGTTGAGCCTCCTTTGCTCCAACTGACCCCCACTCTGTCTGCTGTCCTAGCCCAGCCCGACCCCTGTACCATACATCAGTGCTGGAAGCGATGGCCCGGCTCACTCGTGTCATCCTTCTGTAACTGCAGGAATCCTCTTATGGGTGGAGTCTCCTCTTCGGTGCATGACCAAATACAACTGTCTCCCAGATCTGGGGAGAATGGGTCTGGGCTCCAAATCTTGACTGGCATTGTCAGGGTTCGGTATCTTGACCAGTCTAGGTCTTGAATTTGGGCCTTGACCAGCTCAGTCTGGACTTTGAGTCGGGTCCTCGGGTCTTGACTGGCGTAGTCGGGGCTCCGGATGTTATCTGATGTCGTCTGGGATCTGTCTGCAATCTGCCAGCACTCTGCTGGCACACAATTCCTGCTGCAGCCTGACACTCTGACTGCAGCGTCTTCTCCTGTGCACCAGTGGCGTACCGTGAATGGTGGCAAGCCACGCCACTGCTATGGGGCCTGTGAGCCAGGGGGCCCATGAGCCGGGGGGCCCCGAAGCAGTGGGGGAACAAGGAGGATAGGAGAGTATTGTATTTACAGGGGAGGTTGTGGAGGCGAAGGAGCGCTCACACACAGTAGCCACTGCTGCAGCAACCACGTGTGCCTGCTGCTAAAGGGAAATAAATATTCCCTCTTCTCCACTTCCATGGGCATGGAGAAGAATGAATATTCATTTTTTTTAGCAGCGGGCACGGAGGAGCGCTGAGCCGCAGCTCCTGCTGACAGTGCCTGCTACTAAAAAGAATGCATATTCATTGTTCTCCATGCACATAGTCCCGGCGTAGAGAAAAGTGAATATGCTGGCAGCTCACAGCAGCGTCTGAGAGCGCGTGCTGCTCAGATGCTGACATGAGCTGCTGGCAAATAGGACGCAGGGCTGGAGCAGAGGTAAGGAAGGAAAGTGAGTATAAGGCTGTGTGCCCACGATGCGTTTTTTAAGCGTTTCAGCAGCGGCAAAACCGCTGCAGAAACGCTTAAAAACGTATGGTAGAAGGCCTCCCATGTTCCCCAATGATAATCCGCATGTCCTGTGCACATGCTGCGGAAATTTCCACTGCGGATTATCATTGCGGAAAAAAACGCAGCACTACCAATTATTTTGCGGAAGTGCTGCGTTTTCGCCGCCATTGACTTGCATTAGGCCGCATGGATTACGCATCACTGTATATGTAGATGCGCATTCCATGCTTTCTAATGTGCGGATGGTACCCAGGTCTAGAGGAGAGGAGACTCTCCTCTGGACCCGGGTACCATAGAAACTGTAAAAAAAAAAAAAAAAAAGAAACTAAAAAATAAATATATACTTACCTTATTGCGGCCCCTGCTGCACTCGTCCTTTCAAGCCGGCAGTTCACGATGGACTGAAGGACCTGCGCTGACGTCATAGTCATGTGACTGGTCACGCGACGCTGACGCCGGCAGGTCCTTCAGTGTACCGCTGCGGGCAAGGGAGAACGGAGGGAAGCAAGACAGCGCGGGCCATCAGAGGGTAAGTATATATTTATTTTTTACCATTCTTTTGGTCACAGTATATAAATCCATGCCGTTTGCATGGATTTATATAGTGTGATCACTTGGAAAGCGCTTGTCAACCCACATGCGGAAATGCAAGTGAAGAACGCTTGACTAACGCATGTCCCTGGCAGGAAAACGCATGTACAATCCGCATGCGTTTTTTTTCTGCCAGGGAGATGCAGAAACGCTCAGGAAAAAATCCTGAGCTTTTCTGCATCGTGGGCAAATAGCCTTAGCATTTATTTGTTTTATGTGTGCAGTGATTAAGCCATGCATACCAGGATTGGGGGATGAGGGGGCCACACATACCAGGATTGGGGGATGAGGGGTGCCACGCATACCAGGATTGGGGGATGAGGGGTGCCATGCATACCAGGATTGGGGGATGAGGGGTGCCATGCATACCAGGATTGGGGGATGAGGGGTGTCATGCATACCAGGATTGGGGGATGAGGGGTGCCATGCATACCAGGATTGGGGGATGAGGGGTGCCATGCATACCAGGATTGGGGGATGAGGGGTGCCATGCATACCAGGATTGGGGGATGAGGGGTGCCATGCATACCAGGATTGGGGGATGAGGGGTGCCATGCATACCAGGGTTGGGGGATGAGGGGTGCCATGCATACCAGGATTGGGGGATGAGGGGTGCCATACATACCCGGATTGGGGACGCGGGGCACCATACATAACAGGACTGTGGGATAATGAAGCCATACATACCAAGATTGGGGGATAAGGAGGTCAGGCATACCAGAATTGGGGATGAAAGGGCCATAAATACCAGGATTGGGGGATGAGGGGGCCACAAATACCAGGATTGGGGGATGAGGGGTGCCATGCATACCAGGATTGGGGGATAAGGAGGTCATGCATACCAGAATTGGGGGTGAAAGGGTCATAAATACCAGGATTGGGGGATGAGGGGTGCCACGCATACCAGGATTGGGGGATGAGGGGTGCCATGCATACCAGGATTGGAGGATGAGGGGTGCCATACATACCAGGATTGGGGACGCGGGGCACCATACATAACAGGACTATGGGATAATGAGGCCATGCATACCAGAATTGGGGATGAAATGGCCATAAATACCAGGATTGAGGGATGAGGGGGCCACACATACCAGGATTGGGCGATGAGGGGTGCCATACTTAGCAGGATTGGGGGATGAGGGGTGCCATACATACCAGGATTGGGGGATGAGGGGTGGCATGCATACAAGGATTGGGGGATGAGGGGTGCCATGCATAACAGGATTGGGGGATGAGGGGTGTCATGCATACCAGGATTGGGGGATGAGGGGTGTCATGCATACCAGGATTGGGGGATGAGGGGTGCCATGCATACCAGGATTGGGGGATGAGGGGTGCCATGCATACCAGGATTGGGGGATAAGGAGGTCATGCATACCAGAATTGGGGGTGAAAGGGTCATAAATACCAGGATTGGGGGATGAGGGGTGCCACGCATACCAGGATTGGGGGATGAGGGGTGCCATGCATACCAGGATTGGAGGATGAGGGGTGCCATACATACCAGGATTGGGGACGCGGGGCACCATACATAACAGGACTATGGGATAATGAGGCCATGCATACCAGAATTGGGGATGAAATGGCCATAAATACCAGGATTGAGGGATGAGGGGGCCACACATACCAGGATTGGGCGATGAGGGGTGCCATACTTAGCAGGATTGGGGGATGAGGGGTGCCATACATACCAGGATTGGGGGATGAGGGGTGGCATGCATACAAGGATTGGGGGATGAGGGGTGCCATGCATACCATGGGTTAAAGAGGCCGGTAAACAAGCACCGAACGACTTGAATATTGTTGATCACACTAATTTAATGGCCTAAACTCAGCCCATGTAAATGCAACCTAAATGTTTGTGTGTGATGCTGAAATATGATAGCACTTTTAACTTTTGCCTAGGGCCTCACTTTGTCTAAAACCAGCCCTGCCCCCATCCACAGTATAATGGACATCACAGCTCACCACACACACCATGATAGATCCCACAGCTTTCCCCGAACAGTATGATGGACATCACAGACCATCACACAAAGTATGATTGACCTCACATCTCTCCTGTACACAGTATTACGACATCACACACTCACCTGCAAAGTATGATGGATCCCACAGCTCCCCACATACTATATGATAGACCACACGGCCAAATATATAAGGTATGATAACCCCCACGATCACAGACACAGTGTGCTGTTTCCAGGGGTGGATTAAGAGTAGCAAGGGCCCCGGGCAGTTTAGGAGGCGCCCCCCCCCCCCCCACACACACACACACACCTGATGTATCACGTGACATGTCACATGATCCCCTGTGATAGATCATGTGATAGTTCACGTGAATTTAATTTGGCGCAATATTAATATATTAATTATAATTTTACATTAATTGTATGACTTAATATTGAGCACAATTAAGTGTGCTGACATTCCCTATATACAGTATGAGACCCTACACACAATATGAGCTGCCACAATCCTCCCATACACAGCGGGAGGCCGCGCGGCGCCATCTGTACACAGCGGGAGGCCGCGCGGCGCCATCTGTACACAGCGGGAGGCCGCGCGGCGCCATCTGTACACAGCGGGAGGCCGCGCGGCGCCATCTGTACACAGCGGGGGGCCGCGCGGCGCCATCTGTACACAGCGGGGGGCCGCGCGGCGCCATCTGTACACAGCAGGGGGCCGCGCGGCGCCATCTGTACACAGCGGGGGGGCGCGCGGCGCCATCTGTACACAGCGGGGGGCCGCGCGGCGCCATCTGTACACAGCGGGGGGCCGCGCGGCGCCATCTGTACACAGCGGGGTGCCGCGCGGCGCCATCTGTACACAGCGGGGGGCCGCGCGGCGCCATCTGTACACAGCGGGGGGCCGCGCGGCGCCATCTGTACACAGCGGGGGGCCGCGCGGCACCATCTGTACACAGCGGGGGGTCGCGCGGTGCCGTCTGTACACAGCGGGAGGCCGCACGGCGCCCCCCCCAGAGACAGCGGGAGGCCGCACGCAGTCACGCATATACACACAAACATATACAGACTTTTACATACATACACGCATAAACACATTTGAAACACAAAAATACATATAAACAGACATCACAAAATGATATCTGCACACTCACACACACACACACACACACTCACTCACCGTCTCCCGTTGTCCAGCTCCTCTCCGGTGGTAAGTAGTAGTGCAGGGCGCGCACTGTGTGACGTCACACTAGCAGACACGGCCGCGCACAGGGCCGTGTCTCCTAGCTGTGACGCGGCCGGGCCAGCACACAGGGAAGTTAACAGGTGCAGTGCTGGCCCGGCCGAAGAAGAAGCAGCGGCCGTGCGCAGCTGCTGGGGGAGCGGTCCGGGGGCCCCCCGCCTCTGACTGCCGGTATGTGCCGCGGCTCCGCACATATTATAATCAGGGCAATCTGGCCATGAACCCAACCGGGGCCCTGGGCAGTAGCCCAGATTGCCCTCATTATAATCCGCCTATGGGCCCTAGCATATCCAACAAAGCGACATACAAAAATAATTGCATTAGCAAAGCTGTATGTGACTCTGCCGGGAGTTCTGCTATAGACTACCTGCCCATAACTAGCAATCTGAAACTGAATGTAGGGATTTGGCAACACTGAACAGCTGAATAACTAACTTAAAAAAATAAGTTAAAATAAATAAATAGGAGGTTCCTAACCCATATTTTTCTTGTTTATGTGGTGCTATTAATTCCACAGCACTTTACAGACCTCACCACTGATTGACGGCTTTCTGTGGCTGCTGTGCATAGACTGCTGCCAGTCAGTGGTGGGGTGGGGTTGCACAGAGGACTAGATGACAGCAGGTTTACTTGTCCTCTTGATAAAATCACTATTTTATGAACAGTAGATTATTACTAAACTACAGCAAGCAGCCCTGTAAGTGATGCATCGCTGGAATTAGGACCTCTGTCTCAAAATATTCTGTTCTTGGATTAGGTGGCAAAAACCTGGTAACCTCTTTAAGGTTACACTTTTGGGGAATTTTTGTCATCAGTCATCTGTTTTAATACGAAACTGTATACATTGATGGGATCCACGCTGTAATTTTACCTTTACTTGATTTATATCCGGATGATAAAGACTTTTAATTATATATTTGTTGCAGATTACCTTTATCACCTGGACCAGAAATCCATGACCGGAATTGTGGTGGGAGTGTGCATCGCTCTGACTTGTATCCTGATCTGTGTGCTTATATTGATATGCCGCAGCAAAGCCAGGTGTGTATGAGGAGTATTGCTAAAGCATTTGAGTGGAATCTTATAGTTTGTCTCATTTCATTGTTGTTGGTAAGATTATGTATTACTTTGTAAACCCGGTAAAGAAGTAAAACTTCTGGCCTGTGTGAATTGTGTGAACACCCTTGTAAGAGAGGATAGAAATCTATGGGCCTCCTCTGTGGGTCTATGTACCCAGGCTAACAACTTCTGGTATAGTTTTGTTTTCTATGTAGATATTATTTCCTTTTAAAAATTGTCAAAAACAATAAATTGTCCTATGCAGAGTCTTGAATTCAGTCTTTTTATGTTTTAGACAAATTAAAGGGTTCTTCCAGGTTTTTAAGAAACTAGGTCAATACTAGCACTAACCATGACTTACCCGTTAATGCCCCCCTGTGTTTTTGTGCCGCAGCTCTGATGGTCCCATAGTCATTATGTGCTATACATCATTCACGTGATCACTGTAGCCAATCACTGACCTTGGAACGTGAGCACTGAGGTCAGTGTTTAGCTGCAGCGGTCACTTGAATAACAGGATGTCATCACTGCAGGATCTGTAGGGACTACTGGAGCAACGGCATTGGAATAGTGAGAGATTCATTGCGTGAGTAATACTGATTTCTTTATTTTATTACATTCCGTGCTACTGGCCAGGTTTCCTCCTGGAAGCCCCTTTAATTTGAACTTCTACATGGTGCCCAACTCAAATACAAAAATGTATTGTATGCAGGGTTACAGAGCAGATTAATGTGCCATGTCGGAGTCTGTGGCAACATCTATGATGGCTATAATGATGGGTATTTGTGGTTGTCACTTAGCATATGTTACCTGTGCTGAAGATCAGTAAAAAATTCAAAAGTATCTGAAAACCTTATTAAAGAGGTTGTCCACTACATTTACATTGCTGGCCTATCCTTAGGATAGGTCATTAATGTCTGATCGGCCAGGGTCCGACAACTGCCACCCCCGCCAGCTGTTATCTGTGTCAGCGGCCGATAGTGGCCACCGAAAGGTACTGCAAATCCACCTCCTATTGATTTGAATAGGAGGCAGATGTGCAGTACCCTGCTTGGCCACTATCAGAAGACAGCCAGCTCCTAAAGTGAGTATTTCTGACAGGCTGCTGTCGCCACAGATAACAGCTGATCGGTGGGGGTGCCCAGTGTCGGACCCCGGCCGATCAGACATTGAAGACCTATCGATAGGTCATAAATTAAAAAGTAGTGGTCAACCTGACTAAGGAACTTCAGAAAAAAGCCATATTGATGAATTTAATGTAAAACAGAAATGATTTTTAAATATGACTTTTATAGGTCACATCGATTACCACTGTTATGACTAGACTGATGGATGAATTTAGACTTCATAGGTGGAATACAGCAGTATTTTTTTCTCCAAATTAAGCATCAGAAAAATCTGATCTTTCCATAGTTTAAAGATATTGTATCTATCTGACCTGCTGGAAAGCATCCATTGCAAAGATTGCTCAGCAAGGAAATGATGGAACACCTAATTCGGCTACTTTAATTGCTCATGAGACTCAAGAGAGCAAAGCCATGCATCAAATGGAAGAAAATGCAGATCCCTTAATCCCTACTGTTTAAGTAAATCACTACATAGATACAAAGGTAAGTTTTCTGATGTATAATCAGATTTTTTCTTAATAAAAATTGCCTGGTAGATTTTCAGTACAGCCCAATACTAAAAGCTGTAAGGATTAGTGAAGAGCGAGTATGTTCTGTTAACCCTTTCGGCGAGTATGCTCGGGCCGAGCACCGAGTAGTTACAGCTGCTCGGTATTATGTTTGAATCGCTCCCGTGTGCATGATTTGCGACTGTTTGACAACTTTAATACATGTGAGGAATGTGTAAGAAATAGACATTCCTTACATGTGCTAGCTGTCAAACAGTCGCAAATCATGCACACGGGAGCGATTCAAACATAATACCGAGCAGCTGTAACTACTCGGTGCTCGGCCCGAGCATACTCAGCGAAAGGGTTAACTGAACATACTCGCTCATCACTAGTAAGGATCTCTCATTAACAAGTTAGGTAACTGCATAATAATTCTCCAATATTCAGTTATTGACTGAAAAAAAGGTAAAGAATTACAGCAGGGTGGCAGTGTAGAAGTGAACTTGCATTGTTACTAGTAAGGAACAAGCGTGCTCAGGGCCACGCATGTTTGGCGCTCTTTAGACAGCGAATAAACATGCGGGGATTGCCTGACATTCACTGTAATGCCGTAGCCATGTTGATTGTGACATTACAGTGATTGGCTGGCCGCATAGCGTCTTCGGGTCTACATAAGACCCGGTGAACCTATGCTCGTCAGTCTACCCTAGAAACAGACAGAATAGAGAGAGCTGCTGCTGAGTGAGAGAGAGAATTGGTGGTTTTTAGTGAGGTATTAGGTATTCCACAGCAAGATCTATATCCATCTGAACTAACAGTCCTTCTGAGGACTAATCCAGCTGCATATATTACTGGTGATAGCAGGAGTTAGGCAGGCAGAGTTTGTGGACACTGTATACAGCAGAATAGGATCTATTTCACGTTCTGTCTGCTGCTGTTACAGATATCCATAGCTCTAGATATCAGGGCTAATTTTTTTTTTTTGCTCTTAATCCTGATTATTTGCTTAAAAAGCAATACAGTACACCATTTTACTGCTCCATTTGCTTGTTAACAGAATACAGCTCGATATTTTTATTTATTTTTTTTTATTCGCATTGCTGTATTGTGGAAGCAGAGAAACTTATCCATCATCAGACATGATCCCATATTACTGCTGTAATAATCGTGATATTTTTTGGAGCATACCCAATATTAGACTCCAGTTAAAGACTGCCGGTTGTGTGTTGTTCAGCCTATTCACACTTAGTTGCTGACCAATACCATATCTCTAACGCCACTGCTTAAAACTGTGATCATCAGACGGGATCAGATATTACTGCGCTAACAATCCAGAATTTTTTGGGCGCGTGCCAGATATTACACTCCATTTAAACTATCCCAGTTGTGCGTTGTTCAAACCCATTTACCCTTGGTCGCTGACCAACAGTATATCTGTGAACAATGTTGTCAGAGCATTACGCCACTTTTTCGGACTGACAATAAAGCTTACAAAAACAAAGCTAAAATTGATTTTCCTGGAAGAAATGTTAAGAAACATTCTTTGCAGGGTCGTGACTTGTATATAAGGCCAAATAAATAACAAAAAAAGAAGAAAGTCATGGACTGTGGAAGAGATTTATGCGACCAGAATGAACACTCTTCACGAGCTGATTATACCACCTAGCAGCACCTATCTCTATTTCAAATGCATCTAACAGCGGTATCGATAGGAAATAGAATAGATTTGTATTTTTTTTTCTGCAGCACGCAGTATAAGGCAATCATACCTGGCTGGATCGGTGTAATACGCTATCCATACTGCGATAGCTCACCCGTAAATGAATTTCAGATAAGACAGGTAATGTAGAATATAGAATATATTTGAATTGTCCTTCCCATTATTAAGAAGTGGGTCTCCTATACTGTTATTGCGTATGCTGTAATTTCAGTCAGGACACACCTCAATAAATATATATATATACACTGTTCAACAAATTAAAGGGAACACTTAAGCAACGGAATATAACTCCAAGTACATCAAACTTCTGTGAAATCAAACTGTCCACTTAGGAAGCAACACTGATTGACAATCAATTTCACATGCTGTTGAGCAAATGCAATAGAAAATAGATGGAAATTATTGGCAATTATCAAGACCCACTCAATAAAAGAGTGGTTCTGCAGGTGGGGACCACAGACCACATCTCAGTACCAATGCTTTCTGGCTGATGTTTTGGTCACTTTTGAATGCTGGTTGTGCTTTCACACTCGTGGTAGCATGAGACGGACTCTACAACCCATAGAAGTTGCTCAGGTAGTGCAGCTCATCCAATATGGCACATCAATGCGAGCTGTGGCAAGAAGGTTTGCTGCTTCTGTCAGCGTAGTGTCTCGAGGCTGGAGGCGCTACCAGGAGACAGGCTAATATACCAGGAGATGTGGAGGGGGCCGTAGGAGGACAACAACCCAGCAGCAGAACCGCTACCTCCGCCTTTGTGCAAGGAGGAACAGGAGGAGCACTGCCAGAGCCCTGCAAAATGACCTCCAGCAGGCCACAAATGTGCATGTGTCTGCACAAACGGTGAGAAACCGACTCCATGAGGGTCTTATGAGGGCTCGACGTCCACAGAAGGGGGTTGTGCTCACAGCCCAACACTGTGCAGGACGCTTTGCATTTGCCACAGAACACAAGAATTGGCAAAGTCACCACTGGCGCCCTGTGCTCTTCACAGTTGTAAGCAGGTTCACACTGAGCACATATGACAGACGTGACAGAGTCTGGAGACGCCGTGGAGAGCAATCTGCTGCCTGCAACATCCTTCAGCATGACCGGTTTGGTAGTGGGTCAGTAATGGTGTGGAGTGGCATTTCTTTGGAGGGCCACACAGCCCTCCATGTGCTCGCCAGAGGTAACCTGCCTGCTAAGCTTCTCTGGGAACTCCTTCAAGATTGTTGGAAGACCATTTCCGGTGACTACCTCTTGAAGCTCATCAAGAGAATGCCAAGAGTGTGCAAAGCAGTCATCAAAGCAAAAGGTGACTATTTTGAAGAACCTAGAATATAAGACATATTTTCAGTTGTTTCACACTTTTTTGTTAAGTATATAATTCCACATGTGTTAATTCATAGTTTTGATGCCTTCAGTGTGAATGTACAATTTTCATAGTCATGAATATACAGAAAAATCTTTAAATGAGAAGGTGTGGCCAAACTTTTGGTCTGTACTGTATATATACACATACATACATACATGTACATATACAGTGGGTACGGAAAGTATTCAGACCCCTTTCCATTTGGTAAAGTTCATTTTTTTTCGCATTAATGTACACTCTGTGTCCCGTCTTGACTGAAAAGAATAACGGAAATATCACATGGTCATAAGTATTCAGACCCTTTGCTCAGTATTGAGTAGAAGCACCCTTTTGAACTAGTACAGCCATGAGTCGTCTTGGGAATGATGCAACAAGTTTTTCATCCCTGGATTTGGTGATCCTCTCCAGTTCTGTCAGGTTTGATGGTGAACGTTGGTGGACAGCCATTTTCAGGTCTCTCCAGAGATGCTCAATTGGGTTTAGGTCAGGGCTCTGGCTGGGCCAGTCAACAATGGTCACAGAGTTGCTCTGAAGCCACTCCTTTGTTAGTTTAGCTGTGTGCTTAGGGTCATTGTCTAGTTGGAAGGTGAACCTTCGGCCAAGTCTGAGGTCCAGAGCACTCTGGAAGTGGTCTGGAAGAGGTTTTCATACAGGATATCTCTGTACTTGGCAGCATTCATGTTTCCTTCAATTGCAACCAGTTGTCCTGTCCCTTCAGCTGAAAAACACCCCCATAGCATGATGCTGCCACCACCATGTTTCACTGTTGGGATTGTAATGGGCAGGTGATGAGCAGTGCCTGGTTTTCTCCACACATACCAGTTAGAATTATTGTTATGTTCTGCTACCAGAGCTAAGGAAAGAGAGGAGATCTGTCCCTACGATAGAACTCAGCTTGATCCCTACGATGTAACAGGGGACCTGATCCTGCGATCAGACCTGCTAAAGTCCTCAGCTAGTCTGTACGGAGACCTATAGATGTGGGGAAGGAATCCCTACAAGTTCTAGGGACTGGAAGCAAAATGGACACCTCCTAACAGAAATAGTAGCAGACAGACGAACAAACAAATAATATAGAACACAGAGGTCCGAAGACCAAGCAAACTAACAGAGTTAGATACTGAGCACCGGCTAGCTAAAGAGTAGTAATACAATGAAGTCCAGCAAAGCCAGAAGGGCGGAGCAGGACTAAATAGGCCAACAAGGTCATGTGACCAGCAATAGAAAAAAACCTAAGAGCAAGGTTCTAACAGTACCCCCCTTCTAAGAGGATCCTCCGGATCCCCTAGGACCAGGCTTATCAGGAAATCTCCTGTGAAACGCTCTGATAAGTCTGGACGCGGAAACATCATCCGACCTCACCCATGAGTTATCCTCGGGACCGAAACCTTTCCAGGCCACGAGATACTGGAAACTACCTCTATACCGTCTAGAATTAAGGATGCGAGAAATTTCATATTCCCCGTCCTCCACCACCGGGGGAACAGAGGCAGAGGCGTCACAATCCGACACAACAGCTTTTTTCAACAGAGAGACATGAAACACGGGATTAATTCTCCAGGAGGTAGGAACCTCCAACCTAACAGCAGATCGGTTGACAACCTGAAGCACCTTAAAGGGCCCTACAAACTTGGGACCCAATTTCTTAGAAGGAATCCTCAACCGCAGATTCCTAGAGGACAACCAAACCATGTCACCAACAGCGAACAAAACCTCCTGTCGTTTCCTATCAAAGTAGTCTTTAGATTTTCTGTTAGCCTCCTGAAGATTACCACGCACATCCGTCCAAACTCTCTCCAAATCGCCGGAAAAATTCTCCTCCTCAGGCACGGCAGATCCCAACTTGGAGAACGACCCAAACGACGGATGTCTCCCAGAACAACAAAAAAAAGGCGAACAACCAGCAGAAGAAGATGTATGGTTGTTAAGAGCAAATTCAGCAAGTGGCAGAAACTCAGACCACCCCTCTTGATTGTCTGCCACAAAACAATGCAAGAACTGCTCAACATTCTGGTTTTTCCTTTCTGTCTGGCCATTAGATTCAGGATGATATCCGGATGAGAACGACAAATGAACTCCCAACCTGTCACAAAAGGCGCGCCAAAAACGAGCCACGAACTGAGGTCCCCTATCAGAAACAATGTCAGTAGGAACGCCATGAAGTCTAACAATTTCCTTGACAAAGGCCTTAGCGAGAGTCTTAGCGCAGGGCAGTTTGATGAAGGGAACCAAGTGACACATCTTGCTAAAACGGTCCACGACCACCCAGATGACAGTAAAACCCTCAGAGGGGGGAAGGTCAGTTATAAAGTCCTTAGCCAAATGTGTCCAAGGAGCACTGGGAACCTCCAGAGGGGAAAGCAACCCCGCAGCAGGAGTATGTGAGGACTTAGATCTAGCACATATAGTACATTGACGCACCCACTTAATGACTTCCTTCTGCCATCCAGGCCACCAAAAACTGCGACCCACCAGTCTCTTGGTCTCAGAGATTCCGGGATGACCTGCCAACCGAGATTCGTGACACTCCACAAACAAATCTCTCCTAAAGGTCCCAGGCACAAACAACCTCCCATGGGGAGTGTTAGATGGGGCATTCTCCTGTGCTTTAAGAATCTCATCCTCCAAAATGGAGTCCAAAGCAGCAATCACAACACCTTCTTGTAAAATGTTCTCCTCTTTCTCAGCACCGACTATGGGAGAAAAACTGCGAGACAAGGCATCCGCCTTAACATTCTTAGTACCTGGGATGTAAGTAACGGAAAAATTAAACCGTGAGAAAAACAGTGCCCACCTAGCCTGACGGGCATTCAGTCGCTTGGCAGCATCAAGATATATCAGATTTTTATGATCCGTAAAAACCTGAACGGGAAATTCAGCACCTTCCAAGAGGTGGCGCCAGTGTTCAAATGCGAGTTTAATAGCCAATAATTCCCGATTACCAACATCGTAATTCAGTTCAGTCTCCGAAAAATTTTTTGAAAAAAAGGCACAGGGATGTACTCCATCCCCGTTATCCTGAGACAATACTGCGCCAACCCCCACAGAGGAAGCATCAACCTCAACCAAAAACGGCTTAGTCACATCAGGCTGCATAAGGATGGGAGCAGAGGTGAACCTCTCCTTGAGATACACAAAAGCTTCAATGGCCTCAGAAGTCCACTGAACCGCATCAGCACCTTTCCTGGTGAGATCGGTCAGAGGTTTGACAATAATAGAAAAATTTTTAATGAATTTTCTATAATAATTGGCGAAACCCAAAAACCTCTGTATCGATTTCAAAGCAATAGGCCTAGGCCATTCCTGCACAGCTTGAACTTTCACCGGGTCCATCTCAAAACCTTCACTGGAGATAATGTAGCCCAAAAAACTAATTCTCTGTACAGCGAACTCACATTTCTCCAGCTTAGCCAAAAGCGAATTGTCAATCAATAACTGTAATACTTCACGTACGCTCCGCCAATGAGATTCCAGATCCGGCGAATAAATCAAAATGTCATCTAAATACACAACCACATTTTTGCCGATCAAAGGTCTAAGGATGTCATTAATAAGATTCTGAAAAAATGCAGGAGCATTAGTAAGACCAAAAGGCATAACCAAATTCTCAAAATGACCCACAGGAGTGTTAAAAGCAGTCTTCCATTCATCACCCTCCTTCATGCGCAACAGATTGTATGCCCCCCGAAGGTCAATTTTAGAGAACCACTTGGCCCCCACTAACTGGTTAAACAGATCAGGAATCAATGGCAGTGGGTAAGGATTACGTACAGTAATTTTGTTAACCTCACGAAAATCCAGACAAGGACGTAAACCGCCGTCCTTTTTTTTTACAAAAAAAATCCAACCGCCACAGGAGACTTAGAGGGCCTAATGTGACCGGCGGCCAAACTTGTCTGTATGTATTCCTCCAAAGCCTTTCTCTCAGGAATAGTAAGGTTAAATAAACGACTTTTAGGAAGAGTCGCTCCAGGGACAAATTCAATAGTACAATCATAGTCTCTATGGGGAGGCAAAACCTGCGATTCCTTCTCAGAAAAAACTCTCCAAAAATCCTGAATAGGAACAGGCAATTCCCCCCTATCCACAGCTGCAATGCGCCCGTTACAACACTTGTCATAACATTTATGGCTCCAGGATTTAATTTCATTGGTAGACCAATCCAATACAGGATTGTGCAATTTTAACCAGGGCAATCCCAACACCACCGGAGAAGGCAAGTTATTCAAAACTACCAAATCCAAATTCTCATGGTGAACACCATTAATAGTGAGGGGAAATTCACAGACCTTGAGAGTAACATTCTTCAAAGGGGAGCCATCCACAGAAACCACAGCAATAGGGGATGACAAAGGTTCGGGTTTTAAATTGAGTTTTTCCAAGAATCCCCCATCAATAACATTCAGAGTAGACCCACAATCGACAAACACCCGAAATTCCATTAATTTTTCCTGAGCAATAGTGGAAGCAGCTAAAAATACACCCTTGGAATTTAAACAGGCAATACGGGCATGACTGACCATTTTTTTTTCTTTCTTCATACGAAGCACACAGCTTTTAATGAAATGACCAGAATTTCCGCAATAGAAACACAAACCTTCAGAAAATCTGCGGTCCTTTTCTTGAGAGCGAGGTGCCATCGCTCCAATCTCCATCGGCTCTCCACTGTCAGTACACACATTCTCATGACCAGAAACTGACATAGCAGAGGATTTGCTCTCATTAACCCTTGCACGCAGTCTCCTATCCACCCGTATAGCTAATTGCATAGCCTGTTGCAAATCTTCAGGTGTGGGATAAGCAATTAGCAAGTCTTTAACCCTTTCACTAAGCCCAGCAAGAAACAGACTCTTCAGAGCAGAATCGTTCCACCCTATTTGAGTAGACCACCGACGGAAATGAGTACAATATTTTTCCACATTACCTGATCCCTGTCTCAAACGTCTCAACTCAGTCTCAGCAGATGAGACACGGTCAGGATCATCATATAATAGCCCCAAAGCAGAAAAAAAACTATCCACTGATCTAAAGCATGAATCACTAAGTTGCAAAGAAAAGGCCCACTCCTGAGGCTCTTTGTGCAAAAGTGACATTATGAACCCTATGCTCTGGGATTCATCCCCATAGGACCTGGGTCTCAAACGAAAATACAATAAGCAAGCATTTTTAAATGAAAAAAATTCTTGATGTTCACCAAAAAATAAATCAGGCAAACGTACCTTAGGCTCCAAGAAATGTGCTCCAGGACAGTTACTCACGTGCTGACGGAGCTCGGCCACCTCCAGAGAGAGTCCCTGCAGGCGTTGAGCCAAATCCTGAACCGACACCATGATGGAACAGAAAAATCTTTCCTTAGAGAATTTGCAGGCTGGACTTACTGTTATGTTCTGCTACCAGAGCTAAGGAAAGAGAGGAGATCTGTCCCTACGATAGAACTCAGCTTGATCCCTATGATGTAACAGGGGACCTGATCCTGCGATCAGACCTGCTAAAGTCCTCAGCTAGTCTGTACGGAGACCTATAGATGTGGGGAAGGAATCCCTACAAGTTCTAGGGACTGGAAGCAAAATGGACACCTCCTAACAGAAATAGTAGCAGACAGACGAACAAACAAATAATATAGAACACCGAGGTCCGAAGACCAAGCAAACTAACAGAGTTAGATACTGAGCACCGGCTAGCTAAAGAGTAGTAATACAATGAAGTCCAGCAAAGCCAGAAGGGCGGAGCAGGACTAAATAGGCCAACAAGGTCATGTGACCAGCAATAGAAAAAAACCTAAGAGCAAGGTTCTAACAATTATCACCAAAAAGTTCTATCTTCCTCTCATCAGACCAGAGAATCTTATTTCTCATAGTCTGGGAGTTCTTAATGTGTTTTTGAGCAAACTCTATGCGGGCTTTCATATGTCTTGCACTGAGGAGAGGCTTCCGTCGGGCCACTCTGCCATAAAGGCCCGACTGGTGGAGGGCTGCAGTGATACAGTAGTTGACTTTGTGGAACTCTCTCCCATCTTCCTACTGCATCTCTAGAGCTCAGCCACAGTGATCTTGGGGTTCTTCTTTACCTCTCTCACCAAGGCTCTTCTCCCATGATTGCTCAGTTTGACTGGACGGCCAGGTCTAGGAAAACTTCTGGTGGTCCCAAACTTATTCCATTTAAGGATTATGGAGGCCACTGTGCTCTTAGGAACCTTAAGTAATGCAGAAATTCTTTTGTAACCTTGGCCAGATCTGTGCCTTGCCACAATTCTGTCTCTGAGCTTCTTGGGCAGTTCCTTTGAGCTCAAAATTCTCATTTGGTCTGACATGCACTGTGAGCTGTGAGGTCTTATATAGACAGGTGTGTGCCTTTCCAAATCAAGTCCTATCAGTTTAATGAAACACAGCTAGACTGCAATGAAGGAGTAGAACCATCTCAAGGAGGATCACAAGAAAATGGACAGCATGTGACTTAAATATGAGTGTCTGAGCAAAGGGTCTGAATAGACTATGTGATATTTCAGTTTTTCTTTTTCAACAAATTTGCAAAACTGTCTAAATTTCTGTTTTTTTTTCAGTCAAGATGGGGTGCAGAGTAGTGTTGAGCAAGTATGTTCTATTAACCCTTTCGAAGAGTATGCTCGGGCCGAGCACCGAGTATTTATAGCTGCTCGGTGATATGGTTGAATCGCTCCCGTGTGCATGATTTGCGCTTGTTTGACAGTTTTATTACATGTGAGGAATGTCTATTTCTTACACATTCCTCACATGTAATAAAACTGTCAAACAGTTGGAAAGACTAGAAGCAATGGGATGAAACTAAATGGGAGGAGACACAGATTAGATATTAGAAAAAACTTTTTGACAGTTAGGGTGATTAATGAGTGGAACAGGCTGCCACGAGAGGTGGTGAGTTCCCCTTCAATGGACGTCTTCAAACAGAGGCTGGACAGACATCTGTCTGAGATGATTTAGTGAATCCTGCTTTGAGCAGGGGGTTGGACCAGATAACCCAGGAGGTCCCTTCCAACTCTACCATTCTATGATTCTATGATTCTATGAAATCATGCACACGGGAGCGATTTAGCCTTATCACCGAGCAGCTATAAATACTCGTAGTTTGGCCCGAGCATACTCGGACAGAACATACTCGCTCAACACTAGTGCAGAGTGTACTTTAATGAGAAAAAAAATGAACTTTTTAGAATTTACCAAATGGCTGCAATGAAAAAAAGAGTGAAAACTTTAAAGGGGTTTCCGTAACCACTGTGTATATATGTATATGTGTAAAATATATATACATACGTGTGTATGTATATATATATATATATATATATATATATATATATATATATATATATATATATATATATATGTATATATATTATAATAGAAACATAGCAGGGTCTTTGGTATAAAAACCAAATGTAACCTCAATGTAATCACATTGTACAGCTCCTGCACCTCCTCCTCCTCTTCGGCCTCCATCTCCGAAATGACAACATCAGTCGCAAGCTGGAAGCACTGCAGCACTGCCTCGATCAAGTGGCAACAAGCTGTGCTGAAGATTATATGCTTAGGTGACAAACCGCACACCGATGCAGAGTTGTTGAAAGCTGAAACAGAGCAAGCAGATCTGTGTCTCTCACCGCTGAACATACAGCCAGGCATGGTCATGTGTGACAATGGCCAGAACCTAGTGGCGGAGAAATGACAGCCGGAGTAGACACAGTTTCCCTCTATGCCAGTCCTTTCACCTACCTAAAGAATATGGCTGTGGTGAATTACAACTCTCACCCTGGCTAAGAAAAGCCTGTGTGAAGGTTCCCAGACACTCTATGGGTGTTTTTGTTTTTTACTGTGGACTGGCTCCAGCAATCTATAAGACTTAAGATGCAATCTGGCACCTTGGCAAAATCCCAATTCTGTTTTCCCTCTGATATCTAACAAACAGGTCATGCTGGAGAAACTTGCACCTACTGCCACTCAATGTCTTCAGATCCTTTGTGAGAAACTAATGTTTGGGCAGCCAATCTACCAAATACAATTCCTGAGATGGAAATTGTGGATGGCTTCACTTCTGGTACTGGGTGCTAATACCAAACCATGCCGTGCCATTCTCTGGATATTCCAGGCTGGTTGGAGACGCTCATTCCCACAGAAAAGTACCAGTGTCATGGAACAACAAGGGGATGTCCGGCAGACGGCAGAACACACGGATGCAATGGGAGATAGAGGGGGGAAGGAGGGCCCTAGCGTTAGGGAACAAGGGAAGGGACACCTCCTGACACCAACCTGTGTCTGTCCCTATTTTCCCCCCTATCGTCCCTAGACGGGTCTTTCTCCCAGTGCGTGATCACGTGCCTAAGCCCTCGCTGGTCCTGGACTTAACCTGGCTAGTTCGCAGGCCAGCGAGACACTAGTCTCACCACTGCAATAGGACACACAAGAAAGGGAAGACTAACAATAGGAAGATAACAACATAAAATACACTTATCTCACCAACAGAAAACTTCACCTCTACAACAGCAACGAACACCGCAGCTTCTCCAAAGACTGGCTCCTTCAAAGAGGTCAGCATAGAATGAACTATAACCAGTGGTCAGCTGATGGATTATGTGGCTATTTAAAGGGAGGTGGGAGTGTCACCAACCAACATCAACTGACCGTTAACAAAAGGCTGCCACCAAGAGACTAACATTATCCCTTGCTGGACAAAAAGGAAAAAAATACATTTAAATTACAGCATAACCAGAGCTGCCACGAATCTCCAAATTATTTGTGACAACCAGCAAGCTAAGGAGATGGTGGCCTCTACCATCATGAAGGAGTTTGCTCGTTGTCTAGGAGACCGACCACCACTGCTGTTTACCTTGTGAACATAGTGTTGAAGCTTTATTGACCCAGGGTCCATAATCCTCTGGGTCGGGAGGATGTGTTCTATCCCAGGGTCCGACTGGGTCCCTGCTTCCACTATATTAACTCAGTGTGCCGTCAGTGAGATGTACCATCCCTGGCCACAAGCACTTGTCCATGTGTCTGCTTAGGTGGTCCTTCCCCGTAACTGCGTTGGTGAGGGTACGGGTAATGTTCTGGGACCCGTGCTTGTATAAGGCAGGGACGGCACACCGGGAGAAATAGTGGCGGCTGAGGACTGAGTACCGAGGGACAGCCGCCACGAGGTTGCGGAAAGCTTCCGCCTCCACGACCCTAAAAGGCAAAATTTCTAGTGCGAGCAGTCGAGAAATGTGGCAGTTTAGTATTGTAGCCTGTTTGGCTCGTATATGCGCTTGCATTCCAAGGACTGGGGTAGGGACAACTGAATGCTGAAGGACAACTGAGGAATATGCCGACTCCAAGCAAGAAAAAAAAATCTCCCTGATCCGCACATTCCTCAAACAAGAATCTGCAAAAACAATTGCTCTTGCCCTCATCATCTCCCGCCTCGACTACTGCAACCTTCTGCTCTGCGGCCTCCCTTCTCGCACCCCTCCAATCTATCCTAAACTCTGGTGCCCGACTAATCCACGCCCCCCTCCGCTATTCCCCGGTCTCTCCTTTCTGTCAATCCCTTCACTGACTCCCCATTGCCCAGAGACTCTAGTTCAAAACCCTAACCTTGGCATACAAAGCCATCCACAACCTGTCTCCTGCATACATCTGTGACCTAGTCTCCCGATACTTACTGCACGCAATCTCCGATCCTCACAAGATCTCCTTCTCTACTCCCCTCTTTTCTCCTCTGCCCACAATCGCATACAAGATTTGTCCCGTGCATCCCCCCCTACTTTCTAACTCTTTACCCCAACATATCAGGCTCTCTTCTACCGTGGAAACCTTCAAAAGGAACCTGAAGACTTACATCTTCCGACAAGCCTACAAGATTATTGTAATTGTTTTTGCTATCTATACCCCTTTTTCACATGTAAGGCGCTATAATAATAATAATAATATGGTCCAGACTCACGCTACGGAGACTGGACCGTGTGGAATACAGGGTGGTGATGGTTGCAAACTGACTGGAAGCATTATCTTTTTATCTGCTATCCAACCAACAACCCTTTCACACTAATCTGCCTTCAAGAGTGGTATTCCACGGCCTTGTAGAAAGTGGGACAGGAAGCTAGATCGACATGATGTGGGTGCTTGTTGTGCTCCCTCAGCAGGCACAGTTTCATCTTGCCCATGGCCTCGGCCTCTGCGTGCACCGTCACCATTACGTCCACTTCCAGGTCCCTTGCCATGCACCTTTCCCATTTTAAATGAAGTTTAATATTTGTCACGTTGCCAAAAATGTCTGTATTATTACCGCAATAATATAGGATCATGTCTAATGACCACAGTTTTAGGCAGTGACCTGGGAATCAGAGATGCTTCCAGGGGTCTTGCCCATACTGTTCCCATGTCATTTCAGCACTGTATGGTGGATGTGTCTGATCATGTCTCACACACATGACCAGTTTAAGATAGTAAAATGTTAAAATTACATTTACCGGTGAATGTATTTTTCACCATTGAAAGCAATGCAGAAACGCATCAAAAACGCTACATGTGAACATAGGCCAAGGTGTGGAGGAGCATTTTTGTTTTTGGTTATTTATTTTGCCTTATATACAAGTCATTACCCTGGAAAGAATGTTCCTTAACATTTTTTCCAGGAAAATCCATTTTGGCTTTGTTTTTGTATGTATTATTGTGAGTCCATAAAAGTGGCATAATACTCTGACCACATTGTTCACAGCAGTGACCTGGGAGTCAGAGATGCTTCCAGGGGTCTTCCCCATGCTGCTCCCATATCATTTTAGCACTGTTCCCATCGATTTGTTCAATTTTTAGGCCCCCTCCAGACCTCCGATGGGGGGGAGGGGCATCGGAAAATGCTTGCGTTTCCCATTGACTTACATTGGGCTCGTTAGTCGAGTCGAGCACCCGAGCATTTTAGTGCTCACTCATCACTATTCCTTACCTTTCTATATGGTCAAATAAATGGTGGCCCCACATAGTCCTCCACATGGTATAATATGGCTCCACACAGTGTAATGGGCACCGCATAGTCCTCCATACAAGTAAACAATTATTCACCTCTCCCCGGTCCCTCGCTGCTCCAGTCTTGGCACGAGCAATCTGAAGCTCTTCAGTGCTCGGCACTGCGGGCGCAAATTAGTGACATGATCACGCCCTATGCACTGAAACATCAGACACAGAGAGAGAATGATGGCTGCGGGAGTGTCAGCTGACAGCTCCCTCTGTTGTCATTGCTTTCAACTATATCGGCATCCAGGATGCCGATACAGTTGAAAATGTGATGCTGGGCAGGGGGTGGCCTGCCCGGAGTTGCAGGCCAAATATGCCCGCCCCGTGGGCCAGATTTGGCCCGAGGGCCAGAGTTTGATATGTGTGATTTAAATGATGAGCAATGCAATCATAACTCACGACGCACAAACAGTGTTTATATAGGATGAGAATCATGAATGAAACAGTTGAATAGTGATAGTTACATCGTAACATCGAGCATTGTGGTTCAAGTGAACAATCTTCATTTACATTACACAATTGTGTAAGCTTTTTTTTTTTAGACACATCGATCAGTTGCTCAACCCACTCACATTACACAATTATCGTAAATAATGGGTCGTTAGCGTTCGACTCTGAACGATTATCAGCTAGTGTAAATGCACCTTAACAGTTGTCTACCACTGGTAATCATTAGTATAGATCTCATATGCTGATTGTATCTTGTAATTTATCTGCTTGAGATAATATTTAAAAATATGTTAAAATGCATTTTTTTATTGCAGGGTGGTTCAGATCTAATCATTAATGGATATGGACAGATTGTCAAGCAAAGCACAAAGAATAAATGGTTATTTTTCAAGGGCAATACTAAAGACAATGCAGGACAAGTAAGCATTTATGGTGTCAATGTTTAATACATTTCTGTATTTACCGTATTTTTCGGACTATAAGGCGCACTTTTTTCCTCCAAAATTTTGGAGGAAAGTGGGGGGTGCGTCTTATAGTCCGAATACTATATTATTGTATGGCCGCATGGTGGTGGGTGTGGGGGAGCGGCAGCGGGGGATCAGCGGGGCACAGGAGGCAGCAGCCGCCTGCTGCAGCCTACACTGTGCCCGCTACTAAGGAAAATGAATATTCCCTGCTCCCCACGCCCATGGGCGTGGAGAGCAATGAATATTCATTTCTCTTAATAGCCGGCACACTGGAGCCGCAGCACGGCTCCTGCTGCCGCTCTGCGGTCAGTGTGCCCGCTATTAAAGCTCATGAATATTCGCTACAACCCACGCCCGTGGGTTGTAGTGAATATCCATGGTCTTTAATAGCAGGCACACTGACCACAGAGCGGCAACAGGAGCCGCGCTGTGGTACAGTGTACCGGCTATTGAACAGACTGAATTGTCACTGCTCCCCACGCACAGAGTCCCGGTGCGAGGAGCAGTGACTATTCCAGCACAGCATCTCACACTGTGTGAGGGCGCATGGGGGCTCAGAGGGTGCCATACATACCAGAATGGGGGCTCAAGGGGTGCCATGCATACCAGGATGGTGGCTCAGAGGGTGCCATGCATACCAGGATGGGGACTCAAGAGGTGCCATGCATACCAGGATGGGGGCTCAAGGGGTGCCATGCATACCAGGATGGGGGCTCAAGGGGTGCCATGCATACCAGGATGGGGGCTCAAGGGGTGCCATGCATACCAGGATGGGGGCTCAAGGGGTGCCATGCATACCAGGATGGGGGCTCAAGGGGTGCCATGCATACCAGGATGGGGGCTCAAGGGGTGCCATGCATACCAAGATGGGGTATAAATGGGTGCCATGCATACCAGGATTGGTTATAAAGGGGTGCCATGCATACCAGGATGGGGGCTCAAGGGGTGCCATGCATACCAGGATGGGGGCTCAAGGGGTGCCATGCATACCAGGATGGGGGCTCAAGGGGTGCCATGCATACCAGGATGGGGTATAAAGGGGTGCCATGCCTTCCAGGATGGGGGCTCAAGGGGTGCCATGCCTTCCAGGATGGGGGCTCAAGGGGTGCCATGCATACCAGGATGGGGTATAAAGGGGTGCCATGTATACCAGGATGGGGGCTCAAGGGGTGCCATGCTTACCAGGATGGGGGCTCAAGGGGTGCCATGCATAAGAGGATGGGTGCTCAAGGGGTGCCATGCATACCAGGATGGGGGCTCAAGGGGTGCCATGCATACCAGGATGGGGCTCAAGGGGTGCCATGCATACCAGGATGGGGGCTCAAGGCGTGCCATGCATACCATGATGGGGTGTAAAGGGGTGCCATGCATACCAGGATGGGGTATAAAGGGGTGCCAAGCATACCAGAATGGGATGGGGGCCACTTATATCAGGAAGGAGGGGCCATACATACCAGGATGGAGGATATTAACAGAATTGGGGGACATTACCCCAATACCATTGTCAGCAGCAGACCCCCTCCCCCATAACAGGGCATCATGACCACATTTTTTGCTTGAATTTTTTTTCCTATTTTCCTCCTTTAAAACCTAGGTGCGTCTTATGGTCCGGTGCGTCTTATAGTCCGAAAAATACGGTATATATAAAAATAGTGCATTATAATTAATTTTTTTTTTTTTTTACGCAGTACAAAAGAAAAACTAAGACTTCTGTATATTGTCCTGGCACAACGGTCCTGATGGGAGAGGACGGGTCTCCCACATCACCTGGTCATCCTGGCACATTCCAGATGCGACATAGCATAGCAGCAGACACAGAACATTCTGGGAACAGCGAGGAAAGTCATGAAACCAGTGATTCTGGGCGGTATTCCCATGAGTCTACTGATGAAATTCACCTCTGCTCTGTGATCAGTACCTCACCGCCCACACCCGACTCATTCAGTGTTGAAGAATGTGGAAAGGACCCTTCCTTAAGCAAACATGGAAAATCTCCCAGTGTCAATTCTTGAGGAGCGCATTTCCTCAATACCTCAAATTATCCATATTTCCTAAACATTTCAAGAAAAAAAAATTCCTGAAGCCAAATATTCCAGCCATTTGCCTGTTCGAAGGACAATGACAGAGCAAAAAAAAGAAAATGTTTGTGAAATCTGGTGTTTCAGATCAAATCTATCATTTTTCTTCAGAATGTTTCGCTGAGTAAATCTATTGACATTGAAGGTTGCTTTGCTGGATGGTGAATGGCTCTGAAACTCTCCAGGTTTTATGCCATTTGTCTTTGTTGTAAAGAGACGTCAATCAGTCTCTTTGATTTATGTCTACCTCAGCTGGTCACATTATGGACTTCATTTCGCTGCTTTACCCACATTTGTGTTTTTGTTGCCCCTTAACCTTCATCCAAGGTACTTCCTAAATGTATGTATGTTTGTGGGTTTTTATTATTATTGCTTTTTATGTGTGATGAATGTGTTACTTAAGGAGTTGTAAAGGCAACACCCATTACATGGCTTTTTCTAAAGCTCTGCTAACGTATTACAAATGGATAATGCTATGAGCCATCTCTACCTTAATGAATTGATGACTACCTCTATATGTGTCTTTAAGGAGACCAACTTTTCTCATGAACAGTCACTACCTTGTAACAACTGTGCCTTCAAGTATCTCCGTTACACAGAACTGCCTTACTGCGAGGAATTCAGGACATCACTCAGGACATTTCCTGGACTCAGGGAATAGTGTTTTTTGTGTCTATTCCATAAATATATGGGGCTAATGTGACAGGGTATCATGCTCATATTTGATTTTGAAAGGAGATGAAGTAGGTCAGTTACTTGGCTACATTATAAAAGATTACCTGTCACGTGTGACTCATTGAGAGCAGAGATAACGTGGCTAAAATTAAGATGCAAAGTCTTCTATAGACATTAGGAATGTGCAGGACAATGCTGCTTTCAGCCTAAACGGTGACGGATTCCTTCAAGTGCCTGTTTGGTTGGGTCTGATGTGCATCTTCGTTCCATGGAGGAGAACGGGAGCAGTTGCCAGACACTTTGGACAAGTCGTATAGAAGTTATATCGTCCATCCTGCATATTTAATGTCTATAAGCAGCTTAACACCTGATAGTTAAGATGTGGGAGCAGATAATCTCATTTCCAACTATCCAAAATTCTTCTGTACAGCAGTTCTGGAAGCTGGGATCTGAGGAGTCCTTACACTGCATTAATGGGAGTCTGTCATCAGAAATTATCCTGTTGTTTAAATCCAGTTTTTCTGCTGCATGTATCTAAAAAAAACAAAACGGGTAATTTTCTTTTTCTTTTGTTTTCTCTAAAATTTTAACACTGGTCACTTGGGCTTTTTTAGACTTCTACTTTCTTGTCCTTTTACTAAGGGTTTTCAGGAGGCTCCTTATCATCAGACATTATTACAATGACAGCTAACAACTTTATACACAGCTGATAACACAAGTTCCACCATTCACAGTAGTGATTTCACCTCCCTTCACAATGTCACTTTGCACAGGATCATCTGACACTTCAATACAAAAGATAGTCGGTAGCGGACCATTGTGGTTCCTGAATCAATAGTCTAAAAAGCCCATTGTGAAAATTGCAAGATTTCTTTTTTTTTTTTTTTACATTTTTTTAATACAGATTGCAAAATGTTTACACTTAACACAAAAAACCTGATTTAAACAATAGGTCATTTTTTGATGATGCCTGTACACATGAAATATTTGCCCACTGAACTGGCATTTTGGCTATCCGCTCCTTCCTGCCTCCCCCAAACACATGAACACTTGGTTTATCTGGCAGGAGAATAAGAGGACTGGGAATTTGATTCCAATCTGCCCAATCTTTCTCTTTCCTGACACCTTTGATTGGGCCTGAGCTGGTCCCATCAAAATAAGTGGGTTCCGACTACTTTCAGGTAATGAGTATGGAAGCCTATAGTATGGAGGAGAACTAAAGGACAAGGTGATCAGTGGTGTTTTCAGGCATAAGCCAGCTCTCTAGTGTAAAGACCCTGCGGAAGGACACCCAATATCTCAGCTACTGCAGCTCCTGAGAGTATGAATTATTTGGTGAATACTTTTGATAAAGTAATATTTTTTTAAGTTCATTAGGTACTTCATTCCTCAGTCATGTTTTTAGTACCTACAGTGGTGGCCAAAAGTATTGGCACCCCTGCAATTCTGTCAGATAATACTCCGTTTCTTCCTGAAAATGATTGCAATCACAAATTCTTTGGTATTATTATCTTCATTTAATTTGCTTGCAAGGAAAAAACACAAAAGAGAATGAAGCAAAAATCAAATCATTGATCATTTCACACAAAACTCCAAAAATGGGCCAGACAAAAGTATTGTCACCCTCAGCCTAATACTTGGTTGCACAACCTTTAGCCAAAATAACTGCGAACAACCGCTTCCGGTAACCATCAATGAGTTTCTTACAATGCTCTGCTGGAATTGTAGACCATTCTTCTTTGGCAAACTGCTCCAGGTCCCTGATATTTGAAGGGTGCCTTCTCCAAACTGCCATTTTGAGATCTCTCCACAGGTGTTCTATGGGATTCAGGTCTGGACTCATTGCTGGCCACCTTAGAAATCTCCAGTGCTTTCTCTCAAACCATTTTATAGTGCTTTTGGAAGTGTGTTTTGGGTCATTGTCCTGCTGAAAGACCCATGACCTCTGAGGGAGACCCAGCTTTCTCACACTGGGCCCTACATTATGCTGCAAAATTTGTTGGTAGTCTTCAGACTTCATAATGCCATGCACACGGTCAAGCAGTCCAGTCCCAGAAGCAGAAAAGCAACCCCAAAACATCAGGAAACCTCCGCCATGTTTGACTGTAGGGACCGTGTTCTTTTCTTTGAATGCCTCTTTTTTTTTCCTGTATACTCTATGTTGATGCTTTTTCCCAAAAAGCTCTACTTTTGTCTCATCTGACCAGAGAACATTCTTCCAAAACATTTTAGGCTTTCTCAGGTAAGTTTTGGCAAACTCCAGCCTTGCTTTTTTATGTCTCGGGGTAAGAAGTGGGGTCTTCCTGGGTATCCTACCATACAGTCCCTTTTCATTCAGACGCCGACGAATAGTACGGGTTGACACTGTTGTACCCTCGGACTGCAGGGCAGCTTGAACTTGTTTGGATGTTAGTCGAGGTTCTTTATCCACCATCCGCACAATCTTGCGCTGAAATCTCTCGTCAATTTTTCTTTTCCGTCCACATCTAGGGAGGTTAGCCACAGTGCCATCGGCTTTAAACTTCTTGATGACACTGCGCACGGAAGACACAGGAACATTCAGGTCTTTGGAGATGGACTTGTAGCCTTGAGATTGCTCATGCTTCCTCACAATTTGGTTCCTCAATTCCTCAGACAGTTCTTTGGTCTTCTTTCTTTTCTCCTTGCTCAATGTGGTACACACAAGGACACAGGACAGAGGTTGAGTCAACTTTAATCCATGTTAACTGGCTGCAAGTGTGATTTAGTTATTGCCAACACCTGTTAGGTGCCACAGGTAAGTTACAGGTGCTGTTAATTACACGAATTAGAGGAGCATCACATGATTTTTCAAACAGTGCCAATACTTTTGTCCACCCCCTTTTTTAGGTTTGGTGTGGAATTATATCCAATTTGGCTTTAGGACAATTCTTTTTGTGTTTTTTTTCATTGAAGACAAATTAAATGAAGATAATAATACCAAAGAATTTGTGATTGCAATCATTTTCAGGAAGAAACTGAGTATTATCTGACAGAATTGCAGGGGTGCCAATACTTTTGGCCACCACTGTATTGAATTGAACTTTGCTTTATCACAAAATAAGTTCCCATAATCTCTTTACTTCGTATGTGACTGGTAAATTATATACAGTCTTCAAAAACTATGCTTGCTTTTTTTTTTTTTTGCCTTATCATACCAAAGATTGTTCTTTATTGCTTAAGGGATAAAATATTTTTTTTCCCAAAAGAAAAAAAAATCTGCTATTTTGTTGTTGGCATAGCTGCCAAGTAGTAGCAGTGACTGTATTAGTGCAGAAATGCATTTTAAACTACCTTAGACTTTAACTAGTCAAGTCCAAAAACTTCCAAGTTACAAGTTTAGTATTTAGCTATTAGCTCTTTATTATAACAGTATTAGATGACCTATTTTTTAACATATTGCTTTATATACTAAGGGAAAAATTGTAACCAAAGATGTATTTTTCGGTCGTGTCTTGCTATTTTAGTGTACAGAAAGCAGCTTTTGCTATAAAAACTGAGTAGTTTTAGATGCTTTGCGTATAACTGTTCATATCTTGTGATCATCACTTAATGTTAACCAGATGACATGCAGGGGTAATTAAAAATCATAATCCTTTACTTTGTTAATCGTTCAGACAGGTTTGCTATTGGAAAGTGTGCGCAAATTATCATGATATGGCACGCCAGGTGCCATGTCTGTGCGCAGTGTCTAGCAAACATAAGTTATATGTGTCCACTAGTGTTGAGCATTCTGATACTGAAATATCGGGTATCGACCGATATTCGCGGTATCGGAGTTCCGATACTTTTAGAATATCGAATACCGGAATCGGAAGTTCCCATAATGCCTGCGCTCTGCAGTGTCTCTGAAGGATGACAAGCTGGATGGCAGCGCTCAGCTTACTGTACTTGTCATTTAGTGTTAAAGGATTTATTAAAAAAAAAATTGGCGTGGGGTTCCCCGTAATTTTAGTCTAGCGGAGGTTAAGCAGACTGCTGGGGCAGATGTTTGAAGCCTGGGAAGGGGGTAATACCCACGGAGCTTCGCAGGCTACTAATATCAGCCCCCAGCTGAATACCTAGCCTTTACTAGCTATTAAAATGGGGGACCCCCAAAAAAATGACGTGGGGTCCCCCCTATTTTAATAGCTAGCGAAGGCTAGGCAGCCAGCTGGGGGCTGATATTACTAGCCCAGGAAGGGTGCCATGAATATTGGCCCCCTCCCAGGCTAGAAACACCAGCCGTCAGCTGCCCCAGAAATGGAGCAACCATAGGATGCGCCAATTCTGGCACTTAGCCTCGCTCTTCCCACTGCCCTGTAGCGGTGGCAGTGGGGTAATAGGGTTGGGGTTGATGTGAGCTTATAATGCCAGCTGACATCAAGCCCAGGTTAGTAATGGAGAGGCGTCTATAAGACACCCCCATTACTAACCCCTTAGTCAAAGTTAAAAAATAACACAAACACCCAGAATAAAGTCCTTTAATTGAAATAAACACACAATTCTTTACTGTTCTAAATTAAACCCTACTTATCATCACACCCATTCCAGCTGAAGCCAATGTCTTCTGCAATAAAAGTAAAATAATAAAGCAACCTCATCCTTACCTTTCCATGGTTCCCAGGACAGCTTCAGCTCTGCTAAATTCACATGACAGGCTGGATCACAGCCGAAAGCTGCCATCCAGCTTGCCATGCCGCAGACACTGAGAAGCGCAGGCATGCTTGCGCTCCTCAGTGTCTGGCTGTGACGAGCCGAGGTCATGTCCAATGAACTCAGCTCACCTCATGCATTTTTGAAAACTGCAGCATGTCTCTTCTTTCAGCGTTTTTGCAGCGTTTGTGCAAAAACACAACAAAAATGCAGCAAAAAATACTGGTATCAGGTTTTGCTGTGTGAAAAAAGCTGGTACAGCAGAATGTGAAACGCATTTATTTTTGTGATCTTCCCAACTTTTAACCATAATGTCTTGGTCTCCTCACCTTAGAATGACAGTTAGGATTAGTACAATTTAATTAAATTAGTCATATGCATAAAGTAAACATTGGCTGACCAAGGTGTGAAATTAAACAATACCCAACCAACTCAAGGACTGACCAAATTGTGAAAGTAAAGTGTCCTACAAACTCAATGCTCTGCCAATGTCTTAGGAAACCAACTCCTGATCAATTCACCCCCCCTGTTATGTTTGTAATTGTGTATTTTTTCATGAACTCATGTAAACTTTTTTTTTTGTTCAGAATAGTCACTATTTCTTCACATATAAAAATATTTTCCCACTACACTAAATAAATTGATCAAATTGCCTTTTTTTCCAAAATAGTTTTATGGGTCTTTCATTCGTGACCTAGCACCTTGCATTGTTCATGCTTCTGTGGTGGAAGCAAAGCTGAACTTTGTGATCCTAAAGTATGCAGCTAAACCTGCTTTTTGTAAGCAGCTTCTTTACTGCCAAGAGAGCAGGTTTTGCCTGCAGAAAAAAAGCAACAAAAACCAATGTGTGAACATAGCCTTACAGTTTCTTGTATATGGTAATTAAGCTGGATACAATGTAGATTATTTTATTAAATACTGGCACCTGTGAAACATTTCCTACTATTAATCATAATTTATATGTTCACATGAAATCAAGCCACAAGGGTTATTAAAAATATAGGATTTGTGCCAAAAAGAAAAATATAACCATTTTAAGTAAACTTCTCTCCTTTGGTTTCTAATTCATCAAGCTGGCATATGGGTAATTTCACCATCAAAGGTTGGATACGGCTCCTTCATTCATAGCTAGAAGTGACAATTCTGGAATTATGTACAAACATTATTGTGGGCGTTCAATAAAAGGATTCTTTGGTATTAAAACAAAAGATTTCTTTTTAAGTCAATCACACCAGTTCATACTCATTTTGCACTTTTGCATGTCTTTACTTTACCATTCCTTTAGACAGACACCAAATGTACAACCATAATTCAATATAAATTGTGATGTTGTGTAAATATAAAGAAAACAAGAATGCAATGATTTGAAGCCTTATAGCCATATTTTATTCACACCAGATGATAGAACATATAGTAGAAGATAAAAGTTACACATTTTTCCATTTCATTTGCAAAAAATAATTATCTAATTTAGAAACTGAGATGAGTTGCTGCCAGTGGCGTACCGCCAATGGCGGCAGACCACGCCACTGCTATGGGGCCCGTGGCCGGAGGGGGCTCATGAGGGCCCCAAGCAGCGTGGGAACGAGGAAGATAGGTGAGTAGGAGGTTGCGGCGGCAGAGGAGCGGGTTGCGGCAGTGGAGGAGCGGAGCACACACAGTAGCCGCTGCTGCAGCTACCACGTGTGCCCGCTGCTAAAGAGACATGAATATTCCCTCTTCTCCACTCCCATGGGCGTGGAGAAGACGGAATATTCGTTCTCTTTAGTAGCGGCAGGGAGGAGCGCAGAGCAGCGGCTCCTGTCAGTGCCCGCTGCTGAAGAGAAAGCATATTCACGCTTCACGCCCATAGTCCCGGCGTGGAGAGGAGTGAATGTGCCGGCAGCCGCTCACCTCGGCTTCTGAGAGCGTGCGTAGCTCAGATGCCGACATGAGCGGCTGCAGACAGGACGCAGCGCTGGAGCAGAGGTGGGGAAGGAAGGTGAGTATAAGTGTTTATTGTTTTATGTGCAGTGATTGGGGGATGAGGGGGCCACACATACCAGGATACTTGGATTGAGGAGGCCACACATACCAGGAATGGGGGATTGAGGAGGCCACACATACCAGGAATGGGGGATTGAGGAGGCCACACATACCAGGAATGGGGGATTGAGGAGGCCACACTTACCAGGATTTAGGGATTGAGGAGGCCACACATACCAGGGATTGGGGGATTGAGGAGGCCACACATACCAGGATTTGGGGATTGAGGAGGCCACACATACCAGGATTTGGGGATTGAGGAAGCCACACATACCAGGATTGGGGGATTGAGGAGGCCAAACATACCAGGATTGGGGAATTGAGGAGGCCACACATACCAGGATTGGGGGATTGAGGAAGCCACACATACCAGAATTGGGGGATTGAGGAGGCCACACATACCAGGATTTGGGGATTGAGGAGGCCACACTTACCAGGATTGGGGGATTTAGGAGGCCACACTTACCAGGATTGGGGGATTTAGGAGGCCACACTTACCAGGATTGGGGGATTGAGGAGGCCACACATATCAGGGATTGTGGGATTGAAGAGGCCACACATACCAGAGATTGTGGGATTGAAGAGGCCACACATACCAGGGATTGTGGGATTGAAGAGGCCACACATACCAGGGATTGTGGGATTGAAGAGGCCACACATACCAGGGATTGTGGGATTGAAGGGGCCACACATAGGGATTGTGGGATTGAGGGGGCCACACATACCAGCGATTGTGGGATTGAGGGGGCCACACATACCAGGGATTGTGGGATTGAGGGAGCCACACATATGAGGATGGGGAAATTTACCAGTAGCTGCTGCATTTCCCACCCTAGGCTTATACTCAAGTCAATAGGTTTTCCCATTTTTATGTGGTAAAATTAGGGGCCTCGGCTTATACTCGGGTCAGCTTATTTAAAATATACGGTATTTTAAAATCAGTGAGTACGTGGTGCCCATAATACTGCAGGACTGTGGCGTGCATTATACTATATGGGGGCTGCATTTTACCCTATGGGGTGTGTAATATACTGTATGGAGGACTATGGGGAGTGGATTATATTCTATGGAGGACCATGGGAAGTTCATTATACTATATGGAGGTTTATGGGGGGCGCATTATACTATATGGAGGTTTATGGGGGGAGCATTATACTATATGGAGGATTATGGGGGCGCATTATACTATATGGAAGATTATTGGTGGTGCATTATACTACATGGAAGGCTATGTGGGGCCATTATAATATTTTGAGGGCTATGTGGGGGCCATTATACTGTTTGAAAGCAATTATACAGTGTGAATGTTTGTGTGGGGTCATTATACTGTTTGGAGGGCTGTGTGGGGGCCATTATACTGTTTGGAGGGCTGTGTAGGGCCATGAGAGTGTATGGAGGGCTCTGTGGGGTTCACAGGTGGGGGATTATACTGTGTTAGGGTCACCATACTTTGCCGGGGGAGTTGAAGTGGGGTACAATAGGGTCATTATACTGTGCATGTGGAGGAATGCACCATAGGGGTATCATACTGTTTGGGGGGCACTTTTGTTGGCATCATACTTTATGAGGGCAATGAAGAAGGAATCTACGACTTCAGAAAGAGGTAAATTACTATGTAAAGGCTGGAAAGTTATGAGATCTGCTTTTCTGTGACACAGACAAATATTTATTTTTTGTAGGGGGGGGGGCCCAATTAGAGCTTCTTCTATGGGGCCCCATGACTTCTATGTACGCCCCTGGTTGCTGCCATCAAAGTTTGGCCAGGGCCATAGCGGTTATTTCAATGCAGTACTGCCTGAGGGCACATGGCTCACAATCATCCAATATTGACCGTCCGCTTTGTCTCTTGTGCACATGGATTTCTCCAGAATCTCTGAATCTTTTGATGAAATAATGTGCTATAGGTGGTGGGATATTGAAAGTTTTTGCAATTTCAGGTTGATGGACATTTTTCTGAAATTGTTCCACAATTTTTAGACACAGTTGTTTACAACCTCTGACAATCTTTGCTTCTGAGAGACTCTGCCTTTCTAACATGCCATTTTTATACAAATTCACATGATTAAGTTGAAAATTAACCCTTGAGCTGTTCCTTAGTACCGCTTACTTTTTCAGACTTTTGTTAACCTTGTCCCAACTTTTTTTTTTTCGATGCCATTCATTTTTAGATGAGTTAATTTTTTAAAATTAAATAGAAAAATGTACAACTTTCTTCTTGTGATCTGTGTTCTGTTGTGAATAAAATATTACTATGGGAGATTTCCAAATCATTCCATTCTTATTTTCATTACATTTTACACATTGTGCCAACATTTTTGGAATTGTACAGCATTATTATGCAAAGTATTTTAGGCTACCTTCAACTAAGAGCACTGATAACCATTTCTAACAAGTGTGCTAGCCATTAATATGGAAATAGTGTGCCATTATATATGTACAATATATAAAGAAGTTTCAAATATTTTAGTATGTTTACCTTTGCAATGTATTTTGTTTTTGTTCTTTACCTTTACACCCATTTTTTTTTTATTTGTTTTCACCGTTTCTTTCTTTATGTAAAGGTGATACTGGTAGTTTATGGTAGGTAACAGAGCTAATTTAGTATGAACTCTTCTCAGGGGATCCGTTCTGACACTCTACCTCATTCTACCCGATGTTCTCCTTGAATAGTGAATGTAACTCATATTTCCTGCTTTACTATAATTCTTTTATTATTGTGTTCTGTTAAATATTTTTTTACATTGTTTTTTTTTATATATAAATAGAGAATGGTTTTAGCTGTTTTACTCTGCCTTTTGTTTAATTATTCATTTTATTGGAGAAATGAATTGCTCCATGAGTCTTGCCAAAAAGTATAACTATTGAAATGCCAAATGTTTGTTTATGCTGTGATAAGTCAAAATATCAGTGAGTTGCACAGTTCTAATAAAGTTTTTTTTTATTTTTTTATTAAACTTGGATGAATTATGGTGTTAATTATTTTATTAATGTGTTCCAACTTAAACAATGTTAAAGGGGTTGTCCGGTCAAAGTGATAAGACTGCAGTCACTCTGTGTGACTGCAGACTTATGACTCACCCCAGCGCTCGCACTGTGCGCCTCTGGGATTTGCTGGTTTCAGACCCGGTAATAGAAGGTATGTAAAAACTATACATACCACCGGCCATTCAGCGCCACCTCGCTCCAGATGTATGAATTTCCCCAGTGCACGCACTGTGCGCTGCGGGGATTTCTTCAGTATGAGACCCGGGACCGGAGGGTATGTATGCGCACTATACATACCCCTGGCCAAGGGGCGCGGTCTCGGTCTCCATAAACTTGTATGGAGCGAGGCCGCGCCCCGTCTAGTGACATGGACGGCCAGTGGGGGCATCCGACTAGAAGGCCTCGCTCAATACAAGTTTATGGAGAGCTAGACCACGCCCCTTGGCCGGGGGTATGTATAGCACATACGTACCCTCCGGTCCCGGGTCTCATACTGTCGAATCCCTGCAGCGCACAGTGTGTGCGCTGGGGAAGTTTATAAGTCTACAGTCGCACAGAGTGACTGCAGACAAATCACTTTTGACCTGACAACCTCTTTAAGTGTTTTTCTAAGTTTAGTAAATCCTATGAAAACATTGGAGGTTTAGCAATTATTTTAAAGGTGCATATTTTTTCCATCCATGGATATTTATGCGATCTGTGGACATTATTGCTTCTGTGTATTCAAGTGCAAGGATTTTAACCCCTTAAGCCCCGGAGCATTTTCCGTTTTTGCATTTTCGTTTTTTGCTCCCTTTGTTCCCAGAGCCATAGCGTTTTTATTTTTTGGTCAATATGACCATGTGAGGGCTTATTTTTTGCGGGACGAGTTGTACTTTTCAACGCCATTACTAGTTTTACCATATCATGTACGGGAAAATGGGAAAAAAATTCCAAGTGCGGTAAAATTGCAAAAAAAGTGCAATACCACAGTTGTTTTTTATTTATTTTTTTTACCACGTTCACTGAATGCTAAAACTGACCTGCCATTCTTATTCTACAGGTCATTATGAGTTCATAGACACCAAACATGTATAGGTTCTTTTATATTTAAGTGGTGAAAAAAATTTCCAAAATTTGGTAAAAAAAATAGCGCCATTTTCCGAGACCTGCAGCGTCTCCATTTTTCTGGGGCTGGGTGAGGGCTTATTTTTTGCGCGCCGGGCTGACGTTTTTATTGATAACATTTTGGGGTAGATCCGATGTTTTGATCGCCCGTTATTGCATTTTATTGCAATTTTACGGCGATCAAAAAACGTAATTCTGGCGTTTAGAATTTTTTTCTCGTTACGCCGTTTACCGATCGGATTAATTCTTTTTTTATATTGATAGATCGGGCGATTCTGAACGCGGCGATACCAAATATGTCTATGTAGGGTTTTGTTTTTTTATATTTTATTTTGAATGGGGCGAAAGGGGGGTGATTTAAACTTTTATATTTTTTTATTTTTTTTTATATTTTTAAAAACTTCTTTTTTTTTTTACTTTTTGCATGCTTCAATAGTCTCCATAGGAGACTAGAAGCAGCAACTATCCGATCACCTCTGCTACATACAGGGGATCAGCAGATCCCCTGCATATAGCAGAATTGGTCCTGTGCTATGAGCGCCAACTACTAGGTGGCGCTCATAGCGACCAGCTCATGACTACTGCAGGCGTCTGCTGCAGACCCTGGGTTGTCATGCACGCCCATCGGTGAACCGCGATCACGTGACGGGGTCACCGATGGGCGGGGCTTATGACGCGCTACCCTGAAGCGCGCGTTAAATGCCGCTGTCGGAGATTGACCGTGGCATTTAACATGTTAACAGCCGCGGGTGGATCGCGATTCCACCCGGGGCTGTTGCGGGCACATGTCAGCTGTAAGAATCAGCTGACATGTGCTCGGTTCAGTGAGGGCTCAGCGCAGCAGCCCTCACTGAATGGGGGGTACGCAAATGTGCGTACTAATACGGCAAGGGTTGTTAAGGGGTTAAGCCTTGAAAACCCCAATATTTTAATATAAATCCAAATTATGGCTCTATTATTGTGCGCGTCTAAAATGGTGAAAGTATTTTCGAAAATATAACATATGATTCCACTAGGAGGTTTCTGAAGATATGACATTCTAATATATGTGTTCTCCCATGTCTTTGCATACAATTAGCCATTCTCCTCACCTGGCCAGGAGGGAGGGTTGAGGGGTGTGGATGAGATCCTATATATTAGATCCAAAAAGTCTGGTGGTTTGCGAAAATATTCACTCCCTTGGCTTTTTACTTACAGGTTCATCTCACTAAATTAGAATATCATTAAAAAGTTAATTTATTTCAGTTCTTCAATACAAAAAGTGAAACTCATATATTATATAGTCATTACAAACAGAGTGATCTATTTCACGTGTTTATTTCTGTTAATGTTGATGATTATGGCTTACAGCCCATGAAAGCACAGAAGTCATTATCTCAGTAAATTAGAATACTTTATAACAAACAACTTGAAAAAATTATTTTAAAATCTGAAATGTTTTTCTACTGAAATGTATGTTCAGTAGTTCAGGGCTTGTCTCGGGTCCTACTGGTTGTCGCGGGCCCTGCTGGCTTTAGCCAGTCTCCTACCCTGCTGGCATTGACCTTGGCCTGTCTCAGGCCCTACTACTTGTCTCGGGCCCTGCAGGCTTTAGCCATGGCCTGTGTCGGGCCCTATTGGTTGTCTCGGGCTCTGTAGGCTTTGGTTTGTCTCAAGCCCTACTGATTGTCTGGGGCCCTGCTGGCTTTGGCCTTGGCTTGTCTAAGGCCCTACTGGTTGTCTCGGGCCTTACTGGCTTAGACAAGACCTGTCTCGGACCCTACTAGTTGTCTCGGGCCTTGCTGGCTCGGCCTAGACCTGTCTCGAGCCCTACTGGTTGTCTCGGGCTTTGCTGACTTTTGCCTTGTTCTGTCTCGGGCCTTACTGGTTGTCTCGGGCCCTGCTGGCTTTGGCCTTGGCCTGTCTCGGGCTCTACTGGTTGTCTCGGACCCTGCTGGGTTTGGCCTTGGCCTGTCTCAGGCCCTACATGTTTTCTTGGGCCCTGCTAGCTTTGGCCTTCTTCTGTCTCGGGCCCTACTGGATGTCACGGGCCCTGCTGGATTTTGCCATGGCTTATCTCGCACCCTACTGGTTGCCTCAGGCCCTGCTGGATTTTGCCATGGCTTGTCTTGCACCCTACCGGTTGGCTCGGGCCCTTATGGCATTGGCTTTGACTTGTCTCGGGCCCTACTAGTTGTCTCGGGCCCTGCTGGCTTTGGCCTTGGCTTGTCTCAAGCCCTACTAGTTGTCTCGGGCCCTGCTGACTTTGGCCTTGGCTTGTCTCGGATCCTACTGGTTGTCTAAGGCCCTGCTGGCTTTGGCCTTGGCCTGTCTCGGGCTCTACTGCTTGTCTCGAGCACTACTGTTAGTCTCGGGCCCTTCTGGCATTGGCTTTGGCTTGTCTCGGGTCCTACTGGTTGTCTCGGACCCTGCTGGCGTTAACCTTGGCTTGTCTCAGGCCTTACTGGTTGTCTCGGGCCCTTCTGGCTTTGGCTTGTCTCGGGTCCTACTGGTTGTCTCAGGCCCTGCTGGCTTTGGCCTTGGACTGTCTCGGGCCCTACTGGTTGTTTCGAGCCCTTGGCCTTGGCCTGTTTTGGGCCCTACTGGTTGTCTCAAACCCTGCTGACTGTGACCTTGGCTTGTCTCGGGTCGTACTGGTTGTCGCGTGCCCTGCTGGCTTTAGCTTTAGCTAGTCTCGTGCCCTGCTGGCATTGGTCTTGGTCTGTCTCAGGCCCTACTACTTGTCTCGGGCACTGCTGGCTTTAGTCTTGGCCTGTCTCGGGCCCTAATGGTTGTCTCGGACCTTGCTGGCTTTAACCTTGGCTTGTCTCAGGCACTACTGGTTGTCTCGGGTCCTTCTAGCTTTGGCCTTGGCTTGTCTCGGGTCGTACTGGTTGTCTCAGGCCCTGCTGGCTTTGACCTTGGCCTGTCTCAGGCCCTACTGGTTGTTTCGGGCCTTTGGCCTTGGCCTGTTTTGGGCCCTACTGGTTGAAAAGAGCACTGCTGACTGTGGCCTTGGCTTGTCTCGGCTCCTACAGGTTGTCGCGTGCCCTGCTGGCTTTAACTTTAGCCAGTTTCGTGTCCTGCTGGCATTGGTCTTGGCCTGTCTCAGGCCCTACTACTTGTCTCGGGCACTGCTGGCTTTAGCCTTGGCTTGCCTCAGGCCCTACTGGTTGTTTCGGGCCCTTCTGGCTTTGCCTTAGCTAGTCTCGGGTCCTACTGGTTGTCTCAGGCCCTGCTGGCTTTGGCCTTGTCCTGTCTTGGGTCCTACTGGTTGTTTCGGGCCTTTAGCCTTTGCCTGTTTTAGGCCCTACTGGTTGTCTCGAGCCCTGATGACTGTGGCCTTGGCTTGTCTCAGGTCCTACTGGATGTCTTGGGCCATGCTGGCTTGGACTAGACCTGTCTCGGGCCCTACTGGTTGTCTCGGGCCTTGCTGGCTGGGCCTAGACCTGTCTCAAGCCCTACTGGTTGTCTCGGGCTTTCCTGACTTTTGCCTTGTTCTGTCTCGGGCCTTACTGGTTGTCTCGGGTCCTGCTGGCTTTGGCCTTGGCCTGTCTCTGGCTCTACTGGTTGGCTCGGGCCCTTCTGGCATTGGCTTTGGCTTGTCTCGGGTCCTACTGGTTGACTCAGACCCTGCTGGCTTTGGTCTTGGCTAGTCTTGGGCCCTACTGGTTGTCTTGGGTCCAGCTGGCTTTGACGTTGGCTTTTCTCGGGCCATACTCATTATCTTGGGTCCAGCTGGCTTTGACCTTGGCTTTTCTCGGGCCCTGCTGGCTTTGGCCTTGGCCTGTTTTGGGCCCTATTGGTTGTCTCGAACGCTGTTGACGGTGGCCTTGGCTTGTCTCGGGTCCTACTGTTTGTCGCGGGCCCTGCTGGCTTTAGCTTTAGCCAGTCTCGTGCCCTGCTGGCATTAGTCTTGGCCTGTCTCAGGCCCTACTACTTGTCTCAGGCACTGTTGGCTTTAGCCTTGGCCTGTGTCGGGCCCTATTGGTTGTTTCGGGCACTGTTGGCTTTAGCCAGTCTTGTGCCTTGCTGGCTTTAGCCTTGGCCTGTCTCGGGCCCTATTGGTTGTCTCGGGCACTGTAGGCTTTGGCTTGTCTCAAGCCCTACTGATTGTCTGGGGCCCTGCTGGCTTTGGTCTTGGCTTGTCTAGGGCCCTACTGATTGTCTTGGGCCTTGCTGGCTTGGACTAGACCTGTCTCGGGCCCTACTGGTTGTCTTGGGCCCAGCTAGCTATGGCTTGTCTCAGACCCTACTGGCTGTTTCGGGACCTGCTGACTTTGGCCTTGGCTTGTCTCAGGCCCTACTACTAGTTGTCTTGAGCCCTTCTGGTTTAGACCTTGGATTTTCTTGGGCCCAACTGGTTGTCTCGGGCCATCCTGGCTTTGGCCTGTCTCGAGCCCTGCTAGATTTGGCTTTGGCTTATCTCAGGCCCTACTGGTTGTCTCGGGCCCTTCTGGCTTTGGCCTTGGCTTGTCTGGGGGTCCTAGTGGTTGTCTCGGGCCCTAATGGCTTTAACCTTGGCTTGTCTCAGGCCCTACTGGTTGTCTCGGGCCTTTCTGGCTTTGGCCTTGGATTTTATCGGGCACTACTTGTTGTCTCTGGCACTGCTGACTTTGACCTTGGCTTGTCTCGGACCTTACTGGATGTCCCTGTTCTGCTGGCTTTGGCCTTGGCTTTTCTCGGGTACTACTTTTTGTCTCGGGTCCTGCTGGCTTTGGCCTTGGCTTGTCTCGAGCCCTACTGGTTGTCTTGGACCATTCTGGCATTGGCTTCGGCTTGTCTTGGGTCCTACTGGTTGTCTCGGGCCCTTCTGGCTTTGGCCTTGGCTTGTCTCGGGTCCTACTTGTTGTCTCAGGCCCTGCTAGCTTTGGCCTTGGCCTGTCTCGGGCCCTACTGGTTGTTTCGGGCCTTTGGCCTTGGCCTGTTTTGGGCCTTACTGGTCGTCTCGGGCCCTGCTGACTGTGGCCTGGGCTTGTCTCGGGTCCTACTGGTTGTTGCGAGCCCTACTGGATTTAGCTTTAGCCAGTCTCTGACCCAGCTGGCATTGACCTTGGCCTGTCTCAGGCCCTACTACTTGTCTCGGGCCCTGCTGGCTTTAGCCTTGGCCTGTGTCGGGCCCTATTGGTTGTCTCGGGCACTGTAGGCTTTGGCTTGTCTCAAGCCCTACTGATTGTGTGGGGCCCTGCTGGCTTTGGCCTTGGCTTGTCTAGGGCCCTACTGGTTGTCTCGGGCCTTGCTGGCTTAGACTAGACCTGTCTCGGACCCTACTAGTTGTCTCGGGCCTTGCTGGCTTGGCCTAGACCAGTCTCGAGCCCTACTGGTTGTCTCGGGCTTTGCTGACTTTTGCCTTGTTCTGTCTCGGCCCTTACTGGTTGTCTAGGGCCCTGCTGGCTTTGGCCTTGGCCTGTCTCGGGCTCTACTGGTTGTCTCGGACCCTGCTGGCTTTGGCCTTGGCCTGTTTCAGGCCCTACTAGTTTTCTTGGGCCCTGCTAGCTTTGGACTTCCTCTGTCTCGGGGCCTACTGGATGTCACGGGCCCTGCTGGATGTTGCCATGGCTTGTCTCGCACCTTACTGGTTGCCTCGGGCCCTGCTGGCTTTGGCCTTGGCTTGTCTCGGGCCCTACCGGTTGCCTCGGGCCCTTCTGGCATTGGCTTTGGCTTGTCTCGGATCCTACTAGTTGTCTCGGACCCTGCTGGCTTTGACCTTGGTTTGTCTCAGGCCCTACTGGTGGTCTCAGGCCCTTCTGACTTTGGCCTGTCTCGGGCCCTGCTAGATTTGGCTTTGGCTTGTCTCAGGCACTACTGGTTGTCTCGGGCTCTTCTGGCTTTTAACCTTGGCTTGTCTCGGGTCCTACTGGTCGTCTCAGGCCCTCCTGGCTTTAACCTTGGCTTGTCTCTGGCCCTACTGGTTGTCTCGGGCCCTTCTGGCTTTGGCCTTGGCTTTTATCGGGCCCTATTTGTTGTCTAGGGTCCTGCTGGCTTTGGCCTTGGCTTGTCTTGAGCCCTACTGGTTGTCTCGGGCCCTTCTGGCATTGGCCTTGGCTTATCTTGAGTCCTTCTGGTTGTCCCGAACCCTGCTGGCTTTAACCTTGGCTTGTCTTGGACCCTACTGGTTGTCTCGGGCCCTTCTGGCTTTGGCCTTGGCTTGTCTCGGGTCCTTCTGGTTGTCTCAGGCCCTGCTGGCTTTGGCCTTGGCCTGTCTCGGGCCCTACTGGTTGTTTCAGGCCTTTGGCCTTGGCCTGTTTTGGACCCTACTGGTTGTCTCGAGCCCTGCTGACTGTGGGCTTGGCTTGCCTCAGGTCCTACTGGTTGTCGTCGGCCCTCCTGGCTTTAGCTTTAGCCAGTCTTGTGCTTTGCTGGCTTTAGCCTTGGCCTGTCTCGGGCCCTATTGGTTGTCTCGGGCACTGTAGGCTTTGGCTTATCTCAAGCCCTACTGATTGTCTGGGGCCCTGCTGGCTTTGGCATTGGCTTGTCTAGGGCCCTACTGGTTGTCTTGGGCCTTGCTGGCTTGGACTAGACCTGTCTCGGGCCCTACTGGTTGTCTTGGGCCCAGCTAGCTATGGCTTGTCTCAGACCCTACTGGTTGTTTCGGGCCCTGCTGACTTTGGCCTTGGCTTGTCCCAGGCCCTACTAGTTGTCTTGAGCCCTTCTGGCTTAGACCTTGGATTTTCTTGGGCCCAACTGGTTGTCTCGGGCCCTCCTGGCTATGGCCTGTCTCGGGACCTGCTAGATTTGGCTTTGGCTTATCTCAGGCCCTACTGGCTGTCTTACGCCCTTCTGGCTTTTAGCCTTTGCTTGTCTCAGGTCCTACTGGTTGTCTCGAGCCCTACTGGCATTAAACCTTGGCTTGTTTCAGGCCCTACTGGTTGTCTCGGTCCCTTCAGGCTTTGGCCTTGGCTTTTATTGTGGCCTACTTGTTGTCTCGGGTCCTGCTGGCTTTGGTCTTGGCTTGTCCCGAGCCCAGCTGGTTTTCTCGGGCCCTTCTGGCATTGGCTTTGGCTTGTCTCGGGTCCTACTGGTTGTCTCGGACCTTGCTGGCTTTAAGCTTGGCTTGTCTCAGGCCCTACTGGTTGTCTCGGGCCCTTCTGACTTTGGCCTTGGCTTGTCTCGGGTCCTACTGGTTGTCTCAGGCCCTGCTGGCTATGGCCTTGGCCTGTCTTGGGCCCTACTGGTTGTTTCGGGCCTTTGGCTGTCTTTAGCCTTGGCCTGTGTTGGTTGTTTTGGTCTTCTTCTGTCTCGGGCCCTACTGGTTGTCTCGGGCCCCGCAGGCTTTGGCCTTGGCTTTTCTCGGTCCCTACTTGTTGTCTCAGGTCCTGCTGGCTTTGGCCTTGGCTTGTCTCAAGCCCTACTGGTTGTCTCGGGCCCTTGTGGTCTTGGCCTGTCTCGGGCCCTGCAGGCTTTGGAATTGGCCTGTCTCAGGCCCTAGTGGTTTTCTCGGGCACGGCTTGTTTTGGCCTGTCTCAGGCCCTGCTGGTTTTGACCTAGGCCTGTCTCAGGACCTACTGGCTTTGGCCTTGGCCTGTCTCGGGCCCTACTATTTATCTTGGGCCCTGCTGGTTTTGGCCTTGGCCTGTCTCAGGCCCTACTGGTGTTGGCCTTGCCTGTCTCGGGCCCTACTGGTTGTCTCGGGCCCTGCTGGCTTTGGCTTTTGTCTGTCTCAGGCCCTACTGGTTGTCTCGGGCCCTGTTGGCTTTAGCCTTGACTTGTCTCGGGCCTACTGGTTGTTTTTGGCCCTGCTGGCATTGGCCTTGACTTCTCTCCGGCACTGCTGGTTGTCTCAGGCCCTGCTGGCTTTGGATTTGGCTTCTGTCAGCCACCACTCGTTGTCTCGGGCCTTGCTGGCTTTGGCCTTGGCTTTTCTCGGACCCTACCGGTTGTCTTGGGCCCTACTGACTTTGGTCTTGGCTTGTCTCGGGCCCAGTGGCTTTGACCTTGGCTTGTCTCGGGCCCTGAGGGCTTGGTCTTGGCCTGTCTCAGGCCCTACTGATTTTCTCAGGCCATGCAGGCTTTGGCCTGCCCGGGCCCTTTTGGATGTCTCGGGCCCTGCTGGCTTTTACCTTGGATTGTCTAAGGCCCTTCTGGATGTCTCGGGCCCTGCTGGTTTTTGTCTTGGCCTGTCTCTGGCCCTACTTGTTGTCTCATGCCCTGCTGGCTTTGGCCTTGGCCTGTCTCGGGCCCTACTGGATGTCTCGGGCCCTGCTGGCTTTGGCCTTAGCCTGTTTCGGGCCCTACTGGTTGTCTCTGTCCCTGTTAGCTTTGGCCTTGGCCTGTCTCGGGCCCTACTGGTTATCTCGGGTCTTTGGTCTTGACTTGTTTTGGGCCCTACTGGTTGTTTCGGGCCCTGGTAGCTGAGGCCTTGGCTTGTCTCGGGGAGTACTGGTTGTCTCGGGCTCTGCTGGCTTTGGCATTGGTCTGTCTCGTGCCCTGATGGCTTTGGCCTTCATCGGTCTCGGGCCCTACTGGCTGTCTCAGGCCCTGCTGTCTTTAGCCTTGGACTGTGTCAGGCTTTACTGGTTGTGTCGGGCCCTGCTGACTTTGGCCTTGGCTTGTCTCGGATCCTACTGGTTGTCTAGGGCCCTGCTGGCTTTGGCCTTGGCCTGTCCAGGGCTCTACTGGTTGTCTCGGACCCTGCTGGCTTTGGCCTTGGCCTGTTTCAGGCCCTACTAGTTTTCTTGGGCCCTGCTAGCTTTGGACTTCCTCTGTCTCGGGGCCTACTGGATGTCACGGGCCCTGCTGGATGTTGCCATGGCTTGTCTCGCACCTTACTGGTTGCCTCGGGCCCTGCTGGCTTTGGCCTTGGCTTGTCTCGGGCCCTACCGGTTGCCTCGGGCCCTTCTGGCATTGGCTTTGGCTTGTCTCGGATCCTACTAGTTGTCTCGGACCCTGCTGGCTTTGACCTTGGTTTGTCTCAGGCCCTACTGGTGGTCTCAGGCCCTTCTGACTTTGGCCTGTCTCGGGCCCTGCTAGATTTGGCTTTGGCTTGTCTCAGGCACTACTGGTTGTCTCGGGCTCTTCTGGCTTTAACCTTGGCTTGTCTCTGGCCCTACTGGTTGTCTCGGGCCCTTCTGGCTTTGGCCTTGGCTTTTATCGGGCCCTATTTGTTGTCTAGGGTCCTGCTGGCTTTGGCCTTGGCTTGTCTTGAGCCCTACTGGTTGTCTCGGGCCCTTCTGGCATTGGCCTTGGCTTATCTCGAGTCCTTCTGGTTGTCCCGAACCCTGCTGGCTTTAACCTTGGCTTGTCTTGGACCCTACTGGTTGTCTCGGGCCCTTCTGGCTTTGGCCTTGGCTTGTCTCGGGTCCTTCTGGTTGTCTCAGGCCCTGCTGGCTTTGGCCTTGGCCTGTCTCGGGCCCTACTGGTTGTTTCAGGCCTTTGGCCTTGGCCTGTTTTGGACCCTACTGGTTGTCTCGAGCCCTGCTGACTGTGGCCTTGGCTTGCCTCAGGTCCTACTGGTTGTCGTCGGCCCTCCTGGCTTTAGCTTTAGCCAGTCTTGTGCTTTGCTGGCTTTAGCCTTGGCCTGTCTCGGGCCCTATTGGTTGTCTCGGGCACTGTAGGCTTTGGCTTATCTCAAGCCCTACTGATTGTCTGGGGCCCTGCTGGCTTTGGCATTGGCTTGTCTAGGGCCCTACTGGTTGTCTTGGGCCTTGCTGGCTTGGACTAGACCTGTCTCGGGCCCTACTGGTTGTCTTGGGCCCAGCTAGCTATGGCTTGTCTCAGACCCTACTGGTTGTTTCGGGCCCTGCTGACTTTGGCCTTGGCTTGTCCCAGGCCCTACTAGTTGTCTTGAGCCCTTCTGGCTTAGACCTTGGATTTTCTTGGGCCCAACTGGTTGTCTCGGGCCCTCCTGGCTATGGCCTGTCTCGGGACCTGCTAGATTTGGCTTTGGCTTATCTCAGGCCCTACTGGCTGTCTTACGCCCTTCTGGCTTTTAGCCTTTGCTTGTCTCAGGTCCTACTGGTTGTCTCGAGCCCTACTGGCATTAAACCTTGGCTTGTTTCAGGCCCTACTGGTTGTCTCGGTCCCTTCAGGCTTTGGCCTTGGCTTTTATTGTGGCCTACTTGTTGTCTCGGGTCCTGCTGGCTTTGGTCTTGGCTTGTCCCGAGCCCAGCTGGTTTTCTCGGGCCCTTCTGGCATTGGCTTTGGCTTGTCTCGGGTCCTACTGGTTGTCTCGGACCTTGCTGGCTTTAAGCTTGGCTTGTCTCAGGCCCTACTGGTTGTCTCGGGCCCTTCTGACTTTGGCCTTGGCTTGTCTCGGGTCCTACTGGTTGTCTCAGGCCCTGCTGGCTATGGCCTTGGCCTGTCTTGGGCCCTACTGGTTGTTTCGGGCCTTTGGCTGTCTTTAGCCTTGGCCTGTGTTGGTTGTTTTGGTCTTCTTCTGTCTCGGTCCCTACTTGTTGTCTCAGGTCCTGCTGGCTTTGGCCTTGGCTTGTCTCAAGCCCTACTGGTTGTCTCGGGCCCTTGTGGTCTTGGCCTGTCTCGGGCCCTGCAGGCTTTGGAATTGGCCTGTCTCAGGCCCTAGTGGTTTTCTCGGGCACGGCTTGTTTTGGCCTGTCTCAGGCCCTGCTGGTTTTGACCTAGGCCTGTCTCAGGACCTACTGGCTTTGGCCTTGGCCTGTCTCGGGCCCTACTATTTATCTTGGGCCCTGCTGGTTTTGGCCTTGGCCTGTCTCAGGCCCTACTGGTGTTGGCCTTGCCTGTCTCGGGCCCTACTGGTTGTCTCGGGCCCTGCTGGCTTTGGCTTTTGCCTGTCTCAGGCCCTACTGGTTGTCTCGGGCCCTGTTGGCTTTAGCCTTGACTTGTCTCGGGCCTACTGGTTGTTTTTGGCCCTGCTGGCATTGGCCTTGACTTCTCTCCGGCACTGCTGGTTGTCTCAGGCCCTGCTGGCTTTGGATTTGGCTTCTGTCAGCCACCACTCGTTGTCTCGGGCCTTGCTGGCTTTGGCCTTGGCTTTTCTCGGACCCTACCGGTTGTCTTGGGCCCTACTGACTTTGGTCTTGGCTTGTCTCGGGCCCAGTGGCTTTGACCTTGGCTTGTCTCGGGCCCTGAGGGCTTGGTCTTGGCCTGTCTCAGGCCCTACTGATTTTCTCAGGCCATGCAGGCTTTGGCCTGCCCGGGCCCTTTTGGATGTCTCGGGCCCTGCTGGCTTTTACCTTGGATTGTCTAAGGCCCTTCTGGATGTCTCGGGCCCTGCTGGTTTTTGTCTTGGCCTGTCTCTGGCCCTACTTGTTGTCTCATGCCCTGCTGGCTTTGGCCTTGGCCTGTCTCGGGCCCTACTGGATGTCTCGGGCCCTGCTGGCTTTGGCCTTAGCCTGTTTCGGGCCCTACTGGTTGTCTCTGTCCCTGTTAGCTTTGGCCTTGGCCTGTCTCGGGCCATACTGGTTATCTCGGGTCTTTGGTCTTGACTTGTTTTGGGCCCTACTGGTTGTTTCGGGCCCTGGTAGCTGAGGCCTTGGCTTGTCTCGGGGAGTACTGGTTGTCTCGGGCTCTGCTGGCTTTGGCATTGGTCTGTCTCGTGCCCTGATGGCTTTGGCCTTCATCGGTCTCGGGCCCTACTGGCTGTCTCAGGCCCTGCTGTCTTTAGCCTTGGACTGTGTCAGGCTTTACTGGTTGTGTCGGGCCCTGCTGACTTTGGCCTTGGCTTGTCTCGGATCCTACTGGTTGTCTCAGGCCCTGCTGGCTTAGGCCTTGGCCTGTCTTGGGCCCTACTGCTTGTCTCGAGCCCTACTCGTAGTCTCGGACCCTTCTGTCATGGGCTTTGACTTGTCTCGGGTCCTACTGGTTGTCTCGGACCCTGCTGGCTTTAACCTTGGCTTATCTCAGGCCCTACTGGTTGTCTCGGGCCCTTCTGGCTTTGGCGTTGGCTTGTCTCGGGTCCTACAGGTTGTCTCAGGCCCTGCTGGCTTTGGCCTTGGACTGTCTTTGGCCCTACTGGTTGTTTCGGGCCCTTGGCCTGTTTTGGGCCCTACTGGTTGTCTCAAGCCCTGCTGACTGTGGCCTTGGCTTGTCTCGGGTCCTACTGGTTGTCGCGTGCTCTACTGGCTTTAGCATTAGCCAGTCTTGTGCCCTGCTGGCATTGGTCTTGGCCTGTCTCAGGCCCTACTACTTGTCTCGGGCACTGCTGGCTTTAGTCTTGGCCTGTCTCGGGCCCTACTGGTTGTCTCGGACCCTGCTGGCTTTAACCTTGGCTTGTATCAGGCCCTACTGGTTGTCTCGGGCCCTTCTGGCTTTGGCCTTGGCCTGTCTCGGGCCCTATTGGTTGTCTCGGGCACTGTAGGCTTTGGCTTGTCTCAAGCCCTACTGATTGTCTGGGGCCCTGCTGGCTTTGGCCTTGGCTTGTCTAGGGCCCTACTGGTTGTCTTGGGCCCTTCTGGCTTTGGCCTTGGCTTGTTTCGGGTCCTACTGGTTGTCTCAGGCCCTGCTGGCTTTGACCTTGGCCTGCCTCAGGCCCTACTGGTTCTTTCGGGCCTTTGGCTTTTGCCTGTTTTGGGCCCTACTGGTTGTCTCGAGCCCTGCTGATTGTGGCCTTGGCTTGTCTCGGGTCCTACTGGTTGTCGCGGGCCCTGCTGGCTTTCGCCATGGCTTGTCTCAGACCCTATTGGTTGTCTCGGGCCCTGCTGACTTTGGCCTTGGCTTGTCTCAGGCCCTACTAGTTGTCTTGAGCCCTGCTGGCTTAGACCTTGGATTTTCTTGGGCCCAACTGGTTGTCTCGGGCCCTCCTGGCTTTGGCCTGTCTCGGGCCCTGCTAGATTTGCCTTTGGCTTGTCTCAGGCCCTACTGGTTGTCTCGGGCCCTTCTGGCTTTGGCCTTGGCTTGTCTCGGGTCCTACTGGTTGTCTCGGGTCCTGCTGGCTTTGGCCTTGGCTTGTCTCGAGCCCTACTGGTTTTCTCTGGCCCTTCTGGCATTGGCTTTGGCTTGTCTGGGGTCCTACTGGTTGTCGCGGGCCCTGCTGGCTTCAGCCAGTCTCGTGCACTGCTGTCATTGGTCTTGCCCTGTCTCAGGCCCTACTACTTGTCTCGGGCACTGCTGGCTTTAGCCTTGGCCTGTCTCAGGCCCAACTGGTTGTCTCGGGCCCTGTTGACTTTAGCCTTGACCTGTCTCGGGGCTACTGGTTGTTGACCTTGGCCTGTCTCAGACCCTGCTGGTGTCGGCCTTGCCTGTCTCGGGCCCTACTGGTTGTCTCGAGCCCTGCTGGCTTTGGCTTTTGCCTGTCTCAGGCCCTACTGGTTGTATCGGGCCCTGTTGGCTTTAGCCTTGACTTGTCTCGGGCCTGCTGGTTGTTTTTGGCCCTGCTGGCTTTGGCCTTGACTTCTCTCCGGCACTACTGGTTGTCTCAGGCCCTGCTGGCTTTGGATTTGGCTTCTCTCAGCCACCACTCGTTGTCTTGGGCCTTGCTGGCTTTGGCCTTGGCTTTTCTCGGACCGTACCGGTTGTCTTGGGCCCTACTGACTTTGGTCTTGGCTTGTCTCGGGCCCAGTGGCTTTGACCTTGGCTTGTCTCGGGCCCTGAGGGCTTGGTCTTGGCCTGTCTCAGGCCCTACTGATTTTCTCAGGCCATGCAGGCTTTGGCCTGTCTCGGGCCCTTTTGGATGTCTCGGGCCCTGCTGGCTTTTACTTTGGATTGTCTAAGGCCCTTCTGGATGTCTCGGGCGCTTCTGGTTTTTGTCTTGGCCTGTCTCTGGCCCTACTCGTTGTCTCGTGCCCAGCTGGCTTTGGCCTTGGCCTGTCTCGGGCCCTACTGGATGTCTCGGGCCCTGCTGGCTTTGGCCTTAGCCTGTTTCGGGACCTACTGGTTGTCTCGGTCCCTGCTAGCTTTGGCCTTGGCCTATCTCGGGCCCTTCTGGTTGTCTCGGGCCCTGATGCCTTTGGCCTTGGCCTGTCTCGGGCCCTACTGGTTATCTCGGGTCTTTGCTCTTGGCTTGTTTTGGGCCATACTGGTTGTTTCGGGCCCTGGTAGCTGAGGCCTTGGCTTGTCTCGGGTAGTACTGGTTGTCTCGGACTCTGCTGGCTTTGGCATTGGTCTGTCTCGTGCCCTGATGGCTTTGGCCTTCATCGGTCTCGGGCCCTACTGGCTGTCTCAGGCCCTGCTGTCTTTAGCCTTGGACTGTGTCGGGTCTTACTGGTTGTCTCGGGCCCTGCTGACTTTGGCCTTGGCTTGTCTCGGATCCTACTGGTTGTCTCAGGCCCTGCTGGCTTAGGCATTGGCCTGTCTTGGGCCCCACTGCTTGTCTCGAGCCCTACTCGTAGTCTCGGGCCCTTCTGTCATGGGCTTTGGCTTGTCTCGGGTCCTACTGGTTGTCTCGGACCCCGCTGGCTTTAACTTTGGCGTATCTCAGGCCCTACTGGTTGTCTTGGGCCCTTCTGGCTTTGGCCTTGGCTTGTCTGGGGTCCTACAGGTTGTCTCAGGCCCTGCTGGCTTTGGCCTTGGACTGTCTCCGGCCCTACTGGTTGTCTCGGGCCCTTGGCCTTAGCCTGTTTTGGGCCCTACTGGTTGTCTCAAGCCCTGCTGATTGTGGCCTTGGCTTGTCTCAGGTCCTACTGGTTGTCGCGTGCCCTGCTGGCTTTAGCTTTAGCCAGTCTCGTGCCCTGCTGGCATTGGTCTTGGCCTGTCTCAGGCCCTACTACTTGTCTCGGGCACTGCTGGCTTTAGTCTTGGCCTGTCTCGGGCCCTACTGGTTGTCGCGGGCCCTGCTGGCTTTGGCCTTGGCTTGTCTCAGACCCTACTGGTTGTCTCGGGCCCTGCTGACTTTGGCCTTGGCTTCTCTCAGGCCCTACTAGTTGTCTTGAGCCCTGCTGGCTTAGACCTTGGATTTTCTTGGGCCTAACTTGTTGTCTCGGGCCCTCCTGGCTTTGGCCTGTCTCGGGCCCTGCTAGATTTGCCTTTGGCTTGTCTCAGGCCCTACTGGTTGTCTCGGGCCCTTCTGGCTTTGGCTTTGGCTTGTCTCGGGTCCTACTGGTTGTCTCGGGTCCTGCTGGCTTTGGCCTTGGCTTGTCTCGAGCCCTACTGGTTGTCTCGGGCCCTTCTGGCATTGGTTTTGGCTTGTCTCGGGTCCTACTGGTTGTCGCGGGCCCTGCTGGCTTCAGCCAGTCTCGTGCACTGCTGTCATTGGTCTTGCCCTGTCTCAGGCCCTACTACTTGTCTCGGGCCCTGCTGGCTTTAGCCTTGGCCGGTCTCGGGCCCTGTTGGTTGTCTCGGGCACTGTAGGCTTTGGCTTGTCTCAAGCCCTACTGATTGTCTGGGGCCCTGCTGGCTTTGGCCTTGGCTTGTCAAGGGCCCTACTGGTTGTCTTGGGCATTGCTGGCTTGGACTAGACCTGTCTCGGGCCCTACTGGTTGTCTTGGGCCCTGTTAGCTATGGCTTGTCTCAGATCCTACTGGTTGTCTCGGGCCCTTCTGACTGTAGCCTTGTCTTGTCTCGGGTCCTACTGGTTGTCGTGGGCCCTGCTGGCTTTAGATTTAGCCAGGCTCGTGCCGTGCTGGCATTGGTCTTGGCCTGTATCAGGCCCTACTACTTGTCTCGGGCACTGCAGGCTTAAGCCTTGGCCTGTCTCGGTCCCTATTGGTTGTCTTGGGCACTGTAGGCTTTGGCTTGTCCCAAGCCCTACTGATTGTCTGGGAACCTGCTGGCTTTGACCTTGGCTTGTCTAGGGCCCTACTGGTTGTCTTGGGCCTTGCTGGCTTGGACTAGACCTCTCTCGGGCCCTACTGGTTGTCTTAGGCCTTGCTGACTTGGCCTAGACCTGTCTCGGGCTTTCCTAACTTTTCCCTTGTTCTGTCTCGGGCCTTACTGGTTTTCTCGGGCCCTGTTAGCTTTGGCCTTGGCCTGTCTCGGGCTCTACTGGTTGTCTCAGACCCTGCTGGCTTTGGCCTTGGCCTGTCTCAGGCCCTACTGGTTTTCTTGGGCCCTGCTGGCTTTGGCCTTCTTCTGTCTCAGGCCCTGCTGGATTTTGGCATGGCTTGTCACGCACCCTACTGGTTGCCTCGGGCCCTACTGGCTTTAGCTTTTCTCGGGCCCTACTTGTAGTCTCGGGCCCTGCTGGCTTTGGCCTTGGCTTGTCTCAAGCCCTACTGATTGTCTGGGGCCCTGCTGGCTTTGGCCTTGGCCTGTCTCGGGCTCTACTGGTTGTCTCAGACCCTGCTGGCTTTGGCCTTGGCCTGTCTCGGGCCCTACTGGTTTTCTTGGGCCCTGCTGGCTTTGGCCTTCTTCTGTCTCAGGCCCTGCTGGATTTTGGCATGGCTTGTCACGCACCCTACTGGTTTCCTCGGGCCCTGCTGGCTTTAGCTTTTCTCGGGCCCTACTTGTAGTCTCGGGCCCTGCTGGCTTTGGCCTTGGCTTGTCTCAAGCCCTACTGATTGTCTGGGGCCCTGCTGGCTTTGGCCTTGGCTTGTCTAGGGCCCTACTGGTTGTCTTGGGTCTTGCTGGCTTGGATTAGACCTGTCTCGGGCCCTACTGGTTGTCTTGGGCCCTCCTAGCTATGGCTTGTCTCAGGCCCTACTAGTTGTGTTGAGCCCTGCTGGCTTAGACCTTGGATTTTCTTGGGCCCAACTGGTTGTCTCGGGCCCTCCTGGCTTTGGCCTGTCTCAGGCCCTGCTAGATTTACCTTTGGCTTGTCTCAGGCCCTACTGGTTGTCTCGGGCCCTTCTGGCTTTGGCCTTGGCTTGTCTCGGGTCCTACTGGTTGTCTTGGGTCCTGCTCCCTTTGGCCTTGGCTTGTCTCGAGCCCTACTGATTGTCTCGGGCCCTTGTGGCATAAGTTTTGGCTTGTCTCGGGTCCTACTGGTTGTCGCGGGCACTGCTGGCTTTAGCCAGTCTCGGGCACTGCTGGCATTGGTCTTGTCCTGTCTCAGGCCCTACTACTTGTCTTGGGCACTGCTGGCTTTAGCCTTGGCCTTTCTAGGGCCCTATTGGTTGTCTTGGGCACTGTAGGCTTTGGCTTGTCTCAAGCCCTACTGATTGTCTGGGGCCCTGCTGGCTTTGGCCTTGGCTTGTCAAGGGCCCTACTGGTTGTCTTGGCGTTGCTGGCTTGGACTAGAGCTGTCTCGGGCCCTACTGGTTGTCTTGGGCCCTGCTAGCTTTGGCTTGTCTCAGAACCTACTGGTTGTCTCGGGCCCTTTTGACAGTGGCCTTGGCTTGTCTCGGGTCCTACTGGTTGTCGTGGGCCCTGCTGGCTTTAGATTTAGCCAGTCTTGTGCCATGCTGGCATTGGTGTTGGCCTGTCTCAGGCCCTACTACTTGTCTCGGGCACTGCTGGCTTAAGCCTTGGCCTGTCTCGGGCCCTATCTGTTGTCTTGGTCACTGTAGGCTTTGGCTTGTCCCAAGCCCTACTGATTGTCTGGGGCCCTGCTGGCTTTGACCTTGGCTTGTCTAGGGCCATACTGGTTGTCTTGGGCCTTGCTAGCTTGGACTAGACCTGTCTCGGCCCTTGCTGGCTTGGCCTAAACCTGTCTCGAGCCATACTGGTTGTCTCGGGCTTTCCTGACTTTTGCCTTGTTCTGTCTCGGGCCTTACTGGTTGTCTTGGGCCCTGCTAGCTTTGGCCTTGGCCTGTCTCGGGCTCTACTGGTTGTCTCGGACCCTGCTGGCTTTGGCCTTGGCCTGTCTCGGGCCCTACTGGTTTTCTTCGGCCCTGCTGGCTTTGGCCTTCTTCTCTCTCGGGCCCTACTGGTTGTCACGGGCCCTGCTGGATTTTGACATGGCTTGTCACGCACCCTACTGGTTGCCTCGGGCCCTGCTGGCTTTGGCTTTTCTCGGGCCCTACTTGTAGTCTCGGGCCCTGCTGGCTTTGCCCTTGGCTTGTCTCAAGCCCTACCAGTTGGCTCGGGCCCCGCTGGCTTTGGCCTTAGCCTTTATTGGGCCCTACTGGTTGTCTCGGGCCCCGCTGGCTTTAGCCTTGGCTTGCCTCGGACCTTGCTGGTTTTGGCCTTGGCCTGTCTGTGGCCATTCTGTCTTTGACCTTGGCATGCCTCGTGCCCTACTGGTTGCATCGGGCCCTGCTGCCTTTGGCCTGTTTTGGGCCCCATTGGTTGTCTGAGGCTCTGCTGGCTTTGGCCTGTCTGTGGCCCTACTGGCATTGACCTTGGCTTGTCTCGGGACCTACTAGTTGTCTCGGGCACTGCAGACTTTGACCTTGGCTTGTCTCGGGCCTTACTGGATGTCCCTTTGGCGTTGGCTTATCTCGGGTCCTACTTTTTGTCTCGGGTCTTGCTGGCTTTGGCCTTGGCTTGTCTCGAGCCCTACTAGTTGTCTCGGGCCTTTCTGGCATTGGCTTCGGCTTGTCTTGGGTACTACTGGTTGTCTCGGGCCCTTCTGGCTTTGGCCTTGGCTTGTCTCGGGTCCTACTGGTTGTCTCAGGCCCTGCTAGCTTTGGCCTTGGCCTGTCTCGGGCCCTACTGGTTGTTTCAGGCCTTTGGCCTTGGCCTGTTTTGGGCCCTACTGGCTGACTCGGGCCCTGCTGATTGTGGCCTGGGCTTGTCTGGGGCCAACTAGTTGTCGAGAGCCCTGCTGGCTTTAGCTTTAGCCAGTCTCCTACCCTGCTGGCATTGACCTGGGCCTGTCTCAGGCCCTACTACTTGTCTCGGGCCCTGCTGGCTTTAGCCTTGGCCTGTGTCGGGCCCTATTGGTTGTCTCGGGCACTGTAGGCTTTAGCTTGTCTCAAGCCCTACTGATTGTCTGGGGCCCTGTTGGCTCTAGCTTTGGCTTGTCTAGGGCCCTACTGGTTGTCTCGGGCCTTGCTGGCTTGGCCTAGAGCTGTCTCGAGCCCTACTGGTTATCTCGGGCTTTGCTGACTTTTGCCTTGTTCTGTCTCGGGCTCTACTGGTCGTTTCGGATCCTGCTGGCTTTGGCCTTGGCCTGTCTCAGGCCCTACTGGTTTTCATGGGCCCTGCTAGCTTTGGCCTTCTTCTGTCTCGGGCCCTACTGGATGTCACGGGCCCTGCTGGATTTTGCCATGGCTTGTCTCGGACCCTACTGGTTGCCTCGGGCCCTGCTGGCTTTGGACTTGGCTTTTCTCGGGCCCTACTTGTTGTCTCGGGCCCAGCTGGCTTTGGCGTTGGCTTGTTTCGAGCCCTACCGGTTGGCTCGGGCCCTTCTGGCATTGGCTTTGGCTTGTCTCGGGTCCTACTAGTTGTTTCGGATCCTGCTGGCTTTGACCTTGGCTTGTCTCAGGTCCTACTGGTTGTCCCGGGCCCTTCTGGCTTTGGCCTTGACTCGTGTCAGGCCCTACTGGTTGTCTTGGGTCCAGCTGACTTTGACCTTTGCTTTTCTCGGGCTCTACTGGTTGCCTCGGGCCCTGCTGGCTTTGGCCTTCGCCTGTTTCGGGCCTCACTGGTTGTTTCCGGTCCTATTAGTTGTCTTGGGCTCTGTTGGCTTTGATCTTGACCTGTCTTGTGCCCTGCTGGCTTTGGCCTGTCTCAGGCCCTACTACTTGTCTCGGGCACTGCTGGCTTAAGCCTTGGCCTGTCTTGGGCCATATTGGTTGTCTCGGGCACTGTAGGCTTTGGCTTGGCTCAAGCCCTACTGATTGTCTGGGGCCTTGCTGGCTTGGACTAGAGCTGTCTTGGGCCCTACTGGTTGTCTCGAGACTTGCTGGCTTGGCCTAGACCTGTCTCAAGCCCTACTCGTTGTCTCGAGCTTTCCTGACTTTTGCCTTTTTCTGTCTTGTGCCTTACTGGTTGTCTGGGGCCCTGCTGGCTTTGGCCTTGGCCTGTCTCAGGCTCTACTGGTTGCCTCGGGCGCTGCTGGCTTTGGCCTTGGCTTTTCTCGGGCCCTACTTGTTTTCTCGGGCCCTGCTGGCTTTGGCTTGTCTCGGGTCCTACTGGTTGTCTCAGACCCTGCTGGCTTTGACCTTGGCTTGTCTCAGGCCCTACTGGTTGTCTCGGGCCCTTCTGGCTTTGGTCTTGGCTTGTCTCGGGCCCTAATTGTTGTCTCGGACCCTGCTGGCTTTGGCCTTGGCTTGTCTCGAGCCCTACCGGTTGGCTCGGGCCCTTTTGGCTTTGGTCTTGGTTTGTCTCGGGCCCTACTTGTTGTCTCGGGCTCTGCTGGCTTTGGCCTTGGCTTGTCTCGAGCCCTACCGGTTGGCTCGGGCACTTCTGGCATTGGCTTTGGCTTGTCTCGGGTCCTACTGGTTGTCTAAGACCCTGCTGGCTTTAACCTTGGCTTGTGTCAGGCCCTACTGGTTGTCTCGGGCCCTTCTGGCTTGGCCTAGACCTGTCTCAAGCCCTACTGGTTGTCTCGGGCTTTCCTGACTTTTGCCTTTTTCTGTCTCGTGTCTTACTGGTTGTCTGGGGCCCTGCTGGCTTTGGCCTTGGCCTGTCTCGGGCTCTACTGGTTGCCTCGGGCCCTGCTGGCTTTGGCCTTGGCTTTTCTCGGGCCCTACTTGTTGTCTCGGGCCCTGCTGGCTTTGGCTTGTCTCGGGTCCTACTGGTTGTCTCAGACCCTGCTGGCTTTGACCTTGGCTTGTCTCAGGCCCTACTGGTTGTCTCGGGCCCTTCTGGCTTTGGTCTTGGCTTGTCTCGGGCCCTACTTGTTGTCTCCGACCCTGCTGGCTTTGGCCTTGGCTTGTCTCGAGCCCTACCGGTTGGCTCGGGCCCTTCTGGCTTTGGTCTTGGTTTGTCTCGGGCCCTACTTGTTGTCTCGGGCCCTGCTGGCTTTGGCCTTGGCTTGTCTCGAGCCCTACCGGTTGGCTCGGGCCCTTCTGGCTTTGGTCTTGGTTTGTCTCGGGCCCTACTTGTTGTCTCGGGCCCTGCTGGCTTTGGCCTTGGCTTGTCTCGAGCCCTACCGGTTGGCTCGGGCCCTTCTGGCATTGGCTTTGGCTTGTCTCGGGTCCTACTGGTAGTCTCAGACCCTGCTGGCTTTAACCTTGGCTTGTGTCAGGCCCTATTTGTTGTCTCGGGTCCTTCTGGCTTTGGTCTTGGCTTGTCTCGGGCCCTGCTGGCTTTGGCCTTGGCTTGTCTCGAGCCCTACCGGTTGGCTCGGGCCCTTCTGGCATTGACCTTGGCTTTTCTCGGGCCCTACTCATTATCTTGAGTCCAGCTGGCTTTGTTCTTGGCTTTTCTCGTGCCCTGCTGGCTTTGGCCTGTCTCGGGCCCTACTGGTTGTCTCGGGCCCTGCTGTCTTTAGCCTTGGCCTGTGTCGGTTGTTTTGGGCCTTGGTGGCATTGGCTTTGGCTTGTCCCGGGACCTGCTAGCTTTGGCCTTTGCCTGTCTCGGGCCCTGCAGACTTTGGCCTTGTTGTGTCCCGGGCTCTGCTGGCTTTGGCTGTCTCGGGTCCTATTGGTTTTCTTGGGCCCTGTTAGTTTTGTCCTTCTTCTGTCTCGTGCCCTACTGGTTGTCACGGGCCCTGCTGGCTTTTGGCATGGCTTGCCTTGCACCATACTGGTTGACTCGGGCCCTGCTGGCTTTGGCCTTGGCTTTTCTCGGGCCCTACTTGTTGTCTCAGGTCCTGCTGGCTTTAGCCTTGGCTACTCTCAAGCCCTACTGGTTGTTTCGGGCCCTGCTGGCTTTGGCCTTAGCTTGTCTCAAGCCCTACTGGTTGTCTCGGGCCCTGCTAGCTTTGGCCTTGGCCTGTCTCGGGCCCTACCGGTTGTTTCGGGCCTTTGGCCTTGGCCTGTTTTGGGCCCTACTGGTATGTCTCGGGCCCTGCTGACTGTGGCCTGGGCTTGTCTCGAGTCCTACTGGTTGTCGCGGGCCCTGCTGGCTTTAGCTTTAGCCAGTCTCCTACCCTGCTGGCATTGACCTTGGCCTGTCTCAGGCCCAACTACTTGTCTCGGGCCCTGCTGGCTTTAGCCTTGGACTGTGTCGGGCCCTATTGGTTTTCTCGGGCACTGTAGGCTTTGGCTTGTCTCAAGCCCTACTGATTGTCTGGGGCCCTGCTGGCTTTGGCCTTGTCTTGTCTAGGGCCCTACTGGTTGTCTCGGGCGTTACTGGATTAGACTAGACCTGTCTCGGACCCTACTAGTTGTCTCGGGCCTTGCTGGCTTGGCCTAGACCTGTCTCGAGCCCTACTGGTTGTCTCGGGCTTCGCTGACTTTTACCTTGTTCTGTCTCGGGCCTTACTGGTTGTCTCGGGCCCTGCTGGCTTTGGCCTTGGCCTGTCTCGGGCTCTACTGGTTGTCTCGGACCCTGCTGGCTTTGGCCTTGGCCTGTCTCAGGCCCTACTGGTTTTCTAGGGCCCTGCTAGGTTTGGCCTTCTTCTGTCTCGGGCCCTACTAGATGTCACGGGCCCTGCTGGATTTTGCCATGGCTTGTCTCGCACCCTACTGGTTGCCTCGGGCCCTGCTGGGTTTGGCCTTGGCTTTTCTCGGGCCCTACTTGTTGTCTCGGGCCCAGCTGGCTTTGGCCTTGGCTTGTCTCGGGCCCTACCGGTTGGGTCGGGCCCTTCTGGCATTGGCTTGTCTCAGGCCCTACTGGTTGTCTCGGGCCCTACAGGTTGTCTTGGGTCCAGCTGGCTTTGACCTTGGCTTTTTCTCGGGCCCTACTGGTTGACTCGGGCCCTGCTGGCTTTGGCCTTCGCCTGTTTGGGCCCTACCGATTGTCTCGGGCATTTGGCCTAGGCCTGTTTTGGGCCCCACTGGTTGTTTCGGGTCCTATTGATTGTCTTGGGCTCTGTTGGCTTTGGTCTTGGCCAGTTTTGTGCCCTGCTGACTTTGGCCTGTCTCAGGCCCTACAACTTGTCACGGACACTGCTGGCTTAAGCCTTGGCCTGTCTCGGGCCCTATTGGTTGTCTCGGGCACTGTAGGCTTTGGCTTGTCTCAAGCCATACTGATTGTCTGGGGCCCTTCTGGCTTTGGCCTGTCTAGGGCCCTACTGGTTGTCTTGGGCCTTGCTGACTTGGCCTAGACCTGTCTCAAGCCCTACTTGTTGTCTTGGGCTTTCCTGACTTTTGCCTTGTTCTGTCTCGGGCCTTACTAGTTGTCTCGGGCCCTGCTGGCTTTGGCCTTGGCCTGTCTCGGGCTCTACTGGTTGTCTTGGACCCTGCTGGCTTAGGCCTTGGCCTGCCTCAGACCCTACTGGTTTTCTTGGGCCCTGCTGGCTTTGGCCTTCTTCTGTCTCGGGCCCTACTGGTTGTCACGGGCCCTGCTGGATTTTGGCATGGCTTGTCTTGCACCCTACTGGTTGCCTCGGGCCCTGCTGGCTTTGGCCTTGGCTTTTCTCGGGCCCTACCCGTTGGCTCGGGCCCTTCTGGCATTGGCTTGTCTCGGGTCCTACTGGTTGTCTCGGACCCTGCTGGCTTTGACCTTGGCTTGTCTCTGGCCCTACTGGTTGTCTTGGGTCCAGCTGGCTTTGATCTTGGCTTTTCTCGGGCCCTACTCGTTATCTTGGGTCCAGCTGGCTTTGACCTTGCCTGTCTCAGGCCCTACTGGTTGTCTCGGGCCCTGTTGGCTTTAGCCTTGACCTGTCTCGGGGCTACTGGTTGTTGACCTTGGCCTGTCTCAGACCCTGCTGGTGTTGGCCTTGCCTGTCTCGGGCCCTACTGGTTGTCTCGGGCCCTGCTGGCTTTGGCTTTTGCCTGTCTCAGGCCCTACTGGTTGTCTCGGGCCCTGTTGGCTTTATCCTTGACTTGTCTCGGGTCTACTGGTTGTTTTTGGCCCTGCTGGCTTTGGCCTTGACTTATCTCCGGCACTGCTGGTTGTCTCAGGCCCTGCTGGCTTTGGATTTGGCTTCTCTCAGCCACCACTCGTTGTCTCGGGCCTTGTTGGCTTTGGCCTTGGCTTTTCTCGGACCCTACCGGTTGTCTTGGGCCCTACTGACTTTGGTCTTGGCTTGTCTCGGGCCCAGTGGCTTTGACCTTGGCTTGTCTCGGGCCCTGAGGGCTTCGTCTTGGCCTGTCTCAGGCCCTACTGATTTTCTCAGGCCATGCAGGCTTTGGCCTGTCTCGGGCCCTTTTGGATGTCTCGGGCCCTGCTGGCTTTTACTTTGGATTGTCTAAGGCCCTTCTGGATGTCTCGGGCCCTGCTGGTTTTTGTCTTGGCCTGTCTCTGGCCCTACTCGTTGTCTCGTGCCCTGCTGGCTTTGGCCTTGGCCTGTCTCGGGCTCTACTGGATGTCTCGGGCCCTGCTGGCTTTGGCCTTAGCCTGTTTCGAGCCCTACTGGTTGTCTCGGTCCCTGCTAGCTTTGGCCTTGGCCTGTCTCGGGCCCTACTGGTTGTCTCGGGCCCTGCTGGCTTTGGCCTTGGCCTGTCTCGGGCCCTACTAGTTATCTCGGGTCTTTGGTCTTGGCTTGTTTTGGGCCCTACTGGTTGTTTCGGGCCCTGGTAGCTGAGGCCTTGGCTTGTCTCGGGGAGTACTGGTTGTCTCGGGCTCTGCTGGCTTTGGCATTGGTCTATCTCGTGCCCTGATGGCTTTGGCCTTCATCGGTCTCGGGCCCTACTGGCTGTCTCAGGCCCTGCTGTCTTTAGCCTTGGACTGTGTCGGGCCTTACTGGTTGTCTCGGGCCCTGCTGACTTTGGCCTTGGCTTGTCTCGGATCCTACTGGTTGTCTCAGGTCCTGCTGGCTTAAGCCTTGGCCTGTCTTGGGCCCTACTGCTTGTCTCGAGCCCTACTTGTAGTCTCAGGCCCTTCTGTCATGGGCTTTGGCTTGTCTCGAGTCCTACTGGTTGTCTCGGACGCCGCTGGCTTTAACCTTGGCTTATCTCAGGCCCTACTGGTTGTCTCGGGCCCTTCTGGCTTTGGCCTTGGCTTGTCTCGGGTCCTACAGGTTGTCTCAGGCCCTGCTGGCTTTGGCCTTGGACTGTCTCTGGCCCTACTGGTTGTCTCGGGCCCTGCTGACTTTCGCCTTGGCTTGTCTCAGGCCCTACTGGTTGTCTCGGGCCCTCCTGGCTTTGGCATGTCTCGGGCCCTGCTAGATTTGCCTTTGGCTTGTCTCAGGCCCTACTGATTGTCTCGGGCCCTTCTGGCTTTGGCCTTGGCTTGCCTCGGATCCTGCTGGCTTTGGCCTTGGCTTGTCTCGAGCCCTACGGGTTGTCTCGGGCCCTTCTGGCATTGCTTTTGGCTTGTCTCGGGTCCTACAGGTTGTCGCGGGCCCTGCTGGCTTCAGCCAGTCTCGTGCACTGCTGTCACTGGTCTTGCCCTGTCTCAGGCCCTACTACTTGTCTCGGACACTGCTGGCTTTAGCCTTGGCCTGTCTCGGGCCCTATTGGTTGTCTCAGGCACTGTAGGCTTTGGCTTGTCTCAAGCCCTACTGATTGTCTGGGGCCCTCCTGGCTTTTGCCTTGGCTTGTCTAGGGCCCTACTGGTTGTCTTGGGCATTGCTGGCATGGACTAGACCTGTCTCGGGCCCTACTGGTTGTCTTGGGCCCAGCTAGCTATGGCTTGTCTCAGACCCTACTGGTTGTCTCGGGCCCTTCTGACTGTGGCCTTGGCTTGTCTCGGGTCCTATTGGTTGTCGTGGGCCCTGCTGGCTTTAGCTTTAGCCAGTCTCGTGCCGTGCTGGCATTGGTCTTGGCCTGTCTCAGGCCCTACTACTTGTCTCGGGCACTGCTGGCTTATGCCTTGGCCTGTCTCAGGCCCTATTGGTTGTCTTGGGCACTGTAGGCTTTGGCTTGTCCCAATCCCTACTGATTGTCTGGGGCCCTGCTGGCTTTGATCTTGGCTTGTCTAAGGCCCTACTGGTTGTCTTGGGCCTTGCTGGCTTGGACTAGACCTGTCTCGAGCCATACTGGTTGTCTCGGGCTTTGCTGACTTTTGCCTTGTTCTGTCTCGGGCCTTACTGGTTGTCTCGGACCCTGCTAGCTTTGCTCTTGGCCTGTCTCGGGCTCTACTGGTTGTCTCGGACCCTGCTGGCTTTGGCCTTGGCATGTCTCAAGCCCTACTGATTGTCTGGGGCCCTACTGGCTTTGGCCTTGGCCTGTCTCGGGCCCTACTGGTTGTTTCGGGCCTTTGGCCTTGGCCTGTTTTGGGCCCTACTTGTTGTCTCGAGCTCTGTTGACTGTGGCCTTGGCTTCTCTCGGGTCCTACTGGTTGTCGCGGGCCCTGCTGGCTTTAGCTTTAGCCAGTCTCGTGCCCTGTTGGCTTTAGCCTTGGCCTGTCTCGGGCTCTATTTGTTGTCTCGGGCACTGTTGGTTTTGGCTTGTCTCAAGCGCTACTGATTGTCTGGAGCCCTGCTGGCTTTGGCCTTCGCATGTCTAGGGCCCTACTGGTTGTCTTGGGCCTTGCTGGCTTGGACTAGACCTGTCTCTGGTCCTACTGGTGGTCTTGGGCCCTGCTAGCTATGGCTTGTCTCAGACCCTACTGATTGTCTCGGGCCCTGCTGGACTTTGGCCTTAGCTTGTCTCAGGCCCTACTAGTTGTCTTGAGCCCTGCTGGCTTAGACCTTGGATTTTCTTGGGCCCAACTAGTTGTCTCGGGCCCTCCTGGCTTTGGCCTGTCTCGGGCCCTGCTAGATTTGGCTTTGGCTTGTCTCAGGCCCTACTGGCTGTCTCGGGCCCATCTGGCTTTTAGCCTTGGCTTGTCTCTGGTCCTACTGGTTGTCTCGAGCCCTACTGGCTTTAACCTTGGCTTGTCTCAGGCCCTACTGGTTGTCTCGGGCCCTTCTGGATTTAGCCTTGGCTTTTATCGGGCCCTACTTGTTGTCTCAGGTCCTGCTGGCTTTGGCCTTGGCTTGTCTCGAGCCCTAATGGTTGTCTCGGGCCCTACTAGCTTTGGCCTTGGCCTGTCTCGGGCTCTACTGGTTGTCTCGGACCCTGTTGGCTTTGGCCTTGGCCTGTCTCAGGCCCTACTGGTTTTCTCGGGCCCTGCTGGCTTTGGCCTTCTTCTGTCTCGGGCCCTACTGGTTGTCACGGGCCCTGCTGGATTTTGGCATGGCTTGTCACGCACCCTACTGGTTGCCTCGGGCCCTGCTGGCTTTGGCTTTTCTCGGGCCCTACTTGTAGTCTTGGGTCCTGCTGGCTTTGGCCTTGGCATGTCTCAAGCCCTACTGATTGTCTGGGGCCCTACTGGCTTTGGCCTTGGCCTGTCTCAGGCCCTACTGGTTGTTTCGGGCCTTTGGCCTTGGCCTGTTTTGGGCCCTACTTGTTGTCTCGAGCTCTGTTGACTGTGGCCTTGGCTTCTCTCGGGTCCTACTGGTTGTCGCGGGCCCTGCTGGCTTTAGCTTTAGCCAGTCTCGTGCCCTGTTGGCTTTAGCCTTGGCCTGTCTCGGGCTCTATTGGTTGTCTCGGGCACTGTTGGTTTTGGCTTGTCTCAAGCGCTACTGATTGTCTGGAGCCCTGCTGGCTTTGGCCTTGGCATGTCTAGGGCCCTACTGGTTGTCTTGGGCCTTGCTGGCTTGGACTAGACCTGTCTCTGGTCCTACTGGTGGTCTTGGGCCCTGCTAGCTATGGCTTGTCTCAGACCCTACTGGTTGTCTCGGGCCCTGCTGGACTTTGGCCTTAGCTTTTCTCAGGCCCTACTAGTTGTCTTGAGCCCTGCTGGCTTAGACCTTGGATTTTCTTGGGCCCAACTAGTTGTCTCGGGCCCTCCTGGCTTTGGCCTGTCTCGGGCCCTGCTAGATTTGGCTTTGGCTTGTCTCAGGCCCTACTGGCAGTCTCGGGCCCTTCTGGCTTTTAGCCTTGGCTTGTCTCGGGTCCTACTGGTAGTCTCGAGCCCTACTGGCTTTAACCTTGGCTTGTCTCAGGCCCTACTGGTTGTCTCGGGCCCTTCTGGATTTAGCCTTGGCTTTTATCGGGCCCTACTTGTTGTCTCAGGTCCTGCTGGCTTTGGCCTTGGCTTGTCTCGAGCCCTAATGGTTGTCTCGGGCCCTTCTGGCATCGGCTTTGGCTTGTCTCGGGTCCTTCTGGTTGTCTCGGACCTTGCTGGCTTTAACCTTGGCTTGTCTCAGACCCTACTGGTTGTCTCGGGCCCTTCTGGCTTTAGCCTTGGCTTGTCTCGGGTCCTTCTGGTTGTCTCAGGCCCTGCTGACTTTGGCCTTGGCTTGTCTCGGGCTCTACTGGTTGTCTCGGACCCTGCTGGCTTTGGCCTTGGCCTGTCACAGGCCCTACTGGTTTTCTTGGGCCCTGCTGGCTTTGGCCTTCTTCTGTCTTGGGCCCTACTGGTTGTCACGGGCCCTGCTGGATTTTGGCATGGCTTGTCTTGCACCCTACTGGTTGCCTCGGGCCCCGCTTGCTTTGGCCTTGGCTTTTCTCGGGCCCTACTTGTTGTTTCAGGCGCTACTGGCATTGGCCTTGACTTGTCTCGAGCCCTACCGGTTGACTCGGGCCCTTCTGGCATTGGCTTTCGCTTGTCTCGGGTCCTACTGGTTGTCTCGGACCCTGCTGGCTTTGACCTTGGCTTGTCTCAGGCCCTACTGGTTGTCTAAGGCCATTCTGGCTTTGGTCTTGGCTTGTCTCGGGCCCTACTGGTTGTCTTGGGCCCTGCTAGCTATGGCTTGTCTCAGACCCTACTGGTTGTCTCGGGCCCTTCTGACTGTGGCCTTGGCTTGTCTCGGGTCCTATTGGTTGTCGTGGGCCCTGCTGGCTTTAGCTTTAGCCAGTCTCTTGCCGTGCTGGCATTGGTCTTGGCCTGTCTCAGGCCCTACTACTTGTCTCGGGCACTGCTGGCTTAAGCCTTGGCCTGTCTCAGGCCCTATTGGTTGTCTTGGGCACTGTAGGCTTTGGCTTGTCCCAATCCCTACTGATTGTCTGGGGCCCTGCTGGCTTTGACCTTGGCTTGTCTAAGGCCCTACTGGTTGTCTTGGGCCTTGCTGGCTTGGACTAGACCTGTCTCGAGCCATACTGTTTGTCTCGGGCTTTGCTGACTTTTGCCTTGTTCTGTCTCGGGCCTTACTGGTTGTCTCGGACCCTGCTAGCTTTGGCCTTGGCCTGTCTCGGGCTCTACTGGTTGTCTCGGACCCTGCTGGCTTTGGCCTTGGCCTGTCTCAGGCCCTACTGGTTTTCTCGGGCCCTGCTGGCTTTGGCCTTCTTCTGTCTCGGGCCCTACTGGTTGTCACGGGCCCTGCTGGATTTTGGCATGGCTTGTCACGCACCCTACTGGTTGCCTCGGGCCCTGCTGGCTTTGGCTTTTCTCGGGCCCTACTTGTAGTCTTGGGCCCTGCTGGCTTTGGCCTTGGCATGTCTCAAGCCCTACTGATTGTCTGGGGCCCTACTGGCTTTGGCCTTGGCCTGTCTCGGGCCCTACTGGTTGTTTCGGGCCTTTGGCCTTGGCCTGTTTTGGGCCCTACTTGTTGTCTCGAGCTCTGTTGACTGTGGCCTTGGCTTCTCTCGGGTCCTACTGGTTGTCGCGGGCCCTGCTGGCTTTAGCTTTAGCCAGTCTCGTGCCCTGTTGGCTTTAGCCTTGGCCTGTCTCGGGCTCTATTTGTTGTCTCGGGCACTGTTGGTTTTGGCTTGTCTCAAGCGCTACTGATTGTCTGGAGCCCTGCTGGCTTTGGCCTTGGCATGTCTAGGGCCCTACTGGTTGTCTTGGGCCTTGCTGGCTTGGACTAGACCTGTCTCTGGTCCTACTGGTGGTCTTGGGCCCTGCTAGCTATGGCTTGTCTCAGACCCTACTGGTTGTCTCGGGCCCTGCTGGACTTTGGCCTTAGCTTGTCTCAGGCCCTACTAGTTGTCTTGAGCCCTGCTGGCTTAGACCTTGGATTTTCTTGGGCCCAACTAGTTGTCTCGGGCCCTCCTGGCTTTGGCCTGTCTCGGGCCCTGCTAGATTTGGCTTTGGCTTGTCTCAGGCCCTACTGGCTGTCTGGGGCCCTTCTGGCTTTTAGCCTTGGCTTGTCTCGGGTCCTACTGGTTGTCTCGAGCCCTACTGGCTTTAACCTTGGCTTGTCTCAGGCCCTACTGGTTGTCTCGGGCCCTTCTGGATTTAGCCTTGGCTTTTATCGGGCCCTACTTGTTGTCTCAGGTCCTGCTGGCTTTGGCCTTGGCTTGTCTCGAGCCCTAATGGTTGTCTCGGGCCCTACTAGCTTTGGCCTTGGCCTGTCTCGGGCTCTACTGGTTGTCTCGGACCCTGCTGGCTTTGGCCTTGGCCTGTCTCAGGCCCTACTGGTTTTCTCGGGCCCTGCTGGCTTTGGCCTTCTTCTGTCTCGGGCCCTACTGTTTTTCACGGGCCCTGCTGGATTTTGGCATGGCTTGTCACGCACCTTACTGGTTGCCTCGGGCTCTGCTGGCTTTGGCTTTTCTCGGGCCCTACTTGTAGTCTTTGGCCCTGCTGGCTTTGGCCTTGGCATGTCTCAAGCCCTACTGATTGTCTGGGGCCCTACTGGCTTTGGCCTTGGCCTGTCTCAGGCCCTACTGGTTGATTCGGGCCTTTGGCCTTGGCCTGTTTTGGGCCCTACTTGTCTCGAGCTCTGTTGACTGTGGCCTTGGCTTCTCTCGGGTCCTACTGGTTGTCGCGGGCCCTGCTGGCTTTAGCTTTAGCCAGTCTCGTGCCCTGTTGGCTTTAGCCTTGGCCTGTCTCGGGCTCTATTGGTTGTCTCGGGCACTGTTGGTTTTGGCTTGTCTCAAGCGCTACTGATTGTCTGGAGCCCTGCTTGCTTTGGCCTTGGCATGTCTAGGGCCCTACTGGTTGTCTTGGGCCTTGCTGGCTTGGACTAGACCTGTCTCTGGTCCTACTAGTGGTCTTGGGCCCTGCTAGCTATGGCTTGTCTCAGACCCTACTGGTTGTCTCGGGCCCTGCTGGACTTTGGCCTTAGCTTGTCTCAGGCCCTACTAGTTGTCTTGAGCCCTGCTGGCTTAGACCTTGGATTTTCTTGGGCCCAACTAGTTGTCTCGGGCCCTCCTGGCTTTGGCCTGTCTCGGGCCCTGCTAGATTTGGCTTTGGCTTGTCTTAGGCCCTACTGGCTGTCTCGGGCCCTTCTGGCTTTTAGCCTTGGCTTGTCTCTGGTCCTACTGGTTGTCTCGAGCCCTACTGGCTTTAACCTTGGCTTGTCTCAGGCCCTACTAGTTGTCTCGGGCCCTTCTGGATTTAGCCTTGGCTTTTATCGGGCCCTACTTGTTGTCTCAGGTCCTGCTGGCTTTGGCCTTGGCTTGTCTCGAGCCCTAATGGTTGTCTCGGGCCCTTCTGGCATCGGCTTTGGCTTGTTTCGGGTCCTTCTGGTTGTCTCGGACCCTGCTGGCTTTAACCTTGGCTTGTCTCAGACCCTACTGGTTGTCTCGGGCCCTTCTGGCTTTAGCCTTGGCTTGTCTCGGGTCCTTCTGGTTGTCTCAGGCCCTGCTGACTTTGGCCTTGGCTTGTCTCGGGCTCTACTGGTTGTCTCGGACCCTGCTGGCTTTGGCCTTGGCCTGTCACAGGCCCTACTGGTTTTCTTGGGCCCTGCTGGCTTTGGCCTTCTTCTGTCTTGGGCCCTACTGGTTGTCACGGGCCCTGCTGGATTTTGGCATGGCTTGTCTTGCACCCTACTGGTTGCTTCGGGCCCTGCTTGCTTTGGCCTTGGCTTTTCTCGGGCCCTACTTGTTGTTTCGGGCGCTACTGGCATTGGCCTTGACTTGTCTCGAGCCCTACCGGTTGACTCGGGCCCTTCTGGCATTGGCTTTCGCTTGTCTCGGGTCCTACTGGTTGTCTCGGACCCTGCTGGCTTTGACCTTGGCTTGTCTCAGGCCCTACTGGTTGTCTAAGGCCCTTCTGGCTTTGGTCTTGGCTTGTCTCGGGCCCTACTGGTTGTCTTGGGTCCAGCTGGCTTTGACCTTGGCTTTTCTCGGGCCCTTCTGGCTTTGGCGTTCACCTGTTTCGGGCCCTACCGGTTGTCTCGGGCCTTTGGCCTAGGCCTGTTTTGGGCACCACTGGTTGTTTCAGGTCCTACTGGTTGCCTTGGGCTCTGTTGGCTTTGGTCTTAGCCTATCTCGTGCCCTGCTCGCTTTGGCCTGTCTCGGGCCCTACTGGTTGTCTCGGGCCCTGCTGTCTTTAGCCTTGGCTTGTGTCGGTTGTTTTGAGCATTGGCTTTGGCTTGTCCCGGGCCCTGCTAGCTTTGGCCTTGTTCTGTCCCGGGCCCTGCAGGCTTTGGCATTGGCCTGTGTCGGGCCCTTCTGGCTTTGGCTGTCTTGGGTCCTACTGGTTTTCTTGGACCCTGCTAGTTTTGGCCTTCTGTCTTGGGCCCTTCTGGTTGTCATGGGCCCTGCTGGCTTTTGGCATGACTTGTCTTGCACCATACTGGTTGTCTCGGGCCCTGCTGACTTTGGCCTTGGCTTTTCTCGGGCCCTACTTGTTGTCTCGGGTCCTGCTGGCTTTGGCCTTGGCTTGTCTCGAGCCCTACTGGTTGTATCGGGCCCTTCTGGCATTGGCTTTGGCTTGTCTCGGGTCCTACTGGTTGACTCGTACCCTGCTGGCTTTCCCCTTGGCTTGTCTCAGACCCTACTGGTTGTCTCGGGCCCTTCTGGCTTTGGCCTTGGCTTGTCTCGGGTCCTTCTGGTTGTCTCAGATCCTGCTGGCTTTGGCCTTGGCCTGTCTCGGGCCCTACTGGTTGTTTCAGGCCTTTGGTATTGGCCTGTTTTGGGCTCTACTGGTTGTCTCGAGCCCTGCTGACTGTGGCCTTGGCTTGTCTCGGGTCCTACTGGTTGTCGTGGGCCCTGCTGGCTTTAGCTTTAGCCAGTCTCGTGCCTTGCTGGCTTTGGCCTTCGCCTGTCTCGGGCCCTACTGGTTGTTTCGGGCCTTTGGCCTTGGCTTGTTTTGGGCCCTACTGGTTGTCTCGAGCCCTGCTGACTGTGGCCTTGGCATGTATCGGGTCCTACTGGTTGTCGCGGGCCCTGCTGGCATTAGCTCTAGCCAGTGTCGTGCCCTGCTGGCATTGGTCTTGGCCTGTCTCAGGCCCTACTACTTGTCTCGGGCACTGCTGGCTTTAGCCTTGGCCTGTTTCGGGCCCTATTGGTTGTCTCAGCCACTGTAGGTTTTGGCTTGTCTCAAGCCCTACTGATTGTCTGGCGCCTTGCTGGCTTTGGCCTTGGCTTGTCTAGGGCCCTACTGGTTGTCTTGGGCCTTGCTGGCTTGGACTAGACCTGTCTCGGGCCCTACTGGCTGTCTTGGGCCCTGCTAGCTATGGCATGTCTCAGACCCTACTGGTTATCTCGGGCCCTGCCGACTTTGGCCTTGGCTTGTCTCAGGCCCTACTAGTTGTCTTGAGCCCTGCTGGTTTAGACCTTGGATTTCTTGGGCCCAACTGGTTGTCTCGGGCCGTCCTGGCTTTGGCCTTGGCTTTTATCGAGCCCTACTTGTTGTCTCGGGCACTGCTGACTTTGACCTTGTCTTGTCTCGGGCCTTACTCGATGTCCCTGTCCTGCTGGCTTTGGCCTTGTCTTTTCTCGGGTCCTACTTTTTGTCTCGGTTCCTGCTGGCTTTATCTCTACCCAGTCTCCTACCCTGCTGGCATTGACCTTGGCCTGTCTCAGGCCCTACTACTTGTCTGGGGCCCTGCTGGCTTTAGCCTTGGCCTGTGTCAGGCAATATTGGTTGTCGCGGGCACTGTAGGCTTTGGCTTGTCTCAAGCCCTACTGATTGTTTGGGGCCCTGCTGGCTTTGGCCTTGGCTTGTCTAGGGCCCTACTGTTTGTCTCGGGCCTTGCTGGCTTAGACTAGACCTGTCTCGGATCCTTCTAGTTGTCTCGGGCCTTGCTGGCTTGGCCTAGACCTGTTTCGAGCCCTACTGGTTGTCTCGGGCTTTGCTGACTTTTGCCTTCTTCTGTCTTGGGCCTTACTGGTTTTCTCAGGACCTTCTGGCTTTGGCCTTGGCCTGTCTCGGGCTCTACTGGTTGTCTCGGACCCTGCTGGCTTTGCCCTTAGGCCCTACTGGTTTTCTTGGGCCCTGCTAGCTTTGGCCTTCTTCTGTCTCGGGCCCTATTGGATGTCACGGGCCCTGCTGGATTTTGCCATGGCTTGTCTCGCACCCTACTGGTTGTCTCGGACCATGCTGGCTTTAGCCTTGGCTTTTCTTTGGCCCTACTTGTTGTCTCGGGCCCAGCTGGCTTTGGCTTGTCTCGGGCCCTACCAGTTGGCTCGGGCCCTTCTGGCATTGGCTTTGGTTTGTCTCGGGTCCTACTAGTTGTCTCGGACCCTGCTGGCTTGGACCATGGCTTGTCTCAGGTCCTACTGGCTGTCTCGGGCCCTTCTGGCTTTGGCCTTCGCTTATCTCAGGCCCTACTGGTTGTCTTGGGTCCAGCTGGCTTTGACCTTGGCTTTTCTCGGGCCCTACTGGTTTCCTCGGGCCCTGCTGGCTTTGGCCTTCGCATGTTTCGGGCCCTACCGGTTGTCTCGGGCCTTTGGCATAGGCCTGTTTTGGGCCCCACTGGTTGTTTCGGGCCCTATTAGTTGTCTTGGGCTCTGTTGGCTTTGGTCTTGGCCTGTCTTGTGCCCTGCTGGCTTTGGCCTCTCTCAGGCCCTACTACTCTTCTCGGGCACTGCTGGCTTAAGCCTTAGCCTGTCTCAGGCCCTATTGGTTGTCTCGGGCACTGTAGGCTTTGGCTTGTCTCAAGCCCTACTGATTGGGGCCCTTCTGGCTTTGGCCTTGGCCTGTCTCGGGCCCTACTGGTTGTCTTGGGCCTCCCTGGCTTGGACTAGACGTGTCTTGGGCCCTACTGGTTGTCTCGGGCCCTGCTGGCTTTGCCTAGACCTGTCTCAAACCGTACTTGTTGTCTCGGGCTTTCCTGCCTTTTTCCTTGTTCTGTCTCAGGCCTTACTGGTTGTCTCGGGCCCTGCTGGCTTTCGCCTTGGCCTGTCTCGGGTTCTACTGGTTGTCTCGGACCCTGCTGGCTTTGAACTTGGCCTGTCTAAGGCCCTACTGGTTTTCATGGGCCCTGCTGACTTTGGCCTTCTTCTGTCTTGGGCCCTACTGGTTGTCACGGGCCCTGCTGGATTTTGGCATGGCTTGTCTTGCACCCTACTGGTTACCTCGGGCCCTGCTGGCTTTGGCCTTGGCTTTTCTTAGGCCCTACTTGTTGTCTCGGGCCCTGCTGGCTTTGGCCTTGGCTTGTCTCGAGCCCTAGAGGTTGTCTCGGGCCCTTCTGGCATTGGCTTTGGCTTGTCTCGGGACCTACTGGTTGTCTCGGACCCTGCTGGCTATGACCTTGGCTTGTCTCAGGCCCTACTGGTTGTCTCGGGCCTTTCTGGCTTTGGTCTTGGCTTGTGTCGGGCCCTACTGGTTGTCTTGGGTCCAGCTGGCTTTGACCTTGGCTTTTCTCGGGCCCTGCTGGCTTTGGCCTTCGCCTATTTCAGGCCCTACCGGCTGACTCGGGCCTTCGGCACCACTGTTTGTTTCAGGTCCTACTGGTTGTCTTGGGCTCTGTTGGCTTTGGTCTTGGCCTGTCTTATGCCCTGCTGGCTTTGGCCTGTCTCGGGCCCTACTGGTTGTCTCTGGCCCTGCTGTCTTTAGCCTTGGCCTGTGTCGGTTGTTTTGGGCCTTGCTGGCATTGGCTTTGGCTTGTCTCGGGCCCTGCTAGCTTTGGCCTTGGCCTGTCTCGGGCCCTGCAGACTTTGGCCTTGTTCTGTCCCGGGCCCTGCTGGCTTTGGCCTTGGACTGTGTCGGGCCCTTCTGGCTTTGGCAGTCTTGGATCCTACTGGGATTCTTGGGCCCTGCTAGTTTTGGCCTTCTTCTGTCTTGGGCCCTACTGGTTGTTATGGGCCCTGCTGGCTTTTAGCATGACTTGTCTTGCACCATACTGGTTGTCTCGGGCCCTGCTGGTTTTGGCCTTGGCTTTTCTCGGGCCCTACTTGTTGTCTCAGGTCCTGCTGGCTTTGGCCTTGGCTTGTCTCAAGCCATACTGGTTGTCTCGGGCCCTGCTGGCTTTGGCCTTGGCCTGTCTCAGGCCCTACTGTTTGTTGCGGGCCTTTGGCCTTGGCCTGTTTTAGGCCCTACTGGTTGTCTCGGACACTGTAGGCTTTGGCTTGTCTCAAGCCCTACTGAATGTCTGGGGCCCTTCTGGCTTTGGCCTTGGCCTGTCTCGGGCCCTACTGGTTGTCTTGGGCCTTGCTGGCTTGAAATAGACCTGTCTCGGGCCTTACTGGTTGTATCGGGCCCTGCTGGCTTTGGCCTTGGCCTGTCTCGGGCTCTACTGGTTGTCTCGGACCCTGCTGGCTTTGACCTTGGCATGTCTCAGGCCCTGCTGGTTTTCTTGGCCCCTGCTGGCTTTGGCCTTCTTCTGTCTCGGGTCCTACTGGTTGTCACGGGCCCTGCTGGATTTTGGCCTTGGCTTGTCTTGCACCCTACTGGATGCCTCGGGCCCTGCTGGCTTTGGCCTTGGCTTTTCTCGGGCCCTACTTGTTGTCTCCGGCCCTGCTGGCTTTGGCCTTGGCTTGTCTCGAGCCCTACTGGTTGACTTGGGCCCTTCTGGGATTGGCTTTGGCTTGTCTCGGGTCCTACTGGTTGTCTCGGGCCATGCTGGCTTTGCCCTTGGCCTGTATCGTGTCCTTTTGGTTGTCTCGGGCCTTTGGCCTTGGCCTGTTTTTGGCCCTTCTAGTTGTCTTGGGCCATGCTGGCTTTACCCTTGGCCTGTCTCGGGTTCTACTGGTTGTCTCGGGCCCTTCTGGCATTGGATTTGGCTTGTCTCGGGTCCTACTGGTTGTCTCGGGCCCTGCTGGCTTTGGCCTTGGCTTGTCTAGGGCCCTACTGGTTGTCTTGGGCCTTGCTGGTTTGGACTACACCTGTCTCGGGCCCTAATGGTTGTCTCAGGCCTTGCTGGATTGGCCTAGACCTGTCTCGAGCCCTACTGGTTGTCTCGGGCTTTGCTGACTTTTGACTTGTTCTGTCTCAGGCCTTACTGGTTGTCTCGGGCCCTGCTGGCTTTGGCCTTGGCTTTTCTCGGGCCCTACTTGTTGTCTCAGGTCCTGCTGGCTTTGGCCTTGGCTTGTCTCAAGCCCTACTCGTTATCTCAGGCCATGCTGACTTTGGCCTTGGCCTGTGTCGGGCCCTTCTGGCTTTGGCTGTCTTGGGTCCTACTGGTTTTCTTGGGCCATGCTAGTTTTGGCCTTCTTCTGTCTCGGGTCCTACTGGTTGTCTCAGGCCCTGCTGGCTTTGGCCTTGGCTTTTCTCGGGCCCTACTTGTTGTCTCAGGTCCTGCTGGCTTTGGCCTTGGCTTGTCTCAAGCCCTACTGGTTGTCTCAGGCTATGCTGGCTTTGGCCTTGGCCTGTCTCAGGCCCTATTGGTTGTTTCGGGCCTTTGGCCTGTTTTGGGCCCTACTGGTTGTCTCGAGCCCTCTTGACTGTGGCCTTGGCTTGTCTTGGGTTCTACTGGTTGTCGCGGGCCCTGCTGGCTTTAGCTTTAGCCTGTCTTGTGCCCTGCTGGCATTAGTCTTGGACTGTCTCAGGCCCTACTACTTGTCTCAGGCAGTGTTGGCTTTAGCCTTGGCCTGTCTTGGGCCCTATTGGTTGTCTCGGGCACTGTTGGCTTTGGCTTGTCTCAAGCGCTACTGATTATCTGGGGCCCTGCTGGCTTTGGCCTTGGCTTGTCTAGGGCCCTACTGGTTGTCTTGGGCCTTGCTGGCTTCGACTAGACCTGTCTCGGGCCCTACTGGTTGTCTAGGGCCCTGCTACCTATGGCTAGTCTCAGACTCTACTGGTTGTCTCGGGCCCTGCTGACTTTGGCCTTGGCTTGTCACAGGCCTTACTAGTTGTCTTGATCCCTGCTGGCTTAGACCTTGGATTTTCTTGGGCCCAACTGTTTGTCTCGGGCCCTCCTGGCTTTGGCCTGTCTCGGGCCCTGCTAGATTTGGCTTTGGCTTGTCTCATGCCCTACTGGTTGTCTTGGGCCCTTCTGGCTTTTAGCCTTGGCTTGACTCGGGTCCTACTGGTTGTCTCGGGCCCTACTGGCTTTAGCCTTGGCTTGCCTCAGGCCCTACTGGTTGTCTCGGGCCCTTCTGGCTTGGCCTTGGCTTTTATCGGGCCCTACTTGTTGTCTCGGGTCCTGCTTGCTTTGGCCTTGGCTTGTCTCGAAGCTACTGGTTACCTCGGGCCCTTCTGGCATTGGCTTTGGCTTGTTTCGGGTCCTACTGGTTGTCTCGGACCCTGCTGGCTTTAACCTTGGCTTGTCTCAGCCCTACTGGTTGACTCGGGCCCTTCTGGCTTTGGCCTTGGCTTGTCTCGGGTCCTACTGATTGTCTCAGGCCCTGCTGGCTTTGGCCTTGGCCTGTCTCGGGCCCTACAGGTTGTTTCAGGCCTTTAGCCTTGGCCTATTTTGGGCCCTACTGGTTGTCACGAGCCCTGCTGACTGTGGCCTTGGCTTGTCTCGGGTCCTACTGGTTGTCGTGGGCCCTGCTGGCTTTAGCTTTAGCCAGTCTCGTACCCTGCTGGCTTTGGCCTTGGCCTGTCTCGGGCCCTACTGTTTGTTTCGGGCCTTTGGCCTTGACCTGTTTTGGGCCCTACTGCTTGTCTTGAGCCCTGCTCACTGTGGCCTTGGCTTGTCTCAGGTCCTACTGGTTGTAGCGGGCCCTGCTGGGTTTAACTTTAGCCAGTCTCGTGCCCTGCTGGCATTGGTCTTGGCCTGTTTCAGGCCCTACTACTTGTCTCGGGTACTGCTGGCTTTAGCCTTGGCTGTCTCGGGCCCTATTGGTTGTCTCGGGCACTGCAGGCTTTGGCTTGTCTCAAGCCCTACTGATTGTCTGGAGCCCTGCTGGCTTTGGCCTTGGCTTGTCTAGGGCCCTACTGGTTGTCTTGGGCCTTGCTGGCTTGGACTAGACCTGTCTCGGGCCCTACTGGTTGTCTTGGGCCCTGCTAGCTATGGCTTGTCTCAGACGCTACTGGTTGTCTCTGGCCCTGCTGACTTTGGCCTTGGTTTGTCTCAGGCCCTACTAGTTGTCTTGAGCCCTGCTGGCTTAGACGTTGGATTTTCTTGGGCCCAACTGGTTGTCTCGGGCCCTCCTGGCTTTGGCCTGTCTCGGCCCCTGCTAGATTTGGCTTTGGCTTGTCTCAGGCCCTACTGGTTGTCTCGGGCCCTTCTGGCTTTGGCCTTGGCTCGTCTCGGGTCCTATTGGTGTCTCGGGCCCTGCTGGCTTTAACCTTGGTTTGTCTCAGGCCCTACTGGTTGTCTCGGGCCCTTCTGGCTCTGGCCTTGGCTAGTCTCAAGCCCTACTGGTTGTCTCGGGCCCTTCTGGCATTGACTTTGGCTCGTCTCGGGTCCTACTGGTTGTCTCGGACCCTGTTGGCTTTAACCTTGGCTTGTCTCAGGCCCTACTGGTTGTCTTGGGCCCTTCTGGCTTTGGCCTTGGCTTGTCTCGGGTCCTACTGGTTGTCTCAAGCCCTGCTGGCTTTGGCCTTGGCCTGTTTTGGGCCATACTGGTTGTCTCGAGCCCTGCAGACTGTGGCTTTGGCTTGTCTCGGGTCCTACTGGTTGTCGCGGGCCCTGCTGGCTTTGGCCTTGGCTTTTATTGTGCCCTACTTGTTGTCTCGGGTCCTGCTGGCTCTGGCCTTGGCTTGTCTCAAGCCCTACTGGTTGTCTCGGGCCCTTCTGGCATTGACTTTGGCTCGTCTCGGGTCCTACTGGTTGTCTCGGACCCTGTTGGCTTTAACCTTGGCTTGTCTCAGGCCCTACTGGTTGTCTCGGGCCCTTCTGGCTTTGGCTTGTCTCGGGTCCTACTGGTTGTCACAGGCCCTGCTGGCTTTGGCCTTGGCCTGTTTTGGGCCCTACTGGTTGTCTCGAGCCCTGCAGACTGTGGCTTTGGCTTGTCTCGGGTCCTACTGGTTGTTACGGGCCCTGCTGGCTTTAGCTTTAGCCAGTCTCGTGCCCTGCTGGCATTGGTCTTGGCCTGTCTCAGGTCCTACTACTTGTCTCGGGCACTGCTGGCTTAAGCCTTGGCCTGTATCGGGCCCTATTGGTAGTCTAGGGCACTGTAGGCTTTGGCTTGTCTTGAGCCCTACTTTATGTCTGGGGCCCTGCTGGCTTTGGCCTTGGCTTGTCTAGGGCCCTACTGGTTATCTTGGGCCTTGCTGGCTTGGACTAGACCTGTCTGGGGCACTACTGGTTGTCTCGGGCCTTGCGGGCTTGGCCTAGACCTGTCTCAAGCCCTACTGGTTGTCTCGGGCTTTCCTGACTTTTGACTTGTTCTGTCTCGGGCTTTATTGGTTGTCTCGGGCCCTGCTGGCTTTGGTCTTGGCCTGTCTCAGGCTCTGCTGGTTGTCTCGGACCCTACTGGCTTTTGCCTTGGCCTGTCTCAGGCCCTACTGGTTTTCTTGGGCCCTGCTGGCTTTGGCCTTCTTCTGTCTCGGGCCCTACTGGTTGTCACGGGCCCTGCTGGCTTTGGCATGGCTTATCTCGCACCCTACTGGTTGCCTCGTGCCCTGATGGCTTTGACCATGGCTTTTCTTGGGCCCTACTTGTTGTCTCGGGCCCTGCTGGCTTTGGCCTTGGCTTGTCTCGAACCCTACCGGTTGGCTCGGGCCCTTATGGCATTGGCTTTGGCTTGTCTCAGGTCCTACTGGTTGTCTCGGACCCTGCTGGCTTTGACCTTGGCTTGTCTCAGGCCCTACTGGTTGTCTCGGGCCCTTTTGGGTTTGGTCTTGGCTTGTCTCGGGCCCTATTGGTTGTCTTGGGTCCAGCTGGCTTTGACCTTGGCTTTTCTCGGGCCCTACTGGTTGTCTTGGGTCCAGCTGGCTTTGACCTTGGCTTTTCTCGGGCCCTACTGGTCGTCTTGGGTCCAGCTGGCTTTGACCTTGGCTTTTCTCGGGTCCTACTGGTTTTCTTGGGTCCAGCTGGCTTTGACCTTGGCTTTTCTCGGGCCCTACTGCTTGTCTTGAGCCCAGCTGGCTTTGACCTTAGCTTTTCTCGGGCCCTGCTGGCTTTGGCCTTCGCCTGTTTCAGGCCCTATAAGTTGTCTCGGGCCTTTGGCCTAGGCCTGTTTTGGGCCCCACTGGTTGTTTCGGGTCCTATTGGTTGTCTTGGGCTCTCTTGGCTTCGGTCTTCGCCTGTCTTGTGCCCTGCTGGCTTTGGCCTGTCTCAAGCCCTACTACTTGTCTTGGGCACTGCTGGCTTAAGCCTTGGCCTGTCTCGGGCCCTATTGGTTGTCTCGGGCACTGTAGGCTTTTGGCTTGTCTCAAACCCTACTGACTGTCTGGGGCCCTTCTGGCTTTGGCCTTGGCCTGTCTCGGGCCATACTGGTTGTCTTGGGCCTTGCTGGCCTGGACTAGACCTGTCTCGGGCCCTACTGGTTTTCTCGGGCCTTGGTAGGTTGGCCTAGACCTGTCTCAAACCCTACTTGTTGTCTCGGGCTTTCCTGACTTTTCCCTTGTTCTGTCTCGGGCCTTACTGGTTGTCTCAGGCACTGTTGGCTTTGGCTTGTCTACAGCGCTACTGATTGTCTGGGGCCCTGCTGGCTTTAGCCTTGGCTTGTCTAGGGCCCTACTGGTTGTCTCGGGCCTTGCTGGCTTGGAATAGACCTGTCTCGAGCTCTACTGGTTGTCTCGGGCTTTGCTGACTTTTGCCTTGTTCTGTCTCGGGCCTTTCTGGTTGTCTTGGGCCCTGCTAGCTTTGGCCTTGGCCTGTCTCGGGTTCTACTGGTTGTCTCGGACCCTGCTGGCTTTGGCCTTGGCCTGTCTCGGGCCCTACTGGTTTTCTTGGGCCCTGCTGGCTTTGGCCTTCTTCTGTCTCGGTCCCTACTGGTTGTCACGGGCCCTGCTAGATTTTGGCATGGCTTGTCACGCACCCTACTGGTTGCCTCGGGCCCTGCTGGCTTTGGCTTGCCTCAAGCCCTACCAGTTGGCTCGGGCCCCGCTGGCTTTGGCATTAGCCAGTCTCGTGCCTTGCTGGTTTTGGCCTTGGCCTGCCTCGGGCCCTACTGGTTGTTTCGGGCCTTTGGCCTTGGCCTGCTTTGGGCCCTACTGGTTGTCTCGAGCCCAGCTGACTGTGGCCTTGGCTTGTCTCGGGTCCTACTGGTCGTCGTGGGCCTTGCTGGCTATAGCTTTAGCCAGCCTCGTGCCCTGCTGGCTTTGGCATTGGCCTGTCTCGGGCCCTACTGTTTGTTTCGGGCCTTTGGCCTTGGCCTGTTTTGGGCCCTACTGGTTGTCTCGAGCCCTGCTGATTGTGGCCTTGGCTTGTCTCGGGTCCAACTGGTTGTCGCGGGCCCTGCTGGCTTTAGCTTCAGCCACTCTCGTGCCCTGCTGGCATTGGTCTTGGCCTGTTTCAGGCCCTACTACTTGTCTCGGGTACTGCTGGCTTTAGCCTTGCCTGTCTCGGGCCCTATTGGTTGTCTCGGGTTTTGGCTTGTCTCAAGCCCTACTGATTGTCTGGAGCCCTGCTGGCTTTGGCCTTGGCTTGTCTAGGGCCCTACTGGTTGTCTTGGACCTTGCTAGCTTGGACTAGACCTGTCTCGGGCCCTACTGGTTGACTTGGGCCCTGCTAGTTATGGCTTGTCTCAGACCCTACTAGTTGTCTCGGGCACTGCTGACTTTGGCCTTGGTTTGTCTCAGGCCCTACTAGTTGTCTTGAGCCCTGCAGGCTTAGACGTTGGATTTTCTTGGGCCGAACTGGTTGTCTCGGGTCCTCCTGGCTTTGGCCTGTCTAGGGCCCTGCTAGATTTGGCTTTGGCTTGTCTCAGGCCCTACTGGTTGTCTCGGGCACTTCTGGCTTTGGCCTTGGCTCGTCTAGGGTCCTATTGGTTGTTTCGGACCTTGCTGGCTTTAACCTTGGCTTGTCTCAGGCTCTACTGGTTGTGTCGGGCCTTTCTGGCTTTGGCCTTGGCTTGTCTCAGGTCCTACTGGTTGTCTCAGGCCCTGCTGGCTTTGGCCTGTTTTGGGCCCTACTGGTTGTCTCGAGTCCTGCAGACTGTGGCTTTGGCTTGTCTCGGGTCCTACTGGTTGTCGCGGGCCCTGCTGACTTTAGCTTTAGCCAGTCTCGTGCCCTGCTGGCATTAGTCTTGGCCTGTCTCAGGCCCTACTACTTGTCTCGGGCACTGCTGGCTTAAGCCTTGGCCTGTCTCAGGCCCTACTGGTTGTCTCGGGCTTTCCTAACTTTTGCCTTAATGGTTGTCTCGGGCCCTGCTGGCTTTGGCCTTGGCCTGTCTCGGGCTCTACTGGTTGTCTCGGACATTACTGGCTTTGGCCTTGGCCTGTCTCAGGCCCTACTGGTTTTCTTGGGCCCTGCTGGCTTTGGCCTTCTTTTGTCTCGGGCCCTACTGGTTGTTAAGGGCCCTGCTGGCTTTGGCATGGCTTGTCTCGCACCCTACTGGTTGCCTCGTTCCCTGCTGGCTTTGGCCTTGGCTTTTCTTGGGCCCTACTTGTTGTCTCGGGCCCTGCTAGCTTTGGCCTTGGCTTGTCTCGAGCCCTACCGGTTGGCTCGGGCCCTTCTGGCATTAGCTTTGGCTTGTCTCGGGTCCTACTGGTTGTCTCGGACCCTGCTGGCTTTGACCTTGGCTTGTCTCAGGCCCTACTGGTTGTCTCGGGCCCTTCTGGCTTTGGTCTTGGCTTGTTTCGGGCCCTACTGGTTGTCTTGGGTCCAGCTGGCTTTGACCTTGGCTTTTCTCAGGCCCTACTGGTTGTCTTGGGTCCAGCTGGCTTTGACCTTGGCTTTTCTCGGGCCCTACTGGCTGTTTTGGGTCCAGCTGGCTTTGACCTTGGCTTTTCTCTGGCCCTACAGGTTGTCTTGGGTCCAGCTGGCTTTGACCTTGGCTTTTCTCGGGCCCTACTCGTTATCTTGGGTCCAGCTGGCTTTGACCTTGGCTTTTCTCGGGCCCTGCTGGCTTTGGCCTTCACCTGTTTCGGGCCCTACCGATTGTCTCGGGCCTTTGGCCTAGGCCTGTTTTGGGCACCACTGGTTGTTTCAGGTCCTACTGGTTGTCTTGGGCTCTGTTGGCTTTGGTCTTGGCGGGTCTCGTGCCCTGCTGGCTTTGGCCTTAGCCTGTCTCGGGCCCTGCAGACTTTGGCCTTGTTCTGTCCCGGGCCCTGCTGGCTTTGGCTGTCTCGGGTCCTACTGGTTTTCTTGGGCCCTACTGGCTTAGACCTTGGATTGACTCAGGCCCTACTTATTGTCTCGGGCCCTTCTGGCTTTGGCCTTGGCTTTTATCGGCCCGACTTGTTGTCTCGGGCACTGCTGACTTTGACCTTGGCTTGTCCCGGGCCTTACTGGATGTCCCTGTCCTGCTGGCTTTGGCCTTGGCTTTTCTCGGGTCGTACTTTTTGTCTCGGGTCCTGCTGGCTTTGGCCTTGGCTTGTCTCGAGCCCTACTGGTTGTCTCGGACCCTTCTGGCATTGGCTTCGGCTTGTCTTGGGTCCTACTGGTTGTCTCAGGCCCTTCTGGCTTAGGCCTTGGCTTGTCTCGGGTACTACTGGTAGTCTCAGGCCCTGCTAGCTTTGGCCTTGGCCTGTCTCGGGCCCTACTGGTTGTCTTGGGCCCTGCTGACTGTGGCCTGGGCTTGTCTCGGGTCCTACTGGTTGTCGCGGGCCCTGCTGGCTTTAGCTTTAGCCAGTCTCCTACCCTGCTGGCATTGACCTTGGCCTGTCTCAGGCCCTACTACTTGTCTCGGGCCCTGCTGGCTTTAGCCTTGGCCTGTGTCGGGCCCTATTGGTTGTCGCGGGCACTGTAGGCTTTGGCTTGTTTCAAACCCTACTGATTGTTTGGGGCCCTGCTGGCTTTGGCCTTGGCTTGTCTAGGGCCCTACTGGTTGTCTCGGGTCTTGCTGGCTTGGCCTAGACCGGTCTCGAGCCCTACTGGTTGTCTCGGGCTTTGGTGACTTTTGACCTCTTCTGTCTCGGGCCTTACTGGTTTTCTCGGGCCCTGCTGGCTTTGGCCTTGGCATGTCTCGGGCTATACTGGTTGTCTCGGACTCTGCTGGCTTTGCACTTGGCCTGTCTCAGGCCCTACTGGTTTTCTTGGGCCCTGCTAGCTTTGGCCTTCTTCTGTCTCGGGCCCTACTGGATGTCACGGGCCCTGCTGGATTTTGCCATGGCTTGTCTCACACCCTACTGGTTGTCTCAGACCCAGCTGGCTTTGGCCTCGGCTTGTCTCGGGCCCTACCGGTTGGCTCGGGCCCTTCTGGCATTGGCTTTGGCGTGTCTCGGATCCTGCTAGTTGTCTCGGACCCTGCTGGCTTTGACCTTGGCTTGTCTCAGGCCCTACTGATTGTCTCGGGCCCTTCTGGCTTTGGCATTGGCTTGTCTCTGGCCCTACTGGTTGTCTTGGGTCCAGCTGGCTTTGACCTTGGCTTTTCTCGGGCCCTACTGGTTGCCTCGGGCCGTGCTGGCTTTGGCCTTCGCCTGTTTCGGGCCCTACCGGTTGTCTCGGGCCTACAGTGCCCGAGACAACCAATAGGGTCCGAGACAGGCTAAGGCTTAAGCCAGCAGTGCCGGAGATAAGTAGTAGGGCCTGATACAGGCCAAAGCCAGCAGGGCACAAGACAGGCCAAGACCAAAGCCAACAGGGCCAAAGACAACCAATAGGACCCGAAACAACCAGTGGGGCCCAAAACAGGCCTAGGCTGTTTTGGGCCCCACTGGTTGTTTCGGGTCCTATTGGTTGTCTTTGGCCCTGTTGGCTTTTGTCTTGGCCTGTCTTGTGCCCTGCTGGCTTTGGCCTGTATCAGGCCCTACTACTTATCTCCGGCACTGCTGGCTTAAGCCTTAGCCTGTCTCGGACCCTATTGGTTGTCTCGGGCACTGTAGGCTTTGGCTTGTTTCAAGCCCCACTGATTGTCTGGGGCCCTTCTGGCTTTGGCCTTGGCATGTCTCGGGCCCTACTAGTTGTCTTGGGCCTTGCTGGCTTTGGCCTTGGCTTGTCTCGAGCCCTACTGGTTGGCTTGGGCCCTTCTGGCATGGGCTTTGGCTTGTCTCGGGTCCTACTGGTTGTCTTGGGCTCTGTTGGCTTTGGTCTTGGCCTGTCTCGTGCCCTGCTGGCTTTGGCCTGTCTCGGGCCCTACTGGTTGTCTCAGGCCCTGCTGTCTTTAGCCTTGGCCTGTGTCGGTTGTTTTGGGCCTTGCTGGCATTGGCTTTGGCTTGTCCCGGCCCCTGCTAGCTTTGGCCTTGGCCTGTCTCGGGCCCTGCAGACTTTGGTCTTGTTCTGTCCCGGGCCCTGCTGGCTTTGGCCTTGGCCTGTGTCGGGCCCTTCTGGCTTTGGCTGTCTCGGGTCCTACTGGTTTTCTTGGGCCCTGCTAGTTTTGGCCTTCTTCTGTCTCGGGCCCTACTGGTTGTCATGGGCCCTGCTGGCTTTTGGCATGACTTGTCTTGCGCCATACTGGTTGTCTCGGGCCCTGCTGGCTTTGGCCTTGGCTTTTCTCGGGCCCTACTTGTTGTCTCAGGTCCTGCTGGCTTTGGCCTTGGCTTGTCTCAAGCCCTACTTGTTGTCTCAGGCCCTGATGGCTTTGGCCTTGGCCTGTCTCAGGCCCTATTGTTTGTTTCGGCCTTTGGCCTGCTTTGGGCCCTACTGGCTGTCTCGAGCCCTCTTGACTGTGGCCTTGGCTTGTCTAGGGTCCTACTGGTTGTCGCAGGCCCTGCTGGCTTTAGCTTTAGCCAGTCTCGTGCCCTGCTGGTATTAGTCTTGGACTGTCTCAGGCCCTACTACTTGTCTCAGGCACTGTTCGCTTTAGCCTTGGCCTGTCTTGGGCCCTATTGGTTGTCTCGGGCACTGTTGGCTTTGGCTTGTCTCAAGCACTACTGATTATCTGGGGCACTGCTGGCTTTGTCCTTGGCTTGTCTAGGGCCCTACTGGTTGTCTTGGGCCTTGCTGCCTTGAACTAGACCAGTCTCGGGCCCTACTGGTTGTCTTGGGCCCTGATAGCTATGGCTTGTCTCAGACCCTACTGGTTGTTTCGGGCCCTGCTGACTTTGGCCTTGGCTTGTCCCAGGCCCTACTAGTTGTCTTGAGTCCTTCTGGCTTAGACCTTAGATTTTCTTTGGCCCACCTGGTTGTCTCTGGCCCTCCTGGCTTTGGCCTGTCTCGGGCCCTGCTAGATTTGGCTTTGGCTTGTCTCAGGCCCTACTGGTTGTCTTGGGCCCTTCTGGCTTTTAGGCTTGGCTTGTCTCGGGTCCTACTGGTAGTCTCGGGCCCTAATGGCTTTAACCTTGGCTTGTCTCAGGCCCTACTGGTTGTCTCATTTCCTTCTGGCTTTGGCCTTGGCTTTTATCGGGCCCTACTTGTTGTGACGGGTCCTGCTGGCTCTGGCCTTGGCTTGTCTCGAGCCCTACTGGTTGTCTCGGGCCCATTTGGCATTGGCTTTGGCTTGTCTCGGGTCCTACTGGTTGTCTCGGACCCTGCTGGCATTAACCTTGGCTTGTCTCAGGCCCTACTGGTTGTCTCGGGCCTTTCTAGCTTTGGCCTTGGCTTGTCTCGGGTCCTACTGGTTGTCTCAGGCCCTGCTGGCTTTGGCATGGCTTGTCTCACACCCTACTGGTTGCCTCGGGCCCTGCTGGCTTTGGCCTTGGCTTTTCTCGGGCCCTACCGGTTGGCTCGGGCCCTTCTGGCATTGGCTTTGGCTTGTCTCGGGTCCTACTGGTTGTCTGGTACACTGCTGGCTTTGACCGTGGCTTGCCTCAGGCCCTACTGGTTGTCTCGGGACCTTCTGGATTTGGTCTTGGCTTGTCTCGGGCCCTACTGGTTGTCTTGGGTCCAGCTGGCTTTGACCTTGGCTTTTCTCGGGCCCTATTGGTTGTCTTGGGTCCAGCTGGCTTTGACCTTGGCTTTTCTCGGGCCATACTGGTTGTCTTGGGTCCAGCTGGCTTTGACCTTGGCTTTTCTCGGGCCCTACTGGTTGTCTTGGGCCTAGTTGGCTTTGACCTTCGCCTGTTTCGGGCCCTATCGGTCCACTCGGGCCTTTGGCCTAGGTCTTTTTTGGGCCCCACTGGTTGTTTCAGGTTCTATTGGTTGTCTTGGGCTGTGATGGCTTTGGTATTGGCCTATGTTGTGCCCTGCTGGCTTTGGCCTGTCTCAGGCCCTACTACTTGTCTTGGGCATGCTGGCTTAAGCCTTGGCGTGTCTGGGGCCCTATTGGTTGTCTCGGGCACTGTAGGCTTTGGCTTGTCTCAAGCCCTACTGATTGTCTGGGGCCCTTCTGGCTTTGGCCTTGGCCTGTCGCGGGCCCTACTGGTTGTCTTGGGCCTTGCTGGCTTGGACTAGACCTGTCTCAGGCCCTACTGGTTGTCTCGGGCCTTGCGGTCTTGGCCTAGACCTGTCTCAAGCCCTACTTGTTGTCTCGGGCTTTCCTGACTTTTGCCTTGTTCTGTCTCGGGCCTTACTGGTTGTCTCAGGCACTGTTGGCTTTGGCTTGTCTAAAGCGCTACTGATTGCCTGGGGCCCTGCTGGCTTTAGCCTTGGCTTGTCTAGGGCCCTACTGGTTGTCTCGGGCTTTGTTGGCTTGGCATAGACCTGTCTCGAGCCCTACTGGTTATCTCGGGCTTTGCTGACTTTTGCCTTGTTCTGTCTCGGGCTTTACTGGTTGTCTCGGGCCTTGCTAGCTTTGGCCTTGGCCTGTCTCGGGTTCTACTGGTTGTCTTGGACCCTGCTGGCTTTGGCCTTGGCCTGTCTCGGGCCCTACTGTTTTTCTTGGGCCCTGCTTGCTTTGGCCTTTTTCTGTCTCGGGCCCTACTGGTTGTCACGGGCCCTGCTGGATTTTGGCATGGCTTGTCACGCACCCTACTGGTTGCCTCGGGCACTGCTGGCTTTGGCTTTTCTCGGGCCCGACTTGTAGTCTCGGGCCCTGCTGGCTTTGGCCTTGGCTTGTTTCGAGCCCTACCGGTTGGCTCGGGCTCCGCTGGCTTTGGCCTTGGCCTTTCTTGGGCCCTACTTTTTGTCTCGGGCCCTGCTGGCTTTGGCTTATCTCGAGCCCTACCGGTTGGCTCGGGCCCTTCTGGTATTGGCTTTGGCTTGTATCGGGTCCTACTGGTTGTCTCAGACCCTGCTGGCTTTGACCTTGGCTTGTCTCAGGCACTACTGGTTGTCTCGGGCCCTTCTGGCTTTGGTCTTGGCTTGTCTCGGGCCCTACTGGTTGTCTTGGGTCCAGCTGGCTTTGACGTTGGCTTTTCTCGGGCCCTACTCATTATCTTGGGTCCAGCTGGCTTTGACCTTGGCCTATCTCGTGCCCTGCTGGCTTTGGCCTGTCTCGGGCCCTACTGGTTGTCTCGGGCCCTGCTGTCTTTAGCCTTGGCCTGTGTCGGTTGTTTTGGGCCTTGCTGGCATTGGCTTTGGCTTGTCCCGGGCCCTGCTAGCTTTGGCCTGTCTCGGGCCCTACAGACTTTGGCCATGGTCTGTCCCGGGCCGTGCTGGCTTTGGCCTTGGCCTGTGTCGGGCCCTTCTTGCTTTGGCTGTCTTGGGTCCTACTGGTTTTCTTGGGCCCTGCTAGTTTTGGCCTTCTTCTGTCTCGGGCCCTACTGGTTGTCATGGGCCCTGCTGGATTTTGGCATGGCTTGTGTTGCACCATACTGGTTGTCTCGGGCCCTGCTGGCTTTGGCCTTGGCTTCTCTTGGGCCCTACTTGTTGTCTCAGGTCCTGCTGCCTTTGGCCTTGGCTTGTCTCAAGCCCTACTGGCTGTCTCGGGCCCTGCTGGCTTTGGCCTTGGCCTGTCTCGGGCCCTACTGGTTGTTTCGGGCCTTTGGTCTTGGCCTGTTTTGGGCCCTACTGGTTGTCTCGAGCCCTGTTGACTGCGGCCTTCGCTTGTCTCGGGTCCTACTGGTTGTCGCGGGCCCTTCTGGCTTTAGCTTTAGCCAGTCTCGTGCCCTGCTGGCATTAGTCTTAGCCTGTCTCAGGCCCTACTACTTGTCTCAGGCACTGTTGGCTTTAGCCTTGGCCTGTATCGGGCCCTATTGGTTGTCTCGGGCACTGTTGGCTTTGGCTTGTCTCAAGCGCTACTGATTGTCTGGGGCCCTGCTGGCATTGGCCTTGGCTTGTCTGCGGCCCTACTGGTTGTCTTGGGCCTTGCTGGCTTGGACTAGACCTGTCTCGGGCCCTACTGGTTGTCTCGGGCCCTGCTCAGTTTGGCCTTGGTTTGTCTCAGGCCCTACTAGTTGTCTTGAGCCCTGCTGGCTTAGACGTTGGATTTTCTTGGGCCCAACTGATTGTCTCGGGCCCTCCTGGCTTTGGCCTGTCTCGGGCCCTGCTAGATTTGGCTTTGGCTTGTCTCAGGCCCTACTGGTTGTCTTGGGCTCTTCTGGCATTGGCCTTGGCTCATCTCGGGTCCTATTGGTTGTCTCGGGCTCTACTGGCTTTAACCTTGGCTTGTCTCAGGTCCTACTGGTTGTCTTGGGCCCTTCTGGCTTTGGCCTTAGCTTTCATTGGGCCCTACTTGTTGTCTCGGGTCCTGCTGGCTCTGGCCTTGGCATGTCTCGAGCCCTATTGGTTGTCTCGGGCTCTGCTGGCTTTAGCCTTGGCTTGTCTCGGACCCTGCTGGCTTTGGCCTTGGCCTGTCTGTGGCCATACTGACTTTGACCTTGGCCTGTCTCGTGCCCTACTGGTCTCATCGGGCCCTGCTAGCTTTGGCCTGTTTTGGGCCCCATTGGTTGTCTCGAGGCCCTGCTGGCTTTGGTCTGTCTGTGGCCCTACTGGCATTGACCTTGGCTTGTCTCGGGACCTACTAGTTGTCTCAGGCACTGCTGACTTTGACCTTGACGTGTCTCGGGCCTTACTGGATGTCCCTGTCCAGCTGGTTTTGGCCTTGGCTTTTCTCGGGCCCTACTTGTTGTCTCCGGACCTGCTGGCTTTGGTCTTGGCTTGTCTCGAGCCCTACCGGTTGGCTCGGGCCCCGCTGGCTTTGGACTTGGCCTTTCTTGGGTCCTACTGGTTGTCTCGGGCCCTGCTGGCTTTAGCCTTGGCTTGTCTCGTACTCTGCTGGCTTTGGCCTTGGCCTGTCTGTGGCCATACTGACTTTGATCTTGGCCTGCCTCAGGCCCTACTGGTTGCATCGGGCCCTGCTGGTTTTGGCCTGTTTTGGGACCCATTGGTTGTCAGAGGCCCTGCTGGCTTTGGCCTGTCTGTGGCCCTACTGGCATTAACCTTGGCTTGTCTCGGGACCTACTAGTTGTCTCGGACCCTGCTTACTTTGACCTTGGCTTGTCTCGGGCCCTACTGGATGTCCCTGTCCTGCTGGCTTTGGCCTTGGCTTTTCTTGGGTCCTACTTTTTGTCTTGGGTCCTGCTGGCTTTGGCCATGTCTTAACTCGAGCCCTACTGGTTGTCTCGGGCCCTTCTGGCATTGGCTTCGGCTTGTCTTGGGTCCTACTGGTTGTCTCGGACCCTGCTGGCTTTAACCTTGGCTAGTCTCAGGCCCTACTGGTTGTCTCGGGCCCTTCTGGCTTTGGCCTTGGCTTGTCTCGGGTCCTACTGGTTGTCTCAGGCCCTGCTAGCTTTGGCCTTTGCCTGTTTTGGGCCCTACTGGTTGTCTCGGGCCCTCCTGACTGTGGCCTTGGCTTGTTTCGGGTCCTACTGGTTGTCGCGGGCCCTGCCGGCTTTAGCTTTAGCCAGTCTCCTGCCCTGCTGGCATTGACCTTGGCCTATCTCAAGCCCTACTACTTGTCTTGGGCAATGCTGGCTTTAGCCTTGGCCTGTCTCGGGCCCTATTGGTTGTCTCGGGCACTGTAGGCTTTGGCCTTGGCTTGTCTAGGGCCCTCCTGGTTGTCTTGGGCCTAGCTGGCTTAGACTAGACCTGTCTCGGACCCTACTGGTTGTCTCGGGCCTTGCTGGCTTGGCCTAGACCTCTCTCGAGCCGTACTGGTTGTCTCGGGCTTTGCTGACTTTTGCCTTGTCCTGTCTCGGGCCTTACTGGTTGTCTCGGGCCCTGCTGGCTTTGGCCTTGGCCTGTCTCGGGCTCTACTGGTTGTCTCAGACTCTGCTGGCTTTGGCCTTCTTCTCTCTTGGGCCCTACTGGTTGTCACGGGCCCTGCTGGATTTTGGCATGGCTTGTCTCGCACCCTACTGGTTGCATTGGGCCCTACTGGCTTTGGCCTTGGCTTTTCTCAGGCCCTACTTGTTGTCTCGGGCCCGGCTGGCTTTGGCCTTGGCTTGTCTCGGGTCCTACTAGTTGTCTCGGACCCTGCTGGCTTTGACCTTGGCTTGTCTCAGGCCCTACTCGTTGTCTCGAGCCCTTCTGGCTTTGGCCTTGGCTTGTCTCGGGCCCTACTGGATGTATTGGTTCCAGCTGGCTTTGACCTTGGCTTTTCTCGGGCCCTACTGGTTGCCTCGGGCCCTGCTGGCTTTGGCCTTCACCTGTTTCGGGCCCTTCTGGCTTTGGCTGTCTCGGGCCCTACTGGTTGTCTCGGGCCCTGCTGGCTTTTCCCATGGCCAGCCTTGGGCAGTTCTGATTGTCTCGGGTCTTTGGCCTCGGCCTTGTTTTTGGCCCTACTGGTTGTCTCGGGCCCTGCTGGCTTTGATCTTGGCCTGTCTTGTGCCCTTCTGGCATTGGACTTGTTGTGTCTCGGGCAACAATGGTCATCACAGGCCCTGCTGGCTTTGACCTTGGCTTGTCTAGGGCCCTACTGGTTGTCTCGCGCCCTGCTGGCTTTCGCCTTGGCCTTTCTCGGGCCTTACTGGTTGAGTAGGCCATTTTTACCTTGGCCTGTTTTTGGCCCTACTGGTTGTCTCAGGCCCCGCTAGCTGTGGCTTCGGATTGTCTCAGGTCCTACTGGTAGTCTCGGGCCATGCTGGCTTTGCCCTTGGCCTATCTTGTGCCCTTCTGGCTTTGGCCTTGGCTTGTCTTGGGCACTACTGGTTGTCTCATGCCCTGCTGGCTTTGGCCTTCGCCTGAAACATGCCCTGCTAGCTTTGGCCTTGGCCTGTCATGGGCCCTGCTGGCTTTTCCCATGGCCTATCTCAGGCCCTTCTGGTTGTCTCGGGCCTTTGGACTTGTCCTGTTTATGGCCCTACTGATTGTCTCGGGCCCTGTTGGCTTTGGCCTTGGGCTGTCTCGTGCCCTACTGCCTGTGGCCTTGGCTTGTCTCGGGTCCTACTGGTTGTCTCTGGTCCTGCTGCCTTTGGTCTTGGCATGACTCGGGCCCTACTGGCTCTTGCCTTGGCTTCTCTTGGGCCCTGCTGATTTGCCGTTGGCTTGTCTCAGGCAGTACATGAAGTCTCTGGCCCGGCTGGCTTTGACCTTGGCTTGTGTCTGGCCCTACTGGTTGTCTCAGGACCTGCTGGCTTTGATCTTGGCTTGTCTCAGGCCCTTCTGGCTTTGGCCTTGGCCTGATTCTGGCCCAACTGGTTGTCTTGGGCCCTGCTGACTCTAGCTTTGGCCTGTCTCAGGTGCTACTGGCTGTTTCGGGCCCTGCTGGCTTTGGCCTGTCTCAGGCCCTACTCGTTGTTTCGGGCCTTTGGCCTTGGCCTGTTTTGGGCCCTACTGGTTGTCTCGAGCCCTGTTGACTGTGGCCTTGGCTTGTCTCGGGTCCTACTGGTTGTGGCGGGCCCTGCTGGCTTTAGCTTTAGCCAGTCTCGTGCCCTGCTGGCATTAGTCTTAGCCTGTCTCAGGCCCTACTACTTGTCTCAGGCACTGTTGGCTTTAGCCTTGGCCTGTATCGGGCCCTATTGGTTGTCTCGGGCACTGTTGGCTTTGGCTTGTCTCAAGCGCTACTGATTGTCTGGGGCCCTGCTGGCTTTGGCTTGTCTACGGCCCTACTGGTTGTCTTGGGCCTTGCTGGCTTGGACTAGACCTGTCTCGGGCCCTTCTGGTTGTCTCGGGCCCTGCTGACTTTGGCCTTGGTTTGTCTCAGGCCCTACTCATTGTCTTGAGCACTGCTGGCTTAGACGTTGGATTTTCTTGGGCCCAACTGATTGTCTCGGGCCCTCCTGTCTTTGGCCTGTCTCGGGCCCTGCTAGATTTGGCTTTGGCTTGTCTCAGGCCCTACTGGTTGTCTCGGGCTCTTCTGGCATTGGCCTTGGCTCGTCTCTGGTCCTATTGGTTGTCTCGGGCTCTACTGGCTTTAACCTTGGCTTGTCTCAGGTCCTACTGGTTGTCTCGGGCCCTTCTGGCTTTGGCCTTGGCTTTTATTGGGCCCTACTTGTTGTCTCGGGTCCTGCTGGCTCTGGCCTTGGCATGTCTCAAGCCCTATTGGTTGTCTCGGGCCCTGCTGGCTTTAGCCTTGGCTTGTCTCGAACCCTGCTGGCTTTGGCCTTGGCCTGTCTGTGGCCATACTGACTTTGACCTTGGCCTGTCTCGTGCCCTACTGGTCTCATCAGGCCCTGCTAGCTTTGGCCTGTTTTGGGCCCCATTGGGTGTCTCGAGGCCCTGCTGGCTTTGGCCTGTCTGTGGCCCTACTGGCATTGACCTTGGCTTGTCTCCGGACCTACTAGTTGTCTTGGGCACTGCTGACTTTGACCTTGACGTGTCTCGGGCCTTACTGGATGTCCCTGTCCTGCTGGCTTTGGCCTTGGTTTTTCTCGGGCCCTACTTGTTGTCTCGGGAGCTGCTGGCTTTGGCCTTGGCTTGTCTCGAGCCCTACCGGTTGGCTCGGGCCCCGCTGGCTTTGGACTTGGCCTTTCTTGGGTCCTACTGGTTGTCTCGGGCCCTGCTGGCTTTAGCCTTGGCTTGTCTCGTACTCTGCTGGCTTTGGCCTTGGCCTGTCTGTGGCCATACTGACTTTGATCTTGGCCTGCCTCAGGCCCTACTGGTTGCATCGGTCCCTGCTGGTTTTGGCCTGTTTTGGGACCCATTGGTTGTCAGAGGCCCTGCTGGCTTTGGCCTGTCTGTGGCCCTACTGGCATTAACCTTGGCTTGTCTCGGGACCTACTAGTTGTCTCGGGCCCTGCTGACTTTGACCTTGGCTTGTCTCGGGCCCTACTGGATGTCCCTGCCCTGCTGTCTTAGGCCTTGGCTTTTCTCGGGTCCTACTTTTTGTCTTGGGTCCTGCTGGCTTTGGCCTTGGCTTATCTCGAGCCCTACTGGTTGTCTCGGGCCCTTCTGGCATTGGCTTCGGCTTGTCTTGGGTCCTACTGGTTGTCTCGGACCCTGCTGGCTTTAACCTTGGCTAGTCTCAGGCCCTACTGGTAGTCTCGGGCCCTTCTGGCTTTGGCCTTGGCTTGTCTCGGGTCCTACTGGTTGTCTCAGGTCCTGCTAGCTTTGGCCTTGGCCTGTTTTGGGCCCTACTGGTTGTCTCGGGCCCTCCTGATTGTGGCCTTGGCTTGTTTCGGGTCCTACTGGTTGTCGCGGGCCCTGCCGGCTTTAGCTTTAGCCAGTCTCCTGCCCTGTTGGCATTGACCTTTGCCTATCTCAAGCCCTACTACTTGTCTTGGGCCCTGTTGGCTTTAGCCTTGGCCTGTCTCGGGCCCTATTGGTTGTCTCGGGCACTGTAGGCTTTGGCCTTCGCTTGTCTAGGGCCCTCCTGGTTGTCTTGGGCCTAGCTGGCTTTGACTAGACCTGTCTCGGACCCTACTGGTTGTCTCGGGCCTTGCTGGCTTGGCCTAGACCTCTCTCGAGCCGTACTGGTTGTCTCGGGCTTTGCTGACTTTTGCCTTGTCCTGTCTCGTTCCTTACTGGTTGTCTCGGGCCCTGCTTGCTTTGGCCTTGGCCTGTCTCGGGCTCTACTGGTTGTCTCGGACTCTGCTGGCTTTGGCCTTCTTCTATCTTGGGCCCTACTGGTTGTCACGGGCCCTGCTGGATTTTGGCATGGCTTGTCTCGCACCCTACTGGTTGCATTGGGCCCTACTGGCTTTGGCCTTGGCTTTTCTCGGGCCCTACTTGTTGTCTCGGGCCGGGCTGGCTTTGGCCTTGGCTTGTCTCGGGTCCTACTAGTTGTCTCGGACCCTGCTGGCTTTGACCTTGGCTTGTCTCAGGCCCTACTCGTTGTCTCGAGCCCTTCTGGCTTTGGCCTTGGCTTATCTCGGGCCCTACTGGATGTATTGGTTCCAGCTGGCTTTGACCTTGGCTTTTCTCGGGCCCTACTGATTGCCTCGGGCCCTGCTGGCTTTGGCCTTCGCCTGTTTTGGGCCCTTCTGGCTTTGGCTGTTTCGGGCCCTTATGGTTGTCTCGGGCCCTGCTGGCTTTTCCCATGGCCTGCCTTGGGCAGTTCTGGTTGTCTCGGGTCTTTGGCCTCGGCCTTGTTTTTGGCCCTACTGGTTGTCTCGGGCCCTGCTGGCTTTGATCTTGGCCTGTCTTGTGCCCTTCTGGCATTGGACTTGTCGTGTCTCGGGCAACAATGGTCATCACAGGCCCTGTTGGCTTTGACCTTGGCTTTTCTAGGGCCCTACTGGTTGTCTCGCGCCCTGCTGGCTTTCGCCTTGGCCTTTCTCGGGCCTTACTGGTCCTTGGCCTGTTTTTGGCCCTACTGGTTGTCTCAGGCCCCGCTAGCTGTGGCTTCGGATTGTCTCAGGTCCTACTGGTAGTCTCGGGGCATGCTGGCTTTGCCCTTGGCCTATCTCGTTCCCTTCTGGCTTTGGCCTTGGCTTGTCTTGGGCCCTACTGGTTGTCTCATGCCCTGCTGGCTTTGGCCTTGGCCTGAAACATGCCCTGCTAGCTTTGGCCTTGGCCTGTCATGGGCCCTGCTGGCTTTTCCCATGGCCTATCTCAGGCCCTTCTGGTTGTCTCGGGCCTTTGTACTTGTCCTGTTTTTGGCCCTACTGATTGTCTCGGGCCCTGTTGGCTGTGGCCTTGGCCTGACTCTGGCCCAACTGGTTGTCTTGGGCCCTGCTGACTCTAGTTTTGGCCTGTCTCAGGTGCTACTGGTTGTCTCGGGCCCTGCAGGCTATGGCCTTGGCCTATCTCGGGCCCTACTGGTTGTCTCAGGCCATGTTGGCTTTGGCCTTGGCTTCTCTCAGGTCTAACTGGTTGTCTCGGGCCCGGCTGGTTTTGGTATTGGATATTCTCTTACCCTACTGGTTGTATCGGTCCTGCTTGCTTTGGCCTTGGCCTGTCTCGGTTCCTACTGGTTGTCTCTGGCCCTGCTGCCTTTGGTCTTAGCTTGTCTCGGGGCCCTACTGGCTCTGGCCTTGTCTAAGGCACTGCTGGTTGTCTTGGGCCCTGCTAGTTTTGACCTTGGCTTGTCTCAAGACCTTGTCCTGACTTTGGCCCAACTGTTTGTCTCGGGCTCTGCTGGCTTTATCGTTGGCCTGTCTTTGGCCCAACTGACTTTAGCCTCGGATTTTCTCGGGCTCTACTAGTTCTCACCTGCCCCACTTGCTTTGGCCTTGGCCTGTCTCCAGCCCAACTGGTTGTCTCCGGCCCTGCTGGCTTTGGCCTTGGCTTGTCTCAGGACCCACTGGTAGTCTCAGGCGCTGCTGGCTTTGGCCTTGGCCTGTCTCAGGCCCTGCTGACTTTGGCCTGACTATGGCCCTAATGGTTTTGACCTTTGCCTGTTTCGGGCCCTACAAGTTGTCTCGGGCCCTGCTGGCTTTGGCCTTGACTTGTCTCGGGCCCTACTGGTTGTCTCGGGCCCTACTGACATTGACCATGGCTTAGCTTGGGCCTTACTGGATGTCTCGGGCCCTACTGGATTTTGGCATGGCTTGTCTCGCACCCTACTGGTTGCCTCGGGCCCTGCTGGATTTGGCCTTGGCTTGTCTCGAGCCCTACCGGTTGGCTCAGGCCCTTCTGGCATTGGCTTTGGCTTGTCTCGGGTCCTACTGGTTGTCTCGGACCCTGCTGGCTTTGACCTTGGCTTGTCTCGGGCCCTACTGGTTGTCTCGGGCCCTTCTGGTTTTGGTCTTGGCTTGTCTCGGGCCCTACTGGTTGTCTTGGGTCCAGCTGGCTTTGACCTTGGCTTTTCTCGGGCCCTACTGGTTGTCTTGGGTCCAGCTGGCTTTGACCTTGGCTTTTCTCAGGCCCTACTGGTTGTCTTGGGTCCAGCTGGCTTTGACCTTGGCTTTTCTCGGGCCCTACTGGTTATCTTGGGTCCAGCTGGCTTTGACCTTGACTTTTCTCGGGCCCTGCTGGCTTTGGCCTTCGCCTGTTTCGGACCCTACCGGTTGTGTCGGGCCTTTGGCCTAGGCCTGTTTTGGGCCCCACTGGTTGTTTCGGGTCCTACTGGTTGCCTTGGGCTCTGTTGGCTTTTGTCTTGGCCTGTCTCCTGCCCTGCTGGCTTTGGCCTGTCTCGGGCGCTACTGGTTGTCTCGGGCCCTGTTGTCTTTAGCCTTGGCCTGTGTCAGTTGTTTTGGGCCTTGCTGGCATGGGCTTTGGCTTGTCCCGGGCCTTGCTAGCTTTGGCCTTGGCATGTCTCGTGTCATGCAGACTTTGGCCTTGGTCTGTCCCGGGCCCTGCTGGCTTTGGCCTTCGCCTGTGTCGGGCCCTTTTGGCTTTGGCTGTCTCGGGCCCTACTGGTTTTCTTGGGCCCTGCTAGCTTTGGCCTTCTTCTGTCTCGGGCCCTACTGGTTGTCACGGGCCCTGATGGCTTTTGGCATGGCTTGTCTTGCACCCTAATGGTTGTCTCGGGCCCTGTTGGCTTTGGACTTGGCTTGTCCCGAGCCCTTCTGGCATTGGCTTTGGCTTGTCTTGGGTCCTACTGGTTGTCTCGGACCCTGCTGGATTTAACCTTGGCTTGTCTCAGGCCCTACTGGTTGTCTCGGGCACTTCTGGCTTTGGCCTTGGCTTGTCTCGGGTCCTACTGGTTGTCGCGGGCCCTGCTGGCTTTAGCTTTAGCCAGTCTCGTGATCTGCTGGCATTGGACTTGGCCTGTCTCAGGTCCTAATACTTGTCTCGGGCACTGCTGGCTTTAGCCTTGGCCTGTCTCGGGCCATATTGTTTGTCTCGGGGACTGTTGGCTTTATCTTGTCTCAAACCGTACTGATTGTCTGGGGACCTGCTGGCTTTGGACTTGGCTTGTCTAGGGCCCTACTGGTTGTCTTGGGCCTTGCTGGCTTGGACTAGACTTGTCTCGGGCCCTACTGGTTGTCTCGGGCATTGCTGGCTTGGCCTAGACTTGTCTCGAGCCCTACTGGTTGTCTCGGGCTTTCCTGACTTTTGCCTTATTCTGTCTCGGGCCCTGCTGGCTTTGGCCTTGGCCTGTTTCAGGCTCTACTGGTTGTCTCGGGCCCTGCTGACTTTGGCCTTGGCCTTTCTTGGACCCTATCTACTGGTTGTCTCGGGCCCAGCTGACTTTAGCCGTGGCGTGTTTCAGGCCCTACTGGTTGTCTCAGGCCCTGCTGGCTTTGGCCTTGCCCTGTGTCGGGCCCTTCGGGTTGTCTCGGGCCCTGCTGGCTTTGGCTGTGCCCTGTCTCGGGCCCTACAGGTAGCCTTGGGCCCTGTTGGTCTTGTCCTGTCTCGGGCCCTATTGGTTGTCTCGGGTGCTGTTGGCTTTGGCCTTAGCCTGTCTTGCGCCCTGCTGGTTTTGGTCTTGGCCCCTGCTAGTTGTCTCGGGCCCCGCTGGCTTTGGCCTTTTTTGGCCCTACTGGTTGTCTCAGGCCCTGCCGGCTTTAGCCTTGGCTTGTCTCTGGCCCTACTGGTTGACTCCGGCTCAGCTGGCTTTAGCCTTGGCCTGTCCAGGCCCTGATGGCTTTAGCCTTGGCCTGTCTCAGGCCCTGCTGGTTTGGCCTTGGCCTGTCTGTGGCCCTACTGGCTTTGACCTTGGCCTGTCTCGGGCCCTACTGGTTGTCTCTGGCCCTACTGGTTGTTTCGGTCCCTGCTGGCATTGACCTTGGCTTGTCTCGGGCCATGCTGGCTTTGGCCCTGGCCTGTCTCGGGCCCTACTGGTTGTTTCAGGCCCTGCTGGCTTTGGCATTTCTCGGGCCAGACTGGTTGCCTCAAGCCTTGCTGGCTTTGGTCTAGGCTAGTCTTGGGCCCTACAGATTGTTTCAAGCCCTGATGGCTTTGATTTTGGCCTGTCTTGGGTCTGACTGGTTGTCTAGGGCCTTGCTGGCTTTATCCTTGGCCAGTCTCGGGCCCTACTGGTTGTATCGGGTCCTGCTGGCTTTAGCATTGGCCTAGCTCGGGCCCTGCTGGCTTTGGCCTTCGCCTGTCTGTGCCCCTACTGGTTGTCTCGGTCCATACTGGTTTTGGCCTTCAACTGTTTCGGGCCCTAGTGTTTGTCTTGGGACCTGCTGGCTTTGTCTGGCCTGTCTCGGGCCCTACTGGTTGTTTTGGGCCCTGCTGGCTTTGGCCTTTTGGCCTTACCCTGTCTCGGGCCCCACTGATTGTCTTGGGCGCTGTCGGCTATGACCTTGGACTGACTCGGGCCCTACTGGTTGTCTAAGGCGCTGTTGGCTTTGGCTTTTCTTAGGCCCTACTAGTTGTCTCGGGCCCTGCTGCCATTACCCTTGACTTGTCTCCCGCCCCTATTGGTTGTCTTGGGCCCTGCTGGCTTTGGCCTATCTTGGTCAACACTGGTTGTCTGTGGCCCTGCTGGCTTTGGCCTTGGCCTGTCATAGGCCCTCCTGGCTTTGGCCTCTCTGTGGCCCTACTGGTAATGACCTTTGCCTGTCTCGTGCACTGCTGGCTTCAACCTTGGCTTGTCTCGGGCCATGGTGGCTTTGGCCGTGGCCTGTCTTGGGTCCTACTGGTTGTGTCGGGCTCTGCTGGCTTTGGCCTTAGCCTTTCTTGGGCCCTACTGGTTGTCTCGGGCCATGCTGGCTTTAGCCTTGGCTTGTCTCGGGCCCCACTGGATGTATCAGGCTCTGCTGGCTTAAAACTTGGCTTATCTCGGGCCCTGCTGGCTTTGGCAGTGGCCTGTCTTGGGTCCTACTGGTTGTCTTGGGCTCTGCTGGCTTTGGCCTTTCTTGGGCCCTATTGGTTGTCTCGGGCCATGCTGGCTTTAGCCTTGGCTTGTCTCGGGCCCTATTGGTTGTCTCGGGCTCTGCTGGCTTTGGCCTTGGTGAGTCTCGGGCCCTCCAGGCTTTGGCCTTGGCCTGTCTTGGGCCCTACTGGTAGTCTCGGGCGCTGCTGGCTTTGGGCTTTGCTTGTCTCACGTCCTACTGGTTGTTTTGGGCCCTGCTGGCTTTGGCCTTGCCCTGTCTCGGGCCCTACTGGTTGTCTTGGGCCCTGCTGGTTTTGGCCGCGCCCTGTCTCGGACCCTACAGGTTGTCTTGGGCCCTGTTGGCCTTGTCCTGTCTCGGGCCTTACTGGTTGTTTGGGTCCCTGCTAGCTTTGACCTTGGCCTGTTCCGGGCCCTACAGTTTGTCTTGGACGCTGTTGGCTTTGGCATTGGCCTGTCTCAGGCCCTTCTGGCTATCTCAGGCACTGTTGGCTTTGGCCTTGGCCTGTCTCGGGCCCTATTGGTTGTCTTGGGCCCTGTTGGCTTTGGCCTGTCTCGGGCCCTACTGGTTGTCTCGAGCCCTGCTGGCTTTAGTCTTGGCTTGTTTCGGGCCCCACTGGATGTATCAGGCTCTGCTGGCTTAAACCTTGGCTTATCTCGGGCCCTGCTGGCTTTGGCCTTGGCCTGTCTCGGGCCCTACTGGTTGTCTCGGGCACTCCTAGCTTTGGCCTTGGCATTTCTTGGGCCCTACTGGTTGTCTCGGGCCCCGTTGGCTTAAGTCTTGGCTTGTCTCGGGCCCCACTGGATGTCTCAGGCTCTGCTGGCTTTAACCTTGGCTAATCTCGGGCCCTGCTGGCTTTTGCCTTGGCTTGTCTTGGGCCCTACAGATTGTTTCAGGCCCTGCTGGCTTTGATCTTGGCCTGTCTCGGGTCTTACTGGTTGTCTGGGGCCTTGCTGACTTTACCGTTGGTCTGTCTAAGGCCCTACTGGTTGTCTCGGGTCCTGCTGGCTTTAGCATTGGCCTACCTCGGGCCCTGCTGGCTTTGGCCTTTCTTGGGCCCTACTGGTTGTCTGGGGCCTACTGGCTGATGCCTTGGTTTGTCTCGGGTCCTACTGGTTTTCTCGGTCTCTGCTGGCTTTGGCCAGTCTCGGGCCCTCCTGGCTTTGGCCTTGGCCTGTCTCTGGCCCTACTGGTAGTCTCAGGCGCTGCTGGCTTTGGCCTTTGCTTGTCTCATGCCCTACTGGTTGTTTTGGCCCCTGCTGGCTTTGGCCCTGCCGTGTCTCAGGCCTTACTGGTTGTCTCGAGCCCTGCTGGCTTTGGCTTTGTTGTGTCTCAGACACTACTGGTTGTTTCGGTCCCTGCAAGCTTTGACCTTGGCCTGTTTAGGCCCTTACTGGTTGTCTCGGGCACTATTGGCTTTGGGTTTGGCCTGTCTCGGGCCCTACTGGTTTGTCTCGGGCCCTGCTGGCTTTGGCTTTTCTTGGGCCCTACTGGTTGTCTCGGGCCCTGCTGGCTTTACCCTTGGCTTGTCTCCGGCCCTATGGTCTCGGGCCCTGCTGGCTTTGCCGTTGGCCTTTCTCAGGCATCACTAGTTGTCTCTGGCCCTGCAGGCTTTGGCCTCTCTGTGGCCCTACTGGCTTTGACCTTGGCCTGTCTCGGGCCCTGCTCGCTTTCGCATTGGCTTGTCTTGGGCCCTACTGGTTGTCTCGGGCCCAGCTGGCTTTAACCTTGGCTTGTATCGGACCCTGCTGGCTTTGGCCGTGGCCTGTCTCGGGCCTTACTGGTTGTCTCGGGCCCTGATGGCTTTATGCTTGTCTTGTCTCGGGCCCTACTTGTTGTCTCAGGCCCTGCTGGCTTTGACCTTGGCATGTCTCGGGCCCTACTGGTTGTCTAAGGCCCTGCTGGCTTTCGTCTTTCTCGGACCGTATGTGTTTTTTCGGGCCGTGTTGGCCTTGGACTGTCTGAGGCCCTGCTGGCTTTGACCTTGGCCTGTCTCGGGCCCTATTGGCTTTGGCCTTGGCTTGTCTCGGGCCCTAATGATTGTCTCAGGTCCTGCTGGCTTTAACCTTGGCATGTCTCGGGCCCTACTAGTTGTCTAAGGCCCTGCTGGCTTTCGTCTTTCTCGGACCGTATGTGTTTTTTCGGGCCATGCTGGCCTTGGACTGTCTGAGGCCATGCTGGCTTTTGCCTTGGCCTGTCTCGGGCCCTAAAGGTTGTCTCAGGCCCTGCTGGCTTTGGTATTTCTCGGGCAGTACTGTTTATCTCGGGCCTTACAGGTTGTCTAGGGCCTTGCTGGCTTTGGCTTTCCTTAGGCCCTACTGGTTGTCTCGGGCCCTGCTGGCTTTAGGCTTGGCCTGTCTCGGGCATCACTGGTTGTCTCTAGCCCTGCTGGCTTTAGCCTTGGCCTGTCTCAGGCCCTGCTGTCCTTGGCCTTAGCCTGTCTCGAGCCCTACTGGTTATCTCTGGCCCTGCTGGCTTCGGCCTTGGCTTGTCTCGTGCCCTACTGGTTGTCTCGGTCCCTGCTGGCTTTAACCCTGGCTTGTCTCGGGCCCTGCTGGCTTTGGCCGTGGCCTGTCTCGGGCTCTGCTGGTTGTCTCGGGCTCTGCTGGCTTTGGCCTTTCTTGGGCCCTACTGGTTGTCTCAGGCCCTGCTGTCTTTAGCCTTGGCCTGTCTCGGGCCATACTGGTTGCCTCGGGCGCTGTTGGCTTTGGGCTTGGCCTGTCTCGGGCCCTACTGGTTGTCTCGGGCGCTGCTGGCTTTGGCCTGTTTCGGGCCCTACTGGTTGTAATGGGTCCTCCTGGCTTTGGCCTTGGCTTTTCTTGGGCCCTACTGGTTGTCTCGGGCTCTGCTAGCTTTACCCTTGGTTTGTCTCGGGCCTTGCTGGCTTTGGTGTTAGCCTGTCTCGGGCCCCACTGGATGTCTCAGGCTCTGCTGGCTTTAACCTTGGCTTGTCTCAGGCACTGCTGGCTGTGGACGTGGCCTGTCTTGGGCCCTACTGGTTGTCTCGGGTCCTGCTGGCTTTATCATTGGCCTACCTCGGACCCTGCTGGCTTTGGCCTTTCTTGGGCCCTACTGGTTGTCTCGGGCCCTGCTGGCTGTTGCCTTGGATTGTCTCGGGCACTACTGGTTGTCTCGGGCTCTGCTGGCATTGGCCTGACTCAGGCCCTCCTGGCTTTGGCCTGTCTCAGACCCTGCTGGTGTTGTCCTTGCCTGTCTCGGGCCCTACTGGTCGTCTAGGGCCTTGCTGGCTCTGGCCTCCGCCTCTCTCAGGTGTTAGTGGTCATCTCGAGCCCTCCTGGCTTTGGCCTCGGCCTCTCTCGGGCCCTACTGGTCGTCTCGGGCCCTGCTGTTGTTGGCCTTGGCCTTTCTCGGGCCCTTCTGGTTGTCTCGGGCTCTGCTGGCTGTTGCGTTGGCTTGGCTCGGGCCCTACTGGATGTCTCGGGCCCTGCTAGTTTTGGCCTGTCTCGGGCTGTACGTGTTTTTTCGGGCCATGCTGTCTTTGGCCTTGGCCTGTCTCGGGCCCTACTGGTTGTCTCAGGCCCTTCTGGCTTAGGCCTTTCTCAGGCCGTTCTGTTTGTCTCGGGCCCTGCTGGCTTTGACCTTGTCCTGTCTCGGGTCTTACTGGTTGTCTAGGGCTTGCTGGCTTTGGCCTTTCTCGGGCCGTACTGGTTGTCTCGAGCCCTGCTGGCTTTGGCCTTGGCTTGTCTCAGGCCCTGCAGATTGTTTCAGGCCCTGCTGGCGGTGGTCGTAGCCTGTCTTGGGCCCTACTGGTTGTCTCAGGCCCAGCTGGCTTTAGCATTGGCCTACCTCGGACCCTGCTGGATTTGGCCTTTCTTGGGCCCTAGTGGTTGTCTCGAGCCCTGCTGGCTGTTGGCCTTGCCAGTCTCGGGCCCTACTGGTCATCTCGGGCCCTGCTGGCTTTGACCTTGGCCTGTCTTGGGTCTTACTGGTTGTGTAGGGCTTGCTGGCTTTGGCTTTTCTTGGGCCCTACTGGTTGTCTCGGGCCCTGCTGGCTTTAGCTTTGGCTTGTCTTCGGCCTTACTGGTTGTCTCGGGCCCTGCTAGCTTTGGCGTTGGCCTGTCTCGGGCATCACTGGTTGTCTCTAGCCCTGCTGGCTTTAGCCTTGGCCTGTCTGTGGCCCTACTGGCTTTGACCTTGGCCTGTCTCGGGACCTACTGGTTGTCTCGGGCCCTGCTGGCTTTAATCTTGGCTTGTCTTGGGCCCTGCTGGCTTTGGCCGTGGCCTGTCTTGGGCCCTACTTGTTGTCTCAGGCTCTGCTGGCTTTGGCCTTTCTCGGGTCGTACTGGTTGTCTCGAGCCCTGCTGGCTTTGGCCTTGGCTTGTCTCAGGCCCTGCAGATTGTTTCAGGCCCTGCTGGCTGTGGTCGTAGCCTGTCTTGGGCCCTACTGGTTGTCTCAGGCCCTGCTGGCTTTAGCATTGGCCTACCTCGGACCCTGCTGGATTTGGCCTTTCTTGGGCCCTACTGGTTGTCTCGGGCCCTGCTGGCTGTTTCCTTGGTTTGTCTCGGGTCCTACTGGTTGTCTCGGGCTCTGCTGGCTTCGGCCTTGGTCTGTCTCGGGCCCTACTTGTTATCTCAGGCGCTGTTGGATTTGGCCTTGGCCTGTCTCGGGCCCTATTGGTTATCTTGGGCCATGCTGGCTTTGGCATTGGCCTGTTTCGGGCCCTACTGGTTGTCTCGGGCACTGCTGGCTTTGGCCTGTTTTGGGCCCTACTGGTTGTCTCGGGCCCTGCTGGCTTTGGCTTTTCTTGGTCCCTACTGGTTGTCTCGGGCCCTGCTGGCTTTAGCCTTGGCTTGTCTCGGGCCCTACTGGTTGCCTCGGGCTCTGCTGGCTTTGGCTTGTCTCGGGCCCTGCAGATTGTTTTAGGCCCTGCTGGCTTTGACCTTTCTTGGGCCCTACTGGTTGTCTCGGGCCCTGCTGGCTGTTGCTTTGGTTTGTCTCGGGTCCTACTGGTTGTCTCGGGCTCTGCAGGATTTGGCCTTGCCCGTCTCGGGCCCTACTGGTCGTCTTGGGCCTTTCTGATTTTGACCTCGACCTCTCTTTGGTCCTACGGGTCATCTTGGGCCATGCTGGTTTTGGTCTCGGCCTCTCTCAGGCCCTACTGGTCATCTCGAGCCCTGCTGGTTTTGGCCTCCGCCTCTCATGCCCTAGTGGTCATCTCGGACCCTGCTGTTGTTGGCCTTGGCCTTTATCGGACCTTTCTGGTTGTCTCGGGCCCTGATGGCTGTTTCCTTGGCTTGTCTCGGGCCCTACTGGCATCACGGGGCCCTGCTGGTCTTGGCCTCGGCCTCTCTTGGGCCCTACTGCTCATCTTGGGCCCTGCTGGTTTTTTCTTGGTTTTTGTCTCGGGTCCTACTACTTATCTTGGGTCCTGCTGGTTTTGGCCTTGGCATGTGTCGATCCCTGCTGGTTCTGGCTTTTCCTGTGTCAGGCCCTACTGGTCTTCTCGGGCCCTGCTGGTTTTGGCCTCAGCCTCTCTCTGGCACTACTAGTCATCTCAGGCCCTGCTGGCTTTGGCCTCGGCCTCTCTATGACGTTTACAGCTATTTTGACCTCGTCCTCTCTCGGCCCTACTGGTCGTCTCGGGTCCTGCTGATTTTGGCCTAGGCCTCTCTCGAGTTCTGCTAGTTTTGGCCTCGGCCTCTATCGGGTGCTGCTGGCCATCTCAGGCCCTGTGGTTTTGGCCTCGGCCTCTCTCAGACCCTACTGGTTGCCTCAGGCGCTGCTGGTTTTGGCCTCGGCCTCTCTCAGGCCCAGCATGTTTTGGCCTCGGCTTCTCTCGGGCTCTACTGGTCGTTTCCGGTCCTGCTGGTTTTGGCCTTGGCCTCTCTCGGGCCCTACTGGTTGCCTCGGGCCCTGCTGGCTTTGATCTTGGCTTGTCTCGGGCCCTACTGGTTGTCTCAGGCCCTGCTGGCTTTGGCCTTGGCTTGTCTCGGGCCCTGCTAACTTTGACATTGGAGTGTCTCAGGCCCTACTGGTTGTCTCGAGCCCTGCTAGCTTTGGCCTTGACCTTTCTCGGGTCCTATTGGTTGTCTCGGGACCTGTCGCTTTGGTCTTGGCCTGTCTCAGGCCATACTGGTTGCCCTGCTGGCTTTAACCTTGGCTTCACTCGGGCTCTACTGTTTGTCTCCACCCAATCCAGATGGTTTGGGGTGAGCTGGACCGCAGAGTGAAGGCAAAAGGGCCAACAAGTGCCAAGTAGTGTTGAGCGAGTATGTTCTATTAACCCTTTCGCCGAGTATGCTCGGGCTGAGCTCCGAGTATTTACAGCTGCTCGGTGATATGTTTGAATCGCTCCCGTCTGCATGATTTGCGACTGTTTGACAGTTTTAACACATGGGAGGAATGTCTATTTCTTACACATTCCTCACATGTAATAAGGCTGTCAAACAGTTGCAAATCATGCACACGGGAGCGATTCAACCATATCACCAAGCAGCTGTAAATACTCGTAGCTCGGCCCGAGCATACTCGGAACAGAACATTTTTGCTCAACACTAGTGCTAAGCATCTCTGGGAAAGCCTTCAAGATTGTTGGAAAACCATTTCCGGTGACTACCTCTTGAAGCTCATCAAGAGAATGCCAAGAGTGCAAAGCAGTCATCAAAGCAAAAGGTGGCTACTTTGAACAACCTAGAATATAAGACATATTTTCAGTTGTTTCACACTTTTTTGTTAAGTATATAATTCCACATGTGTTAATTCATAGTTTTGATGCCTTCAGTGTGAATGTACAATTTTCATAGTCATGAAAATACAGAAAAATCTTTAAATGAGGTGCGTCCAAACGTTTGGTCTGTACTAATATATATATATATATATATACACACACACACACATATATATATTTACATATATACACTGCATATGTTTACATACAGTTCAAAAACTCACCATACACACTCATGCACTATTAACATATATGCAGCCATTTCACACATGTATACACACAATTACACAATTATACATACACTAACCATATGAAATAAATAACGCCCCTCTTTCCTGGCACATACTTGTAGCTTATTCAGCGTTTAGTTTCTCTGTCATGTTGTGGTGACATGGGGGAGGGGCACAATCACTACTCCAGCAGGCATCAGCGCTTAATAGTGTGAGCAAGGGAAACGGGGAGGAGGAGGAGGAGGATGTGAAGGAGGAAGCACAGGAGAAGCCTCCAGCTCACTGACTTATGGAGCACAGTCAGCACATACCCAGAGCCGCACGCTGGACTGAACACATCCAGTCCAGTCACAGTGCCTGGGCTCAGACCGGCAGACTGCCGTTCACTTTCCTTGATGCACTGCATCATGGGAGAGTGACGTCAGCACAGCAGAGAAGCCGGGGAATCCCCATCCCTGCCTGGAGGAGACTTCAGCTGAAGTCGCTCAGTTGGATCAGAGGCTCGTGCAAGAAAGGGAGTTTTTCTCCTACCTACTTAATTTAAATACCCCCCCCCCCTCCACTGCCCTTCCCGCACGTCACCGCGCCCTGTGACGTGCAGTCTAGGTCTGGAGATCCAGCGCATGTGCAATGCGCCTATAACGTAAGGAGCATTTTTTTCTCTCTGGCATATTTTACACTGCTGGGCTCTGGTGCGCAGGCGCCGGGGAGTCACTGCGACCTCCGGCGTGCTCAACAATAAGGTTTGGTCCCCGCTTCCTCCCGACATCCTGATAGTTAGGAACTATGTTGTATATACTCGTGTATAAATATATACAATATAGTTCCTAACTATCAGGATGTCAGGAGGAAGCGGGCACCAAACCTTATTGTTGAGCACGCCGGAGGTCACTGGAGTGGAAGTCGCGGTGACTCCCCGGCGCCTGCGCACTAGAGCCCAGCAGTGTAAAACCGGGCAGGGAGAAAAAAGAACGCGCCTTGCGTTATAGGCGCATTGCGCATGCGCGGGTTCTGCAGACATGGCAGGGGAAGGAGGGAATATTTAAATTAAGTAGGTAGGCAGGAATTTCTTGGCGTCACCCAGACCCCAAGAATAGGGATTTTATAAAAAGATATTTCAAAGCAAGCAGACCTCTACTGTGGGCCATACAGGTAAGTATAGATTTACATGTCTATCACCTGTATGCCCATAGTAGAGGTCTGATAAGTCCTAGGGGGTGACACATTCCCTTTAAAGCTTGTGTCCTGGTTGGCCCCTGGCCCAGTGTCTCCTGGGTTGGATTTGCCCACCCCGGGTCCTCCTGAAGGAGGGAGTAGGAGTGGTCTTTATATTTTGTGCTTTTGGCTTCTTGTCCAGTGATAGGGGCAGATCTCATTCTCTCAGGCGCTTCCAAAGTTTCAGGAAAATCATATTACTGGTACGTTATTAGCATTTTTTTGCATAAAAGAAAAAAACATTTCCATATTGATGGTAGAAATAGAGACATGGACCAGGTTGAAAATTGCTCTGTCTGATTTTTTTCTTGGACACAAAAGCGCAAACCTGGTTGTCTGAATGAGGTCCAAGAGACATTTTCTTGGAAATGTATTTCTGTAAAGGGATCACTGTGCAAAGGCAAGTGATGTAATGGACTGTTGATGATGTCACGTGCCCTGTGATGTCATCATTACTATCACTGTTTTTTATGGATCCATATTTCAAGATTAACAAGAAATTAATTTAATAAAAAGACAAAAAACCCTGTCCCCTTCTATAATTATAATACACATTTAAAGAGGCCTTTTTATTTTATGTATATTACCTACTGCTCTATGTACTAAAAGAAAACACAGGACTTCTTACTGCCATTCTGACCGCATTAACCTTTTAAAGACTATGGGATTTTTTTTGACATTTGTTTTTTATCCCCCCCTTCTTCCCAGAGCCATAACTTTTTTGATTTTTCCATCAATATGGCCATGTCAGGCCTTGTTTTTTGTGGGACGAGTTGTACTTTTGAACTACACCATTGCTTTTACCATATTTTGTACTGGAAAACAGGAAAAAAATTCCAAATGCGGTGAAATTGCAAAAAAAGTGCAATTCCACAATTTTTTTTTTTTTTACCATATGCATTAATTGCTGAAACTGACCTGCCATTATGATTCCCAGGTCATTCTGAGTTCTTAGATAGCAAACATGTATAGGTTATTATTAAAGTATGTAAAAAAAAATGGCGCCATTTTCCGAGATCCGTAGCTTCTCCATTTTTTGTGATCTGGTGTTTGGGGAGAGTTTATTTTTTGCGCGCAAAGCTGACGTTTTTATTGATACCAATTTAGGGTAGATACAATGTTTTGATCGCCCGTTATTATATTTTATTGCAATGTTGCGAAGACCAAAGAAACGTAATTCTGACGTGTTGACTTTTTCCCCCGTTATGCTGTTTACAGACCGGATTAATTCTTTTTATATTTTGTTAGATCGGGTGATTCTAAACACGGCGATACCAAATATGTGTATTTATTTTTTTAAATTGTATTTATTTTGAATAGGGCAAAAAGGGGTGATTTGAAATTTTTATATTTTTAAACATATTTTTTTTTTTTACTTTTTACCTCCTCCAATAGTCTTCATGGGAGACTAGAAGCTGCGATCTTCTGATCGCTTGTGTTACCATTTGTGTAACAAAAATGCTCCTCTGCTATGAGCACCAACCACCGGGCAGTTTGGCAATGAGAACCATAGGGGTCATGCCAACCCATCAGTGCCCCGTGATCATGTGACAGGGACGCACATCCAGTTTGCTCAAGTTAAATGCCGCTGTCAGAGATTGACAGCGGCATTTAACTAGCTAACAGCTGCGGTTGGATCGCGAATCCAACCGTGGCTGTTAGAGGCCCATGACAGCTGATCAGATTAGTGATCAGCTGTAATGTGCCGGAAGAGGTGCGGGTTCATCGACGGAGCCCGCACCAAAGAGAGGGAGGCGACCTATGACATGTATACGCGTCACTGGTCGTTAAGGGGTTAAACTACAACTCCAATGTCAGCCCCTAATTCAATAGGAACAAAAGAGCTGAAAACAGAGAATGATAATAATATAATTTGTCCACGTAAATGGCAAAACTACCCAAAAATGGAGCCACATAAAGATGTCCCAACTTGATCACCCCCTTTCTACATGCCTTACTAGAGCATAGGGATTGCATAGAGGGTGAGCTACATTGAAGACTTCCATAGTGGGGAGCCAGTGCACAGAGCTGAAAGACTCCTTACAAACATGTTTTATTACATTGTCATCCTCCTACTATAGGTGTCCTGTAGGGGTTGTTACTTCCTCAGCAATATAGCAGCTAATTGCTAGGGGATTTAGCTGCCATACCTTTTAATATCAACTGATCATCAGCAACTCCTCATTTAGGCAAGGAGTTATTCTGAAAATGTGTTATGACAGTGTTCCCGGCAATCCATGATAAATCCGGTGGATACGCTATAAGTATACCAAAACTTAAAAGTAAAGAGCGGCCTACCTGGAATTGTCCCCTTCCAACTGTCAGGTTCTAGTGACACAAGATGGCTCCCGTGCAGAACTTTATACAACTTACTCCAATTGTGATGTCTACGATGTCCTGCTCCTTTTGTCTAAAGACACAAAATAATTCAGGTTTATAAATTTGTACATTCTATTCCTGTAATGTCATAGAATGTCAATGATGTTACATGACCTGTGATAGTGCAAAAAAACACTGCACTACTGGACCAAGGTGCACGAGTAGGGTCCAATACCGTGATTGTATAGAGAAAATCTCGGCATTCAAAGGCTTATGTTCATCAGAAAATATAATTTAATAGCAGTCCACAGCAAAGAAAAGTGTTTCGGTCAACATGACCGTCATCAGTGACTGCAATATGAGAAAAAACAAAACAAAACATGACAAAAAGAAAGAAAAACAAAAAAAGAAAACAATTTATCGGAGGAAATGCAGAGTGATAAAGTAAACCCTACACTAAATATCACCCACCTAACCCAGGAGGAAGTTCAGAAACGCCTAAATAATATAAAAATAGACAAGTCACCAGGGCCAGATGGCATACACCCCCGGGTACTAAAAGAATTAACTAATGTGATAGACCGCTGTATCTTATATTCAAGCACTCTTTATGGACAGGGACTGTCCCACTAGACTGGCGCCAAGCAAATGTGGTACCAATATTCAAAAAGGGGTCTAAAAGTGACCCTGGGAACTATAGACCAGTAAGCTTAACGTCTGTTGTGGGTAAATTGTTTGAAGGATTTCTTAGAGATGCTATTGTAGAATATCTTAATGATAATAACTGTCTAACTCCATATCAACATGGATTCATGAGGGATCGCTCCTGCCAAACAAACCTGATCGCCTTCTACGAGGAGGCGAGCTCACAGCTGGACCGGGGAGAGTCAGTGGATGTTGTATACCTTGACTTCTCCAAAGCGTTTGATACCATGCCACACAAAGGTTGGTATGTAAAATGAGAATGCTTGGTCTGGGGGATAATGTGTGCAAGTGGGTAAATAGCTGGCTGAGTGATAGCAGAGGGTGGTTATCAATGGAGTAAGCTCAGGGTGTGTCAGGGTTACTAGCGGGGTGCCTCAACGGTCTGTCTTGGGCCATATATTATTTAATATATTTATTAATGATCTAGTGGAAGGGTTGCATAGTAAAATAGCAATATTTGCAGATGATACTAAACTTTGTAAAGTAGTTAATACAGATGAGGATAGGGCACAGCTACAGGAGGATTTAGATAAATTGGGGAGTTGAGCCAAAAAATGGCAAATGCGGTTCAATGCCGATAAATGTAAGGTCATGCACATGGGAAAGAAAAACAGCAGTCACCCATACATATTAAATGGGAAACCGTTGGGGAAATCTGACATGGAGAAGGACCTGGGCATCTTGGTTAACAGCAAATTAAATTGGAGTGCCCAGTGTCAGGCAGCAGCTGCGAAGGCAAATAGAGTCATGGCATGCATCAGAAGAGGAATAGGGGCATATGATGAGAACATTGTTCTTCCTCTGTATAAAGCGCTGGTAAGGCGGCACTTAGAATATTGTGCACAGTTCTGGGCTCCGGTGCTCAGGAAAGACATATTGGAGCTAGAGAGGGTACAAAGGAGGGCAAATAAGGTAATAAAGGGAATGGAGGGACTAGAATACCCAGAGAGGTTGTCAAAATTAGGCCTATTTACGCTGGAAAAGAGAAGGCTTAGGGGAGACCTCATAAACATGTATAAATACATCAGGGGGCAGTACAGAGATCTCTCCCATGACCTGTTTATACCAAGGATGGTGACAAAGACGAGGGGGCACACTATGCGTCTGGAGGAAAGGAGGTTCCTGCACCAGCATAGAAGGGGATTCTTTACAGTCAGAGCCATGAGACTCTGGAACTCTCTGGGAGAGGAAGTGGTGATGTCCAACTCACTTAATGAGTTCAAGAGAGGCCTGGACGCCTTTCTTGAGAACAATAAAATTACATCTTATGCTTAGTGATAGTTAATTAATCCAGGGATTTAATCTGACTGCCAGATTGGAGTCGGGAAGTGAATTTTTCCTCAATGATGTAAATTGGCCTATACCGCATGTTTTTTTTTTGCCTTCCCCTGGATCAACGCTGCGGAATAGCTGCAGTGCACAAGAAATAGGCTGAACTGGATGGACGCTTGTCTTTTTTCGGCCTTATAAACTATGTAACTATATAGATAAATAAAAATTGGTCACAGTATCGAGTTCACGGGTAAAAAAACCATATGCAGGCAAAGATAATAGGATGTACAGAAGTAACACCTACCCAATACCTGGGAGTAGTATGGGCGAGACATTGCGTCCTCACTCTCTTTTGCCCATACTACTCCCAGCTATCGGGTAGGTGCTATTTCTGTACATCCTATTATCTTTGCCTACATATGTTTTTTTGACCCGTGAACTTGACATTGTGACCAATTTTTATTTAGCTATTATGTATATTGCGAATTGTTTGTGTCATGTTTTGTTCTTTCTCATATTACAGTCACTGATGAAGGTCTACTGTGGACTACTATTAAATTATATTTTCTAATGAACATAAGCCTTTGAGTCCCGAGGTTTTCTCTATACATGTCCTGTGATATCATCAAAACGGTCACTGTTTTTTTTTATGGATCCAATTTTCAACATTAACAAGAAATGAATAAAAAGACAAAACCCCCTACCTCGTTTTATAATTGTAAGACACACATTTAAAGAAACTCTTTTATTTTATCTATATTATCTACTGCTCTATGTACTAAAAGAAAATACAGGTCTCCTTACTGCCATTCCTGATCGTAGTGAACTACAACTCCAATGTCAGCCCATAATTCAATAGGAACCAAAGATCTGACAACAGAGAATGAAAATAAAAAAATTGTCCACATAAATGGCAAAACTACCCAAAAATGGAGCCACATAACGATGCCCCAACTTGACCACCCCCACCCACCTAATATCAACTGATCGTCAGCAATTTCTCATTTAGGCAAGGGGTTGTCCTGAAAATGTCTTATTACAGAGTGTTCCCGGCAATCCATGATAAATCCGGTGGATGCGCTATAAGTATACCAAAGCTGAAAAGTAAAGAGCTACTTAGCTGGACTCGTCCCCTTCCAGCTGTCAGGTCCTAGTGACACAAGATGGCTCCCGTGCAGAACGTTCTACATTCTATGTTCTATCTGATGTCATCATAGCTATCACTGTCATTTCAAATTTACAACTGCAAGAAAAAGTTGATTTCATTGTTTAACAAAAACCCCTGGTGGGTAATTGCAGCCTGTGATTATTTTACATACTGTTATTAATATTTATTGTGTCCTTCACTGCCGCCTCCTGCACTGCGCTTTATATACTGTTTATTTTAATAATGGACAATTCACAAGCCCTGCATGTAGAATATATAGTTAATGGCCTCTGATGAATGACTAGATGCCTATTAGAGCAATAAGATATATTTTAGCAACACCATCTCTATTTCTACAATCTTTTGGTTGAGTCTAAGGCTGTGTGCCCACTATGCGTTTTTCAAGTGTTTTTGATGCGGAATTTCCGCAGCAGAAACGTTTTAAAAACGCTTGGTAATCCGTGCCCCATGATCCCCAATGAAAATCTGCATGTTCTGTGCCCATGCTGTGGAATTTTCCGCAGCGGATTTTCCTTGCGGAAAAATCCGCAGCATGTCCATTATTTGTGCGTTTCTGCATGCGGATTTGAGGTCCCAATGCATTTGAAAAAAGCAAGTCAAATCCTCATGTAAAAATGCTGCAAAAACGCCTCAAAAACACGTGTAAAATCCGCAAGCGTTTTTGACTGCCAGGAACATGCAGAAACGCTGCAGAAATTTTCTGCTTCATTTCTGCACCGTGGGCATATACCCTAAGGGCTCATACTCATCTGTGTTTGAATCACACGAGTGCAATCCGATAAAAAAAAAAATCAGATTGCACCTTGACTCTTGTTATTGAATGATTGTGTTCATCTGTGATTTTTTTTTTTCCCAGCTCGGATCGGACTGAGGAAAAAAAAAATCGCAGCATGCTGTAAGTGGCCGCATATATCAGACGAGACTCACCAATGCAAGTCAATATGTGCGAGAAAAAAAACGCACAGCTCACGGACCATGCTTATGCCATCCGTATAGCGTCTGTATAATACGCATCTATGTAACACCTTTCAGTGGCTGTGGCAGCATCTCGGCACACAAATCCTGTGTCTCAGATCTTTGTCTGGCCTTGTCTTCTGTGTTTTGGCCATCATGCCAACAAGACAAGGGTGATTGAGGCAAGAGACATGCTGGTGAGAAGGTTGTTGGCTGCCATGATGCTGGCACTGGAGGTGGCTGCCGTGATGGTGTCACTGTAGGTGGTGGTGGCTGCTGTGATGCTGTGACTGGAGGTAGTGGTGATGACTGCTGTGATGCTGGTACTGGAGGTGGTGGTGACTGCCGTGATGGTGTCACTGTAGGTGGTGGTGGCTGCTGTGATGCTGTGACTGGAGGTAGTGGTGATGACTGCTGTGATGCTGATACTGGAGGTGGTGGTGGTGACTGCTGTGATGCTGGTACTGGAAGTGGTGGTGGTGACTGCCGTGATGGTGGGTCTGCTGAGTGCCCTTCTTGGGGATCTAATGACCGTTTTTTGTTGTCCTCAGAAAGCTGCTACCTTTCGAGGAATTAAAAAACGGCCATTGGTGAATTTGGTGGCATGGCTTAAGACAAAACAATTTGGAGGGCAGCCCTGGTCTGCAGCCTCAATGAAAAGGAACATGCCTGAAATAACGGGCCAAGCTCAGACAAAAACTCTCCTCATCATCATCACTCACAGGCATTCCCATGTCACGTACGCCAGTGATGGTGGGGTAAACCTCCTTCGGCGGTAGCAATGCTGGCTTATTAGTGCATGAGGGGAGGTGTCGAGGGGCTGTGGTATACTGGTGCTCTCCGCAGGCTCTTCTTCTTTCTGGCCCCCAGCTCCGGCCTCCACTTCAGATTCCTCTCTGGCCTCCAGCACCTCCGAGCTAGAGGTATTTCCCTTTTTGGCCCAGTCAGATCTGTAAGGTCAGCGATGACAGAGAAAAAAGCACTTTTAGTATGCAAAATCCTAATAAAACCATTACAACAAATAAAACTGAAAAGGATAGCAACTTGCGGGTGAAAATCTAGGACTAGGGTCAAAAACTGGAGCCGGTCATAATATAGGTATGGCCTTTCTTTTTAAGAGCGACATCATCACTCTTCCTACCCTGTTGTCGCTCGCGGCGGCACTGGTCCCGGCAACTGCTCCATAATCTTGTCACTACACCCACTGGAAAGAAAAGTGGAAGAGATTATATAAAATTTTTATAGGTAAAGGATGCTATATGTAATAACATGTATAGTGTGTATTCTAATATCACTGCTAGCAGGGGCTAGCTGGCAAATTTTAGCCTTGGGGGCAAGCACACAGCAGCGGTCCATGAGTAGCGGCCCATCCTTAAAGGGGTTTTCCCACGAACAAAAGTATATTTTAATCAATAGATCTTGGAGTAATAATAATTTCCACAATTGGATGTGATATAATAATGTTCCTGTGCTGAGATAATCTATAAATGTGCTCCTACTGTGTACTGTGTAGTGGCTGTGTCTGACCATGCTATGCTGGAACAGGGTCTGATCATACCACATCTCCTGGGCAGGGCGGGAGAAAAAGAGAGGATACAGGCAAGACAGTAGGGGATTATAGCTGATTCTTTTTGTGAGTAAAACATTTCACTGCCTGTTTTTAAACAATATTTTAGCTCAAAGAAAGACTCAGCTGTGATCCCCTGATGTAATATCTATATACTCTCTTTATATATAGAAGATTAGCGTGCACACAGTCTATAGGTCAAGGTGCAAGTACACGGGATGTGGAATCCCCAGAATCGGCGTAGATTAAATCACTGCACATTCTAGTTTCAAGATGCAAACTAAGGTCTATTTGAAGACGTGCAATAAGACACATTTAGGGTGCAGGGAATAATGCAACAGTAAATGAACGTTTCGACCCTTCGTTTGCATCTTGAAACTAGAGTGTGCAGTGATTTAATCTACGCTATATACTCTTTTACTTCCTCTCCTGCCCAGGAGCTGTGGTATGATCAGACCATGTCCCTGTATGGTAAGACACAATCATTACACAGTACACAGCAGGGACACATTTATAAGATTATCTCAGTACAGGGACATTTTATTTAAACACATCCAATTGTGGAACGTATTATTATTCCAAGATCTATTGATTAAAATATACTTTTGTTCTCGGAAAACCTCTTTAACAAGTTTATTACCAGCTGCTTCATAGGCTGGGTGGCACGGTGGCGCAGTGGTTAGCACTGCAGCCTTGCAGCGCTGGGGTCCTGGGTTCAAATCCCACCAAGGACAACATCTGCAAGGAGTTTGTATGTTCTCCACGTGTTTGTGTGGGTTTCCTCCGGGTTCTCCGGTTTCCTCTCACACTCCAAAGACATACTGATAGGGAATCTAGATTGTGATCCCCGATGGGGACAGCGACGATAATGTATGTAAAGCGCTGCGAAATATGTTAGCGCTATATAAAAAAAAAAAATAAAGAATATTATTATTATTCTTATAGGCTATATTCACAAAAACGTATTGTCTAAGTGCTGCCCGTGGAAAAAAATGACAGCACTTGGTCCAGTTCAGGTGAGTATTTAAAAATGGTAATACATAAGCATAATATGTACAATGTCTGACCACTACAAAGCAGATTTAGGTTGTTAGAGGTGTAATGCAAGTAATCCAAGGTACGCTGTGCTTTTCTACACTCCTAAACACAGAGTAAAGGTGGCCACTAGTGTTGAGCGAGCATGCTCGACACTGCTCGGTACTCGCCCGAGCATCACGCTACTCGGGATGTTCGGCGAGCACTGAGCATTTCCAGGTTACTCGGGCGGGAGCTCGGGTCTCCGCCCTGCATGTTTGGCGCTCTTTACAGAGCCAATGAACATGCAGGGATTGCCAGCCAGTCACTGTAATGCCGCAGCCATGTTGTTTGTGGGCATTACAGTGAATGGCTGGACGCACAGCGTCACCTCGAGTATTTAAAACCGGGCGCCGCCATCTTGGACACAGTCGCTCCGGATCAGACAGTGTATGGACAGCGCTGCTGATTTAGGGAGAGATATATCCTGCGAAATAGTTAGTGTAGGGTCTGTAAAGGCTGCCAGATCAAACAAACAGTCCTTCTCAGGACTAATATCCATCCCAGATATCAGGCAGGCAGGCTGTATAGGAGACGCAGTGGTTATACCAGCAAACCCTGCATTACAGTACTGTGTGCTCCTGTTGCTGAAATTGCTGGACTTAGCTCCAGGTCTCGAGGGCCAGGAAAAATCCTTTTTTTTCTTCATCTAAATCCTCTTTTTTTTTTTTTCCTCCTTCACACTGTACAAATACTCGTCTTATTAACCTTTTGGTGTCCCCCCCCCAAAAAGAAAAGTGTGTCTCTGATTTTTCAGACACAAATATATCTGTTGAAAATAGTCTGGTGTAGGCTAGAGAAATAGAAGTGTGGTTTTGCAGTTCCACGGTTCAAACTTCTGTATTATCCAGTTTTGGGCCATTTGTATCTAAAAAAAACAGTTTGAGTGTGTCGCTCACTGTTCAGCCGCAAATATATATATTTGAAAAAGTCTGGTATACACCAGTAAATTATAACTGTGGTTTTGCTGTTCCATGGTAAAAAATCTCTATTATCCTGCTTTTGGCATTTTTTGCCGTAAAAAAAAAACTAATAGTGTCTCCCTGATTTTTCAGACACAAATATATCTGTTGAAAATAGTCTGGTGTAGGCCCGAGAAATACAAGTGTGATTTTGCAGTTCCATGGGTCAAATCTCTGTATTATCCACTTTTGGGCCATTTTTACCTAAAAAAAAACAGTTTGAGTGTGTCGCTCACTGTTCAGCCGCAAATATATCTATTTAAAATTTTCTGGTATACCCCAGTAAACAATAACTGTGGTTTTGCCATTCCACTGTAAAAAATTTCTATTATTCAGCTTTTGGTATTTTTTCCATAAAGAAAAACAGTAATAGTTTCTCCCTGATTGTTCAGATTGTTTAAAAGAGTCGGGTGTAGGCCAGAGAAATAGAACTGTGGTTTTCCTCTTCCACGGTTCTAATCTACTTTTTATTACCCCTTTTCCATTGATAGTGCGAGTGTAAGCTATTTTACTTCCTTTACAATGGGCAAGGGACGTGGAACTGGACGTTCTGGTGATGGTGCGTGCAGTGGACGGGGCCGTGGCCAAGGTGAAAATGTGCCACAACCAACAGCCACATCTTCTCGCTTCCACTTCTTGACCGAATTACTAGGGAAGCACAGAACAACACCAGTATTGCGAACTGATCAGTGTGAACAGGTTATTAATTGGATAGCAGATAATACTTCCAGTTACCTGGGCACCACCACCTCCGTTCAGTCTTCCACACGGTCAACTCTTAGTAGCCGTGAGTCTCGACCGCATACTCCTCCTCACCCTGATGCTCCTTCCTCCCACCATGCCGAGTGTCGTCAGACAGCAACTGATCCCACACTTGGACACTCTGAAGAGCTGTTCACTGGTCCATTTCCAGATTCGTGCCCCTCGCCTGCTCCTCTTGAAGTGGTGGAAGAGGAGATCCCATGTAGCGATGCCCAAATATTTGAACAGCCACGGCCACAAGAAGTCGGCACTGGCAATTTGTCACAAGAGGTGGACGATGACGAGACACAATTGCCAGGAAGTGAGGAGGAGGATCGTGGTGCGCAAGTGGAAGAGGAGGAGGTGGTGGATGATCTAGTAACTGACCCAACGTGGCAGGAGGACATGCAGAGCGAGGCCAGCAGCACACAGGGTGAGGGAGGCCGAGTACCCCAACAGGCAGGAAGAAGCAGTGTGGTGGCTGCACACAGAAGGCGGGCAACAGTTCCCCGTAACACCAACACGAGGGACGTTGCCAGTACAACCTGTAGGTCTTCCAGAGTCTGGAATTTTTTTAAAGACTCTGCTGATAACCCCAAAAAGGCCATTTGTACCATCTGCCATGCCAACATCAGCAGTGGTGACAAAACTACCAGCCTGACCACCATCAGCATGATCAGGCACATGGCAGCAAAGCACCCGACTTTGTGGGGCGAACCCCAGGGTCCACGACCAGTGTCAGCGGGTGTCACTACTGCTTTTTCCGCTGTTGTGCGTGCAATAGAACCCCCTGTTGTGTGTGCAAGGCAATCCCCTGTCCATACTGCATGCAAAGATGCCCCCTCCTCTCAGTCTTCACTTGTTATGGCAGTTTCTCAAGAAACAGCATCAACGTCCACGTCCCACCGCAGCGTTCAATTGTCCATATACCAGACCTTTGAATGAGAGCGGAAATTCGCAGCTAACGCCCCACAGGCCACAGTCCTAAATTCGCACATTTCATGACTGCTTGCGTTGGAAATGCTGCCTTTTAGGCTGGTGGAGACGGAATCCGTCCACAACCTTATGGCGGTGGCCGTCCCTCGGTACTCGGTCCCCAGCCGACACTATTTTGCCCGGTGTGCCATCCCCGCACTACACAAGCACGTGTCCCAAAGCATCTGCCGTGCCCTCAACAACGCAGTTACTGGGAGAGTCCACCTGACAACAAACACGTGGACAAGTGCTTGTGGCCAGGGACGGTACATTTCCCTGGCGGCACACTGGGTAAACATAGTGGAAGCCGGGACCCAGTCGGACCTTGGGACGGAACACATCCTCCCCACACCGAGGATTGCGGGCCCTATGTCAGTCAGAGTGCATCATCCTCCTCCTCATGTTCAGCCTCCATCTCAGATATCACCACATCAGTTACAAGCTGGAAGCACTGCAGTACTGCCTCCGCCAAGCGGCAACAGGCTGTGCTGAAACTCATAAGCTTAGGGGAGAGACCTCACACTGCTTGTGAGTTGTGGACAGCTGTGAAAGAGCAGGCAGATCTGTGGCTGAGACCGCTGAACCTACATCCAGGCATGGTCGTGTGTGACAATGGCCGTAACCTGGTGGCGGCTCTGAGGCGAGGCGAGATCACACACGTACCATGCCTGGCTCATGTGCTTAACCTCGTGGTTCAGCGGTTTCTTAAATCGTACCCCGAGTTGCCAGATCTGCTCGTCAAAGTACGCCGCCTGTCAGCTCATTTTCGCAAGTCGGCTACAGCTTCCACCGCCCTTGCTGTGTTGCAGCAGCGTTTGCAGCTTCCGTCACACCGACATGTTGCAAAGGATTTGTGAGCAGAAGAGAGCAGTTGTGGAGTACCAGCTGCAACAAGGCCGTCGATATTCAGGTCAGACTCCACACATAAGACCTCAGGAGTGGACCTGGATGTCTGACATATGTACCATCTTGACAAACTATGAGGAGTCCACCAAGATGGTGAGTGGCGATGACGCCATCATTAGCGTCAGCATTCCACTTGACTGTCTTTTGCAACGCTCTCTGCAGAGAATTAAAGAGGAGGCATTGCAGCCAGAATATGATGAGATGGATCAAGAAGCTGTAGCGGTCGATTACACACAGCCCAGCCTCATCTCATCCCAACGTGCATTGGGGGACAATGAGGGAGAGGAGGAAGAGGAAGAACAGGAGCTTGTATCATGCGCTGTAGACGGTAGTACCTGTACAACTGTCATACCGTCGGTTCAGCATGGGTGGCCTGAGGACAAGGGGGAGGAGGAGGAGACCATGGTCAGTCGTCATCTTGGTGAGGACACGGAAGTCTTGCCCGTTACCAGTCTGGCACGCATGGCTGACTTTATGTTACGCTGCCTTAACCGTGACCCTCGCGTTGTCAAAGTGTTGGGTGACAGTCATTACTGGTTGGTGACACTTTTAGACCCCCACTACAAGGAGAACTTTCACTCTCTTATTCCTGAGGTGGAGAGGTCTACAAAAATGGGGCAGTACCAGAAGGCCCTTGCTGCAGAACTGTTAAAAAAATTCCCATCTGAACACTCTAGCGGCAGAGGTCACAGTTCATTGACCAACCAAGGCGTACAAGCGAGAGAGAGGCAACTCTAATCCAGCAGAGGCAGGGGAACACTGTCAACGTTCTGGGACAGTTTTCTCAGACCCTCCCTTCGGACAGACCCTGAGGTGCGAGGTACTCTCACAATGAGTGGAAAGTTTCAAAAGATGATGAGGGATTTACCTTGCCGACTGTACCAGTGTCCTCTGTGATTCCTCTGTGCCTTTTAATTATTGGGTATCCAAGCTGGACACTTGGAATGAACTCTCGCTGTACGCCTTGGAGGTCTTGGCCTGCCCTGCCGCTAGCGTGTTATCAGAGCGTGTTTTTAGTGCTGCTGGGGGAATTATAACTGATAAGCGCACTCGCCTGTCAACTGACAATGCTGACAAGCTGACCCTTATCAAAATGAACAAGGGCTGGACTGGGCCAGACTTCTCATCACCACCAAATGACAGGAGAGTAACATAAATTCAAATCAACTGTGTTATTTCGGGAGGTATATTCACATGCACCGCTTCACACCCACACATGGGTATACACTTCCTCATTTCGGTTGTTTTATGTTTTTCTCCTTATCCTCAGCCTCCACCTCCACTATACCACCAGGGTGACCGTGGTCCGTGTTGCCATTTTTGAAAGTTCCTCTGTCCTTATTTTTGTCAGCTTTTGCTTGGAAGGCTTAAGCAAAGACTATAGGAGACCCACTCCCCAATAATGGGAATAATATTTTTAAGATGCTGTACTGTATGGCTCTCGGAAGGGGCATTAAAAGCGTCTTGTTAAGCTACTGCGACCTCCACCACTTTTCCGAGGGGCATTCAAACCATCTTGTTAAGCTACTGCGACCTCCACCACTTTTCCAAGGGGCATTAAAAGCGTCTTGTTAAACCACTCTGAACTCCACAGCTCTTCCAAGGGGCATTGAAATGTTGTTTTTAATTAACTCTAACCTCCACGACTCTTCGAACGGGCATTGCATTTCCTCCTAATTTTTGGCAGCTTTTGCTTGGAAGGCATAAGCAAAGACTATGAGAGACACACTCCCCAATAATGGGAATAATGTTTGTAATATGCTGTACTGCATGGCTCTTGTAAGGGGCATTGCAAGTTCCTCCGTCCGAATTTTTGGCAGCTTTTGCTTGGAAGGCATAAGCAAAGACTATGGGAGACACATTCCCCAATAATGGGAATAATGTTTGTAATATGCTGTACTGCATGTCTCTTGTAAGGGGCATTGCAAGTTCCTCCGTCCTAATTTTCTGCAGCTTTTGCTTGGAAGGCATAAGCAAAGACTATGGGAGACACACTCCCCAATAATGGGAATAATGTTTGTAATATGCTGTACTGCATGGCTCTTGTAAGGGGCATTGCAAGTTCCTCCGTCCTAATTTTTGGCAGCTTTTGCTTGGAAGGCATAAGCAAAGACTATGGGAGACACACTCCCCAAGATGCTGTACTGTATTGCTCTTGTAAGGGGCATTAAAACCGTCTTGTTAAGCTACTGCGACCTCCACGTCTCTTCCAAGGGGCATTAAAACCGTCTTGTTAAGCTACTGTGACCTCCACGTCTCTTCAAAGGGGCATTAAAAGCGTCTTCTTAAGCCATTCTGAACTCCACAGCTCTTCCAAGGAGCATTGAAATGTTGTTTTTAATTTCCTCTAACCTCCACGACTCTTCCAACGGGCATTGCATTGCCTCCTAATTTTAGTCAGCTTTTGCTTTTCAATGCAAAGGCGAAAACTAAGGGAGACCCACTCCCCAATAATGGGTAGAAGGTTTTTAGTACGCTGTAATCCACTTCTGTTTCAAGGGGCATTGCAGTTCCTCATCATTTTTGGAAAGCCTTCCATTCACTCCTTAGGCCAACAGTGTACAGGAGACCCAGTTGCTATAAAATGGAAAAAACTGTTTAGTTAAGGCCCTCTGACCTCCATGTCATTTTCAAGGGGCATTGAAGTGGCTCAAAATTTTTGGTAGGCATTGCACTCACTGTATGCCCTATAACTGTGTAGCCGAACCGCTCCTTTTGGTACAGAAACATATCCTACAAGACATATGTGGTTGACTGGCCTGATATTGATGTGAATGGTCCCTGTTCCTTCTGCTCTTTCTCCTTTGCCACCACCTCATCCATCATTTATCACCTGAAGCTTTGTTTTAACGGGAGTCATAGAACTGGGATAGTAGCAGAAAAACATCCAGCAATCCTCGGAGGAGGTAGGATATGCGCCAAAACGCTGACCACCTCAGGCCTAGCCGCTACTACATACATGCGCTTGCATTCCAAGAAAACAAAGCGGATGCTAACTTCTATCACCATCATCATGCTCCTCACCTTGGCACTCTCAACTCCCCTGATGGAGAAGCCAGGGCCCACCGGAGGAGTCTGGTTTTCTGGTGGGCTCGTCCAATGCTGCCCTAAAGCAGGCCGGGCTAAGAAAAGTGTGGGGGGATGTTCCAAGGAGAAATAGGGGCGGCTGGGGACCGTGTGTGGACACCCGGCTGCCGGGCGGCTGGGGACTGAGTATGGATACCAGGCCGCCAACGCAGCCATGACTTGGTGGCCACATTCCGCCTCCACATACCTAAACGGCCCAATTTCAAGTGCAAGCAAGCAGTATGGTATTGCAGCCTGGGGGTGGGTGGGTGGTTGGCTGCATATTTGCGCTTGCATTGCAAGGAATGGGGGAGGTACAATTGAACACTGCCCTGCGACAAGAACTTGCACGGAGATAGTGGCAAGTCTGCATCTTCTGATGCTGCAAGGATGACTTCTGATGGGCACATTTTTAGGCAGTGACCTGGGTGTCAGAGATGCTTCCAGGGGTCTTGCCCATGCTGTTCCCATGTCTTTTCAGCACTGTATGCATGTGTCACACAGCACATGGCCAGATAAGGTTGTAAAATGTTAAAATGACATTTCCCGGTGAATGCATTTGTCACGGTTGAAAGCAATACAAAAGTGCAAAAACGCATAAAAGATGCTACTTGTGAACATAGCCCAAGGTGTGGAGGAGTATTTTTTGGGGGGGTTATTTATTTTACCTTATACACAAGTCTTTACCCTGGAAAGGAACTTCCTTAACATATTTCACAGGAAAGCAGTTTCAGTTTTGTTTTTGAACGTTTTATTGTGAGCCCTTAAAAGTGGCTTAATACCTCTGACCACGTTGTTGTGAGCAGTGACCTGGGGGTCAAAAATGCTTCCTGGGGCGATCCCCATGCTGTCCCCATGTCATTTGAGCACTGTCCCTATCGTTTTTGGCACTTGTTAGGCTTTTAAAAGACTGCCGGGGGTGCCGCCGCAAAAATGCTCGGATCTCCCATAGACTAACATTGGGCTCGTTGCTCGGGTCGAGCACCCGAGTATCACGGCGAGCTCGGCCCAAGCTTCGAGCACCCGAGCATTTTAGTGCTCGCTCAACACTAGTGGCCACACATAAGCACAGGTCTGCCAGATAGATACCTATGAATTATTATTTTGTGTATTTTTTCCTACAGACTTGTTCGAGCAAGTCATCAATGTAGACGTCAACTCCACATTTAATATATGATGTACGAGTCACTAATTGTCATGTGTGTCCCATCTGATGTCTGTGCACACAGTGAATATATTATACCACATACAGTACAATATACATAGGAGAATATATGACTGGTATATAGAGACTAGATGGTGGCCCAATTCTAACGCATCGGGTATTCTAGAATATGTATCCGGCCGACCGGGCGCAATCAGCAGAGCGGTGTTTAAATTTGGCGCCAAAATCGCTGATTGGTCGAGGCCGGCAACCGTGAACAATCAGCAAAGCGGTGTTAAAATTTGGCGGCTATATCGCAGATTGGTCACGGTCGGCGGTCGCGACTAATCAGCAGAGCGTGGTTTAAATTGGGTGCCAATAATGCTGATTGGTCGCGGCCAGCGAACGCAACCAATCAGCAGAGCGTGGTTTAAATTTGGCGCCAATAATGCTGATTGGTCGCGGCCAGCGAACGCGACCAATCAGCAGAGCGGTGTTTAAATTTTGCGCCAATAATGCTGATTATTCGCGACCAGTAACCGCGACCAATCAGCATAGCGGTGTTAAAATTTGGCGCCAATATCGCTGATTGTTTGCGGATGGATTCACGGCTCTCCAGTCCAGCGTCCAGATCAGTGTTACCTGGCGGCTGGACTGGAGGCGGCGAATCTCCTATTTTCCGGTGCAGTGCGGTGTCATCTGTGCGTCCTGCTCATCTCTCGTTGGGACCTGAGGATTATTTTTTGTTCCCTCATTCACAGTTGGAGCCGCCAGAACTTTCTCATCTTTATGTAGCTTCATTATATCTGGCTTTTTTGTGGGGGCTCATACTGTATATTGGGGGCTATGCAAGGGCTCATACTGTAGGTAGGGGTGGTGTGTGCTAATACTGTATGTATGGGGATGTGTGGGGGCTCATACTGTATATAGGGGGATGTCAGCATACTTAAATCTGCTTAATATTAAGTGATAATATAAATATACAAAAAATATATAGTTAATATTAATATTGAGCAGATTTTATTTGAACCTATTGGTTCGGCCTCCACAACAGTCACGGTCGCTCATGTGGTCCCTTGGGAAAATTAATCTCCCACCACTGCTCTATTTTATATAGCGCTATGCTATACATCACACGGACATCATACACACTGTGGGCACAATCATCACACAGACATCATACACGCAGCGGGCACAATCATCACACAGACATCATACACACAGCGGGCACAATCATCACACGGACATTATACACACAGCGGGCACAATCATCACACAGACATCATACACGCAGCGGGCACAATCATCACACAGACATCATACACACAGCGGGCACAATCATCAGACGGACATCATACACACTGTGGGCACAATCATCACACAGACATCATACACGCAGCGGGCACAATCATCACACGGACATCATACACACTGTGGGCACAATCATCACACAGACATCATACACGCAGCGGGCACAATCATCACACAGACATCATACACGCAGCGGGCACAATCATCACACGGACATCATACACACAGCGGGCACAATCATCACACAGACATCATACACACAACGGGCACAATCATCACACGGACATCATACACACAGCGGGCACAATCATCACACGGACATTATACACACCGTGGGCACAATCATCACACAGACATTATACACACAGCGGGCACAATCATCACACGGACATCATACACACAGCGGTCACAACCACCATCACACGGACATTATACACACCGTGGGCACAATCATCACACAGACATCATACACACAGCGGGCACAATCATCACACGGACATCATACACACAGCGGGCACAATCATCACACGGACATTATACACACTGTGGGCACAATCATCACACAGACATTATACACACAGCGGGCACAATCATCACACGGACATCATACACACAGCGGTCACAACCACCATCACACGGACATTATACACACCATGGGCACAATCATCACATGGACATTATACACACTGTGGGCACAATCATCACACAGACATTATACACACAGCGGGCACAATCATCACACGGACATCATACACACAGCGGGCACAGACATCATACATACAGAGGGCACAATCATCACACGACATCATACACACAGCGGGCACAACCATCACACGGACATCATACACACAGCGGGCACAATCATCACACAGACATCATACATACAGAGGGCAAAATCATCACACAACATCATACACACAGCGGGCACAACCATCACACGACATCATACACACAGCGGGCTCAATCATCACATGGACATCATACACACAGCGGGCGCAATCATCACACGGACATCATACACACAGCGGGCACAACCACCATCACACGGACATTATACACACAGCGGGCACAATCATCACACAGACATCATACACACAGCGGGCACAATCATCAAACAGACATCATACACAGTGGGCAGAATCATCACACAGACATTATACACACAGCGGGCACAATCATCACATGACATCATACACACAGCGGGCACAACCGTCACACGGACATCATACACACAGCGGGCACAATCATCACACAGACATCACACATACAGAGGGCACATTCATCACACGACATCATACACACAGCGGGCATAACCACCATGACACGGACATTATACACACAGTGGGCTCAATCATCACACAGACATCCTACATACAGCGGGCTCAATCATCAAACAGACATCATACACAGCGGGCACAATCATCACACAGACATTATACACACAGCGGGCACAATCATCACACGGACATCATACACACAGCGGTCACAACCACCATCACACGAACATTATACACACCGTGGGCACAATCATCACACAGACATCATACACAGCGGGCACAATCATCACACAGACATTATACACACAGCGGGCACAATCATCACACGGACATCATACACACAGCGGGCACAACCACCATCACACGGACATTATACACACAGTGGGCACAATCATCACACAGACATCATACACACAGCAGGCACAATCATCAAACAGACATCATACACAGCGGGCACAATCCTCACACAGACATTATACACACAGCGGGCACAATCATCACACGGACATCATACACACAGCGGGCACAATCATCACACAGACATCATACATACAGAGGGCACAATCATCACACGACATCATACAGCGGGCACAACCATCACACGGACATCATACACACAGCGGCACAATCATCACACAGACATCATACATACAGAGGGCACAATCATCACACGACATCATACACACAGCGGGCACAACCATCACACGACATCATGCACACAGCGGGCTCAATCATCACATGGACATCATACACACAGCGGGCGCAATCATCACACGGACATCATACACACAGCGGGCACAATCATCAAACAGACATCATACACAGCGGGCAGAATCATCACACAGACATACACACAGCGGGCACAATCATCACACATACATCATACACACAGTGGGCACAATCTTCACACAGACATCAAATATACAGAGGGCACAATCATCACACGACATCATACACACAGCGGGCACAACCATCACACTGACATCATACACACAGCGGGCACAATCATCACACAGACATCATACGTACAGAGGGCACAATCATCACACGACATCATACAGTGGGCACAACCATCACATGGACATCATACACACAGCGGGCACAACCATCATACGGACATCATACACACAGCGGGCACAACCATCACACGGACATCATACCCACAGCGGGCACAACCATCACACAGACATCATACACACAGCGGGCACAACCATCACACAGACATCATACACACAGCGGGCACAACCATCACATGGACATCATACACAGCGGACACAATCATCACACAGACATCATACATACAGCGGGCTCAATCATCACACAGACATCATACACACAGTGGGCACAATCATCACACGACATCATCCACATAGCTTCCTATATACAGTGTGAGCTCTCACATAGCCTCCTATATACAGTGTGAGCCCTCACATAGCCTCCTATATACAATAGGAGTCCTCACATAGCCCCCTATATGCAGGCACACATTCCATGCACATACGAAAAAAAAAAAAAAAAAAAGAAGACATACTCCCCTCACTCTCGTTCCCCCACAGTCTGTTCTGGTCTCTGGTGCTCTGACTCTCCGCACAGCAGATGTGATGTAGTGATGTCGTCATGTTTGCTGTGTCAGTCGCACGAGCTGATCTGTGGAAGTAGGAACCGGTGGCTCCGTCTTCCACCAACGTATTCAGCACAGTCTGCATCCTGAGGATGCAGATACCAGTGATATCGGGATAGGGGAGAGTATGGTGTGGCCCGTGCGACACAGTTTTGCTTGCCAAATTTTCCCTTTTGGTGGCGATATTTTTTGGACAAAAAATTAGACACATAATGTTCTGGCTTCAATAGTTATTCGTGTTAAAGCTCACCTACAAAATAACACATATTCAGACAATCCTAATATACCGTCTGTATTTGCCATACTTATATCATCTTGAACCTGCTGTGAGCTGACTTCCAAATTAGGATATAGTTGGCAGCAAATATAGTTCCACAGTGCTTTCCGTCGACTCTGGTCCCCATAGCCATCATCTTTTCTGTCTCACAATTCTGGCCTTTGCTGAACCAGAACCAGCATCATTTCGACATCAATGGTATGAGCCATGTTGTTTGTTTCCATGGAGGCGTGTTTTTTTGATCACTTTATAACAACTCTTGTCCCAAAAGATGAGCTTCCTGGGCTGGGATAATGAACCACAGCAGTAGGGTGGTATCTATGGCCAGGACCAGCCATACCTACCAAACCCTCCGGACCATGGTGTATTTCAACCCTTTAGTCCACTTCCCTCACTTACCCTCTACGTCTCCACTCATGTTGCTGATCCCCCAAATTTTTCAACACCCAATCCTGGCCCTGATTCCAGTTCCACACCTTATTATAATTTGTAATGTTTATTTGTTTTATTTTGCATGTTTTGGCGCATGACAGAAATATCCCTTTTTCATTGTTTTTTTTAATAAATTCAGTTTGTTTTTTCCTATCTGCTTGTTTTATTCTTTGCCACCTTATAAAAAAGGTTAAATGTAATGTTCAAGGGTATATGATTTTCACAATAATCTTGGGTAAATTAAATTTATTATAAAGATTTTGAGAAAGGGGGACTTCAGATACATAAGTAGGGCTATAGCAGTGATGACTTAGGATCTTATATTGTCTTTTCATATATAGTTTAGTCTACAACGTTTTGGCGTTGTTTTACATCCTTACAAATTTAGGTATTTATTTTGGAAAAAATGGGGTGGGGTCCATTTAATTTTCTTAACAAAAATACTCCTCCACACCTTGGGCTATGTTCACACTTAGCGTTTTTGATGCGTTTTTGCACTTTTGCATTGCTTTCAACCGTGACAAATGCATTCACCAGGAAATGTCATTTTAACATTTTACAACCTTATCTGGCCATGTGGTGGGTGAGATATCATCAGACACATCGTGTTTCATTTATGAAGGAGGGACTCTGAAAGTCACAAAGCCTATTTTATAGGGCGGTCTTTACTATTCTTAAAGGGTCAGCAGTCGGCCCTCACTATTCTTAGAGAGCCATCAGCCGGCTATGTTTTATTGTTCCCATTACTAAACAGTGGGTCTCCTATACTGTTATTGCATATGCAGTGAATGGCAGGGCTGCCCAAAATTTGGACACACCCCAATACCCCTTTGAAGAGACTTAGAGGAGGGCCTCCTGAAAACAATGTTCCCATTATTAGGAAGTGGGTCTCCCATTGTGTTTGCCTATGCAGTAAATGTAAGGGTTGCCAAAAAATTGGGAGGCACTCAAATGCCCCTTGGAAGAGACATGGAGGAGGGCCTCATAAAAAATGTTCCCATTAGAAAAGAGCAGGTCTCCTATACTTGTAATGCCCATGCACTAAGTGTATGGGCTGACAAACATTTACCCCTGGGGGTATACATGAACATACTGTATAAAAAATTTTTTTACGGGCATCATAAACAGCCTTTAAAAAAATTATGTGGGTGTTGCATCACGGACCACGGTCACCCTGGTAATATGATGGTGGAGGATCAGGATGTGGAGAAGCAGGAGGACAAGAGCAAATAGCCAAAATAAGGAAGCGTATACCCATGTGTGGGTGTGAAGAGGTGCATGGGAATATACCTCCCAAAAAAAGACACTGGATTTGAGTTTATGTTACGCTGCTATCATTCGGTGGTGTTGAGAAGTCTGGCCCAATCCAGCGCTTGTTCATTTTTATAAGAGTCAGCCTGTCAGCATTTTCAGTTGACAGGCGGATGCGCTTATCAGTTATAATTCCACCAGCGGCACTAAAAACCCGCTCTGATAAAACACTAGCGGCAGGGCAGCCCAGGACTTCCAAGGCGTTGAGAACCAGTTCATTCCACGTATCCAGCTTGGATACCCAATAATTATAAGGCACAGAGGAATCACGGAGGACGTTGGTACGGTCAGGATCTTCCCAAACTTTGCACTCCTTGTGAGAGTACCCCGTGCCTCAGGGCCTGTGCGATGGGAGGGGCTGAGAAAATTCTCCCAGAACTTTGACGGTGTTCCCCTGCCTCTGCTGGATTGAAGTTGTGCCTCTCTTGCCTGTACTCCTTGGTTATCCAAAGACCTGTGACCTCTGCCCCCAGTACTTTCAGATGAGAATTTTTTTAATAGTTCCGCAACAAGGGCCTTCTGGTACTGCCCCATTTTTGTAGACCTGTCTTCCTCAGGAATAAGAGATATAAAGTTCACCTTATAGCGTGGGTCTAGAAGTGTCACCAACCAGTAATGACTGTCACCTAAAATTTTGAGAACGCGAGGGTCATGGGAAAGGTAGCCTAACATAAACTCAGCCATGTGTGCCAGACTGCTAACAGGCAAGACCTCCGTGTCCTCACCAAGAGGATGACTGACCATGCTCTCCTCTTCCTCCTCCTCTCTGTCCTCTGGCCATCCACGCTGAACAGATGGTATGACAGTTGTGCAGGTAGTACCGTCTATAGCGCATGAAACTAGCTCCTGTTCTTCCTCCTCCTCTTCCTCATTGTCACCCAATCCATGTTGGGATGAGATGAGGCTGGGCTGTGTGTAATCACCCTTTATGGTTCCTTGCTCCATCTCATCGTGCTCCGCCTGCAATGCATCCTCTTTGATTGTGAGCAGAGAGCATTTCAGAAGACAGAGAAGCGGGCTGGTGACTCTAATTATGGCGTCATCGCCGCTCACCATCTTGGTGGAGTCCTCAAAGTTTTGGAGGATGGTACATATGTCTGACATCCATGTCCACTCCTGAGGTCTTATGTGTGGAGTCTGAACTGAATACCGATGGCCTTGTTAATGCTGGTACTCAACAACTGCCCTCTTCTGCTCACAAATCCTTCCCAACATCTGCAGTATAGAGTTCCAACGCGTGGGGACATCACATACCTGTCTGTGAGCCGGAAGCTGCAAACGCTGCTGAAACACGGCAAGGGCGGCGGAAGCTGTAGGTGACTTTCTAAAATGGGCACACAGGCGGCATACTTTAACAAGCAGATCCGGCAGCTCTGTGTAGGATTTGAGAAACCGCTGAACCATGTGGTTAAGCACATGGGCCAGGCATGGTACGTGTGTGAGCTCGCCTCGCCTCAGAGCCGCCACAAGGTTCTGGCCATTGTCACACACGACCATGCCTGGCTGTAGGTTCGGCGGTGTGAGCCACAGATCTGCCTGCTCTTTCAGAGCTGTCCACAACTCTTCAGCATTGTGCGGTCTGTCACCTAATCATATTAGCTTCAGCACAGCCTGTTGCCACTTGGCCGAGGCAGTGCTGCAGTGCTTCCAGCTTGTGACTGATGTGGTCATTTCGGAGATGGAGGCTGAAAAGGAGGAGGAGGCTGAGGAGGATGAGGTGCAGGAGCTGTAGACTCTGGGGGCAACCTGATTGACCTAGGGCTTGCAATCCTTGGCGTCGGGAGGACGTGTTCCGTCCCAAGGTCTGACTGGGTCCCGGCTTCCACTATGTTAACCCAGTGTGCCGTCAGCGAGATGTACCATCCTTGCCCACAAGCACTTGTCCATGTGTCCGTGGTTAGGTGGACTTTCCATGTAACTACGTTGTTGAGGGCATGGCTAATGTTTTGGGACACCTGCTTGTGTAATGCGGGGACGGCACACCGGGAGAAATAGTGGCGTCCGAGGGATGGTCGCCGCCATCAGGTTGCGGAATGCTTCCATCTCCACGAGCCTAAAAGGCAACATATCGAGCGCAAGCAGTCGTGAAATGTGGGAATTTAGTAGTGTGGCCTGTGGGGCGTTGGCTGCGTATTTGCGCTTGCGTTCCAACGACTGGAGTATGGACAACTGAATACTGCGCTGGGACAAGGATGTGGACGTGCTTCTTGATGCTGCTAATCTTGAGAGCGTGCAACGACAGGTGCAGGGCAGGAGGCAGGTGGCATCTTCGCATGCACCATGGACAGGGGATTGGCTTGCATGCACAACAGCGGAAGAAGCAATTGTGCCACCCGCAGACACTGTTCCTGGACCCTGGGGTTCGGCCCACAAAGTCGGGTGCTTTACTGCCATGTGCCTGATCATGCTGATGGTGGTCAGGCTTCTAGTTTTGCCACCCTTACTGATGCTGGCCTGGCAGGTGGTGCAAAATGGCCTTTTTGGGGTTATCAGCAGAGTCTTTAAAAAACAACCAGACTCGGGAAGATCTAACAGTTGTACTGACAACTTCCTTCGTGTTGGTGTTACGGGGAACGGTTGCCTACCATTTGTCTGTGGCCACTACGCTGCTTCTTCCTGCCTGTTGGGGTGCTCTACCTCCCCCCCCCCCTGTGTGCTGCTGTCCTCACTCTGCATGTTCTCCTGACAGGTTGGGTCAGTTACTATATCATCCACCACCTCGTCTTCCACTTCCACACCCTGGTCCTCCTCCTGACTTTCTGGCAATTGTGTCTCATCATTGTTCACCTCTTGTGACACTTTCCCATCGTCACCTTCGTGTGACCGTGGCTGCTCAAATATTTGGTCATCGCTACATGCGATCTCCTCTTCCCCCTCTTCAAGTGGACCGGGTGAGAGGCCGAATCTATAAATGGCAAAGTGAACAGCTATTCAGAGTGTCCAAGTGTGGGATCAGTTGTCTCCAGGCACTTGGAATGGTGGGAGGAAGGAGGATCAGGGTGAGGAATATGCTGTCCATACTCATGGCTACTGAGACTTAACGGTGTTGTGTGGAAGGTGGTGGTGGTGGTGGCTGAGTGACTGGAAGCATTATCCGCTATCCAACCAACAACCTTTTGACACTGCTCTGAGTTCATTAGTGGTGTGCTGCGGTCCCCTAGGAATTGGGACAGGAAGGTCGGGTGAGAAGATGTGGGTGTTTGTTGTGGCACAATTTTAGCTTGCCCACGGCCTCGGCCTCTGCATGCACCATCACCATCAACATCACATCCAGTTCCCCGTCCCTTGCCAAGCTCCTTGCCCATTTTAAATGGAGGACAATATCTTCCACGCTCACTACAAATGGCTGAATTTGGAGCGAAGTTATATGTAATCCGTGTGATGGAGAAACCACAGTTTTAAATACCTGGCCTTTAGGTAACTATTTTGAACAGCAAACCGGTGTTGAAAACTTTGCTGACACACTGAAAAAAAATTAGAATGGAGGCCAGAAATGGCAGAATTTTCAGAAAACGTATATGTGATCCGTGTGACAGACAAACCACAGTTTTAAATACCTGGCCTGTAGGTAACTATTTTGAACAGCAAACCGGTGTCAAAAACTTTGCTGACACACTGAAAAAAAATTGGAATGGAGGCCAAAAATGGCAGTATTTTCAGCGCAATTATATGTGATCCGTGTGATGGACAAACCACAGTTTTAAATAGCTGGATTTTTAGCGCTGTAATATGGAAAGGACCTGGCTGAATTCTGCAGTGCCAACAAGCAAATGGCGTGTTCTTTGGATTGCTTTTCAAGCAAATAATGAGGATTAAGATCCAAAAAAAATTATTTCTGGCCCCTGAGACCTAGGCCTTTGTCTAGAAATGTCTAACAGCAGCAGAACATGCTCTTGGACAAACGGTGGATACCGCGTCCTGCGTCCTTTAAAATACAGCATACAACTTCCTACCGGGCTACTGCCTCTGGTTATTTATTTTCTTCTACGGCTTACGGCACCGACCAGGCCATTACCTTTAAGTACCTACCGCAAGCAACGGTTTACAAATTTCTACAGACAGTGGCCCAAATGCATCACGCCTTTAATAAATCCGTACACCGATGAAGGTCTATTGTGACCGAAACGTCTGTTTATTTGTTATTTACTACATTACTCTATTAAAAATCACTAAAAGAACCCATGAGTCTTCTGAGTGCCAGGTTGTTTTTCTGTAACAGCAGCAGAAGGCAGAACTGGAATGGAGCCTCTTGTGCTATATGCACTGCAGTCTGCTATATACACTGCCTGCCTGATATCTCTGCAGATGGATTAGTCCTCAGAAGGTCTGTTGGTTGAGATGTGTAATGTACTTGTTTTCTCCCTACACTACCTAATACACAACCAAATCTCTCCCTAGCTCATCAGCACCTGCCTACACTGCCTGATTGCAGAGTAGACTGTCGAGCACCGCGGCGCCAGGTCTTATATAGACCCGATGACGCTGTGCAGCCAGCCAATCACTGTAATGCCATAACCAACATGGCTGTGGCATTACAGTGAGTGGCAGGCAATCCCTACCTGTTGATTGGCGCTCTAAAGAGCATCTGCCCGAGCATCTCGCAAGTACTCGGCGAGCTCCGAGCATCTCGAGTACTGAGATGCTCGAGTGAGTACTGAGTACTTGCAAGTATGCTCGCTCATCACTAAATAACAGTAATTTTTAACCAGGGGTGCCTAAAGTTTTACATGTCACTGTAAGAGACGCACATCGCTATTTACATTACTCATAAAACCGCATGGCACTGTACACATAACATGATGGTTGCCTTCAAGGGTAGAAATGCAGCAGAACAGTCCATCACTCTTATATTCCCTCTTTGGACATGGTCATCCTTGACCATTCTGGAACCTGGAAGACCACACACAGCTTTTACAGTAGGGGCCCTGGAAAACGCACACTGCAGCTGCAGCGCTCGCTGCAACGGTCAGGCCTGAGGCTGTGGTACTGCCCGTGGAGGAGTCATTGCTGGATATGGTCTTCCCACTGAGGGCTGAAATATTGGATGTGACATTTGGTCAATGACTTCACCACCTCCTGTGTGCTCGAGTTGGGCCCTCACCCATTTCTCCCACTCCTTCTTTCCCTCAATGACCTTCACCACCCATCTGGCCTTAGCGGCGTCCAGGGCTGGTGTCTCTTCCATGTACTCCGTGGCCAGGGGATGAGGGCTGTTTCCCAGGCTGATACCTCTCCAGGATGCTTAGGTGTACTCACGGCCAGGGCTGCCACCATAACTTTCAGTCGCACTGCCTAGTCACAGGACCTCAGCCACGCTGACACTGCTGCCTCCGCCTTGGAATCGGGTTCCGGTTTTGGGACCTGCGGGCGATCCTTTGTCTTGAGGTCAGGCATTGGATTCTAGGCCTTCCCCGGACCTTGGTTGGTGCCTCTACTGATGTCAGTCCACCTGGCTGTACCTCTTGCTCCAGCTGAGTCATCTTTCTTTTCCACTCGACCTTTCCTATGCCCACTGCGGAGCACAATGCCGTAGCACCGACCATCGCTTTCCATAGGTAAGCCGTAGCACTACATCTTCTCTTGCCGCTTCACCTCCTCACCAACAATGGTCCCACCCCACTCTGCTGTGGGTGTGCTCTTACGTTGCTCTGCCCATTCTTGGGGGAGGCCGCTTCTGGCTCACCTGCGCGTTTCCTGGGAGTCTCTACCCGTTCTCCCTTGGCTCGCTGCTATGGGCATGATTTATTTTTCTTCCACCGTGCCCATTGGGGGCGGGCATCACTCACTAGAGGCCATCCTCTCAAAACAAGCCATTTCCCAGGCTTTTTCACTTCTCTTACACACACGATGGGAAGGGTCCGTCTCACCCTTTCGCTCCACTCACCGACATCTTGCAGTCTCTATCCATTAACTATATCCTATCCTAAAGACTAAAGCTTTTATCCTTATCTTATGCCCTGTACTGTTGCTAAGCCACTTAACTATATGAACAGTTCTTATACGCTGTTATAAGTTTTGTCCTAATAGTGTATATACGAGTACTTATATATCAGTTTATCATAGTGTAAAGCGTTAGATGTTTTGCACTCCTAATTAGAAGATGTAGTGCACAGAAGGAATATCAATAAGATCCAGTAAGAAAACCTTTGACACTATAGATATGACACTTGAGATGCAGAGTAAATTCACTAGTACATTTACTCACAACCGACATATAGCTTATCCTATACTTCTCTTTTTTTAAATCTTTAGATATTATTAATAAAGTGTTTAATTGAAAATATAATGAATAAGGTTAATGTCAGATGAAACACATTGATCAAATGATATGTAAAATGACTAAAAACGGAGTGGTAATGGTGGAGATTAGGTCCTGCTCTCTCATGAGCAGCATAGCTGAGCTCAACATGTCTTCCTGACACTGGTGGACTAAACATGCACAGATACCCTATTACGGAGATCTCCCCTCCTTTATCACTGGCACCAGGAATTTTATGTGAAAATAACTGGAGGTGGCTATGACCACTACACATGTATCCTTACAAGGTTGGTTTTATCTCGTCACATCTTGCATTCAGTGACACACTCCTTCCTGCTTTATTGCTGATGTTTAGGAGTACGGGGGCGACTTGCATAGTGACATGCTTCTGTACATCACACGGATGAGATGGTGTTTTGTTCCTACAGATGGCTGTGATCTCGTACTATAGTGATGGAATACATCAGCCGCCCATCAGATGACAGCTGCAGTGATGCAGAATGAGAGGATAGCACTTATGTTATCAGGCATCAGCCACAACATGTGAGAACCGCTCATATGTTTAAAGGGAACAGACAAGTCCACCATGTACGAGGGTGTGTCTTCAATAACCAATCACAGACCCCTCGTCGCAGGCAGTAGTAAAGGGCGCAATGTCCCGCATAGCAGCATTGGTGGTGCCAGACTGCTGTCATTCAGGTGATGCACACTGAAGCCCTGATTCCTGATCTACAAGCTGCAGGGATATAGCAGAGCACATCCCATTCATAGCATGATGCGATCTGCTGATGAACAATAGAAGACAGCTACAGCACATCTACTGTAGCATCTCTGCTCAGCCGCGGGGGTGAGCTCCTGTGTTCTCTCCCTTCTTTAGTACTGGTTCAGTACCACAGTGGTGGGCAGCTCTTCTCTGGGCACTACAGTCCTAGATTCAGCACCACAACGGTGGGCAGCTCTGATCTGGGCAATACTGTCTAGATTCAGCACCACAGAAGTGGACAGCTTTTATATGGGAAGAACTGTCTAGATTCAGCACCACAGCAATGGACGGCTTGTCACCAGGACATTATAGTAGCATTTTCGTTCAACAGCACAACGTTGGAGGGCAGTGCCATCCAGATTCAGCACCACGCTCGTGGCCAGCTCTGGTGCTTCTGGATACAACAGTTTCAGCACTTCTGCCTAGGACAGCTCCAGCATCTTCACCTCTACCTTGAAGAACCTGTCCTTCTCCTCTCCCCCCTCTCTGATATCATCAATTATAAACCAATGCACTGGTTATTGGCCCAATAATAAGTCAGGGACCGAATCCAAGTACACAGCAGGATTGGAGAAGGATATTCGTATTGGAGGGAAATGGCTCTTAAGCCTGTCCTTTCCTTCTGTGCACTTATCGGAGTGATATGTTTTGTTCATGGATTTCCTAAACCAGAAAGTAGACAAGGTAAATCTACTTCTAAATATGCAATTATTGCTATCATTTAGCATCGCTTACATAGTGTTTATGGGCCAGATGCTCAATAGTAACTATGAACCAGATCCTGTGTGCTAAAATGTGTATTGCCCTCTAGAAAGAGGTAAGACAGAATGTATGGGGAGAATGCAGCTGACATGTTCTCTGTAATCCAGCTAAATCCATGTTCACGAATCAACTCTTAAAGGAATAAAGCACTTTTTCTGTAGAAAGCAGTCTTAGCAATGTGTATTTGTGTATTTAGAATCCTTCTGCTATAATTTATATTCAGTAATTATTTCAGAATTTATGCATATTTAATTTACATATATGAACTCGGTGATGAGTTAATTGAATTTTTTTTGCCTCTTTATCCCTTCTAGACAAGGCTCTGCATAACAGAGAATTAAGTGTAGAGAGACCACTGGAAGAACAGGCAAGTTTCCAGACTTTTGCATGGTTTACTGCATTTTGTGCAGAGAATTTATACAAAACATTTCCAAACAGATGTATTGTTTATTAATAATATCATATATATAACGTATACTGTAACTGTTAGCCAAATTACCATAATTATTATACAACCTAGATTGTTTCTAAAACAGATGCACTAATGTCATGCAACAGATGTACAGACTAGACCAGTGTCGGACTGGGGTGCCAAGGGCCCACCAGTAACCAACTCCAGGGCCTCACTTTTCAGCTACATGCAAATGTGACATTATCCTCAATCACAAATTTATATAACAATGAACTGGGTAGATTGTTACATGAATAAGATGCTGCCTTTGTCTGTACATAGTGATTCATGTATATAGTGCCAAGTACTGCTCATATAAGAGGGTGCTGGCTCACTCCTGCACAGGGGCCCACCGGAGGATTCTCCTGTTCTCCTGTGGGCCAGTCCAAGCCTGGACTAGACTACTATTGCCCTACTGTCGGATACAACAATATTCTTGGAAACAAATGTGACACCCCAGGGGTCTGGTTGCCACAGTGATAGAGATATTATGTCTGAGAGCAGGTGGGAGGTCCTTTGGTCAGGGATCCTGTGCATGCCACACCTCCTGCCCAGTCTTGGGAGGGGAAGAACTTCCCCTGTATAAACCCGGGGCTGAGGCAGGGTGAGTCAGACAAGGAGAGTGGAGAAGAGAAGCAGCATAGGAAACAGCAGAGTTACAAGGAGTCAGGGGCTGGCAGCTGCAGAGCTCGCCCTGACTAAGAAGATTCTTTACCGGACCCGGAGTCCGAGGCTGTGGGGACTAACTCCTACCCAGCAGCAGAATCCGTCAGGCAGGGGATTTCAGGTCCTCTGGCCCAGAAGCCCGAAGGCACGGTCACACGCGTGGGACCAGCACCGCCATCGTGGAGCGGAAGCCATTAGAAGGCCCCGAGTCACCGGCCAAACGGGTGAGCACCACACGGTACACTCAGGGACGTGGGCTACTTACATCAGCTTCTAGCAAGGTAGCCAGAAGAGTACAGTCAGTTTGGGAGGCCTACAACTACGCCTGGCCAGGGGAGATCCCATCTGCTCAAAGACTGACCAGGCCCCGTTTGCTAGCAAGTACTCCGGGAGGGTCTGTCGTTGTTACCAGTAAAGACCCTGAACTACACCGTACCGTCTCTGAGTGGTTCCTGCTACCCCCATCATCCACGTCGGCTGCCCTGAGGCCATACCCCTCCCGTTGGGGGTTATACTATCACGCTGCACAATCCTACCACCGGCCTCAGCGGTCTGCCCTGCAGCAGCAGCTTCCTGGCTGCACTCAACGGGTGGCGTAGTCATCAACTATTTACTACTAATAGACTGCCGTCTAGTTTGACTCCCTGGGCACGGACCGGGTCACCGCCACGAGACTACAACCCTCCACTGATCCGGCTCCGGGTAGGCTCCCGCGTGCGCAACGCAGCGCGACACAGGCCCAGGGGCGCGTCAACTTTGGCGTAGTCGGCAGGATTTCGTGCCCGCAACCACCGGGTACTGCGTGCCTGAAAAGCAAAGACTGTTCAAACTTACCAGTGGTGAAGATTCCCGCTATCCGTGGAGGTTTCCCGCCATCCGGCGCCATCTTCTACCTTCTTCCCGCCATCCGCGAAGTTTTCCCGCCATCCGGCGCCATCTTCGACCTTCTTCCCGCCATCCGTGGAGTTTTCCCGCCATTGGACGCCATCTTGAGGACGCCGCGCGGGAAGAAGAGGGGCGTGGACTCCGAAAGCGCGCGAGAACTGAAGCCCCGCCTCACGTCCGGACGTTGCGTAAGGTCCTGGAAGGAGCCCAGCAGACGCCGACGTCACAGGAGCGCGACGGAAGGTCCTCAACCCTGACGATCCACTGCGGAGCCGCGGCCTACGGAAGAGGATCATCGCAAGGTAGGCCACGGTCCACTAGGGGGGAGGAAGATGTCGGATACGGAGGAGAGCTTCACTGCCTCAACCCCCGCCAGCGCTACCGCTGCTGCAGTTATGCCCTTCACCATGCCCTATATCCCGGGAGCAGCTTGGCTACCCCAGTACTCAGGGGAGTCACATACCCTGCATGACTTTAGAGAAAAGCTGGATAGCCTCTTCCAGGTGTACCCCCTCACAGAAGAGCAAAAAGTGAGCATCCTGGTGGCCCAACTAACCGGGGCAGCCAAAAGGGAAGTAAAATCCTGGCCACCTGGGAGGAAGACTGTCGCAGGGATACTAACCCGGCTGAAGGACACCTTTGATACCCGCACCTCAGCCGAGATTAAGCTTAGATTCTACGGGTGCAAGCAGCGAGCGCATGAGAGTATAAGGGACTATGCACTAAACCTACAAGAGGCCCTGAGGGCCATAAAGCAGACCGACCCTGATGGGGTGGGAAACGAGGACAGGCTATTGACTGAACAATTTATAGAGGGTTTATATTGCAATGCCCACCGAACCCAGTTGTGGGCAATGGCCTTACAGGATCCCCATCTGGACTTTGCACAGTTCAAGGATAGAGCTATCCGGGTGCTCCGAGAACCAGCACCGGGTGGCGTTGTTACCCACAGGCGCCCAGCTATCACTTACCACCAGGAGGCGGCGCCCTTGTCGGCAGGGCCTGTGGGAGCTGATGCGCAGGCTTTGGACAATGACCCGGCTCCAGACCTACACCATCAGGTCCAAGAGCTAGCTAAGAGCGTTGCTGCGCTAACCCGAACTGTGCAGTCTTTACAGGTTTCCACCCCAGGGAAGATCCAGCTGGCATCCGGACCGGAGGACATCCCGTGGCGTCGACCAAGGAGGACCCCACCGGCCAGAGGAAGACCCAGTGACCGATACAGCGAGGACGGACGACCCATCTGCCGCCGCTGCAATCAACCCGGACATATGGAAAGGTACTGTTCTTTAAACGGGCACAACCTGGGGTAGAGGGCCAACCCCCAGGAAAAAGATCACCAGGCCCATCGAACTGGCGCGACAGATATGTGGGAGGACGTCCAGTCTTGCCTGTGGTACTGGATGGCATTCCCATGAGTGCCCTACTGGATACCGGGTCACAGGTCACCACCATCCCGTACGTGCTCTTCAAGCAGTACTGGAATGACTCGGATATTACCCGCTACCCCGACGACGACTTGAGTATCATCGCCAGCAATGGTCAGCCCGTGCCACAGATCGGATTTAAAGAGGTGACCATCAAAATTGGTAGAGTCGAACTGGCCGCACAGGGACTGATCATTGTAGATATCGATAAACATGAGAGTCACCCAAAAATAACTCTAGGAACTAATGTAATTGAAAATTGTCTTGCAGAGGTGATTTTCCTTTTACAGCAGGTTGCCAAGAATGCCAGCTCCGGCGAGCAGCGGGTGCTCCAGAAAGAGATCCGGGCACTGATGCAACGGCAACAAGTGGAACTCTCCGGCGGTGAGATTGGTAGCGTAAGAATGTGTGACCCTTTTCCTATTGCCATGCCCCCAAAAAGTGAAATGATGATTTGGTGCCGGGCAGCTATTGGTCTGAGAGGTAGAGATTACCAGGCAATGGTAGAACCAGTTTACTCAGACAGTAGGCCCACCATTTTGACAGCACGGGGGGTCGTCAATGTACGCCATGGGAGGGTGCCCGTTCGCATAATAAATATCGGGGAGAGGGAAGTGTACCTGCCCCGGTATGCCACGCTAGCCAAATTATATATCACTAATCAAAATTCTATACAATCTGTGGAACCCTTGCCTCCATCTCACCCGGAGGAAGGTAACGGCTCTAAGAAAGACATGGAGGACTGGTGTCAGCAACTACATCTGGGTACTGACTCCACTCCCTCACATCAGAAACAAGGAGTCTATCGGGTGGTTCAAGAGTATGAGAGAGTGTTTAGTAAACACCCGTTAGACTTCGGGTGAGTCAAGGGGGTAGAACATCGCATCCCCACGGGAGATCATCCTCCCATAAAAGAGAGGTATCGACCCGTACCCCCTGCACATTACCAACACGCCAAGGGGATGCTTAGAGACATGAAGGAGGCTGGGGTAATCCGGGATAGTTGTAGCCCCTGGGCAGCCCCATTAGTTTTAGTCAAAAAGAAAGACAACACCATGAGGATGTGTGTAGATTACCGGAAAATCAACCGTATCACACACAAGGATGCGTACCCCTTACCAAGGATAGAGGAGTCATTGGCTGCTTTAAGATCTGCTAACTTCTTCTCTACCTTGGATCTCACTAGCGGGTACTGGCAGGTTCCTGTAGCAGAGGCGGACCGGGAGAAGACCGCATTCACCACCCCGATGGGACTTAGCGAGTTCACCTGCATGCCGTTCGGACTCTGCAACGCACCAGGAACCTTCCAACGCCTAATGGAGTGTTGTCTGGGCCACAGAAACTTCGAGACGGTCCTGTTGTACCTGGACGATGTCATCGTATATTCCAAGACGTATGAGGACCACCTGAAACACCTGGCGGAAGTGTTCGAGGCTCTGGCGAGTTACGGCCTAAAGGTGAAACCCTCCAAGTGTCACCTCCTGAAACCAAAGGTGCAGTACCTGGGACACGTAGTGAGCGCTGACGGAGTGGCTCCCGACCCTGATAAAATCACCGCAATTAAGGAATGGCCAAGCCCCTCCAGCGTAAAAGAAGTGCGGCAGTTCCTCGGGTTGGTAGGCTACTACCGAAGGTTTATTCCCGGTTTCACCAAAAAGGCAGCACCTATGCAGGACCTCCTGATAGGCCAGTCCCGGAAGGCCAAGAACCAGAAGCCGCCCTTCAAATGGGAAGAGCTGGAAGAAGAGTCCTTCCGCCAGCTGAAGATGGCCCTCACGGGGGACGAAATCCTGGCGTACCCGGATTATAGCCAGCCCTTTATCCTCTACACCGACGCCAGTAACATCGGGCTAGGAGCCGTACTGTCCCAGATCCAGCAGGGGAAGGAACGAGTAATCGCCTACGCCAGCCGAAAACTGCGACCCACCGAAAGGAACCCCGAGAATTACAGCTCATTTAAGTTAGAGTTCCTGGCCGTAGTATGGGCAATCACTGAGCGCTTTAAGCATTACCTCGCTTCTTCCCGGTTCACCGTGTACACGGATAACAACCCGCTGACACACCTGGACACGGCAAGACTCGGTGCCCTGGAGCAGAGGTGGATGGCCCGTCTGTCCAACTACGAGTTCACAATTAAATACCGGGCAGGACGCTCCAATACCAACGCGGACGCCCTGTCCAGGATGCCCAACCTGCCGGACGGAGGAGAAGATCCGGAGGGACTGGAAGAAGTTGAACTCCCTGCATTCCACCGTCATGGGACTATTCAGTATTCCCACCGGGTAAGGAGTAAGCAGGCTGCTACGTTGAACCCCTTACCCCACTACAACTGGGCGGAAACGCAAGACAGCGACCCTGCCGTCCGACTGGTGAAGGAGATGCTGACTCAGCCGGAGGCTCGCCTTGAACCAGACGCTCCGGAGGAAGCCAAACAACTATGGGCAGAGAAGAGTCGACTGTTCCTTTACAAAGGGAAGTTGTGCCGCAGAATGGTTAACTCCCGGACGCATGAATTACTCTGGCAAGTAGTGGTGCCACGAAGAGACGCAGCCATGGTGATGGAGGCATACCACGACGGAGCTGGACACTTTGGGTGGAAAAAGCTGGAGTTCCTGCTGCGCGAGCGGTTCCACTGGGTAGGCATGAGGGGAACCATCGAGAAGTGGTGCAGAGACTGTGGCCCGTGCAATCTGAGAAGGAAGGACCGGGCCAGCCAGAAGACTCCCCTGCAGTCCATCGTCACCCGGCAACCGTTGGAACTGGTAGCCTTGGATCATGTAAAACTGACCCCAAGCAGAAGTGGCTACGTCTACGCGTTAACCATCGTGGATCATTACTCCCGGTTCTTGGTTGTCGTCCCCGTCAAGGACTTAACGGCTCAAACAGCAGCTAGAGCCTTCCAGCAGCACTTCTGCCGTCCACACGGGTACCCGGACCAAGTGCTGACGGACCAGGGACCTGCCTTTGAAGCGGAGGTCTTCCAGGAATTCTGCAATCTGTATGGCTGCCGGAAGATAAGGACAACACCCTACCATCCGCAAACTAATGGACTTTGTGAAAAAATGAACCAGGTGGTAATGGATCTTCTAAAAACATTGCCCCTGGAAGAACGCAGTCTGTGGCCTGAGAAGTTGCCCGATCTGGTGGACCTATACAACCACATCCCGGTAGGTTCCACCAACTGTACCCCGGCTTACCTAATGAGGGCGAGGCCTGGTAAGTTACCTGTTGACCTGGAAATGGGAGTCCTGACACCTGAGGACACTTCACCAGAAACAGACTGGGACACAGAGAGGCAGCAGCAGTACCGGAGAGTACAGGAGAGCGTGGAGCGAAGTCTCTGTCAGGCTAGGGAAAGACAAGAGAAAACTTACAACCAGTATGCTCCCGCTGTTCCCCTGGTACCCGGAGAGCAGGTCTTGAAGAGGAAGAGACGGCTCCACAAGTTGGACGACCAGTGGGAGAAGGACCCGTACACCGTACTGCCCTCAAGCCACGAGAACCCGAAGGTCTGTACCATCAGTAAAGACGGAGGGGAAACCACAGCCATTGTATCCCGGGACCACCTGAAGAAGTGTCCCGAACAACTGAGGAACCCTGAAGAGGAACAAGAAGACCATCGACCCGTGGAAGAAAGGGAAGATATGGTTAGTACCGTGCTCGGGGACTTCCCTCAGTCTTGGACTCAAGTCAATGGTGCAGTTGTGGTACCCGTACTCACCTTCCTCCAACCATCATCCCAAGAACCTACGGAGCAACGGGTAGAGCTGGAAGAACAGCCGGTCCAGGAGGCAGAAGACTCCACACAAGCAGAACAGGAGAATCAACCCTCTGCTTATAGTGAGCCTGCCGTACCCCTAGTGAGACAAAGAGCCGGTAGACAGCTGCCCAGTTTACCCTTGACAGCTCCTACACCCTGTAGTTCAGGGCCAGACAGTCAGCTCCGTAGGTCCACTCGGGCCACTAGAGGCCAGTTACCCGCACGCTGGAGAATTTAAAGTGTATAAATTGTTTTATTTATGTTTTTCTGTGTCTTGTTGCTTGTGTATAATTTTGTGTTTCTAGTTATTTTTAGGAAACCTTGGTGGATTTACCGGGAATCCTTGTATATAGTTGGAGCGTAACCCAGGATGGACTAGAGACTGTTAAGGACTCGGGGTAGGACAGACCCCTACCTGGTTACGTCTCCCTGTGTTGGTGAAATGGACACCTTTGCTTTTCTTCAAAGACTGCATCCGGTTGCGGACACGCCGTAACCATCTTATGTGTTTTTCTTATAGTATTGTTATTGTTATACTTTGTTATGTTTTTCTAAATGTGTTTAGTCCCGGAGTACTAAATTTCACTAGGGGGGAATGTGACACCCCAGGGGTCTGGTTGCCACAGTGATAGAGATATTATGTCTGAGAGCAGGTGGGAGGTCCTTTGGTCAGGGATCCTGTGCATGCCACACCTCCTGCCCAGTCTTGGGAGGGGAAGAACTTCCCCTGTATAAACCCGGGGCTGAGGCAGGGTGAGTCAGACAAGGAGAGTGGAGAAGAGAAGCAGCATAGGAAACAGCAGAGTTACAAGGAGTCAGGGGCTGGCAGCTGCAGAGCTCGCCCTGACTAAGAAGATTCTTTACCGGACCCGGAGTCCGAGGCTGTGGGGACTAACTCCTACCCAGCAGCAGAATCCGTCAGGCAGGGGATTTCAGGTCCTCTGGCCCAGAAGCCCGAAGGCACGGTCACACGCGTGGGACCAGCACCGCCATCGTGGAGCGGAAGCCATTAGAAGGCCCCGAGTCACCGGCCAAACGGGTGAGCACCACACGGTACACTCAGGGACGTGGGCTACTTACATCAGCTTCTAGCAAGGTAGCCAGAAGAGTACAGTCAGTTTGGGAGGCCTACAACTACGCCTGGCCAGGGGAGATCCCATCTGCTCAAAGACTGACCAGGCCCCGTTTGCTAGCAAGTACTCCGGGAGGGTCTGTCGTTGTTACCAGTAAAGACCCTGAACTACACCGTACCGTCTCTGAGTGGTTCCTGCTACCCCCATCATCCACGTCGGCTGCCCTGAGGCCATACCCCTCCCGTTGGGGGTTATACTATCACGCTGCACAATCCTACCACCGGCCTCAGCGGTCTGCCCTGCAGCAGCAGCTTCCTGGCTGCACTCAACGGGTGGCGTAGTCATCAACTATTTACTACTAATAGACTGCCGTCTAGTTTGACTCCCTGGGCACGGACCGGGTCACCGCCACGAGACTACAACCCTCCACTGATCCGGCTCCGGGTAGGCTCCCGCGTGCGCAACGCAGCGCGACACAGGCCCAGGGGCGCGTCACAAACATTTGCATTTAGGAGCATATATACTTTGGGTAGTGGGATCTATTATAATTTGGCAGTGCGTCAGCTCCATGCAGCTGTGTTGTGGAGGATGGAGCTATGAACTCTGGAGACTGTGCTAATGTTTGTCTGTTTTTCATTATTTCTCCTTAGATTGCTGAAGCGGATACAGTAAGCAGAGGAGCAAGTAAAGGTAAAATATATTAACTACAGCCATTCATTGCTACTAAAAGTGAGCAGCAACAGTAAGAGCTACAGTTTTTCCTGTTTTTCCATCCTGTAGATAAAGTAAAAAATGATTCCTTGTGGATGACTTAAGCTTCTTGATGTCAGTAGCGGAGAAAGAAAAAAATGTCAAAAGAAGAGGTGGGATAAAGACCACAGGCAGTGACCACAAGACCCCAATGGATGAGGCAGACTCAACAAAAAGCTTAAAGCCAGTGGAGTATTGTGATTCCACTAAAAGTGGATTGGATGATAAATATGAAGGTATTTGATAATCATCACAGCCATGTCATATTATTTCCAGTGATAAAATACTCTTCCAAACGTTATATATTGCTGTACATCTTTTGAATTTGGTTTAGGACTTCAATTTCTCAAAAAACAGACATAACAACATAAAAGTAGAACGCTTGACAGGCCGCAGATCACACCATAACTGGGTGGCCAGACATATAGCATATACATCTCATGACAGAGCATCACAAAATCATGTTTTGTTTTCGTTTTTTATTAAAAGATGGTAACCTTGCTCAACACTGTAGTTGATGATTAATCCATCTACTTCATTAGTGGAATCAGGTATCATGTACATGAGAAAGCCAACAAAAATTATCTTCTCATAGGACGCAGATGGGACGACAACATTAGTGCGGGCTGTGATTCAGAATGGTATTGATTTTATGAATAAAGTGGCTCTAAGTAATGATTAATCCACTTTATCTGCTCTGATATTTCAGTTACTGGAAATCTCATCATTCGTGAGACTAGCCATGTGTTTAGAGTGTTCCAGTGATAAAAGAAATCTCTCAGTGATGCTCGAAGGGTTTATTGCACTAAACAATTGGAAACTGATCAAGCTCTTTTTTTAATAATACTGATATTATGTAGTAATAATAAAAATTAAAGGAGTTGTCCACTACTTTTTATTATCCCCTCAATGTATCCCCCCAGGGCCCATAAGGGTTTCTGTAAATACCTTCTGTTGCAGTTACTGCCTGTGAGTGGCGCTATCGCTGGACGCTCACAGGCATCACGTGACCCCCGGCTGCAGCCGGCGCTGACATCCGCTGATGTCACGTCATGGTTCCGGATGTAGCCGGGGGTGACTTACTTCTGCGTTCCACGGTGGATGCTGGGTGTGACACACGGGGAAACCTCGCCCACAACCCAGCATCCACCACGGGGACCGCATCACTGATGTCACGCCTCAGTTGACGTGACATCAGTGGTGGGTCACGTGATGCCTGTGAGCGGCAGTAACTGCAACAGAAGGTAATTACAAAGACACTTATGGGACCCGGGAGAATACATTGGGGGCATAATAAAAAGTTGTGGCCATCTTCTTTAAACTACCATATCAAAAAAAAAAGTCACCACCATAGTCAAAGACTAAATACAGTAGCGGTACACATAAAATATATGATCACTTATGGGTGGATTTCCCCTTAAGGATTCATTCCTGTAAATTAAATATAATGCATGTCTGTTTTGCGCTTTTTTTGTTCTTTGAACCCAATTCATTATTCTATTTTGCCTTTTTTGTAGTGTATTATATACTGTATGTGCTCGCTTGTTTGTTTTTTTCTACTTTGTGGGCCGAGTTTGGCAATTACAGATGTAAAAGTCACAAAATTTGGCACAACTCAACTCCAGTCCCTCCTGGTGTATTTTTGTTGCATTTTTTAAGTCATGTTGCTGAACGTGTGACTTTTGGCATCAAAAAGTATTAAAAACAGTTCAAAAAGATAATTTTTAACTCATCAAATGCCAAATTCATGAATCCTGTGCGCCATTTTGAACAATTTAGCAACAATAACGAGTACTAATATCACAAAACAAAAAAGGAAAGTGGCAACAAAAGCAGCAAATGATGAATTTGGGACCAAAGATTCATAGACATGTACTTTTTAACCCCTTCACTCCCGGGCCTTTTCCCATTTTTGTGCTTTAAATTTTTGCTCTCCTTCTTCCCAGTACTATACCATTTTTATTTTTTGGTAAATATGGCCGTGTGAGGGCTTATTGTTTGCGGGACAAGTTGTAGTTTTGAACGGCACCATTGGTTTTACCATATCGTGTACTGGAAAACGGGAAATAATTCCAAGTGCGGTGAAATTGCAACAAGAGTGCAATTCCACAGTTGTTTTTTTGTTGTTGTTTTTAACCATGTTCACTAAATGCTAAAACTGACCTGCCATTATGATTCTCCAGGTCATTACGAGTTTGTAGATATCAAACATGTATAGGTTCTTTTTTTATTTAAGTGGTGAAAAAAAAATCCAGAGTATGTTAAAAAAAAAATGGCTCGTCACATTGCCTAAGCCTGGAAAGAACCCTGATTCTCCAGGTAATTTTAGACCAATAGCACTTTTGAATAGTGATGTAAAGATCTTTACCAAGCTCTTGGCTGTTAGACTAGATCGTGTCGTTCCTTCCCTGATATCCTCGGACCAAGTTGGTTTTGTAGCTGGTAGGGAAACTAAAGATGGTACCAGGAGGATGTTGGATCTGATTAAAGTGGCAGAGTTGAGCGGCCTCCCCAGTGCACTCCTGTCGCTAGATGCTGAGAAAGCGTTTGATAGGGTGCACTAGGGATACCTTAAAAGTGTTTTGCTTAAATTTGGACTAAAAGGACCTATTCTGTCTGCGATTAACGCATTGTACTCCACTCCTTCCGCTAAGATTTTGACGTCTGGTTTCCTCTCTGAATCCTTCCCCATAACAAACGGGACACGGCAGGGCTGCCCCTTATCTCCAGTCATATTTGCTTTATGTATGGAGCCCTTGGCTGAAAAGATTAGAAATAACTCAGAGATTTTCTGGCATCTCGGTGGGGGGGTCCTCCCACAAAATCGGTCTATATGCAGACGATGTGGTTATCCCGTGCACTGATCTGGACTGGTCCTTCTCTGCCATTATGTCCGATCTCAAAACGTTTACAAACATCTCGTATTGTAAACTGAATGCAGCTAAGACAGTTGTCCTGCCGATTCTTGTTCCGTTGTCACTTAGGCAAAGACTGGAAGGGGCATACCCTTTTCAGTGGGCGCAGGAAGGAATGATGTATTTGGGTATCACCTTAACCCTTTCAAAACAATTGGTGGAAGTAAATTTTACTAGACTGATAAATACGGTGCGGGAGGAACTGGCGCTATTACAAAACGTTGTTGCATCGTGGATAGCCAGGATAAATATTTTTAAAATAAAGGTCCTTCCAAAAATTTTATACTATTTACCAATTAAAATCCATTCTAAAATCATAAATACCCTTCAAAGACTGGCTAATAATTACGTTTGGGACAATAGGAGACCGAGGGTGTCTAGTAGACTTCTGTATTATCCATATGACATGGGAGGGATGGGCATGCCCAATCACATAGCCTACTATAGAGCGGCCGTCTTGACGGGAATCAGGGACTGGTGGAACATGGACAGCGGCCACAAATGGTTGCAAATAGAGTCCTTACTTGCCCGAAACCATTCTACCAGATTGATATTGGAGATAGAAGTAGTTAAGCGAAGCACTATGGTCGCCGAGTTACCAACATCGGAGGCTACTATGCATTGTTGGAGGAATTTGGCACCCAAACTGCTGTTACTCCCCAGGACTGAGATCTCTTTACGAGCTCTAGAATATCATATTCCATATATTAACCTTCAACGTTGGGTGACAGCTGGAGTTCAATCGCTAGCAGACCTGTTGGAGGACAATGTAATAATTCCTTTTGATAAACTAGTTATGAGATTCCAGGACCTACGGCCCTTGTTTTACCAGTATTTGCAAATAAGGCATTTACTCCACTCTACACAGACATCCCCCTTTTTTATTCTACCTAAGGATAAAAAAGCTATGGGTTACTTTCTCCACTCTAAGACCGGTTCTAAGGGGGTTTCTATACTTTATAGGGCTCTAAACGACCCAGATCTGGACGATAAATTGACGTATATGACTCGTTGGGAACGGGATCTAAGAATTTCGACGGACCCTCAGGACTGGCGGGATGGTTTGGATGAGGTCCAGCGAGTTTCGTCGTGTTTAAACCACCTAGAGCAGCTTAAAAAGACGCACATGAGATGGTACTACTACCCGGCACAGATGGTACACTTCGGGTCAGAATCATCATCTTTATGTTGGAGAGGATGCAATGGGGAAGGCTCGTTGGGCCACATGTGGTGGTTTTGTCCAAAACTTCAATCACTATGGGGTGCATTGGATAGTTTGATATGGGATGTACTGGGGACTCACCTAGAGATAACACCTAGTATGGGAATACTTCATATAGGATTAATGGATGTCCCCTGGGAAATTAGAGGAATTTTGTAACATATTCTGATCTCAGTTAGATCAGCTATCGCGGCTAAATGGAAAGGAGTGGGCATCCCTACGGTGGGGGAGATAGTGACCAGACTGAACACGAACTGTCAATATGAAAGGGCTCTGGCTCACACACTCAAGGCAAAGAAGAAAACTGATAAAATATGGGAACCTTGGTTAAACAGCCCATTGTCTATACATGGGGAACATTGAGGAAGTGGGATATTTTGTATGCCATTCTGAGTTTGGGTGACGCGCGGGACGATTCTGGGCCCCTCTCCCTACCTTGCACCTCCGATCTTGCAATAGTGTAAATATGAGCCATGCGACATTCACAGCACTTACGGATATAAATTATTTCTCACAACCATCTAATATATGGGGAAATTAATGTAATTAATCCATTCTTTTTTCTTTTGTTTTCTTTTATGAATATGTATTTTCCTTTTATTTTATCTCTATACTGTTCACTTTGTACATTTTGTAAGCCCAGAGGTTGGGATACAGTTTTGGGCATCTGTTGGCCCTATAGATTGTATGTTCTGATTTTTGTGCAAAATTCAATAAACACATTGTTTAAAAAAAAAAAAAAAAATGGCACAATTTTCTGAGACCCGTAGCGTCTCCATTTTTCGGGATCTGGGGCCAGGTGAGGGCTTATTTTTTGCGCACCCAGCTGACGTTTTCACTGATACCATTTTGGGGTAGATAACATGTTTTGATCGCCCAGTATTGTATTTTTATTGCAATGTTACAGCGACCAAAAAACTTAATTCTGGTGTTTTGATTTTTCTTCTCATTACGCCGTTTCCCAATCAGATTAATTGTTTTTTATATTGATAGATCGGGCGATTCTGAACGCGGCTATACTAAATGTGGGTATTTGATTTTTTTTATTGTTTTATTTTGAATGGGGCGAAAGGGGGTAATTTAAACTTTTATATATTTTTTTATTTTTTTAAACTTTTTAAAAACATTTTTTACTGCCTTCTATAGTCTCCATGGGAGACTAGAAGCTATGACGTTCTGATTGCTTGTTCTGATTGCATCAGATCGCCTGTGTGTAGCAGAAATGCTCACTGGCTATGAGCGCTGACTCCTGGGCAGCGCTCATAGCATCCTGGCAATGACTACAGCAGGAGTCTCCTGCAGACCCTGGGTTGTCATGCCAACCCATCGGCGACCCGCGATCATGTGATACGGACGCTAATGGGTGGGACCAGTGACGTCCTTCCGCCGCGGCCATGTTAAATGCCACTGTCAGGGATTAACAGCTGCATTTAACATGGTAACAGCCTGGGTGGATGGCGATTCCACCCGTGGCTGCTAGGGGCACATGACAGCTGATCAGTTCAGCTGTCATTTCCCCGGAAAGGTGCGGGCTCAGTTCCGGAGCCCGCGCCAAAGGGAAAGACACGCCATGTGCCGTACATGTATGGCACATGTCGTTAAGAGGTTAAATAAGATTAATTTTAGTTGGAAAGATAGAATAAGCTAATGAAACTTCTCTTATTATAAATCATACTGTAGATTAATTTCTTTTCATGGCTATCCCTAATAACCAATTTAATAGCACATAGATTTTTCTCTATTTAGGTTACTATTTTATGAATGGAAATGAATGCCTGATTGAGTCAATGGGGGCTTTAAGTTTAAGCACTCAGCATCAATGAAGGAGACATTAAGTGCAGCTCTCCAGAAATGACATCCAGTTAGATGGAACTCCTCTCACCGCAGAAGATATTGTTCTGAAGATTGCTATGAGAATATACAGTATGAAGAGAATGACAAAGGAGTCTTTGACAAGATTGTTTCCAAGCTTCTAAACCTTGGTTTGGTAAGTGAAGATTTTCCATACTTACAGATTATCAATTAACCAGTTATTCCCTGGAGGAAATATTGGAACATTTCCTTGTAATTTATTCAGGGGTCACCCAAATTCATTTTATCTTGGTCAGGGATGTTTGGCTTGGAGGCAGTAACCAATTTTGGCCTTGTGTTGGATGATGTAAAGTTTGCATGCGGCTGCTCAGCTATTAAAACTCATTTCATTAAGCTCCTGATGCACAATTTTTGTTCTGACATTAAAGGGAACCAGTCATCAAGTTTTCCCAATATAAATTATGGCCTGCACCTTTAAGCCCTCTTTTACAGCATTCTAGTATGCTGTAAGTATGTCTCCAATCCCCTATGCAAGGCACAAGACAGACCTTTTATTATACTTAGACAGCTCGATCCAGTTTAATGGGTGTCACTGGTCTTGATCCGGTGCCTCCTCTCTTCCTTCAGTCTCCGTCCTAACTGCTTCATGTGGATGACGTGTCCTATGTCATCCACACAGTGTCATCCATTGCGCTCCTGCACAGGCGCCCTTCTCTCTTCCCTGCCGAGGGAAGAGCAAAGCACTGTAGTGCGCATATGCCGGCTTTACCTAGAGGTTATCTGTGCTCTTTGGCCTTTTCCAGTGCATGTGCACTACAGTACTTTGCTCTGCACTCGACAGGGCAGAGAGACGTGCACCTACGCTGGAGCACAGTGGGGGACACCATGTGGATGAAGTAGGACACGTCATCCTTATGAAGCAGGGAAGGAAGACTGTGATTGTAAGAGAGGAGACGTCGGATCAAGACCAGAGATGCCCATCGGTCCGGACCTGTGAGCATAATAAAAGGACTTAAATAAATAAATAAATAAATAAAAAGCATAGAATATCTAATGGGGCGATTAATCATTTGCGATTTTTTTGAAAAGGCACTTTCTTTTTTTGGCTTGTGGTATTAGTTGCATTGAAATGGAGAATGTGATTCATTAATTTGGTGCAAAGTTAAAAATAGGCTTTGTTGCTGTCTTGAGCTGTATTTACGATTTTCGGCACCAAAAGTTGCAAAGATTGCACCAAACTGAAGTGAAGATGCACCTAATTTTTCAACTTTTTAAAAAGTCGCAATTGATGAATCAGGCTAAAACATCTGGAATTGCTAGACTCTAGCTACAAAAACAAAACAGGTGAGCACATATAAAATGAGATCAAAGAAAAAAAAAGGCACAAAACTAGAACAAAAAACAGGCAGACAGGCATTGATGAATTGTGGGCTATGTCTGGCAGAAGTAAGACTGACCTTATTTTAATAGCATTTAACACAGCAGTGTACCAATCCATTAATTTCCAAATGTGATTATGCCTGTGTACATTAGATGAGATTTACAGTACAGACCAAAAGTTTGGACACACCTTCTCATTTAAAGATTTTTCTGTATTTTCATGAATTTGAAAATTGTACATTCACACTGAAGGCATCAAAACTATGAATTAACACATGTGAAATTATATACTGAACAAAAAAGTGTGAAACAACTGAAAATATGTCTTATATTCTAGGTTCTTCAAAGTAGTCACCTTTTGCTTTGATGACTGCTTTGCACACTCTTGGCATTCTCTTGATGAGCTTCAAGAAATGGTCTTCCAACAATCTTGAAGGGGTTCCCAGAGATGCTTAGCACTTGTTGGCCCTTTTGACTTCACTCTGTGGTCCAGCTCACCCCAAACCATCTTGATTGGGTTCAGGTCTGGTGACTGTGGAGGCCAGGTCATCTGGTGTAGCACCCCATCACTCTCCCTGGTCAAATAGCCCTTACACTGCCTAGAGGTGTGTTTGGGGTTATTGTCCTGTTGAAAAATAAATGATGGTCCAACTAAACGCAAACCGGATGGAATAGCATGCCGCTGCAAGATGCTGTGGTAGCCATGCTGGTTCAGTATGCCTTCAATTTTGAATAAATCCCCAACAGTGTCACCAGCAAAGCACCCCCACACCATCACACCTCCTCCTCCTTGCTTGTCGGTGGGAACCAGGCATGTAGAGTCTATCCGTTCACCTTTTCTGCGTCGCACAAAGACACGGTGGTTGGATCCAAAGATCTCAAATTTGGACTCATCAGACCAAAGCACAGATTTTCACTGGTCTAATGTCCATTCCTTGTGTTTTTTTAGCCCAAACTAGTCTCTTCAAAAGTTTGGACACACCTTCTCATTTAAAGATTTTTCTGTATTTTCATGACTATGAAAATTGTACATTCACACTGAAGGCATCAAAACTATGAATTAACACATGTGAAATTATATACTTAACAAAAAAGTGTGAAACAACTGAATATATGTCTGATATTGCTTTGATGACTGCTTTGCACACTCTTGGCATTCTCTTGATGAGCTCCAAGAGGTAGTCACCGATAATGGTTTTCACTTCACAGGTGTGCCCTGTCAGGTTTAACAAGTGGGATTTCTTGCCTTATAAATGGGGTTGGGACCATCAGTTGTGTTGTGCAGAAGTCAGGTGGATACACAGCTGATAGTCCTACTGAATAGACTGTTAGAACTTGTATTTTGGCAAGAAAAAACAGCTAAGTTAAGAAAAACGAGTGGCCATCATTACTTTAAGAAATGAAGGACAGTCAGTCCGAAAAATTGGGAAAACTTTGAAAGTGTCCCCAAGTGCAGTTGCAAAAACCATCAAGTGCTACAAAGAAACTGGCTCACATGAAGACCGCCCCAGGAAAGGAAGACCAAGAGTCACCTCTGCCTCTGATAAGTTTATCCGAGTCACCAGCCTCAGAAATCGCAGGCTGACAGCAGCTCAGATTAGAGACCAGGTCAATGCCACACAGAGTTCTAGCAGCAGACACATCTCTACAACAACTGTTAAGAGGAGACTTTGTGCAGCAGGCCTTCATGGTAAAATAGCTGCTAGGAAACCACTGCTAAGGACAGGCAACAAGCAGAAGAGACTTGTTTGGGCTAAAGAACACAAGGAATGGACATTAGACCAGTGGAAATCTGTGCTTTGGTCTGATGAGTCCAAATTTGAGATCTTTGGTTCCAACCACCGTGTCTTTGTGCGACGCTGAAAAGGTGAACGGATGGACTCTACATGCCTGGTTCCCACCGTGAAGCATGGAGGAGGAGGTTTGATGGTGTGGGGGTGCTTTACTGGTGACACTGTTGGGGATTTATTCAAAATTGAAGGCATACTGAACCAGCATAGCTACCACAGCATCTTGCAGCGGCATGCTATTCCATCCGGTTTGCGTTTCGTTGGACCATCATTTATTTTTCAACATGACAATGACCCCAAACACAACTCCAGGCTGTGTAAGGGCTATTTGACCAAGAAGGAGAGTGATGGGGTGCTACGCCAGATGATCTGGCCTCCACAGTCACCAGACCTGAACCCAATCGAGATGATTTGGGGTGAGCTGGACCGCAGAGTGAAGTCAAAAGGGCCAACAAATGCTAAGCATCTCTGGGAACTCCTTCAAGATTGTTGGAAGACCATTTCCGGCGACTGCCTCTTGAAGCTCATCAAGAGAATGCCAAGAGTGTGCAAAGCCATATTTTCAGTTGTTTCACACTTTTTTGTTAAGTATACAATTCCACATGTGTTAATTCATAGTTTTGATGCCTTCAGTGTGAATGTACAATTTTCATAGTTGTGAAAATACAGAAAAATTTTTAAATGAGTTGTGTCCAAACTTTTGGTCTGTACTGTATGTGTATGTGCATTGCTTCTACATGTGGACATATATGTGCAATGTTTATTCACTTTCTTATCATATATTTTTATATACATGTGTATTATTATTATTATTTATTGTATTATTATCGTCCAGGGATGGGGGTATCCGATCACGTGACCAGGCCTGTGCTCACGTGCTGGCGTGAGCGGGGCCTGGGTCCCGTGGTAGTGCCGCTGGCCTTGACGCATTCGTGGGATGCGCCCCTTTTCCGTGCGGCAGCGCAACATGCACATTACCTGATGGTGATCCGTTAAAAGCCTCTGAACTTCTCCTTGATGTGCAAATACGGAGGAATGATCATCAATGTGTGCTCATTTTGAAACACGCCCCTTCTCTTTGCTGATTGGCCACCTAGATGTTTATATACTCCCATTAGTAAGCCTGTTGTCTGAAGATCCTCCCCAAACCAAGTAGTCACCATTTTAAAGATTTACATATGTAGTTCCGGCCATGTTTACACATCGTGGATTGCACTGAGCGATTTGACTGGTCTGATTTTATGCTTACTATGTGTTCCTTGTGATGATTGGTCATCTAAGAGTTTAAATACCTGATCTTACTGGTGTGATACCACCCCCAGAAGAAGGCTTATTCCGAAACGTGTATAGGGGCTAGTAACACTGCCCAGTAATAGGTAATGTATGTGTAGCACCCTGAGGATTCGGCTGCTACAGGAGTATTGCACCTCAACCCAGAGGTGTGATATTCCACTCCCGGGTAAGGAAGGAGTGTGGAACTGAGCTCGGTAGGCTGCATGCACTACACACATCCCATTTCCGAGGAGCAGACCGACGGTACTCCCACTTAGAAATGTGCAGGTACGACCTAGTCTGTTCCTGGCTGGAGTGGGAGGGGGGTGGTACATCCCAAGTAGTGTAGGGGCAGATAGGGGGAGCAGCCTGGGTAAAGTTAGGAGCTCATTGGGTGCTGGTCACCTGAGCTCACACATAGAGGGAGTATATAAGGTAGGCACCAACTAAGAACAGGGTCAGTTGCAGAGAGGAAGTCAGCGAGCAGAGGAGAAGAAAGACCCAGAGTGAGAGAGGAGAAGAGAGAGAGAGACCCAGAGGGGGAAACAGCAGAAAAGGACTCCAAGAACCCAACTTAAATCCCCGGGTGAAGAGTCGGCACAGGGTACCGGAACCCAAGCTGGTGGGGGCAAAAACACACCCCAGCCAGAGACCGGAGACCGTGGGCAGCGTTTGTCACGGTCACCCACCACATCCACCACGAAGGCATACCACGTGGAGGGTCAGGGAACCCGAGGCCAAGGGTCTCCCAACAGAAGGCCCGAGGGAGCTGGACCTGGGTGGATCAATAGTGGGGACGGCCAGAGAACGGACAGAAGGAGAGCTCAGGGTCACGCTCCGGACTTATTTGGGGGTTGGCTGGATCCAGAACCTGGTGGACGCAGCACGGCTCGGGAGGTCCCTCGAAGCTGGAGTGACCAGAACATCAGCAGTGAGTAAACATCCTAAACTGCATAACCCGACTCTGTCTCTGATTGCCGTCTACACTGCATCACCACAACCCCCATCCTCTGCACCTGATCCCCCTGAGGCTATACCCCACCCGTTGGGGGTTATATCATCAAAGCTGCACCTACACCATCAGCCTCAGCGGACCCTGCTGCAGCGGCGGCCACAGTGACCGCAACACAACGGGTGGCGTAGTCGACATTAAGAACTTAGCAACATCTGTAGGACTGCCACATACAACTCAGTTTGACACCCTGGGCACGGACCGGGTCACAGCCACTCGGAAGACTACAACTCCCATCTGATCCGGCTCCGGATATTCCCCCTAAAGAATATGGCCCAGGGGGCGCGTCAACTTTGGCGTAGTCGGCGGGATTACGTGCCCACAACAACCGGGTACTGCGTGCCTGAAAGAAAGAACGAGTTTACCTCAAAAAGAAGTCTCCTGCCGGTTCCGGAGGGTCCCCGCCATCGGACCCCATCACCAGTCGATTCCCGCCGGGTGTCCGCCATTAACAACTTTTTCCCGCCATCTGCAGAGTTTCCCGCCACTGGGAAGCGATTCCCGCCATTTCCAAAGGTTTCCCGCCTTGGAAGAGCGGACGCCATTATGGGCGTGCCAGAGGGTGGCGAGAGGCCACCTCCCATCGTGGGCCAGGACCGAAAATGGCGCCAAAAGTGGAAACCGCCCCCACCAACAGAGACTGTGATGCTAGAGGTGTCTGTCGGCGTGAAAGAACCGCCCCTGGAGCTGACAGTCACCCAGTGGCCCCGGGACCGCCCTCGAAGTGGGAGGAGACGAAAGAAAAGAACGAAGATGGGTGCCGCCTGGAGCAGTCTGGAGCGAGCGCACCCGGAGGCAGGAAGCCTGGAAAGGAGTAGCAGAGAAGCTCACCCGGAGATGGCGAGAGAGCAGAGCAGCACCGGCCCGCTGGCCAGGAGCCTGCTGGAAGAAGAGCAGAGCAGCACCGACCCGTTGGTCAGGAGCCTGCTAGAAACCACGACCCCACTAGGCCTAGTGGAGGTCCTTGCACAGCTCCCCCAAGACCGGGAGTGTGCACAGACTGCCCTGGAGGGCCTCGCACGGAGGATGGCCCGGGTACAGCGAGAGACATTGGCGGAGTGGAGCCGAGAGATGGCCCAGCAAACCAAGACCCGGAGCACGCCAGCCAAGATGAGGAGGCAGACCGCCTCTGAGGACGGCGCGGGAGGACCCAAGGCCGGAGACGGCGCCGAGAAGGGAGCCGAACGCATGGAGGCAGGTAAAGGGGACGTCTATACCCCAAATCAGGACACCGCTTGCCTGCCCCAGCTCCCCGTCGCAGAGCCCGAAAGTCCCCCTGCTGTGCCCGAAAACGCCATGTCACCGACGCAGACTAGGCCCCAACCGGAAGCCGCCGCCGCGACCCCTGTGACGCCATGCGCAACGACCCCGAGCGTGGCAAAACAGGAAGTAACACCAGCCTGGTCGCAGGGCCTAGAATTCCCGGGCGTCGCATCACCAACAGCGCCCCCTACCTCCGCGGAGCCTCCGGCCTGGCCGCAAGGCCAGGTAGCCCAGGGCGCCGCCGTCCTAACGGTGCCCTTCACCTTCCAGGTGCCCCAGGCCTGGCCGCAAGGCCTGGGCAACCCGGGCGCCACCACCACCGCGCCCGCACCCGCAAAACCAAGGGTGCCGCGTCTGGGAGAGGACTTGTTTGCCCAGCACACGTGGCCGGACGGGCAGCCTTTCATCTGGCCTCAGAGGTATTATGAACTGGAGCACCAGAGGAGAGTTGGGGCCATGTGTGCACCCCTGATTCCGGCTCCGAAGCCCGTGATAAGGATCTCGCCCCCGCTTGAAGAGGCCCAATTTGAGTGGGACCCCACCGGAGAAGACCTAATGGGGTTCACTCGGGAAACCAGGGCAGCTGCAGCGGAGCGTGCTGAGTGTTGCCGACAGCAGCTCGAGGAGTTTGCGAGGGAGCGGAGAGAGAGGCGGGTCCGGGAACAACAGGCCCAAATAAGGAGCGCCGAGCAGAAGAGCCGAACCAGGAGGGACCCCCGTGCAGCGCACAGTCCCCGCACCACCGGGACTGTAATAAAGTTTAACCTGCAGCATGGGTGGGGCTTCATCAGAGACAACAACACCCCCGGCGACGTCTTTGTCACGCGCAGAGACGTGGAGTCCCATCTGCCGGAGGGGCACAGAGGTCGTGACCTTTACATCGGGGACGAGGTCACCTTTACCCGGCACAAGTGTGCCAAAGGACCTTACGCCCTCCATGTGCATCGCCTGACAGAGGAGGAGCTGCGATGTGAGGAGGAAGAGCAAGAGGATCCGGACGGGTCTGAAGCTGAGATCCCCAAAGAAGGAGCAGGAGGAAGACGTTGTTGGGTACAGCGGAGCAGGTGCTGTAAATAGTTACCCGATCGGGGTATAAAGAAACTGTTACTGCAAATATAGTCCCCGTTGGGACCAGCTGAGTGAACTGTTTACCCGTTTACCCTTAATTCCACAGGCTGAGGACTGTGAGCAGCCATTCCCTTTCCCTCCTTAACTGGCCGAGGACTGAGAGCGGCCATACCCTTGTACATAGTTGCGCTTCCTAAAGCGCCCCCTACCGGTTTTATAGGAAAACCATGTTTTCTAGAAAGACTGTCGCACTGTACCCGGTCACACGTTGCACAGTGACCGGAGGAGGAGCCAGAGGCGACGAGAAAGTTTTATATATATAATGTTTTATATATTTTATATGTTTATGAAAATTTTGTATGTTTTTGGTGTTATGTCTTACAGCCCGAGGACGTGCTGTGATTTACCAGGGGGGAATGTAGCACCCTGAGGATTCGGCTACTACAGGGGTATTGCACCTCAACCCAGAGGTGTGATATTCCACTCCCGGGTAAGGAAGGAGTGTGGAACTGAGCTCGGTAGGCTGCATGCACTACACACATCCCATTTCCGAGGAGCAGACCGACGGTACTCCCACTTAGAAATGTGCAGGTACGACCGAGTCTGTTCCTGGCTGGAGTGGGAGGGGGGTGGTACATCCAAGTAGTGTAGGGGCAGATAGGGGGAGCAGCCTGGGTAAAGTTAGGAGCTCATTGGGTGCTGGTCACCTGAGCTCACACATAGAGGGAGTATATAAGGTAGGCACCAACTAAGAACAGGGTCAGTTGCAGAGAGGAAGTCAGCGAGCAGAGGAGAAGAAAGACCCAGAGTGAGAGAGGAGAAGAGAGAGAGAGACCCAGAGGGGGAAACAGCAGAAAAGGACTCCAAGAACCCAACTTAAATCCCCGGGTGAAGAGTCGGCACAGGGTACCGGAACCCAAGCTGGTGGGGGCAAAAACACACCCCAGCCAGAGACCGGAGACCGTGGGCAGCGTTTGTCACGGTCACCCACCACATCCACCACGAAGGCATACCACGTGGAGGGTCAGGGAACCCGAGGCCAAGGGTCTCCCAACAGAAGGCCCGAGGGAGCTGGACCTGGGTGGATCAATAGTGGGGACGGCCAGAGAACGGACAGAAGGAGAGCTCAGGGTCACGCTCCGGACTTATTTGGGGGTTGGCTGGATCCAGAACCTGGTGGACGCAGCACGGCTCGGGAGGTCCCTCGAAGCTGGAGTGACCAGAACATCAGCAGTGAGTAAACATCCTAAACTGCATAACCCGACTCTGTCTCTGATTGCCGTCTACACTGCATCACCACAACCCCCATCCTCTGCACCTGATCCCCCTGAGGCTATACCCCACCCGTTGGGGGTTATATCATCAAAGCTGCACCTACACCATCAGCCTCAGCGGACCCTGCTGCAGCGGCGGCCACAGTGACCGCAACACAACGGGTGGCGTAGTCGACATTAAGAACTTAGCAACATCTGTAGGACTGCCACATACAACTCAGTTTGACACCCTGGGCACGGACCGGGTCACAGCCACTCGGAAGACTACAACTCCCATCTGATCCGGCTCCGGATATTCCCCCTAAAGAATATGGCCCAGGGGGCGCGTCATATGATCCTTTTTTGATTGTTTAGTTTATACTTTTGTGCAAGGACAACGGATTGTCCTGTATGTCTATATTAGAAACTAGGTTTCTTCCCTTGACTTATGTTCCCTTCTACACTACAAACTTTACTTCCCTTCTCTTGCTTTCACTATTATAGGCTTTTGCTGCCATCTTGTGGTTTCCCTCTGTAACTTTTAATGTTATGTGTTTTAGTTGGTTGATTCTTTGTATTTAATAAAATATTCTACATTTTATATATTGGTTCTTGAGTACTTTATTTTTATATGAATTGAGTTTCTCTGGTACTGAACCCTTTTCCATGGTGGTTTGGGATACCCGGTGATAGTTGCAGATAATCTGCACTGCACATTTCATGTAGGGGTATAACACACCAATTGATTCAACTCTTTTGCACTAACTTTTCAATAATATGACTCAAAGTTTATTGTGAAATATATTTTAGGGAAGAAATTTCATGAAATGACTTGTTAAAATGGTGTCATCCTATTACAGGACCATGCTTGAATTCAGTGAGCTCTTTATTATAACCCATTCTTTCACAAATGTCTGTAGCGGCAGACTGCATGACTTAATGTTTAGAAATACTAAGGGGTGTTTCTAAATTCTTCTGTTCATATACTGTATCTAAAGTCTGTCAGAAACTGTCTGCCAAAAAGGCTACCTCGCACAGACTTGGCTCAAGCCATTCCAGTTAACAGAGCCCAGAGGAACCCCAGCCTTCACACTTTAACCACCATAAAGGGATCTGCACTTACTACAGGGTCCAATTTAGTCAGGGTTACAGCCAAGGTCAGCTAGGTGTTCAGTGAAATCAGAAGTCAGGCTAGCTGGGGTCAGAGTCAGGAGGATTTCAGAGCAAAAAAAGTGTCACAAAAGTCAGTGTCACAAGTTCAGTCAAGATTAGAACTAGAGATGTGCGAGCACTAAAATGCTCATTATTCGGACTGAGCAATTCCTAATACATTCATGCTCGTTTCAAGTAACGAGTATAATGGAAGTGAATAGAAAATTTGAGCATTTTTCCAGCAGACCCTACAAGGAGGTCTGAGGGGCAGTGAAAAAGTGCTGAATGGAAGGAAGACCCCTGGAAACATGTCTGACTCCCAGATTGCTGCCGAGAACAATAATGTCACACTTTTAGGCTGTGTGCCCACGATGCAGATTTAACTCATTAAAATCGCTTGTTAAGATGTCTGCCATGTTTCCCAAATTATCATTGCGGAAAAATCCGAAGCACAACCAATTTCGGCACGATTTCGTGTGACCGTCAGCTGACTAAATGACGTTACCGCATGTCCTGCCAGTACACCGCGGGCCGCCGAGGAGAGAGGATCGCCACCGGGAGGAGACCGGGGGCCGCCAGAGAGGTGAGAATAAGGGTTTTTTTTTCTTTTTACTTTTTAATTCTTTTTATTTACACTAGATGCACCATTTGAAGCAGAAATCTCCTCATAAGTTGGTCGCACAATATAAATCCATGCCAGTTGCATGGATTTATATTGTGTGACCAACTTGTCAAGCCCTTTTCCAAGTGATGCTTAAAAAAACGCAATCATAAACGCATGTAAAAACGCTTGAAAACGCTGAAAAAACGCATGTAAAATCCGCATGCTTTTTTTCTGCCAAGGAGATGCAGAAATGCTCAGGAAATTTCTGCTTCAAATCTGCATCATGGGCACATAACCTTACTCCACTTTAAGGACTGACAATTAAACATTCCAAATCGACGGGAAATTGCAGTTTACATGAAAAAATGTCAAGAAACACCTTTTCTTGTATAATGACTTGTATATAAGGCTAAATTTAAAAAGGATTAAAAAAATATTATTTAAGGTTCCAAAATGGAATTTAAAAAAAATAAATAGAAAATTTCAGTGTAATTTCTAAAGGAAGCAAGAAATTAGGCACTTAGAGGGACTCAGATACACCCTGTATTTGACATAAAGGAGGGCCTCATACATATTCTGTTCAAATTGTCATGTAGTGGTACTCCTAGACTCATAAAGGCTATGCACTAAGTGCACATGCTGCCAAAAATTACATGCAGGGTCATCCATACACCATTGAAGGCACCAACTGTAGAGCCTTATTGAAATTTTGTGAACAAAGTGTAGTTGTGGTACTCCTATACTCATAAAGGCTTTGCACAAAGTGCAAAGCAAGGAAAAAAATATAAGTAGGGTCCTCCATAGACCCTAGAAGACAACAACTGGCGGGCCTTATTCATATAAAACATTAAAACACTTCATGTGCTGCTATAATCTGGTGGTGTGTAAAAGTCGGGTCTAAGCCATGCTTTGTTCATTGTTATCAGAGTGAGCCTGTCAGAACTTTCTGTTGACATGCAAAAGCGCCTGTCTGTTATGACTTCCCCCCCCGGCAGCACTATAAATCCGCCAGACTAGACGCTAGCGGCAAGGCAGCACAGCACCTCCAAAGACATAGAGGGACAGCTCATGCCAAGTATCCAGCTTTGAGACCGAATAGCTGAATGTCGCAGAGCAATTACGGAGTACTTTGTTTTGGTCAGCCAGGTATTGCTTGACCATCTTTTAAAACTTTTCCCTCATTGTCAAAAATACCCGGTCACAAGGGCAAGAACGCTGGGAGGGTGTCATGAAATTGGCCCAGCCCTTTTGACAGTGTACCCCTGCCTCTGCTGTACTTGGTGGGTGTCTCTCTCACTTCTCCTCAATGGTTGTGCAATGAAGCTTGCTCCCTGCTCCTAGCATTGTCTGATGGGAATTTTTTCAACAAATTTTCCACAATGGCCTTCTGGTATAGCACAATTTTAGAAAACCTCTCAGGAAGAAGAGATGCAAAGTTCTTCTCGTAGCTTGTGTCTAGCTTTATGAACAACCAGTTCTCTTTTTTTGGACAAGATGAATGTAACGCTAGGGTCTAGGGAAAGGCAGCAGTACATAAAGTCGGCCATAAGTGCCAAGCTCCCAACAACCAACAATTCCCAGTCTCCTCTATGATGACGACTCTCCATCTCCCTGTCTGCCTCTTCATTCACATCCTCAGGCTATCCACGTCGGAGAGACGGGATGAAGCTTGTGTGGGTACTACCGTCTTTTGCGCCAGCTCCTGTTCCTCCTCCTCAGCCTCCACCTCCTCATTGTTAGCCAATCCGTGCCCAGCAGATGAGATGAGGCTGAGTATTATCTCTCGGTCTCATGTCTTTCTCCATCTCCACCTGGTCCGCATGCAAAGCTTCATGTTTGTCACCAGCCACTGTTTAAATAGTCACAGAAGCGGGATCATTGCACAGATGATGGCGTCATCGTCGCTCATCATCTTTGTGGAGTCTTCAAAGTCTTGGAGAACTGCACAAATGTCAGACATCTGTGGCACCCCAGGGGTCTGGTTACCACAGTAATAGGAATATCACGTCTGAGAGCAAGTGGGAGGTTTCCTGGTCAGGAGCCCTTAAACATGCAACACCTCCTGTCCCAGGCCAGATAGGGGAGGAACCTGCCCTATATAAACTGGATCTGGGGCGGGGTTAGTCAGTGAAAGCCTGGAGACAGTTCCAGACACAGGGATTTACAGCTAGGAGCTCTGTAGGAGCAGAAGCTGAGTGCCAGGGGCTGGAGCTAAGCAGAGCTCGCCCTGGCAGAAGAATCTAAGAACCGGACAACGGAGTCCGAGGCTGTGGGAACCTCTAAGTTCAACAGCAGAAACCACCCGGCAGGGGATTCCAGGTCCTCTGGCCATAGAAGCCCGGAGGCTCAGTCACGAGCAAGGGACCAGCACTGCCATCGAGGAGCGGACGCTATCAGGAGGCCCCAAGTCACCAGCCATACGGGTGAGCACCACACGGTACACTCAGGGACGTGGGCTACTTCCACTCGCTTACAGCAAGGTAGCCAGGAAGAGTGCAGACAGACGGGGAGGCCTACAACTCCACCTGGCCAGGGGAGCTCCTGCTTGCTCACAGACTGACCAGGCCCTTATGCTAGCCAGTACTCCCGGAAAGGGTCTGCCTTAATATCATCAGTAAAGACCCTGAACTGCACTGCAAAGACTCCGAGTCGTTCCTGCTTTCTCACCGCATACAGCACTACAGCATACGTGCACCATCACTCCCATCATCCACATTCCCTGCCCTGAGGCTATACTCTTCCCGTCGGGAGTTATCCCATCTTTTGCTGCGCACACCACACCAGCCTCAGCGGACTGCCTCGCAGCGGCGGTACACCCTGACCGCAATCCACGGGTGGCGTAGTCGGACAATTAACCTAAAACCTATAAAAGACTGCCACTGGTTTGACCACCCTGAGCCACGGGACTGGGTCGCCGCCACGGAGACTACAACCCCCAGAGACCCGGCTCCGGGTATCCCACACACGTGCACACTCGGCCCAGGGGGCGCGTCACATCCATGCCCACTCTTAAGCTATTATGTGCGGAGGCTGACCAGAATACCGACAGGCATGTTGGAGCTGATATTCCACAACTGGTCTCTGATGCTCACAAAGCCTACCCAGCATGTGCAGTGTGGAGTTCCAGTGTGTTGCCATGTCGCACACCAGTCAGTGAGCTGGCACTTGAGTGCACTGCTGCAGCACTGCCAGAGCAGCAGCAGCTGTAGCTGACTTGTGTGAATGGGCGCTGATGCGGCATATCTTGAGCAGAAGCTTTAGCACATCTGGGCAGGTTTTCAGAAAATGCTGAACTACCAAGTTGAGCACATGTGTCAAGCATGGTATGTGTATGAGCTTGCCAAGCTTCACAGCCGCCACCAAGTTACCCACATTATCACACATGACCATGCCTGGTTGGAGGTTCAGCGGCAAAAACAGAAAACCAAAACAGATAAATTAAGGGGTCCTTAGTCAGTGCCTGAAGCCAGAAAAAAAACACCTCTCTAAAATTATTCTTTATTATATTAAAAATTTATACAAAGACACAGCACACAAAGGCATGAAACTGTTAGGTAACTAAAATACCAGGGGACTCAAAAACACTGAAAGGACCCTAGCAGGAAACCTATTCTTGCCCCTGCCTGCTAGCTGAGGTTGGCACCCTAACGTGTGGTCGAAATTGCGCCCCCGCTCCACGTAGGCTGACCCTATAGGTCCCTGAAAGTAAGTCCCTATATCCTCAATTAGATATGAGCAAAGGGATATGTATACATGTATCTCGTGGTGTCACCTCACACAATCTCACCCAAACACTTGTTGAATTGGTATCAGGTAACAAGGTCAGACAGGTGATTTAGAAAAAGGAAAGAAAACTATCTGAGGCCTAAATCCAACCTTATATTTGCCCCTATCTGTCTGCAGAGGTTGGCACCCTAATTTTTATTGGTGCCCCAGCTCCTCGTCGGCTAGTCCTATAGTTCCCTATAAGGCCCTTAATAGAAAGGAAAAGGGAACCAG